>NC_140448.1:25382160-26662160 GCF_963576455.1 Neolamprologus multifasciatus | reverse complement strand
ACAGTCTTAATGCTGAAGTCTTGGAAGATGGCTGCTCCTTCCTGAGCATGGTCCTGTTAATGCAAATGCTTTCTTATAGAGCGATTGTTCAGGTTTTCTCTGATTTATTGTAGTCTTTACCTTACAACATAAAGTGCCTTAAGGCGACCGTTATTGTGATTTGGCGACATGTAAACAAAATCAAATTGAATTGAATTCTGTCTTTTTGTCCTGTAGCTTTAATATTCAGTCAACAGGGACACAAATCTTTGCCCACAAATGTGTTAAACACAAAACAAAAGGATTTGAGTTCAGTGTTTACGTAGTCCGTGTACTGTATGTGATAGTAGCATTTCAGTGGTAATACTGTTAGTTTTGTTTGAACTCTAATGAAAACAGGCAGTAATTGGAGACAGAGACCGTTTTAATTTCAGCAGCTTTACTTACATACGTACTAATGTGTTGTTATTCAATCTGGTGTTTCTGCGTAACAGCAGCTCGCCATGCACAGCGTGGGTGCAGGCTGACATATATTCAGGATTCAGTGAAGTGTGTGTGTGTGTGTGCTTGTGTATCTCTGCGTGCGCTGATGTCATCCTATCCCTGGAGGGGACATCAGTGGGCTGTGTGGATTTTCCAACCTCTGCACTCCTTTCTTGGTTGAGTGGACTCTCTCCCTCTCTCCCTGTTTGCCCCCATCCTTCAATGTGGAGACACACAGTAGGTGTTAATAACTGTGTGGTCTTAAGGGACCATTTGTGGCCATAAGTGGAGATATTTGGCACTGTGATACATTGCTGCAATCAGGCTATGTAAAATGTAATTATTCTTTCTTTTCCCCTCCAATGTTTAGATCTTCTCTAAATACATAAAGATGATCCGAAACCTGAGCTTTTGTTGGCTGCAGTAAATGCTAATAGCTTTGAAAAGCAAACCTTGAAGATAGCTCAGGAAGATTTCAGGTTAAGGCAAACAAACAAACACAAAACAACCCTCAAATTAAAAGAAGACAACCCTCCTCCTGCAGCTCTTACCTCTCTTTCTACATATTTAATCTATGGTTCATTTTTGTTTTGGGATTTTTGGTTGGTTAAACATAAATAAATATCCTCAGAGGTCAAACTGAGCTGTTTACAGGCTAAGTGTCAGTAAAGCTGATCAGCTAAAAAAACAAACTAAAAATATAAGCATCCATAATTTCAGATCTATGGTCTTTTTTCTTTTGCACCATCTCTAAAAATGAGCCATCTGTTCTTGGCTTGAGTGCTTACTTTGCAGTACAGGTTTGTTTTGATGTCAGCGCTCCTGCTGGCTCAGCTGTCAATCAAAAACATACACCATTCTGCCCGCTCATAGGCTTGGAGGCTAAATTGGTCGGACACAGGCCTCCTAATCTAATGACGGAAAGCTGCATTCCCGAACCTGTCTGCACATTCAACTAGGACTTCAGACGGCCTGTAAAGTCGACCTAGAGTAGCATTACTGTTGCATATGCTGAAAGCCCCTTCCTTCTTTTCATTAACAGTGCAAAATTGAAGTTACTTTAAGAGAATATTTTACTGCAAAAACACTGAAAGACTTGGGTTTCATTTGGCCAAGTGCAGTTCTCTGAATCTGTGGAGATAAAATAATTTAGCCCTCCCACCAAACACCGAAACTGATTTTAAACGAGTCAGTCATGACTCAGGGAAAATCAAACTTTAACAGTGAAGTTACATCATGTGGGGTGCCTTAAGGCATAGACATGGATTTGGGGGTGGGGGCAGGACAGGACACAGGGGACATGTCCTCTCTAATATTTAGAAAACATGAATTTGCCCACTCACTCTCTCTCTTAGAGGACTGTGCACAGTGAGCAGAAATCTTGTTGAAACGTACCAAAGTCCAAAGGGCCTTAACGTATATTTATCATAAAGTGAAGCGAGGGGTTACCTCCACAAAGAAAAGATACAAAAGTACCCTGACGCCAGGTGGGAACAACTGAATGAGCTACACTCTGATGTCTCCAGCTACCCATTCGTCAAATTTTTAAAAGTCTTATCCAGCTGAGGGTCACAGCGAGGCCAGCCCCTGTCCCAGCCGACACAGGGCGACAGGCCTCCAGTCCATCACAGACCAAACACAGGGACACTCACATTCAGGCCTACGGTTGTTTAGAATCACCAGTGAACCTAACGTGCATGTCTTTAGGCTGAGGGAGGAACCACTGCAGACTCAGGCTGATCATATATATCCAGATTTACTAAACAGAGCAAAAACGATGTGTGTACGCAAGCCCCAGCAGTGTTCACAGGTGTGGTTACTTTTAAGAGTGAAAACAAAAGTTGTGTTGTTTTCTAAACAAAGGCACAGTCAGTTCATTTCAATATTGACCACAAAAATATAAGAGATTATTTTTTTAATATGTAAATATCAACTCCCCCCCTTTGTTTGATGCCTTGAGAAAAGAATGTGCAATCTTGTCAGTGCGTTTGCACTGCCGCAGCACGTTAAGTCCAAGGTTCAAACCTAGTGAGGCTGGCTGCAGCTATGAGGTGATTGGAGTGACTGTATCAACATGCCACACTAAATGCAGGAAATCACTTGGATGTTGACACAACAATGATCATTTTCATTTAGAAAAGTTGAGAATAATTATTTAAAGCTCTCCAGAATGCAGGAAATTAAGTGTCTGATTCTCAAAATTACATGGAAAACACTAACCCTAACTCACCCACCGTTTGTCTGAATGCATCCCTCTACGTGCTCACACAAAAATACATTTTGCCTTCAGGACCTTCCTACATGGCTCCAATCTCCAGTCACTAGGGATAAATGTGTATTTCCTGACAGGTTGCTGGCTATCTCCGGGTCAAGTTGGTTGCAAAACGTTGATTGCTAGCAGATTGTCGAAGTCATCTATAGTTTGCATGAAAGTTCCCGATTCGTCTGCAAACAATGGCACTCCTCACAGTTCCACTCTTTGAGCAGTTTGGCCTGTGTTTGCAGCTGTGGTAGTTCCAACCATTTAACGCCACCAAACGGTCGAGGAACATTTTTCAGTAGTAGCAGTAGTTTTAGCTGCCTAAATCTAACAAATTCCCTCTGGAAACGAGTCAGCTAAGTTTGAAAAGACTGAGAAACGCTACAAACTCCAGTTTCCTGAGTGAACGGCCCAGTTATCCCCACAAGCTGCTTCCAGTGTAAACTGTCACTCTGAATACGGCCTCACCTGACTATTTCCTAAAGTCATTCTGGCTGAAATCCCTGAAGGCGAACTACTGTACAGTCTTGACTGTTTTTCCCCTGGTAGTATAGTTCCCAGCACCTCAGTGGACTATAATTGTGTGTAGAAGAAGAGTGACTTTCCTTTTAGTTTTTTACTGCCGCCTTGTTTGTTTCACTGAGGGAGGAAGATTAGAAAATATGCACACTCTCTCTCCCCCTCTGTCTCAACAGCAGCGCACTGCACTCTCTGCATAGAAACAATGAGTTAGTCAGTACAGCAGCTCTCTTGTTTACTTCCCCACCCCCAGTTTTCCTTTAACAACGGGAACATCTTGAGCTCTTCCTTCAGTTCGCCACTCACTCTGATTCTCCTCGCACCCAGAAACTGGCAGAGGACGCTCATTATCTTTACTCTCTGTTGTCGTTCCGTGTGTGCAGAAAGTGGGCAATTATAGTACAGCTCTAGTAGACAGCCAAACCTTTCTATAATGAGAAGATTTCCTCAAGCAGGACACATTGTGTATATGTGTGTATAACACAGCTTGTGTATGCAAATGCAGGCGTTCCATTTAATTCAAAGTCTGACCAATAAACACAACAGACGCAGGTTCAGTTGGTGCTGCTTTTATGCCATGAAAGCAGAGCAGCATGAGCATGATGTGTTTTGTTAATGGGGAATATGTCCTCTAGAATATATCTAAACAACAGCAAGGGGAGTGATTTAGTTGTTGGTACTGTTGTTTTGCTGTTTAAATGGGAGACGGGAACAGCCTTTTTAGATGAAAGCATCAGAGGAAACGGACGTGTTTGGTTTTGATCTGTGTTTGCTGCATTCAGTGGCTCTCTTGAAAGGATTTAAAGTGGTAATCAGCGGGATAATGGTTTGTTATTTTGTCGCCAGTCATGGTGCTAAGCGCTTATTGCCGTGGTTATTTTTGCACCACATTTCCCACCAATCAATTGTCATTCAAAGCAGCGAGGTCTTAGTTAAATGCGATGGCTATCACTGCTCATATTAAGCGCTCGGTTCTTGTAAAATATCGCTTCCTGTGAGCGTGGCACTTGAATGATTTAAGATGTGTTTCTCTGGAGATGAGCCCTCATTGCATGTTGTTTTTATGCTGCTAAATAATGAAGTTTTCATAGTGATGAATGTGCCGAATAAAGGAAAATGAACTGATACACAACGTGACAAAATGCTTTGTTGTACACTTGATATTTGTTGTGAGAAAAATATATTTCAAAAAACTAGTTCATAAATGCATTGTGTTTGAGTTGCCCTAGTTTTCTCCCCTCGTGTGAAACAGATCCAGGGTCTGAGGAAGCTCCGGGCTCCGTGGTTAAAAACAAAAGGCAGTGAAAAAGTGTCAAAAACTAAAGTTCCTTTTGTGACCACTTGATGCTCAGTACAGAAGAAAGTCAGTCCCTGTAGACACACTTTATTTTCCTCCATATTGATGTTTGTAACTCACTTTTTTACATTTCTTAGTCTTCCTTAGCCCATCTGCAACTCGTCCAGGATGCAGCAGTCACCTCTGGGTGCTTAGTATCATAAGATAAAGACCCTACAATCAGACAACCTATGAGTAGGCACCTGGCAAAAGTGGGAAGGAAAAACTCCCTTTTACAGAGAAGAAACGGGCAAAACCAGCTGCCATCTCCTGTTACTGATTGGGGGTGAGGGAGAAATACAAGATATTTAAAACTTTTATACATATAAAGCCCCACATGACCGGGCTCCTGCATATATAGCAGAGCCGCTGAGACCATGTAACAGCTGTTGCCCTTTTGTAAGTGTGTGTGCTGTATAAAAAAGTTATTATTAATAAAGTTATTATAGACTCCTGTGTTATAATGTTCCTTAGATCAGAAATAATCATCTTTACAGATTGTCACAAATGCTGGTTTTAGTCTCTGTGGTTCATTTTCCACTTCATGGGTGAATCTTTTTTAAACTCACCTGCAGTTTTGGGTGAAACTCCTTTCAGTGTAACCGCACTTTACAGTGCTAAATTCAGCAGTTACAATCATATTGTTACTCACGTTCCAAAGGTTCATCAGTTACCTGCACTCCAGGTAGATGGAAAGAAAAACGCACGTATGGTACAATCAGCTGATTTCAGTTTGTATCTGGGAGGAGGAAAGTGGTGGAGCGGTCCTACAGCTGTTCAGGTGTGGAGAATAAAAGATTGCTTTTATAAGGAATAAAGGTAAAGTGCAAACTGCATCCAGGGCAAAACAAAAGCAACACAACTTCGGCTCTTTGCGAAAATCTGCACAGACAGCATGCTAACACAAAGCTAACAGGGAACCCAGAGGGATGATGAAGCTGAATGCAGGCCGACCCCAGTAATACTAAATGCCTGTCCTTTTTTTTAAAATAATAACCCCACCCCTGCTCGTCTGATTAAGCTTTGTTAATTTAATGCTTTCTACTTTGAATGCTTATAAAAGTCCCTTCACTCCCTTTGCATTGGTAAAGCATTTTTAAGGGTCTAAGCAGTTTCTGTTCCAGTTTTGTGACTGAAAGTCTTTTATTATGTCACCAATAAATTAGGATTTATCTGTGTGTGTACCCAGACTGGAAGTCCCAGAGAGCAGCCATTTGGCTTTTCTACGTTTAAAACCCGCCAACCAGCCAAATGGCTGGTAGGCTTTTAGCTAATATCCTGAACTGAACTGTGAACTGCTGCTTTTGTTATGTAAATAAGGTGGTGCTGAGCCGTTAGGGTTAGGGGTTAGGGTTAGCCTAACCCTAACCCACAAGGAAACTTGTGTTTCTGTTTGCCATCTTAGGGAGAAATCAACACACATGGGTGTATTTCCTTTGTTGCTGAGATTTATTGATAAAAACAGTACAAAAAAAACCAACAAACAAAAAACAACCATTTGTACACATATTTACAAATGATAATAAAAAGTGAGTGAGTACATTTCAACATTTTCAGCAATCACTCACTATCCTGGCACTGCCATGGTATCTGTAGTCTGCATTTACCACATGTGTATCTGTAGCAGTGAACACATCGCACAGTGGCATGATTGTTCTTGCATTTGTGTTTGACCTGACACATGGCTCTTTTTCCAGGGCTAAGTGTGGAGGGTTGTGTCCAAAGCAACTGTTCTTTTCTTGCCTTCTTCCCAGCCATATGAGAGTGAGCCAACTCTCTTGCAAATGTACTTCCCTTGCCAAGATATGGGAAGACATTGCAAATGTACTTGGATTTTAGGTCGCAAGCCACCCAAAACTTGATCCCAAACTTGTCAGGTTTACTTGCAATATACTGCAGGGTTAGGGTTATACTGTGGGTTTCACAGGTTTGCTGAGCAGCAGCCTAGTAAACCCCGCAAGATGACAATTTCATTGACCTCAACAGGAAAGGAAGTTCACAGCTTTTAGCAGCTCCCCAGCCCCACACACTAACAAAGAGGCAGTTGGCAGTTAGAAATCAGCAATCATTCACACACCCCCACTCCCCCACTTCTCAAGTAACAACCTAATTTACATATGAATTGATGCTAAAAGACTAGCCAGTTTAGTCAAAGGAGCTTGCAAAGAAAAGCGTCTGGACTTCTTTAAGTTACTTGAAGACGTTTCACCTCTCATCCGAGAAGCTTCTTCAGTTCTAAGGTCAAATGGTGGAGAGTCCCAGATATAAACCTAGTGGGAGTGTCCCCCCACAGAGGGACAAAAGGACCCCCTGATGATCCTCTAATCGCCTGAGCCAAGGTGTGGAACTGGGTGTGGGTCCCAATCAGCCAGAGTTTCAGGTGAGTTCATTGTGAAACCTGGCCCCACCTTATCATGCGAATTCCTGAGGTCAGATGGCCCAGGGTGTGAGTGGGCGTTAAGGCGTCTGGGAAGGGATCTCAAAACTGGATTATAGATGGCAGAGAGTTGGTGTCGTAAACCACCGCCTCTGTTCAAAGATGGCCGCTCACAGTGGACATAGATGGCTTCTTTCACTCCTCTTTCAAACCATCTGTCCTCTCTGTCCAAAATGTGAACATTGGCATCCTCGAAAGAGTGTCCTTTATCCTTAAGATGCAGATGGACAGCTGAGTCTTGTCCTGTGGAGGTCGCTCTTCTGTGTTGTGCCATGCGCTTGTGAAGTGGCTGTTTGGTCTCTCCAATGTAGAGGTCTGGGCATTCCTCGCTGCACTGTACGGCATACACCACATTGTTAAGTCTGTGTTTTGGCGTTTTGTCTTTCGGGTGAACCAGTTTTTGTCTGAGTGTGTTGCTGGGTCTGAAGTACACCGGGATGTCATGCTTGGAGAAAACCCTCCTGAGTTTCTCTGATACACCGGCTACATAGGGGATAACAATGTTGTTGCGTCTGTCCTTCTTATCCTCCCTCGCTGGTGTCTGATCTTCTTTTCTGTGCCTCTTTGCTGACTTTAAGAATGCCCATTTAGGATAGCCGCACGTTTTGAGTGCTTCCTTTACATGTTTGTGTTCCTTCTTTTTCCCTTCAGGCTTAGAGGGAACATGTTCTGCCCGGTGGTGTAAGGTCCTGATCACTCCAAGTTTGTGTTCCAGAGGGTGATGGGAGTCAAACAGGAGGTACTGGTCCGTGTGTGTGGGCTTCCGGTAAACTTCGATGTTGAGGTTGCCATTCTCTTCAATGTGCACAGCGCAGTCCAGGAAAGGCAAACAGTCGTCCTTTGTGTCTTCCCTGGTGAACTTGATGTTTTTATCCACAGCGTTGATGTGCGCAGTGAAGGATTCCACTTCTTGTGTCTTGATTTTGACCCAGGTGTCGTCTACATATCTGTACCAGTGGCTGGGTACTCTTCCTTTGAAAGAGCCAAGAGCCTTCCTTTCCACTTCCTCCATGTAAAGGTTGGCTACAATAGGTGACACAGGGGAGCCCATGGCACAGCCATGTTTTTGTCTGTAATAGCCTTCGTTGTATTTGAAATATGTGGTGGTGAGGCAGAGGTCTAACAGTGTGCAAATCTGATCGGGTGTGAAGTTGGTCCTGTCCTCCAAAGAGCTGTCTTCTTGTAGTCGTTCAGACCCAGCAACACACTCAGACAAAAACTGGTTCACCCGAAAGACAAAACGCCAAAACACAGACTTAACAATGTGGTGTATGCCGTACAGTGCAGCGAGGAATGCCCAGACCTCTACATTGGAGAGACCAAACAGCCACTTCACAAGCGCATGGCACAACACAGAAGAGCCACCTCGACAGGACAAGACTCAGCTGTCCATCTGCATCTTAAGGATAAAGGACACTCTTTCGAGGATGCCAATGTTCACATTTTGGACAGAGAGGACAGATGGTTTGAAAGAGGAGTGAAAGAAGCCATCTATGTCCACTGTGAGCGGCCATCTTTGAACAGAGGCGGTGGTTTACGACACCAACTCTCTGCCATCTATAATCCAGTTTTGAGATCCCTTCCCAGACGCCTTAACGCCCACTCACACCCTGGGCCATCTGACCTCAGGAATTCGCATGATAAGGTGGGGCCAGGTTTCATAATGAACTCACCTGAAACTCTGGCTGATTGGGACCCACACCCAGTTCCACACCTTGGCTCAGGCGATTAGAGGATCATCAGGGGGTCCTTTTGTCCCTCTGTGGGGGGACACTCCCACTAGGTTTATATCTGGGACCCTCCACCATTTGACCTTAGAACTGAAGAAGCTTCTCGGATGAGAGGTGAAACGTCTTCAAGTAACTTAAAGAAGTCCAGATGCTTTTCTTTGCAAGCTCCTTTGACTACGATGACCTGGATGACTGAGAACCTTCACAGACACTAGCCAGTTTAGCTTCCACTTTGCTAACTTAGCATTTGAAAAACCATAGTTGGATACTTCTGGCTCACGGCAAACACACAAGTAACCAAAATGGTGATGTCAAGTGGCTGCAGCTATCTTTTATATACAGTCTATGGCTGTAAACAATGTGAAAAGGGTCCCAAACCCAAAGAGAATTACCAACTGTGCACTTGCTATTTCCAGAAGAAAAAGAAAACTGTCACTACTTGTGTATATGTTATCATAACACTATAAAAATAAATCATTAGTTGGCGACTTCTTGACAATATTCAGTATAACTAAAGGGCTGAAAAGAACTTCAACTTCATTTAACTTCTTTTTTCACTATATAAAACCTTGACATATTATTTTTTTTACCTCAAGCTACTTCAAATTTATGGTACCAATTAATTTTTATGTTCTTGTTTCCTTCCGCAGTCTGCTCCCAGTACTCCCGCGGTGTCTTCGCCATCTTCGGCCTGTACGACAAGCGTTCGGTCCACACGTTGACGTCCTTCTGCAGCGCGCTGCACATCTCCCTCATCACGCCGAGTTTCCCCACCGAGGGCGAGAGCCAGTTCACCCTGCAGCTTCGGCCGTCGATCCGTGGGGCCCTCCTGTCCCTCCTCGACCACTACGACTGGAACAAGTTCGTCTTCCTGTACGACACAGACCGAGGTGGGTGATGAAAACAAACACGTCTCACTCTGACAGCTTAATCACACATTGCAGATGTTTCCGTGGATTCTGTGCCAGCTTGTGAGCATGCTGTACATTAATGTGTTTCTCATCTAACAGAAAACCTTTTAAAATGCATCATCAGTTGATCTCGGCAAACTTTCCTTTGAAATCGGTGAATCTGCTCCCCTCACCAGAAAATCATTACATTCACATACACTGAAAATGAGTTGTTTCCAGCAAATGAAAATCTTTGATATACTGCACAGAGGTGCTTTGCTTGACAGCGTTACAAGTTATCGGACTACAGAAACAACTTGCAATCAAACATAAGTGAGTCCTTGAGGGGAAAAAAATGAGAGGTTGGGTAGAAATATGAAAAGACAAGTGCTGCTTCAAAGTAAAAGCAAGACAGTCCTGAAAGCCGATGATATACAGATCATCTCAGACAACTGTGCAAACACAGAGAGGAAAAGCCACGAACCTATTTCATCACCAAATGCATTAACATTGAATAAAGCAGACAGAGTTTTTAAGCACTGCAACCATATTCAAATGATTTTAACCCCCAGAGAATTGAAGTATTGTCTTCACGAAGGAGGTAAGCTTTGAATATGACCTGCATTAGATTTGTGGCTGGATGTGCAAACCTAAGGGATCTCATTGGAGCTACAGCGATTAAAAAACAGGATGAGTGTTGGAGGGTAATTTATTACAATGCAACACATTACTATAACTGCATTACATTTATCAATAACTCATTAAACCATTACTCTTTCCAAATCCAGGTAATTACAGATACAAAGTTACTTTCGGTTTACAACCACATTAGCTACTTTCACAATAAACTACAGATCCACCCGCAGGAGAGATCTGCTGAGAGCTAAACATCTTCTAAGCTTGTTTTCTGTTTAGTGTTTGCGCTGCTCTGTCCTTTGCACCAAAATAATGAGAAGCTTCTGAAATACTGGAATTGCAGGCTTTGTAATAATGGAGGTGTTACAATAGCTGAGCAGTGGCCTGTGATGCAACGTCACCTACTGTCGTGATGATTTGTTCAGCCTCTTTTCCCAGTCTTCCACACGAAACAAGAAATAAAATCAAATAATTCAATTTTAATAAAATAAAAGTGCAAGAATGAAAAGATGCAAGTAATAAATAAGCTGCAAAGAAGAAAATGAAATAAAATGAGTTCTTTGTCTAAATATTGCAGGTAGATCTTTACAAATTATGCTGTAGTAGCAGATGATAATAATAATTAGAGTGTGAATGGAGTAATGGCGTGGAAGGGGGGCAGTGTTCATTTCAGGAGTCTGCTTATGTCTTCACCAAATGCAATACATCTGTGTCACTCGAGGTTTCTCTTATCTTGGAAATCTACCTCTGTAGTAGAAGCTAAAAGCGACAGTTTCTAAGAACTACAGTGGTCCCCAGTTGCTGCAGTCCAGACACATAAAAAAAGACGGGGGACTATCTCCTGCAGTTATTAGAACAATATAGAAGTTCCTGCAGCGTGAAAGTGGCTCTTTGTTCTCTTAGATATGCCAATAAACCTTGTTCTTACCACAGCATTTTTCACTCATGGATGTTAGTTAGAAGAGAAAGAGGATTTCTGGAGTAAGAGAGAGTGGTGATTGGAGCAGACTTTAATGGACATGTGGGTGAAGGGGACAGAGGTGATGAGGAGGTCTTGTGTCGGTGCAATGGAGGAAAATATGAAAGGACAGATGGTAGTGGATTTTTCAAAAGACGGAAATGGCTGCGGTGAACACATGCTTCAAGAAGAGGGCGCAACATAGGGTGATGTAGAAAGGTCGATGAAGGTGAATGCATGCAGAAGGTGCAATTGGAGAGACTTGATTGTCTGCAGGATGACTTTGGACATCAAGAAGAGGAAACGAGTGAAGATGGAGGCAAAGATTAAATGGTGGAAGTTGAAGAAGGAAGAATGATACGCCAAGAGAGTGTTTGTCCTATTACAGAGGAAACAGGACAAGCAGACTTGGTGGTAGAATGTGAAAGTGCAAGAAATATCCAGAGGAAAAGGGTTAGCAAAGAAAAAGTGGGATAGTCAGGTGGATTAAGAAGGTAGACAGGATTACTGGGAGGCTAGGTCTACAGCAGAGAGAGAGGAGGCAAAGACCAAAAAAAAGCTTGTGATTAGTCATATCTGATTCTGGATTCTGGAGGAAGAAAAGTACTTGTATCGACTGGTTACAGAGAGATTGAGTTGGAAAGGATGTGCAGCTGGTTGGGATGATTATGAATAGAGCTGGAAACGTATTAATGAAGAAGCCAGCATGTTAAGAAGATGGAAGGATTTAAACATCCGTGATGAACCAGCCAAAGGGACAGATAGTGCACAAGAGAGGTGAAGAAGAGAGTGCAGTGAAGGTGAGTGTCAGGGGTGATTTGTGACAGAAGGTGACTATGGTGTATGGTTTGGAGATGGCGGCACTGACAAACAGATGATAGGCCGAGCTGGAGGTGGCAGAGCTGAAGAGCAATCAGAATGGACAAGATTAGGAATGAGTACATCAGACGGACAGCTCAGATCGAGCAGTTTAGAGATAAAGTTAGAGATGCAAGGCTCAGATGGTTTGGACATGTGCAGAGGAGAGAGATTGGATATATTAGAAAAGGATTTTGAGGCTGGAGCTGCCTAGGCAGGATGGAAAGACTAAGAGGGAGACTACACAGAAGATTCATGGATGTAGTGAAGAAGGAAATGCAGAGCATGTTACAGAGGGGAATACTAGGCACGGGAGGGGGGGGGGGGCAGATGGTCTGCTGCAACAGCCAGAAAAATAAGAAAATAAAGTAATGCATAATTAAAACAAAAAATATTTCTTACATTTAAATAAAATTTGGAAAGGTGAATAAAAATAAACATGCAAACGGTCTTTCAGTCAGTGGCGCACAAAAGTCATTAAAAACATGCTCTGTGTACACACAGATGTGCACAAAGTGTTGTTTTGTGAGGCAGTAACATTTATCAGAAAGAAATCTCTGAGGTCTCAATCATATCTCCTATGTTTTCTCCTCATGCCCCCTGCGTGGCGAACACTAAGGTGTGAATGGATGTGCTTCTGAAATAATGGCTGTTTTTTGTCCTCAGTATGTCTTGTGGCCATCGAGCAATCAATATTGCAGCGCAGCTGCTGTTGGAAGTGTTGTGGACATTGTTAGACCTCTCTCCCTCTGGCTCAGTTCCCCACCTGAGGAAGCGAGCTCTGTATTCATCTCATGTATATGTTTCTCACTCTTCTGTGTCTCTCTCTTTTTTTTCCCATATTCCTCCTTTTTTTCTTTCACCCACCCGATCTTTGCCTCTCAGTCACCACATACACACCGACAGAGTCAATAAGTTTCTACTTTTTCACCCCACCGTGTCGCATTTCCATTACAAGACAGAATGGATATGGACTGCTGCTTGGATCACATCTCCACATCTCGCTTTCATACATTTTCCAGAAGGTAGTCAGAGGGCTTCATTCTTTCTCTCTGCTGCAGTGATTGTTTGAGCAGATTGGCTATACAGGGGCTGCAGAGTGAGGATGATATCGGGATGGCGTCCCTTCAGAACAACTCATTCCCTCCCTCTTTTTCTTATCTGAAGTCATACATGCTTGACTGGATATAAAGCCTCCACTCCTCTCAACAAAACCAGCATGTATCTGATCAAGTATCCTCCAAAACCACAAAGGTTCCCAGCTGTACGACTCTGCTGCCCTATAGACTGGCTGAGGACACAAAACATGGCTTTTCTGTGTTTTCTGGAGCTTCGGTCTGGCTTCAAGCTCAGGATCATTGAGACCAGAATTAAGATAACATGCAATTTCAGTATCAGTGGCATAAAAATCACCAAGAGGTGAAAACAATCACCTACTAGAAGGTTAGGAGGTCATTATAACCTTATTGAGTGAAAGCAGTTCCTTGCTACTGTGAAAGTGAATACTAATGAGCAGTGTTAAAACTGTTTTTGTGTTAAAACAGCAACAAAAATTTCCATTTGAATGCTGCAGGGTTGATGGGCTGTGACATGTGAGGTCCAGACTTTTCTTACGTTACAATGTTTTTTGGTTTGAAGCACCTGATGTCTTTGGACGTTCTGTTTCCTGGTTGGTCAGTCATTTTTCAGCATCGAATTCACCAATTCATGTTTTCCATTGAGCACTGAGAGATGTAGTAGGTGTCTCAAGCCTGGCAACCATGAGTCCTTAGGGAAAACTGAACAGTTGGTTAGTGGTTGCAAAGACATATATGCTGCACCAAATATTTCCTGGCAATTGCTCTGGTTGCACGTTGCAAAAGTTTCCTTTAGTTTTCCATGGAAGAGGCCTACGTAAAAGTTGTGCCTTTTGAAAAGTGTGGCTCGGTGGGGCCCAATTTTTACTTTGAAGGCAAATGTTCTCCATTTCCCATCAGGCGAATAATAAGCGAGTCTTTGCGAAGAAGTCAGTGTCTTCTGGAGCAATCACAAGGCAACCTGGCAGCAACCAATCCACAGCTCACATTCTCGTTTTGGGAGAAAAAGTTATTTTCTGTTTTTTTATGTGTTTTTAGAAATTTTGAAATCCTTTAGAAATTCCTTCCTGTTTCCAGTGTTTTCATTATAAAATATCTCGACAGGATGCTCTTTTCCCCTAACTCACTGCAGGAGTGACAAATGAGAAGGGGGAGGAGCAAAGTGTGTACAGATGTCTACTTTTTGATTTGATTGGAGCAACGTCCTGGACATGGAGGGGAGCAACTAAACCTAAAGTATCGATGAAATACAAGAAATGGTACTGTTGATATTTAGATCAATTTGCCTACCCTTCCTACCAATATGAAAACCGAAAACAACCTTTCACCGTGCTGATAACATTAAAAAGCAGGTGATTTTAAAGTACCCATCGTTATTCAGATAATTAATACACAGGTGATCCCAGATCAATGCCGAACAAGGCTGAGAATTTGTCTTTCTGTAGAGATTTATCACAGCCATACTGGATGCCTTTGTGAAAAATGCTGGATACATGCTTCACAACACAAAAGACTATGGAATAAGATGATTAGAGAGGCTATCATATTAGCATGTGACACATCAGAGTTGATGTGGATTGTTTGTGTTTGCAGAAACACAAGCGTATCTGTTCCCGGTGACAGATGACTGACGGATGTCTAAAACTCTGCAGACACACTTGGAAAACATTGCTCAGTATGTGTTGCCCTTTAGTCTGCATTGTGTTCCTGTTACTGAAAGGTAGGGCTGTCGGCTTTTTTGGGAAATTTTCTTTAAAATTTGAACTGCCGCTAAAATGATGTTGTGGATATGGGTTTTTTTTTATGTTGCCAGTGTGAGTGCAGCAGGATGTGCCTTGTATTCCAGCAGGTGGACTTCATAAAATGCACAGTTCAGCTGACCCTGCTGTCCTCTCAGTAAAACAGGAGGGGTTTTTCTACGTATACAGCCATTTCCAGCCACACAACAAGCAAGGTTAGACCTAAAACTTAGGAGGTCCTGTAAGTGCAATAACTGCAACCACTGCACAGACCTGACACAGACCTTTTAATTAACCAAATTAAAACTTTGGTGAACTGTTAATGGTTTAACTGAAGTGACAACTCTCAGGTACTGGATTTGCTGGACACAACTTTTCCTTACTATTCATATCCTCTATATTATTTTTAGGCCTGTTTCTCATTCTTTTGTCCTCCACTTGTCCAGTTTCTTCAAATTTCTAAGGACACACCGCACACCATACGTGAAATTTGCAAAGGTTTTGGTTAACAAGTCTCTGGGAATCGCCTCACTGGTGCAAAGATATAATTTTATGCCTGTCAAACTGTGCTATCTTTGACATTTCCTTGGCTCAACTAATCATTGACTCGTAGATCAGTGTTAAGTGGCTTAACTTTCCTCTTAAAGTGGTCAGGAGCAAGGACTGAACAAAAACGTAGTGAAAAACAGCCGATATCAAAATAAGAACCTTGAGAAAGCTTCAGTAAGGCAAGAGAACTACAGCTCAAGAGCACTTTAACAAGTTCCACAAAGGTGTTTCTAGCTGGAAGCTTTAAAAAATAAAGGGTAGGGCAAGTCTTTTGCACAAGACAATATCTCTTCCAAAGAGCAATTTAATTCCAAGACCTGAGATATTTTTCACATTCATGTTACAAAATGGGGAAAACCCAGCATGCTACAATAAGTAGATAATCGTGAACTAATGGTTGAAAGAATCCGAAGCCACTTTCACAGCCTTACTTTCATAGATAAACGTAAAGATGCGTGTCGGCTTTGTGAAGCTGCTCACACAGTTCAGCAGAGACACATTAGCGGAAACACGATCACACTTTGCAAGGTTAAAATTTGCATGCCCACTGAAGCAAAAAGCAGGTGGGACAGATGAACAGCATGGGTGGGGAAGCAGCAGTCCACAAAGTAGAAAATGACACTTTATTGTAAATGTCCTTGCTTTCTGTGCAAACAGTGTCCCTCCTGCAGTTATATATAAATAATTGTGAACACACAAAATCCAGCCTCTCTCACAAAGTCACCCCGTTTCTCCCTGAAATAAATGGCGACCCCACTGATATTTAGCCTCAGATAAGGAAAGCCACAGTTTTATTTTGTGTGTTGCGACTGCAAGATCATCACGGATACATTCACTTTTTTTTTTTTTATTTCCTTATTTGCTTTTTGTTCTCATGTAATTGAAATATAGAAAGACATTCAAGATTACCATATGAATTCAAAGTGTGGCCTTTGGTGACATTCATCATGTTCATGAAGTTGAATGAATGCAGGCCAATAAAAATGAAATGAAATAACTGCAAAAGTAGCAATAATGTGTGCACGGTGATTTCTGAAAAATGATTAAGTTAGACAAAAGAATGCAAAACCTCTGCCCTCAGCAAAATGACCAAATCTGAATTTACTCAAAATGATTCAGTTTTAAATTTTGTCCAGCCGCAGCGCTGCTAAAGCTTTTCATATAATCTGTCTCTATTTTTTAAGTAACCCTGATAAAACAAAAAAAAATACACAGACATTTAAAATGATCAATCACGTAACTTCTTTCATAGCAGTGAAAACAAGACCACAAAGACAGACTTGGGATTCAGAGAGAGACCTTTCAAAGCCCGAGGGAGAACACACAGGCTTTATAGAGGGATAATAAGGCACAGGTAAACTCAATCAAGGCAACAGGGGAGGGAAGAAACTAACAAAGAAAGACATACGAGGAGCCTTCAAGCTTTAACTAACCTTTAAAAGAAAAATAGAAGAAAACTGAAAGAAAGGAAAAGAACAACATAGACGACAGAAACACAGAAAGCGAAAGGTCCAGGAACATTTGCCAGGAACATTGTCCAGCAATCATAATAACAATAATAACAAACACCAAGACACACCGAGGCATGGTAAAATCCACAACTGCACGTTTCATTCATCCCTGGTTTGTGTCAAACTACGATAAAGCGGCAAAAAACCAGACCAAGGGAGCATTTCTCTTCAGTTTAAGCTGTCCTGTTTTAACCATCATAGACAATAAAAATGTCCTAAAAGCTAGTGTAAAGGACTCTAATGCCCAGCTCGGTAATGAAACAAAGAAAAAAAAAAGGACCAACATAAACCATCGGCCTTTGAAAAGACACATTGGAAACATCAATCAAAACGTCTTCCTAAGCAATGCATTCCAAATGTTTCAATTAATTATTGTGCACTCTTTCTTTGTATAGACTTTATGGGTTATGTAAACTGAATGAGAGGAGGTCAGATGTGTTTTCTGATTTAGTTGCACTGCTCTGAGCTCTGTCCATGGTGCTGAAATCAGGCTTCAGCCAGCAATTTAATCGGTTTGCAGACACAAGCTGCTTTCCATCAGTGTGATGGCTTCTGAATGTGTTGAATGTGAAAGTTTTTTCACTTGTAACAAAGCACAAGTCTGAACGCACGCTGTCACATTAGTGGAGAGGGACATTATAACACTCCTGCATCGTGTTCATGCTCATTTGGTGACCTCAGCTCACCAAAAGACGAGACCAAAGCTTAAAGAAGACGCCGAACTCTTTTGACTCCTGTCTCCTGATCTTATATGGTGCAGACTTGGAGTTGTGTGAGTAAATCCTTTAGGAATATTAAGATATATATAACCTGTGTCTGAATGACAGAACATCATCACTTTGACACGTCGATGAAGCAAACTACGTAATATCAATTTGACATGTTGCTGTCATTTAAAGAATACCTACTATGTTTTTATTGCTTCTACATGCTGTTATTCCCAGCTTCGTGGTTTTATTTTGGGACCACCACTAGAATAGTTTAGCATGATTCACAGTTTGTTTGGGTTTTTTTTCTTTCTTTAAATCTCTCTTTTCTTACACTTGGCTTCTGTCTGAATCTCATCTTTAGGCTTTAAGACACTGTTTTTTCTTTCCGGTGGCTACTCCCCAAAAAAACCAAATTACACAGATCAGTTGGTGACTACCTGGTAACCGTCGCTTGCTAGTGAAAAGTGAGTATGCCCTGAATGGGTTGTGAGTGGTTCTAGGAGGTTCCTGGCAGTCACTGTGAAATCAGTGATTAAAGAATTATCATGCAGATGCAGAAACTCGTCAATTATCCCAACTGGTTGCCATGGAAAGTGGTATAATCCAGAGTTTGCTTATGTGAAAGTGATCAAAAATAGGTACACAATGCTGTACCAAAAACCTCCTTGTAATTGCCATGGTAACCAGTAGTTAACATGAAAGATGCCAACTTTTCTGCAAATCCTCACCAACTACTTGCTAAGTGGTAGTGAAACTGTGAAACAGAAGCTTCTTACCTTCAGAGTAAATGTTGCACATTTTTAAACATGTTGGTTTCAGCAACTTTTACCCTGAAAGCAAACAGTCTCTGTTTCACTACCGCTCGCTAGTTACTTGGCGAGTGTTTTGCAAACAATCACAAAAATCAATCACACCAAGGTTTCTGGTGCAACACCCTCTTTGTGACCACTTTTAGTCAGTGATAGCTAGCAAACGCTCGCCAACCTGAAAAGGAATACTCATTCTTCCTTAGCAACCAGGGGTTGCCAGGAAGTCACCAACCGGTCTCTAGATGCGTGTGACTGCGGTGTAAACTGAAGATTTGAGCAGCGAATGTGCCTGCGATGACCAATATTTAGTGATATACAATCTCATTACTAACGTATATAATTTCAGGATTACTTGTACAGACACTGACTTCGTTACTTGAAATCTATTCTTTCATCAGCATATTTATTACAGAAAATATGAGAAAAATAATAGGTCCACTTTAAATGTCTAAATATCTGTTTATTGACAAATAAACAGCTTTTTTGCTTTAATTTAGGTGTTTTTCATTTCTTTACTTCAGCTTTCCTCGGGCCTTCATTTCCCTGACCACCTTCAGCTGATTATATAAAATCTGTTTTCCTGCCTTGTACAGCATGAAAGCAAATTTCTGCACAAGCACTTTTCACAGACCTAAAAATCACGAGTCCTTATTTCTGCATTGGACTGCAAAGGCAGAAATGCAGAATCACCAGAAGCTCAGGAACCATCCCTCAGAGTCTTTCTTTTTTCTAAATTTCAGCCATATGTATTATAATACACACATTTAATCCAAGTCCCACTGTGAGTAAGCAATAAGCAGACTTGCATATTTCTAAACCTTAAATATGTCACAAGGTCTTACGTCTTTGTTAGAGGGAATGAATGTGTGTGCAGATACGTCAGCACCGCTCAAGTCTTTACGTATGCATTAGTGTTCTCTCTGCATGCCTGTGTTTGCTCTTCAGAAGGCTTTTGGGTGCAGGCTGCAGCACTCTGGCCCGAGGATTTTTCTCACACACAGGAGCAGGCATTCATCCCATATTGACTATAATGTAGAATCAGCCCACGCATGGCTGAGCTGAGTCAGTGAGCGCCAGTCTGATTCCCTGCATCAAAGCAACAGAGATACAAGGGGCTGGATACTGTAACAGTGTGTGTGTGATTATAGTGAATGCTGTCCCTGTGAGCTTTCCAGTGCACCATAAATACACAAACACACCACAGACAAAGATGATAAAAAGGTTAATACAAAAAGAATGGAATAACATAGGAAAAGAAACCAGGAAATGGTTCAGGGAGAGTATAAAAGCAAGAGGGAATGAGAGGAGAATAAATAAGGGTATCGAGGATAGACGTAAGAGGAAAGGAAACAAAAGGACGATAAAAAGAACAGGAGAAGAGAGGAAACGGTGATGGAGAAGAGGAAACAAGAGTAGGACAGACTGGAGAGAAGGAAAGAAGAGATAAAGGGAGGAAACATGAGTACAAGAGCAGAGGAAAGGAGAAGGAACGAAAGGAAACAAGAAGTGACAAACAAAAACCGAGGAGAGGAAACTAGATATTAGGAGACTAAATCAAAGGGAGCGACATACAGAGAGGAACGAAAAAGGTGAAAACTAAATAAAAGGAGACAGGAGCAAAGGAAATGAAGTGAAAGGAGAGGAAACAAATGGAGATGGAAGACAAGCAGAGAGGAAAGGAAATAAGAGCAGAGGAGAGGAGAGCGGAGAGAAGGAGAGGGAAGAGGTCACAAAAGGGAAGGGAGTGGGAAGGAAATAAGAGGGGATGACAGGCAAGATGAGAGGTGAGAAAACGACAAAGGAGGAAACGAGGAAAGGGAATAAAATCAGAGGAAACCAGAGACTAAGAAAGGAATTAATGTGATAAATGAGGTGAGACAGAAGAAGGAGGAGAAGCAAGGGCGTAGATTTGGCATGGACGCAAGGGACATGTCCCCACCAATATCCATATGAGTGCCTCATTAGTAATGTTTGTATAATCTGCTTAAAATGTTGCATAATTTTGCTAAGAGATCTTTTACTTTGTGGTAATCTTAGATGAGTTGTTTTATGGACAAAACCCACCAGGTCATTCAGTGTTCCCTTAGTGCTAATGTATATAAGAGAACCAAATCTACGCCCTTGAGGAGAAGGATAGTTCTCCAGCAGATGGACTGGTATCAGCAGTGTGTACTGGCCACGAATAGCTCCGAGCCTCTTTGTGTACACTCTGAAGAGGAAGAAAAGGCGAAAGCAAAGCTCTGATTCAATGAGGGAGGAAGTGGAAGGATGGAGGCTCAGTACACATGCGCTGACACTCAGCGGAATGAAAGGAAGAGAGGAAGAAATCGCACGCTGTACATAAATCCAGATGTGCGCTCACTTTCCTCTCCACAGGCTGCAGCTGCTTCCATCTAGTGTCCGGCTCTGCTCCAATCAGCACAACATACGTACGCATCAGCCAGCGGCTATGTCTTCGACGCTGATGCTGATTGCAGCTGTCTGCTGCTCCAACTACGACCCCGGGGCCACTCATTTATCAGCTGGTAATCAGCTGGCCCTTTGCACACTTTACTTGCCTCGGCTGCCACTGCTGCAGCTTCCTGTCCCAGCACTGTATATAGCATGTGGCACAACAGGACACAATGGGATATCATGTTTTTTGCACACTCAGCCGCCCTGCTAAATTGTATCTGGTGGGTTCGGGGTGGCTGTGTTTCCTGAGTCTGAGAGTTATGATGTAGTTTAAAGGTTTCAGAGCCACTAAAAGACAGATTACTGCTAGTTTTTAGAAAGTTTGGACCTGTTTTCTCTGAGATATTAGGCATTGAAGTATGCTTCTTTAACAGGCTTGCTTTCTAAATACTGAGATGAGTGTCACCAAATCCAGTCTGATGTCATCTTCATTTTGAAACCTTCAACATAGCGAGTGTTCGCAAGGCTGGAGAACAGCTCAACTTGTTGGGGTCACAACCAATGTCCATAATGACATGAAAACAGTTCATATTGTCAAAGCAGTCTTTATAATGTGTAGATTTAGAATCTGCTGACATCTAATGAACGTCTTCCCTTGATTTGCATATCCACTGATAATGGACCAATATTCAATAATGGATTAGTCCAGTATAAATTACAGTGGTTAATGCCCTTAACAGCAAACATCTGATGCTTCACATCTAATCCAAGGTCCACAGAGCGGAGGACGTTGCTGGGATAACCAGCATGCATTCTAAAAAATAAACACATAGAGTTTCCAGAAATTCAAACTAAACTGAAATTAAGGATTGGGTAGATTGACTTTAGATAATCCTTAGTTAAAAGCAGTGCCTGTAGAGGCCTAGGCTACAGGATGTGAGGTCAAAGTCTGTGTCTTCCTGCTCCAGCGTCACCTTCCAGGTAGCGTCACCTGCATTTTGGCCACTAGAGGGAGCACACTCAAGCTATCTTATCTTTGTTTCCAACATCGATATCCTTCCATGTATGAAACATGGAAAATAAATATCCACACATATCTATCTTTACATCCACCTGCTAGGGAAGGAAAATTAACTGAATTTTAAAAGAGTTTATCAACATTAACAGTAACTGACATTCTGTCACTTACAGTGAACTAAGCTCTAACGTTTCACTTTTGCATTATTCAGAGTAATTGTACAAAAACATCTGGTCATAAAAGCAAACGTAGGTGCTCACCTGTATTAGGCTGTGACCAGAGACTGTGAAATAATCAGTGTAGACAGTTATTTCAGTCTTTCCATACTCTGAATTTTGTACCTCAATATTAGCATCTTGGATACAGCCACGCTGTTTTCTTTAGAGCAAGAAGAGACCACATTTGGACGAGGGGGTGGAGTGTTCAAGAAAAATCTACAGCTTTTATAATTATAAATGGACTGAACCACTGTCTGTGACTGTCAGGTATTAGCACGTACACTTAAAAAAATGTGTGAGTTGGAGAAAAACGTTGTCGAACAAAATATGAGAAGGTCTAAAGCTTGTTACCCTTATCCGTATTTCAGGATGGAATTGCAAAAAAGATAACTCATTTAAAGGCTTTAGCAATGACTCCTGCAGCACTCTGTGAGTGCAAATTTGCAGGCACAAACTGCCTTTATTCTAAGCTGTGTATTTGCTGTGAAAACCTTGACATATCTAGCAGCGATAACTGTAATTGGAGACCGCAAACTGCAGGATTTGAAAGAAAAAATATGATGGTAATCCTGACGAAAAGGATTTCTCCTGATAGGAGCACACCACTGCGATGACAAACTATTGTTTCAGAACCCGACAAACACACTGACGGGAACACATTGGCGGAGAGCTTAGCTCAAACAGCTTCGGTCAATAACTGTGTAGTAGTTGCAGCTACCACAGGGAATGATTTTGGCCTCCTCTGTGGCTTCCCGCCCTCCGCACTCTGTCCTTTCTATTATGTGTATTTGTCAGCTGCTCTCTGTCTGCAGGTTGGCACGTTTACCACAAAGAAAATGTTAAGGAAACTTCCTCGGAATATTGACACTAAAAATACAGTTAGTTATTCCACCTCAAGGGTAGTTCAAAGTATGTAGGTCAGTCAAGAACTACATTATATGGGCAAAATTATTGGGCCACACCTTTTCAGGTGTATTGCCACAGTTGTATAAACTCCAGCACCTGCCCTATACGTTTTAAAGAGCTCACTGAATTCAAGTGTGGTGCTGCAACAGGTTGACACCACAGCAACGAATCGATTCACATCATGAAACTTCTTCCCTCCCAGATACCACGATACCTCCACGATCGACACTTTGATGGGCTGAGCCAGGAATCGAACCACGTTCTGAGTTTCCTGGTTCCAATTTTGTCCTGTTAAAATTGAGAACAAAGTCACTCCAGTGTGGGGTCTGACTCACCAACAGCCAAATTGTCATGAACCAGTTCTTCCCGTAGGAATTACTGGGGACATACTGACACAATGTGTCTGTGTGTGTGACTGTGTGTTGCCTCAACCAGCAGTCCCTCCTGGCACAGGCAACCCTCTAATGGGGAGCAAGGGGCTGGGGAGGCGATGGAGAAGGTGGAGAGGGAGCTGGCTTGCCAGAGCACAGGTTAATCCACTAATTGGGAGCAAAGGGAGACGGGTTGCCAGATTGTGATGGCCACCAGGAGGGTCCGTTTAAGGGGGACATCTGTTCCTGCTGGAGAACAGCCGCCCTCACAGCTCCCTAGTTTCCTCTCTGACACTCATCTTCTCCATACTCAAACCTGACAACGATGGTCTCCTCCTCCAGAGTCTCGAGTTGCATCCAACTCAGAGAGACTGACGGGACCAAAAGCCAGGATCTGGCTGGAAAAGGATAAAAGCTTCACAAGAGTTTCTTTTCCATGGGAAAGCGGTTGTCTTGCCAGCGACGTCGAGCCAGCAAAAAGCCGGTTTGTGTTTCAAACCAGCAATTATGGACAATATGTTTCATCGCATCATGTGCTTCAACATACCATATTGTGGATTGGAAGAAATCCACTTCAGTTTATTCAGAAAACATACTCAGGACTATAATTAAAACACGTTCAGTGGGCACTGACTGTTACTGTAGCAATACAGAGTTATTAAACTCTGCAAGAAAAAGGTTGTAAACCCCAATGGAATTATTTCTGAAATGAAATAATAGAGGTGCTCTCCTGTTGCTCTGTCATCCTGCGGATGCGCTCCAACTCCACCTTCTTATACTGTGGCCGGTGACGGCTCTGCAGCCTCGTGTGACGTGCTGCAGGAGAAGGACTACTGTCGCCCGTCATGAATAGGCGGGTTTTGTTAATGTCATCCTCTCCGTGGTGGAAGTGAAATGATACTAAGGACCACCACAACAGCAATGTGGCCAGTTGCCAGTGAGCAAGCCAGCAGGGAAAACATGAGACGGGGGATGGTGGGGTTAGCTGATGAGCAGCAGGTGCACTTTCAAAATCTGAGTGATTGGATTGTTGACTTGAAAGCACTAAAGATAGAACAGGGGTGTCAAACATGTGCCCCGTGGGACAAAGCCTCATAGCCACCCCTGTGATGCTGTAAAACTACTCACTGCTCTGCTGTTCATTTTGTGAAGATGCCAGCTTTACACTTCAAAGCATGTTTCGATCATAAAGACATTAAAAATAAAAAAAGCCTGAAATGAGAAGTTCATATATTTCTGAAACTGCACTTTGTGCAGATCATTTACTAATCAGATGGGTGGTGGTTCGATCCCCTGCTGATTCAGTCTGCATGCCAAAGTATCCTTGGGCAAGACGGTGAACCCAGAGTTGCTCCCGATGGATTTATCGCAGTGAATGTTTGATAGAAATCACTTACTGTAGAATGGGTGACGGAGGCTTGCAGTATAAAACGCTCTGTGTGCTCAGGCGGAATAAAAAATTGCTAAATAAGAATCAGAACCACTTAGTTTTTCTTAATATATCTCAGCCTGGCCATTTGTTCTGTAAATAAATCATTCATTAAATGTGAAAAGTAGTTTACAAAGAAATAGCTTCTATTTTCTGGCTATTTTTTTAGGATAAGGATTCAGAATAAGATTTGTTCCTGCATATAAAAACAATTTTGGCATCCAAGGAAAAAGAGATTTTGGCTTCTGCCAAATCACCTGGACTGTGATTTGTAATACGTGTTTGATTTAAACAAGTTTAAAATACATTTTTGTTTGTCAAATGGCCAAAAAAAAGCAAAAAACCAATAGTAGGAAAATGAACTGACTTCTGTTAAGTAAAGTATACTACATGTATATGCAAAACTGCTATGCTTTTGTGTATAGCAAAAAGCCCATTGGGTAAGGTGTCTTTAGTTTGTCTTATAGTTTCAGCAGCATGGTGGTGTGATGGTTAACACCATCGCCTCGCAGTCTGCATTTGAATCCACGGGCTGGCTTGGGCCTTTCTGTGTGTTCTCTGTGCCTGCATGGCTTCTGCTGGTTCTCCAGCTTCCTGCCAGAGTCCAAAGACACACTTTAGGTTAATTTGTAACTGTGTGAGTGAGAATGGTTGTCTGTCTCTCTGTGTTAGCCCTGCAATAAAGTTTACTTTTTCAAACTTTCAAGAAAAAGATAATGAGCGATGTTTTTTAAATACATGTTTCGCAGTAATTTTAGATCAAATTAAGATCAAACTGAACTATATGTGGTCCCTTACCCAAACTGTGTTTTTTTTTGTGGTCCCTTTTATGTGGATAAGGGACCACAAAAAAGAAAAAAAAAAGGCATGAATGAGCTAATGAATGATTGAATGGATGCACATATTTCAACCACAAAATACCAATTTTTTATTAGTCTTCGACTAATAAAAAATTGAAAATGAGCCACCAGACAAACATGGGCACCCATTAATATGCCCGGGCCGAACAAACACTGCATTTCACTAAACAAATAAATATGTTGTACTTGCCGTGTCTTTATTGAACACGCTGAGTAATCAATCACAGTGCAGGCTGAAAACGGTGAGCTAAGCAACTTGTCAAATCTGTTTCAGCAGCAGCAACAACACGAGACATTTTCCTGTGTAAACACTCGGATGTTCACAGCGGTGAGGAGGAATCTTGGCAAAGTTCTCCTGCAGAGCTGTTTCAGTTCAGTGTTTTGAGGATGTCTTGACTGAACACCTCAGCATCTCAGCTGGCCTCAGGGTCAGCATATTGACATGTTTGTTTTAAAGAAATGAATTTTCTTCACCATCCTGTGGATTTTTCCATGCCGTTTATCCAGCTGTTTTTTTGTCTTTAGAGTCTTTCATGCTTTTACACATGAGCTCGTGTGTTATATGAGATTTCTGGACAAACTTTCCTGTTAGGTGTGGATTTTTTCTCGTGTCTTTCAAAATTACCTGTTGTGCCCTCGGTATGATCTCTGCAGGATACTCACGCTTAAAGAAAGAAGAGGCAGCTTTGAATTTCTTCCACTTGTAGACAGTTTGTCTTATTGTGGATTTGACACAATGCTTTTGCAGCCTCACGCAAGTGTAAGCAAGTGTTTTCTTGCTTAGTCAACCAACTGTAGTAGCTCCCGAGCAGATAAGGAAAGTGTTTTTGACTGAGTTTCTTTGTCACTAAGTTTTGTGCTTTTAAAACCAACAGGCCATAAAAAATAACATAGACCCGGAAAAGGCAGAGGAGAGCTCTCGCTTTTCAAACGCAGGTTCTTAAATATTTAAAATCTAGTTTTACAAACGCTTCATGGGGAAGAAAATGCATTCAACACATTGTGAGGCCTCTAGGAGACACACAGTGTGTTTGGGTGATAAATACTGAATGACAACATAATGTGTCTGATTGTGAGGAAAATCCACGGCAGCTTTAAGCCTTTTATCCAAATTCACACAAACACATAAATGTTATCTGGCCTGTAGCTGAACTTTATGAACACAAAACTTTATTGATATCGCTCAGCTTGTGTTTGAGATAAACAGGACAAAATGCATCTCCGCTCCCATCCAGAAAAAAAAAAAGTCTCTTTCTTTCTCTCTGCACTATGTGATGATTTCAGCTGAGTTGAGTTATTCTGGTCACAAAAAAAACACATGAAAGATAGAATTGGTACGATGACCATGTATGATAAGGATGATTTTTAGTGGGTAACCTTCAACAGACACAAACTACACACTAACTAATTACTCACCGAATTTATTTGAAGAACTGCATGTTGGCTGCTTGTTTTAACAGTGTCTTTAACAAAACTAGAGTAATGGGTTTGTGAATACATGAACAGAGTTTACCTGAACGTCTTCCTTCCATGTTTGATCATTTTTGTCCCGTGTGTCTGACTACATCAGGGTACGCCATCCTGCAGGCCATCATGGAGAAGGCAGGACAAAACAACTGGCAAGTCAGCGCCATCTGCGTGGAAAACTTCAACGATGCCAACTACCGGAGACTGCTGGAGGACCTGGACCGGCGACAGGAGAAGAAGTTTGTCATCGACGTGGAAGCTGAGAGACTGCAGAACATGATGGAACAGGTGATGTAAGCTTTTGGCATCAGCATTTGGTTGTTCTTTGTTTTAGCAGACCACAATTAGTCGGTCATCTTTGTCCTTTTTACCTGTGGACAATCAGCAAATGTTGAAGTTGAATCAATGAAACCTCATGCATGGTTTGTGCACAGCTATTTCCAGCAGTTTACGAACAAGCAATGTTTTACTTCTTTTTGGTATCAGATCCTTTACAAATTAATTGAAATGTCTCTCAAAATAAAGGGTTTTAGCAGGACTGTGTTAGTGTAGCTCAATAATAACATCTTTATTAACGTGTGCACAGCTTGGGGTCTGATGGTATTCACAGATGCAGCTGTCCTCTGGAATAACTCTGCGCTCCACCTGAGTCTCAGTCCTCAGGACCTCAGCCACAGTTCATCTTAGCTGCCACACTTTTTTCAGAGAGAAACCCACACATCAACCTCTGTTTACACTGTATTATTTTTATTCATACATTACTTGCTCCTTCATCACAGCTTCTCATTTTTGAGCCACTAATTTGTGCTGCTCGTTGGTGGATTTTCCAGTTATTACTGAAATTAACTGGCTGCATATTTGTATTTAAATCATGCTCAAGTGCCCGCTTAACAAATCTAACCCTTAATCTGCAGATTGAATGAAACATATGGGGGGTTTTCTAAACAGGGAAATTTACAATTGCTTCAATATGTCATCTTCTAAACATAGATTGCACTGAAGTTATGTGTTTTTGTAGTCATTTCCTCTAATAGTACTTTAAGAAATAATAAAAATAGTGGACCTATTATGCTTTTCCTTATTTTCCATTATATACATCCAGTTACAACCGGGTATGTTCATCCTAAACACAGCAACAACTGCAAATAATAAGGCCATTTTATGTTCAAGTAATCGCTGTAAAACAAAAGCTCGGGCTTCTGACTGCTATAAACACTCTGTTCCACACTGTTGGTCATCTCAGGGATATACATCTAAGCACAGAAGCTCCGCCCACATGTTTCTATATGAAGGTGCAGCCAATCAGAAGAAAGTAATTGCCTCTAACAGGGGGAGGAGCTAAAACGGCTCATTTCAGATGAATGCAGATTATTTTTGAACCTTCAATTATGCAGAACTGCTCTAGAGGCCAAAAATGAAGTTGTGGAGCTGGATGTTTTCCCAAGATGTCCTTTTTAAGTGATAATCCGTTCTCACTCCCGAGGCGTAACATGCCGACGTTTTGTCACGTCCCGGGGCGTTCCTGAGGAACGCGAAAGGAGACCTTCGGTGTTCTTATGGTACGCGGCGGGTTATGGGCGAAATCCAGTGCAATGACGCTCCTGAGGTAATAGACGTTCCAGCCCTGTATTCCAGCCCTAAACCTAACCTTATCCCTAGCCTTAACCATAACCTTTTTCCTGAGTTTAACCAGGACTTTAATGATGTTAAATAGCGTGTTTCTAAGCGATTTGAAGAAAAACAGCGAACATGTGTAGATTGAGTCCATATGGTTCTCATATTTCCTCATTTTTCCGAGGTCGTCATTTAGGAACGTGGTGGGTAGCCGAAAACGTAATATGTTGACGATTTGTCACCTAGCGTAAAATGTTACGCTTTGGGAGTGAGAACGTGTTGATAATACCTGGGTCTGGTTGTGGTTTTTACAAGATCCTGTTATGAATCATTGCAAATATCGGCACATTCAACGTCCTGACAAAATAAAGTCCAATGAGGCAAGAAATGCAAACAGTCAGAGTCACAGACAGATTGTCAACAAACCCCCAGGTTAGCCAAACTTATTTGGAAGAGAAATGAAGGCAAATGGTAAAATTCTAACCCAGGCTGTCTGTTTTAAAACATCAATCACAGTTTCCCATGGATGTAAAAGAAGAACTGGGTCCTAGCCTCCAAAACACATTCATGAATTATATGAAAGTTTTCCCTCGGGGCATATAAGGGGAAAAAATGTTTTCTCTCTTTCTCATCTGATTCTGTGTTTTGCAGCCTGCTGCAAATTCCCATTAACGTCTCTGCCTGAGCTCACCAGCCCGTCTCACAGACTTCACACTGATGAAAGATGGCACTTGGCTGTTGCCTTGCTAGGCCTTGTTTAAGTTTTAGCAATATTACATTGGCGTGGTTTAAGAATGAACAATGCAGTTAGTTATACTTGATCTTGTTTGCAGCTTTGATGAGTCCCGACATGTTTTAGAAATATATCTCTCTCTCATATGCCGCTGCACGGAGTTTGTGTTGCACTACCTAAGGCTGAACACATCTGATACAATCAAAACAAGCATTCATATCTGTTTTTTGCAGGTATTTTGCAGGTTCCTTTAAATTTTGGTGCTCTTGGGCTCTTTGGTTTGCAGACAGGCATAGAAACTATATTGGTTTAAGTGTATGTTTCATTTAGAGCATTTTTTCCAATCTACTGCCAGACCACTGGAAAAAAAACCCAGTATTTTTACCTATACCATTAATCCATCTACAACTTTCTCAATTTGTTACTTAGGTTAGTTAGTGTAGACTCTGCTGTTTAATGGGATACTTTGCATCTGAACTATGATGTTAAAACATTCGTGTCACACAACGTTCCCAGCAATTAGATTTTGTTTACCCCACAATATAAAGTGTCCTGGGCTAACTGTTGTTGTGATTTAGAGCTATACTAATAAAACTGAATTGAATCTAGTTGACTTTCTCAGGGACAAAATAATAAAAACTGGTAAAGCCATACTGTGTAAAGCACCTTTTGATGCCCCCAAAAGGTTGATTCTGTTCATCTGGACGTTTCGTCACTCATCCAGTTGACTTCTTCAGTCTCAGCTTACTGCAGGTTTCCCCAATCTTATAAACAGTACATTTGCATAATTACTGAAATCAGCCCACTGAAGGAACAATGGGGTGTCAGGTCAGTTCCTTGATCATTAATATGCAAATTCTCATGACCACTGATCAACAACCACTGATCAAAGCTCACTGATCAATGGCCATGAGTACCATTCACACAGTTGGGGAATGGCTGCAATCACAGGATTGTAAGATGGTGAAAGATGTACCCTCAGGCCCCCTCCTCGATTCAGAGATGGTCTTTCCCTTTTCACATAAATGGATTTCTCGACTCCCCACGCAAACCAGCGTTCCTCCCAATGAAAACGCTACGTCCAAAAGATAAGAAACAAACTTTTGAATTTACTTACCTGGATGATTGAGCATGCATCAAGATACCTTTTGATGCATTTTCTATGCAGCTTAAAATCCAAAGCTTTTTGTAGTCACACAATGAAGTCGGTCAAAACTGGAGGTCAGAAACAAAGAAAACAAGCAAGCCTTCAGTATTTGCTCGTTTTGTTTTTGAGTGCGGATGTGCTAATTAGAAAGTTTTGAATGTAAGAACAGTCTGTCCTGATCTCCAGTGGTGTTAGTTGGCAAAAGCACACTCAGAATATGATGTGCACCTTCCTCTTCCTCCTCCTCCTTCTGCTCATCTTCATACCTTCATCCCTCCATCTTTCCCAGGGGCAACTGGTGTCTGTGTAATTGTTCAATTATTCAGGAGCTCTCCACTCCTGACATCTGTCATAGTTCTAACAATTTACTTTGCAGATGCACGAGTGTTTGTGTGCCTCTTTGCCCCCACAGAGCCGCAGACATCCCGCTCCATCTTTGCTTGATGTCAGCGCACAGGTCGTCTCCCAGAGCAGACGTGATACGTTCTGTCAGATTGAGAGCTTTTGGAATGATGCACTGTTTCTGTGTAGAAGTGCTCAGAATTACTGACAGAGACATAAACATCTATTTTAGCCTGTGTTCATTCCAGCTGTCCTCCCATTAACAGCTTACTAAAATATCCAGATCCAGAATGAGGACTTGAATACATAATTAGACCTCATTAGCTGCTTATCACCAGCACGGTCAGTTCTCGGTGTATCATAGCTTTCAGATGTTACTTTGACTATCAGAACATAAAATCTAGGAACACAAACCTGCTTCATTTGCAGACGGGGGTGTTGCTGATTTGCAAGATGAGCTGTGCAACTTGTGCAATAGCGGGAAAATAAAACAGGAATACAGCTACAGTTAGCTTAAAGTGTTTTGAAAAGTAATAATGAAAAATAAAACGAGCAGAATTTTGTCCATTGTTCTTTTGGAGTTTTCTTCTTTCAGTAAAAAATGCATTGGTTGCATTGAGTGACTTCCTCCTAACAGGCATTGGCCAGTCTGAATTGGGCTGTTGTGATTGGTCAGAATTTATAAACGCTGTCTTTTGATTTTTTAGAAAGTAAAACACATTTAGTCGTCTTTTGTTTGTATAGGTAAAAATAAAGCCTAAATATATTGTGCGGATTTGTCCACCTCAAGGTAGCCATACATTAAGCTTATCCTGCTTTCGTCTCAGTTTCCCTCTAAATGGGACCACAGTTTCCAAAATGAACATCCTGCTGTATTAAAGGAGATGTGAAACAATGTGAAGCAACAATAACATCAAGAAAATATTTCCTGAGAGCACCAATTAAGCGAGAAACAATTGTGCAGTCAGGCTTCCTTTTTCAACCAGCTGGAGTCGCCCCCTGCTGGCCATTTGGAAAAAAAATGCTGGTCTGTCATTTGAGTAACACTATAACATAGCCAACAGGGTGCACCTTTGTACTGAATTTTGTTACTTTTAGCATTAAACCATGTTGATATACAGTTTTGTTTTATTGCACATCTATCTATATAACATTTATATATGGATTTATAGTCACTCTTCATGTAAATATATTAACTAGTTATCCGTCCCCTTTTTATTACATAATTTATCCCAACACCTTTAACCTCCTAGGACCTGGCATCCACATGTGTGGTTGTCTAGACCAAAATACCAAATTTAGCTCCACAAGTGCCTGATATCCACTTACGAGGGTAAAAAAAAAATCTGGTGATTCTTTGTTTTTACATTCATCAGGTCCCAAACAGCCCAAATATCAAAGAGAAATTAAAAATACATACCATGGAAGAGTTTGGGTCTTAGGAGGTTAATTAAATACAAAACATAAATATGTTAAACATGTTGTTTGTGTCTGTTGTCTGTTCTGTTATGTACATGGAGAGTGTCAATACAGCTAATTCTGCTAAGAAGGCAGTCAGTAAACTTTTTTTAAGCATTAAATAATAAGCCATTAAAAGTTCAATTTGAGTCAGTTACATGAATTTTTCCCCTCGTGTGGAGTATTAGGGAAAATGAGAAAAATATAACTAAATTAAAATTTATAAAGACAAATCCTTGACAGTCCTGCACTGACTTCTTGGATCCTCAGTCAGCAATAAATGCCCAGCAGAACATTTCATATACAGATGTGGGCAAAAAGGAAATAACTTTAATATTCAGCGTCAATATTCTTCAGTGCGTGGCAGCAGCAGCCTTTATTCGATAAATGATTAAAATTATGCGAAAATCTACTCTGTGAGACGTGAGCCAAACATCGGTCGCTCTGGTGGTGTCATTAGTGACGTCCTCAGTGCCAGAGGAGGCTTTAAAAGCCATCAGTGATGCAGAGTGTGAGGGAACAGCAAACACTCGTCTTCCTTCATATCATTACTGTCCAGTTTGCTTCCAATTCTCCAGCAGCGAGTCCCTCTAACAACAACAGTCACAGAGTTTATTCTGTAACTACTGTAGCATCTGCATAAACATGTACTATATGATAACAGCAATTTATAACATTGTGTAAAAGAGCAGATGTGATTGAGTTTAGATGTATGTGATTGTTAAATTAGCCAACCTGCATTAGGTTTGTGCTTGTAAATGGGGGTGCACTGATGCAGTACCTTTGCTTTGCTGTCTGCTGCTAGAAGTATAGATCTGACATCAGGAGTTAATTAACATTATTGTAAGACTTAGTATTTAAGTCTAAGACTTAAATAATTTGTCCATCCGTCCATCCATGTTCAGGGTTGTGGGGGTGATGTAACCCTGCCTTTCTTCAAAATATAAGAAATGAAAATATATTCTATATAAAATATAGAATACTCTCACCTATAGTCACATGTCATGGCACAAATGTGCTTCCTCTGAAGAGCGCCTGGGCTCAACTTTAGTGGCATTTTGAAAGGAGCCACAGCAACTGACAAGATGCCAGATATTGAACAAAATCTAGGTTACATGTTTTAGGCATGTCGGTGTCCTCTCAATGGACCTACAGGGGGTGTTTGGGGAGAGGGAGATATGGCCATCTCAGGCTAGGCTCCTCCCCCTTCCCAACTACAGCCACATAAGAGGTAGAAGATGAAGGGATAAAAATAAGAAACCTTTTGCTCCAGCTTACCAGACCACAGTTTGTGGCTAAAAACTAGCTGCAAAGATATAAATAATTTCACACCTGCTCTCAGTCTGGCAGGTGTGAAATACCTCATACCTACTACCCCATCACTCATCCTATGCTGTCGGCTTTCTCCATGGTATGTTAGCTCCACCATTAGCAACCAGTACACTAAATTACATAGATCAGCCCCAAAGTCTTTGGAGCTTGCACAGAAGGCAAGTGGACCTCTTTAAGTTTGTTGAAGAGGTTTCACTTCTCGTCAAAGTCACCTTCTTTTCAAGCTCCTAAGACGACCGTGTCCTGGATGACTGTGAACCTACACAGACGTGAGCCCCATAGATCATCCTGCCGTCACATGAGCCAGCTTTATGAATCACCAATGACTGATATCTGACCTGGACATCAGTTTAATGCATCCCTACTTGTGAAACTGTTTAACTGTTTTCCTTTGAGGTAACTTCACTCTCTTTATTTCTCTTTTAAAGACTTGTGTTTCCACTTAGAGACTCAAGAACTGAAGGAGGATGAAGAAAACAGTCTTTATTGCTAATCCTTGGTGAATTTTTTTGATTGAAACTTCTTTCTTCTGAGAAAATAATTTGTGGGAAAGCCATTTATAAATATATGGACAGGTCTTTGTTGTGATGTAATCATGGCTTTTTTAAGAGTAATCTTGAATATTGGAGCTGAGAGCGTTCAAACTTATGCTCGGGTCTTGACAGCAGTTAAGCTGCCGGGGACCTGATACCGATCCCGGCTTTTCTCCGGGATTCAAAGCACTTTTTTCTCCTTGATTCATGCCCTTATTACCTAGATGTCCAGTGGGATTTCCCAGCAGATGTCAGCTTTCAAAATGAGTTTTTATCACCACGATGCAGCTGTGTGGTTGTTTGCATGTTGAGTGAAAGCGTTGAGAAGATCTGTCACGTCCCTCAAAGTGTGGAGTGTTTACATACTGACGTGACCGCCCGTTCATTCGTTTAGACGTTCAATCGTCTGAGTGTCAAACCCGATGGACCCACGGTGTCAACGCCCATGCACTCACCTGTCACATGCTCATTTAATGTAATTAAGCTTTGTTATGCTGTAATCCAGTCCGATTAACGATGAGCTCTGCTCTGCCTTCTTGCAGATTGTCAGCGTCGGGAAACACATCAAAGGCTACCATTACATCATGGCCAATCTGGTGAGGGACGGACACTTCCTGTCAGGGTCCTTGTTTGTTTGCGTCTCTCTTTGTCCTTCGTATTTGTTTCACTCCATCTGTGGCTTGCTTTCTCATGCTGCTGACTGCCAGCTCGTAGTAATTTAAGTCCGTGTGGTGCTGATCTCAAGACTGCGTGTGGTTAAATTTGAAGACCTTGCTCAAGGAGCAGATGTTAAAACTGATAACAGTAGGATTTTTTTGCTTCTGTAGTGCTAGACCGCTCCCGCTGTTAAAATATATTTATAAATGTGAGACTAATTGTGGCAATAGCAGGGTTTTTTCCTGCAAAAACCTCCAAAAGAAAATCATTAAAATAATCTGTGATCTTTTTTACTCATTTTTTACTAAAATATATGTTTTTTTGTTTTGCAAATGGCCAAAAAAATCCACAGAGTTATGTTAAGTAGAATAATTCAGATAGTTGTGATGCTTAGACTCCTTAAATGTCAGATATGAGCTACAAAAAACCCCACGAAACATAAGTGGCTTCAATAAAAGTCACACAAAGCAAATAACACAAAACCTCCCTTTTGGGCATCAATCTGTGAAACTAGACTGTTTTTAATATATACCACATGGAGCCTTATGGCATATTCAGTTGGGCTTCATGACTTTAATCCAGTATGTATGAACGACTAAGGTTTCCCAGTCTTGTAGACTGGAAGTCTGCAGATACGGAAAGATGCATGAGGGCCGATTACATTTATAAGAAACTACTTTTAAAAAAATCACATGTGAACTTGCTTCATTTGATTGTTACAGTTTTATTTAACAGATTAGATTTGGGATGTGACTATCGCCTGGAAGAATCTTTCAACAAGAAAATATCACTTTGGGAAACTGTTCAAACATCAACTTTATCAGTTACACTTTTCCTCATTTGCTACACGATGTGAACCAGAAGAACCTGAAGATATTTTGTATGATGGCAGTATACTACAGGATCAAAGACTTTATCCACTCCCTGCTTTAAGAGACATTTATAATGACTGTGATCACAGTCTTGTGAGATTCAGCACAGCTCACCACACGTCTTCCTCACTCACTGCCTCCACTGCTGCTGTGATATATGGCACTCTCTTATAGACGCTGAAGAGTGCTGTAAATAAATTCAATCCGATGTTGACGAGTGGCAGTCAGTTGGTAGTTACCGGCTTTGATATTCCACTTGTTAAGTGCAATACCTCCGCCCTCATCGTCCTTCCTGCCACATGCTTGTTTCCGTCTGCCGCTGATGGATCTGTGACTGGACGTGACCGCTCTTTCCCCTTCTTGTCCCTCAAGGGTTTTAAAGACATCAACCTGGAACGCTTCATGCATGGCGGCGCAAACGTGACGGGCTTCCAGCTGGTCGACTTCAGCAACCCAATGGTCATCAAACTGATGCAGCGCTGGAATAAACTGGATCAGAGGGAGTACCCGGGCTCGGACGCCCCGCCCAAGGTGAGTCATGTCAGAATCAGAGCAGAAGTACAACACAAGCCTTTGTCTTAAGCCCCACAGCACAACTAGTTTTACCTGCAGACCTCTAGTGATTTGTAACAAATCCTGTACAATCTGCCGTCCCCATAATTTGTGAAGTGAAAATTTCACTGCAAAGTACAGAAGATGTAGAGATCCTTTGATATTAAAGCAAAGCATTTAGCAACATCAGCACTGCTTGTGTAGCATTATGAGATGGACAGCGGGCTGTACAGAGCATACTGCTCTTTTTTTAATATGATCAGCTTGTTATTATTATAATTAAGTGTTTAGTTGCAAACATCAATGCCAGTAAATGCAAGTAAACAGACTCAGCTTATCCAGTGGATTAGTGAAATTTGATAAATCCACTAATTTCCAGGTCAAAAGATAAATAAGAAAATGCTCAAACAAAAGACTACTTGTGTATTTAAGGGTTTTTTGAAACCATTCACTTCATTCTTCTATAATAAAGTTAGATGTTAAGTGCTGGTGTCCCTTTCATAATATTTTAATACTATGCCATATCAAGTTTTACCCCTGGACTCCTCCAGTCGTATCCTTGGGAAAGATATAAACCCGGACTTGCTCCCGAGTGTGTGCATGAATGTTAGAAAGTGTTTAAGCAGCGATAAGGAAGCACTGTACGTGTGAATGTGCGTGGTAGAAAGCACCCCGAGTGCTCGGTTAAGTGGAAAGGTGTTACATAACACCCATTCACAAATGTTACTACTAATGACTTAGTGTGTACTTAATTTTGTCCTCGTCTTCTCTACTTTGTCTTGTTATTGTTATTATCATTATCTGTAACTGTATGGGTCCCGCTGCTTGTGCTGATAGCTTTAGTTCTCCTTTTTACTTCAGTTTTTTTGTGTGTGCGTCTGATTTTATAGCGTTTCGTCCACTCCCCCAGAGAATGTCTTTAAGGAAATACCTTTTAAATGATGACAAAATGATGCGCTTCTTCTTTTTCAGTTCTTGTCACTGGCATTTCATAATTTGTGGTGCAAATAAGGGGCTGTTTAATTCCATCTGTGGTTAAATCTCAGAATGAGCTTCTAAAAGTTTACAAATATGATGGAAAAGCTTTGTGCACATTTCTGCCTTTGTGAGAACTGTGGTGATAAATCTGAGAGAGAGTTTTATGCATTTGGGCCCCGGAGGGTGGGAAATGTATCTAAAAACAGATGTCCTGTATATGAACAATAGTGTGCGTGCTATTTGTAGGTAATGGACTGAAACATGCAAAACCATTTTCCTTAAAGAATCCTGCTGGGGTAGTTGAAAGCCGAAAAACAAAATAAAGAGAATGTATTTAAGGATGCTGCCATGTAAGATGAAAACTATGAATGTGTGTTATCATGTTTGCCATCAAAAAAACCCACAAAAAATATCGATAACGCTCCTCCTGCCTCTTCCACTGCTGCCGAGCAGCGACGTGACAGACTGACCCACTTTGAATCCTTTTCAGTCACACAGATTGCGAATAGCACTGGGGCAAGAAGGCATCACGCCATGTCGGTTAGCGAACCTCCTCCCCCCTCGAGCAGATCCGAGTGTCCAACAAAGATTTCTATTTTAAAAACCAGATGCAGTGGAGTGGAAGTGGTGTGAGTCACGACGCTAGTGTGCGTGTAGCGTGTGCGTATCTGATGGATTGGGGTGGTTCAAATTAAAAGTTTACACCACGGGGCGATATCACATGACAAAATGTGTGTGTGTTTGTGATATCTGTGTGCGTGTGTGTGTCTGTGTGTTTTCCCCCACTCAGTTTCTTGATAAATTGCTCTCTCTCCTGGAAATCCACTCAGCCTAAATTACTCTGCTCCCCACTAAGTTGTCCACAGCCTGAGTCATAGCTAGCCCTTCTTTCTGCTAATATATTAACAGGACAGTGAGTTAGGCCTCCTCCTGGCATGTTTACTCACTTTGCAAAGACAGATGTAAGACTTGGCGTCTAAAAGTTCCAGGAGTCGTCAGGTAGTAAATGGGATATTCTTATTCAATGTATTACACTGAGCTTGGCATGACAAGGACAACACTGGAGATGTTATACCTCATTTACGTCTGGCATTAATACACGGTCTTATTTTAACCTGCAGCGGCAAACACAAACAGCCTTTCAGTGCATTAACTTACTCCGTATCTCTCAGTGAAGCTGCTGTTTTGGTTTATTAGGAGGAATCTGAATATAAATCTGATGGTATGCTTTTTTATAAATGCATTAAATCATAGTCACTAGTTCAATTTCAGTTCAGTTCATTTATATTCTTTATATTGTAAGGTAAAGACCCTACAATAATACACAGGAAATCCCCTATGAGCAACCACTCGGTGACAGTGGCAAGGAAAAACTCCCTTTTAACAGGAAGAAACCTCCGGCAGAACCAGACTGGGGGAGGAGCAGCAATCTACTGTAACCGGTTGGGGGACAATGATGTGGAAGACAGCCAGAGATTAATAAAAGCTAATGATTAAATGTAAACTGTTGTATAAACACATACAGAGTGAAAATTGAAAAGGTTTTTATGCTAGTTTTTAATCTTCTTTAAAGCACATCTTGCGCCAAATTTCAGTTGAATTTATCCAGAAAGGACATTATATGAGTTTTCTTACCTAATTTAAATACACAAGTTTATTTATTCCAATTGCTCTTCCTGACTCATCCAGGGATCTTTTACATGTTAATATGGCTCATCAGTTCCTACAGTGTAACACCTCAGTAAATCAAAACAGATTCGCTCCATTAAATCATGTTGGCTTGCATATCATCTGCATTATCGGTTAGTTAGCACACAGTACCTCAAATCTGAAGGTGTAACTGTTACTTTGATGATTGAAATAACTATTTATTATTAATTAACACTATTCAGTGAAGCAGTTTATTTGGATGCATAAAGGTGTTTCCTTGGCTAATTTTTGGTGTCACTTTAGTTATATTTATGAGGTGACCCTGATTAGCATTATTCTGGTATAATTGCATTTTTCCGAGTAATTTGTTGCCTCTTTTTCATAAAATGATAATGCCAGAAACAGATACTGTTGCTAGATGATAGTGTTTAACCCATGTGATTTTCTCAGGTCTTCCTGCATTGTGATTGGATATCAAAATGATAACTCCAGAGCTTGAAATTGCAGATTTATAGGCAAAAAGATCCAGATAGGATTTTATACAGCCCAGTGAAAAACAAAAAAAAAGTACAGGCTTACTGCTTCAATAGCAATTAAAAGCGTAAGTAGCAAATACTCTTAATGAAAGTCGCTTGATGAACTGATCATCAGCAAATATGACCGGATCTATAAAAGCAGACATTTTGCCACTTTGCTGGTATGAAGCATTCAGATGCCAAAATCTTCCCAAGAGTGTTGATTCTATTACATTTAGCCCAAGGCCAGACTGTGCAATGCTCAATAAAAGAGAGGAGGGAAAAAAGAGCTACATCTCAGACTCTGCAGACCTCAGTTAACATATCAAATGTTAAAGTTCATGAAAGCACAATTAGAGCCAAGACTGAACAAGTGTGGCTAGTTTGGAAGGGATATCAGGAGAAAGTTTCTTTTCTCTAAAAAGACAACGGCACTGCTAAGGTTTTCAAAGTTGCATCTGACAAACCACGAGAAGAATTCTAGATTCAAATGTGAGACCATCTATCAGAAATACAGTCATCAAGAAAATAATGACTTTAAGTTATTGCAGCTAAAAGTCGTTCAACAACCTGCTGAGTAATGGGATGTGTTTAGTTTTTATGGGACTGCAGTCTGAAGAGAGTCCTGTAAAAACTTCAACAGAAAACCTGCAATTTTTGTGTTATTGCCAGTAGGGGGCGACTTCTCCAGTGACAGAAAGAAGTGCGATTGCATAGAAATCTATGAGAAAGTGACATTACTGTTAGCGTAGTAACGTCATTAAACCATTTCCTCATGATTTTATGTTCCCAAACACCAGTTTCAGGTCTTGTTGAATAAAACAATATGTTCATTTTGTAAATAATGAGAGTTGGAAAGATCTACTATGCAGGGTATAATTTCAGCTGGAGACAAAAAGCTTCTGTTTCGCATGTTTCTGCTGTTTAAGTGTGTTTTCTCGGTCAGAGCTACCCCTGGTTTCAGTGGCTTCTTAATTAATACAACAGGATCTTAATTTTGTAAATTATGGCCCTGTGTAGATTAAAATGCACAGTAATAAAGAGTGTAAGTCATTGAGATTACACGTGCAGTGCTTTTGGTTTCTTGGTGAGTTACACCCTTTGTTTGTGATGCAGTTTTCCAAAAACTAAAAAGGCAATCATTGAAATACTCGAGTCAGGACTCGAATAACCTGACATCTCGTCTTTTATGCCCGAGACAGATTATCTTTAAATCTTCAGTAAGGCCAGAGGCATTTCTTTCTCTAAACCAAGAAAGAGTGTCTAACCTCAGATTGCAAACTTTATGTAGACTTTTCTTCATCTGGCCTGGTTAAAGACCTCTGACTTACCAACATTTCTTAAGGAATTCAATTTGTTCTGGTGTCTGTCTGGTTGTGAGCACACAGCTGCAAAAAAAAATTTAAAAAAAGAAGTTCCTGGCAGCATTCGCAGTGAGGATGAAGATGAGAAGAAGCCGATAGCTGCGGTGACTGTTAGTGAGTTTATCCCACTCCGTGATTGTTTGTGTGTGTTACTTGGGGCAGCTTGTCAAAGAGCAACAGGGGGATGGAGTGCAGCAGACTCTCTGCAGAGAGCCGTAATGTCACCGTGAGCAGTGGGCTAATGAATAGGATTCACCCCCGGCCGGAGGCAAAGTTAATGAACTCCTGCTACTCGGGATAATTAATGCCAGACTGCTTCCCGGCTGGACAAAACGCTCTCCTTTTCCCCTTTCTATCCCCCCTCACTCACCCACCCACCCACTCTGCGTCTTCCTGCCTATTCCTCATTCACTCAATTACTTTTCTGCCCTGCCAGAGGTGAGTTTTAGGGAAATGTATTGCTCATGAGAGAGAGAGGCGAGTGCTTTTCTTTTTTTTTTGTAGACCCAAATAATCAGAAGCAAAGGCAAAGGCAGAGTCTTCAGGTCAAAGACAGATTAGGGGAAATTGGGAGGTTTATACTGTGGGGAATGTGCTCTCCTCCTTTTCTATATCTAGAAAATAATGAGCAGAGTAAAACTGCTGCCTCGCTCTAACAGCCAGGCTGTTACTGCACGCTGCTTGGCCCTGCAGAAAGTCAGCACGCTCTCGGAGGCGGCCTTACGCAGATTGTTTTTAAAAAGATCTGACCAGCAAATATTGCAGAACATTTTGCCTGTCTAGCTAAATCAGTATTTAATTGGCCTCATACCTTTTCCCGGTGTGCGTCCCCCAGCACTACCCAAAACGGGCAGAGCAGCGGGGTCGCCTCAGGCTACAAAGACTGTAATTTATAAACCATGGCATCTGTCCCTGCTGGGTTTTATTTCCTTTCAATACAGTCTGCTTCATCCTGAAGAGCTTTTATTCGATGTTAAGTTGTTCTTTTATAGACACATTTTCCATCATTCACCACATACAGCAGGGGTGGGGAACTCCAGGCCTCAAGGGCCCGTACCCTGCAAGTTTGAGGCATCACCCTGGGTCAACACACCTGAATCAAATGATTAGTTCATTACCAGATGTGTTGAGGACACATCTAAAATCTGCAGGACACCGGCCCTTGAGGCCTGGAGTCATCCTACCCCTGAACGCAGGGTAACATCTCTAATCGCCCTTTTTTGTCTCGCAGTACACCTCGGCGCTGACATACGATGGTGTGATGGTGATGGCCGAGGCCTTCAGGAACCTGCGCAGGCAAAAGGTGGACATTTCAAGACGGGGGAACGCCGGCGACTGCCTCGCTAACCCCGCTGCCCCGTGGAACCAGGGCATCGATATGGAGCGCACTCTAAAACAGGTGAGACGCGGCATAAGTGGAGGTAATCGGCGAAGGTTTTTCACTACTTCCTCTTTGTTCAATCCTTTAATGGAGAGCCCGGGTGGCTGTGAGCCTCTGCTCGGATGTCTGTTATTGAAAAGGAGACGCTCTCTGATCTTCACGATCGTTGCCTCAACATGCAGTTGCACTTTTGAAGAGGCTTTTAGATACAGCGGAGCCCCTTGGAGCACAAAGAAGTATATTAAGAAAAGCTTCACTCTCTGAAAAGCGTATTTCCCAAAATATTGAACTATTCTTTAAACGCCCTCAAACCAGTTGAAAGTGTGTTTCAGCTGATGCTCAGAAGACGGAGCTGGCTGGCTTGGTTAAATCAACAATAAGCTCAAAGGAGTAGCGAACATCTGCTTATTAAATAAAATCTCCCAGACTCTTCAAATCATGCAGCATGCAGTGTCATCCCTTGATACAGCCTGCTGCACTTTTCTTCCAACCGTTTTGTGTACTGAAACAATATTTGCTTATGTGGAACTATATCATGTCCTGGTGTGTACATGTCTTCGTCCCCCTCTGTGTGCAGGTCCGGCTGCAGGGACTAACAGGTAATGTCCAGTTTGACCACTATGGCCGCAGGGTCAACTACACTATGGACGTGTTTGAACTGAAGAATAATGGACCCAGACGGGTAAAGCATCACACCACACTGCTTTCATTTGTGTTGTGGATAAATATTTTGCTAACGGTGATGATCACTTGCACATTTAACTTAGAAAATCCAGTTTGTTTGCAGACTTACAACAAGCTACACGACTATGAAATCATCATACACCCCATGTGGTCCCAATATAAACTCAAACGTCAATCCATTTTGTGCTGCTAATACAGGTCCTAGTCCTAGTTGCTGCAATCTATGCAGCTCCAGCTCTTCTGATGGGGTGTTCCCAATCCAGCTGAGAGACACAATCTCTCCACTGTGTTCTAGCTCTGTCTCTGGGTTGGAAATGCCTGAAAATCCTCATCTATGAGGCTCCTAAGAAGCGCCCTCGAACCACCTCAGCTGGCGCCTTTCCATGTGGAGGAGTAACAGCTCCACTCTGAGCACCTCCCAGATGACAAAGCTCCTCATACTGTCTCTAAGGCCTGATTTAGACTTCTGTGGGGACCAAGGTTATTATCGTTAACGAAAACTAACGAAATAACGAAAACTAGAAGTGAAAAAACATTTTCGTTAACGGAAATAAAAATAAAAACAAAAACAAAAAAAGGAAAACTAACTAAAACTATAATGAGTGTTCACAAAACTAACTAAAATTAACTGAATTTATAGCAAAAATGTGTTTAGTTTTCGTTGATGTGTGCGTGTCATACAAGAGTCAAGGGTGAAAATGAAGTTTAGTTTCCAGATTTTTTTCTTGCTGTCTAATTATGCCAGCAGGTGGCAGTACGTTAGTCGAGTCGTCTGTGTTGCTGCTCCGTCCACGCGCAGAATCATGTCAGGAAAAGTCGGGAGCCAGAGTCCAATTTGGGATTACTTTGAATATGACTGTGTTTTGGATAAAGCAAGTGTCTTGTAGTGGAAAGAGACAAATTATGAGGGACATTTCTAAAGGGAAAAAAATCCCACAAACCTTAAAGTGCACTTGAAAAGCTCACACAAGAAGGCTAACCTAGCTTACCTTGAGAAGGTAAGGGAGCACACTCAACCCTCATCCCCAGAAAACAGAAGCTAACCCCAGGCAAGGCAGCGTGATGCATCCCGAGACAACAGGACGGGGATATCTACATAACTGTGTGAGTCAATTACCTTCAAAAAGTTTATCAATTCACTTGAACCACAATTACGAACACCCGGTGCTGCAAGAGTTAATAGTCTCATTGGGGCCAAGATATATAGTTGCCTGGTATCAATGGTTGTTCATCTGCCTTTATTTATTTATTTAAAGAACCCATAGGTGGGAATGTGAGTTGTCTGTCTCTGCATGTTAGCCCTGCGACAGACAGGCGACCTGTCCAGGGTGCAGTATGGTAGCTGGAATAGCAACATACCCAAGGATAAGCAGAATGACTGATATGATGAAACTGGGATTTTTGTTACACTTAATTATTGCAAACACAACTAAAACTATAACTGAAACTAATCAAAACTAAACTGAAACTAAGGATTTTCAAAAAAATAAAAACTAAACTAAACTAGCAAACAATTGGTAAAAACTAATTAAAACTGATATAAAATTGAAAATCTGAAGTCAAACTAAATAAAAATAAAAACTAATGAAAATTGCAAAACTATTAAAACCCTGGTGGGGACCTTTGTAGAAGATATGATGTAACTTACATAAGTTGCCGACACTGAGGCCAGCATTTATGCTTCTGCTGGTGCATTACATGTTAGTTACCCTGTGGTTGTGTCCATGTGTTTTATAGCCAGCGCCGTCCAACAGAAACTTTTTTGGCTCTTTCTTGTGATGAGGTTTTTTTTCAGGGTCAAACATTTTGTCCTTCACTTTTTTCCACTTCTTTTGACATTCCCTGATGTCATTTCCAATAGTTTCATCAGCCTCCATCTAGGTCTTTGCTGTCATCTGAGTCCTTATATTGATGCTATGATTGTCTTTTCTTTTATTGAGATGATGGTTATAATTAAAACATCAAAGCAACAAAGTAGCGAGAAATTGCACAGAAATTACAATGTCTTGTTGCGTTTCTAGGGAGGTTACGCTGTAGGGTTTTATTGGGGTTTCCACGTAGATTTCCCACTGAAGTTTAAATCCCTAGTACAGATGAGCCCAGCCACCCTTTGGAAGGAAGCTCATTTCCACCCCTTTTTTCCATGATCTCATTTTGCTACCCACAGCTTGTGGCCATGAATCTATGGGAGCACAGATCACCCGGTAAACCTCACACAAACTTGTTTTGAATAATTCAGGGAAGGAAGGCACACAACATTAATTTTGCTCCATTTTCCTTCCTTGAGTGCTGTCAGCTACATGCCTCTTTTCTATTGGTCACGCTGGCAGTCTTCACAGCACAGAGCTGTCAAAGTTCAACAAATGTCACTCCTGCAATGTCTGAAAGATCTCCTGAGCAGCATCCTGTGCTTTGGCTATTGTGTGGACACAGCACAGGATGGGGGAGCAGCTATGGCTCACCCTTTTAAGCTGGCGACCCAAATAGCAAAGGCTAAAGTCCCCTCCAGACTCCCACTTTGCTGTAATAAATAACAGCAGAAAGCCAAAAACAGAAATAAATAATTTGCAGCCACGTCTTGTGTAAAAGCAACTCTATTTTAAATTAATGCAAATTAAATACAGGTATGCATATTTAGCATTTACAATTAGTAGCAAAACAAAGACAGTACTGTAGTTCATATCACTGGTTATCATGAAAAAAAAATAGTCACGTTTGATTTATTGATTAGTATTTTTAAAGTTGTCACATATGTATCTATACGATATACATTTCCTTTTTAGTAATCTGACAGTGTTATCCCAGTGACATGTGATCTGTTGCTACCTTCTGAGGAGACGTAAAAATCAGTCTTTCCATCCAACGCTGCAGGATCCACCAAATTAGTGGTTGGAAAATGTTTATGATCCCACGAGGGAACCCTGCCTGACAGCCCGGCGTGTGTAATCAGCTGCTTAACCACAATGTGGTCAGGATTTTATAAAGGCAGGGGATTCTTTTAGCTTAAAACTGCACTGTGACGTTAAGAATTTGTTTTAAGGTTAGACCGTTTACTCTGCCATGAGTGTTATTTATCTGGCTCTCTGAATGATGTGCCTGACAGCATGTCATAACAAGTCTTGTGTGAAGCTCAACAGGTTACAAATTTTGCAGGTTTCCAGCGAGCAACTTTATTCCTAAACACGATGTCGTATAATTTTCAAAGACCCGTCCTCTGGTGGGCGTGCATGCTTGATTATAACTAAATCGGAAACCTTCTTCATTCATCCATATATCACTGCAGACTCGTGCAGACTGCCTTCATGTGAAGTATCTGGGCGAGTGGGATGATACGACATGTAGTGTGCTGCTCTCTATTATCATAAGTAAATTGTGGTGGCGGGGAAGCTGCAGCATCTTTTACTTGCTGGTTTGAGAGGATGGATGGATGTCTGTAGATGAAATTCAAGGGAAATGGGGGGAAAGAGGGAGAGAGGGCACTTGTGAGAGTGATGCCGAAAGGATGAAATGAAATAGAAAGCAATCAAGGTGGAGAGGAGGGGGAGGAGGCAGAGAGGAGTCCCCATCAATCAAAAGCTGCTTTGGCCTGTCTTCCTTCGCTGTGGCGAGGGTCCCGTCAGGACACGGTCTATATATATGTGTGTGTGTGCATGTGTGGGTCACAGCCTCTCTCCTACATTTTCCGTGGCCCTCAATCATCCTGATGCCTCGGCACACTGGAGGGATCAGCCAATCACAGCTTATTCCCAGCACCTACACTATGACTCACTTGTAGCTGCTCATAAGGGTCGACTTCAGGGCGTGTACCAAGGGGGAATTTGTCCCTGCCCCAATAGAAACATAAAAGCACCAGAAGAATTCATGTCTACAGGGAACTAACCATGCCTCTGACAGGGGAGGGTCCTTTTTCATCAGCAGCAGGGCATTTTTACTCCCACCTGCAAATGTGATTATGAATCGTGAGTTCATCCCACCATCAGTAGCTTAGAAAATCATGACTAAACATAGCAATGTGAGACGTGTCTCAAAGTACAGAAATGACACTCGCATCTAGAGAACAAAAGAGCGAACCATGTGTCTATTTCTGTGCTGAATTAGCAGTTATTGTAATTTTTTTTAAAGTGGAGAATGATTACTTCAGAGCAATCGAAGGCTATCTACATGTTGAATTACTACCTGGTGCCTGCTGTATGTGGTTTCCTTTAAGTAAATAAAGGCCCTTTTTTTTACCATAAATGGAAATAAATATGTGCACAAAGATCAGGATTGCAGCAAATTAAATGGCTTCGCCCCGCTGAAAATGCTCCACTGAAAGAATTTTATGATATTACAGCCACAGCAAACCTATCTGTCAATTTCGCTCAGTCAGTTTGCCCCTGAAGGACTTCCGGATGAAGGATGAAGACAGTAAAGTCAGCTGAGCATGATATTACACCACATTGATCTTGAAACTGGCATCTTGTGTGAAGTATATTAATCTAAGGCCAAATGGTACTGCTTACTGTCTTTAACTGGCTTTCCTCAGCGTGATATGATGATACTTTATGTATTTGTGATGTATAGTTGGACTAAATAACTAAAACCTGGAAGTTAATTTAAAAAAAGTTTAATGTGCGTTTGTTAAACAGCACCTCCTTTCAGGAGAAGATGTCATTAGCAATTAGTAATAGACATTGTACCAGGTTTCACAGCTGTGCCTGGGGAAAAATACTTGTTTTAATAGCTCAAATAGTTGCAGCTTTACTCTTGCAAACTTTAGTATAAAGGTACCCGGTCCTGGGAATCTCAACCCAAGGTATTCTTAAAAGTGTTTTCCAAGCTTTGGATTCATCAGCTTTCATCATCTTGAGCTGCCTCGTGTGCACAGAGACATATGTAGGTCACTTACACCGTATGTGAACCATGAGCCGTCACAGTCTGCACAACAGCAAGAGATGCATTTCAAAGCATCAACAGCAAGTAAAGGAATCACGGAGTTGCGATTTTGTCACTTTTAACTTTATCCTTGTATTTTTGTATTTAATGGTGCCTTTTCATCCTCTATTTTATAAAAAACTGAAGTGTTAAAACATTTAGAAAAGTTTAGAAAAGTTTGAAGAAGCTTCTCGGATGAGAGGTGAAACATCTTCAAGCAACTTAAAGAAGTCCAGACGCTTTTCTTTGCAAGCTCCTTTGACTACGATTACCTGGATGACTGAGAACCTTCACAGACATTTATAAAAGTCAACATTTATAAAAATCATTCATTAAGTTAATATTACTCTACATTTTTCTCTCTATGTATAGAGCCCATACACATTATGAATTACTCCAAAAAATAATAATGATTTTTCCTTTATATGTCACACAGTGTATGTAGCTTCTTGTTTTATATCACAATATGTGTGTACTACATTTGATTGTTATATTAGCCCAATGATACATGCCTTTCTTTAAGCCACACCTCCCTAAAAGCCCAATTTATTCTGATTGGTTGCCCTTTGCTGGGCTTCCCCAAGCAGTGCTTGTAAACCACACCTCCTGATCTCAGCTGTGGCTCATGTCTGAAACCATATAAGGGAAACCATACACATGCCAGGAAACATGCAAAGCGAGCTGTTAGAGTTTTTGGCTCATCTGGATTATTTTTACTTAAATGCTGATCCCATTGTTTGAAACATCCAACAGTATCCAACAATTTAACAGTATAAAAGTGATAATTAATAAATGGGAAATAATATAATATGATCACTATCAGGGTGCCTACAATATGATAGAAAAGTGTCCACTATTTTAACAAATTGTAACGCCAACACTGAGCTGGATAAATTAAGCTTCACGCTGCAGTAAAAACAAAGCTTTCCTCTCCAGTTACATCCACTTGCATCAAGTAAAATAGCTCCCACGGTATTAGGGATTGCATCATTATAATACATTATACATACACCCACCCGACCATGTGGATTATATAGCGTATTATTATGAATCTACGCACGCTTCGGAGCTTGATCTCACGTTTTTGTTTTCACTGCAGATCGGCTACTGGAACGACGCAGACAAACTGGTGCTGATCCAGGACTCTCCGCTGCTTCCAAATGACACTTCTGGCATGGAAAATCGAACCGTTGTAGTCACTACAATCATGGTAAGAGACCGGCATGTCCTCAACCAACGCGCACACTCATGCATGCAGTAATATTCAAAGTAATTTGTAATGCCAGGAAGTGTTATTAACAAGTGCCTCTGCAGATTACACTGATTCATATGCAGAGCCAGGAGTGTCAGATTTAGTGGATACACATCATACATCACAAATCTCCGACACTGATACGAAAAACATGACGGTCGGCTGCACTTTTTGCTTGCAAAGTGTTTCTGGTTTGTTTTTCTGATGTACTTTTTTTTTTGTTACGTGTTTTAATATATTAAAGGGCATCTTTAGTGGTAGAATTTTAAGCAGCAGCCAGATGAAATTGGCAGGGGCACATATTCAAGTTCAGTGCTCACAATTTGGCACTTTTATAACCCTTAAAAACCTTTAAATTCTGCGCTACGAGTGACCAGATTTCAGAGATAAGTCTGCTTAGTTACAGAATTTTCTATTTTTAAAAAACTCTTAAGGAAAGGGGATTTATTTTTATTACTTCAACAGAAATTTCAATAAAACATAACACAGCTGCAGGACTAACTGCCGTCACTTAGATTTTCCTTTATTGCACCAATAAACATCATAAACAGCTGCCGTTATTGAGGGTTTTTCTATTCTTATTGCATTTTATAAAGCAGTGCCATACATCTACAAAAGCATTTCACACACACTGAATTGCCGTTGCATGGCATGCGAATCTCAAGCTGTAGCAGCGACTCTGCGGTGGCTGAATAGAGTAAAGCAGCCAGATGTAAATGTAGCATCTGAGGGGAGGAAGGAAGGAAGGTAAGGAAGTGGGAATGGAGAGTCACAGCTCAGCAAAATCCTCCCTCTTTTCAGCCCCTGATGAGGAACCCCATTTTAAGAAACTGATCCCCAGTTGGACGCAAGCAGGATATGAAAGCCCTTAATGGCAGAGTGATGGACACAGGAGCCTGAGCCAAAATGAAGCCCTAAAGACACTGGGCGAGAGGAGAGACACAGCAGCTGTGTTAATGGATACCCTGTTTCAGAAATCTGAACAAGAAATGGAGCCGCTCAGAGCCATAATGGAGTCCCTCGAGAGGATAATAAAATGCTAAATGGAGGGGGAAAAGACAGTCCTCTTTTCTTTTGTTTTTTACGGACGCCCTCATGGATGGACACCCATTAAGGCCTAAATGGATCCCCCCACTCCTACCATCACAGCATCTGATTTCTAGCATAAACAAGCTCCAACTACACCTGCTAATGTGTGTGTGTGGTAGTGTCACGCATTGTCATGCTTGGTGTGTCTGTGTGGCCAATCACAGCTCGAGAATCACCCCAGTTTGCGATTGTAGTGTTTTGCAAAGATCTCCAGAGCCTGAAGCGTAAAGTAAGGAAGTGGCAGTGTATAAATATACATGTTGTCTAAACCTGTCACCTTCTCCTACTACCTGCTCTACCGTACAGTACATTACACACTCCGAGGGCTTCCTGTAAGCCTTAAAACAGCTTAGAAAGACTAATGCGCTCATAATCATCCCAGTTCATATCCATCATGCTTTTGTGCAGCATGATAATATAGTTACATTGTGACAGCTGCCTTTCATTCCCGCTTTTAATGTTTGTTCTGCGTGTTTGTGAGAGTAATGTTGGCTTAGCATAAACTTAATGAAGCGTTCAAGTTTTATATTACATCCATCTGTGTCTTAATGCGTTTTAAGAACCCTTTGCAAAGTAGCAGTTTAACATGTCGTGGAATATGCTTGCTGATTATCAGGCCTACACTAGCTGCTCCCTGGCCTAAGCCTGAAATAAGTTTGAGTTTTATGATCTGACTCAGATTTAAAGGCAGTTAGCTCCTCTACCCCAGAAACCTGGAGACTGGGGCATGGCTAAAGGGGGGGGGGGGGGGGGGGGGGGGGGGCATGGGGTGGCACCAGTCCCCTCATGGAAAAAATATGAAAAATTTAGGGAGGGACAAGAGGGTTTGGTGTAGTCTTCCTTAATGCATCATTGTAAATAAAACTATTCAATTTTCAATAAATTAACTTGCATTCAAAGCTCTTGTGCTAATTCTAGATGTGAAACAATGAAATTTAACTTTTTATCTTAAAATCAAGAATGTGTGAGACATTGTTTGACCCATCAGCAGAATAAAAAATCTTTAAGGTCCTACCCAGACTGGATTCTGTTCCTTAAATGGTTGAATCATGTTCTTTCATGTGGTGGCCACATGTTACAGGGCAGCCATCTTTCTCACAAAGTCATTGAAGTCACTATAAGTTTCTGGTTTGGTCCAGAAACAGCCAATGCCAACACATTTAAATAAAATAAAATCCCAGAAACCGTTTAATGGCTCTTCCCTTATCTTAAACTTTTAAGAGTTGTCTGTATTTAAACAACACAAAAAATGACAAGCACACACTAAACCAAACCACAGTTGGAGAATCCATGACATTGATTGGTTTTTACCTTATTTTTTGCCGCTTGTTTTGTCTTCTTAACTTTTTTCTGTGCACAGTTTAGCTGTGTGTTGTGTTCCTTCTTGTTTGTCAGATTTGACGGCTGCTTTTGGCCCAAAGCTGAGGGCTTAACTCTGCCCTTGCTTTCACATAATCCAAGCGGGTCCACCAGGTGCCCCCATTCTTCAGACCCGAACCTATCCTGAGGCCATATTTCTGTTGTTTCTTCTCCACAAAGTTATATGATTTTATAAGAAAGGCTTTCTCGTAAATAAAAATGACATGACAGTCCACAAGTGCAAAAAATACTTCACCTTCACTTGCCAGTAATCCACATATTTAATGGCAGATACTCACTGCAGTCCACTTGTGGTGCTGTAGCATCTTAAAAAGAGAAAACAACTTTCAGATTTTTTTTAGTACATCAAAGCTGAGCTCCCAGATTAGCATGGCTACAGTCTAATCTATTATAATCCAGACTGTGCCCTTTAAAGTATAGAAGCTGTGGAGAGTTTTTATGTCTTGTCACAACACAAGGTCATACTGTTTTCAAAGTGGTGTTTAGTTCTCTTTGTCGTTAGCCTAAAGCTTTAAGAGATAGCTGAAAACCCTGTGAAGTCTTTGGCTTCAGCTGCCCAGAGTTTGATGCATATTCAGAAAAGCTCCCGTGGACAAGGACGACGTTTGATTGTGATTATATGGGCAGTAAAAAGGAAGTGAGATTTGATGTTGTGTGCCTTTGCTTAAAACTCCCTCATTACACATCTTGGCACAGTATCAACCTGCCAAAGGGCAGGAACTACAGAGAAATCCTGCAACAGCGGTGAAATGTTTCGGAAATGGTTTTGCTGTTAGGCTTCACTGTGGTGCTTAAAATCCCTGTTGATAATGCACCTACAACTGGGTCTCGTTCAAATTTCGGGGTGCCAGCCCCAAAATTTAGCAGATTCATTTCCAGACTGGATTACTCCAACTTTGTATATGCTGGACTGAGTAAAAGACTGCAGTAGGTTCAAAGTGCTGCTGCAGAAACATCATCATCATTCAGTGTATAGCTTCATTTGGTTTGTTTCAGGTTATGAGTCAAATCTTTTTTATCGTCACATGTCATAATCTTAGGTGCATTAATCAGTAACATTTAGTAATACCAAATTCCTGAATGGCTCTTACAGTTGCAGCTCTAAAACTCTGGAATCACCTTCCTCTTTAAATTATTTCTGCCTTCAAATCCTCCCTTATTCTGATTATTTATTGTTCTGTTAACTGATGCATTAATTGCTGTCATGTACTTTGGTCTGTTCTTTTTAAAATAATTGAGTACTTCTCAGCATTAAAACAATTTCTAGTGGACCAAATAAGACTGGAAAAAATGCTAATAAATGTTCAATTAAATGAATTTCATAGGCCTCTAACATCAGAGTTTCTCTGAGTATTTTGGTCTGAAATTTAATTCAATTCTGTTGTCATTTGAACATCTTCAAGCTCTTTATGCTGATTTTTTTCCAGGCATTGTGGGAACCTTCGGCCAGTCACCTGTGGACAATTGTGGGGGGCAGCCAGAGTATTTAGAAAGCAGATATCCAGTTTTTGATTTTCTGATCTGTGGCCCAGTCATTTTTAATGACTACTTATAAAAGTGAAGATGTGAGGAGTAGAAGTAGTAAAGTTACATGGGTTTAAATATCTGGGCTCAATCATTCAAATCAACAGATAGTTGACAAGAGAGGTAAAGAAGAATGCAGGCAGGATGGAGCCGATGGAGATGAGTGTCAGGGGTGATTTGTGATGGAAGGATAGCAGCAAAAGTGAAACGGATGGTAGTGAGTATGGTTTGGAGATGGTGGCACTGACAAAAAGACTGGAGGTCGAGCTGAAGATGCTCACATTTTCATTGGCAGCGACCAAAATGCACAAGATTAGAAATGAGCAGCTCAGGCTGACCAGTTTGGAGACAGAGTTAGAGAAGCAAGGCTGATTTGGACATGTGCACAGGAGGGAGAGTGGGTACATTAGACAAAGATGTTGACAGTGGAGGAAATTTCTGACAGCCATACTTTAAGCTGCAGGTTCTTCATTGTCAACATTTATGCTGATGAAAATTATCCAGAAATGGATCAGAGCACGTCGCCTTATACAACAATTAGGGGAAATGGGTTCTGCCTGTAATCAAATTACAACATTCATCAAGCTGAAGCAAACAATTTGCAAATTATTTTATCAGTTAAAAGGTTTTTTCTAGATCTGACTAAAGTAAACTAGATGAAAATAAATGAGAGGTTGAGGATAAGAATGCAAAAATGTTCTTGGGTGAGTCACTGTGTGAATGAAGGGCACGTTTCTTAAACCTTATAAATAGTAAATTTCTGATTTATAGACAAATGTTGTCTTTTCAACCACATTTTACATTTCTAATTATATTTTTTGCTTTACTGTTGGGAATCGCAAACTTTGGCTTAGAGTGGCTGAAGCTTTCAGATCCAAAACCCTTGACCGCTGTAGCACCCAAACGCCTCTGCTGTGAACAAAAGCAAAATGGAGATTCGCAGTATATTCTCTGTGTGCGCTTCAAATGTGCTCCTCTTTTCAGTGTCGTACACTCAGTCAAATAAAGTGTGATTAGTGCGTCTAATGGCTGCTGATGACTAAACCCAGACATGAGTCACTCATGGAGAAGTAATAATGTGTGTGAGAGCGTCACACAGTTTGTTTTTTGCGGTCAGGTTTTTGGACAATGGGCCATCATTCTGTTATCGCTCATAATCAAACAGAATGTGCAGCAGATTGTTTGTCCTGCGTAATGTACAAAACACTCACACACAAAGCCAAATGGCCAGATTTTACTAATGTAGATTGTGTGTGTGTGTGTGGGTGTACGTATGGATTTGTGACATGCAGTTGGCCCTGTGGTATGTGTGTGTGTGAGAGAGTGTGTGTGTTCTAATGGCATGTGTAATTAGTCTCATTAGGCAGTGAGTGAAGCCGTGCGGTTGTGATTATTGACCAGCCTGTCAGCCATGCTGGCCTTTACTGTGAAGACCTCTGAAGTACTGCTCTGTTCTTGTGCCAGAAACACTGACTCCCTCTGCTCCTCTGGCTGCCAGCACTGTCATACACCCCGCTATCATAAATCATATGGATTAGAGCCGATTTCCCTCTGATATAAATCCAAAAACACTGGCAGAGATCAGCTCGCAGATTAAGTCATCATCAATAAAACGCTTGCGATTCATTAAAAGTGTGACACGAGTTCCATTTAAGAGCCAGCACAAGAATTCCTTATTCCTGTAGGTCATCAAGACTACCAAGGTCCTCAAAGAGGACATTTAAAGTAGAGTTGTCCATCCGGACCACAACAGGGATGTTTTCCGACAACACCAGAAACCCTGGGATGGAGGTGGGTTGCAAAGTGGCTTGCAGAAGCAGCATGCAGGCCGAATAGGCTTAAAGACTAAACTTTATGTGAGCTATCAGCTTATGGGGTTGGCTGTTGAGGTAATTTGATTGCTAGCTGACCGGCCAGACCAAACGCTAAGCTCAGTTAAATCTTTTTGACAATGTTGTTAAAACTGGTAAAAAAAAATTATTATCAGTGTTAATCTTTGTGTAGTTCTTGGGGATTTTGTGTCATTTGCTAAATGCTGTTCTACCTCTCAGACAGTACAAAAGATAGACCTGCAGGTCTAAATAGATAGAGGAGTTGGCTGACAACTTTCAAAACACTAGGATGGCGGTGGCGAAAGCACTCATCCTCGGGATTTCACAAACTGTCTGTGGTACGGTACTATAGGGTTATCGCAGCAAATATTCAGTCTCCTGTCGCGTGGTAAAAGAAAAAGCATGAAAGCCTGTTTGAATGAACTGTTACTCTGTCGATTAGTTGTACCCTGAGCTAGTAGGAATGGCTTGTCCATAAAACCTGTATATAATGCATAAATCTGACATTATTCAGATGTCCTTTGGACTCCATGTCCTGACAAGCTGGAAGTTGCGAAATAAAATAAAAAACAGGAATTTACCATAATAAAAAAATCTAATTAAAACTGCAACAAGAGCTATTTCTTACTAGCTGTGCTGGCACCCACTGTACTGCTGCACAGAGATGAATGTGGGGAAAAGGTGTTTTCAAGAGCATTCAAAGTGTGTTCTCTCTTTTTACCTGAATTCCTGCCTAATTCCTGTCTAATAATTCTCTCTACACATGCACAAACCGAGTCCCTGGACACTGAAGGATATCAGAATATCTAGATTACTTTGTGATGACGAGGACATAAATGTGACTTTTAACTATGTTTTTATTAGCTTTGCAGCTTTTCCTCCTGACAAAGACCTTTCCCATGGACATTCATACATTAAGTAATTAAGTAATAAGAATCCATAGCAACGTTTTTAGCTCAGTAAGCTACCTTTTTTTTTCCTACATTAGGACACCTGAGGGATTAAATGAGCAGTTAAACTCATTTACACTGGCAGGAAGTGGCTCTTTCACTGATCTGAACCACAATGAAAGTGACAGTTTGACTAACTTTAGCTTGCTTCTTTGCTTCTTTGCTTCTTTGCTAATGATGTCAATATCAAAATACTTTCCAGAGCTACAGTTTGTTTTTTACCTTTAAATGAAGACTGTTAGGACTTGTGTTTGAACTTCGGGAAGCTGGTTATTTGTCGATATTAGTGATTATTGAGCTCCATTTTTTTCAGCTGGTGTTTGCTAGTGTAGCTTTCGGGTAGTAGCAGAAGGTATTTATTTAAGTCTTTCATACACAAATTGATCTCCAGGCTGTAAAACTACGGTTTTGCTTCATTTTGTGCTTATAAAGTTTGCATTTAATGCAGTTATTATGAGGTCTGTCACACACAGCAAACCCAGGGTAGGATGCTGATTATTTTCTGAGGCAGTCAGCATAATGTGAGGCTAGTGTTATGTGTAATCTTTTTCTTTCACATGTTACATAAATAATGCACAAAGATAAAGACGGACAAGGGAATTTGATATGCAGATACAGAGTATGATTGATGCTTTATAGTTGTGAGAAAATGTTAATAATTAGTTATTGATAATTTGTCAAAAGGCTTGGCAAATGATTCATGTTAATATTATTAATGAGTTATGGAACCTTGTAACCCACTACAAGCGTCCTTCACTGTATTTTAGTACATCGTGCCATCATTATGTTGTACAGTAACATCTTTGCTGTGCTGTAGGCTCAGCCGGGCATTTGCATTCTCTCCCTGCCATCGAGTCTTTGGTTTACCTTGCTTTGGCCGGCGGCAATGTCAAGCAAACACATCTCAAGAATAAATTGCTCCCATTCTCAATATGCAATATGCTGCCATCCATGACAAAAGTAATTTGTTTGGAAATATGAGTTCAGAAAGCATGCACGGCTTACATTTAGATCACTTTCTGAGGAACAAGAAATCTAATGATATATAACCTTCCTCTGGTCACAGTGTAGACTGATGTAGCCACCCCAATTATTTAAGTGGTGGCATTAAGTTATTCAGTCTGACTGCATCTAATTTCTCTGCTCCTTTCTGTTCCATGTCTGTACCCCTCCTCTACCTTTTTTTTTGCTTAGTCATGTTTTCTGTCTCTGTGACATGCATCTATACAAATGCTTTGCCTGCCTAAATGATGGTGTGTGCTACATATTAAGAACAGATAGTCTATGAATATCATAGCTACTGTGACGGCTTTTTGAACCGAGGCATCTCAAGGTGCATCTGACTGTGAAACTGAGGGACACCAAATGTTTAATTTACGAAAATAACATCACGTTGTATTCACCAGGACTTAAGACTAGAGACTAAGACCATAAACCCACCAAGAAAGCGATTACTGAAGTCGTCTTACCTGGACTTCCTATTAATGTGTGATTGTTACTGTAACTACGTGAATCTTCTATGCTGTATATGCTCTGCTCATATCACAAACAACTAAAAAAGCCAATTAAACTTTCTTACGACTGCAGAGGTTCATGGTTGTTGTTATCTCATCATCTGATTGATTGATTAATAGTCATAACATGAGCTTGTAGTCTTAAACTAACCTTGCTCATTGTTGAAGAACTGAATGTTAAACTTTAAACAGGAAATACGCAGCTTTTCCTGTTTTAAAACTTGAAGCAGAAACGCTGTGAGCACCAGGGATAATGCACTAATTTAGCCTCGTTTCACCTTCTGTGCCTCAGGAAGTAGCTCAGGTCGTTGACTAATCACAGGGTTGGCGGTTTGATCCCCGACGCCTCCTAACCGCATGCTGAAGTGTCCTTGAGTAAGGCACTGAACCCCAAATTGCTCCCAGTAGTCAGAGAAGCACCTCCCATGGCAGCTGAGTGTGTTGGTGAGTGGGTCCATGAGATCGATTCAGGTTAAAGTGCTACATAAATGCAGCTATTTACCGTTTCTCATTACAGCTCAAGAATGCCGATCGCTCGGTTAGGTCTGAAAATGTGCTTTAGTCTAAATAAACAACTGCATGTATACATTTAAAATAAATTTAATGGTTTCAGTGTTTAAGACTGAAGAAAATTTAGTTTATGTACTAAGAGTCCTTTTTATTTAAAGGGTTTCTTTTCTGTAAACAAATACTTAGTAAGCTGCTTCCAGACTTTGGTGCGCCACCCAAGAAAATTCAAATACATTGTGTTGTTTGAGCATTTTAGGAATTTACAACCTTCATGAGGTCAAGAATATTCAAGATGAAAGCTTACACTGTGTGTATTCTCCCTCTTTCCACATAATCTGAGCTTCAAAGTGCAGTACCCAAAATTGACCAACGGGTGTCGCTTTTTTGCCTGAAAGACACGACTCGTTCAGGTCTTCTCGTTCTTCTTGCTCCAGGCAACAATTACAAACAGTGATGGGGTTATGAGATTTCGTTGCTTTGTTTGTTTGTTAGCAGGCTTATTTTAGATTGCTTTGCATGAACACTTTACCAGCAGTGGAGCTTGGCCCAAGATTTGGACTCGATCTAGTAGAACGGATTCTTTACCATTGCAAGAAAAAGCAAAAAGTAAAACATTTCACAGTCCATCTTGTATAATAAGTGTATTAAGCTGCAATTGAGAAAATTAGGAGAGATCATGACAGTAATCTGGATTCAGATCCTTCTGGATCCAGGATTCAATTCATGCATGGTGTGGAGGAAATTATCAACGTTTGTGGAAGTATCTAGTCGTAGGCTCCTCTTGTTTGTTTGTTTCATTTGTCGCTCAGGCCTGAAAATCAGATTCTTCTGTCAATACTTATAAGAATGCATTATTAACATTCAGCAGTCTGTCTCTGTCATTTCAGTGTTTCTAGGATTTGTTACTACCTCCAAAATTTAATCAGTAAGAATTGTGCGTTTTATCATCTGCATGCCCTATATGCAAACCAAACAGGCACCTCATCAAGCCGTTGCTCCACAACTACCTTAATCCATCATGGTATTGATGAGCTACAGTTCAGTGCTCTCTATTTGTGTGTCACTGCACAAACCCTCATGTCTGTGTGTCTGTCTGTCTGATGGTTTGGTTCACTGGTTATGGTCCCTTGTGTAGGAGGGACCCTACGTGATGCTTAAGAAGAACTGGGAGATGTATGAGGGCAACGACCAGTACGAGGGTTACTGCGTGGATCTGGCTTCAGAGATCGCCAAACACATCGGCATCAAGTACAAGATCTCCATCGTCCCCGACGGAAAGTACGGCGCCAGGGACCCAGAGACGAAGATCTGGAACGGCATGGTCGGGGAGCTGGTGTACGGGGTAAGAACTTTTGTTTTCAATTATGTTTTTGACTGAAATTATCTTTTTTATGACTCATTTCACTGAAGCTTCAATTTTATGCTGTCAATAGAAGTCAAGATGGTATTTACAGAGAATATAGTGCCTCCTCCAGATCTTTTTGTACTAACAATACATTTGTACAAAAGCTTGGTTTCTGAGAGAGAGAAAAAAACTGATCTTGAAAGCTGAAAACTGAAGTTATTGATCAAAATCTACATCATTAAACCTCAAACAAAAAGTCGATGAAAGAAAAGATACATCGCATAAAACAAACCAAAGCTGCTGTTGTAAATCTTTGATTAGTATGACATGGAAAAAGTCTATATATTAAAGGCTGAATGATAAAATAATTATATTGATAAATTAAACAAATTAAATTTTGTAAGCTCATATTAGTATTACTAGTATGTATTAAGTTCATATTATGCAGTAACTGCCAGGGCTGGAGCCCCTTGAGGCTGCATCAATACATGCAGACTCCTATATTAAAATGGCTAATATTAATACATTAAAAAGCATTTTTATAATTTTATTTTAAAAAATATATCTCTAGAGCTACAACTAAGCAAATAGGAAGTTTCTCTTTTAACTTACCCAATTAATAATGGGTGTGTCAGCTTCTACTTACTGTTAGCTGTTTGCTAGGTATCGCCTTACGCTACAGTCACCGTAGGTAAAACTGTAGTTGGAGACCACGGAAACCAAAACAGCTGTGCCACATGAATTTGCGATCTTGTTGCCTTTGAAATGGTCGCTATGAGGATGGAAACCAGGTCTGTGACCACGGCAGTCAATGGCCATTATTATCATTGCTATATTTACATGCTAGTGCTAATTAGCAGCTACCTGCTTCTGTACAGTCTATGGAAGCAACTTGTTAACCCAGCTTGCTAACATTAGCACCATATTGGACCATTTTACCTTCTCCACCAAATAATGAATCTTCTGGCTCCAAAAATTTTAACATTGAAATGACCAAATCCCAAACATAAAGCTTTAAAATAGTACTACACAATCCAGAAAGTGCTTTTATATTAAGTCATTTTTTAACCGCCTGGCCATTTTACAAGGGCTCTTTAAATTACTCTAGTTCCATTACCGTTTGTTCTAGAAACAAGAGAAGACAATTTTACAGCCGAACGTATAAAATAAGTCCAGACATCTTGTATGATACTTGTGTGATAAAGGGTTAACATCAAACGGCATCAACAAAGGGTAAATTAGCAGCAGATTAGCAAACACGGAACAGAGAGATTATATGTAAAAGCTTCTTTTCTGCCCAGCTAAGATAAATAACAGACCTGTCTATGGTAGGGTTAAATAGATTCCTTAAATCATAAAACGCTCTATATGTCTTTTTCATGCAGAATTTTGCCTTTGTAGAAGCTTTTCCTACAGGAGCGGTTTTTCTTGACCTGCAGAGAGCTCCATCTGAAGCACTGTTTCTGTTTGTTGTGGCCATAATTAAGCCCATCTGAAATGAAACCGCGAACAGTCTCTGGTGTTGTTAATGCTAGCAGGATGAGGGGAATTAGGGGAGCATTAGAGCAGAGCTTTTGGAGGAGAAACACAGGTGTGGAGCTTGTTAAAGAATCTCTGAGGACATTTGATTTGAGAACGAGGTGTCTTTCTGCTGCTCACCTTGATGTGGGATCAAAAAAGATGCAAGGATGTGCATGAGGAGTGATAGAGCAATTTCAGGGCCTGCTTGTGGTTTTTTTACTTGAATGTTTTTAAGGCGAAAAACACATTTCACTAGGAGGAAACATATAGAAACCATTAACAAGTGAAGATAAATAGGATATAAGTACAGCCGAGGTCTCACTAATGCTTTTCTTTTCAATAAATGTGTGATATTCTACTTTCTGTCTGACACTATGATTATTTACCCTTCATCTGCTGAGAGAAAGCTATAAAATTCATTTTTCCCAGAACAAAAAAAGATCCTTTTGATACTTTCACGAGTAGCAAAAGCATTTTGTTTAAAATGTACAGTCAAAAACCAAATCTTTTTTTTTTTTGTGATGAGTTAAGTGGCATTTTCACAAAGTGGCATTTTTCTCGCCTGCGCCTCTTTGGTGCTGCAGTGACTCACTGTGAAGTCGACTGCGGCGAGCGTAAGCAGAGGCACAGTTCGGGATGTGTCAGGACTGATCAAGCAGTACAGTGCACTTTTAGTGTAAAGACTAACCAGGTTGGTCAAAAGCGCAGGAACAAAAAGTGCAGCTCTGTTCTCTGCTATTTTCATCTCTTTAACTAACCGAGAGCAGAAACGCAGCCTGCCCGGTAGAATTGCTTTGATGGGAAGACATGCTGAGCGACATTACTTTAATGTAAATCCCTTAACAGGAAGATTTAAGTGCCGACGTGCTTCTTTGGCCAAGTACAGCTGGCATCACACAATGTTGAGCCATTTGGACCCTTTTAATCCCACAACAGAAATTGTGTTTGTGTACTACGTCAGTGGAAACATAACCAGAGATCAAAGCTGTATTTTTAGCATCGCAGTATGACTTTAAGGTCAAAGTTGTTGCAGTGACACTGCAACAAAGAATTTCAGCCAATGTGATGTCATTCATCAATATGTTCGCATTTTGAGACTTCGACTGAAGAATTTGAAGCATCTTGTATTTTTTTTTAAACCAGCTGTCATAAGTGAGGAGCAAAGCTGGCTGAGAATCGAGCACACTGAGGACTTGTCATTCACAAAGCAATCTGGAAACCTATCGCTGGTCTGGTGGCCAACATTTCAGGGCTTCTGTTGTAGCTAGGACATCTGGAATAGTGGATAACAGATATCCAGGCCAAGACTTCCTCTTTTGTCCACCAGCCATTGTTAACTATCCATCCATTTACTTAACCGCTTATCCAGTTCAGGGTTGCAAAGGAGGCTGGAGCTTCTCCCACATGGCTTGAGAGGCGATGATACACCACGGAGAGGTTGCCAGTCCTTTGCTGGGCCAACACAGAGAGACAGACAACAACACACACTCACAACCAGACCTGTGGCCAGCTTAGAGTAACCAATTCATCTAACAAGTACAGAGATACATGTGTGAGAAAGCCAGAGTAGCTAAAGAGAACCCATCCAAGCAAAGGCTTAATGTGCAAACTCCCCACAGAAAGCCCCCTACGAACCAGGAGGTTTAAATCAGGAAGCTTATACCTTGTGGCACAGTGATGTTGAATTTGCATCTTCTCCCTGTGCCTGTGCGGGCTCACTCCAGATACTCTGGCTTTCTCCCACAGTCCAAAGACATGCATGTTAGGCTAGCTGGTGATTCTAAACTAGCTACGGATTGCGATTGGTTGTTTCTGTCTCTTTGTGTCGCCGCTGTCCTACCCCATCCCTCACCCTGTGACAGCCGGGATTGTGTCCAGCACACCTGCAACCCTGAAAAGGATAAGTGGGAGAAAACTGGATGGATGGATCCTTAACAACCAACTTGTCATCAAACATTGTGTTCCTTCTTTTCACTCCGATGAATCTTTTGTCTTTAACTTTTTTGTTCCTGGTTGTTATACCTGTGAGCAGAAGGCAGTTCCTTGTCCCCCTGAAGCAGCTGACCTTTAGACCTTAATGCCTCATTGTTACTCGTTTATGCCTTAAGGACTTTACACACTGGACGTATAAAATTCATGCAAATATTTTGTGCACTCAGTAAATTCACCGATTCTTAATGCAGCCACTCACACTAATTGCGTAATTTCGCTGAATGAATTTGTGGCTTTTATTTTTTCAGATCAAGTTGGCTTTTTCAGATATTTCCCATGAGAATAAATGGGTCAATGCATTTGGCAACAACTGCGCTCGTAGCTCAAAACACACACCAGTACTGATATGGAAATGGTAAAATACTATTTTACCTCAGATACACAACAAGATGCTGTTTCTAATCAGTTGACTCTGTGAAATGATTTCTTTCGTTCCCATCTCTGCCTACAAGAGCTACAACTTCATCAAAAATTAGCCAAACCCTAAAATATAACTGGTTTTATTGTTTGCTTTACTCTTAACTAGAAGCATAATCCACCAAATGAACATGGTGATGTATTCAGTAGCCTTTGAGCTAACAACTAAGTTCACAGAATTCATTAGTAAAGTTTTTAGTGAAGTCATAAATTAAGCTGGAAGTGAGACTATTTTCTAATAGATTTCTAAACAAACTGGGTTTTTTGGAGCTATCATGTGTGTTTGCAAAGCTGGCAGCTTATTCTACTGTTATCATGTGATTTCTGAGCGCATGGCAAGTGTCAGCACTTCTTCCCTCTAAGGCATTGGTTAGAGGCCATTCATTTCTCCCCCTGCTCTGAACAGAAAAGATCCGTTCTACCACAAAAGCCCCTGCCTCCTTTTAACCCTGCCTTGTATTTTAGTGCACACTAAATGCCCTGAGGCTGTCATCTTAGTGCATTTTGCTGAGGATGAAAGAACTTAAATCTCTTTCATTTTCTTTCCGCCCTCCCTCTTTTCTCCTTTCCTACCTCCTTAAGTGCGCGATGGTCATAATAAAACTTTAAATTCTTGCTGATATTAAGCCCTTTGCTTCCCTGCTGGGCAGACAAGGTCACAAGTGTTGCTAAGTCACTAACTGTAATCTGGTTTGTGGATTTTCAGCAAGTCGGTATGCACTTTTTCCACAGCTGCAGACCTCCGAGGTAGCCGTTTCCCCTTTTTTTGCCTTGCTGTGCTGTAAGCATATTTCTCTGACATATTATTTTATCCTCCCTACTCATTCCCCTGGAGTTTGAGCTAAGCCTTTGAGCATTAGAGAGGATTTCAGAATTTCCTTTTCAATTTCTTTCCCTTCTCTCTCTGTCTTAACTTGATCACTCCGAGATGTGTTCGGCTGCCATCTTCAACTTGATCGCTCAGAGATTTGTTCAGCCAAGGGAGAAATTCATTACGTGAACAATGTCATGAATAAGAATGACACCATCTGAGTAGGAAGAAGAAACTGTTTTTTGTTGTCTGAGGGTTGGCTAGCTATTGCCCTTTGGGATGCATCTGTGACTAAGTGGTGTTTGATTGTTGCATGGCCGGGCTCAGAGAGATGATCCATCATTTGCATTTGCTTATCTGTCATCATTTGGGTTCAGGGAGGCTAATCAAATTCCGCTTTATCTCGCCTCCTACAGAAAGCGGAAATCGCGGTGGCCCCTTTGACTATCACGTTGGTCCGGGAGGAGGTGATTGATTTCTCCAAGCCCTTCATGTCGCTGGGCATTTCCATCATGATCAAAAAGCCCCAAAAATCGAAACCAGGGGTGTTCTCCTTCCTGGACCCGTTGGCCTACGAGATCTGGATGTGCATCGTGTTTGCCTATATCGGCGTGAGCGTGGTGCTCTTCCTGGTCAGCCGCTTCAGCCCGTACGAATGGCACACCGAGGAGCCCGAAGAGGGCACCGACGGTCCGCCAAGCGACCAGCCCCCCAATGAGTTTGGCATCTTCAACTCCCTCTGGTTCTCCCTGGGCGCCTTCATGCAGCAGGGCTGTGACATCTCCCCCAGGTAAGACAGCATCTCGTCAAGTTTTACAAGTATTTTGTTTGCTCCAAACTCTACAGTACATTGTTATTTTGTTTTACTCAGGATACAGGCACATTGCGCGACCTCTAGGCCAATTATAATCACAATGTGCCTTCACGTCAGATTGGATTGGGTCTGTGTGAGCGTGGATGATCGTACTGTACAGATGACTCTGTGGGAGCGTAGCGTACTTAAATCCCTCGCCTGTCAATCCAGTTAGGACCGTCATCATTAATTCAAACATGTTTGATTGACACAAATGAAAACCGAACGAGTCTCGACACCCTGCCGTGACGAGCAGTAGTCTGTGACAGACGAAGGGGGGAAAAAGAACACATTAATATGTTGTTCGGGCCTCGTGTTTTTAATCACGTTTAACACATCGCTGCCGCTGAAGAACAGCAGTCAGTCTTTTTCAAATGTAGCTCATTTTAGAAGTGTGGGCGTGTGTATTAAACAGGATGGAACATGATTTGGAAGTGATAGTTGGCATGAGATGGCTTTTTTTTTAAATAAAGTTTTTATTTACTTCTATACTATGTATATATTTATGTCATGGATATGAAAACCTCATCATTTAGTACTTTTAAAAAACAAGTCCAGACAGTTTGCCAGCACAAATGATTAAATTATGTTGGTTTGTGTTACTAAGGAACATAAAAATGATCTTAAGGAAATAGTTCAACCTTTTGGGAAGAATTTATTTTTGCCTCCTTTTCTTGATACACACTCACTGCCCATTTTATTAGGCACACCCTGGATCCCAGTTTGCCTTCAGAGCTGCTTTAAGTCTTCGTAGCACAGATTCAGCAAGGTGCCGGAAACATTCCCCAAATATTTTGGTCCATGTTGACGTGGTAGCATCACAAAGTTACTGCGGTGGTCATAAAGCAGTAGGCATGATCAACAACAATACTCAGGTAGGCTGTGGTGTTTAAACAATGCTCAGTTGATACTGAGGGCCCTGAAGTGTGCCAAGAATATATTGGCCACACCGTTACACCACCAGCAGTCCGAACTAGGCAGGAGGGATATGTGCTTTCATGTTGTTTATGCCAAAATATAAAATATACCTGGTTTGATTGTCTATTTTACTCTAACTAGAACGGTAATTGATAAAATGAACATGATGTTGTGTTCGGTAGCATCTGAAACTAAATGCAAATTCTAGCCTCAGTTTCTTGTTCTTAGATGGCAGCTGCGACCTTCTGCTGCTGTAGCCCATCTGCTTCCAGTTTTAATTCCAGTTTTAGTGCATTCAGAGATTCTTTCCTACATTCCTTTCTTGTAAGGAACGCAGACCAGCCACGTTCAAAGTCAATGAAATCACTTTTCTTCCCCATTCTGATGTGCAGTTTGAACGACAGATCGTCCTGACCATGCCAGGCTTAGATGCTCAATTTTGCTGACATGCGATTGGCTGATTATATATTTATGATAACGAGCAGTTAAACAGATATACCTAATGAAATTCCTGGTGAGTGTAAACCACTGTTAACTTCTAGTCTAAGAGTTCAAATTAACACCTACCAACATCCATAAAGTTCATGAATTATTGTCCTTTGTGGGGTTTGTAACTCTGTCTTGATGAAAAGCAGTTTGTTTGTCCACTAAGTACTTAAAGAAACGGCACACAGTGACTGTGCCTAGCGGCATAAACAATAGCAGTTGTGTTTATGACTTTGTTTGTATAAGGTTTAAACAAGAACAAGAGTCTGTCGGGCCAGCAGCTCTGTGAGCGTGTGCAGCTTATGGGGAATATCATTAGTTTCAGTGGCTTTTGGTCATAAACCAAAATATTGGGCAAAGGTAGTTCAGAAAACTTATTACAGTTCATCCTGAGGGAGTGATAGATGTCTAGACTAAATTTAAGTTTTTAAGACATTTGATTGAAAACATATAAATGCCCAGAAATAAGAGAAAAATGTCTGAAACCATCTGACATGTGCAACTACACAAACAAATGTGATAAATATACAGAGTAGGGACAGAGTAGGCTGTCTGCCTCACACAGGACGGTAGTATTTGGGGAAACGGTGCGTCTGTTTTTGCAGCCTTTAAAAGACACAGTTTCCTATAAGACCCAGAGGGAGGACCAAATACAATAGCATGACTAATTTTCTGAAGGATGGATTTGTTGCAGATGCCTCGATGAACAGCCTAACAGAGACGCTACCACAGAAACTGTTAGACTTCAGAGGTTATGGCTACAAAGGGGCAAATAATTATTTGATCCTCTGCTGATTTGGAGACACAATTTTCAAACAAAAAACAAAAATCCAGAAAAAAGACTTTTCATGGAGAAGCTTTTGTTGTCAGTAAGAAATTTCATGTAGTTGGTCACCAGGTTTGCACACATTTCAGGAGGGATTTATGGCCTAGTCCTCTTTTACGGAAGCTTTCTAAATCCTTCCGGTTTCTTGGCTGCTGCTTGGCAACTTGAAGTTTCAGCTCCCTCCACAGATTTTCTATAGGATTGAGGTCTGGAGAATAGCTAGCCCACTTCTTCTTTAGACACTCAGTTATTGCCTTGGTGGTAGGTTTTAGGTTTTTAGGTCATCTTCAGTGTTATGGCAGAGAAAAGGAGGTTATTGTCCAAGATTATACAGTGCATGGCCCCATCAAATTCAGTTCAGTTTTATTTATACAGTGCCAGATCACAACAGCTGAAGTTGTCCTTTACCATTAATAGAAAAACAGCCCCAAAGCTAAATGTCTCCTCCTCTGTGCTTGACTGTGGGGATGGTGTTCTTTGGGTCATACTCGGCATTTCTCTTCCTCCAATTACAGCAACTCAAGTTGATACCAAAGAGCCTGAGTTTGGTTTCATCTGACCACAGTACTTTCACCGGCCCGTCTCAGAATCAGTTAGATTCTAACTTAAGACGGGCTTGTTTGTGTGCCTTCTTGAGCAGGGGGAGCTGCTTATAACTTATTAGTGACTGTGGTCCTCACTGCCTTCAGATCATTAACAAGATTAATATTAATTCCTGTGACTGGGCTGCTCCGCTACCTTTCGTCCCATGAGGGTGTTGGGGTTTTGTTTTATAGTCTGTGCCTCTCTGTTAAAATGGAACTACGACAATAATATATCATATAAATATTGCCCCCACTGTATACGAAGAAAAACACAAAATCAAAATCGTGTTGAGGTGAGTTTATTAATATGAACAAAGTTTAGATAACATAAGTCTTTTCTTAGGATAACAGTGGAGAGCAGACTCCAGGAGCAGTATTCACTTTCTCAGAAACACCAATAAAAGTACCTGAAACTAGTGGAAGACTGGAGATCACGTCCTTGGCTCTCTTATGACTTTGGATATATGAAAGTCTGCACAAAATTTTATCCAATAGTTATAGACAGATTAATGTGCCTGCTGGGCACGAGCCCAGGGGCTTCTGATCTCATCCCAGAAACACTATCCATTGCTCGGAAAAACACACAAAGTGAAATGAAAAGAAGTGGAGATGGAAATGAAAAATGGCAACAAAGAAATACAAAAGAGACCAAAATTTAGAGCAAAATAATGGCCACAAGGAGCAAAAATGACAAGAATTTGCAATATGACTCAAATTAAACACACAAAGAAAAGAGGCACAAAATGATGAAAAAAGACAACATCTTTTTTTTTTCTTTCAGTCTGGGTATTTTGGTCCTCTATGGGATGAGCGCCTGAGGGGCCTCTTAATTTATAATCTGTCCAGGCCAACACATGTGGATGGATTTCATTGTGCATCAAAAATGCTGCACTTCCATTCACAGAGCCGCGCCACTAGCTTGGCTAAAAAAGGTATATATTTTAATTAGCAAGATTTAGAAAACAATTAGACTGACTTAAGTAAATTTTGTTGCCATCCATTTATTTGGCCATTATGCCTCAGACAATGTTAATTGTTCCATTTGTTTCCAGTCTTTTTGTTAGGAGAGAAAGAAGGTAAGCTGCTTACTTACCTCACAAGATATCAGGTTGACACGCGTCTCTCGAGCTGACAAAAAAAAAAGAAAAGCAAGCTTCCCAAAATAATGAACTATTTTCTTTAAAGGAAAACTTTGTCTGTGGTTTCTAAAAAGTTATAATTTTGAGGTTTTCATCTGCCGCTCACAATAAGTCGTACCCCATTAAATAACTGTAGCGTATTTGCATTATGTAAGTAAGGTAGTTTGCATGGCGATATAGTTGGTAAGAATAATATAGAGGGGTTAAGGATGAACTGTGTTAATTGCACTGTATGTGCTCCTCATGCTGTGTGTGCACAGTGAAATCACTCTTGCTTGTTTGTGTGTCTTTGTTTGTGGTGTGTTTTTGTGGGATAGAGAAAGTCTCAGCGAGTATTGATTTCCTCCGTCTCTCTCTCTTCCCCAGCCTTATTGTTCTTCACTGCCTGACTCGCATACGCTGTGTTGTCTGCTTGTACGGGAATTAGGCTGTCTTGGTGTCTGTCAAGCGCCGACAGTTGTGACTTTGCACTTGTGTTTGTGTATTCGAGCTCCGGTTACATTAGCGACCGCGTTTCTGTTTTTGAAGCAGCTGTCCGAAAGCCTGCGTGTTTCATTACGTGTCTGTGTCTTCTCTTCCCTTTGTCCAAATTACGAGACCCCCGAAACCCAGCCTCCCCGAGGCTTTCTACCAGCCGATTGGTATCCAGTATGCATGGCGTACTTTGGAAGGGTAGAGAACTGGAGATCTTTGTTTTTTCCCCAATCAAAGATCAGGCTTCCTCTCTGTCAGCACACACTGGCATTCTTAAGCTTATATGCTGCCAAGGCCCATAATTCTTAGTGGTTTCTCATTTTCTGTAAAGCCTTTCTTTGCAGTTTGAAAGGCTTTGTCATGCTTAAAGTTTCAGCAGATTGGTTATTTTAAGCTACTGCTCCTATAGTTATTTTAAGTCCTTCAGTTAACACTTCTTTTATCTCTTTTAAGCCCTTATGGATCTTATAGTGTAATAGAGTTAGTAAGATTTTAGGAGATGGAAGGAGGACCAAACCAGCCTGTATCTTTCAGCCTCCCCCACAGCAGAGGAGAACAAGATGGAGGATCCTGAGGTACATTATAGCCCGGCCCAGTCACGTAAGCAACCTATAGAGGAGGCTATAGTGGGCCTGTGACTCTGATTAAGCACCTTCATTTAAAGAGTACGATTGCTTTGTTCACATGTGTGCAGACCACCCCACACTCACTGCCATAGCCTCTCCAGTCTGCCACATCTCCGCCTGCATACTGCAGATAAGGACTTTAGAGCTGCATAACAATGTTGACATCAGAATGAAAAGTCTGCATTTCAACCCTCTGTGTTCTCGTTGCATTTCCACCCGTCACTGCCAGTCCCACGGGGGCCTCTCCCAGTCCATCAGTGCAGAATCCCAAAGCCCGGGAGCCTTTCCTGACATGCAAATCCCCTCACACAGAAGATATTATATGGCATACAGGAAGTGACAAGGCCAAAGGTGAAAGTGGTGATGAATTTCGAGTGAGGGCCGTGCAGTCAGTAGCTGGCCGAGCGTTGGAAATCCAGTCTGCATGCAGTCTAAACGTTGATTCACTGCAGACAGATTACATAAGAAGCCCATAAGCTGTAGACCTAATCCACAGTGTTTGTTGCTTCAAACTGTTTGGGGTAGCCAGTTCAGCGCAAGGTTTGCAAAGGTTAATTTTGGTCACATCCGCGTTGATTGACTGGGGGTCACATTGTGTCGGTTTTCATTAGAGAAAACCCCACAGCTCTGTCTAAAGCAATACAAGCAGCACGGGAGACAGATACTGGGCCCCCCACTGGAAAATGATTTTCACACATACAAATGAATGCAATTGCCATAAATGGGTCATTTGAACCTGGTGAACCCAGCTGTGACATTGTTCACATTCATAAGGCTTAATTAGCTCAAGTAATGTCCCAAATTACTATATTCGCCTATTTGTTAAGCAAATAAATAAGCTAGACAACAGACTGTATATAAAAGATGGATGTATGCCATCATGATATCGCCTACTTGTTCGTGTAATATAATGTTGTGCCTTGTGTTGTAGACATCTATATAGACTGATTTTAACCATTTGGGGGCAACGGATGCACCGGTGTGTCCAAATCACATGACCAATTTAGGATAACATAGCAACAAGCAAAACTATATACTAGTTTTTCAATTGTGTTGATAGGCCATGTAAAACCAGAGTTTGGATTTTCAAAAATATACAAGATGCTTTTTCCTGAATACTATCACCCCGTTTAGTGCGGAACCAAACAGTAAAAACAAAGCTGATGCTGCCAATGGTGGACTCATCTGTTACGAAGATAAAGACCTGAAGGAACCCCAGCAGCAGGATCAAGGTTAGCGATGACTTAGCCAACCTGGGATGACAGTGGTGCTTGCGAGGAAAACAACCTCCCAAAAAACAAGAAAAAAAACACGACATTCAAAAATGTAACATGTTGACCAATTAAAAAAATGATATCCCAGCACGTGGCATTTGGTTGTTTAGGAAGAGAGGAAAGCTTTGGGAGTGACGTGTCAAAAGAGCGAGTGAGCGATAGCAAGTTTTGAGATGTGAGAGAATCATGACATTTAGCGTGTTTGGAGTGGGTAGTTAGGTGTGTTGTCTTGTGTAGTTAGTGTGTAGTCTAGTCATTTGCTTTGTTTAGTGTGTCAAAACAATGAGGGCACTGCCAAATGTTTGCTAGCTTAAAAGCCACCCGAGACAGATTGGGCACATCACAGGCTAGAATTTCACTTAGGACACAGACTTCTTGTGAAGAAACATTATTAACTCATATATTATTTATTTATTTATTTCTAATAACTCATATATTTACATATATTCTTGGCTAATAAAAAAAAAACCCACAAAAAATACCACATTCACATCTAATACAAAGCAGAGACCAAAACTATTCTTTGCATTAGGCTCTCAGCATGTTTATTTCTCGTTTAAAGCACAAATAGCCATCAACTATAAAACCCACTGAGAAAGAACAGGAAACTTACAACATGTAATTTTGCTTAATTAATTGACAAAAACTGATGGATACTTACTAATAAATCCTTATATTAAAGTTAAAACGTCCACTCAATTAGTAGCAAGACTTGCTAAAAGCACTCGGACTAATGGTTATCACAAAGTAATGTGCCGATTTAGGAGCCATCATTTTTCCAAGTCGTCTTACCATAACCTTTCAAGCTAGATAACTTGCAAGGGAAGCATCCCCATGTTTAACCCTTTACAAAGTTCTGCTTGTTTTGTTTTTTTGTTTTTTTTACTTTCCTTAAGAGGTAAAGATGACATAAAAGGAGAAAAAGAGGCTGGGAGGGATTCAGAGTAGAGCTGCCTGTTCAGGGGGTTTGGGCACCAGACCAAGATACCTTGTGGGCACCTACGAGGTCAGGTGTTGGGAATTCAGTGGTATCCCACCAGAGGAACTGGAGGAGGTGGCTGTTTGAGCTACTCCTTAAAGACTTTCACATACTGTTCATCTGATTTTTCCTTCCTCCACTTGTCCAGTTTCCTCAATTTTTTTAAAGGACACAAAGCACACAGTGCTGAGATATGCCAGATTTTCTGCTCATAGCTTTATGCCATTCAAACTTTTACTTTTGACATTTTGTATAGATTCAGCTAAACAAATGGGAACAAAATATGTGTTTTTTGCCACAGGCTGTAAACAAAGTTCTTAAAGATAGTGCCTTGTCAAATTGTCTGTTATGTGCAGTCACAACTTTGGTTCACCCCTTGAGTTAGGTGCCTTTTATTTTATGCTTGAATGGCGAACAGATTAACGACTACACCCAAAGCCCATGACTTGTATGTGTCCATCCAGCGTGGTGGTCTTGGCTTTTACCTTACATGTGGTATTTTTAGCTGTGACTCTTGGATGTAATCCACCTACTGTTAGCGTCGACAGTTTGATTCATGGCGCAGCTCCTCCACGAAAGGCAGAAGTTGAAATGGCACTGAATGTCTTCCTCTTTCTCGCTCTTCCTCTCTTAATAAGGGTTAATACCCCCTTCTGCTCCCTCGAGGCAGCCCATAATAATTAATTCAGTGATTAATATCCTGGTCTCCAATGGTAATGTCTCTGTGGAAACAGGAGAAGAAGGGAGCTTAAACGAAATGGCGACATGATAGTGGTTTTAATTGACTGCAAATCCCACATGGATAGAACTGGAGTTATTTTGGTGCTTCCTCTTGAGAATGCAGGATGTCACATCGCAACTCATAAAATGTCAATATAAACATCCAGGCAGCCGTCTGCATCTCCGGTGTAATTGTTCCAGGTGTTTGCAGTCACTTCTGTCTCATTGCTTCAGATGGATTATCTCTATCTCTTCTGCTGAGTCATCATTGCTGAATCACCGGCGAGCTAATGAGAATGCTGTGATTGGCTTGATTAGTCCTGATTAGCTCAGACTGCGTGCATACTGATGGCAGATTTCCTGATGGCTATAGATGAGGCGTAACTTTTAATTTGAGTTGTGAATTTAGGCCAGAAGCAGAAGCTGCGTTTGAAAAAGGGGAAAAATCTGACTTTCAAGTGGTCTATATCCAAGATTTTCATTATTTTATTAGTTCAATACCAATTAGCTTTGTTATCTAGCTAACACAGTGCTGTTTTGCTGCATTGCTTATTGCTCCTGTCAGCAGTGCTTATCTGTCTATGAGGTTGATTTGTTGCACTAATTTAGCCAATTTTGGGCTATGCTGGATGCTGCATATGCATCTGTGTAGTTGTCATCTTTAGCTTCAAGGTAAAATGGTATTAATGTTTCTCGCTTTGGTATTTTGGTAAAAACCTGTCCAGTTACAATTAAAATGTGCATTTGTTGCCTTATTGTGCTCTTTCTTACATTCTGTAATGTATATACTGTTACAATGGTGGAAGTTTATATTAAATATTGCTCAAGTTTTAAATAATTAGATTAGCATCTGTACAGCATCTGTGAGCCGAAAGTTCAGGCTTCAGACTGAAATACTTTGGGGGGAAGCTGATATCCTAATGTGGTTATTCCACACACAGAGCTCTGGATGTGACCACAGAAGCCTCATTTACCTGACTTTTGATGGGCAGCCAATCAAAAGGAAGTGAAGTAAAAATAGGACAGCAACCTCCTCACTAGGAAATAATATTGGTAACTAGGTGATTGCACTGATTTATTTATTTTTTCGCAGTCAGAACAACGTTTTGATTGAAAGGTGATTGCAAAGTTTGCCTTGTGGGAGGCAGCCTGTCTCCAAACTATTGCAATCCAGCTTTTACAGACTGCAATCACTCTCAGACAGACTGGCAAATAACTGCAATCTCATCTATAAACAGACAGGTTGCAATAAATCAGAGTCAGTCTGTGCTAATGAGCTCAACTTGTCTGCGACGCACTCTTTAAAATAGATAACTCAACTGGTTGACAACTTGGTTGTGTTATGCTTCCATTTCTATATAAAAGGTTGCTGTGTGACTTTGTCATTTTAGGTTAAATGCAGCAACAGCAACAATGTTACTATTTGTGGAGGAATTTCTGAGATAAGCTAAATGTAAATACTTAATGTCAATTCCTGTTTAATGGGAATTTCTGTGCATGTAGATGCAACTTATCACAGTTAATACCTGTATTATCACAAACAAATTGCATGTAATTGAAACAACTTGACCCCATTCAATCCCCATCTGACTCCATCTTATTGTTGTTTTTGAAGGCGGCGCCTGGCTGCAGACCTGGTCGCCTTCTTTGAAGCAGCCAGGGTGCAAGTTCATTTCACACATTATTTCACATAATTGTAATCGTGTTGTGGTCTCCACCCACTGTTTTCCATTAAAGAGACTTTGGCTTTAAAGGGAGGTGAGCTAAAGCAGCCTGTGTCAGACTGGAAGTGCACCTAGATTAGTCACCAGTTTACATAGACACACTTTACATAGACACAGACAGACACACCTGTAGCCAGTTTAATAATCACCGATCAAACTGACAAGGTTAGGTGTGAGTCGACTATGCTAACCCCCGCACAATTAAAGTATGTTTTGAACTTTGGATACAGATTTGGAGCTTAATGGTTCCCTTTTAAGATCAATTTTTTCACCAAATGCTTCAATTTCTTTTCCTCATGACCTTTCTGGTACTAAAATTCAGCTAAAGTGGAATTTTAATCCTCTTCAGATGGTTGAAGTTCAATAAATTTTAAAAGCCTCATGAGATTTTTTTAAAAAAAACACAGTTTCTCAGGACAAAAGCAAATATTTGAGAAAAGACAGCGATTTAAGAAGGTTGTAAAGGCATCATTAAAATTATTTAATAGCTCCTAATATCCATAGAGTCTATACAACTAAGTAGGTGATATAAACCACAATATATGTATTCTTTTTTACAGCTAGACAGGTGTAAGATTTCATATGTGGCATTTAAAATGACAAACAGAAAACAAAACATCCACCTGCGATACGACCAGGCTTTCTTCAAGGTTGACATCACAGAGCGATCCAGTGTCGGGTATTTAAAATCCCACAGATTATATTTCCCCAGGAGATAATGCTGGAGGTTTGTAATATCTTGGTTACGTGTGGCAGCACATCACCATCTTAATGAGAGCGGATCAGAAATGCCAGAGGATAATGGAGGCTTTTTACAATTAAAACATGGACCCTTTGTTATCTGTACTACGTGATAGTTTAGTTAATGTAAACAGTTTGTTAGGTTTGCATTTCCTACAAATTTCTGTTAGTTTTATATATTTCATTTTAGATTTTAGTGAAGAGTTCAACTGTTTTTAATCTTACCTTTCCTATTCTGACATTTTACATCTGGTTTTATCTGCTAATTATCTGCAGCTGCTTGTTTTGGTCATATTTCTTCAAATATCTTCCACATTTAGACTAGCTGTGGCTCAGTTAGGTAGAGTGGGTCATCTGCTAATCATCTACTAAGTCTACTGTTTAGTGGCTTCATACCTGGCTCAAATATATCAGTGCTGAAACTGAGTAGTAAAGCATTTTATAGCCTTATTTTGGATGTGTGTGTGTGTAATGATGCTCTCGTTTTTCATTTTATACTAGTATAAATAATTTATATATTTAAGTCTAGCAGTTGGCTTGGAGTGTTTCAAACATTATACCCACTCTCAGGGAGGCTTTTAATTAGAAAAATGTGTTGGAAGTGTTATGCTTATGCTATCAGTGTTAATTAATTGTTAGTGTCTAGAAACAGAGTCCTGCACCTGAATATTAAGAAGGTGTCTGCAAGAGAGATGTACCGGTTTCATCTGAAGTTGATTTGTAGCCTATCTGAGCAGGCTTTGTTCGCATAAACAGTCTATTTGGAGAGCAAAAGAACAGTTGTTTTCACTGAATTTCACTGGCTGTTATGACAATTTAGGTTTTAAAAATAATTAACATTCATAAACAATGACTGGTAAAGCCTAAACCTAGATAGTAAGATATCCTGGTTATACTGGAAGCCTCGAGATATTCCCACAGTTCCCAGAGGCTAAAGTATGAGCTCTACTGCAGGTGTAACCACTAACCTTTAAGAACCCTGTGCTCTAACTTAAGCTGTAACCTGACATACTTCTTCCTAGATATCTAACTACATGTTACATTCAAGTAGCAGTAGTGGTTCATTTCTAGCTACTTGTAGAGATAGAAACCCTGCTGCAGCTGTTGTTGCATACTGTGATGCATGCATGGTGGGCATCGTTTGGTGTTGAATATCTTACCTGAGGTCACTTTGACATGCAGACTAGAGGAGCTCGGGATCGATGCAGAAGCTACTACATAACCCTCTCTATCCTCTGAGCCACAGCTGGCCCAGATGTATTTTTGGAGCATTTCAGGCCTGTATTAGTTAGGAGCATAGCCTTCAGTACGTTCGTCACCTGCAAAGGATGAGCTATAGGGCTGTGAGCCTCTGCAGTACAGGTAATATGACCTGGCGTTATTTAGTGACGAGATTTTATTTTGCAAAATTATGTTAGAGATTTAGCCGAGGACAGAGTATGGGAGCAGAGACGGAGCTCAAGAGTGACAATTTGTCTGCTACGAATAAGTCAAGTACCATGATCTCACCTCCAGGTGTCACCCTGGGAGCAAACTAGCACCTCCCCATTTATTTAGGCTTTGCTCAAGGTCACAACTGTCCCCATCCCTCCACAGCTTTTACTTCACCTCCTCTTCTGTTTCTTCCTCTTAACCACACATGCTGCAGAAATCCTCAAATCACACATCAAATCTGACAGAAGTTTTTCATCTTATTTTTCCCCACATCAAAGGAGGTAAAAGAGCAAAGTGGGGAATGCATCAGATGGTCAGTGATAGTAACAGAGAACGTACCATATCTAATCCTGATAAGAGATTTACTTTGCTTTCATGTTGCTTTTATTATCTTTGCATTTTTTTACTTAAGCGCCACGATCTCTTTTTCCCCTTCAAACGTCTCATTCTGTGGCTTTAGATTGAGAAAATGAAAGTTGTTCCACGGAGAGTGACAGACTCAGTACAGTTTATTCTATATGCTGCTTGTTCCAACGGCCCTTTGAAGCTACAGTGTCTAAAATATTTAAACTCAAGTCACCTGCTTCTTCTTTTTACAACCACAGGATTTCATCAGATGTATTCTTGATGTCTTGAAGCATTTCCATGCTTCGTGAGATTTAGATTACTTGAAATTACAGTCAGTGGGATTGAGAAAAACACACAGTACTTGATTTTTGGGGTGAATATGAAAGAGGGGTGCTTTCTGGGGTAAATTTGTACCTTGATCTGAGATTTTACATGTTCATCAATATGAAGATTCGTTCCATAAATTGTAAAAACTAAAACTTAATCTAAAATTGTTGAGATTGTTCTCTTTTAGTATTCTTTATATCCAGGGCTCGCCAGACACTCTTTGCTTCAACACTGGAGCCAATTTCTTTTTTGTCTCCGCTTTCTTTTTCTAATACTTCCCTCACCTAGCTTTCTTGTTTCCTCCACTGAACTCGTACATCATTACAGTCAAGTTCTCTCCAAGGTTTTTCAAGCACTTTTCCTTCTTTGCAGCCTTCCCTTGTAATGAACATGCTCTTCTTTCACTAACTGCAAACAGTATAGCGCTTTTGGCCTTTTTCATTAATCTCAATTCCTGAGGAAGTTAATTTGACAAGGTTTCAGTTTTCTGGCTTTTTATTTGCCTTGTATGTACAGAAGCTCCTGTATACACAAACTAATTCACATGCAGATGGTGCAAAGGTCTGTAAACCATTATAAATTGGACTGGGACACTCAACCAACCGAGTAAAGCAGGCGCTGGTGTCCAATAACTATTAAAAACAAATCAATGAGCCACACCATCGCACTAGGTTCCTTCATTATGATGATAAACACGGACATTACAGTTCATTTTCTCACGCACGCTGTCCTGTTACTGTAAACACTCATAGCACCAAATTTAATATTAATCCACTGCAGGAAATGGTCCCAAACAGCAGCACTATTTAATATGGTTTGTGTGGTGTTTAACATCAACATTGCTCAGCTGCTGGAGTAAATTATTTTGGTTAGTTGTTGGCAAATACTACAAACATGATATTTTGGTTTATATCAGAAACTGGGATGTGCTGCAATAAATGAGGCTGCTACGAATAAATGAATTAGTATTAACTGAAACAAAAACAATGCACGCAAGAAAAAGAGTGGTTAGTAGTGACTTTTCACCTAGTGTCCACCTAGAAATTTGGAAATTCTCAAGTGGAATATCATTCCATGAAGCTCTCGGTGCACAGTATTTATGCTGATGTTAATGACAGTGGAGCTTTGGAAGGGTGGAGTTAGTGAGTGAGCAGTGTTGGTAACTTTTAGACACTTTTTCAGCACTCCGAGACCCCGCTCTATGATGTTATGTGGTCTGTCACGAGGGGATGGCTAGTGTCTGATTTGATGCACCTGTGAGATGCCGCACAGTAATTCTGTCCATATAGTGTGGTAAGCAGTGAAAAATGAGGTTAGAGAAATCCATATGAAAACAAATGCATGATTTTCAACTCTTGAATCTGCATAATGTCAGAGAAAGAGGATATACCCGCCCACTTGTGGCTTACTAGGGTGAACCAATCAGAGGGCAGTTATCATAAAAGAGGAGGAGTTACAACTGATGTTTTACACAGTTAATCCGAATTATTTTGATCTATGAATTATGTGGAGCCCACAAATCAAAATATGGAGTAAATATGAACACGTGTGTAAACTGCATCACGCATCTTATTAGAGGTGATGGGAAGGTGAGAGTGCTTATTTTGAAACGCTTCTATATAATCTTTAATGTGTCACCTGGATTCTAGCATCGCTTAAAGGACAATAGAGCAAAAAAGAAATCACCGGAAGCGCTAACGTGACCTGAAAATTACCCAGACTCCCAGCGCAGGGCTTTTCTCACCCCACTCCCCCACTCCCTCTGTTTACTGCAGGCCCATCAAGACACAGCAGTGTGTCACAGTGGATCAAAGTCAGCGGTATCAGCCAGCAAACACACAGCACAGACAGACGGAAGGGATGGCAAAGAGACTCTCCTCTGCTCCCATTATTACTCTCCCACAATCCACTGCTGATTCTATATAAATAAAGCAAGGACGGGGAAAATGGAGAGGCTCTGACACAGGGAACGAAGGGATTTTAGCAGCTGGGGAAAGAAAATAAAAGGAGACGATAGACGTGAGAGGATAGGACTCATCGATGCATCTTCATGCACGCCCTCCACCTCTTAAGGCGTTATTTTACAGTTAAATACTCCGTGCTCAAATATACTCCCAAGGAGAGAGGAAGCGAAGAGACGGAAGTCATTTGTATTCAAATCCAGAGCTAATACGTCAATAAGTCTATTTCATGGGCAAAGACTCCTCTGTGTGTATGTGTGTGTGTGTGGAGGAGACATGCTCCACTGCAGCACTTCTCAATTGGAAGCTGCCTTAGCTGCTACAGGCACTTTCATCCGTACAGACTGAGAAAATGGAGGTTTCCTCAGTGATTCTTTGGTCGGGGGGACGGCTCTGCACAACTCGTCGAGTAGAAGCACAAAGTGTTTGTTCAGAAGGTTTCTTAGCAGTGCTGATAGTCACGCTTCTTTCAGACGGGCCATAAGGGAACATTAGAAGAGGGTTTCTCATTAGGTGCCTACAGTATGTGGAGTCAGTCGATGGAAAGGATGCTATCTATTTGTATACTGTGGCTTTTGTGTATTGGGAGCAATGGAATATAGCCAGATCGCAATAAGACACAGTGAAATACCAGCCAAGAACACACTGACTGTTGCAGATGCCTGTCTCCTCCTCCCTTCCTCATATCCCCATCTCTCTCTCTCTCTCCATCTGACACGGAGGCCTGAGGGTTTTGTATCCGCTGCTGTTTGATTTGCACTGAGGGGAGATCTTGTTTGTTCTCCTCAATGCAGCATTTATGGTTTAAGATTCTCCTCACGACCTTCCGCTGCTCCTGAGCAGCGAGCTATCTGTCTGCCCCGAGTGAAAAAACAAGAAAAGAGCAGTGCTGCCGCCGCTATGCCGGCCGGGGGACCTGCAGCTCTTCTCATCCTGCCAGTAAACAAAAAGAGGGGTTGGGTAAGAAGGGACAAAAGTAGCCTGTACCTTTCTCTTTATCAAAGCTGGTCAACAGAAGCATGTGGGATTTTTTATTTTGTATTTTTTGTGAGGCATTAATGAGAGGTAAATAAAGCTCTGGCAGCTTTGAGTGTTGTCAGAGCTCCACCTTGTGGTATTACATTAGCATTGTTGGTTCCATGCTTTACTCATATCTCATTCTGTCTAATCTTTCACTATTGTTATACCACTGACTGTCTTCTGTCTTTTTATCTCACTCTTTTCCCTTTTTTATCCTAATTTGACCTCCAATTATCATTCTCCTGCTCTACTTTCTTGCAACTTTCCTTCCCTCTTATTTTCATCCTGCCCGTCCTCGCCATAATCCATCCAATCTGTTCCTGCGCTATTCTTCGTCCTCCCTCCTTTCTATCTTTAAGATCGTTATCGGGACGAATCGTAGGAGGAGTGTGGTGGTTCTTCACTCTCATCATCATCTCGTCCTATACGGCCAACCTGGCCGCCTTTCTCACTGTGGAGAGGATGGTTTCTCCCATTGAGAGTGCAGAGGATCTGGCCAAACAGACTGACATTGCCTATGGCACATTAGACTCTGGCTCAACCAAAGAGTTCTTCAGGGTGAGTTGGTGTTACCAGAGTTAGTGACCTACTTTCAGACAGGTATGGGACCCTGTGAAGGCCTACAATCTTTGACACTCACACACGCTCAAAAGCAAAGACTCATCATAATATTGTTTTCTTTTAGTCCCTATTATACCTTGTCAATGTATGTTACTCCAGTGATTCCCAACCAGGAGGTATTTCTGCTAGGAAGACAAGCTTGGAAACTGAAATTACATTTAATGTAATGACTGAGTAGACCCAAACAGGTTTGAGTAGAAAAGCTGAAAGTAAATGGACTTTTCTACTCTCCCAGAGTACTCAAAGCGCTCTATACAACACATTCACACAAGCACGGTCTTCTATGCTTTTAAGTGCACACTAACTAACATTCACATACATTCACACTCCGATGGATGCATCGGAGTGCAAATTGGGGTTAATATCTTGCCCATGCAGACTAGGGGGAGCCAGGGAACCACCAACCTTCCGATTAGTAGATGACCTGCTCCACCTCCTGAGTTGCAGAGGTGGAGCAGGTCGGTTAAAGCATCAGAAATAATGCTTTAAGTTGGTTAAAGCATTAGAAATAAGACTAAAATTGGAAATAAAATAAAGACATTTAAAATTAAGTTTTCATAAATGAAAAAAAAAGTATGACAGCATTTAAAGGTATTAGCTGCCTTTCAGCTGCTCAGCGAGCAGTTCAAAATGTTGGCTGAAAGTAAACAAGTTTTTTTAGTTTTCCAATTTTGGATGAACGGATGAAATAACAAACTAGAATTGTGGCTAAAAATTGTAAATAATTGACTATGTGGCTTGCACTTGAAATTTATAGCTAAAATTCTGCTAAAAAAAAAAAAGTATTCACACCCATAACTATAATAGATTCATATTTGAAATGGTAAACTAAAATATAAATATGTATTGTCTAATAAATTATTAAATAAAGGTGCCGTTAGAATTTCAATTAGATTGCAAAGAAAATTAAAGTCCTAGCTGGTTAAAATTATAAGTAAAGAGCTGGATAGTATAGTTACCAATTAGACTGTTGATAAAAGTTTTGATTAACAGTTGAAATAGCAAGCTAAAAGCTAAACGAGTAGAACATTAACTGAAATTTGTAGTGTTTGTTAGCCACCATTGTAGATAAACAAAAAAGTCACAAAAACATTTTTAAAATGGGCACCTAAATAAAAGCTGGAAATTATTTTTATATTACTATTATTATTATAAGTTGAAATAGCTAGCTAAAAGCATGGCTAGCAATTGAAATGGTTTACTAGACATGCTACATAAACAGATAAAATAACAAGGTAAATTATAAATAGTAAATATTAAATAAATTAAAATGGTGGCTATTAGTTTGGGTTTTAATAACATATGTAGACAAAAATATAAGCATAATAAACGAAGCTAAAATTTTTACTTAAAAATGAGAGTAAAGAGTTGGAAATTTGTTAGCTAATTATGTTAGCTAATTATTACCTAGCTTTGAGAACAGTTTGCGAAAATATAAACAATAGATCATCATCATCATTGATCATCAGTGATCATGTTCACTAGAAGCAGTTATAAAAGTTAGCTAACAGTATTGTTTGTTCTTAAGAATATGATTAAAGATATGAAATGGGCTGCTAGCTAGCTAGTTTATCACGCTGTACTAAAACTGTAAATCATTAGTTAAGAGTGTGGCTAGCAGTTAAAATTATTTAGCTAAAAGTTTTTTAACAGTTAAAATTTTGCATTAAGAGTAATAATATTTTATTTTAAGATCGTGCTCCCCTCAGAGACGTAGATCATGGGAATAACGGCACCTAATTATTTGTTGTTGGTATAGCTGGAACTACTGTTTCTTTATCTGTGAGTGTGGTATTCAGGCAGGATTGCCTTGATACATTTTATTTATTTATAGTAAAGTCTTCAGACCCAACAGGACACCAAAGAGCACCAAAGACACTGGGGGTTGGGAAAGATGATAACAAGGCTAAACTGCCACTGAAAGTAGTCAAGAATTCAGTTTAAAATGAGTTTATATGAATACGCTTGAATATGAGAAGTGTTGGTGGCTGGTTCCATCTGACAGGGCTTTAGAGTATACCAGTTGAAAGGGGTTGGGAACCATTGGTCTATACAACTGCCGGTATTGTTATTTGACTTTTTTGCAGTAAAATGTTTCAAAGCTATTAGACAAAATGTAAATTGTTGAACTGATGCTCCATGTTTTCTCTATTTTGTATTGTATGTGGACATGCTTTCTCTGTCACTCACACATCATCTACCTTTGAACCTCCAAACCCCTCCAAACCCCACAGCGGTCCAAAATTGCTGTTTATGAGAAGATGTGGGGATACATGAAGTCTGCTGAGCCCACAGTCTTCACCAAGACCACGGCCGAGGGTGTGGCGCGGGTCCGCAAGTCCAAAGGAAAATACGCCTTCCTGTTGGAGTCCACTATGAATGAGTACACAGAGCAGCGCAAGCCCTGCGACACAATGAAAGTCGGGGGCAACTTGGACTCCAAGGGCTATGGAGTAGCCACACCCAAGGGTTCACAGTTAAGGTGGGTGGAATAGTGTAACAATATGTTCTACGTGTTGTTATGGTATTCCACCTTCCCTGGTGTGCCGCCTTTTCTATCTCTATCTGCCTCCACATGCTGCTTAGTGTTGGTGGGTGGGGCGTTTTATGTGTTTGTTTGAGGGCACAAGTAGCCGCTTAGCGACATCTGTGTTTGTTGCATGCATGTGGGGCTTCATTGTGGGTGGTTTTTATTCACTTTTTTTGTCTTTACAGCTCTTCACAACAGGTAAATGTATGTGCTTGTGCTTGCTGTTTGGGCAAAGACATGTTGGAATGGCATGCTCTGGAAGCTCTCATCTGAAAATGTCTCATTTAGAAGATAATCTGCATTTTATATACAAAATGTAATTGCTCTGAGATATTTAGCTAATGCTACTTCAGTGTTCCTTCACGGTTGACTGGTTCTTTATTTTCAACTAAGTGACTGAAATAGTGCTTTGGGAGCCATTTGAAAGCTCAGCCCTGGGTAACTCTGCCAGACTCTGTCACAGCCTCCCGCTCATAGTGGAATTTACAGACCTGCCACAGAATACAGTGGCATTACAGTGGGGAGTTGCAATTTCAATCCACACACTCATCGATCAAAGCCCTCCAGCAAGGTCTCACTGAGGGGAAAGGATAAATATACTAAAGGCAAAACTGCACAGGGGTGTGAATGAAATTGCATTCACTTTAATTTATTCCTGTGGAGGTATAAGAACACATATTTGAAAACCAGGGAGAGCACTTTAAGCAATTGTACTGAAATAACCCGTTTTAGAGCTTTGCTATCAATTATTAGCAGTAGATAACTGTTGTTTGAACCCACAAAAGAGTTACAATTTTTGCCAATTCGTATACATGGAGTCCAACATTGTGAAAGTTTAATTCTCCTATACCTCACCTCCCTCACAGTGGGTAAAATCCAGCTGATGTCTTTTTTTTTTTTTTGGGGGGGGGGGGGGGGGGGGATAATTTGACATCAGTTCATCTCGTATATTCATGCAGAAGAATAAATGTGCTTCATGTTTGGTTTATATGCAAGTTTTGACTTTCTAGCAAACTATTGTTTGCATTCAGTAACTGTTTAATTTTGTCCTCTTACATATTAGAGCAGAACTGAGAGAGAACAGTAAGAATATCAAACAAAGCTTTGTGCCCTGTTAGCGATTTGAACTCCAGACCGCCTGCTCTGGGGCTTTTTCGTCAACATAGTTTAAGGCTATGTCTGCAAATATAAGGATATTACTGAAAACTGGACTTTTTTCCATTTGGATTTGACAAAAAAGATTAACGTCAAGGGCATGCCAAAGCAACAGATGGCAATATAACCCCAACTATAGGGAGATTTTGGCCAATCGAAAGCATCCAAACAGTGGCACAGCACCCAGTCTGATATGAAAAAGGTGACCTTGTCCACACGTAAATGCAGAAATTCAGTTTTTAAAAGCTCTGCCTTTAATGATCCAAAATATCTTTTGTCCCCGTAGTTGTTTTCTGTAAATTCCTCTGGTCACAAAACCTACAGTAGGGTTTCTATCATTTGTTTTCAGCCAGGCTGGTGCCAGTTTTCAGCCACTGCTTTGACCAGGAAGAGTGCCTAACAGATCAGGGTAGTCCTCCCTCCCAGGCCTCTGTTTTGTTGTTTTGAGGATTATCATCTTCTGTCAGTCACTTTTCCGGATATCAGCGAGGAAACACACCAGCGACATCAAGAGCTGGCAACATTGCTGGTCAAGGCTGTGATTTCATATGGCTCCGAACTGGGATATGAGCTCTGTTGCTTTTTGTTTCTGACTGCTTCTATTTTTTTTTTCTCAAAATATTACAAATAAATTAAAAGGATCAAAATGCATGCTGGAGCAAATCTCTCTCCTTCACAATTTTGCTGCCCTGTCATCAGATATCACTATAGCAGCCTTAAAAAGAAGCCATGAAATTGCTACACGCACTTATTTAAAGAAAGCTTTTCATGGACATTTTTTTCATGCCAATCATGATTTCCCAGAGCAGCTTAATGCTCAGCAATCCTGTGAGCTTTGAATTGGCAGCCATACCTATACTATATGCATGTGTAATCAGGTCTAAATTATTTATAGGTCTAGAGCTAACTAACTAACTGGTGCCAGATTTTTATTTTTTATTTTGCTGGCAGTGCTGATGGCCAACAATTTAAGTGCCAAAATGTAGCACGCTTTTGTACCAGTGATGACTTGTTTTGTATATTTTTTCATTTCTGTATTAAGAAACAGTGTACAAAAGGATTATCTACCATACGTATAATTCAGTCACCATGTCTGATTAAAATTAATTAAAGGTATTATGCCTGTTTAAAACAAAGGAAAATACTTTTTACCATTAAACTGAGATTGCAAATCCGGTTAATTTAAATCCCATTTATCTGAATAATTATAAAATGTCTTTAAGATGTAGAACATATAAAATGTATCACATTAATCAGATCTAAATTAGCATACAATGGCATCCTTACGCACAGGCTGGACACAACTGCTTTAAACAAGTGGTCTTAGTTGGCAACACTAGAGAAATTCATGCTAAAATTCAAAAACTGTTTTCAAACAAAGTCATTTATAATTTTTCTGTAGCTCAAGGTGGGTTATGCTGAAGAAAAAAGTTGTCAGAAGATGTTGTCCAGGTAGTTGTGCTAATTATGGAAACCTGTTTTCTGACACAGAAAAAAAAAATCAAATAATAACTAATCTCCAAGTTAATCTTATTGAATTGGTCACAATTTCAACTTACTATCTTAAAGTTAAAATTTTTGAGATGCACAACAATTTTCTTCAGTGATAGACACAAGCTTTCTTAGCCAGTTGTTGAACAGTCAAATAGCATTTATACTCTAGTAGTCTAAAAGGCAGGAAAAAAACCCAATTACATTAATTATAAATAGACTGAAATTTCAGAGCTAGGATAGGTTAAATATTTTGCTTAGCAGCATGTTGCTAGTGTAGCCCAAGACTTGTGTTCTGGATATTTTTTCTTTTTTTCTTATTTATATAATTAATCATCTTGTACCCTTTTAGATTTGTATTATACTGGAACTTTTACTCACATGTGGCATCTGTTTGCAATATTAAAAAAATATATATATTAAACTTTATAGAAAGTTAAAAAAAAAAACTTTTTAGCTCTAGCTGGCTAGGGTATGCTAATGCTAATGCTACAACAAAGAGTTGTCTGGGAATTGCTAATTGAACTTTTTTCTAGATTATGGTGGTAAAGGTAAACGTGGGGCCAATACTCACATGAGTACCAAATTATTCTCTGGGAAACATGAGTGTCTGATTAAAGTGCAATCTTACACATCTCATCTTTTATGAGCTCTAGCTTGCTAGCTCATGCTAATTAATTAAAATGCCTTGGCTAAAAACAAATGGACTACATTACTGTAACATAAGGAGCTTATTTATTGATATCATTTCACTTTGAGGGAGAGAGATTTTGACTCAGGGTGTGTTTGGGTTCTCGAATGGGATTAATGCACTTTTCCACCCTTGTCCCTCTCTTACTGCTACTCCTCCCTTTCCTCTCCCCCCTCTCTTCCTTCCCTCCCAAATTGGACAGCATACTCACGCCCTCTCACCAAATATGTTTTATCGTTTTCAAGAAGTGCAGTAAACCTGGCAGTGTTAAAACTCAATGAACAAGGCCTGTTGGACAAATTGAAAAACAAGTGGTGGTACGACAAAGGAGAGTGTGGCAGCGGAGGCGGTGGCGAGAAGGTTAGCCGCTATGACGCTATGCCCATGTGACCTTGATGTGGGTAAAAAAAAAAAGAGAGATGTGTTTTTGTTGGTAACAGGAGCATCTGCCGGGTCGATCTCTACAGTTACGCAAAAGATTTGGAAACTGCGACTTCTAATCTAGAGTGGAGAGCGAGTACTGTGGAAGCAAAAATATTTGCCGTACTGTTTATGTAGCGGTCTATTATAATTATAAATTAACACCAAAATAAGTATTTTGGAATATGATTGTAGTTTGATGTTTTAGTGAGGGTAAAAGAGCCAATAGTTTTGGTTTGACAGTACTAGCCTCCAGGGTTATTCTGACAAAGGTCCCGGCAGTATGTGCCCGTTCCAGAAAAGCGATGCAGCCGGGGCTCCACGTATATGTGTCTGTTAGCTCTGCCCCTTCCCACTTTAACATCCCCCAATAAACCCGACCCTTTAAAACACATAAATGAGCAAAGAGACACGTAGCATAAGTGGGGCCCCTTACTGGCTTCGTCACTTTGTACTGAAGAGTACTGAGCTGCTCTTGTTGGGCTTCTTCTGATTGAATAACATAAAATAACATGTCCTATGATGTTATTTATGTTATTTTCCCCACCCCACCCTTCCCCGCCCCCCGTGATATGAAGAACGCCCGTAAACCTTGCCGTATTGAAACTGAGTGAAGCAGGAGTCTTAGACAAACTGAAAAACAAATGGTGGTACGATAAAGGGGAGTGTGGACCCAAGGACTCTGGAAGTAAGGTCAGTCTCCACCAGCCTGGGAGCCTCCCCTCCTCTCTTTGTCTCTATGCACACTTTTATAGCGCTGGCAGTTCTGTTATTACAGCAGGCTGGCCGATAAGACACATAACAGACACGCAGGTAGAGACTCAAGGTGTAGCCTGGAGGATACAGCATGACAGACACGAGGCATGGCTCGGCGTTTTTACAGCAGCTAAGCGATGTGATGCAACTGCAGATGAAGGCTCACACACACAGTTGACTGTCACCTGAGATGGTTGAGGGCATCTTGAGACTTTAGTGTATGTCACACTAGTTGTCAGCGGTACTGTATGCCTCAGCTGTAGCCGCGCACTTTGACAGTGATCCATGTTGCTGATGCACTGGAGCATGGGGAGAGTGGCCACGTTGTAACAAAGCAGCATGTACGATCCACATCAGTCTTAATCAGATAATTGCAGTGCAGGACACACGCTATCACCTGCAAATGAGACCGAGCATGACAGCCATTCGTTCGTGTTGCGCCAACGCACCTTAAGGATGTAGGTGATTTATTAAGAGGAGATAAATGGCAGGTCGGGAGCATGAGAGATCAGCTGCATACATTTGAATAAACGAGGGGTTAAACGGTTGGAAGAAACCCGAAAGCTCACATTAGTGTAGCTGCAAAGAAAACCACGGGCCCGTGGGTTTTTGGACAATGACACACTTTTTGTAACTTTGTCTCCTACCTCAAATAATCAGAATGTGACTGAAGTGCAGACTTTCAGCTTTAATTCAAGGGATTAAACAAAAGTATTGGATTAACTTTTTAGGAGTTAAAGCCATTTTTAAAAAAATACTCAGTTTCTCATTTTAACAGGCTCATAATGTACTGTTGATTGACAGACAGTTGGCCCGGTGAGGCCCGTTCCTTTGTTGACTTGCCTGGACTAATGGACTCTTTGCTGGAATCTACTCAAGATCCTTTACCTCGTTCATTCTTAATTCACAGAGTAATAAACTCATAAAAGGCCTGAAAAACCACAACAAACAACTGAAGTAAATTATCCAGGGTAATTATAGTTAAACTGAAAAACTAAAACTACGTGATATAGTTAAATAAGAAAATAAAAATTGTTGAAAAGATTTTATGAACTTGGAAAACAAACTAAAGCTAAACAAAAATGGAGGAAATCTCAGGTTTAGCATTTGTTAATTTAGTAAAACGAATTAATTATCGCAAACCTGAATGATACAAGGAAAACCTCTAAAACGGCCTGCACAGCTTTAAAAGAAAATCTTATTCTTAAAACTTTATTTATAAAGCTTCAAATCACAACAGCAGTCACTTAAAGGCACTTTATATAAAGACCCAACAATAATACAGAAAAAGCTGCTACAATGAAGTTGACCCCCCCATGACCAAGGACTTGGCGACAGTGGGAAGGAAAAACTCCCTTGAAACAGGAAGAAACCTCCGGCAGATCCAGACGCAGGGAGGGGCGGCCGTCTGCCATCACCGATTGCAGCTGAGGGGAGGAAGACCGGACAAAAGAAGTAGCTGCACTAAAAACTTATCAGGAAACACAGCATTCGGTGATGTCCTTCAAAAAATGTTCATTTAGAATTATGTTAGTCGGTCCATATGAGGGACGTGTGTGTAAAAATGTCTGGGTTTTTTTAAAACCATGGAATATAAACTGAAAGTCTACACTTCAGTCATTAATCACATCATGACTGATGTTTCATTTCAAATGGAGGTAGTGATGCACAGTGGCAAAGCTACAAAAAAGCCTGTCATTACCCAAATTTATATGGACTGTATTTACAGCACTACACAGCAAAGGGGATATGTGACAAAAGCACGCTAACTGATATGGAGAAAGTTGGAGATATTTGATAACATGGCTACAGACCAAGGTTAGAGGTAGCGTAGTGAAAAAATTATGTTTGATCAGTTTTGTGTGTAAATTTGTAAGGTTTTTTTTTCCTATTACGCTGTTTTATGTGTTTAAGTGTTGACTGATCTGCCAAAACGATCTCTGACCCTTGTGTTTTTTGTTCCTTTCCCCGCCGGCTACAGGACAAGTCCTCCCAGGCCCTCAGCCTGAGCAACGTGGCGGGGGTCTTCTACATCCTCGTCGGGGGCCTGGGCCTGGCCATGCTGGTGGCCCTCATCGAATTCTGCTACAAGTCACGCAACGAGGCCAAAAGAATGAAGGTGGAGGCCCAGTCCCAATCCCAGTCCCAACACCCCCAATACCACCAATCTCACCGTCACTGCTACCCCTGCCAGACAGGCAGCCCCCGCAATAGCCCCGAGCCTAGCCAAAGCCAGAGTCCCCAGCCCAGCCCCACCATCCACAACTTAGCCGAGTTTAGTGAGGTTTTCAATGGTTATGGCAGCGATGGGGAAGCTGATAAGATGTAGATGGGGTTTTCGTAGAAGGTCCTCCCAGGCCTTTTCTCCCCCCCTCACTAGCTCCCTGCACAGAGACTGTAAGTGAAACCAATCACACCCCCGCTGCTAGCTTCAACATGCTGAGTGACTGTCGTGACCAGTGGCAAACTGCTTCCCACATTTCTGTCCTATCCGCTCACTATGTGGTCATGTGACGTCCTGGTCTGCGTTCAAGCTTTTTTCTCAGTGTGACAGGAAGCCATGAGTCATCTTCAGACATGACGTCGACTGCGCTGCTTCGCAGCTTGTGTGGCTGCAGATGTTGGTCCTAATTTATTGAGCTGTTTTCCTGCCAAAATCCAACAAACACTGCTTATACTGAACAAGATATTCATCGTTAATGCTCAAAGTACACGATAAATGTCATTAATGACAACCTTTTTCTAAATATATCACTAGAAACTATAATATTATAATGTTATAATATTATATAATGTAAGCTTGGGTAGTTTCATTGGAATAGAAATCTAGATACAGGAGTGTAGAAGATATTTCTAATGTTTTTTAGAGTAATTTTCTAAGCTGAACAGCTTTTAAAATCCAAGCCTTACTGTGAAGGTCTGCAGCAGCTGTGGTCATAGTGCTTTTACGCACAGCTCCTTAGACTGTGTATAAATGATGGAGTACCTTTCTGGTTAAAGTAAAACTTTCTTATTATGTCCAGCAGGGGGCGACTCTCAGGAACACCACTGTATGGAAGTCTGAGAAATTTCCCTTCGTTTCCTTTGTTTACACTGTCCTGATGAATTTACTATCCCATTTGCTAGTTTTAAGCCTTACTGAACCCAACATGATGCTTATTTGGGAAATTATGCTACCATTAGCATCAAGAAGGATGAAAAAGCAGGCTGCTGTATGAGACTCCCTCAGTTTCTCTGAAAACACTCATGTGGAGGCTTCTCAACCAAACCCTCAATAATTTATGAGTAATGGCAGCTATTTGCATCTTTTATACACAGTCTACGCTCAGCCTATCACAATTATAACAGGGAGGAAAGTCATGATAAATGAGGACCAATGTCTTACTTGTACACACATGTCTACACTTGTGAGGGGATTTCATCTAAACCGCAGAGCATTCGTGCATCAGACGTCTGATCCTCTGATGAATATGAAGCCACTACATAACAAAAAAAAAATCATCTCAGAGCATGTAGGAAGTGTATCTACTAAAGCCATATTTAAGCTGAGGTTAACACAAGTGACACCACCTCTCAAGCTGGACTTTATTGATGTGAACTGGATATTTCCCCCAGGTCCCTGACCATTAGACTTTCAGATAGCTCTCCTCGCTCGATGTATATCTGTCCTACGTGGTTATGTGTCCCCCATCAGCACTTCAGCACAAACTCTTCATTAGCTTGACTGTTGCTTAGTCAGCTTCCCTGTCCCACTGGCTGCAACTATCACTCACTGTGTAACACTGCTGGTGCTAATGGATTTACATGTAGTATGGGGCTGCTACTGTTCTGAATGGCTGTGAAAGGTGGTTGCTACATTACTGTGTTTACATACATACATACATACATACATACATACATATATATATTTAAGTGTATAGTTATGGTATACAGTGGGCCCGTTCTAGAAGTTTTTTGCAGGTTGGAGTTTTAGTGTTTGGTATTTGTTATAAGTGAGAGGTTTGTTGGTGGAGAGGAATTAATGCAGCCACTCCTATAACTGCTGTATTCCACCTCTGTGGCCCACTCACACCTTTCATCACAAATTTACAAGTTATTACTTTACTTTTAAAAGTTCATTAACAAATATTGGTCATAAGATAAATATTACTAAGTAATTAACTTTAAACTCCAGTGATTCCAGTGTTTCTTTTTATAATATCTATTTGAAATATAAGTATTTCCTAGCAGTTTACAACTAAATTACTAGAACCACACCAAACGGTGTTTACTATGTAACCTTATACTATAATTATACAATACAGTACACCGTACATATTTATTAGAGCACCATCTGTCAGATCTCTGACAGGTGGTCTACATTTATTAACATCTGTAAAAATAAAAGATTAAAAGTAAAATTTCTATTTATGTTTTAAAATGAGAATTACAAATTTCAGTTAACTGGTTTGTATTTATTTATTGTAGATGACCCCATGGATCTCATCCCAGTTTATACTTATTTCACTTTATTCTATTGTGATTTTAAAATTCTTGTTTATTACCTTATTAAGTTATTGTATTGTATAGTATTGCCCTTCCAAAAAATTTCTAAAAGTCACTGAGTTTTCCTTCCACCTAGATATTCCATGGTCTACTCCTTAAGTGTAATTACTAAAAACAGGAAGTGTTCAAGGACCACAGTGACTCAGCCACTGGATTGGCAGACCACGTAAAATTACAGAGCGGGGGTCACATAAATTTATTCAAATACATTTATTTTTTAATGTTAAAAAATAAACACATAGAAACATTTTTTAATAAAAAGAGAGTTCATCCTTTATCCGGCATTAACATCAGCACAGAGAGTGTGCACCAGGAGCTTCATAGCACAGGTTTCCATGGCTGAGCCAGTTTCATAGGTGGCCCAGCACTTCTGACAGCAAACTGTATATTTTACCTTACTTCTCTTGGCCCACCTGGAGTACCATCACAGGCCACCGGGGGGCTGCAGTGATGTTTAAAGACACATCAAAGTACTGTTTGGTTCAAAGCTCACTGGATAAGTTTGGCAAAATGGGGGAAAAATGCGTGTTTATTATGTTTATTATACTTTATATTCTGCAATAAGCAGAATATACAAGATGTTTTTCTTTTCATTTTAAAGACTTAATCAAAACTTTTTGAGGGAAGTGAATGGTTTCTAGACTACCTCTAAGAAGGTACGATGATAATAAGCAATTTCAGGTTTTATTTAAAACTCCAACAGCCTAAAACTCCAATTTGCAATGCTCCATTTTTTCTCATCTCCACCTGCTCCACACACAAACCTCTCTCTTCATCTCTTGTCTCCCCAGCTAACATTTACAGAAGCTATGAGGAACAAGGCCCGTCTGTCCATCACCGGCAGCGTTGGGGAGAACGGACGGGTGCTGACGCCTGACTGTCCCAAGGCGGTTCATGCCGGGCCTCCCATCCGCCAGAGCTCCGGCCTCGCCCTGGTCTCCTCTGAGCTCCCGTGAAAACCAAAAACCTCTCAAGTGCCTTATTCCAATAACACCACCACCAACCAATAAAGACCAACAATCACTACGCCCACAAACACAAAGTAACCACAATGACACAGCATTCACACAGCTGACGAGTCTCCTCCAGTGGGCGCGACTGGACTGACAACAAACCCCCGCTGGTTAGAGGCTAGTGGCTCGATGACTTCTCTCCGAAATCTGTGGAAACTTGAGGCAGAACTGTCTCTTTTTTTTTTTTCTTTTAAACTGGGAAGCGTACGCTTGTGGAAAATCCACTGTGTTTTACAGCTCCAGTGACAGAAGAGGAAGAAGAGAGGAAATGAAAAATATCATGATACGTGATGAAGAGGAAGACCAGAAAACTGTAAACTTGAAACTCAGAACTTTTTTGGATTGCTGTGAATCGTCAAAAAAAAAGAGAAGAAAACAAAACTGAACCACAATCAAGATTGTTTCTGAACCGTATTTGCTACATAGACACGAGCAGCGTTCAAGAGACATCACCAGATATCAACACGGGAGGGTTGACAGCTCAATGCGCTGAAAAACATTTGTATTCATAAGAACAAATGAAGTCTGTTGATACTGAATATAAGAGCAAACATAGAAAACTGTGAAAATAATAAATATGTATATTCCATGAACAACAACACAATGAAATCTTTAGCTGTACATAGGGATGACTGTGCTTGCTTTTTAAACAGATGTATATAGCAGATATTGTAGTGAACAGAACTTTTTTTTGGTAAATCATCTTTAAAAAGATTTTATTCATCGCAATAATGAAAAAAAGATGAAAAAGTGAAAAATGAGACGTAGGGAAGGCAAAATGTGTTGAATACTTAACTTCATTATATAGGACTATTCAAACTTTTAATGTGAAGGGGTATCGACTGCCCAAATATTCTGATACCTGTTGGAAATTAATAAATATATTCAATGATGAATGTTAACTAGTGCCACCCCCAATCCTTAAACCACAACCCTCACTGTGCAGGCATAGACCCAGAGAGTCGCTCATGAGTAGAGCTTCATAAATCAAGCCTCTGCACTCAGAATATAACTATTTTTTTCATTCTTTGGTCTATTTTTTGTACTCAGAAACGTAAAAGAATTAAGCGTCTGTCTCCCGGTTTTAAATGTCGACAGTCAAGTGCTATCTGGGTAGTCCTTTCTAGACCGTTATGTTTGCGGAGACGTGACAAAAATTGGACGATGCCATTACTCTCGCTGTACGTTATTTGAAGTGTTTATCGCCAGTAAGACGTCAAACCCCAGCTGACGAAGCCGCCGTTTGTATGTCGAGCAGTGATTAGAGCCCTTCCTTATTTGAGTCACTGTGGATTCTCCGGGGGAGGCTGGACACCCTGTAGCAGAAATGTATTTGCTTCGGTCTCAAAGTGTCCTGGTCTCTCCCGGAAGTGGACAATCTGCGATCGGATATGAAAGACGCCACATCTTCAGCAGCACCAGCCACCTCGTCCCTCCCTCCCTCCCTGCCCATCAGCGACGGCTGGGCTGGTTTTCGCTGATTCCTGGTTCGCTCATCTGCTGTAGCCCGGTGTGGAGCGGACAAACCAGCTGACGCAGTCCATGCCTTCTTGTTCTGCCATCTGTCTTTAGAGCTGAAGTGTAGTACGGCGTCTTATTTTGGTTCCAGCTGTACATCTTTATTTTGATCTTTTTTAAGTAAAAAAAAAAACAAAGAAAAAGAAATTACAAAGTGTGATGTGTGGTGTGATTTGTGTTTTTTCTCAGATCCATGCACCTTTAACTGTGGAATCAGATGTTTGTGTTGACCAGATGTTGTTCCCCTATGTTTTAAAAACCATTTAACTGACCACGTCTGGGTATTGGGCGGTTCATGCAGGTTTTAACAAGTTAGACTTTTTCTGAATTTCACAGTGGTGCCATTTTATTGGCTTCTGGTTTTTAATCTCTTTGGAATCTGTCTGGGACACCCATTTAATTTCTCCTAGATATTTGACCTCAGTTGGTCCTGATAAGTTAGAGATGCAAGCCGAGGAGTGGAAATATCGAAGAAAGGAGGATAAAAATGGAGATGTCAAGCGGGAGGAAAAGAGGAAGACCATTCGTGGATATGGTGAAGGACGACATGCAAAGGTTGGTGTGACAGAAGAGGATGGAAGGGAGCGCTCAAAAACAAACCTTCATCTTTAAACAGAAGCTAGTTTTTTTCAAGTGTGTCCTTACAGGGGGACTTGGGGCTAACAAAAATGGTTCAAACAGCTTTATTGATCAGATCGAAGTATAAGGCAGAGAAATGTCCGCTATGCGAGGACACAGGGTCTCAGGAGGTTACGGCTGCTTTGTATAAAGACATTATAGGGTTTCTTGCTGATGCCTTACGCCGCAAGGTCACATGTTAAGATGTGACAAACGACACGCCAATAGTCTTTCCTTGTTTTTTGTTGTGAATCCCAGATTACAGCTAAATACCCAAATTTTCAACTTACAAAAGGAAAAGTCTTCACAGAACCTTTATGTAAGTGAAAAGCGCAGTTCAGATTAATGCTCCTAGTTTAAAGACAGAAAATACATGCCCCACCCCCACCCCCACCCCGTCGACTTTCTCACATTGCTGCAAATCCAGGACTTAAAACCTCCATTTTCCACACCAAGAATCTCATTCACTTTCTTTGGAAATTGCTGAGACTTTAAGGGAACATTTAGAATATTGGGGAATATATTTGCTTTTTTGTGCTCTCAGTTGTTACAGTGCTGTGCAGTAGTGCAAATTTTGGTGTCGACCCAATACAAAATAAATACAGGGCCAAAAATTGCACGGATACTTTTAACCTATAAAGGCAGCTTATGTCAAAGAGGGTTTTCTGAGATGAATCATCATCAGTCTGCAAATCCTGAATGCATTTTAATGACCACACCACGTTTCAGCTTTTCATGTATTTTGAAACTAAGTTTTTAGGAGACCTGGAATGTGGTGTCTCTCAAGTGCTTTGGGTTATTTATATAGGCTAAATATAAAACAGACGTAACAGTCAACACTTTTTTTTTTTTTATTTCCCCAAAAATTATTTATTTAAAACAGTCGTCTACATACTGAACTTAGAGGACAGAAAGAAAGTATTGATACTATCGCGCTACTATTGACCCAACACTAACACCACCGTTGGTATCATTACTATCAATATTTGAACGATCCCAGCCACATTTAGATTAAAATATTACTTGTATAGTTAATTTATATCTACTATATTACCAAAAACGATTTACTATTCTCGGCCAATAAGGTATGATGGAGTATGTTTTTTAGAACCATTCTTTTAGCAAAAAAAGGAATAAAAAACTATGAAAGCGGCTCACTGCACAAAAAATCTGTATTATTAAAGAATTGTGCAAAGATTAGAAACACTGAAAATAATTATTGTGCAGAAAAATGTTCCCCATCAGAGTAATACTGAGCTGATTTAAACATTTGATACTACGTTGAATCTAAAGTATCTACATATTCTAATAAATCATATTTGTAGTTGCCATCCTGTGAGGTCCACATATTTCTGAAAATAACAAAATAACAGCTGTTATGAGCTCAATAACACATGCCTACATCTCAATTTTGTTTAAAGTACATTAAAAAAATATGTCAACATTAATACTAAATATATAAGCTGAATTGAATCACTGTGTTAAGGTTAACTGTCACAGGGAGATATTGACTGGATACTGATCTTAAGCCAAAATCTAGTTTTTGCACAGCTTTTTTTGTATACCTTTTGAGCATTAGTAACATGAAATAATTTATAATTTCAACAACAAAACAACAGCCGAAAAATCCACTGGTAACTCTGGATGTTTGATCTGTTTTATGATTCACTAGAGAAGACCTTTTTTTTAAATGTGTGTTGTGTAACTTAACTCATATAAGCCTCATATTTTAATACAGCATGACTATAAAGACCAGGCATTACATCAGGGAAAGGTTGAAACCACACCGCACATGAGCCTGGTGTCTGTTGTAGGGCCAAACAAAGATGTCTTTTGCTTTATGCTTTTTTTGACCTGACAAAACCCACTTTTTATTAAAGGGGAAGGTAAAAAAGTGAGGATACAGATGCTGAATCAAAGTGAGATGTAAGAGATTCCCATCACTGCCCTCTGCTGATTAAAAATGTTATTTCACTCCATGTATGACAGCTGAAGTCAGTGTGGGAAATCCTTACTTACCTGCAATCAGTGTTGGGAAGGTTACTTTTAAAATGTATTCCATTACAGAATACAGATTACATGCCCCAAAATGTATTCTGTAACATATTCCGTTACGTTACTCAATGAGAGTAACGTATTCTGAATACTTTGGATTACTTAATATATTATCATGCTGTTTACAACTACGTGAATGTACTATTGCTGTGATTTATTACTGTTACTGAAGGTCCGCGGCTCCGAACCCGTAGAAAAGGGACCTCTGACTAATACAGCGGGTTCGTGTTGGGCTAGTAGCCGAAAAATAGCTTTACTTTGTTGTCTGGGTCAACTTTGCTTGCCAGAGACAAAGAGAGGCGTTGAAAGGCTGCTGCAACGGAACTTATTGTTTCGGAGGAAAACACGAACACGGTGTACAGTCGAGTCTTAATAGCTTACTTACAACTGGGCTCGTCAGGCACTCTTCTTGGCTGCAGTGGTTATTATTATATTTACATGCTTCCAGCTCCCGTTTTTGCTTGATAACAACTAGTACTTTTCCACTCGCCTTTTTCTCCCTCCTCGTGTTCACAGACACATAACGTGAATGGCAGTCCATTCTCCCAGCAGCACGGACTACACTGCCCATGAGGCTACATTCTTTAGAGCTATACCTGTAGCATTCTGCCTATTAGATTAGCACAACAACAACAACAACAACAACAACAAAAGGCGCTCTCTCACCCAGGAAACACGCAGAGAGAGAGCGTCACCCTGTAACCATGGCAACCGTAACGCTGCCACCTGGAACAACAGAACGTAGCTGTCAAACAAAACCCAAACAGTCCTGACCCGCCACAATATGAAACAGGGAAGTACCGCTGTGTAATCCATTTATTTCAACAAAGTAACTGTATTCTAAATACCACCTTTTTAAACGGTAACTGTAACGGAATACAGTTACTCATATTTTGTATTTTAAATACGTAACGGCGGTACATGTATTCCGTTACTCCCCAACACTGCCTGCAATTAATATCTCTGTAATCAAAATGTATAATGTTGCTATCAGCTGACACTCATTATTTTATCAGGGTCAATAGCCCATCAAAATAAGTGTGAGTATAGATGCCGTCAGTTTCACGCCACTTTAACAATCTCAGATTTATGGGGCGGAAAACACCAGGGATAATATACACTTCTTAATAGAAACTGGGCAAAATTCCAGGTCCTTTGTGGTTTTTGGATATTTTCCTAGCTTTTCTTCCATAACACATACATAATATATACAATATTCATAATATTCTTTAAAACTGTCCAAATCAGGTGGACTGGATTCACAGATATTAAAACTTGAATATGACAAAGAACACATTTTCATCCAACTCCCATTGAGTGGAGAGTTTCTGTAAAAACCATCATAAATTTGGGATAAAATATGGTCTCTGATTTTCTCATTATGAACTTTTGAAATATTAGGAACATTAGGAATTTAAAATGAAATATTACAGGAATTATGTGATGACAAATGACCAAAAAAGTGAAACCTTTATGAAAAGCATCTACTAGGTTCCACTTGTTCCTGAATCGGTGAAACACGTTTGTCGTTTCCACAGCAGCAACAGTTTCAGTGCTGTGCTTTGTTGGAGGCTGACATGTTTAGGCATGTGTTGCCAGGAAACAATAATGCATGCTTAATTTGCCATGAAATAATGAAACAACGAGACCTGGCTGGCTATTTAACTGGCTGTCGGCTGATGGTCTATTAGATGGGTGTTAAACACAAGGCCGGGGGACCCAGAACTGGCCCAGCACAGACTCCAGTGGGCTGGATTTGACCCTTTAACTGCAGGTTTTACAGCTTTCCTCACTGACAGCCATTCATGCTACATCAAATTAACCATCAAATAAACAAATGACAAAAGTTACTGGTTTTTCACAACCAACTATAAATTTTTGGACCAACTGTTTTAAAAAAAGATTAAAAAAACAAAAAAAACAACAACCTTTGTGTGAATTAAAAACAGTCTGCTCTATAGTTCCAGGACCGTCTGGGTAACGAGCTACCTGAACTGTTTCTTAGACAGATTTCTTTATTGGCTAGAAAAACTGAGACTTGCTGTTGAAATTGCACTTTAATACAATATCTCTAGAATTAAATGTGTAGTTAGGTCCCGATCAGCCCAAATAGCAAAGAGAAATTAAAAATGCATGCCATGAAAGAGTTCAGGTCTTAGGAGGTTAAACTAGATACCACTGAAGCGCTATAACTACTAGCTACCGAATTTCATGGATTTTAAACTGAAATAAATTTTAAAAAAGAAAGAGACATGATTTTCAATTTGAAGTTTAATGTTAATTCCATGCTGTGTTTCAGTAAGAATACAGATGGTACTTGTGGCTCCGGTGAGAATATCCAGTAGTACAAATCAGATTCACTTTACACATACTGAACAGAAGGAGTAGGAAGAAGATGAGGATGAGGAGAGGGAAGGGACAGAAGAAAACCTGAAAGAGTCAGGGGAGTAAAGATACAGCAGGCCTCTATTTCCCAAACTGTTTTTATATAGTGCCAATGCAAAACTGCATTACGTTACAATCAAAGAGTGTTGAGCAATCCCCTCCCACGCTCACACTGATGCACATTTTGTCTGTTAAAAAGCCATTACCTAACTATCTGCCATTAGCGAAAGCGCTACAGCCTCGCAGCACAAAACTTGGTCCAAAGAGTGGACAAGGAGAGAGGTCAGAGCGATGCTCGGAGGTGGGGGATGTTTCGTAATTTAACAAAAAAAGAGAAAATGAACATGTGTTGAAGAAGCAGGTTTAGTAACCACAAAAAAGAAAATGTAAAGAGGGCACTTAGTTCTTCCAAAAAGCTTTAACACATCCCTTTTAAACCTCCCATCACTGTTGTGTTTCCTCAATGTGACAACTGACAAAGCACGGACAAGATACTGATCATCAACACACGCGCGCACATACACCGGAAAACAGCAAAGTATCGTCTTTAAATAAACTCTTGCACGTGTGTTACAAATACAGGCAAGCGTACTTGGCAACAGATGATAACAGCAAAATAAAGCAAAATAAAAACTGTGCAAGAGGACGTGAACCTTAAAGGGGGTACAGGCGTGCAAAAAAAAAGAAAAAGTAATAAAACGAAGTGAAAACCCCCAGGGTGGGAAAAACGAGGGAGATGGCGTGCATACGAGGAGAAAAAGGTGGGGCAGGAGGGTGGAAATGGAGGGGATTGTAGAGTAGGAGTGGGCTGCAGAGTAAACCCAGCTGAACACTGTGGCTGGGGACAGGAGACAGTGCTGGGAGGAGGGAGTTAAGAGAGGAGGAGGAGGAGGAGGAAGAGGAGGAGAGCTTGTCTTGTGTTGTTCGGTCTCACTGGGCCTCGTCCTCCGCATCTTGCAGTGCTTCTTTGTTCTGTTCTTCACCTGAGATGGAGACAAAAAGCACCAACAGTCACTGGGCTGCTGCTACACACTTAAAGACATTTCAAAAGCATCAACGGTGACGAGCAGCGTGAAGTGAAGCGTGGATATCCAAACTACGGGACGGTTTGCCAGTCACGGATTTAGCCTGGACCTTAAAATATTGAATTTTTAGGCTTTATCCATGGTTGGAAAACTGCCTGTAAAAATCAGAAAATGATCAAATACTCACATAAAAGTACGTAACAGCTGTTTAAAGAGCAGTAAGTAAGATGACGGCACTAATTTAAAAGCCCTTTATGGTCCAAATGGAGTGAAATTAAGAAGATTAAACAGGGTTTGACATAACCTGTGTCCTGTGGGGCAAGTAGACTGGCCGGCTGCTGTTCTGTGACAGTGTTTCAACAGCACACAGGTATGATTTTACCTGTGAAGTAACCCATTTTTACCCCTCTTTGCTGTCAGTAGCCTACTGTCACATTGAATGAAGCGTTTGAGGTTAATGAAGTGGTGTTGAAAACAGCAGGGGTTCAAGACCCAACAGCTGCAGGTGGCTGGCATGTTTGTGTATGAAAACATTTTTGTACACACTTTAAAATATTTAAATAATATCAGCAAACCAGGAATGGGGGGGGGGGGGGGGGGGGGGGAGACGCTCCCACGGGTGTTTTGTGTAATATTTTCCAATATATCCCCTGGTCATCTGCAGTGAGTGTAAGCTGTCAGCCTGCTGTTTACCTCAGCTGTCAACATGCCCAGTGTGAATTATCCACGTACATTTGCTGTGGAGGATGCCATCAATCTTTGTGTAACGAGTCCAAAACGAGTTGATGAGTCAGTGAAGCTAAATCTGAGGTGATGAATTATTCCTCTTGGTAAGCGCTGCAGCTGTTTCTAAAGGTTTTTTTTTTTTTTAAATCTTGTCAAACTCGACCAGCACGTGACTGAACTCTCGTAAAACCTGAGGATTTCCTTTAATTATTTATCAGTTTGAAAGTGTGATTTTTAGGATACTTAAGGCCAACATTAGCCGGTATAACGTTAGTTTATAACCAGCTGCTATTTGTCATTTTCTGACTGAAAGCTGGAAACAGGAATATCTGTGGCTGAACTTTGTGCATATGCCTTTACAGGAGTTTTCCTCTTTAGGAGGAGTATATTTTAAAGAATCACACAAACGTAGTTTTCTGACATAATGTTTGTGTTCTTCTAAACCAGCGGTGTCGAACTCCAGGCCTCGAGGGCCGGTGTCCTGCAGGTTTTAGATCTTACCCTGGGTCAACACACCTGAATCAAATGATTAGTTCATTACCAGGCCTCTGGAGAACTTCAAGACATGTTGAGGAGGTGATTTAGCCATTTAGATCTGCTGTGTTGGATCAAGGACACATCTAAAACCTGCAGGACACCGGCCCTCGAGGCCTGGAGTTCAACGCCTAAACATTGTAAAGGTCAGTTTCTAATGGTGAAGTAGTTTGCCACTGCCCCCTCTGGTGGCTATTAGAAAGAATGCAGCTTTGAGGCACTTATGCATAGACCCAGAGACTACAGACATCTTTTAGATACAGTCCCACAAAGCCAGCCATGTATTTAAATAAGGCAACATGTGTAATTTGTCTGCAGCTGTAATGTGATAAATGCATCTAGTTTTAAATACTTATGTCCCTGATTAAACTGATTTAAGTTTAAACGACCATCATTGTAATAAGCAGGAGACGCTCAGATGCTAAAAATAACCCAAACATTTACATACAAACTGCAACTTTCACCAGTGACCGTCAACGTGCAGGCCAGTAAGGAGGAGCTGTGTGCAGACTTACTAACAAGGGCGAAATGCTTTGTGAACCTGTGCAACTGGTTGCTTAGAAAGGTTACCATGGAGACCGCACAGCCATCCGTGTAATGAAGCATTGAGAGGCACAAATAACAAAGGCCTGAGAATCTGTCATGATTAAAATAGAAAGCGTAACGGTGCTCATTAGCACCGCGGCTAACTGTGATGTGAGAGCGCTGCAGGACACGGAGCAGCAGCCTCACATGCTGCCACTGCAGTTCCTCCGTTATGTCACACTTCCGCGAGGCTGCGTTCACAGGTCTCCAAACACCGACCCACACACATGTGATCTGCTGTGATGCCCCAGTGTGCAGGATTCAGTCACACCGACGTGCATTTGTGAAGAAGCAGAGTGTCCGCAAATCCTTATGGTTAAATTAGAAGATGGAGTCATTTGTATGGTCACAGGAGGAAGGTGGGTTGTGTTTCTACATTTCAGATTCACAAGCCCACAACTGTGAGACTGACACCAGCATTTAGGGTGCAAAGCTTAAAAGCTGGAAAATTAACATTATAAAAACTGAAGTCGCCTGGTTCACTTAGAATAACTGATCATGGAGATAATCGTCCAATAACAATAATTTTGAAGGGGACCTGTTACACTTTCCCAGTATTTTCTATCAATTATGCAAAGTTACAGAGGTGGAGGCTCATATTAAACATGGCTCACATGATGAGGGGAGCACATGCACAAGGCTCAGGTTTCAGACTGCTCCAAACACTGTTTCCCGCAGTTTTTTCTACTCTTGGCTCTGCATGATGTCATTGAGAGTTTGAGAGGGGCAACCAATCAGAATAAAGGTGGCTTGTTTCAAACCACAAAGTTGTGTAACCATGCAAAGCCATTCTTGTAGCGGATAAGAATTAAAATATTGAGCAAAGGGACAAATAAGCTACATTTTATAGCTAGATTTAGTTACTTTGTGTAACTGTACCTCACTATGATACTTAAAAACCTTGGCATAGTGACGCTTCATCTTTCTCATTAAGACATTTAAAGTAAATGGTCTGGTTCTTATACAGTGCTATTCAAAGCGTTTTAGTAGTTGACCAGCTACCTCCTGAGCTAGAGCCACCCCTGATGTGTCAAACTGGTCTCAAACACAGTCTGGATATACTTTTGCAATATTATTAAGCACCTAAATATTACTTTATGAAAGGTTATAAACACAAAACTGGCATTTAAAGTAGTTTAAATTGTTACAACTCCAATGTGACCGTGTTTTACTTCATTTGATAAATAGTTATATTTAAAATCTGACTAGGCCAAGAAGCAGATTTGGGACATCAGCTGTTTACTGGGAAGTATTTCAGCCTTTTATCTAAGTTTTTTTTTTGACTTGCGGACACCCTGAAGACAATCAAACATAGTGCTGAAAAAAGTGGAAGAGGTTAGCAACACAATGCGACAAATTACCGCTCTGTACCCCTAAAACACTGGACTTGGTGCTGTGAGTAAGTTAGTGAGGGATGTTAGGGTGGTGAGGCAAGACTATCGGCTCGAGGTGGAAAAAAGCCCAAGACAAGAGGAATGACTTACAAAATAGACCTTTAAAAACGGAGAAGAAAGAAGGAGGAGGGCTGTCCTTAAGAATCTACAGGGGAGAGAAGTTAAAAGATTTTGTGAGTATCGACCCTGAAAGGAGGGAGTGATTTTATACACTGCTCAAAAAAGTTAAACACTTTTTAATCCGAGTTTAGCATCAAGTCAGCTAAACTTGGGAGATACTGATCTAGTCAGTTAAGAAGCAGAGGGGGTGGTTAAGAGAAAAAATGCCAGACGCCTCCACCTTTAAAACTCATTCTCATCTTCTCTGGCTGATTTTTCTCTAGTTTTATGTTTGGATATTGTCACTGTCACTACTGGTAGCATGAACGATACCTAGATCTTACAGAGGTTGCACAGGTAGTCCAACTTCTCCAGGATGGTACATCAATACGTGCTATTGCCTGAAGGTTTGTCAGACCCTACACTGGTGCAGTGGGTCCTGGTTCCTCCTGGTGCATGATGATGCTCGGCCTCATGTAGTGAGAGTATGCACGCAGGCTCTTTACACCACTGATTGGCCCCAGCATCCGCCAATAGAACAACATTTTGTTTCGGTCCTTCCAATGCTGCCAGACCTCAGACCGCCCAGGAGCTCAGTGATGCCTTGGTCCAGATCTGGGAGGAGATCCCGGTGGACATCATCTCATAAGGAGAATGCCCCGAGGTTGTCAGGCAGGCATGCAAGCACATGGGTGCAATAAAAACTACCATAGTACCATTTTGCGTTGCTGCAGTGAAATTCTGGCAGAATGCACTAGCCTGCCATCTTTGAATTTAGCTCTCTGTATGTTAAAAGCTTTCATTTCTGTCAAATGATGTAGCATCCTAACACATTACCATGCCCATTATCAATATAGTTATCCAGTAATTTTTTGGAGCAGTGTAGAAACCACAGAACTCAGAGGAAAGGCCGGACGAAACCTGTTTGCCAGATTTTCGACCATAAAAGAGGCAGAAATAAAAAAAGGGAGCAAACAAAGAAAGCAGAAATACTAAATAAGACCCTGAACAGTAAAGTCATGGTTCTCTCACCGTCTCCCTGCACATCTGAGGTCCATAGTGTCAAGTTGTCACGTAGCAACTGCATGATAAGCGTAGAGTCCTTATAGCTTTCCTCACTCAGGGTATCCAGTTCTGCAATGGCATTGTCAAATGCTTCCTTCGCCAACCTGTCAGCAGAGAAGATACGAACCAACACAGAGGAGCTGAGGATTCACTTCACACAGTGGAAGCACAGACATATCAAAAGTGAAGCAAATGTGGAAGTGTGACAGTCAGATCCACCATTCATCCATCACATCTGGTGCCCAAAACCTAATTATTTTTCTTAATCCATGGACCATTCTGAATATTTATATGTGCCATCTATTCATTTTCTGCTCCTTATCTGGGTCCAGGTTGCAAGTGCAGCAAGCTAAACCCTGCCCACCTTCTCCAACTTATCTAGATATACTCCCAAATGTTCCCTGGAGGCTCTTCCCATGTCTAACCTGGAAGATATCCAGGAAGCAGCCTGGTGAGATACCCAAACAAATGACTGGCTGGTGCCAGTGTGATCTTTTTTTCAAACTGGAAAACTGCAGTCCTTTGCCGATAAGCTACGCTGTGAGACGAGTCAAAATAAAGTCAATGTGGTTGAATAGCCAGTTCATGAATCATTTCATCTGGCACCCTGGATGGCTCAACTCCTAAACGATGCTCCTCTTTGTAATGAGTAATGAAAGGCAGTAATGAGAGACCGAGAGTCCAAGCTGCTTATATTATCCAAGTCTTCTTTTTTCAGCCTACCACAACAGTAAGAAATAAATAAACTACTGAACAGCACAAAATTGACTTAAATTTTAATTTCTTTCTATAAATCATTCCATTAAAAAGCATAAGATGACATCCATAAACTGCTTTTACTTTCACACCTTTTTTTTAGTTTGTAGTTTCCTTTCAGTTCAATAACAATCTTGAAGCCTCACGTGATGTAAAACCCCCGTAGCCCCATCAAAGACGCCACAGGAAGTCCTGCTTGCAGACGTCAAACTTGTTTTGCTGTTTTTCGTGCTTCCCCCCCACACATCAAAAACGACTCGATCTCGTGCACTCACCTGCAAGCACGGTCCGGCGAGTTGAGGATTTCATAATAGAAAACAGAAAAGTTAAGGGCCAGTCCCAGACGGATGGGGTGCGTTGATGGGAGTTCGATCATGGCGATGTCGCTCGCAGCTTTGTACGCTACCAAACTGTTCTCGGCTGCCTCCTTCCTGTCGTTGCCTGTGGCAAACTCTGCCAGGTACCTGTGGTAATCTCCCTTCCTGAGTGGGGCAAACACAAAGGCCATGAAGAACATATGGGCACTCGCATACTGAAGGGTAAAGTCACTTTTAACTGTTCAAAATAAATCAGGGGTATCGGTTAATACTTATCATGGAAAAAGTTTTTTTTTTTAATAAAAATGAACAAAGACCACATTAGGGTCATATAAGTACAGTTAGACCGGCGCCTAATCCCCTTAACTAGGGCACAATTCTAATCAGAGAAGCATCTTTTAGAGAGCAACTAAACAGAGTGAGCAAAACACTCTCCTGAAACAAGCTTAGTTTACTCCAAAGTTTGCGATTTTCCTTCAATCATCTACTTTAAATTTAAGAGAGGTACCGTGTACCATTTCATCGTGGGAGATGGAGCTTAAAAATGCATCCAATTTTTCTGACAGGCCAGTTTCTGCACAGTGCATGATTTTTACCCCACAGCCTCCAGACTTCAGCTTCACCTCAACCTTTAATGGTTTATTCTAAATGGGACAGGGCTGCGCTCCTCTAAATAAGGCCACAGAAACAGAGAAAAATACTAAATAATAAATATCAGACTGTCATTTGTGATTAAAAGTTTAGTCTAGTTATGCAAGGCATCACAACCCAACAGTTTAACAAAATAAGAGAAAATGTGTTAGCAAATGTTTATGTTAAATGGCCAAACAACCCGAAATTAACATTTGCTTATTTAACAATCGATTCTGCAACAAATATACATTAAAAAGCTCAGATTCAGAATATGAACTGGATACCTACATTTTATAGTAGAAAACCTTAGATTCTCCCGTGGTAGCAGCTAAGATGAGATGCTTGTCCAGTACATCCAGAATGTCATTGCAGATTGATTTCAGCTCTTTCTCAACCTGCAGAACAAAACACAGATGCTTCTGTTAGTACACCATGTTCCTACTCACTCGGTGTGCTTTGAGACATTTGCAGATGTGCTGATATTGGCGTGTTCAATTAGACAGCACTAACCTGACAGTGTTTGACAGCCACTCTTGTGCTAGCTAATGCTATAAAAACTTTTTCCAACTTGTTGTGCCTTTTCTACAGTAACAAATAAGCAGTAAACAATGCCACAAAGAAATAAAGAAATGCTTCCCATTGATGGTTAACCTGATCTGGTCTCCACTTAAGCAAACAGGGCTTCTTCCTGGCTTTTCACAATAAAAGCCTTCATTATATAGTATATGAAGGCTACTTATGACAGACCTCTCTCCTTTATCTTTTTTTATTTTTAGGTTATGAGACACATTTTAACAAATAAATATTTGACATCTATGGAGCTCATTTTGAGATCCATTAACAAAACAGCAAACAAAACAAAAAGGTGAAAAAAGCTTTTTGTATAAAATAATGTTAAATATAGCTGAGACCAGAGAAAGTTGAATAACATAATTCTAAAAAACCTAAATATAATGCATTTGCTTCGATGCTTCGTTTAATCCACAACTCGGTAGCGCTCAGCTGTCACCATGTAAGCGCAAGCGCTTCACCCACATTTGCGACTAAAAATAGACCTGCAATTCAAGGCTTCAGAGTTAAATTCAAATCAACACAAAATATATTAATTAAATAAACTGTATTAATATTTGAAAGTACTTTTCTAAGTCTTTTTTTTTTTTTTTGCACGGCAGTAAAACTGAGCCGCTGACCTGTAGCCGTTAACATGGACACCATCAGAACGTCTGCAGCAGGAAACGTCAGTACTGAGAGTGCTGATATGCTCACTTTTCTATACGTCTTTCTTTATTTTCTACAGGCTTACAGGCCCATATTCTTACTCACTAGTACATTTAAGCACACACACCCCACATCCCAAATTGACCTCATCCAGGAGATGAAACTGAACTCTTTTTTGCCTCATGCTAATGTAAGAAAGAAGAGTAAAGGCTGGTTAACTTTATGTCTTAGTGTAGGTTGTAGGTCTATTTGACTTTACTGTGCTGGTGATTATTTAAAAGGAATGAGCTGAGCTTTTTATTTGACTGATATTAAAAACATTGCAGTTCATTTTGAAAGACCTGTTTTTATATCTCTTGAATATTTATTATGATTATTAAGAAAAGTATTTCTCATAGGATTACTGGATGGATACGATAGAATACTTTATTAATAAAATAATCAACTTCTGCAGCCGTAGCGTAGAGCTTAGGGGATTTAACTCCAGAGTCAGCGTGCAGCTAGTCCCATAGTGGGCGTTCTCTGAATTCTGCTGTTACTGGGAGTTTCTCTGGAGCATAATTGGGAGAAAAAAAAAAGCGATTTAGAGTTATTTCGTGGCTGCCACTCGACTCATCATTTTGGGCTGTGAAACCATTTCCTGGAGGAGAGCTCTCATCTCCATGAAATAACTGTGCAGGTACTAATGTCTAACCAGTGCTACCTCAATCCTGAGGGTTTGTTTTTTAATCACTCTGTGAAGTAGTGGCAAGAAGAAAAAAAATACAATCACTTCACATGTGGTAAGAGCAGAATCAGAATGAAAAACAAGGACAGCATCAGATGTGGGTTTAAACTGTGTCTGACCGTTTTCCTGTATTCTCGGATCATCTTTAGTTTGTCTTCGCCACCTTTGTTTTCTTCTTTCTGTTCGAGGCTGCTGATTATCCTCCAGGAGGCTCTCCTGGCTCCGATTACGTTCTTGTACGCTACAGAGAGAAGGTTCCTCTCCTCCACCGTCAGCTCCACGTCCATACTCGCCACGTTCTTCATCGACTCCACCATTTCTGAAAGAAGCAAAATAGAAACAAACGGCTGAATGTCGGGTGAATTATCCACAGGACGAGGGGAGCAATGTTGGAACTACCATGATTTTCCTTTTAAAGCTTTAAACTCAGTTTCAGGCTCTTGTTTTAGACCAGGGTTGGGAACTCCAGGCCTCAAGGGCCGGTGTCCTGCAGGTTTTAGATGTGACCTTGATCCAATCACAGCTGATTTAAATGGCTAAATTAGCTCCTCAACATGTCTCGGAGTTCTCCAGAGGCCTGGTAATGAACTAATCATGTGATTCAGGTGTGTTGACCCAGGGTAAGATCTAAAACCTGCAGGACACCGGCCCTTGAGGTCTGAAGTTCCCCCACCCCTGTTTTAGACAGTCAAGAGGCTCCACTGAGGCCTAATTTAACACAAATAAAGATTATTTTGAAATGTGAATCATGCAAAGCCACTCTAGGAGAATTAAGGAGGTTTAAAGGAGGGGTTGCTGAAGGAGCTAATACTCCAATATTTGAGCTGAAGTATTACATATAGTTTTTAAAAAAGGACCACAGAAGCAGTAACTTCCTACTGTTCAGACCTTCTGTTTGCAAGAGGTAGCCAATCAGAAGAAACAGGTCGAAAAGGGAGAGGAGCCAAGATGGCTTGGTTCAGGCAGAGGGCATATTTAAAATAAATAATGATCACTGTCAACTGTGAATCATGCAAAGCTACTCTAGCAGATTTCAAGATCAAAAATAGGAAATTTGCACAAATTTCATTACATCAGATTGGAATTATAAAGAGAAATTTTCTGCTGGGCTAAACAACAGAAAAGGTAAATGTGAAAATATTTCTGCTTTAATATTCAGCACTGAGTCTTCATTACCGTTAATAACATTCATTGTTTTCAAATTAAAAACAAGCACATCTTCATGCCATTAGCTCAGTCCTGAAAGGTTTCTGTCATCTTCAGTGATTTATTAATGGAGCGCCCGGGATGCTGACCAATTATAAACTCCTCTAATGTAGACATTTACCATCGTGGACACCTTCGGGGAGGCGATGGAAACTGAGCCAGAACATTAAACCAGAGGGCTGAGCCAGATCATCTTCAGTACTTTAAAACATTTCATGTTTGATTCATGGCAGCAAAACAAAACGATTGGCACTTATCTCAGGAGTAATTCACCAGCACAACAAGCTTCTTCCCCGAGGAGTCAAATAAATGAGGCAACGGGGAGCCTCTTTAATCAAGAACACAAACACCGAAAATTAAAAACTTTACCTTTATTCTAGCATGTAATAACTTACATAAGAAGCATCAAAGATGGCAGGATGAAGGACAAAAAGTGGTTAAAATAAGCCGCACACCACATTAAAACATCTAATTTGGATGTAATTTCTTGCCTTGTCGCCCAGCCCAGCGCTGGAGGGAAAATACAAGTGCCAATCATCCAGTTTGTGACGTATGATCAGATACAGTCAGCAGGAACAATGAGCTGGTTTACAAACCAGGAGGACTCAACATGCTGCTCCACCTCGGCCTGCTCTCAGAGCGAATCAGTGAGCTCCTCCTGCTTTTAAAGCATTTTTCAAGTGAAGCCTCCACAGGCTGTATTTGGACACCAAGTCATTAAAAGGAATCTGCACGAGCACAATAGACGTTCACGACCTTTTTTAGCGGTGCAGTGGCAGACAAAGCTACTCCCTATCATAGTAAAGATGTAGGTAAGTAAAAGTGACATGCATCTCTGTTTGAATACTAAAAAACTCAATTTTTTATCAGTGATCTAAATTACGTAACACCGTTATTCATTTACTTAAATGCTCAGGTATTCAACTTTGGAAAAAATGAAAGAATTTATAGGAGATGTATTTAACGTGAGGGCTGTTCTACATCTGCTTTGAATCTACACCGTGGATACATCATAACCACAAACTTTCTGAAAGTCTAAGCCACATCGTGCTGTGCACCTCCTTAGAAACCACAGCTCGCATCAGCCCGGCAATTCAGTATTGCCGTTTCCTCCAGTGCATTTCTGGCTACTACTTCTTCTACACCCAATTTTCAAACTGACTAGAAAAGAGAAACTCCACCGCCAACTAGGATTTTGGTTGTGAACCAAAACTACACGGGCTCAACACAGCCCATTAAGTCCATCATGTAAGGATGCCCGCTGGTCCGCTCTCAGCTGCTTCTACCATAGTGCTAAATTTACAAAATATACAAAATTGAGTTAATTTTTTATTCAGTATGCTGTCAAATGAGTGATTGAGCACATAAAACTCCTCAAAACGAACGCAGATTTCTGCTTCAGCTTTGTGATCCAGAAGCTACGTCCACGACCTCCACCAAAGGAATTCTGCAGGTGCCAACATGTTCAACGAGAGGCCTGGAGATCTCCACAGTAGCCGAAAAGTGGATCAGAAGAGATGAAAGCTCTTGTCCGATCATTGATTTCCAAACACTGGGCGCAGGGGGTGCCGTCGACATTTCAACAGCACTGGGTGAGTGACTCTTCCAGTCTGCATGTTGAAGTATTCTTGGGGCAATATATTGAACCCTGAGTTGCCCTTGATACAGACATCAGAGGGTGAGTGTGTGGAAATGTTAGGTTAAAAGCACTTAGGCATAGGAGAAATACTTCTATGAAGCATTAAATAGTAGAAAAGCACTGCGTAAGTGCCAAATCCAGTATGCATTAGCCATTATCGTATTTCTGCTTGTTTGAAATTGTTACTTTCCAGCTACATGCAGGAAAATCTTGCTTTTGCCTGTACTGCAGCAACCTGTTCCTGTGATGTTTTATTCCTTTTTGCCTTTGTTTCTCTTCCTCAATTACTTCAGCTGGAAGCTTTTTATAAGCAGCAGCACCCCAGAAAGACAGACCAGCCTAAAAATAGCACAAACACAGACACTGGCGTGTTTGTTTGCACAATGATTAACCCAGAAAATGCACGATTAAACGCAAAGTTATATTGACGGCAGGGAAATTTCTGTGCCCCATCTACAAAAAAAAGAGGCAGACACTCTGAACCAAATGGCTGCAATTAACACCAGCAGCTGCAGACAAACTCGGGAAATGTGACTTTTTGTTGAGAAAGAGGTTAGTTTTCACACTCCGAACCAGACAAACGGAGCTGAGAGAGTGTGGAAAGTGCAGAGTTTAACACATCAGCGATGCTTTCACGCATAAACTCCTGCACGCAGCAGGAGGTAGGCCATTTTACACCAGGGCTGGGCGGTATGCTGGTCATAACTCCACGCATTACACGAATCTTTCAAATACTAAAAAACTGGAGAATAGCCAAAGAGCCAGCTGTGGTTTCTATACTGGCCACCGGGAGCGATGCAGAGCGACTGACTGAGCATCTGTCTTCCACATGGTTTTAGTCATGTGACGCAAGAATTAAACATCCTCCGCTAGCACTCTTAAAAAGAGCAAACATCATGGCACTATAATCTGAAGAGTAAACTAGGGCATGCTGGGTAATGCCAACTTACAGCCTGTTGGAAGGGGCTCCGTTAAAAGTGTGGAAAGACTCCACAATAACTAATTGAGGAGCCCGGCCGTCAGTTTATTTAAAAGGAGACTTGCTTTGCAGCTCCGCCAAAACACAGTAACAAGGAAACAGATGGTTTTAAACATGGACATAGCTTCCACATTGGAAACAAAGGCAATGTCTGCTGCAGTCAATCTGCACCACCAGACGGCGACAGCTGAGCTACAAAAAGACTTCCGATACTATTGATGTTCATGGGAAATTCGCCGCAAGTACGTTCCTGCTCAGTTTATGGGCTCAAGGGCCTGTAAAGATCATTACGCTCATTGTTAAGGATAACAATTAGCGAGCTACTTTGCCAGTAAAGAAGCACCCCCTCCTCGTTACATCTGATTCGTTTTTAAACCACGATGGCGAAAGGCTTCAAAATAGGACCTCAGATGCCAATGGGTGATGTCACTATATTTACATCTTTTTGATACAGTCTATGCAGGGAATCGGGTGAGGATAACTCAATGCTAACAGCTGTTTTCACTTGAAAACTTGACTCATTTGTGCCACAACATGGAGTTTATACACTAGCAGCAAGATGTTAGCTTTATTTATAAACAGTGGCAAAAACAGCACAAACAGACCGCCTCTGTGCTTAATATTAGTTCTATATAAACAACTTTGAGTAAATTACTGTTCTAATTGAAGAATTAAATGTGTCATGTATGTGGTGGCTGTTTTGGCTTATTTTACTTGTTGCATGGCAATGTGCAGTTTCTAGAAAGAGGAATTTAACTAAGGAACTGCAAGGCAGGCAATACTAATAAGATTTCCTTGCCTCATGACTGTGTACATTTACTAATATATATTTTTATTTGAGATTACTGAAAGGCATTAAAGGCAAACTAAAACTCTTCAGGTACTGGCTCATCTGGACTTCTGATCAAGATTACAGTTTAGGTACAAGACTAACATCTTATAATGACAAGGCTGAAAAACACCTTGTAGTTTGCCAGCTACAGCGCAAATTGAGAAGCCCCTCAGAGAAGAAGAAAAAAGTTGATCCGCACAGAAATTCCTCAAACGTGATTTTAAGAGCTTAATTACGTGCACGTTTTCCATTAGACTCACTGCCACACGGGCTTCTCTTGAAACCCTTTGTGGGGCCGATTTGTAAACAATAACTGGAGCCGTTTTCTGGGGATTTTCCACTCGTCATTGATCAGAAAGATCAGCGTGAGCGGAGCTGCAGGTCGTGTTTGTCGGGGTGTGGGCACTCATCGTGGTTTTTCTGAATGGAGTTCGGCGTGACGGGGCTGAAGAAAGGCTAGCCAGCTAGTTAGCCGTTTAATAGCTCGCTAACTAAGAAGAACAGCTTAGCACCGCGTAACTAACACAAATTTTCGCTGGCAGCAGTGCACACCGCGGGGCACGCTTTCCAGCACGCTGGCTGCGCCTTCCTCGTGAGCTGAAAACTACATTTAAACGTATATTGTTTCATTCGGCTGGGGAAACCTCCGCCATTTTGTCTCGTCTCACCCAACAAATCCATGTGAACTGCTTCACCTGCGTCTCCAAACCCCCTGCGCAGGGAGACAGAGGGGGAAAGAGGGGCCAGGCGGTCTGCAACCACCGATATCTGTCCGCAGCCTTACCGTCATATCTCTCCGCTTGTTCGGCGAGTTTAGCCTGGTATACTAAGTTCTCTCTGTCCGCCATGGTGCTCGGATACTGGGGCTTTTCGTGGCGTCCCAGTGGAAAGGGAGGATTATCGACTGCTCTGCGATTCCTGGTGGTGGATCAGCACTGTCGCTTCGCTGAACCGAAGAGCCACCGGTAGCACTGGCGTAAAGATGGCGCCGCTGCTCCATCCGGGAAATCCACGCAGCGGATTCATCCACGCCTATAGCCTCCAGCCAAGTCAATAAAATATATTCAAATAAAATCAATAATAAAGGTAGTGATTTTTAAAAAAAGTGCGCGAATGAATAAAAGTCACGTAAATAAATTTAAATAAAACTGAAATTAAAAAATAAACTTCACGTAATATAAAGAATTAAGGTAATTAAAAAACAAAGAAAGAATATACACGAATAAGTTAAAAAGGTCCGGAATATAAATAAAATTAAAAATAAGCTAAAGAAAATAAATAAAAAATAGATGAAAAAGTAATGAAATACAGTTAAAAATAATTTAAAATATATAAGATAAAAAAACTTATGAAATACATTTAAAAATAAAATAATAGAAAAATACATAAAAAAAAAACAAGTCTCAAAATAAACTGTCCTCTAAGTAAATTAAGTAAATTCAAAACCCTCCAACACCTTAACGGTAACGCCTTAACAATTCACTTACACTCATTGAAGAGTGCAGGAGAATTTGCAATCTAACATGTTAAGAAAGCACAAAGAAGCACTTTATTTTTTTATTATTTTCCATATTAAATTCCATATTATTACTATATTAATAATTACTTTACCAAGAGTATCATAAGTTAGTAAAACTGAACTAAAGCTAAATGTCAAGAAACGTTTTAGTTATCTGAAAAAATATGAAAGGATTTTTTTTTTTTAAATGAAGCCTAACCTTAAATAATACAATGTACTAAACCAAAGATAAACTGATATACACCAGAAATTACTCTGTTTTAATGTTAAATTTGTGTGTTCATAACAGGCAACATGAGGCTTGAGTCCCAGTGTTTATTGATACTGGGATGTCTTTGTGACTGAGTCCCAAATGTTTGTATTATTCCCACCATCCATCCTCTTCCCCTTGTCCAAGTCTGTTTGTATTGTTGTGTAATGAAAACTAAAGCTAAAGCCAAACCTTTTCTGTAGAATGTGCATACAGTAAACTTAGCATTTATAAACCCTGAATGTAGATAAACGGAATAAGTTCACACACCGATAAAGTGCACCCTGACAATTAGGTGTATATTTATTGACTAGGATACATTGATAGATTACACACTACAGATGATAAAAAGCTAATTTTGACTTCAAAATAAAAGATTTTGACTCATTGTACAATCTCTTGAAAAGAAACACAATTTTTGCTTGTTCTGAAAAAAAATGTATCACCACTAGATAAGGTGCATGTTTGTAGGTGATCGGTCTTTAACTAATGTGGCAGAACTGAGTAACAGTGAGGTGAACATCCCAAAAATCAGCAGTAAACCAGAAAAGGAATCACAAACGACTGTTCGAAAAATAAAAATCACCATTTCACACCAGATTTTATATTTGTTTTTAAAAGAAGCTTTCCATTTCACCCCACAATCACCAAGACAGCAGCAGCAGGTTTCATTTATGTCACGTTCCACACAAAGCACTCAAAAATGTCTCCTTTGGGACGTGGAAATATTGCATGGATTTATTAATGCAGCACAAACGGGGCTGTACATACTGTATACGGTTATAAAACATGACATTAATGCAGGTGTACAAAAATATTTTCCATAAATCTGAATCTCAACAAAAGAAATATGAAGGAAAATTACACACAATGTAAACTCAACACAGCTTCTGCACTCTTAAATGTGTTTGAAAATTGTGTCCAACCTCCCCACCAACACACAGCTGCGATCATTTAAAGCACTTTAAGGACCCCCGTAGGTTTTATCACTAAACGTGCCTCTGATGGTATCATTATTATAGATTTATTACCGGTATTTTTAAAGTTCTGATTCACCTTCTTGCATCGTGTTTTGGAGACGTCTGCCTTCTCTTGAATATAAACTAAACTGGACTCGCCATGTGAAGCTCCAAGCGCACAGAAATTCGTATGAAAAACACATCAGCGACATCTCCTTCCAAGAATCATAATCATTTGTTAACCACACACACACAGAAAATAAAATAAAACAAATAAATCCCCAACAAATTGTTGTGAGAAGCTTCATGTAGGGCACTACTTTCTGCCCAACCACACAAACCTGTGCAGAAGGAAGTGGTGAAAGTTTTTTTTCTTTTTTGGTTTATTTAAAAAAAAAGAGAAAAAAAAGAGTGTGTGTGAAATAAAATAAGAAAAAAATAAACCAAACAACAACTAACATAGACAGAGAAGATTTCATTTTTGCTCTATTTGGTCATATTTGTCAACATCAACCACACCCCTGTATAATAATAAATTAAAGATTAAGACAGCCAGTTAAAGACTAACAACTAAAACTACCCGTGAAACCAATAAAAACCAAACTAACTAAATACTTTCAAAACTAAAGTGAAATAAACAAACCCTTTCTGGCTACTAGCTACTAAACTAACAAAAAAAATATTAAAAATCTGACAAGTTACAACCTTTAAGATAGGTATGCAAGTAACTAGCTTACAGATACTGCTGTCATACAGTTACACACAAAAAAGAGTGAAAGGGAAAAGAAAAAAAAAAGCAGACAAATGTTTACCTCCAATTACTCAACTGATCTGTCCCCTCATTTCCTCAAATTTAAGGTCATTGTTTCTTTCTTTTTTAAGCATTTCTTTTGCCCCCCACTTACTGCACACGTTTGGACAGTAGGGGGCAGTTACCTCCTGGGGGAATGCATTTATGTAGGAAGAGGTTTATTCACAGGTGAAAGTGTAACAGTTACTGTTTCCACATCGAGCACACTTCCCTGACACTGGAACATCTGCACGTGTCTGTTTCTGGATGCTCTGAGAGCGACGTGGCAAGTTTAGTTCCATAATATCTGAGAGAAGGCAGGCGTCGCTAACACTGGGGTCGACATAAGTGGTTCTCAAACTGCACAGGTGTGGGCAACAAGGTGAAAAATACTTCTGTGTGTATTTTAGGGAGTCTGTTCGTTGCACTGGACCATCTCCATTGAGATAAAAATTATTTTTTGGACCACTCTTCCACATTACTGACAAATTCAAACTGTGGGGTGTTAACTTTTCCCCTCCCACAGAGTTTGAGAACCCCAGATCTGTACTGCGAGGTGTGAGGTGAACATCTTCTCATCCTCCGTCCCCTAATAACCATAGGAGGGACACGTAGGCATCATTTATCGCTTTCGCTCCAGGGCAGGTCTGAACTTCTTAATTTTGGAGAACCAGAAAGATAACATGCAATTCTGGGTGTGTCCTCGAGACTTCAACTTCAAGCCAGTCACTTCCCAATTTAACTTCTCATCTTTTCCAAGAACAAATATAAGGCAGGTCCGCGGAGGATGCGGACCCTCCCTCGTGACCAAGAAAAACAAAACAAAACAAAAAAATCTATGTGCAGCAGGGGTTCCTGTTTCAGTAAGCACTGCCAGCAATTCAATCTTTGAATGCATCCTGACAAAGATGATAAACGAGTTCCTGACCTGGTAAAAAATACAGGGTGCAACCAATCACACCCCCAATTTAAGACTCTTCCCCCTCCCTCCCACACTCACACACACACACACACACAGTGTTTTATCAGTCTCAATGCCAGTCACCACATTTCACAACCATTGTCAAGTCTGTACTAACGACAAAATTTACAAAAAAATAATAATAATAATAATCCCAAGTTGCTGATTCCTCTCCTTGTCTCTGAGAACAAACATGTCCTTGAGTAACAGATGAGTTTCAGGTTTCTATTTATAATGCCACGGTGCCAGCAGGACTGTGAATGTTTATAAAAGCTTTGTGTGCTCAAGATGACAAAAAAAGTTACAGCAAATGCCATCCATGGCACCCTTATGGCACGAGAAACAACACGAAAAAACATGTCCGTTTTAGCAGTAATACTTTTTTTCTTAGTGGTGGATTTTATCTTAAAAGCGTCTCCGAATGACTGTCGTATCAGCCCACCAGGAGGACAAAAATAAAATCCCTCAACCTTTCTCCTTGCATCCTTTAATAAAGCAGCCTCCCGGGATTGTTCCTTCCTCTGTGACAGGGTGCTCGTTTTGTTCTTTCGCATTTCTGAGTCTTAAAAGAGAAAAATAAAAAAGGTGTACACTCTCTGGCCACAAAAAATAAGAGAAAATCAGCATAAAGAGGGGAAATGTTTACAGTATTTAGCATGTAAGGTGTGCATGTATATAGAGTTAATTCTATAATATTATTTTCCACTTTTTGTACATCAACAACAACAACAAAAAAGAGGACTTGGTTTGTAGTGTAGGGTGTGGTAAAGTGGCGACGCTGTCTCCACAGGACAGTCATCAGGTAAAGTCTTTGTTGGTTTCACTCTGAGGTTCACAGTCTAGCACAAGCAAACAAAAAAATCTCTCACAGACACACATCTGTGAGAGCCGCAGTGTTTTATCTCCCGCTTTATCTCCATTTCCCTCCTGCAGGTGTCAGTGAAAGGTAGTGGCTGGAGATGCACGGATACAACGGGGAGGAGGAGGAGGAGGAGGAGAAGGATGACTCTGCTGTGTGATGTGATGATTTCAATACTGGGATGGAAGCATGTAAACCGGGGTTTGACTGATATCGGTCACCTGTGCCGTCTTTAATACGTTTTCTATTTAATACCTCTGTTAAATAGGAGGTATTAACAGGTTTAGCTGTGTTTGATCAACATGCTCAGAATCAATACACTTGTGTAGCATCAACGCCCTCTGAGCGAAGATGGGGGGCTTTGATACCTGTATTTTGGCTCTGACATTTCCAGTTTACACAAATTTACTACAAGTACACAGAGCTGAAGTCCACCAGAGTGAAGATATGTCCTTGCTCAAGGACGTATCTTCCTTAAGACTAGTGTGTTTTTTGATCATGATCAAACAACACACTAGTCTGGATAACTTAATAATTGCTCAAAAAGACAAACCTCACATTAGTGGACTTTGGGGGCTCTGTGTTAAAAAGATGTGGACTGTGGTTACAGGCAGACATCATCATTAGCTAGTCTAATAAAGAAATGTGTTAAGGTTATTGGCTGGGCCTGATATTATATAAACTGTGCCCAACGGGTGGAAATAAGATTAAAAACCATTAAAAAGTTTACATTTTAAGGAAAAACTGTTGCATAAGCACAACAAACCTCAGGTTTCACTCATACCAACTACTTTGGCTACCCCATTCTTGCATAATTATAGAGATTGGATACAAAGATTGATCGGGACATTACTGTGACAGTTCATCTGATCACATGTCTTTAAACAGTGGTTTAACTTTTTGATTTGTATTAAAATTAAATATTAGTTACTTTAAATTGGAAAACCTGCACCCGAGTACGACTCCAGGTTTTGGTTAAGATATTGTTTCCTCCAACCTGAGTGAAAACTTTAGGTGTGTAAACACGCTAAAGCAAAATCCTATTGTTCTCATATCTTTTAAACTATGATTATACAAAAAAGTTTAGCAAGTTCTTGACTTGTTTGTTTCTTGGTCGCCTCAAAAGGGCTAAATAAAGGCCTTTCTCGTCAAACCGTTAACGGACCTTCCAGTGTCATCCTGGGTGAACCAATACATGCTGCCGTGTACTTCAGTGTGTCTGCAGATGAAGGGCAAGCCAGCAGTGATGTTTCACAATGCAGGCAAACCGATATCAGTCCGACCACAGGGTGAACTCTTAATATGACTGGGGTTCCTCAAAAAGACATTAGACAAGATCAGCCAACACATCACATGTTGGGGTGGGCAGGAAACACTGACCAGTTTAGCTCAGAGTTTCATATAGTGTGTGCTTGCAGAAATCTTCTTCTATTCCAGCATGACGAAACTGAAAGCGAGGGGATGTGCTGGAGGTGACGGGAGCGCCTGCGCTTCTCAGCTCTCGTCGTCTGGATAGTACTGTTCCAACAACCGAACGTGGGTGAAAGGAAAGTGGCCTCGTTTGCCTTTGCATTCACCCTCCCATTGGCCGTTCACGTTGATCTTGGTCACTTTTACGGTGTCCCCCACCTGTTAAATAATAAAAAAGAAGAAAAGTCAGGCACATTCTGCAATCCTTACACATCCTCTTCACGCTCTAAATAAACTGTGACACATGCAAGTCAAAGTTATCAATACAAGCTCAGTGTCTGATTTCTATCAAAGCCTGCAGAAAGAAATGCATTGATGTGACATTGATTGACCCATCTTCATTTTACAGCTGTAGAGCAGAGAAACCATACAGGCCAAATTACAGGACTTCCACATTCGTCAGCTTTCATCTGATAATCAGATCCGGCCGGTTTGATCCGCTTCATTTACTCAACGAGATGCTGTGTTCATGTTGGCTGAATTTTTCCTTCCTAGTGTGAGTGACATATTTATCCCATGAAGGTCATTTTAGTGGACACAGAAGCTGGAAACGAGGACACCAGATGCAATTCACATTTTTCATAAATTAGATATAGATTTTGGTATATTGGCCTTCAAAATACTATGAAAGTTAATTCAATATCAGCTTATACATTAATAAATGGTTTTCTTTTTACTGCTTAGAAATTAGTATCACCCCAATAATCCAGCCTCAGTCTTTATTAAATGCACAAATAGTCTATATTTGGACACTGGCTGCAAAATCTCTGCCAACCACTTTAACAACAGAAGACATTTATAAAACAGCGCAATGCCATCTCGTCTGCTTTACCTCACACCATCTTCCACTTGTGATAATTCAAACACTGCAGTGGCTTCTGTCCTTACCAATGAGAGTCAAATAAACAGTGGATTTTAAGCAGGGGGCTCTGCTGACAGCAGTTCATCCAAAGACTGGATGCGCCAAGCAGATTAAATTTACTTTAGCTGTCTTTTTTCTTTCATTTGGAACTACGCATCATTACTGTTAATTTTTTTCCCGTTAAATCAGTTCCAGCCAGTGTTGAGGCTGTTACCAAACATGTAAGTTTTTACCTTTTAAACAATCACAAATTACTTATTTACTCCTTGTAGAAAGTAAATTCTTACACTGCTTATTCCATCCTGTGAACTTCCCAGTTTACAGTGTAACACTAAACCTTTCATATTGCTGTCAAAGTAATGAGGACACGCAGAAGATCTTTCGTTTGGGTGGTGAGGGACACAAAGTCACCCACTGAGGAGTTTTGGGTCCAGACTAATGAGTGTTTTTCACCATAAAGCCAGAGTCTCAAGGGAAATCGCCGGAGAACAGAGGCCTGGGTGGGAATGAGCTTGCACGCCTCGGGAAACCTGCACAGCAAATCAAAGCAAACTACCAACGGCCACAAGCCACCAAACACAGACAGAGGGAGAGATTCTCAGTGATCCAGAAACAGAGGCAGCTCTTAATAAACCTTCCTCAGGTTTTACTTACAGAAAACCTGTGAGTGTTACCTCCTATATATAGTAGGTCTGGATGGTCTTGGCTCGCACTCAGCATTTACAAACGACTGAAAACGCAGCGCTGCAAAGCCAAAAGGCGTTAATACCACACGCAAACAAGAAAGCAGAAGCATTGTAAGGAAAATAAATGCAGAAATATTCATATTTTTAAATCCTTGTTTGTTTGTTTTTTAGTTCCATAATTGCTGGAAACAATCGTAATGACATTAAAATCCAGTTACCGGCCCTGCCTTAGATTAAAGGACGTTATCATGTCATCACAGCATTTGGCTTTGCAGACCTGTCATCATGCTCGCTGTGGTGGGTTGTTGTTTCTGGCCAGAGCAGTTTGCACTTAAGGCTACGTTCACACTGCAGGTCTTAATGCTCAATTCCGATTTTTTGATTAAATGAGATTTTTTTGTCTGCTTGTTCACACTACAAATAAAATGCGACAGCAAACGCGCTCTAGTGTGAACGCTCAAAGCGGCCCGCATGCGCAAAACAAGACGTCACACACAACGCGCTCTGTTTAGACCCAGACCAAACAATATTGTTTGACTGATGGCCCTTAATACAAAGACTTCGGACTTTACGGTTCCCAATTTTTGCTTTAAGTTATTTTGTCATTTACATAATAATGTAAATAACCTAATAATGATCCTTGTTGCTGTTTTAGAGAGGAACGGTGCTTCAAAGGATAGTTGCAGATTTCTGTAAGAATCTGCAGATTATACAGTACAAATAAAATGTTCATGTTGTCTTCCCAACAGTTTCATTAACATCTACACTGGATGGCCAGGAAGCGTTCACGATGTCTTCTCGGTCTTCTGGATAATTGGCATCTGTCTTGTGAAAGTGACGTAAAAGACGAATTTAATGCGACTTCACCATTCAAACAACAGTCTCTCTCTAAAACATCGGCTATGTATCGGATTCAGTACCACATACGAAAGTGACCCAGATTGGATGTGAAAATATCGGATTTGTGCCGTTCACACTGTCATACCATGATGGGATATGGATCGCATAGGGTCAAAAAAATCGGATTTGATGCGCTTTCGCCTGCAGTGTGAACGTAGCCTTACTGTCACATTCTTGCAGCTTCGTGCTAGAAATCAGCATCACTCCTCAGAAGCTTCACATCTTTTCTCCTGCATATAAAAATAAATCCTGGAAATACTTTTACTGTCCGGCGGTCACAGTATTGCTGTTTAACTAGCTGTAATTTCATTAAACTGAATAAACTGTTCATATTCCGAATGACAGACTAATGTAATCAGATTGTAACCCACTGCTACAGCTCAATGGAGCACATCAACTACGGTTCCGTCGACGGACAACGCCGATTATGGTCAACATGCACGGCGATGTGCTTCACTACAGTTTCACAACGACCATTTCCAACACAGACGTGTCTGGGCGTGCACACACAGGTTCACACCTGCAGAAACACCATCCATCATCGTCAAATGAGACAAAACAGCAGGTTATTTCTGACTGTTGGTCTCGTTTAAGCTGGAGATGTTCTCCTATATCTTCTCCTTGACTTATACCCCACCAGGTATATTTACAATGTATGGTACAAACTGGCCATACAGTACACCTATACGAGGAAGGTAGATAAGCATGTTTGGGCCAAACACTGCGCATTATGGAGGGTAGATAACCTCTGCCGCCTAGCACGGATGCTGTTGACAATTAGCAATCCAACACAGGTTAACAGGATGACTGGACTATGGAGCAAATCACCCAACCCTGATATCAGAGCTGAAAAAAAAAAAAAATGGAAAAGCTAAAAGATTAGTTGGCCAAACGGCAAACGTGTGCAATGTGGAGACACTGAGTCCAGATTACTGTAGAATGTACTATTCAGTACATCACCACAAAGCAACTTAAAAGCGTTGTGCTCCACTGGACCTCAGTGGTAATGAATGTTCAATGCAACTTTCACATTAACCCATTGGGCTGCAGTGTGTGCATGAAGAGAGGCCACTGTAAAGGATCTATGTCTCCACTCTGAATGTCCTCATGCTCACTGTCAGCCTGCATTTGTAAAGACACAGTGTGCGTGCTCACATGCATGAGTAAGCCATTATAACAATCGGGACAATCTACGCCGCCTCGGCTCGGACCCTTTTGAAAGTGGAAAATAAGGGGGGAGAGTGATTCACAATAAACAAGAGGAAAGGAACTGGTGATAAGATTAGTACCTCCAGAGCCAGCGCCGTCTTGTCGTAAGCGTTGGGCACCCGCTTCTGAATTGCCCGTGCATAGACCGGCCCGTTCTGTAGGTTTGGGAGCTGAGTGTTGACCACAGGCTGAGCATACGGGCCCGGTTCCCCCAGAGCGGTGGCCTGAGGAGAACCTGTTCCATCTGTGCTGCCCATTACCCCGCCAACATTGCCGCCTTGTCCGGTCCCTGCGGGAACCGGACTAAGACTGGCTGCAGTGGGCGAAGAGGGTCGGTACCTTTCCACATAAGGCACAGGGATCATCCCGACTCGGCCCTCCTGGTTCTTGGCGTGCCACCACTGCTCCTCTGGTTTCTCCAGCACGCGCAAGATGTCCCCCCTGCGGAAGGGGAGGTCCTCATAGTCGTTGCCAGGGAAGTCAAACAGTGCCCGGACATACTCGGCTTCCTCGGTCTGCTGGGGAGGTCCGACAGCGGGGGGGCTGATGAGGCCTGACTGCCTGCCTCTGTTCACAGGCTCTATGAGCGTTGTGGTGTCCAGGTAGTGGATCTTGTAGAACTCCAGCAAAGCCGGCAGCCCATCAAACTCCTGATCCCCAATCCGAAACCGAGAAGGAGCCAATCCTGGTGGAAGAAATGAGACTTTATTAGCTTGCTAAAAAATAAAAAATTAGAGGAACCAGGACAAACCCCTATTTCATAATAAAATAAGAATAATTTTGCCACCTAGCCTGTTTGTTTTTTGTTTAATAAACACGTTAAGCTGTGCACACATAACCATTTTAGTGAAAGAGATGAAAGAGAAAATGAAAGTGTGCAAAAAGTCATGTGATCAATGTTACCTAATATAACTTAATAAGCCGTTATATAAATCTCTTGATATTAGAAGACAACTAATAACAGATATGGGTAAGACCAAAGGCAGGTAGGTTCCTTTAGATCGACATGCAACATTAACAGTGATCATACTGTATTGTGATCGTAACTGCAGAATGACTGTCCGGTGCCCTTCCCTCCCATCCTCAGAAGTCTGAATTCTCAAGTACATTTGCCAAATAGTGTACTGAGCAAGCACACAAGTACAAACTTGGTGGTGTTAGAGAAACACCCACTGAAGTGGAGCTGTCCACTGTGTTTGTGCTGTTGGTGCCTGTGGGAGAATTTGTCATGTAACTAGCTGACACATTAGACCTGAGCAGATTGATTTTTGAGGGATAATAAAATTGACAATGCATCAATAAAGGCAAACAGTATCTAGCCTACTTCTCACTGATTTACTAATTTCCACGAGGGCTTGGTACAGCCAGATAAACGACAGGAGAGAAGAGCAGCAGAGCAAGTTTCTGCAGGACGTGGATTCAGGAATGACTCAATTATGACACTGTGGCACTTTGAGTTCAACTGTCCTGACTCAAACAGCACCACAGCTGAATTAAGCACTTGTTTGTCATTTCAAAATAAATGTGACGACTATGAGGTGAATCACTTTGCGTACAGTCTCTTTTATCGTCTATGAGGCCATCCCCTGATTTACTACTGGGAAACAAGACACAGGGAAGTTCAGAAAGGACGAGGATTGTGCAACAGCCATTAAGGGCCTCAAGCACAACGACAAAACATGCAAGTACGGGTGTGTGTGTGTGCAATAGGGCCTGATCACAGACATTCCTGAAGCACCAATCTGACCAGTCATCCCCCCGTTGTGACAGCGGAACTTCCCCAGTTCATTCAACCTCTGCAGCAGCAGCAGCAGCAGCAGTAATAACAGTTGCTCACACCAGCTCACCTTACCTCTTTACCTGCTGAAGGGTAGTCCTGCTGCTAAACAGGGACAAAACACCACCAAAAAATATATTACCCTTAACAAAAACAGTGGCTGTCATTCAGCCACTGTTTTTGTTAAGGGTAATATAAAATGCGGTTGTTTACTATCCTTTAAAGAAACCTCCATCAACCACACATGGGGATTAGATTCAATAAAACTACTCACCTTAATTTTTCAGTTAAAAGCAACACTGGCTCACAGAACTTAGTAAAACTATATACCAGTTTTAAAAGACAGCTTTAATAATCACGTTAAGTTATAAACCTACATGTTACTGTACATATATGTTAGTGGCTTTAGGGAAATAATGTTAATTAGACAATTCCAGAAAGGAGTTCAATGTTGCTTGAGGAGTTTGTGGGCGGGGTAAATAGTGGAGGTTTATTACATACATGCCGACTTTTTAAAAAAGTTTTAAAAACCCAGAAAGATGTAGATTTATAGGGTAAATAAGGGGAAACATTTTGGATTTAGTAAAATCTTGTTAAATAGGACAATTCCTAAAGGTACTCTGGCTGGCTTGCGGAAAGAGGTGTGTACAGCATACCTACAAAGTTTTGTTTTGCATCTAAGATTTCATTATTATATAAATAATGATTTTAAAACTGAGCTTCAAAAACACTAAAATAAATAAATGTGTAATCTCTAATGGTAAGATTTGAGTGCTTGTGGAGTTACTCGGATTTTTTTTTAAAATTGGACAATTCCTAAGGGGAGTCTGGCGTGGTTTGGGGATCGAGTGGGCGGTAGCGAGGTGTGTAAACCACATGTATAACGTTTTGTTGAACAGAGTGGTGATTTTTGTTATTACAAATACGCCGACTTAAAAAGGAAGCCTCCAAAACGCGAAAAGGTTGTAAATTTATTTGGTGAAACCAGGATATATTTGTGGATCTACTACTGTCTTGATTAATTAGACAATTCCTAAAGGGAGTCTGGCGCTGCTTGAAGAGCGAGTGAGCTAAATCCTAGCAAAGCAGGTTTAAAATGAAAGTACTCCTTGTGTTAGAGCCAAGGGAACACGAAGAGGGTCAAGTTCAGTTAAAGTGAGAAGTAGACCAACGTTACCTGATCCAGATTGTCTGTTGTTGCTGATACTGTTGATGATATAATGGGACACTCTGGAGTTCTCCGACACGGAGAGCACGTAGTCTCCGGGGATGGTTATCGAGTCCCTCACGAGGAAAACACCATGTCTCTGTCCCTGTAAAAGAGAAACCGCCTCCTGGCGGCTCAGTCTTCCCCAATACCAGCTTGCACGGTCTTCGGCATCAAAATTACCGGCCATGGCTGTGAAATCCCGTCCTAGGCTTGAGGCCTTTCCCCTTCGCCTCTCCCTATCCGCAACTCATACAAAAACTTTGGTTGACTAACACTCCCGCTGGAAAAACGTCACAACGGCACGATTTTCGTAACGTCTAAGCGTAATATCAAGGGGTTTATTTCGGCGGAAGGAATTCTGCACCACAAATCCAAATGATCTACTTTTTGTTGTTTAAAATAACTAAAAAAAAATCATAACTATCGTGCAACAAGAAACTCCAAGGCTGAAATGGCGGATCTAGGGAAAAGTTGACCTCATCTACCGGAAGGGATGCCCGGTCAATGGGAAGCGGTGCGTTCACGCCCATTAAAAGATTGGAAATCTACCAAACGATCGTTCATCTCCGTTTAAATTACGGCTACATTTAATGCGGATGCCTTCTGTTTATATTAGTTTGAATGTGTTTTTTACTGATTATGTCATCTTTGTCTTAGCTTACAAATTTCCAAAATTTAAATCCTTGACATGACTGGAAGCCAAGCATCGCTCACCGTAAGTTTCTGTTGAAACAACAAACGCACCACAGAAGTTAAAAAGCGTTAACATTGTGAAAATCGTAAAATACAGCTTTTAGGTTTGTTTGTTGTTGTTGTTGTTGTTGTTTTTTAGCATTCTTTAAGAGATCAAAATAAACTTAATATAAACTTTTGTTTATATATTAATACTGTCCTTGAATGGACTTGCACCAAATAAGTATGCCTCTATAAGAAGGAAAACACAATATTATTAAAGATCTTAAATCTCATTAGCCTTTTTCTCAGGTTAGTTAATCTGATGCTTAATTTCTTCCTATTTCTATTTTAAATCACAAATTAAATAATGAATTAACCTCCGTCAGTTTTACCACCTACACCCAGGCCTGATTACTGCCACATCTATTGAATCAAGACTTGACTTAAACAGAACCCGTCTGACAAAGTTAGGGACATCACCAATTTAGAAAGGGTTACAAATCCATTTTCAAGGCTTTGGGGCTCCAGCGAAACAGATTGAGAGCCATTATATACAAATGGAGAAAACTTGGAACAGTGGTGAATCTTCCAAGGAGTAGCCAACATATCAAAATGACTCCAAGAGCACATCAATGAGTCATCCAGGAGGTTACAAAAGCAGTTCTTAGTGAAGGGTGGCATAACCAGTTATTAGGTTTAGGGGAAATTACTTTTTCACATAGAAACAGGTATGTTTGCATAGCTTTTTTTGGATTAATTCAACTTATCTTTGTCTATCAATAAAATTTGTTTGATGATCTGAAACATGTAAGTATGCCAAAAAAAAGGAGGGGGGGGATTCTTGATAATCGCAGTAATTACAGTATTAAAGTTACACCCCACATGCACATTAGCCAGTGTGCAGCCTTTTATAAGAAAAGGACATTGCTCATTTGCAGACAACGCTTCCTTTTATTACATGTGATGTTTGTGTCCTTATTTGATGTGAAACAGCCACAGGAAACTATATTTTAAGAAATCCACTATAAATGCTGAAGAAACTGTGGGAAGCTGGTGAGTACAGGTACACACACACAGTATAAAACTGATGAACATATTTGTGATTGGCCACAGACAACTGAGATTTCCTGTTAGCTTGCTTCACTTTAGGCTCAAAGTGTTCACAGCACACCGTGGTCAGCGCCGTGTAGGCTTCGGGACGTGCTCTGATTCAAGAGTTATTCAAACTTCTTCAGGTGGTTGTAGAGAGACTGGACGTATGTAAACACACACATGGGGTCTGGCTTGTCCCCCATCTCCAGCATGTCGTCCACCTCGATCAGACGCAGACAGTCAGCCTGCTCTCTGAAACAGAAATAAAGGTGAATAAAACAGAAAGCAGTTCAATAAGCAATAAATGTATTTGCATATGAACAAAAACTAAAACAGCCACTCTTTTTTTAAAGCACATCCAAATGTGTACGACTGTAGATTATTATGTTTTATGAGCAAATCAATGCAACGTAAAATAGGAGTAAACTAGTGGCTGTTGTTGCCAGTGTCATGTTTACATACTTCAAAGTTGTTTAGGATGTAAGCAAACAAAAGAACCCTCTCATGTAATTTTTTTAAAGAGTTAATAAATGTAATGAATAAATGAATAAATCTCCAGTGGCCACACCTTTAACAGTGCTGTTATTCAAAGGGTGATCTTCACTACACAAACAAAGTTAATGATTATCAATTATTATTAATTTTATGACAAATTAATCTATTTGTTTGGGTATTAAATTTTCCCTTTTTTTTTCTTGTAACAGTCATGCTAATGCTGAAAGTGATGTTGAAACAGGAAGTACTAGTGGGATTCTTGAGAGAGGATGCTTCACTATGGTAACCAAGGAAACAAGCCCACAAAACAAGTGGAAAAGGTTACATTTTAACCAAAACCATGAACGTCCTTTTAGTGCTTAAACTGATACATTTATCTTCTTCTTTCGGCTGCTGTCTTTTAGGGCTCGCTACATCATCTAGCTCCATCCCAACTTGTCCCACTGACCTCGCCGTCTGTCTCCAGACTCTTTCCTGTCACTGGTGCTCAGTATGAACCTGCCCGTGTTTGAATCGTTATTAACTGACAAATTAGACACTTAGCAATTAGCACTGTGTTTGAAAACATTAGCAAAACAAAGGAATCACCACTATGATTTCCTATTGGAGCCATGCTACGTAAATGAAATAAGTCAAATTTTTAAAAAATACAAATAAATTTTTTTTAAAAAAAGCATTTTTGTGAAACATTAAAATGTGTAATCTCTGGGTTTAACGTGATTAATTTAAGAACTATAACCTGGAGGATTTTTAGATGATAAAAACTGTAATCCAGAAATCATTTTTAGAGTGATATTCATTGAGAATAAGGTTATACATTTATGGGGGGGAAAAGTCCAGTATTCACTGAGAGTCTTTGAATTTACTTCTCACATGTAAGCCTTTAAAATTCCGATCTCCCTTGTGTTTTCTCACAAATTTATGACTTTATATTTCTAAATATATCAAGCTTTTTTCCCTTAATTATTTTAATCCAGTAAAACCTGAACTGAATTGGCAGAAAATTGTAATTTTGTTTATCAAGCCTTCTGTAAGTATCAGAATGCATATATTAGTTTTAATTTTTGTAATAATTGCTATATCCAACCACTTGGGCAATTTATTCCTCACAGTTTTTAAATCTTAAACAAACCAAAGTAGGTTAGAGTTAAAAATTACACTGATGATGTAACGTTCTCATAAATACACTTGGCATTACAGGGTTAAACATGGTAAATTTAGTTTTTTGTTGCAAGAGTGTCACCTCTCCTGGCTTCAGCAATTTATTATTCCACCTAAAACAGACCTTTTATCACACTGCACAGTCACTCAGTGGCTCTTCGAGCCAGCTTACTCTGCGGTGGTGAAGGCCAGCTCCATATTGTGTTTGCGGTTTGAAGGGTTCAGAGAGTTGTAGTCAAACTCCAGAGGAAAGAAGGAGTGGACCAGGGCGCAGAAGGCCATCCCATCGCTCCAGCTGGATGAGAAGTTCTGAATGTCTATGTTCTGAGAGAAAATAAACAGTCATGTGTTTCTTTTTCATTTATTTGTTCACTCAGAGCAAAGCTGGCAATATTCACTAATACACAGTGTCTGTTCCTGATGAAATTACCAGCCAGAAACCTCAGGAGATGAAGACCGCCCGTCCATAAAGTTCAATCTTTGCTTTGCTATGAACCTCTTTATGGATACAGCTTATTAACCAAGCTTTCTAGCGGTAGCTGATAACTTAGCACGCAACCTGAAAAAGACTTCATGTTGGCAAATCGAATGAGTCCAGAGTGCAGCAGCCAGAGGTCAACAAATGGTTTGCCAGATCCCATTCTGAAGCCTTGAGATTGGTGTTTTCAGATCGGTGCTGAAAGCAGTATCTTTACTGTCTTTAACTGATGTTTTGCAGACATGTGACCACCAGTGTTGGTCAAGTTACTTGAAAAAAGTAATCAGTAACTAATTACTGATTACTTCCCCCCAAAAGTAATCCCGTTACTTTACTGATTACTTTTTTCAAGAGTAATTAATTACTTAGTTACTTTTTAAAAACACAATTTACAACCTGAATAGGTGATAAAGCGATAGATCTTTCAGCCCAATTCTACTTTTTCTACATAATCCATCATACAAAATGTAATCAAATGGAAACATCCCCTTTTAAAACTTGTTTTATTAGTTTTAATCTTTTAACTTTATGCATCAAGCAAAAATGTAATTATATGCAACATTCTCTGACTGGAAGAAATTTGTTTAATATTTAAACCTATTTTCTGCACATTCCAGCACATAAAATATATATTTTTTTGTGTTTACACTCAGTCTTTCAAATAGATGCAAGTAAAACACAGCAGAAAATAAATAAAGTCAAAGACTAGCGGTCCTTTTGCTCTATTTTCACCTGTATAGCAGGAGTGGGGTATGCGGAGGTTTACCCTGGTGCAGGTGTGCCGCAGCGGTCAGTGGAAAAATCCACGAGTTTCCCTGTGAATTTCCCATTACGTCGTAGCGCACTCGGCGCTTGCTTGGAAGTTTAGGGGGGGGTGGGGTTTGCTGTAAAAAGAAGTTTTCTTCCCACGCACAACGGACGCCGGAAAGTAACAGTAATCTAATTACCGTTTTTGCAATAGTAATCCCTTACTTTACTCGATACTTGAAAAAAGTAATCGGATTACAGCAACGCGTTACAAGTAACGCGTTACTGCCCATTTCTGGTGACCACTAACCATGTGACGTTAACTTGTCCACCATTGTGAAACTCACGGTGACAGTGTAAGACCAAGTGACGAGAAAAATTGCCAACCAACTAAGTGATAGGTGGAGGTTGAAGCAAAAATGATTGCCAAAGCCTCTATCACACAGATCTATAGATTAGCCCTGTTGCTAGCGAAAGGTATGTATTCCCCAACTGGCTGGCAAAAATGACTGCAGTCATAGTGATGGAAGTGATGGACTTCTCTAAAACACCGTCTAGCTACACTCCAAGCTGTAGTGAAACTTGAAAAAGTGCAACACAGACCAAAAACGCAGACAATTTGCCTTCCAAGTAAAAGCTCCACCTTTTGAAACATGTTGGTTGCAGCACTAAGGTGAAACTTTTATTTTGAAGGTGAACCTTCTTGATTTATGGTTTGCATTGCACTATTTCAAGTTTTACTGTTGCTCAGCTACTTGTTAGTAAGTATTTGCAGACAAACACCAAAAAACTAAAGACATCAGGGGCAATCTGGTCACAATTAATGCAACCACTAGGAAGATTTTTGTGAAGGACCTTCTTTGAACCTAGTTTCACCCAGCGAGAGCCAGAAACCTCCAGGAAATATTGTCAACCAGTCAGAGAATATACACATTTTCCCACAGCACCAGTGGTTGTATCACATCTAAAACCCTCCTAATAACCGAGGAAAAAAGGGCTTCCCATTGAACTTTGTGATTTCCTTCCTCTTTGGCGCTAAGAGGCCACCCAAACACAAGAGATATCAATGGAAAGACCAGGATGTCTTCTATTTATTCAATCAGGACTTATTAGGATAGCTCAAATAAGTCAAAAGATATAGACCAAAAACAAATGTCCATTACAGACGACATAAATGAATAGGCTGGTTCTCAGGAGGATACGGCGGGCAACTCTGGAACAACCTCAGTGAGACTAAAACTTATCTCCCCCTGGTGGCTGTTAAAAAGAATGCAGGTTCAAGGCATTTCCACAGATCCATCTTTTCCATCTATCTTTTAGATGTCTGTCGTGCAGAAACCAGTGGGTGACATCATGGTGACTACACCCATCCTTTATATACAGTCTGTGGAATTAACCATCAGCAGAATGGTAGTTTTATACCTTTATTTTTTTCCCCAGCTGTCACAAACAATGAAGCTATTCAAATGTTCAAGTTTTAAAAATAATGATAGAAAAATTAGTTTTAGAGCTACTAACTGGAAGAGAACAGAAATGTATATCCAGCTTGTCATACCTGATAGCCAATGGTTTTGGAGCGACACCACTCCAAGAGGATCTGTTTTATACCACTGGCACTGGACACGCCAAAGCTCTGAGACCGCTTCAGTTTAGGCTTCGAGTCTTTTGGCCTGTTGGAGACAAACACAGCTTATTTTATGGCAGAATAAAGAGTGACAAAAGGTGAAAAAGCAGAACTTATTTTGTATTCTGTTACTTTATAGGCTCTGAGTTCATCCTTTCAAACAAGGCTCGCTTTGCTTGAGCGCCATTGGAGCGTGGAAGCGTTTGGGACTTCATCACGTCCTGCTTAAAGTCGCCCCCCACTGGCTTGTTCGCTCTCCTGTGGAGAAACAGCGGACGACAACACGAAACATTAGGATGGAGTTGGATGAAGTTTGACTGAAGCAGCTATTCAGATTAATCAGGGCTGTTGATTACAACTTACTTCTCCAAATTAGGTGAGAAGCCAGATTTTATGATTGATTTGGAGGGAAGTAATTTTTCTGTAAAAAAAAAAAAAAGGTGGCAACAAGTAATGAGTAGGCATAACCAGAGAGAACTCACAAGCTTCTTTTATCTCTTTTAATAGGCCTGAAGAAGTTTTACCTGCAGACTGAGGGAAGCTCACACTTCTCTTTAAACTGGGGCTGGGTGTCTTAAGTACTGGCACTAAATTGAAAATAGAGTTAAAGGAAGATACAACATAAAAATAAATAACTGTAAAAATAATGGAAATAGGAACAGATGAGAAGCAGACGACCTCGGTCAGACTCACCACGTTTAAAGGGATACTCTCCGGGTTTCACTGCAGCGTCCTGTGAAGCTGAAAGGCTTGAAGACTGAACCGTTAAAGCAGACGAAGAAGACTCCGTGTTGGGTTTGGTCATGGCAGAGAGAGGCGAGTGGGGCTTGGCTTCACTGGTGTCTAAAGAGGAGATGAAATAAAGCGTGTTTTAAAAATAGGGGGCCAAACAAAACACCGTTGCTGATACTTCGGCAGTGCACGCACCACGTCTAAATGGATATTCGCCGCGCTTTATCGTCGGTGACTCTGGCATCGAAGGGTTTGGCGCTGAAACCGCTTTGGGATCAGATTTAGATGAAGCAGGAGTGTCAGAGCTGCTTTTGGTTAACACTGTGAGAGGAAGATGGGGGAGAGTCTGAGACACAGAGGCTGACTGATCCTGGGATGCCTGGGGCCTTTGTTCCTTCGCTCCACCTGCACAGATGGAGATGATACAGCATTAAAACAGGAAAGAAGCTAAATCACTAAAAAACCTAAAGTGTAAAACACTTAAAGACACTTCTCCACTGTTGGGTTCACAAAAAAGTCAAGACTAGGTCTTCCTGAACCCACACAGGCCCAGCCCTGATCCAGGCCTGACCGTAAGCTTTAAAGAGGAAAGTTTTAATTCTAATCTTAAAAGCAGTGTTTTGCATTTTTCCCTCTGAAAGCAACTGAAACCGTTAATCAAAATAGTTGCTGAACAAATGTTTGTCAATCAGCTAATTAATAAACTAATTGCTAAAGTTTTAATACAAACATGTTACCTTGAAATCAAAATGATTTAACAAACATGACAACTTCTTTCTGTAGAAGTGTTTTAGACATAATTGTAAAATATGTAATTCAGACAAAAACGAACTCTTACTTGTGACATTGTAGCATATGCAGGAAAATGTTAGCGGAAAAAAATATGTTCACAGTAAAAATATGTCTACATATTATGACGGTAAAAATTAAAATGATGTCTTGTTTCTTCATTTACAGCCACTAACTGTTTCTACTACGGAGATCTACTGTTTTGGATTTTACGGTTTATTTCTGCTGCCATTGTACCGTTTTTTAACAAACTTTTTTTACAGTGTCGGAGCTGGCTGTGTTCAAATATGTTCAGAGTTTCTGTGTGAAATCATCTGTAAGCACCACATTTTTGATGATCCTTTTCATATTTTGCATGCTGTAAGTGTGATGCAGATTCTCTGCTGCAGGAACATGTTTTACTACAGTTGCTCCTGCATGTACCCAGGACTGAGCGTAAACTTAGAGGAGATCCTGCTTTTGCTGTAGCAGCTCCAAAACTGTGGAACGATCTCCCTTTAGAAATTAGGCAGGCCTCCTCTCTGCCTCTTTTTAAATGACTCCTGAAAACCCACCTCTTTACCCTGACCTTTGACACCGTGTGAGATGTTGGTTTTATTTTTAATTTTATTTTAGTTGAGTCTATGTTGCTCTAGCTTGTTTTTTAATATAGGGCTGTTTTAATTTTTCATGTATTAGGTGTTTTATTTATTTATTTTTGCTGTTTTCTGTTATTCTATTGTTTTTAACTTATTTTCTGTACAGCACTTTGGTCCTGTGCTGGGTATTTTAAAGTGCTTTATAAATAAAATTGGATTGGATTGAATTGGATTTACCTGATGATCTATAATTTACTATCTAAATAAAAGGAAGTCGTGTTGTTAAGCTACAGCAGCGCAAACTGGCACTAATGTTATTTTTGCCAAATTGCTGTATATATTTCGCTTCAAGCTCTAATGAACGTAACAAGGTGCAAACATCAGCATGTTTGTTGGCATGCCATCATAAAAAGGGGGAAACTATTTTTTGTCAATTATTTAATTAAGTTTTGTGCTAATGTTAGCTATTACCTTTGGACACTTCATGCTAGAGCAATACGCACCAAGTAGCTTTCAGTGTTAAATTGATTGATTACCTCTAAACAGCTGTCCTGTTAGAAATAAATGGCAGCAGTGAGAGTAGAATAAATAGATCAAAAGATTAGAGGTATTCTGCAGTGCTGCGCTCTTGCTGTTCTACTCACTCCATCACCCTTTGCTGTCTCATTCTTATTTTAAAATCTTTTTTGTGTATCTTTATCCCCTGCTCCTCTGATGATGTGTCTGACTGAAGTAGGCAACACTCAGCAGGCCAATTTTGAGCACATGAGCGGTGAAATTACACATAGAGCGCTCAGAGCCTGGAACAGAAAGCGTACCCATTGTCTCTTAGTGTGACTTTGGGTTTTGTCGAGCCAAGAAACAAAGAATGGAATTGTTGAAAGTACTGCACCTCTCTGTCACAGTATAGGATCTGATACTGCTGACACGGATGCTGCCTCACTCTGTTTTCCTCACTTTGTTGTAGGTGAGTTTGTTTTCGCTGATGAAATCATAACTAAGCTAAAAAAAAAGGTGGATTTTGTAACCAACAGAAAGTCAAATTGATCCAAGAGTTTGTTGAATATCTACGGACCGTGAAAAAAGACGCCACCTTGTCAATGAATTCAAACTAAAGAACTAAAAATGACTTCATGTGTTTATTTTGCACTTCATATATTTCATGGTATCAGCTAAATTGTATATCTTGAATGACAGGTGAACTTCTGCTCTTACTTATGCATAGACATTTTCATATTTAATTGAGGACTAAACTCCTCCAGGCGCCCTGACCTGATACTTTTTGTATTATTGGATGGGTCTCCATGTCCTGAAGGTTAGCATCCTAACAAATAATCATAAAGAGAAACTAACTGACCTCTTATAAAAGGATATTCTCCGGCTTCGCCTGCTGCTTTAGGTGCTGCAGACTGAGCGGGTTTAGCTGCCTCTGAACTGGCTCTAGTTGTCATGGCCGTCACCGGAAGATGAGGCTGGGGTTCATCAGCATCTGAAAAAGAAAGAATCCGAAGTCCAAATGGAAGTGATGGCTTTTGTTGTAGTTTGTTGTTGTTGTCAGTAGTGTTCGGTTCACAACAGCAGTCGTCTCAAGGTGCTTTTTACTGTAAGGTAAAAAGCACCTTGAGACGACATGTGGGGAACCTGTCTACAATATTAGACAGGTTCCCCACATGGAGCTTCAGAGTTGGCTTTTGACACTGAAAACCCCCCCAAAAATAGTGCATTTACAGTTGCCATGCCATGCTAAGGATTTGTTTGATAGCACTCATCTCATACTCAAAACAAGACGAAAATCCAAGAAACTCAGTGAAGATCGAAGAAGGAGAATTGTAGATTTACACAAGCTGGGAAGGTCTCTTTGATTAATTTCTAAACAACTGCAGATTCCAAGGTTATTAGTTCAAAAAGTCTATATAAGTTATATGAATGTCCCACCAATGTGCCGAGAGAGAGGAAATTGGTTAGGATGTTCATGAACAAGCCAGGAACCACCAAGGCTCAAGCCTGCCATGAATAAGAAACTGTTGGAATACCAGCACCTCTGTCCACGGTGAAACGGTGCAGAGAAAGAAGCCTCTGCTCCAAAAACGATGCCTTCAAGCTTGACCCAAATCTGCAGCTGCCCACGTCGAAAAAGCCAACTGACTTCTGAAGAAACGTTTTATGGTCAGATGAGGCAAAGATTAAGCTATCTGGCCATGACAAAGAAAGGGTGACGCTTACAAACCTAAGAATACCGTACCAACTTTCAAGCATGGTGGTGGTAGCATCATGCTCTGGGGCTATTTTGCTGCCAGAGGCACTGGTACATTATAAACAGTGGATGGAATAAGAAAAAAGCAAAACTACCTCAAAATTCTTCAACTTCACCTCAAATAAACAGCTGTATAGTTGAAACTGAGTGTTCCAACAAGACAATGATCCCAAGCACACATTAGAGCTGGTTAGGTAAGATTGAGTTCCTTGAATGGCCTCGCCGAAGATCAACCTCAACCTATTCATTTGTGGACTATGCTTAAAAACAATGTCGATCGTGGGAAATCAACCAATTTAAATTAATTTTACCAAAAAGAGTGGTCAAATATTCAGTCGTGAATATAAAGAAGCTTGATGGATACCAAAAGCAACGTGCATTTAACCAAATATTAGTGAGCATGTATGTATAGTTAAAAGAACAGATTAAAAAATGACTTTCTTCCCCAAGATTAGTGTACATAAACTTCTGATCACAACTGTAAATACAATCCACTGCAGTGCACATTTTTACAGCTCAGTTTTAATGCCAATATAAATATCTGCAAGTGCAAACAACATCTGGGTTTTATGGCATGGAATAAGATGGAATAAGTATAACCAGTGAGAGGAAATGCATTTTAAAATGGGATATTTTGGATACTGTGAGGTATATACAAAACACTGCAAGCAAAATATAGAAAAACATTTGGTTTTGTGGATATCATTTCGGGGTTTTTAGACTTGCATGCATTTACTTTGTTCCCTGGTATTATAAACTGTTTCAACGTCAGTGTAGCAGATGAAACATAAAAGCTCACGTCTGAGCTGAAGATCACTTTAAATGTCTTTCTGTAAATCCAGCCATAGAGGACATGAACTGACCGGGCCTGCTGGGCGTTTCCACAGATGAAGACTCTGAGGTCGGTTTGGTGATGGCGGTCAGAGCTCGGTGGGACTGAGGAGCAGCTTCTGCAGTCTGGGTTACATCAGGGTCTGCAGAGAACACGAACCCAACAATGAAACCAGCTTGAAGAGTAAAATGTCTGGATGTGCAGGTGAAGCTGCCTACCTTCCTGTTTCTCTTGCGCGGTGGTGGCTACATGAGCGACATTCTTCTCCCCTCTTGCTTCAGTTCCCTGTTTAGGTGAGGCAGAGAAGTCAAAACACCCACTTTTTTTATTTCGATGAACAATTATAAACTAACATTATCATTACTGATGATTTTTTGATGATTAAAGCATTTTCAGGGTTCAATGATCACTTTGAGGGGACGTCCAGTAAAATCATCATTGCTTCATGTGGCTGTGTTTGTAAGAGTGGAGATATTGGACATTAGCATTTTGGAAAGCATGAGGGGGTGGGATGAGGAGCAAATGAGTCGATCATTTGCATGTTAAACAAGTTATGCAACATATACAGTGTTTATATTGTGTTTATACATTTGCGTTGGTAACTTTACTCACTGGACTTCTCACAGTTTGCTTTTGTTGTGCACAGCTAAAATTAATTTTAGACCTTTATCACTCATCGCAAACTTGTTTGTGTGTGTGCGTGTCTGTGCTCACTTCTCTGGATGTGTGATCTTCAGCTGTTAACGGCTGACAGCTTCTCCTTTAATGACAGCTGTGGCCAACAAACCCGTGTTCCCACTGAGAGGCTATTTTAGATTTTGCAATCAGCCCCTTTGCAAGAGTTTCCGCTGCACTCTTCTTACGTCCCAATATAGCCCCAAATGGATGCTTTGGAAATCAGAGTTAGGTGCTGTTGAAGCTGCTCAACCTAAGTATATCAGCACAAAGCTTTGGCCTGTATTCAGTCCACCTCCCACCCTGCAGCCTTTTGCTTTCCAGAGACAAGCAGTGCTCATAGCACAGCGTATATATCCAGTCTGTCATCGAGAGGGAGATTATCACCATGATCATCTGAAGGCTCCACAGTAGCTGATGTCTGACTCCGTCTGACCTCGATAGTATCTGCAACCTCTAAATGGGTTTACACCCAACAACCTCCCTCTTAGAAACATGCTTTGGTTAGATACAAACACACAAACAACACAGGGGTGGCTATCCCTCACAACAAAGAAAATAAAATTATAGGTTCAAACCTCCTGGTCAGCTTGGGCTCAAGTTTGCAGGGGGTGCTCTGGCTTCCTCCCCGAGCCCAGTGATTTACCTGAATTAGCTGAAGATGTGGATGTGAGCATGAATATCTGTCTGTCTCTGTGTTAGCCCTGTGATGGACTGGTGACCTGTCCAGAGTGCACTACACCTCTCAAACAGTCTCAAGTGGGATGGGCTCCAGCCCCCTGAAAACCTAGCTCTAGAAAAATTAACAAGATGGATGAATGGATGCAAGCAATCAAGCTAATGCACTTTTCTTAACGATAGCTTATAACTCACTTCTGGAGTTCCACTCAACTCCATATAGCATTTTAACTTCTTTAACCTCACTGTTTTGGTTTAATAACCTTTTGATGTTCTCTTTAGCTCCATGTAGCAGTCACTTCATTTTCAACGTGCAGTGAGAGTTACTAACAAGCTGATTCATAGAAAACTCATGCAAGTATTATTAAGTGTGTGTTTAGATTCTTCAGACATCTTCCAGTCGTGTTGTTTCCAGTCTGCCGGGTGTTTATAGGTATTATTTAAGAAGTTGAAGTTGAGTATGAACATCTGGTGTTGACAGCGGAGATTTCCTGCTGGTCACTAAAGACACTACATCTTAAGGCACGTGGCTCTGGCAATAAACAATAACTACACTGTTTATTGAACAGGTGGTGGTAGCATCATGACAGCCACTGTTTTCGAGTACAGTCTCTCATCCGAGTATCCATGGAGCCGGATTTACTTTATCCAATCCTACTAACTGTTTATCCTGGATAATATGAAGAGTGATGGTAGATCAAGCAAGTTAAGAAGCCATCTCTGAGGCTGAAAAAGGAAGACTAAGTTGAAAGTGGCTGAAAACTGCAGGTCCTCTAGTGGCCACTTGGGGTTGCCTCCAAAAGGAAGTGAAACCCCATCAATCTCTTTACATCAGAAATAAATAGTCTGGTGCAAAAGAAGGGTTTGATGTTTATAGCTAATTTTAGCTAACTTTAGCTAACTTTACTGGGGGGGATTTTCTTTGAATAATGAGGCTTAACATTAGGGGCGTGGCCACCTTTATTGACACTGACACTTTGTTATTGACTGCTGCCACTTCTGGAAAAAAAATTCCACATAACAGCCCCCCAAAAAATGTCTGCATATCCATAACACAGAACACAGTGAGTGATTTACCGTTAGCTACTTCCATCTTTTATATACAGTCTCTTTGTTAAAGTTGAAAATGATGGAGTAAAGAATCATTTGAGATCATTTAAAAACTGGGGGGGGGGGGGGCAGTGGGGGGGGGGGGTGAACTGCTGTATGTTAGACTAGTGGGGGATCAATGTTTGGGAAAAGACCAGGTGACCTCAGCAAACAGAAATGCTGGCAGGGCGAGCACTTTGGCAGGACAGCTGGTTGTCCCCCTCAGGGTGTGTGCTGGGGGAGAGTTTATCCGACAGGGATATAGACGCAATTCAACTTTCCATTAGGAGATCTGAGACTCGGACTGGCGGGGAAACAAGATTCCTGAGTGGTTAGAGGATGTGGATTTATTTATACACCTGTCATCAGAGTGTGCATGTGAGTTATATCGAACAATCCCCCCTCGTACGTGCACCGAGGCCGCCGTTGGAAGCGTGTCGTGCAGCGTGCCGTTCTTATTCCTGCCCTTTTCATTAAATCCGCTTCGCCCTTGATTGTGCATCAAGCGATCACTTCAGCGTGATTCTCTTACTTGCATGTTTGCTGGTGTTTATGTGCGCTAGAAAGTTGCAGTTGTTGAAGAGCATGCAGAGGCTCAGAAGAGCTGCAGCTCTCTTTTGAATCGCAAAGCCAAAAATACACTTGCCCTTTGGAGGACCTGCTGTTATAAAAGCGGGCCATGAGGATGAGAAGGCTGAGAATGGGGGGTGGGGGAGAGGGTAAGTGTGTGTTTGTGGTGGGGTTAGTTTCAAAAATGATGATTACACAGAATCTCATTAGTGCTTAAATTAAACTGAATGGTATTACTCTGTTATTACTCAACTATTAACATGAACCTATTATGCTTTTTCTAAACTTCTGTCATATGTGTTTATACATATAGTAATAAAGTTTTAAATACTGAGCTGTAAATGCAACCCCTGTGAGCGAAAAGCTCAGGCTTCAATCCGCTCGAAATACCCAATTTCAGGCTGTTTTTTTCTACTCTTGGCTCTCTGTGATATCAGTGATGGTGGATGTCCTAATATGGTCATCCAAAATACACAGCTCTGGCTCCAGCTTTTCTAATCTTTTGTTTGTGAGGGACAGCCAATCAGCAGAAAGCTTAATTCAACGGGATCAATTCAAAGGCTACACCAAAGCCCTGTATAAGATAAACCAGGATTAACTGAACTCTTTCCCCGTTAAAGACACCTTAGTATATGATCAGTGATAACCACTAGACCTCTGTCCTCTTTATAGTGTAGAGGGCTTACTATAGATCCCTCAGCTGTGTCACAGCTGTGTGAACAGAGATCAGGTAGGCTTACTTCATCTGATCTTTTAAGGGTTATTTGTTTTTAACACCTGGAAAGGAGCAGTTTTCATGATGCAGTCATGGCTGCATAAAATTATTGTACAGAAATGCGATTTCTGTTAAGAAGCATCCAGTTAAGAGGGATGTTGCAGCAATGCAAAAAGAATTTTGGAAGGAGCTCAGAGCATTCATGTGGAGAGAGTTTGCTTAACAGCGATGCTGGATGGGGTCAGGCGTGCCTGTCATTGAGTTTGTCGATGCCCTCCAAAACTAAAAGCTGTCATTTGTGAAAGCAGGTGGCATATAATCGCATTTCAGATGGTTATTTTACTACAAAAAGCAAATTGGGTTTTTTTTTCCAGTTCGTCTTTGCCAGTTTTTCTTATTTTAACTTGATGTATGTGTGTTTGTGTGTCAAGGTTAATATTCCTGAAAAAAATAAAATAAAATTTGGAGGTCAACCCCAATGGGTCACATTCCACCTCTGGTGAATTTCCACGCACATGGAGATGAGTTGTCCAGCTAACAAACAGATAACAGAACCCATCACCCAACCTTGTTGGTGGAGATACTACAATTGTTGCTGCTCTATAACCTGTATGAATGTGAAGAACTTTTAGGCTAGGGACACATTTCTTGGTTCTAGAAGCGTCTTAGTTTGTGACTGGAGTCACCTAATCACCTGTCAGCAGGGTGACAGGTGATGCAGGCTGTAGCATGCAGGTAAACAGTCTATGTCAGGGGTGTCCAAACTCCGGCCCGCGGGCCAACTGCGGCCCGCGATCCATTTTTAATTGGCCCGCAAGTAATTTTATAAATAGAATCGAATATGGCCCGCACTTCAACTTTTGCTTGAGTGTATTGCACTTCTTAGTTTTAACACCAGGGGGAGCTACTGTCGATCGAGGCAGTTGCTCCACCAAAAAGGACAATCACAGAAGAAATTTAGCCCAAGTTAGTTACTAAACATGGCAGAACCAAAGAAGCGAAAGGTAGAAAGTGAATGCAGACATGGTGGGAGAGTGAATATTTCTTCAAAGAATTCAAGGGGACGTGTGTCTGTTTGATCTGCACTGAAATTATGGCAGTTATGAAAGAGTATAATGTACGACGTCATTATGAAACCAAACATCAGGCCTATGCATCCTACACTGGTGCTGATCGAGAGCAGAAATTAAAGCAAAGGGTAGCTCTCCTGCGGGGTCAGCAACAGTAATTTTTTCGTGCTCAAAAGGTCCAGGAAAAGGCTACAATAGCAGCTATGAGGTCGCCCAACTCATCGCAAGACATGGCAAGCCTTTTTCAGATGGAGACCTCATAAAACACGGCCTCGTTAAAGTCACCGAAATAATGCGCCCGTCAACAACGTCAGCATGTCCAGAAATCCAGTTGTTGAAGACTTGTCAGCCAACATTAAACTGCAACTGTCTGATAAAGCTGTGCTTTTGATCTTTACTCCATCACATACGATGAGAGTGATGCCACAGACACCGCACAGCTGCTATTTTTTTGCGGGGAGTGGACGAGCACTTTAGGTGAGTAAAAAATATATTCCACAGTACCCGTGTGTTAATGTGCAGGTACACATGCTTCAAATATCAATAATGCGCATCAATTCTGTCACTACCCTGCTTTTGCACACCACTTTCTTATATGCGCTTTTCTTGTTAACACACAGAGTACACACCGCTGTGCACTGCCCACGTACACGCAAAGTCAGCTGATCTCATCTGACGCAGATTTGCTCCTTGATCAAGTGACATTTGTCTAGATTTTTGGCACGAGTGGCGATCAGCACCGCGGCTGGATGTCCCGATTTACACCCAGCGCAGCTGATACTCACCAGAATAATTTACTAAAATTATATGCACTCCTGTTATTAAGTCCAGTTCAGTCTGTTAATGTTGATAACGGTTTCAAACGAACGTTAATAGGTGTGTTGCTAAGCCTAATAACTTAAATAACAAACTTGAAATGTGCCCGTCCCATTTTCCCCTTTATTGTTTTTTCTCTGTGCTGTAAATCTTCTGTCTAAGAAGAAATCTGAGGCTGCTGTTCTGAGAATGAGCTACCAAAGCTTTTTCTGAATAAATCAATAAAGATCCATTTATGGAAAGCTGTGATGAAGGCAGTTTTGTCTTTAATTATATTCAACAATATAATATATTCGACCACTTGTAAGTGATTTTTCTAATTTTAATACACTAAAGTTAAGGTTATATACCTAATTTCTAGTAAGTGGCCCAGCCCCTCCTATATTTTTATGTATGTGGCCCTCAGTGAAAAAAGTTTGGACACCCCTGGTCTATGTGGAGAGAGAAAGGAGGACTATCCTTGAAATCCTGGCTACGCTATATGACAAAGTTTATCTGGATTTGTAAACAATAAGTAGATTAAAGAAAAAAGCATCAGGCTTTTTGATTTTATGTTTTTGAAGTCTTCACACTCACAAACGTACCCCTAAAGTCTTCTGTGGTTCCCTCATGTTGTTCTTTTTAATCATCTGAGGCCACTGCCACTGCTAATTACTGATCTTACAGGGTTGGACATATTCTACTGGGTATTTCTTTATTCAGTGGAAATACAGGCTGAATACTCACATTAATCTCAGCATTTCTCTTTGCTCTCCACGGAGGAGGGGCTGGGGTAGCAGCTTGGCTCGATCCTCCACTGAGCCCAGACGCTTCGTAGGACGTGGCCTGACCCGGCTGGTTGTTTTCAGAGTTAAACAGACCCTTCTGCTCCTCCTGGCTCTTGGATTGAATTTGTACATGGCCGTTCTCTAGTCTTTGCTCCTTGCTCTTCCCTTTCGCCTCAGTCTTCACCCCTGAGAGACCCTCCACCAGGTGGCTGAGGGCCTCCAGCTTTGCCCTGAGCTGCAGGTTCTCCTCCTGGAGTCTGGTAACCGCCTCAGCCAAAGGTCCATTGGAAATGCACATTTCCTCAATCCTCTGCTCAATGCGATGCTTGAAAGCACTAACGTCCACGTGCACCTCCCTTACAGCGGCTTCCAGCGTGGCCTCGAAGTGAACGAGAGCCTCGTTCATCGCTGCCTCCTGACCCCGCTCTGTAGCTTCATCCATGGTTTCTTCAGCAACCCTCAACGCCCCTTAGTTTCAATCCAGAAACGGGGCCTCAGCAAAAATCTCTAAAGCAAACCTTCAACTTCTCCTCTACCCCCTCAAATTAAACCAATCAAATAAGTCTGCACTCTCTTCTCACTCCTTATAAAAGTGTTTCAAGGACATCCGACGTTTTCCATTAAAGTTTTTCCAGTAAAGTCACAGGACATTTCAAAAGGAGGTCGCAGACAGACTCCTTTGACAGCAACTCACTGAAGTCCCATCAAGCTCCATGGAGGATTTCTCTCAACATGCGTGTTCTCTTACTCTTCCCTCTCATCTGGCCAAAGCAAGAGCAGAGAGTTGTTATTTATAAGTCATGGAAAACTCGTGCACAATGACATCTTGGAAAAAGAGATTATGTGCTGCACGGGCAGATCATTTACTCAGTGCGCGTAGGAGATGATCAAATTAACCTTTCAAAGGAATTCAGTTGAAGTGGCAAATGATTTTCTGCCACCCTCCTCCGTGGCAGGGCATCGACTACTGAATTTTCCTGGACGTTTTACCCTCCCGCTGGCCCTGCTGCCCAGCATGGTGTATGAGCTAAAATGTGCCTCTTCAGATTGGAAGCAACAGGTTTGTGTGTTTATTTTGGGACATAAAGGGGGCGGGAAAACATGAAACAGGAGGAGGGGCCAGAATTGTTCAAGTGTTTTGTCTCTGGGGGGGTTGGCCGTGCTGGTGGGGGTGATCGGGATCCTCATTGGTACATTTTTAAGCTTTATGAAATCATAGTTACTTTACAGTAAATGAAAAATGAAAGGATAATAAGTCACAAGTAATTTTATAATTTATGCTTATATATTGTATACCGGTAATGTAGCTGATATGAGATAAATGCAACATTTTTTAAAATGTTTAGTCACAATGAGCAATATCCCTTAAACAGCATGATGAGCTTACAGCTAGAAACTCATCAGGGGTTTTTTTTGCCTACGCTAAAATAGCTTTTTGAATTTTGTGACTTTTTCTGTGTAAACAACTTGCTCAGACTAAACCTGTCTTTCTGACATTTGAGCTTTCTGGAGTTTTTATGCTATGTTGGCAAAAAATGTCAATATAACTGTCACACTGTCCTTCAGTGCTAGCTTCATTGGTGTAAATGACATTTTCTGGTTGTGTAGTATCAGTTGTTTTTAGAAAGAGAAATAAATATGCACATTACTGCACTTTGAACTGTGTTTTTACCATTATTTTTAATATATTGTATGTAATTGACTGTTTTTTGTTTTTATTTGTCTTCATTGGTGGAATTTATGGGCTGATCCAGCCTGTACAAATACAACCTCATACTACCCCAAACTTCATTTTTTTGTTTGCCATCCCTTCAGATATCAGAAACAGAATACGAAAAAGAACTAAAAGACTCCTGAATCAAAATCTGTGACGGAAACAGCAAGTGCGATCAATTTCTAACTAAAAATAAAAAAAACTTAATTAAAAAAAAAAAAAAAAAAAGCCTAATTTAAGTTCAAACTCAACAACGAAAAAAAAAAGAAAAAAAGAAATCATATTTTACCCAAAGATGCAGATTTTATGTCACAGTAAACTTCAAATTTAACTCATTTTAGAAAATGTCCCAAAATTATTTAAAATTACTTATAAAAAAAAAAAAGGCAATTTCTTATGGTATTCTGTTAAAATATCTTTGATTTCTTAACAGTGGTAAATAACTTTAAATGTAACTTAATCTCCATAGCCCCCACATGTAAAGAAGCATATAAATTATGCTTTATTTTAAAGAAGTCCAGCCTTAATGCCTTAATGTAGCCTCTACAGTGCAACTCCAGTAGCTCAGCTTGAGCCAGCAGCACCTCTGGGTGGCCATAACGTTACACTACAACAACATAACCAAGAATGGGCCAAAAAATAAAAAAAATAAAGTAGAGACTTGTTCAAAACAGTCTACCAAATCAAATTTATTGAATTTTAAAGGGGTGCTCTGAATTCACAAGCTGCAACAATACATGACTCCTCATATTATCTCATAAAACACTCCAGTCTCATTTTCAGATACGAAATTTCCTCAACCCCCCCTCCCCGAAAAAACAAACAAAAAAACGAACGGTCACACTACAAAAAAGAAAGGACAGATACATCAATCCTGATATACATGTATGAAAAATTAGAATGTTATCAAAAATAATGCAGGGCAGGAAGTGTTAAAGGTTGTGAAAGTGCTGCATTTAAGTCAATCAGGAAGGGCCAGTGATATGGACAGAAAGATTTCAATCCAAACTTCTAAAACAGAAACATCTCGCTAAATCGATGAAAACACTGCAAACAAACTTAAGCCTATGAGAGACATTTGAATGGTTCAAGTACTAATGAAATACTATAAAATGCTAAATATTAGAATATTTATTACATAAATGCCATAATTTCAGCAGGATCAAATAAAGTGTACTGAAGACATGTCCATATACGTGTGGTGGTTTGTTTCAGATTGTGAACCTATTATGCTCTTCCATATTTTCTGCCATCTATTTTCTTTGCTCTTAACATGATCAAAGTTTGAAATAATTATGTAAAACAGAATCAGTTTTGCTTTAAACATTTGGTTTTAAAATGTTTTTTTTCACACCTGGCTGTGTATGATCTCATTGGTGGACATCCCTAATATGTTAAGTAAAGAAGCCCCACCCATTGTGGGAGGGGAAAAGTTCATTTAAAGGGGCAGGAAGTATCACTGCTCAAGAGCCAAGTATACAACATATACTAATTATTTTGAACCCTGAGTCATGCAAAGTAACTTGAGAAAAACAAGAATAGAAATACAAACGAGCATCATAGGCCAACTTTATACCTTCTGAAATCTTGCTTCTATTAGTTAAGTCTTAATGATTGCTGTGAAGACCAAAAATAACTGAAATATAATTTCTTTTTGAGGATGACAACAACAAACATGACAAATACAGCCACAACCTGTAAACACTGCCCGCCATCTTAGCTCTTTTTTTTAACTGAGTTTTTATGGGTGTCACAAATAGATTTTTCACAAGGCACTGGAGACCAAGTTTGGTTCACTGTCCACAGATGAAAATCAGTACCAGCAACACAGTTTTCCTTTTTGCAGTGCTCAATATTCTAACCCGTTCAGTATCTTTATGGTTAAATATATTTTATTGACATCTCATCAGAAGAAACAGCAAAATATTGTTTTCTAATGTTAAATTTACCCCCAAATCCAGCACACATAATCTTCATCTAAATTGCTGAGAATATTTGGTTAGAATTTAAAAACCCATCGTAGCTTTTAAACCAACAGTTTATTTTAAACCTCCTCCAGCTCCAGTCAGAAAGAGAAGGTTTAAACCTGATATATGGATATGTGAGACTAAAGAAAGCAGCAAACTACCACATCCTCTGTCACAAGACCTGAAGAGACCCCACTGTCCCCATTTGTATTTCAAGAATCCACAACTTTGACCTTTAAATAACATGAAGATGATAGTAACATAGAAATTGGCCGCTAAATTCTCTCTTTAAATAACAAATTAGTAGCCAAAGCTAAATTATTAGCATGGAAACTTAACAGTTTGCGAAAAGACATTTAAGGGTTAACTTGAAGCTTCAATCACTCACAGTCTACAGCCACTCAATATTATAGCACTGTTGTGTATGTTAAATGATTAACATGGAGTATTCTGTCTCAAACAACAACATTTAAAAAAAAAAAGAAAAAGGCAGCTATTACTCAGCATTATGTAGGACTTTGTTAGCTTTTATCAGCACTGGCTTATGCTAGCATAAGAACATTAGCCTATGCCAGTATTTGCCTATGCTATCACTAGCTTATAGTGGTTTATGCTAGCATTACTTTAAAAAAGCATTAGCCTATGCTAGTGTTAAGCTATGCTACCCCTAGCTTACATATTTTATAGCAGTGTTTGTCTATATTAGCTTGAAATCATGCTTACCATCTGCTGCGACCAGCTTATAGTGCATTCCATTGTACTTTAAAATTAGAAGTCAGAATTTTCAGCTGGCCACAGCACCCTGACATCACATTATCAACTTGGAAAGTCTGAGCAGCCCCAACAGGGCTAACTTTATCCAGGGGAATGTAAAAAGTGATAAAACTATAAAACTTTTAATGTGCGTTGCCACTAAATAAATCATATGCAGAGCACTGCTCAAACTGTATGCATGCAAGTACAGCAGTGGTACATTTCCCTGTATTGCTATTGAAGTATGATTCTACCTTACCAAGGAGCAACACAAATCATTTTTTTGTCTTGCTGTTATGACTTTACTACTGGAAATGACATCACTCCCAGCTCAGACTTCCAAGACAATAGAACGCACTATACTGGTATTAGCCTATGCTACCACTAGCTTAGACGAGCGTTAGCCTATGCTAGCATTAGCCTGGTCCAATGGATCCAGTGTTGTTCAAAGGTGGATTAAATGACCATATTCCCAGTTTAACCATAGAACAGGTGTTCCAAGGTTAAAATACAACCTTACATATAAGAAGTTCATATGATTTTTGTATTAATGTGTCCAAACATAACATTAGCAATGACTTTTCAGCCACTGTGCTAAAAAGATAAAGCACATTGCTCCCAAAAGGTCTAGTGTCACTTCAAAATGCTTTTGTTTTTGAAACAAAGTACCTTTGTTGAGAATCTTTAGGCTGCAGTCGCAAAACAGAAAAAGAGAAATAGCTTTCTTCTGAAACACCTCAAGAGTATTCTAAGTCAATTGATTCACAGTTTGTATAAAACAGGAAAGCTGAAAACAGCTGCCTTGAACAGAACAGAAACAGTGCAAAAGTTGTGGGAAAGCAAGAGGACAAGTACATCAGTGTCTAGTTTGATGAACAGAAACGTCTTGCTTATGTAATTATCAAGGAGATTAAAATGATAAAACCTTGCAGTTACACTGAAGTAGGATTAGTACAGCGATGCCTGGTGATTGCACTGAATTTTGCCCAGAGGTTAGGCATGCAATACCCTTAACTCAGTGATAACCACTTTGATTTCAAGCAGATTGCACCTGGTGGGAGGCATCTATTAAACATCATTAATAATTTATGACTAATGGGGGGGTCAATTGTGCTTTTCCTGATTCTCTGTCATAACAATGGTGCTCATGTTAAATGTCGTTCAGACATTTTTTTAAATTTACCCTTGAATGTTACAGAACAAGGATGATTTTGAACCGTGAATCATGCAAAGCTACTCTGGTGGAGCCCATGAATAAAACTATGGAGCTAAAAATGAGCTTTTCCCTTAATTAACAAACTGATCCCAAACTTGTAGGCTTTCCTCCAATACATCCCAGTGTTGGTGAGCTTATAGAGAGGACGACAAAATGGGAGGTTAGTTAGGTTTTTAGTTGGGGTGACATGTGGGTAACTTTAAGCCATTAAGACAAGACTGAAAAGAATCTGACTATAGTTACTGCAATCAGTCTTTGGTTTACCAACCCTTAGAAGCTGAACTATCACAAGCCATGTCAGGAGGCATAAATACGAGAAAAATCCGAAAGGAAAACTGATGCTTTGAAAAACATCACGTAGAAATAAACAGCACACTGTGATCCTCTTCAGAATCAGTCTCATAGCTTCGTCATCTTACAGTAAACCTCGACATTACACACACGGTTTCCTAACAAGTTCATCAAACCCTGAGCAAAGAGGATGAATTTATGGTCTTCTATAATCAGAGCCCACTGAGTGATAGATGTAGAAAGATATGCATTTATACTACTCATGATTTCATGTGGCAGTGACGCTCTCAAGCAATGAAAGTAATGTGGCTTGTTGTCGCCTGGCTATGAAAAAACAAAAATAAATGAGCCAATAGGGGATGAAAAACGGTTAATAAAGGATTTGAGGTTTTGAAATTGGGGTCAATTTTATATAAGGATACTGGAATGTTTATATATTTTAATTTTTTAACATTTTAAAACATCTTTCCCACGCTTTCAAAACTAAGACTGAATTTTATTAGTGAAGCCACTAAACTTCAACATCCTGTTAGCAGAGAGGCCAAATCCAGGCCAAAAAAAAGCTTCAGAACAATCTTCTAAAAGTCCTCTTAGGAAAAAGTCAACAAGATGGCATTTATGCAAGCTATGAAGACAGGCTCAACTTTAGGGTATCACACAAAACCCCCAAACAAACCAAAAAAGCACACACTTTCCCACAGCAAAATTCTTTCTGTTCTGTCCCCTCCTCCAAACACAAGAAAACAAATGTACCTGTCAGTTTTTTCCGCTACATTTTGAGGTCACGCTGGCTGAAAACTTGAGATATTTAATGTCAACTGCACAGCCTTCAGAGTGGACAAGCAATGGATGGGCCTGACAGCAGAGGGCGGCAGAGAGGAGGTGAGGGCTCATTCTGCTCTGCTAGCTTCACAGCAAACCAAGAGATGGGGCTGAGTTCAAATAAATGAAAGGAGCAGAAACAGTGGGACAGTAACTTTAAGTAGAGTGGAACTTATTGATTATAACTGCAGTGAAAGTGGAGACTTTAAACCAGCTGTTAGACTCAAACCCAGTTTATTAATCTCAATCTCAGAGGTCATCCCAGAAGCAGACCAGACACTGAGGACATTTAAGTGGGGAAGAAGATAGTCCACTGAGACGCGTCTTCTTCAGCGTAGGGTGCTGAAACAACAACCTCCTATCATTAACACCTCCTTGCAGTGTAAGACACTAGATGCACTCCATTTTTTTGTGCGTGAGAGTTGTAAAGTTCTGAAACCTGAATCTGGGATAAAAACATCCACAGTTCTGAACTGTAGTTCTGTCTTTAGTATGAATATAAACACCTTGTGTGTAAATACATGCTGAGAAGCGCAGTTTTACTTGCATAGAGTTAAGGTAGCCCAGACTCACTGCCTTAACTGGGGATTGATCTGATTTTTTTGGGATTTGGAGAATGTTTAAACCCTCTACATGTATGTAAAAAAAATAACAGCTGATAAACTGATATCGTAATTCTTTTAATACTATTAGAATCATCAAAAGAGAAAGTGGGAGAAATTCAGCTGAAAGATGCAGAAAAGCAACACAAAGAGCGAGGAATGTTTGCAGTAACAAAAGCACCCTGACGCACTCCAGCCGACCTCGACAAACAAGCCCATCATTCAGCTGCCCGGCTCGCCTCCTCTTCCCCACACTGCTGCTCAGCTAACAGGCTTCTTCTTTAGCTCCCCCCTTCACAACAAGTTGTGATGATCAGACTCACAGAGGGAAAATATTTGAGCTGTCATGCAGAATGTGTTTCTAACACGAGCAGTCACTTTGATCCCATCAATAATGTGGGCAAAAGAGAGTTCAGAAGCTTTCTGTGCTCCAGCTTGTACTACTGTTACATTATACTTTATCATTTATACAACAGCTTGGCGGAAGCTGCCAAAAAGAGGGAGACAACAATTTAGATTTTAAAGCAAAGACACAAAAACTCTGGATTAACATAAGGCGGTTTGCTTCATGCCTGTTAGCTGTAAGCTGCGCCACGTTCCATTTAAATGGATTTTTAGTGAGTTTTGATTCAGCTCTAATGTGTCCATGTGCACTAAAACAAACTAACAATGAATATAAAGTTATTTTTAATCATTACGCAATTATAAATAAATAAAAAAATTAAAACAACTAAGACTCAGTAATAAGACTGAAATGTAGAGCAGAGATAAACACAGATTCCTAGAAAACTGTGCAAAGAGCACATCATATGAGGGATGGATGAGCTTGATATGACCTGATGTTAGTTCAGTTATACATGCACCAACATTTGTTTTGCATAGACTGAATTTACAGGAAACAAAAAAAAGGACATTTAATGCATAATACGCAGAATTCTTTGTTTTCTGATTTGATTAATTCGTAAGAAGTTTCATTTCTTTCATAATAACTGGAATTTTGCACAATAAAATGATCCTCTCTATTCTAGTCAGGATATATATTTAATTTAAGTGATAGTTAATGTAACTCTAAAAACCCCTATGTGATGAGTGCAACCCCTGATACACAAGTGCATATAAATAATCTGAAGTATTTATTTGATTGTTTGTGGTTTGTTTGGCCCAATGAGCCACACCCCTCCATTTATCACTCTGACCTTGCCCCTGAGTTCAGCTGGGAGCTGCTTGACCTTCATCGGGCCTCATGGTACCTTCCACATCACCCCATCAGACTGGACTGAGCGACGTTTAGAGGCAAAAAACAGAAGCATTGAACAGAAGCCCCCCCCCCCCAAAAAAAATCATACCTGGCATAAAGTTCACTGGTCCAATCTTACCGTTCACCTCGGTTGGGGCCTGTTTCTTTTCTCTTTTTTTTTTAAAATCACTCACTGGAAGTCCTTTCCTGTCCACTCACACCGTACCGTCAACCTCAAGGTGAACAAACGTAAGGTTTTCTTTTGAATTGATCCAACTTTTGTGTCAAGAATCATAACTGGTGAGAAGAGCAGGACGTGTAGCAACAAGGGAGAAATAACAATAATTTTTGTGGACGACCAAATATGTCCCAAAAGGATCCTTAGTTTAAACCCATTTTTTTTTAAAAGTTCTTGTTTACCTCTCATTTGGTTATTTCCTGTTTTACTTTGATGATCTGGTGTCTTTACTGTCCTGCATTAGCTTTACTTCCTCTCACGTCTACCCCTTTTCACCCCCCACAGCCACCCCTCACGTCACAAAATTATCAAGCTACAAGCTGAGAGCTCCTGCTGTCGCAATCTTGGTATTTTAAAACCAGATGTGACGAGAGAGCGGTGGAGCAAGTGATCACATCCTGGATAATCCTTCTTTCAGGCCCTTAGATTGACTATAAAATTTGACCCTGAAACTAGCGCTTGAGCCCATAAAGTCGTCAGGAAAGCATCGTGGTCGAAGAGAAAGTGAGGTGAGGGCTAATCCCTCCCTCCAAGTCTTTCTGCAGCCAGAAAAGTCGTCTCCTGGTGGCCATTTAAAGACAGTGTGGTACTTTAGTGCTGGCGTCGATGCTCCCCATTTTAACTGAGAATACAAAACAAAAGTTAAGCAGTTACAGTTTGGATCCATTGCAGGAGAGCCACCACACATCGAGGAGGAACAAGTCAAAGTGGCCAGAACTTAAATTTAGGAAAAACTCTATGAGAAGATGACCTCGACCAAATTTAAACCAGGTATGATTTTTTTAATTTTATCTGCTGAGGAGCTGAACTTCACACCTGAGAAAAAATTATCTCAGGGCAAGACATTACAATATTACTGTTTTCTTTAAAAAATAAAAAAAAAACCCTGTGTGAGAGAGGGCCATTTCTTAATCAATCATGGTGTCAAAAATAGTTCCCTACAGATAATGGAAAACTATAAACCTGAAAATGAAGGGTGGAAACACGAGTGTAGGTAATGGCGTGCACTATGAGAAACTGGTGAAAAGTCAGAGGCTATCACATTAACCAGGTAAAGATGTAGCTGCTTGGTGACGCGTATTCCTCATTTCCTATCTCTGCTAATACTGCCTGAACTTCCATGCCGCCCACCACAGGCCCCAATCCTTGTCACCAGCGTGACAAATAAAATGATCTGAAAAGAAATCCAGCTATCTGACATGTTACTCTTAAATGAAAACCAGCCATAACACCCACAAACATACACTGTAACAGAACTTTCCAATCAGCAGCTGTAAACAGTAGGAGTAAGGATCATATCTCCTCTTTAGTTTCTGGTACGTTTGCTCCACATTTCACTCGCAGTGCAGCAAACAATCTTTTTTTTCTTCTTCTTTTTCCAGTGCTGTAAATGTATTCAGACACAGTGAAGCACTTCAGCGAGATCCAGGCCAGAGTCACATCCCAAAAAAATTAAAATCACTAAACTTCAGTAGTAGAGTTAGATTGGAGGTGGAGAGGTCCACGTAGGCAGAGGAGTTGGTTGAAGTGTGCGGAAAATGCCCGGGAGTTGTGGAACGAGAGCAGGCAGTCCTGGTGTACTACAGTACGATGGTTGGGCTGAGCGTTAGTAGCTGAGTGTGTGGCTAGAGCAAGCGGTCGTGGTCCGCGTATCAATCATCTTTTGAACTGTCAGTGACGGCGGCGGTGTCGGCCGTGGGAGACGAGGCCGGGCTGCGGCTACGCTGGTAAAGACGGTAGCCCTTTCGGCACAGCAGGACGAACCAGTAGACCTGCGGCGCCAAGATGCACGAGTTGCCCAGGTTGGCAGACAGCGGCAGGTGGAAGGGCACGCTGTAGAGAGGGATGCCGTAGTGACGGCCGTACATCCAGTACATGAACGGGAAGAGGGCGATGCGGCACATGAAGAAGGTGAAGAGGACCATCCCGCCATTGAGCTTGTGCAGCCAGGAGTCCTGGAGGCTGAGCTGGAGGAGAGAAAAGAGAAAAAAGGGAATTGCAGATGAAGAGATGCGTTCAGAGAGCACAACGAAAACATATTTTCCAAACTACAACTGTTTTTGAGATCTATTAGAGATTACCCCAACTTCCTCCCACAGTCCAAAGACATGCATGTCAGATTAACAGGCATTTCTAACTGGGGACGCACTGATCTGATGTGGCGGTCTCATCCTGACTCACAAAGCTTAGTGACAACGAGCTGATCCACACCCGATACATTCATTTCATCTGCTTTATGACATCACGGGCGGCCGTGGCTCAGGGGGTTGGGAAGCGCATCTGTAACCGGAAGGTTGCCGGTTCGTCCTGGTTGTTGTGTCCTTGGGCAAGACACTGGCAGCAATATGGCAGCCTCGCTTCTGTCAGTCTGCCCCAGGGCAGCTGTGGCTACAACTGTAGCTTGCCTCCACCAGTGTGTGAATGTGAGAGTGAATGAATAGTGGCATTGTAAAGCGCTTTGGGTGCCTTGAAAAGCGCTATATAAGTCCAATCCATTATTATTATCATCACACATCAGCAGCAGCGGGAGTGCTAACGTAACATGGAGGAAGCTAACAGCAAAGCAACAGCAGCTTGGAGCTACTTAACTCTGACTATATCAGTGGCTATAACCCCCAAGGAGGTTAGGTTTCAGGTGGATGTTCGATATTCTGCCTGTAAACATGGTAGCTTTGAATGGATTCTGATAAATCTTTGTTAACATGACCCCACTCTACACCCCTACAGTCTATTAAAATATGGCTTACATCTGCAAAGGTCTTCAAGGTTAACTTCATGATTTATTGATCAAAAATGGCCAAAAAGCCTTATAACTTAATTCATACAAGTGTGGTGTGCACTGTCAACATTTAGAAAGTAGTGTATCGAGTTTAAAATGTCCTATTTGACCTCTGACCTCTCCTTAAAGGTCAACAGTTTGATTCAAAAATTAAAGTGATAAAAATGCTATTCCCTTAAAAGTAAACACTGCCCAGCAAGCTGCTCAGCAGAGGTTTGTGTTTGTTTATATATTTGTGAAGGTTTTCATTTATGTGTCAGTCTGTGCATGTAGAGCTGGGGACACCGAGGCCTTCCCAAACCAGATGACACATGTAATCTCTCCACGGTGTACTGTGTTTGCCCCGGGGCCTCCTCCTGGTAGGACACGCCCCAAACACCTCACCAGTGTGACGCCCAGGAGTCTCCAGAAGCCCAAAGGAATTAATAGCTCAGTGAATTTATATTCTTGGCGAATTTCATTTTTATAAGTTTGCAAAGTACCATTTACCTTGAGCCTCACAGTGAGGATTACTTTAACTCTGGCAGATACCTGAATCCAAAAAGGAAAAAGTTGTATCGGGACATCTTTAATTCTAAACTGGCTTTAGGTGTGAATGGCTGTCTGTCTCTGTTAGGCTGGAGACATGTCCAGGAAGTACCCTGCCTCTCGCCCTTGGACAGCTGGGAGAGACTCCAGAAAAGTTGCTTCAAACTGTGCACAAGTAGGTTACTGTAGGTGAACAATGCAACACTTTTTACTCAGTAACATTAACAGCATTTTGGTGTGATGCATATTAATTATTTGTGGGATTTCATGCTTCACTTTTGTGCCCTAATACACTGAAACGGTGTTAACTGTCTGGCAGAGGACCTGAAAGCAGAGAACTTAAAAACTCTTTGTTCGATTTGTATTGTTTATTGTCATTTATGCTTAGAAATATTTAACCATATATGCTTAGAGGTGTATAATCGATTGTGTAGTGATAGGATGTGTGATCCTTAATAGTCTGCAAAGGCTTGGTGTGCATTCCAGAGTGCTCTGGCATTCACACCCACATCCTGGGAGCATGGGAGAGGTCTACCTTCTCTTATTGTTTTATGGTAGGATAAACGTAGCTATGTTAGTTTTAGTCTAAGTGCCTTTTGTTTAGATGAACTGTTGGATTTCCAAACCAGCAGGGTTAGGGAAGTTGTTTATGGGGTCACACTCTGACCCCACCCCACACACACACACACACACAGGCAAGGTACTCTTTGTTTGTATGTAGACGTCGTATGTTAATGAACCTATGCATATTCATGTAACCTCAATAAAAGAGCAGTGTTACGGGGGAGCAGATGAGAGCAACTAGGGTCGAGCGAAGGAACGGCGTTTGTCCAGTTCTCTCCCGTGCACGAGAAACATAAAGAACTTTGCCTACTCGTGTCTTGCTTTGCTGTGTAATTAAATTATCTTGAACGTTCCAGCAAATAGGTTTAAGCTACAAACCTATCACTCTTCAGCCATGCTAATGACTGAGCTTGCTTTATAGACATTATATACTATACTTTTAATTAAGCCACAGTATCTACTTAGTAGTTTTAATTTATTATTCTGCTGCTTGATTCTTTTGATACATTTCATCCATTATTGAAGTAAGCAAATAAAATAAGGCAAACTTTATTATTGTAAATTTTTCCATTTTTGCTGCTTGCTTAAAGTTAATTTAAAGTTTAGCTTGTAGTTGAGAAGGCTACTGCATTTTGTCAAAAAACAAAACAAAAAACAACCCAAATCCCGTAATTATTTTTCTCAGTCAAAGGGATAGGAAAGACAGGAAAACAGGGTCATAACATCCAACAACAAAAATCATATGATCTGGGATCTTCTCATCTTTAATTTGAAAGACTGGATGTTCCCTTTTCCACACAACAGCAGTCAGCACTGCTGATGAGAGCAGTAAAACTGTCTGGTGCGGTTTCTTTTAGTGCTGACTATGTCTAAAAGTGGTCAGCAGTAAAGAATTGCTCTGCTCTTTTTGCCCACCGACACCAGATGTCAGCAAAGACCTGAGAGTCCACGGTCCACTGGTTTCACTGAGCTACACAGTAAGGCTCTTCTATTCTTAGAAAGGATGGTTTGTAAGACACTGAGCTCTTTTACTAAAGTGTAGGCTATAGAGCTCTTTGCATGGCGAAACTAATGAACATTAGCTGAAACGGATCAATTCAGGGGCAGGGAGAGCGAGCGGTGCCTGAATGCTGCTGACTGATGTGGGTTTTTTTGGTGAGCCATGCAGCTTAATTATTGATAGAACAGTGACAAGCAACATCCCAAATGAAATGGAGATACTTGGGTTTTTGCTGCTGCAGTGCTCTGCAGATCACCTGTGCAGGAACAGCTCGGAGAAAAGATGAATGGCTTTGTTTTGGTTAAGAGAGCTAAGGCTGTTTTGCTTAAGTTCACATCATACTGTATATACCGTACATTTATGTGTGTCTGTAAGTGTATAAAAAAATACAGCGATGAATAAATATTTATCTGAAAAACAACGCTAATTCATGGACAGCTGGATGCTGTTTAAATTAAAAATAAAATCATTTAATTCATTTCTGCCTGAAAGCCTGAAGATCACAGGTACCCAATGCTGACTTGTGACTTTGTCTGTTGCACACAGAGATTTCTTCAGAATAACAGCAATCTGAAAATGTTGGGGAACCTTTCCTGTGTATGGTTTGAGGTTGTTATACACACTGAATTAGGGATCCAATGTCATCTAATATTTGCTATTCTGTTTTTAAGCCACTTGTTTTGCTGATTTTTTGAAATATTTGATTGCTCCATGTTGTATTATTATTTAATATTTATTTTTCAATGGACACTTATTTTACTTTATTTTGTTTTCATTTGATGAGTTTTTACATTATTAAAACATGTTTTGTCACATTGCATTTCATTTTAAAGAACCATAACAAAAAAAACTCTCACATTTGGGATAAATAAAGTACTGTATTTTCCATACTATAAGGCGCACTTAAAATCCTTTAATTTTCTCACAAATTGACAGTGTGCCTTATAATCTGATGCGCCTTATGTATGAATTCTGGTTGTGCTTACAGACCTCGAACCGATTTTATGTTGTACACGGCGCTCAAAAATCTATCAGAAAATGTTTTCGTACGACTTTGGTAAGCTACGAAGCTGCACCTCTTGATGGTGTCGGAGCATTACGGCTACCGTAGTCAGAAGCCTCACGGAGTAATCTGGGTCCAAAACTCCGTCCGCTTCAGGCCCCAAAGTCAAACGAACACTGCGGCATCACTGAGAGTTAAAAACTGTCTAAATTCTTTCATCTGTGATAAAATGATTAGTTTTGCTGCTTTACCAGGTGTAACAATTAAGTTTAACATCCAGGCATCCATGAAAACAGAATTTCTTAAATTTAACAGAGTTAGAAGTTAGCAGGAAGTTAGCTCGCTAGTTTCCACCTAGACATGATATAGCATGTTCTGACTGAGAGATTTCTGAAAAAATTAACATGTACAGCTCTGCTATCACTTCCAACATAAATGAAGACAGAAAACTAAACAGCAGTGACGTTTGTAGGGTTACTGAAGTTGGACTATCTGGTATATAATGTTGTGCTACGTGATCGCTAGCAACATAGCTATGTTAGCATAACATAAACACAGTGAAGCTGGAGGATGAATGCTAACGTTTTTCCACTCGATAAAAGTTAACAGGGGGTTTCTGATGGTTAGGGACAAATGCTATCACATGGCAGGATGTTGTAAACGGACCAAACTTCAGTGAGGAGAACAACTGAGATAATCCATTCACAATACGAGGTTAGTCATTAATATACTGCAACAACATGGGAATAGAGCAGCTGCGAGAGAATTCACCATTAATGAATCAATGTTACGGAAGTGGAGGAAGCAAGAAGAATGAGTTGAGTAAAAAAAAAAAAAAAAAGGTTTCCCCACATAATTGCGCTTTGCAAAAGTACACAAGTACAAATCACTCACTCAAGAGTGGCATGTTACAACTGTGTGCCTTCTGGTCATTATTTCTTTTGATTATTAACCTTACTCATTCGGCTATGAGTGGCCAGCGGGGACAGACTGCCTGTCTCCTCCATCACCACTGACCTTTGTCTTCAACTGCAGCTAATTATTAGCTAAACCATGTTTTCATTTGTTTTTATTCATTTAGTTTACCCCTACACTGGTGTAGGGGTGAAGCCTGAATCCGATAGCCCACTGTCTGTGTTTGAATTCTTCCACTTTTCTCCTCCTTATACTTATTAAATATGCATATTTTTGTTCAGCACTGTTGACTGTGTTTGGTACAATGATTAAAACATTCTGGGAAGATATCAGAGTGACCTGTGAAACATTCTCTTCAAACAAATTCCACTACACACAAAAGTCTTTCTGCTTGGTTATATTCAGAAGAAAAACAATTATAATAATATTGAACACGAATCACAATTAAAAAACTGCAATAAAAAATAAAATAAAATATAACCTCCACTTGCTGACGGAAATTTATGTTCCACAAGTGGTTGCTGGCTGTTGCGAGGTCAAATTAGACTCTCACGGTGACCCATAGTAAGCATGATATATATAGCCATAACTTGCCTACAAACACTTGTGAACTAACCACCGAGCTATAGGGCAACTTGAAAAAGTTCAATGCAAACTGGAAACAGATTGCTGGCCTTCAAAATAAACACATTTCAAAAGGTGCGGGCACTTAGGACAGGAGGTTGGCAAGTGTTTGCAGACAAGTTAGCATACTTCATGCAAACTATGACCAAAGTGTCTGGTGATTACGAGCATCGAGAGGGTCCCTGACTGGTCTTTAGACCAGTGTGAACCAGACAATAGAAGACAAACAACAAACCTTGCTTTTGGTCTACTTCTCTAAATTACTGTGAACAATGGAGTTCATTCATGTTTTTTTGTTTGTTTTTTTTTAACTGGTGAGTTTTGTGTGTGAATTTTGACATTACTTCAGACTGCACAGCAAATTTAAAGCGTTCTTCTTTTTGTTGTCAGAGGATGGATTTTCCCATTGAAGAGTTTGGGGTTTTTGTCAAGGGGAGTTTAGTGCCAAATAGTCACACGTCTCCAAAGATATTAATGTTAGTCTATGTGTTAGCAACCAGTTTTAAAGGTTTATACTAACCAGTAAACTGGTGTTTGTTTTACCACTTGATAGTTGTCAAATTATTGCCATATGTCAAAGAAGGAGGGCATAAAGTCTGACCTTTAACTGTATTTTTACATACAAAGACATCATCTGTGGCCTGTGCCTTATGCAAAAGCAACCAAGGAAGACAGAAAAAAAAAAAAAAGTTCTTCGTATTTAATTTCATAACAGAAAAGTTTCTTTTTCACTGTTCTCTTTTTTACTCAGAATTTCTGTTATTTAAATGATATAGTACTTTATTTCTTACAATATGAGCCCAATCAGCTGTGCTTGTGGGTTTCTTAAATTTCTACAGCAATATTTCTCTATAACATAGAAAAACTGAGATGTGTACTTAAAAATTATACTTATTTCTCTTAAGACATCCCAGGGTGTCTTTACAAAAAAAAAAAAGTAATAGCTTCACTGGTCTGGCTCACTTTATTTAAAACTGCGCTGTATTTGGCCCCTGGATTAATGCACTCCTTGCAGCAATGCAAAGCTGGGCAGGCCCGAGCCTATTTGCAGCTGCTAACCTGCTCAGAAGTAGAAGTTTGGCAAATAATTTTACAACTTCGTTTGCTCTGCTACTACACAGCAAAAGATCTGCATCTCTATGATATCTACAGACATACGTATTTACCACTAAAAGGACTTCAGAGTTTGTTTCAGGTGAATGCTCATGTGCATGTGCCATCTCACCTGAATAAGTATCTTCCCCAGGGACACGAAGGGCGTGCTGAGCTCTGTTAGAAACAAGCAGCCGATGAAGAAATCCCCCTGGTCCTTTCTGAAGAACTGAGGAGCAGACAGAGCACACACAGACTGAGCAAACAAGCGCAAGCATGGAAAACACACACACACACACACACACCTTCTCGAACAGTCTCAGCGGAAAAATGCTTGAAAAGACAAGGAAAATATCAGACTTTAATCATTTGTTTACACTGACTCATACAGCTGGACTGGAGCTGCTTTTAGCCACCCTCATGTTCCTCTTAATTACCATAAAATATTTGTTTATAAGTAATAATTTTTCCTCTGATATTTTATTAAAAATAGTCTTAGCGGCTGCTTCTGTATCTTTCTATAATATTTTTATACATTTTTCATTTTATATTCTCTTTATTTAGTGTTTTTAGTATTTTTCAGTGCGTTAAGGAAGGACGCTAGATCAGCGTGGATCTGTTATAGCAGGAAGGCTCTGACCAGATTTAAACAATCTTTCTTTAGTTATCGCTCAGCAGCAGCTCTTTAAAGGCTTGGCGCACCTGAGACAGACCTAAATCCCCAAATGGCTCACTGTAATCACCCTAGCCTTCAAGTGCTGCTGTTAGATAAACAACCAAAAGCTCCAGGAAGACAAAACTGACTGGATTCATTATTTCTTCACCTAATTCCTCATAGTTCATGGTGCAAAAGCACTTTGTGATTTGGGCTGTTGTGTGTAAAGTGCTAAAAGTCAGCATGTGCCAAAAATGAGTTTGAATTCAAACCCAGGTTTATCATAGGTGCCTGAACTTCTGTAGCTACTGGAAAGCTGCATAATTACAACATAATAATATCATGATAATCCTGAACTCCTTCCATAGTATTAAATGGGAGCATGCTTTAACATAGCAAGGTTTTACAATGTGCATGTTTTTTGTGGGTGTAGGTAAGGTTGAGAGGTTTTAGGTTGTGTATGTGTATTTGATTATATCACTTGACTTTTATCTTATATTTTGGATATATACTTCTGTTTTATAGCCTGGTGAATGTTTCTGTGCATGATCCCTGAAAAACAATAATAAAACTAAAACTAGACTGTAGAATGACGGTGCAGGTGCAGCAACAGGTCTAATGGGACTTATGGGAAGACCCTTGTTCAATTCAGTTGAATTTATATAGCACTAAATCAAAACAAGTCACCTTATACTGTACAGTAAAGATCCTACAATAACAGATATTGGGTTTGGTTGTTAATAATAACAGCTTGTCCCACTATGAGGTGCAGCATGTGATTTAAGTGTTTCCTAAACATTTAGACCCATTAGTGAGAGAAGGTAAAACCACACTTTTTTAAAATTATTTATCAAGTAATATTATATAACAAACTACATGTCCAAGGCAAGCAAAGACTACCACGGTAGTGTGGTTTGAGATGGTGGCGCGATGGTACTTTCTAGAGAGGTAGCTGAAGAATATCCAGAACAGTCATGAAGTTTTATTTTTAATTTTTTTTTACACCTGCAGAACAATGCTGGCTGGCACGGTAGTCATCAGTTTACTTTCCCCCTTCCTTATTTAGGGCTTTCATTAACAAAGAGAGTGCAGCCAGCCCAGCAAGTGACTTTGAACCGGTTAAAATGTCTAAGGTTAAAATTCAAAGCTTACATACTAAAGAGGCTAAAGGAAAACCCTTTTAACTGATAATATTATCACACCCTCCTCCATTTTTTTAGTACAGTCCCACAACCCCAGTGGTTCATGTTACTCTACCACAATTTCAAGATGGCCAAAAAGGGAGGGGAGGAAGTAATGTTCTGTACATAACAAATGAACAAAGCTTTCAAATACTGTCCACCAGCACAGTCCCGTGTGGTTGGGGCTGCCACCCTAGAGTAGATGAGTCAGTTTAGATGGATAAAGAGACTCCAGACAAAAGACAAGCACTCTCTGGTAGCCCAGCTTTCTGTGTGCCGTTAATAAATAAAGCATGAGCAGCTCCAGACGTGGCTTTGCCATCTGGCCACAAAACAATGACAGAGACCACAGAGGGGAACCTTACACCACACCTAACAAACTACCTGGCTACCTCCTCCCACCCCAGATTCTGTGGACAGAAGTGTGTTAACTTTATGCAACACGTCACTTTCAACATTACTGTGCCTGTATTTCCCCCTCAAACACCAGGCCTGTAATGCTAAAAAACACCTTTTTTGCATCAAGTGCTATATCCTTTTGATGTGTAGATTCTTATAGGTTACACAGTATTACTCCAACTAGTCACAAATGAGGAACTGTATTCAACCAGAAATAAGACAAAAAGCCCTCCAACAGGTGGTCTGGCTCCCATAGTGCTGATTTCAAAATTACACCATTAGTTCGGGGCAAAGTCCTTCTAGAACAAAATCTTTCCATGTGTCAACCATCTCAGTAAAACCTTCAGGCCCTCATCCGGGCAGCATTATTTAAAATAACTTCATTATTAATGCCAAGAGAGACAAAATTTGCATGTATAGAATCACTAGTCAAATCTGATCCATTGACTTCGATTCTAGCGTTACAAAGACAGTGAGATAGTGAGACTTTCTTTGTGAAAGTTCTCAGACATGCCTGGAACAATCTTCCTGCCAAGGATGACAAAACTCATATTTACTGCACTTTGTATGGAGTTAACTGGTAGATAACATTTTGAAAACGTCATCTTGCTAAATCCACCACCTCTAGTTTTCACACAGCTACTGACTATAAAGGATATAATTGTGCTTGCTACAATTTCATACAACATACAAGCGCCTGAGTGTGTGAATGCACTTGAAACAAGAGAAGCTGTATGACCACACCTGCAACACAATGCACCATCATCAACATCAACCTACGTGCTTAAATGTAGGGCTACAGTATAATGAAGGGCAAACTACGACAGTCTAGAAGTGCTTCTTGGTACTCACATCCTTATTCCGAAATGTAATAGAGACATTTAAACAGTTGTCCTGATCTCAGTACATAAATCAGGGATGGACTGGATTCAAACCAAAATTGCATCTGAACGTAGGCTTCCTATACTGTTAATTTTGATGAGAACGTCTAAGAAACTGAGTCCAGCTGTTTCAGAAGTAGGAGGTAAATCTTTACGTTACAGCGAGTTAGCTTGTCTGTAACCTGATAAGTTTCCTGGTTCTACAAATGTTTACAGGAAGTGCAGTACAATAGAATAGAATAGAATAGAATAGAATAGAATAGAATAATCCTTTCATTGTCCCACAAGGGGAAATTTGGGTGTAACAGCAGCAAGAAAGACACAAATACAAACAAACAGTACACAAGACACAGAACAGAAACGTACACAATTTTTACATATTTACATCAAGGACAATGGTTACCAAAAACAGAGTACTGTACCGTTATTAAATTAAATAAAATTAAATACAAATAAGAGGCAAACTCTGGTTATAGTGTGAATAAGAAGAGAAAGAGTTTAGTTTCCAGTAACAACAAACAGAATTTTCTGGTTAACAGTGACTAGCATGTAGCTGCAAAGCATTGAAGATTTTTTTTAGTCTATCCATTTTCATCTCCACTATTTTAGAGTTCAAAAAGTTTGACACAAATTTCTTTGTCTCCATGACTCCCGAGTACCATCGGGCTGCTTGACAATAGTGTTCTTATCTGGAGGACGGCACAAAGCAGGCTGCTTGTAGAAGTGGTACCTGAGACCTTATCACTCACTAGATTCTGGGCAGAACCTTATGGGAGAGCTCTGTAACAACCAAACATGTACCAAGCACTAAGGTTCACAACAGGCTTTCCATAATAAATTGGACACACTTTACACTAGTGAAGCTCACAGCGAATATCCAGAGAAGAAGAGGAACTACCACCACCATCTGTCTGCCTGTTGATAAAGAAACTAGACAGGAAGGGCCAGGGCTAGCTGGTTAGAGGTGGTTGTCCCTTCGGAACAGAAGCAAGGAAACTGCTCATTAGTAAATAAAATGCAGATGGCATTATTATGTTAAACAGATGAAAAAACTACTAATTGTGAAATACACTCAGGAAAACCTTAATATACCTCCATGGCCACCCTAGTAAAGTCTTTACACACCGATATTATCACACTGCCATTTTTGCTGATGCAATAGCTTTCATGCATGACATGTCATAACCTGTCAAAACAAGAACAGCACAGGCTAACAATGCCAGGCCAGTAGCCCTAACGCACAAAAACTAGACGCTTAAACTGGTACACCTAAATGAAATGCTGTTCTTCCTCCTGCACTCAACAGCCTGCTGAGAAAACTCTACCAGCTCACGTATTACATGTGCAGGCCCAAGTAGCGTGGTGCTGATGAGTGAGAGAACCGGAGAAACAAAAAGGGAGGTGAGGAGAGTTTAGAGAAGCGGGAGGATGACTGCAGCTGGAGCTGAATAATGTAAGGTAATGTGATCTCATGTAACCACTGTAAACAAAGGCTTGGGTTTCCACTGCACCTGGCCTACTAACCTGGGATACTACTTGGAAAAGAGAGTGGCTATGTTACATGATCTGTAAACTCTGGAGTCTGGAGAAAGAGCCTGTGCAACATAATTCAAATGTTTATACAGAAAAAGAAAACAAAAAAACAATCCTTGACATTTACTCCAGCAAAATTCATATTTTTGTTTATTAAATGGTCAGAAATAACAGGAATGTTTCCTTATACTTTGCAAATAATCTTTAAACTTCCAGTGACAGAGTGGGGTTGAATCTCATTCATCATTTCATTATATTTTGTAGTAGTCAGGCTATCTTGTCATTTTTAAAGTGGTCTTAAAGAATAGCTCTTTTCTTTGGACATTGGCTGCTTTTTTCCCCACTCAGTCCTTATAAAAGACCGAGTAACAGAGCAATGCGTTTATTTTTTATTTTGTTTATCACCCCATTGAACACTGACATCCAAATCATTTGATCACAAAAAAGGCACCTAATTCAAGGACTGAATCAGTGATATGTCCACACATAGCAGTCAACTAAGCAAAGAACTAATTAGTTTTATAGTTTGAAAAAAATGCGATTAAACAGTTTCACAGATATAAAAAGCATTTTTAAAGCATCAAGGTGATTCCCAAAGAGCTAAAAAGAAGAAGTGTAAGGCGGAAAAAACTGCAGCCATGACAACAGGTCTTGTGGAGTGATGGATCTAAATGTGAAATTTTTGGTTCAAATTGTTGGAGGACGTCAGGAGAGACGTTAGTGTCTACAGCTATCTGTAAAATAGGAGGTTCTATCATGGTTTGTGGTTGCATTTGAGCCAGTGGTGTTGAGGATTTTCTCAAAATGGACGGATTTATGAAAAAGGAAAAGTACTAGCAAAATCTGATGCACCATGCAGCACTACCTGTAAATTACAAAACAGTGGCAGCTGCTTCATTTCTCAGTCTGACAACACACTGCAAATGGAGTAAAAGCAAATAGACAAACACGCAGTGGAACACTACCCGTCATGGATTGGTTCCCCCAGAGCCCAGACCTCAAAATTACTGCAGCATTGTGGGATCATGTTGACAGACAATGGAGAAAAAGGCAGAAACATCCAAACAATCCTTCAGGAAGCCAGGACGTATTCCCGAAGACTACTTGTATAGTGATCACAAATTTTCCTGCCGTGGGCTCAATAACGTCTCATCTTATCTCATATTATCTTATCTTATCTTTTGACCAATTCAGGCTGTTGAAAAGTGGACTCAAGTTTAAAAGTTCAGAAGTTTGCCGGTCACAACTGCATTGAAAGCCTCTGGTCAGCTGCCAGCTTCCTCCAATAACCCATAATTCACTATATATTCAGTTTATATATTTCTTACAGGCCTTGGGTATTTTTAATGGTACAGAGATTTTTGCCTGGCTGCCATTGTTCTCCTTACACTCATATTTCAACAGAAAATAGACCATTCGTTCCTATTCCACATCCCCACTTTGAAACGCTCACAATTCAAGGATGCAAAGGACAAATAATACATTGCTTGCATTTGTTCAAAGAATAAAAGAATAATCAATAATCACTAGCTGGGTGTTCTTTCTTTCCCAGCTACATATTCCCACTGGAAAAGCACTTGTTCTACCTTGAAACTGGTCTGCATCCTCTGAATGGATCAAAGAGTTTATTCAAGTAGAGTTTAGAAAAGAATGCCCATGAATATAGAGTTGATTTAGTTTTGTATTTCTTACTTATTTATGCTTTTTATTGTGTTTTAAGGTGAAGGATGTCAGTGGAGCAGTTTGAGCTCTTGTTGGCAGAGGTGAGAACACATGTGAGTAGGGAGAGAACTCATTTCATAGAGTCGATTGACCCGGAGCAGCATCTAGCTGTGTGTCTGAGGTAAAACAGCATTATTCTACCATTTCCATCTCATTGTATAGTCACTACTGGTGCAGGTTTTGAGCTACAGCGGACTTGTTCCCAAATGCAGTCCGATTGGTCAGATGTGGATTAGAAAAATGTCACAAAAATGTATTAAGATTAGGGGAGTCTCAAAAACTTTTTCACAGATTTTACATGCCCGGTGTGCAAAGGTCTTTAGTTTTAGTTTTTGTTGTGGTGACATGGGTGGTAGTTATCCAACTGTAAGATGTAAGAAGTTGCACACAGTATAATATAGCAATACAAATTAGTTTATGGGTGCAGCCGGCTAACAATATTTGCTTGTGTTAACTTATAACTTGGCACTCCACCCTTTCACCAGACTATATCTCACCCAGACTTAGCTTTGGAGATTTGTGTTTACATCCTATTCACTCACAACAGTCACCACTATACTTAACTTTAACTTCAACATTACCAACATCTTTTACTCCCCAAAAGGCATCTAGGAACAGCTTCAGTAACTCTTTACAATTATTTCCATTTTGTTGTGTCACATAAAAAGCTGTTCAGTACTGACTAAGTACGGCCTGTGAAAGGACTCTTAATTAGTTTAAGCCACCTATTTGTAACAGAACTGACACCATCATTGTTTCTGTGGTTTCCTTGGTCCTTCTAAAGAGGAAGTAAAGCACTCTGCATCACAGCTTTACTGATAATGATGCTTTCAGACGCCACTACGGGGAATTCAAAAAGACACAGATGTTTGGTTAAGTATGAAAATGTTGTGTTGAAAATTTGTTTATACGTCTGCTTGACTCCATAAGCAACAAACAGCCTTAAAAGCATGTGCTGCAGTTCCGAGCTAGTGTTTACTGTACATTAACAAAGCGGTGAGATAACAGATGTTATGTGGAGGTGGATTAGCATGATGACGCACGTCTTTGATATAACTGCAAACCACTTTCCAAAGCAATTTTTTTTAATTATAAAGTGCATTTTTCCTCTTAATTCCAAGCAGAAGTCCATTTATTGTCCATTTATTTCAACTGAGGTTTGAAAAAAAAAAGGACATGCAGAATGAAATCTATTTTTTGCCACCACTTAAGTAATCATTAGGAGATAATGCAGCTTAAGGCAAGAATTGATTTGAAACCACCGCACAACATTAGAGTACTCAGTAATAAAGTATTACTGGCAGTGAACACTTATTAAAGAAGACTGAAAGAGAATACTAACCCCCTTTAAGATGAATCTAGTGCTACACGGAAATAAACTAATGCCTGACTGAAAGTACAACACATTTAACATCATTAAATTCACAGAAACATAACATGAGTTCTGTGATTTATTAATAATTTAGAGCTGGATTCCTCAAATCACTGAATATGGCCCATTTCCCTACATCAATAAGGAATTAAATGTTCTATTATGGAAAATACCAGGAAAAGAATAAAGCCATTATATGTTAAATGCCATTTTTTCTTTAAAAAGTCCACCCACAGGCAACGTATCTCTGACCACTCATTTTTTGCACCTTTTATTAGTACTTGTTTAATCCCTCTGAGACTTTACTACTGAACAATGTCCTCGCTCTTACTTTGAAAGGTCAGTCTGCTAAACGGTGAGTTCTTTCATGCCCTTCTCGTGTTTCCCTCCCAGGTGGTTTGCGCTTCAGTTTGCAATTGAGGTGCAAACTGGCGCACATTTCAGGTGGATCAGGATGTTGTGTCAAACATTCATTATTAGTGCACCTGCACAGAAGTTAATGAGTGAAATTTGAACTTACTATATTAGCACACAGCAGAGGCCCTGACTCAGGGTGAAGAAGACACCAGTGCAGATGCCCAGCACTTAAAGAACTATCAGTGTAATTTATGGAAAAGCTAATAGTTTTATGGCTTCAGCTGGACCAGGGATGTCAAAAGTCCACTGCACAATGCTACTGACCTGGTTATGCTAGCCACTGTCACTGTCTGAAAAGGAACACCTTCACAATCACAGCACCAATGTGGAGGTTTTTCTGAGTAGTGTGCTCTGGAAAAGTCGCAAGCTCGTGCAGCACACCTCAAGCGCCAAATATAAATGCCCACGGTGTCACTAACCATTGCGGTGACTTAACATGGTGATGAGGAAGCTAAAGAGGCTCTTGTAAAAAAAAAAAAAAAGAACACACAACCATTCTGACAGATACATGGCCTATCAAACGTTCAATCTGAACCAGAGGCAGTGAGGCGCTTTGTTGATAGAGGCAAGCTACATACAAGTGGGGCTTTCTGCAAAACACAAAAACTACAGACCCCATGCTAGGTTCAGATGCTGTGATATGCTATCAAATGGGTCTACAAGCAAAAGAAGAAGTGATAACAGATGAGAATGAGGGGCTATTTTCCACAGATATGGATCCAGGTGTGTCTTATAAGTTTGGTTTCTCTTTGAGGTAGCATTGTGTTGGAAATGAGCTAATTATATATATTCCTAAGCTAATTGTATATTCCTTAAATTATCACATATACAAATATAGCAGTCTATCACTAATAGTACTTGGATGTATTAGTTATCTTAATTATTTATCTGTGGTACTAAATGCCATCTCAGCCCCTCCCTAATTTTTCCCCATCAGCCCTTCTCACCAGTGTGACAGGCAGCAGGATGGTGAGCAGAGCGATGTGATGCAGGACCAGCAGGAACTCCTTACGGACAAAGGAGTTTATGGTCCTCAGTGAATGCTGCTTGTAGTCCTCGTGCCCTTTGATGTGGAAGCGGTAGTAGTGACTGAGGTACATGGCAAAGATGTCGTACGTCATGTAGGGGACACCGTACCAGATGACAAAGTAGGTGGCCAGCCAGTGCCTGAGGAAGACAAAATAAAATTGTTATCAGTGTCTACAACTAACAGCAGAATCACCCACAGGAATGCCTCTATCGAAAATGGATGACCATGATGTTCAAATAATTGAATACTCATTATTAAGAAGTTGAGCCTGCTATCACAATGCGGGTAAAAAACAAAACAGACCTTTCATGAGATGCAACTCGTTTTGACCAATTGCCTATTTTACATGGTGATATGATCCCTGAAAGTTTACACAGAGTGAACTTTTTGACATTTTCTCCAGTGAATGATCTGAAAACAGATTAAACATTCAGGGTATCACTGTGTCTCCATTTCTCTACAACATAGACACAAAACTGAGGAAGTTTTGCCACTGAAACTATAATTTTACATGACACAGGCTAGTGAAATAAAAAAAAAAACAAGTACATTGATTTTACTTTTGTTTGTAACGGGTATTAAACTGATATGGCTAGATTTTAAAGTTTAAAGCTTAAGTGTGTTTTTCAGACCTGAAAATGTTATATGACTGCACAGTTTGCTTAAGGAGCTATAGAAACTGAGGTATATTTAAAAAAAAAAAAAAAAAAAGTCAAATACAGACTCGTGCCCTTGCACTCTGAGAGTCTGTAATGTGGAAAATATTCAGAATATAAAAGTAAAACTTTGCTTGGCTTTAAAAAATTCAACAAAAAAAAAAACTTGCCTGATCCTGAGGGAGTCAGGTGGAAGACTTTAAATGTTTTTTATGGAATGACCCATGTATGTTTGATTTATTTAAATAAAAATCATGAAAAAATCTTTACCAGAACTATAAAACCATATTAATCATTTACCAGTCTTACATTCACAGGTCACTTTGTTAAGAGCACCGATTTAGCTGCTCATTTACACAAATATCATGGCCGCAGTTCAGCACATTTATGGCTCTTTTCCACTCACACCAATTTAACTTGACTCTGTCCGATATTTAAGTGATGACATATGAACCCTGTTTCTGGGACCAAACTACTCTGTGTTTATTAAGGCTGTTGTGTTTTTAACATGTTTTAATGCTTTGTATCTTGTCCTATTTAATCTCAACAAGCCCCTAAAAAGGGCAGTGATCACTGTCGGCCTCTCTTGGTTTTTATTATCACTGTTCATTTTAAAGCTCAAGTTTTAAAACCTTACAATGTAAGTACAGCCCAGCCCATGCAGCAGTATATAAATGACTAACCTCGTATTATAGATGGATTATCTCAGTTGTTCTCCTGACTGAAGTTTGGTCCGTTTACAGCATCTTGCCATGCGATTGCTTTTGTCACTAACCTTCGGGAACCCTCGCATTAACTTTTATCAAGTGGAATAAAGTCAGAGTTCATCCTCAAGTGTGTTTATACTGCATTATGCTAACCATAGCTATGTAGCTAGCCACCACGTAGCAGCCCGACAAATGTCACTGCTGTTTAGTTTCCTGTCTTCATTTATGTTGGAAGTGATAGCACAGCTGTATATTTTAATTTTTTCAGAAATCCCTAAGTCAGAACGTAGTATATTATGTTTGGGTGGAAACTAGCAAGCTAACTTCCTGCTAACTTCTAACTCCATTAAATTTCATAAATTCTGATTTCATGGATGCCTGGATGTTAAATGTAATTACCCAGTTGAGCAGCCACACTGATCATTTTATTAAAGATGAAAGAATTTAGACCGTTTTTAACTTTCAGTGATGCCACAGTGTTCATTTGACTTTGGGACCTGAAGTGGAGTTTGGACCCGGAAACGGCTAATGACGTCAGACTTAAAGACCGGATTCGACTCAGCTCAGTTTCAGTAATTACAATTGAGTTCCACCTCAATGTGGGTGGGGTTGTTATAGTAATGCGGCGTTAACTCAGGGAGCTTGGAATCCCAGTCGAGTAGGTACCAAAAAAAAGTGCCCAGTAACAGATACTACTACCTAAAGGAAAATCCTAGTAAGGCCGTGTAGGTGCCAGTGAAAAAGAGGCATTAGGAATTTGGTTAAGGGGAGCTGCTAAGATCCAAATGGAGTAGGAACGAAAGGTGATTTAACTGACTTTGTGGTGTAGTTGTTGGTGCAATGGTGCGGGGGATATTTACTTGGAAGACTTTGGGCCCCTTAGTACCAATTGTGCACTGTTTTAACACCACAGCCCAGCTGAGTATTGCTGCTGACCATGTCCCATCCATTTACAACCACAGCACACTAATTTTCCAGCAAAATCCAGGAAATCCAGCTGCTTCCAGCAAAATCAGATGCTGTGTCACAAAGCTCAAATGATCTCAAACTGGTGTCTTGAACATGCCATTGAGTTCATTGTAATCAAATGGCCCCCACAATTTCCAGATCTGAATCCAATAGAGCACTTTTAGGATGTGGTGGAATGGGAGAGTCACATCCTGGAAGTGCATCTGACAAATCTGCAGCAACTGTGTGATGTTATGATTTCAATATGGACCAACATCTTTGAGGAACGTTTCTGCTCTATTAGGTACACCTTGCTAATGCTGGGTTTTACCTTTACAGTGGGCAGTGAATATAGAACAGAAGGAGGCCTAGGCACTATCACAGCATTTAGTCCTAGAAAAAACACGTCAAAAAAAACAACAACAACAAGACATTTACTTTCAGTAGATTTAAATAAAAACCTGCACTTTTTTTAACCACCCTCTGTTCCGTGCAAAGCATCGGAAAGCTTTAAGACAAGCTAGTGTAAGTACAGTAAAATCAACAGCTTGGATAGCTCCAGTAGCCTAATGAGCACTGATTACTGTGATGGTTAATTATGTGGACAGAAAGGAGTGAAGCTGCAGGGTAAAGCTGAGCTACTGACCCCTGACCTCTCACTGGCTTCTCTAGCTTTTAAGGTCAGTGGATGGAGATTAAGAACAGTAAGGCACAACAAACAGCTTAGGGAGGAAGGAAGGCTACTTGAGCTGATTCTGTAATGTAATGTATATACTTTCTGTATTAAATAACAGAAAAGAAAGCACTAGTCTCCCAGACATACATGAAACAGAACTGCCTGGTCTCTTGCTGTCTAGGTTCTCATTGGTGTAACTCGCATAATAATAGAAGATAAATAAGAATTTCACCGTCCTCAGCTGCTTATGTTATTTTTGTTCTTATGCTCTGTTTGCCTACCTGTTTATTAGCAGGATTATTTAAACAGGTATGGACACATGGAAACTTCTACAATGGCTCTGGTTTGACGGAGCTTAGAAATGATAAACTTAGTGAGCTGATCTGAATTCAGGCCTGGATCCAGGAATTTTTGGAAGGAATCTTTACCATTCCAAGATAGGGCATAATTAGACATTTTGTGTCTTTACTCATTTTTAGAGTGGTGCTCATTTCCAGCCTTGGTGGGGGTATGCAGGACTGCTCACACTGTTTGAGAAATAACAACAAGAAAAGCACTGGCATTCTCATTTGCCACCACTAAACAAAGCTTTGTTTATTATAGATTACAACAAAGAAATGGCTTTCACGGCAGCCCTATAGCTCAGTACATTCCTAATTTTGTTTGTTTCTCAAATATAAAGTATAGAAAATATTGTTAAATGAGTGAAAAAGCACAAGCAATTAGATATACAGTGTTTGCCAGATCATATTAACCACTTTATTTGGAGCTAATGTTAGAGTCTGGCCAATCAGGTGAGTTTGAGCTACTTTAGTGGTCCTATTGTGCTGTTTATACAGTGAACACCACCATTTCTGCAACTTAACCACTAAAGGCTAAAAGAAGGGACAGGTTGCGATGGAGAATTAGAGTATTTGTGGGTCTAACTCTGGAGCATAAGCCCCCGGGTTGAGCGCATGTCACAGGACAGCAGAACTGAGCAGCGTTGTGGAGGAATTAAGCTCTGTGGGTGATTTGGAGTGGGGGGGCGCAAGAGATTAGCAGTCTGAAACTGGGACTGCCAGGGTCTGGTCGCTGACTCAGTGAAGGATTAATAGGCTGGCATTAACCTAGCGTCACACTTTCCTCAGCTGCACAGAGTGGCCAGTGCTAACGCTAACAGTAACTCATTGCCAGCTGGCTGATGTGGAGGCAGCATGAAAGCAGCTGGTTCAATAAGAGAAACGGGCAGACTGCTGCCCAAGGAAAGATACTGACCTATCAATCACAAAGGAAGTTAGTCTGAAAATCTTTAACGTTGCATGACTGCTTGCATCATATTCAGCAGCAGGGGGAGTGTTTCATGCTATAATAGCAATGTAGGTACCAGATCTTCTGATTTATAACCAATTCCCAATAAAGTAAAACCATTTAAATATGTGCTGATGAGGCTCTGGTGCAACAACCCCTCCGACATCACAGATTAGCGCATTTAGTCTTCAGACGCTTTGCTGAATGAGCAGAGCCGTTAAAGGTAAGAGCTATCACTCAGATGGGATGCAACAAAGAGTCCTCTCAACATTTCTGCTTAACCTCCAGGACAGCAATGCTGCTTCAGTTTCCTGGATGACAAGCATGCAGTTTCCCACTAAAACACCCAAATAATGGACTTTATATCTGTGACGTAAAAACAGGAAGAAGAAATCTCAGCAGCTAAGGTTATGTTAATGATAGCATGTTGTATGGCTAGCAGTCAAGTGAGCAGGCACCAAACAGATTAACCAAAAACGGCTGCTAAAAAAAACAAAAACTTAAAAGCAACTATAAGTTAAGTGGGCCAAAAGGAAAAATACTAGAACAATCTAGAATTGAAAGGACAAGGAACAGTAACCGCGGGAGAAGAGGAGACAAACAGGTCTCTGAATAAAGCGAGGAGGAGTGTGTCGATCAATTTATTTTAATTGTGGAGTATGCAAGTTCACACTTTAGACTGTTTGTGTGTGTGAAGAACGTGAAGAATTAACAGCACGAATGTTATGTCAAAGACTTCAGCAAACTGTGTTAGGGCCGAGTGATTATTCGCATTTTCACCTCACAAGCACGCCGAGATTGTGCAGCTTCTAAAACAGATTAAGCAACTTTGTTCACTGTTAACAGTCTGTGACTAACATTTATGTTTGAGTCAGTGAATCAAAATTGAGGCCCGAGTCTTTGGAATAACAGATCCCACCAAAGGGAGGCCCAGGAAGCATAGCTGCTGCGTTCGTGTGTTACCAGTGATAAGCAATGTTTCACTAAAGGGGTTATTTACATGAAGTCTCACCTGTCATTAATGACATTGCCGCAGCATGATGACACGACAACGGCTCCTGCTGTGGTTGCCATGGCAGCATGGATAGAGGACACCAGCCTGCAAAAAGGGAGAACATTGTCACTTATGCACTGGATGGCTGTAACATGTAATAGAAACTTCAGTGAAGCTGATAAAAGTAATATATGTTCAGATATTTATTGTCCCGATTGTGTCTTTAGAAATCTGTCCAATCTCAATATGGCCAGCACCCCAGAAGGAAAACAAAACTTCTTTGAAGTATCTTAATGTTGTTCTACTGGCCCTGTTAGTCCAAAACTTTAATTTCTTGGTTTATGATCAACATAGCCATCAGTTCAGCTGCACTTTGTTTTTAGCACTAATAGCCAATATATTAACACACAGCTGAGCCCAGGAGTTTTTGTGAGTCACCAGAGGCCTTTGGGGGTGATGAAGCACAAGTGAGGTCTGCATATAGTTTATGCATGACTACATTACGGAGGTTATGCATCATCCTGTTGGTGCTAGCCAAAATATTTTTATTACATTTTTGGTGAGGTTTCATCCCTTGCCCAGAAGAAGGACCACCAGAACAATTGTGTACACACAGGAAACTTGTCGACCATGGCTTTCTAGCTGACGGTTAGTTGCTGGCGGACCTTCCAGGCTCCAGTTTCCTGTGTAACCCTGTAACCCCAACTTGCTGTGAACTGCTTACTTAGTGGACCCTCCTTGACCCCAGAAATACACCAGGCCTGCATCAAAGCCAGAGATCATCACACCCACTCAAGCCAAGCCAATGCTTGCAACTTCACACGGCGGTGTTTCAGTAGGGCATTCATGACACTTAAAGCCAAGTCAAGCTGCAGAGCAGGCAAGGAGGTCAGAAAGTCAGACACAGCCATAGTTTTTCAAACAAAACCCTTGTACAGACACAATGCCAAAGATACTGCCTGATATGTCTAATAACAGAGTTTCATAACAGCAGATATGGTGATAGTTCTGATCTTAAACAGCCAATCAACAGGTGACAGTCACATGTGTGGCAGCAGACATATCTATATGTTATCATAGCAAAGACACATGGAAGTATGCTTATGGAATTTCTTCACCAACTATTGGATAAGGTGTATTACTATAGCAACTGTTCAGTCCTGTTGGCTACAGAGCTTGATTGCATCAGCCGTCTGGATTGAGCCACTAATGAAGCTACAAAGCAGCAGTGTCATTAAGTAAAACCTACATGGATAAAAAGTTTCAAAAACTTATTCTGGGGAAATTTCAGCATACTTGTGAAATGGTTTTGAGATTTAATTGGTTACCACTGAAAATGAAGTTATGTCTCTCCCGGGGCTCAACACTAATTACCTAAAGAACTGCCCAGAGGTGCTGCCAAGATGACTGCCTAGTGCCAAGACTTGTTTCTATAAGCACTTTGCTTAGAAGATTACACCAATGTAATACAAAAGTTAATATTTGTGTTACTACACTCCCTATTATTATCATCGTGTAGTTTTAAAGTTTGATCTTTGCTACAATTATGAATAAACTCAAAATAAAAAGGCAGGTGTTGGCTTAGTTTTTTGTGAAGCCATGTGGGAAATTATTGGGTCAAATAAAATTCACTCAGATCTGAGCTGGTAAAACTGCATGTTACAAGAAAATTTAACAAATTACTTCAATCCAAGTCAAATTATGTGTGTTTTCAATGTGATTAATAGGTCTAGCCCAACAAATACAGGTCAGTTTTACACAAGTGCTGCTTCAGGTGAGCCGCTTAAGATCAGTGTACCGTGATGGGATTAGCAGTACTTGGCTTCAACTTTCCTCATCTATAAACAGACCTGTGACATAGGAGAACTTGGTACATCTTTATTTGAAGTGTCACTTGGAGTGGAGAAAGGCATGCACAACAGTCACCGGCCTCGCACCTATGAAACAGTTAACTCCTACACTGAGATCTGACTTATGTTTTATAATTATTTGCTTACGTTTATAGCAACTTCATTACAACATTATTAATAATAGTGGCTGTGATGTGACCTTGATGAGTGAACAATCACAGAGAAATGGATTTTTTTCTCTTGGTTCAACAGATTTATTTTGTCCAATTTAAACAGAAAGCTGGATTATTTCACCAATTAAATTTTTGTGTGTGGGTTTTTTTTTTTCAAACTATGAATGACTTTTGCTCAGAGAAGCTCGTTCCCTGGATGCTCTCCAACTTGGCAGCACTGACACTAAGCTGCTTTGAAATGACAAAACATGTCCTTTATTCCCCAGCAGTCACTGCGGCCACGACAGACAGCCGCCCATCTAACACAGCGCATTGTTGACTGATTTTCCCGATGGACCTGTTTTACATCTCCACCTACTCATCAGGAGACAAACACATACTACCAGGCTATGTGTGTTTTGTCTGCCTATGTTTCCCCCCCACCACCCAACAGACGTATGTACACAGGAAACACATGAACTGTAACTTCTTACAGTTACATAACCCATGTTCTGAGTTTTCCAGCTGATCAAATCTATGACTGTCGCCCGGCATAATTTGCAGATGATAATGGTTGTAGCCGCTGCGATGCTTTCGACCAAAACAGGCGCAGCTTGATGACATCATCAACATGCGCTATCGCAATAGAGCGGTATAGTCAAAATCTCTATCGTTGGCCAAATTTATATCGTTTCTATAGCACACCCCTATGTGCATGTGAAATGTAGTTAAGGAAAAAGAACATTTTACTATAATTTTATTATTATTATTATTATTTTATTTATGGTTTTAATATTATTAAAGTATCCTTCACATCATTGCGAAAATTAATAACACTGAAATACTGTTGAACTGCACTTTTATTTGACACCCAGTTGTTGAAATCGTCTCTAACTGGACCTCCTTAAATTGAATATCTTCTGAAGCTACAAGTGGGATAATTACTTAGCCCTTGTAAATAATAGATGAGAGGCCTGAGCGAACTACCAAGGAAAACTGATTACATATTTCTTGAGAACTGGGGTACTTAACACTGCACAAATTCTTGGCTATGGACTTTTCATGTTAAATTTTCCAGCAAAAATTAATCACATGTACATATATTAACAGTAATTATATTGAGGTATGGCAAAGATCTAGCCTTTACTAATGCAGTGTTATAGAGTTTACTAAGATTTATTGACTAATTTAATTATTTATCCTTTAAGATATAAGTCCGCTGACTGTTTAACCAAGCTTATTGGTTTCTCATAAACTCCTTCAGTTTCCAAAGGCAAACAAACACTAAAACCATCAGGCCATGGCTGTTCTCCCGGGTGTTACAATAAAGTTTAACATAAAGGCATGCATGAAAAATGGGATTTACAAAGTCTATCTGATTAAGAAGTTAGTAGTTTAAGGCTAACAAGTTGACATCTTAAGATGATATACTGGTTCTGTCCAAAGTATTTCTGAGGGGAAAAAAGCAGTTACTGACAATAATACTCGAATGGTTTAAGGTGGAGTAGTTGACAAAAATATCTTCTGCATTGTGTCCAGCTACAGAATTAATCTTAGATTAATATAAACTGTAAGATGAGGGACAAACTGTTGTTACTCTATAAAAAGTCCCTGCTAATGCTTTCATAATGGGCCAACAGAAAGTCTGAGATGAGCTGAGTAATAACATAAGGCTAGTTATTAATATGTTGCTGGATGAATCCTGAATCTCACCAGAGCTGTCAGATTTATCCAGACAGCTCCCCAGCAACTTCAAACAGAAGAGTTCGCCCTTATATCAGAAATATATCAATTCTCCTTTTCCTCTCAAAAACACTTTGCTATTTCTGGAGAGAAACACTGAAACCTGCACTTACACTGTTCCATTAGTTTACTACTAATTTCTAAACCTGATGCTTTGGGTAGATAAGATTTGTTAGTACTGAAATGAACTGGCTGAGTCTTGGTTTATTAATTAGCTCTTTGCCAGTAAGCCATCCACAGAACCTTCTACTCCCATTTGAACATTTGTGCAATAGCAACCTTATGCTAGTCGACTTAGTAATGTATAGGATCAGAAACAGTTCCTCAGAATGAGTCGCATCATCAGAAAAGTGTTAACAGAGGTCAAAGGCAAGGGCCTTTTTATCCATAGACTTCTACAGGACTTTTCTGCATCCACAGGTATCATCTCTGGTTGCCTCTAAAAAGAGTACTTGACTTTTCAGAAGCCAAGTCATTTTTTAAGTGGATGAAGTTGAAAAGGGAAGCAAAAAATGCCATTCGTGCATTTTTTGGGGGTCATGATTATGATGATAGCACACCTTTTAACGTGAATTGATAGTGAGTTCCCATAGATCCACCAAGGTATTACACATACAGCCACAAAGCACCAAACTCTCTTAGTCTGAGTGAGTAAGTGATTACAGTTTGCACCCAGACATACTCAGGCTAGTTTTAGAAGGTCAAAAGACTGCTTTCTTTCATTTTTTTTTTAAACAGTGCACTCACAAATGGCAGTGCTGAGAAACAAAGAGAGTATTTGTGGTTTCCTGCTTGAACCTGCAGTCAGCTCAAACCAAGGTTTACGGCGTGGGACCACGGCCATGATACCGGCATCAGCAAGTGAACAATAGCCATGTGACACGCAAGTACAGAAACCACAGGTCTGAGCTAGGAAAACTTAACAGGCCTTCTTCTCTCTTTCCACCACAAACTCAATCCCCTCACACCGGCTTTACTGCCTTCTAAGGCTGTATGGTCTCATACTCTGTCACAAGACTCAGTTCATACAGCCAATTCATTGTGTGTCCGCCAATAACCCCCTCTCTCCCCCCTGCAGCTGAAAAGTTGAGTTCGAAGGGGTGAGGAGCGTGCAGTGGGGAAAAGGGGGAAGAATGCTTTGTTGCCTTGTTCGGTAATGTTGTCTTTTCTTCCCTACTGTGTCAGGCCAGCGAACAACCTCAGCTTCCCTTTCAGTGTTACCAGGTCTTCGCACTGACTGTTTTGTTACACATGGACTACTTGCTCTTTCATGTTCAGTCTCTCGCTCTCTCTCTCTCACACACACACACACACCCACAGCGTCTGACAGCAAGAAGTGGTGTTTTTGTTCCTCTAGTAAATGGGCTACGTAATGTGTAGGTCCATGGGCACTGCAGCAGAGCAAAAGAAAGTGACAGCAGAACCAAAAAAAGCAAACAGGGTAAAGTGCATTTCATGGCGAGAAGGAACTCTCCCACTCTTCCATCAGAACCCCTTGATTGTATAAATGGATGCTGGAATGTCACTGGCTGCGTATATGGAAAATCTTGAGTTTGAGCCAGGAGAGCAGCACATTTCCTGGTGGCTTGACGGTCATTTTGGTCAGCCACTTGATATGCAAACATTTAAGCACTGTGCCAAACCTAGACGTTACAGGTATGCACTTGTTCTGATAACATCTCCCCCTCTCTTTCCAAATAAACTCCTAGTGACAACTATCACACATATTGCAGGGGCAAAATAAGACTTGTTGTTTGGCATTAAATTCCAGTAAACAGCTTGCCACAAGCCTTAGTAACTCAAGTTTGTGTGCTTAATTATATTGTATCCTCCCTTGGAGAAATAAATGGGGGTGCATATGGGTTGTGTTGATTGGCGCAGACTGACTCCAACTGTAATGTGCTGCCTATCTGTCTGAATTCATACATTTGCAAACCTTCACAAATCTATTCAAGAGTGACTCCAGTCTGGACAGGTAAGACCCCAGTTGTGCGGAAACAGGCAACCTGTGTAACCAAAAGTTGCCACCGAGAGGTTGATGGTGCTGCAATCAGTTGCTGAGAGCAAAATTTCAATTCAATAACCAGGCAACCACTGATTTTTTTTCTAGTCTTGAGGTTTTATTATTTGCCATTTTTTCTCTGGTGTGACTGAGACTTAGGTGAGTTAAAGTGCTTCAACTAGAGAAAAAAGTTACATCCTACGGGAACATGTCCATGTGTATATACACCCCATGGGCATGTGCCTTGCAGCACACAACAGGAGTTTTACCTGCACCTTTTCGCACAGGACATATGGGAAAAGTGGCATATTAAAGCTCATGTCTGATTGTAGGTCATAGTCAGCAAATGTTTGATACATCTCTTTGTCCAGTAATGTCACGAAAAGTTCAGCCCCGCATGTGTTAAATCAGCTAACAGAAATGAGAGGGAAAGCGAGAGGCTGGAGGTAAACAACAGAAGGAACTGGAGTCCCTGCTGAGCTCTAAAATCACCCCGATGCCGAGATGATCATATCTTCCACACTTATTCCATTAACTTGTATTTACAGTTAAAATAAAGCTAACTGTTTTGTGTTAACACACACAAATCCTTCAGGTGTCCAATTTATGCTACTTGGAAGCCTGTGATACAAAACATGGTACAGGCAGAAGATGTAGACATTAAAGGCCAGTTTAGTGGTTGAGGGCGAGCAGTGTGACAGCCTGCAGGCACTGTGGCTTGTAAGAACGATGTTTTCCGATAGCTGAGCATTTGTAAATTAGCAGAAGCGTTATTCGGCAGTAGGCTTCGGTGTATTTCAGTGCATAGCTAACTCAGCAGTCGGCCCTGACCAGAGCTCAGAAGAGGATTAGCTAGAGTGACAGCTTACAAATGAGCGCTGAACTGAACTGGGCAAATGTGAGCAAGTCACACTGATGCCCCCCCCCCCCCCCCCCCAAACACATTTATAATTAATACTAATGAGATCCAAAGTTAAAAACATTTCTAATGTAATGATTTTATCGTTCATTCATGTGGCTTGTTCAACTCTAATAAAAAATGTAACTTCCTGGGATTTCTCTGTGACTACTTATTGGAGTGAAAGTACTAGAACTGAACTGACGCTGCATAGTTGTGGTTGGCGGATATCAGTAGATAAGCATTATTCTAAGGTGTAATGAATGGGAAACTGATGTAATTAAGGATTGTTTTCTACTACCCCAATTTTTTATTTTTTAATTTGAAAAAACTGCGCTATTGTTTTTAAGAAACTAGATGCCATTTAAAAGCTAGACTGTATATGAAAGATGGATGTGGCAACTGAAATGTTTTTGAAGACTCAAGCTAAGCATTTTAAACCAGAGTTATTATAAAAACTAAACCAAAAAGAAGTGAAAAAGCATTTTAATTAAATTAAATAGAGGTAAAAACTAAAGTCACTTTTTAGACCCAGAAGCTAAATCTAGTATTTATAAACAGTCTATGAATACTGTCTAACACAGTGGTCCTCAACTTTTTTTGCTTTAAGGTGTCGCAGATAAATACAACAAAATAAAATGATACGACCAAGACAAAAACTGTTGTATTTTGTAAATATAATAATAATTGCAAATTCACTAACTTTTTTAGTGGCGTCCTCCTGAAATGCGCCAACAAAATTGAGTGTAACATTCTCCACTCTGCCCCTTAATGCTCTCTGGTCGCTATGGTAACAGTCTGTGGCCCGGGGTTTCGGGACCACTGCTCTAACCTATTCTGTTGCATATGCTGCATAAAATAGCACTATCCGGTCTTAAAGTCTGATGTTATTAGTCATGTTTGGGCCCAAACTCTGCTGCAGGTCCCAAAGTCAAACGAACAATGCGGCATCACTGAGAGTTGAAAAACTGTCTAAATGCTTCAATCTGTAATAAAATGATGGCTGCTTTACCAGGTGTAAAAATTAAGTTACCAGGCATCCATGAAAACAGAATTTATTAAATTTAACAGAGTTAGAAGTTAGCAGGGAGTTAAGCTCGCTAGTTTCCATCTCAATATAATATACCATGACAGAGATTTCTGAAAAAAATTAAGACGTACAGCCCTGCTAACACTTCCAATATAAATGAAGTCAGGGAAGTAAACAGCAGTGACGTTTGTAGGGTTACTGAAGTTGGGCTAGCTGGTATATAATGATGTGGTACATGATCGCTAGCAACACAGCAATGTTAGCATAACATAAACACAGTGAAGCTAGAGGATGAACGCTAACGTTTTTCCACTCAATAAAAGTTAAGTTAAGGGTTCCAGATGGTTAGGGACAAAAGAAATCGCATGGCAGGATGTTGTAAACAGACCAAACTTCAGTCAGGAGAACAACTGAGATAATCGATCCACAATACGAGGTTAGTCATTAATTTACTGCTGCATGAGCTGGGCTGTAGTTACTACGTATGGTTTTAAAAACGGAGCTTTAAAATGAATAGCGGTAATAAAAACCGAGAGAGGCCGATCGTGATCACTGACTGTTTTTAGGACTTAAATAGGACAAGATACAATCATTTTGACATCTATGATTATTATTCCTTACATTGAGGTAAAAATAATTATTCTTTCACTGATAAATTAGCAAACTGCAGCAAAAGAAGTAGACAAATGCTTAGGAGGACTTGACAGCGCTAGTTGTGGGCTGCCAAGCTACATGTAGTTACATCTCCAGCGAGGTGCATAGTGTAGGTTATGTCGTAGGGTTTCCATGGGTTTGCGTATCTACGCCAGTGATTTGAGACAGAAGCATAAATCCTTTGTAAGGCAAAAGTAATGTAACAAATAGTGTAACAAATTACTTTCTTCAGAGAGATGTATTATGTATGGAGAAACATTTTTTCTAATTGCTGCATAGTGGACAGCTTTCTGTATTGAGCAAAAAGAAACTCATCTCATCTATCAGTGGATATTACAGTCACACTGTAGTTCGGACCATTTTATATACGCTCTGGTCAAAAGCTTACATGCAATCATTATGGGGATGAAATTCATGATAAATTTGAGCTTTTAATGATTTCCTTGAACGCTTCTTTTTCCAGGGTGCAATGACTGCACAGCATACATCTTTAAGGACTTTAAAAAACAAAAGCTGGGTGCACAAGTCTGAATTAATTTAGGATTTTCTCTAATCCACACATGGTCAAAAGTATACATATATCCCCACATGGTTAAATGTCACCTTAGGAAGGTGCACATCAACCAGATGTTTTTGGTAGGCATCAACAAGATTCTGGTATAATTCTGGCTAAATATTTGATCCCTCTTTTTGGAAGAATTGGGAGTTGATTTAAATTGATTGGTTTCCTGGCACTGACCCGGCTTTTAGGCATAGTCCACAGATTTTCATTAGGGCTGAGGTTTATCTTTGGGAAGGCTATTCTAGCAGCTTCATGTTCACCTGCTTTATCTATCTCAAACCATTTTTGATACGTGTTTGGGATCATTGTCCTATTGGAAAACCCAACTGTGTCCAAGTTTCAACTGTCTAGCAGTTGGTTTGAGGTGACATTGAAGAATTTGTAGATAAACCTCCGTCATTACTATTACATGAACCAGTACCACTGGCAGGAAAACAGCCCCAAAGCATGATGCTACCACCGCTACCGTGATTGACAGATGTTAGTGTTCCTAGGCTGGAATGCGTCACCTTTAAGGCCCCAGTACAGGGCTTTGGAGCGTGATGTCACAGGGGTGGGCGTGGACAGGATTTTGGCCTGATGCGCCATTTTCCGGGTCCAAACAAAGTGCAAGCGAAAAAGGACCGAAGGCACACACAACAGCCAGGGTTCGTACTTGCTGTGTGGTCGGCTGCAATGTTCGATTGCTGGAATAAGCTTAAAAAGGGTTTGCCTTTTTATTCTTTCCCAACCTGGAAGCAACATGAGGGAGTTTATATGGCGGACCTTACAAAACGAAGGCGTCTAGCCTGGATAGCAACCGTGAGACGAGCTGTTATCCAGTTCACTTCCATCTCCAGATATCTGTTGGTGTGCTCCAGACATTTTCACTCCAGTAAGTTCTATATATGTACATATCACTCTTTATAGCTTAATAATATTATTGTTGGGGCTCTCGGAGGTTATAGAAATTGCAAACAAACATAGAATTGAGTGACTGTGCAGACATACGTGCTATGTAACGATTCGCTAATTATTTCGCACAACTGTAGGGAAGCCTGCCTATGAAATGGATCAAACAAATCCAGACTGGGTACCAACGCTACACATGGGGCACTCTGAAATCCGAACATGAGGGTTAGGGTTAACAAGATACGTGAAGATATCAGGGTAGGACAGTGGTGGTAAGTTGTCTGGGTCTTTACTCCACTGCCGTATTTCATATAGGTCCACATTTGCGGTGCACTCTATTTTTTTCAAGTACCGCTGTTTCGCCTCTGGAGGCAATCGGTATCTATACCGTCTGTTTTCTTTTGAGCTGCTTTTAAGCATGTTTCTTGTCATCGTTGTTCCAACACACTGTGTTTGTTTTGATTTGTGGACCTGGAAAATGGCGTCGCGCTCCCACAATACATTGCAGCGTGAAGTCAACTCCAAAGCCCTATACTTGCCACCACAACATCGTCTCACACTCACTTGTTTTTATACGTGCTGATGCAGTATTCTCCTGAACACTAGGTGTCGCGACTCAGACGATAGCGCATCACATGAGAACTGATATAGGAGAAGAAGTACATTGTTGAGTGTTTTTTCCACAAACTCAAGTGTTGACTCTCAAACTGTTCCACCATCTCCCTCTGTATATTTGTACGCCTCTGAGCTTCTGTACTGGAACATTAATATGGCAGTAAAAACCAGCACGATTGCAGACTCTTGTCTTTAACCCAGCTGTGGCACCCACAGTACAACGCACCATGTTAAAAAAAATCAAGATGTGCATGACCAGCCATAGCGCCACATGATGTGATGTCAAATCTGGTAAGTGACACACAGAACAGAGCAAGCATAATGGTGCATTACTCCTAAACATAGTTGCTGTCATTGTAGCTGAATAGCTCAATCTTTATTTCATTTGACCATAAAGTTTTTCTCCAGAAGCCATTTCACTTGCCAGTGACTCTAATACAAATATGCCAAAAAGACTGGATGGATGACATTTGGCTTGTCCATGTGAGTAGCTGCAAACTTTAGTCAAGCTTGAAGGTGTCGATTCTGCGGCAGGGGCTTCATTTTTGCTCAGCACCCTGTCACTTAACAGCATAAAACTCATTTCAGTATATGACACTGCTGTTCCAGAAGTTTCCAGTTCACGGCAGCCTTGAGCCTTGGTGGTTCCTGGGTTGTCCCTGAACATCCTAGCCAATTTCCTATCAGCTGAGGGTGATAGTTTGGACTTTCTCACTATTCTGAGTATTGGTCAGTCCAATAAGTACTGTCAAACGAATCTTTTTTTTCCTTTGCAAAGGGAAACTGTTAGCTGTAGTGAATAGTGATCATTAACAAGTTAATAGACCATGATCTTGTCAATTTAACACTGTAAATCTTCACTTATTAAAAGGTGTAAGTAAATGTATGTATATAATATTTAAACCTGTATGGATACTTTTGTGTGTGTGTGGATTGGAGAAAACCCAAAATAGATTCAAAGCTGTGCAACCAATTCTTGTTTTTTAAAGTCCTTAAAGATGTATGCTGTAAAACCATTCCACGTTGGAAAAAGAACTATTCAAAAAAATCGTTAAAAGCCCCATGACAATCATGCCATGATAAGTACATGTAAACTTCGGACCACAATTGAATGCATGTTAGTGCACCTTTTTAAGCACATTATATCATCGATTTCGCAATCATGCAAACAAATAACAAAGCACTTGGCGCATCATGCTTACAAAGACTCTTTTTAAAGCCTGCTGTGGTATTTTCCTACAGGGGACCCATAGTTTGGATTTGCTGTATCTGCAAATCACCGTTACAAATACTCTTCGTGATTATTGAGCCCAATTTGCAGGAAAAAAAGCACAACAAAAACGTAGAAATAAATAGAAAAATATATTTCGCTTAAAATGACTACACTGGCTACTCAACATAAATAAGTTTCCGTCATATATGAAAAAATACAGCACACCAAGGAGCTAACGGGATGAGGGAAAATGTCCGTAGCTACAGAGCGGGGAGTAAGCTAGCACCGGGCGCTAGTTAGTGAGTTTGTGTTGTATAAAGTGGTGAGTTTAAGCTGGGTTACCTCTCGCTGACCAGTACCACGTCGGCATCGCTCCAGTGTTTGAACACACACGGTAGGATCTTCCTGAAGGCGAAGAAGAGACCGGGGAAAACTACGGCGCCACACGCTAAAACTTGCAACATCCTGCTCATATTTTTCTCTCTAGCCGCCCGGACACCTGACTCTCTCGCTCCCCTCCGCGAGCTTCGACCGTTTACACGCGGCTGTGAGGCATTTTTCACGCGGCCGGGTTCGGCGTCTTTCACCGGGAACAGTCCACCATCAGCACACACACTCGCACATACTCACACACTCACACATACTCCGCCAAGGCTCAGCAGCAGCAGCAGCACCAGTGTTGAGCTAACGGCAAACAGATGTCAACTACCCGTTGAGACTTTCAAAATAAAAGGCTTGACCTGCGTGTTTCCCCTAGCGGAAGCGGTAATATCGCGACACAAACCCCACTAGGCTTTTATTTTGAAGGCCATTCTTTTCGCAGCATTTACGGTAAATTTAACAACATGGAATTTAACAGTGTTTTATTAAAATTGCGGCTTGTGTTTTCAGCTTAACTTAAATATAGATATTAATGCCTTTGCAGCTGTTGTGTATGTGTTATAGCACATAGACGAACTACCTCCTTTAGCGAAAGTAGTCATACAACATAATCAGTAGTTGCGTAAGCAGGCATTCAATTTTTTGTTTCTCCACTTGGGGGCAGTGCAAGTGTTATATCATCACCAAGTTTGTGTGACGGATGTGTTATGGAGCACTTGTCAGCAGATAGAGCTAAATTATCAGATAAGTAAGAGACGTGTGTAGTATTCGCCCTCGGCTGAGCGACTGAGTAAAGCCATGTGTGGCATTTAAATTGTCCTCTGTGCTCAGCAGCTCGTCAGTAATTTGTTGCTGCTGAAAGCAGCCTTCTGCCATTGGAAATAAGGGGTTATGTAAATGATGAAAATCCTTCAACAGCATATTAAAAGAGTTTAAAGAGCCATGGGGCTTAGAAAGAGAGATAGAGAGAAAACCTTCTGCCAATGAATTAACACCGGTGACTCTGTCTCTGTCCACCTCTCATCTGAGGTCATCAGTCTCAGATACTGCTATCAGCTGTCAAGTAAACACTCTCTTTAAAGTCAGTTAACCTGACTTCGCTGAGCTCTGTCAGGTAGTGTCTGATAGCTGCTTGTAGAGTGTCTGGCATTGAGATTTTTATCTAATGCTTTATTTCTGTGTGTTTAACTAAACAGTGCAAACAGTGGTGGCGCTTTTTCTTTTTAAATTTGTTATTCTGTCCTGTGAAAAAGCGATTTAAAGATGTGCTTTTCTGTGTTACTGAGCACAGAACAGTAAGGTTTTCCTGTATGTGTTTTTTTCTATGTATTTTTTGCTTTTATTTTGACAATGAGCTCTATTAATATCCTAATATCCTCTATTAAAGTGCCTTTTTCTTTGTTAAAACCTATTTAGTTGAGCAGGTTTTATCATTGATTCCTAATAGTGGGTGCTAATGTTGGCTTCAGGTCAACATGGTAAAGAAATGTGTAATAAATAGAGAAACAGAGCATTGTTTATTGCATATCTGAATACTAGCATGGAGGGTCCGGGAATGAGGGCAGCTTAGGATATCTCAAAAGGAAAAAAAGGAATTCAGTTTGAGCACAAGGTAAAGGGTCATACAGCTTATCTGAATACAAATATCAGATGGTAGCTGCTTTCCTTATCACTGTCATAGACACATAATATAACCCCCCCCCCCCCCTCCCCCTATAAAATACTAATTTCCATATTTGCCACACCCAAATTCACCATCCTTGGACATTCCACGAAGTGGATTGAACTGTTAAAAATGTAACCATTTTATTTGCAAGAAAAAAAAAGTGCGGGCCATAATTCAATACAAACAAGGCAAACAAGGCAAACAGATTTTTGCCTTGTTTGCCTTCTCTCACCCCAACCGGTCGCAGCAGATGGCCGCCCCTCCCTGAGCCGGGTTCTGCCGGAGGTTTCTTCCTGTTAAAAGGGAGTTTTTCCTTCCCACTGTCGCCAAAGTGCTTGCTCATAGGGGGTCATATGATTGTTGGGCTTTTCTCTCTGTATCTATGAAGCGCCTTGAGTCGACATTTGTTGTGATTTGGCGCTATATAAATGAAATTGAATTGAATTGAATTTTATTATTTGCTTCGAGCCCTGTGTACAGGAGCTGCATGCTAAAAGATCTTTTGTTAAAAGGGTTGGCGTAATAAGCAAATGCTTCAGCCAATACCTTTTGATTAGCCTTGTCTCATGCTTTCTTGCTTTGTGGTAAATCTTTGTTCTGTCTTCACTGAGATATTTGAATGCTAATCAATAAACATATCAATCAAATCAATACCCTGCAGAACCACTTTTAGATTATCAAATTCTTGAATATATTGTTTTCTGCATGACTTTTTCTCTCACATAGTTGTGGGGAAATTTGGGTGGCTTCAGTTCACTGAGGTTTGCAAGTATTTGTTTATGCAATACTTTGACTGGGTCAATGCATCACCTTGACTCCTTTCTTTTTCCTGTTCGGGATCATTGTCCTGTTGCATGAACCAGTTTTAAGCAATCTTTAGCTGTCAGACAGACGGCCTCACATCTGACTCTAGAATACTTTGGTGCACAGAGGTCGATTCAATGACTACAAGGTGCCCAGATCCTGCGGCTCCCTCCACCACCGTGTTTATGCTGTGGTGATCATAATCACAGTGGATATGCTGTGTTTGATTGTGATTACAGCCAAACCTCTCCACTTTGGTCTGCACAGGTGACATTGTTCCAGGAGAGGTGTGATTATCTTGCTGCCATCTTCTTTTAAGAGAGAAAAGGCTTTCCCCTGGCTTTTAAACAAGCCATGCTTGCTCAGTCTTGTTCTAATCGTACTGTCATGAATTATAACATTTAACATGGTAACTGAGGCCACTAGGGTCTGAGGTGTAGCTCTTTGGTTTTTAGCAGTTTCTTAGAGAATTACACGGTCTGACTTTGGGATGAATTTGCTGGGACATCCACTCCTGGAAGGATTGTTACCGTCAAACTGCCCAAACCTTTTATGTGGGTAGTCTCATTAGCTAACGATCATTAAATCATGTGCATTTGTTTAGCAGCACCTTGATCTCTTAACTCCATTTGGAGCAGTAAGACCGTGCTTTTACAATCCTGCACAGGTACCTGTGAAATTCTTTTCACATGATTAACTATATTTTTCCACATGATCCACACACCAGCCGGTATTGATCGGGCTATAGAATTCAGATTAATCCAATTAAACCCTAAAATTAAAATGTGATGGCGTTAGGAGGGACAGAGGAACTCACAAACAAGATGCCAAAGCAACAGTGCTTGAGATGATAGATTAATAATAAAAAATAATCACTATCTGACAGTTATATACAGACAGTTAAGTATTATATACAAGTAAGTTATAAGTTATATACAAGTAATCAGTAAAATAGCAGACTTGCTATGAAGTATCAGATAAACAGAAAAATGTCAGATCCGAGTTTCTAAAACCTACAAGTCGCATCTTTAAAAAGCTCCACCATGACAACACGCCCGTGATTCCTTATTGTAAATGTGACCATTATGAGATGTGTTTCATTTCCTCTGAAAATGTGTAACGATGAATAAAAAGTGACGAAATCGAAAGTGTAAAGTCTAAAGTGTGCGTGTGGCTGTCGGATGAGTGTTTGATTGTTTCAGAAACAGGCATGACCTTTGTCAGAGACGTTAAAGATCTTTGAAGGGAGTGTAATGTGTAAAACACATCCGTCATGAAAGGAGCCATAAACGCTATCGGAATTCCACGAAGGGGTAATAGGGCTACGTACAATATATTATTGATCATTTTGAGAATACAGTTGAAATTTCGAGATAAAATTAGAAATATTAGTTTAAGAAAAAAAAGTCTTGACAATATTTGTAGATGACTTAGTTAAACCGTACTTCAGTATCAGCTTAGGTAACAGGGAACGGATTTCTCTTGGCCTGGCTTGTGCAAAATAAAGTGGCTGGCGATTGGTTACACCCTCGTGCAGCAATGAGGATGTAGGCTGTATCACAAGACACGATAAGACAGCGGATCAACTCATTTCACTAAGTCATCTACACATTACAGTACTGTAATAGTATTTTGAGTATAATCATGAAATTTCAACTTTAATCTCAAAATTAATATTCTTTTTCTTAATGTGGCCCTAATACTCTATTGTAGCCTTTTCTCTAGAAAACAAGAGAAGAGAAAATCTGGGAGGCAAAAAAAATCTAAAAACTGTTGAAACTTTACCGTGCTGTGTCCTATTGTCTGTGTCCTACAAAATAAATTCCACTCAACAAAGATAAAATCTAATGTCTCCAAAAGTTGATTCTGTTCATCTGGACGTAGCGTTTTGTGGGAGAAACGTTTCGTCACTCATCCAAGTGACTTCTTCAGTCTCAGCTGACTACAGGTTTCCCCAATCTTATAAACAGTACATTTGCATAATGACTGAAACCAGCCCACTGAAAGAACAATGGGCTGGGAGGTCAGTTCCTTAATCTTAATTATGCAAATTCTCATGACCATTGATCAACAACCACTGACCAAAACCCACAGATCAAAGACCACTGATCAATGGCTATGAGTACCATTCACAGAGAGTTGGGGAATGGCTGCAATCACAGCATTGTAAGATGGTGACAGATGTACAAGTCTAAGACCAGGCAACAAAGGAAGTTTGACTTGCTTGTTGTACGTCGGAAACCACCGCAAAATACGGAGCGTGTCCTCAGTGACCAGAAGAGACAAGGATGCGACACAGAGGATGTGGACAAGTGGGTGAAGAATTTGTCTGACAGACAGCTCACCCAAACAAAATACAAAATAAAATGATACGACCAAGACAAAAACGGTGGTATTTTGTAAATAAATAATAAATGCAAATTCACTGTGTAACTGTGTAACTTTTTTAGCAGCGTCCTCCTGAAATGCGCCAACAACATCGAGAGTAACATCCTCCTCTATGCCCCTTAATGCTCTCTGGTCGCTATGGTAACATGTAAATATTTCTTTCAAAATGAGACACACAACTACAAAACAGGAAAAGACCCAGGGAAACAGAGTTAATGATTAAAATCCCGAAAACCATAAATTTCACACCTGAGCCTCAACTCTTGCGGGGTTGGGGGCAGCTTACTTAGATAACTTAAAAATGTTATTGTCTGGCTTTTTTCAGTGTTTTATTTGTTCCTGAGTAATTCCTGAGATTAAAGTTATAGTTTTCACACAGCTGAATAAACATCCAACAGAAAACTGATTAAACAGAAATGTGAGCTGGTAGAGAATTTACTCCATTGTCCTGTTATATTTGAGGGAGCAAAGAGCAGACTGTTGAGCTTGTCTCCACCGAGACAATCTGCAAATTTCATTAAAAGTTTAATAAACTATCATAATGCCTTTATTTTTAGTTAGCACATACCTTAACACTTCAAGCTGTAAGGTAATGATAGTTATATAAGAGCAGATGCATGCTGGTGCAATAAGCTGTACGTTTCACGTCCACTGGATGCATGATCATAGTCAACTAATCGCAAAAATAATTGGTGACTAGTCGACTATCAAAAAAAATTGTGGCAGCCCTACTGTTGAGATGCCATTCTTAAGGAAGTTAAACAGGGAAATGCTGATGTATGCCAAATTACACGAGCTGGACTGAAAACCAGTGATAACATGATTGATTTCCTCCTTACAACAGTGAGCGTCTACAGTCATCTGTAAAACACAGTGGAGGCTCTGTCACGGTTTGGGGCTGCGTTTCAGTCACTGGTGTTGGAGATCTTGTAAAAATTGATGGAATTATGAACACAGAAAAGTACCATCAGATTTTGATCCCCCATGCTGTAGTATCTGGAAAAATTCTTATTGGTAACTGCTTCATTTATCAGCCTGAAAATAACTCTGTGTGATTGGTTGGTCGGAAGAAATCCAAAGTGTAAAGTCCTTGAAGAAACCTAATCTGATCACTGAGCTCATTTTATATGACCCCAACCTGTTAGCCTTTAACATAATAAGTGTGATAAAAATTACTTTCATTTTTTCTTTTGCCCCATAAAAATATACCCTTTGCCTCCTTCATAATTACTATAGATATTAATGTAGACGGTTTCACCACTCTGACATAATTGTGATGTGATGATCCGAAGAGTTATAGGAATTTACTTGATAGCTATACAAAAAATGTAGTTAAGACTACAATATGTCTCTATGAAAAGCAACTTTCTCTTCACCTAACAGTACAAAGTCCTGCACAGCCATCCTTCATCCTTCACTGATGTATAACTTGGATGTGGTCCAAGAACAAATTATCTTCTGTATGTTTACATTGTTACCTGGAAAAGATCCAACAATCATAATCCAGGCTGGAATTACATTTCCTGAAAAACGTAACTAAGAACGAAACTGCATAATAATGAAACTGAGTAGAAGATGGGGTTAATATTCACACATCCCACATCATAGCTTTCATGTTTAATGGAAACTAATTTTCGCTCAGGGGTTCCACAAGGATCCATTCTCAGACATTTGCTTTTTTAAATAATTGCTTTTGCTTGGCGAGTTTATAGACAGTACAATTTAACACCTTTATTCTAGTGACTTATTTCATCATGTCGCATTATTTTTCAATGACAAAGTTATATTTTTATTACACATTCTCCTCGAGTCAGAGGTCATCGGGTTTGAACTGAAGTAGCACTTTTGTTTACACAGCTTTTATGTTATTCAGTCTTTTCGAGCGGCTGCTGTCATCAGCGTACAGACTCGGTAGTCCTGATAGTTTAAATCATTATATAGATACCTTTACCTCACCGGGGGTGGCTGTGCATCAGGAGGCAGAGCAGGAAGTCTTCTAATTGGAAGGTTGGTGGTTTGATCCCTGGTTGCTCCAGTCTGCATGCCAAATGTCCTTGGGCAAGATACTAACTGCAGGAATGTTAGAAAGCACTTGAGCGTAGAAAAAAGTGTTCAGGTAAATGAGGCATGTTCTTCTGGCGTTTAGGTTGAGTAAAAAAGTGCTATATAAGAACTGATTCTCAAAATGCTTTAAAGCGTCAAATATTAGATTTGAAGTAAGGCAGCCAAAGTTGCTACAGCCTCCATTTGAATCCTCAATATGCATATTATCTTGCTAAACATTCCCAATCACTTCGATGCCAATCAGTTTCATCCTGTTTTTGTTTAACAAAATAATTCTTAGTTGGTGGCTTCTTTCAAATACAGGTCAGTTTAACCTCTCTGCACTTTTTTCTTCTTTCATTTGCTGAACAAGCCCATTTGTTACATTTGTTTGTGAAGTTCTGCACTGATATTTGGATGAATCGTGTTTACACTCAAACAAAAAATGAAAGAAATTACTTTTCTGGTCATTTCATTTATTTGTTTGTTTAGTTTCTTGGCTCTTGGGTGATATGGATCACGGAGCCTGTTAGAGTTTCTTGTCCACCTACTTGTTCACCCCTTTGGGCTTTTGAGCGTCCAAACTTTCAGTCAACAATGAGCTGAAATGAATATCCACTGCTCACTTTAAAGACTTGAAAATACAAAGAAGCCTCATGTGTGAATATCATTCTGGAAACACACACCAATTTCTTTTTTCTTTTTTCTTTTCTCTCTTCTTCCTCGACTGTTTTGTTAAAGAACAAAAACAAGAGGCCTCGGCAAAAGTCAAACCCAGGTTATCCCTGCAGCAAATCACTTCTGTGGCTCACAGTGAGATGCAGAAACCATTTATAAATTCTACTTGCGGTGCATTAAAGCACTTAATGGTTTGTCTTGCTAGCACGCTTGCGCTGCTTAAACCCAATCCAATAATAGCAGATGACATACAACTGAGAAGAGAGCACAGATCTGCTGAGGAAGCTCTTGGCTCATGTAGCTGAGCAGCATTTAAAACTAGATTTCCTTTTTTCCTCTTTCCTTTTCCCCCATTTAAAAAACATATATCTTGCTCTGACACACTGGGCCCAGGTGTTGCCAGTATCACCGGTACCTGCAGATGAGAAGGAAAGCAGGGCATAGTGGGCCATCACATCTCCCCATCTGCATTGTGCCTTCAGAGATGCTCTTCTGCATACAACACCAACAAGAAGAACTGACTCTCACTGCATATTTCCTCCTTTTTAGACCGTTTACTACAAAGCCTAAAGTTTTCAGTAGCCATGCTACATTGAAAGTCACTTAAATTGCATTTCTAGCTCATTCTGATCCCCAATTTGCTTGCTTAACTTTTCAAAACTCTCCAAGAAAACTGGAAAGTCAAGAATATCAAAAATCTCAAGAGTACACTTGACATATTGCTCTCATCAACAGTGGGCCTTTTTCACCGGCTCAGAAAAAGTGAAACTCACCCATCGCTGCATTTGTTTTGCATTTGTTGTACAGTTGCTAGTCACTGTGGGGGGGAAAAAACACTGGCAGCTTTGACTCTTTCACGCCAAATTGTGTTAAGGACATGCTGCTGTGCTATAGTGACGGTGTGTTTTCAGAAACAGTCAGCTGGACAGCTCGCCAAGCTGAGCAAACAGGAGGCAGTGACCATGATTTACCCGGCTCTGTAGCCTCTGTATTTAGTCTTTCCATCCACCATTGCTAGCAGGTGCCTCAAAGATAAGGTGAGAAGAAGCAAGTAAAAACAACGTAAAGACCTCGTATGTGACGTGCTGAACATTTTCAGGTAAGTGTAACTCTGTAGAAACGGTTGCTATGGCTCCCTCTTTTTTTTGCAAGTTTTCCTCAAAAATACATAGTAAAGCAGATACAACACGAGGCGAAATCTTGGGAAAAGTTAATGATTATCGAGTACTAATAGGAAAATTGTATGGAAACTATCAATACCAGATTAATTTGTAACATGATTATGTAATTCCATTCTTGCCTGTGAGAGAAAAAAAGGAATTCGGCCACAACAGGTGCCTTTCAGATGACCTTCCCTTCTCTTAAAGATAGCCTGTTTTTGATGTTACCACTTGCTTTATTACATTATAGCTTATCTGACATCCTCACAACTACTTTCTATAAAGGGCTTGGCTGCATTCATATCACATATTATTCATTTTTCTGACGGTTTAAGACACTCAGGTGAAGTTAAAAACACAGACAGGACTATAACGTCATAAACTGGCCTATACTGCTTTGCCTGCCCACACTCCTAGCACCTTAGCTTTACTATCACACATGAAGAAGTACTTCCTTATGCAGGTCCATACACTAAGCGCACACCAATTACATCTCCTTGGAAAGTATTGATAATCCTGTACATGTTGCAACACTATCCTCCAGACTGACCTCTGGTAACATGCTATTATATGTGGGAGGGCTGGAAATGACTGGGTGGGTGATAACAGGTGTCATAAAAGTAGCTGTCTGAATATATCAGATGCGAGGCAGAAGGGAAGCAAGGCATCAGTGACACCCTCTCAGGTGAGTAAGTCAGTTGTTCTCTTGAGGTTTTCTTAAATCTTTTGGATTCATTCATAGACTGCTGTGGCATCGGGGTAAATACTCTTATTACCTTTGATGTGACCACAAATACTCGCTTGAGAGTTTTTGTGTTTTTTATAACTGTATTTACAAATCAGTGATGCCTTGGTGATATCGAGCCATAAAATGTAAATACATTTAGGCTCAACTGGCATTTATTTAAAAAGATATTTTTATTATTTTTGCCTTCTATAATACATTATACCGACACATTACTGATGATTGAGTTTGATTGAAGTTACTCTTATCTGTCTCACATGATAAATTCAGGTCGGCCTAAAATGAGGTGATAAACTTTAAGATGAGTTTAAGATGCATTTAAGTTGCTACAAATCAAAAATATGTTCAGATATGAAAACACCAAAGCTGCTATAATATATTTTCTGTCTGCAAGTGAGAGATTTTAGAGAAATTAACTCACCGTCATGTTTGTGCTTTTGTGTTTTTCATGCAGCTTTTGACCTGAGGAGTCTCTTTGACTACGTCAATTTATTTCCCGTTTTCAAAGCACAATGAAGCTGAGTCTTGTTCTACAGGCTTTTTGCCTTCTTGCCACAGGTAAAAACAAATTACAATACATAAACCTTTAAAAATGATCCTTTTAGAAAAGGGAAGACAAAATCTTTTTTTTAAAGAGAATGTGAAGAGAATAACTAAAGATTATTAATTAACTGTTATTCACACACAAAGCATCACAACAAGATTATCTTAAAAACATCTCTGGCCACTTTGCCCTCAAATGGAAACTGACTGAAATATTCAGCATATATACATCAAATAACTTTGTTTAATTCATAATTTATGATTTTTTTTTAAAGTTGAAAAAGTTTTTATGGTTAATTTGGGCCACATATATACCTAGACTGACCTTTCATTTTTTTGTGTGAAGGATGATCTGTTTCATGGTGTTAGCATAGAATCTAATCATAGTCGTAGCATACCATCGTAGCGAATTTTAATGGTGGTGGACCAAAGTTAAAGCAATTCCCCGTAATCAAAGGGGAGGTTGATGGGAGGCCATGTAGACAGAGTAGGAAATGTTGAAAGGGTTAGGCCTTCGGGGGGTGGGGTGGGGGGTTCAATAGCGTCATTAGAGCAAAGGTTTATTAGTTTATTGAGTTTGTATGAGTTTATTATCTATGACATTCTCCCACTAAGAATGCAAAGCTGCAAATAAGTACTGAACTCCATTATCTTGATATTGGATAATAAATGTCAACGGCTGAAAACTGAAATCTTTAATCTGGAAACATTTTTAATAAATTGTAGAAAAGGTTTTGTTTAAAAAAAAAAAACATGTTTTAAGTCAGAAGTTGTGACTAGTTTCTGTGAGCATCACAGGAACAGAGGTTTGTTAACCTTTTGAGAAACCTTTGTATGATCTTGCCCTTTAACCCTTTTTGATCTTCCTGTCAGTATTTCTGTGTGGAGGACAGAACACGTCATCAACTAGCATCGCGCCAGAAACCACTGCCACAACTAACTCCACCATGACCACAGACGGCGCATTCAACACCACCATTATCTCCACCATTATAACTAATTCTACTGAATCAGTTCCTACAACTGAGATCGTTGAGGAATCCAATTCAGGGCTTTCACCGGGCGCTATAGCGGGCATCACCATCGGCTCCATTGCCGGTGTGGGAGCAGTCGGTCAGTACTACACACGAATTTGCCATCATTTCTGCTTCCTCAATCACATATCATCTGTTATTCATTAACCAGGATGGTATTGGGGATGAGCCATCGCAACCGGGAATATAATTTACAGATACAGGAGCCTATTGGCAAGAAAATATGCAAATATAGAAGGAAATAAGTTGTGAAAATTATGAAAATGTATTAGTGATAGTTGTAAAGGATTACAATATTCTTAGGAAAGAAATTGGTTCTCTAAGATAAATGGCATGATAGAAAATAATAATTGAGATTTTTGTTACAGTGTTTCACAATTTTGAGTATTTAATCAGTAATTTCTCGACTAGTCTTGGACTCATATTTGTTATTGCGAGACATTAATAAATGAATAACAGTTAATCCATTTTTATTGCAGGTGGTGGTATCTTTGGTATACTGAAGTACACAGGGAAGATCTAAGACCAGCTGTTGCACAATAAGGATCGAAGTGGATGTAGATCGTCAGATGAAACTTGTCCTATCCTGAGATCAGACTTAATCCTGACCATGCTGAGTGGATAGAGTAAGGCTTAAATGTCTGAATGGCTCAAGAAGGAATAAACTGATATATGTATAGTATATGTATATTCAAGATTATAATCTCATGGGCCAAGAGGAAGACATAATAACGTCTGTTTCACCACTTTGCTATTTTGATTGCTTGACTGATGGCCAGAAAATAATCCTTAGCTGATCAAAACATTTACATAATAGTATGAAATGTATTTATATTTTATTTGATATGTGTATCTTATTGACAGATACTACTCATCTAGTGGGTTAAATGTATTTAATTTTATGAGTTAATCTTCCTAATGTCCTTCACATTTGATTTTTTGTTTCAGTATAAAGGGTAGACTGTTTAACTATAAAAAAATATGATTTTTTTTGTATAGAAACAAGAATACATAAGCTACTGTGTTCATTTATAAAGGTAAAAAATCTTTTCTAAGTGAATACCGATATTTCCTTTAAGCTAAATAATTTAATTTTATTGATAACATTTTCTTAAGATTAATTTGGCATTTTGCTCAAATACTGTAATTTCCTAGTGAAAAGCTTTGCAATCACTATGTTGTAAATAAATAAATAAATATAAAAATATAATCTGCTTTCTATAGCTGTCAAATAAAAGAGTTGCTTGAGCCATCTAGGTTATTGATTTATACACATACTTCCTTTAGTAGCTGAGTTATTTGCTTAATTTATGAGTTTATGACTTTTCCACCCATCTTAGGCTTGGTGCTTCAGTTTATGGTACAATGATGGTTAGGATTGAGAACAACAGTCTATCAGTGAAAACAGATTGAGAAAATAATGTTTTGTTTGGGACTAGCTAAGTTTTTTGCAAGCTTTCAAACACCTAGTGTTTCCTCAATAATTTGGGTCTTGCATTGTTTGGTTTTATGCAGTTTTGTCTTTGAGACACTTGCCCAGCTCATGCTAGCTTGATGAAAAAGAATTTAATCTTTGACAAATAACAAATACAGTCAAACACAAAAAACAATGAAACTGACATGAAATATATATCGTTCTAGCGTTAGCTAGCTAGCTAGCGTTAGCTAGCGACCAGCAAATGTAGAACTTTTTTGTGAAAATCTACAAGAAGAAAAGAAAACTAAAAGTAATCAAACTGTACTTGAAGTAAATCCAAAATGCCAACTATGACAATTATGTGCCCAAAACTTTGGTGTAAAACAGTTGATGCCATACTTATGGTTATGGTAGGGTGACCAAATGTCCTCTTTTCCCTGGACATGTCCACTTTTCACGTTCTGTCCGGGCTGTCTGGGAGGGTTTTTGAGATCGATGAAAATGTCCGGGTTTTTCTATAGGCCTACCCATATGTGTGACGTCATCCTGAGCTGCTGCTTCGTGAGTGGTTGTTCTGCGCTCACAGACGGGACAGACGGCGCGCTGCTGTGCTGATGATGTTTAAAAGATGCCAAAGCGCAAGTGAAGCATTTCAGATCAACTACAAAAGAAATTTCCTCGTAAAGTCCCAGTACTGGTAAAAAAATAAGTACTGGGATAAGAAATAAGATGAGGCCTTATTTCTGCACCATTATTTAATTTGAGGGGTTTTTAAGTTAATTTTTTGCACTTGTTGACTTGAAAAAGCCTACATGACATTTTTTATTTCAACATTCATTAACTGCACAGAGAAGGCATCGTTTAAATATGTTAACATTTTCTTTAAGCAAACAGTATCATTAAAGTTCTTCATTACTGGGCCAAGTGTCCTCTTTTTTGGAAATCAAAATACGGTCACCCTAGGTTATGGTAAGGAAGATAGTCAGTGGGTACTGTTAATACCAGTACTTTCTCAGATAAACATTAGCAAAAAGGCTGGAAACGGGTGAAATACAGCCTAGAAAATTATGCAATTAAATTGGTTCTGTCAGCGTTAATCTCGTTAAAATGAAGTTAAGGCATGACCACATTAACGCGGCAAATCTCAGTTAGCGAGTTAATGCGGATCGCCCCGTGCGTGGGGCTGCATGGCGTTAGTGCGGTTAGCTCGTTAACGCGTTAGCGCCGTGCAGTCCCAGTTAACCGTTAACGTCATTTTAATGCTGACAGCACTAAATTAAGTAAAATATTCTGTTTATTTAATCTACACAAACACTAATTTTTAAAAAAAAGACTTTTTGAATAAAACAGGTTTTTAACATATTTGAATTTTTTGCTAGTTCCCTACAGTCAACTGAGAACATAAAAACTAACTCAGCAGATTTTATTTTATTTACTTAACATTTATTTAACCAGGATACTGTCCTGGATAAGATAGATAGCAGTACAAACTATGATGGTTGCGCACACTAGGAATACAAACGCACGCACAAATAGACACACCAATCCTCATGTGAAATAGCCCAGTAAAATACAGGAATGACATCACTGTCTGTCTGAGGCTAACAAACAGGGAAGGCAAAAGTTAAGTTACTACCACCAGGTCAATTAAAATCACCTTGAATTTATTTGGTTTAATTTAGTGGTGTACAAGAGATAAATAAGTTGGTGAGTTATATCAGGCTTAAAGTCACCATGATAACTTCTGCTGAAAACAAAACTGGAGCAGGTTATGTTCAGAGTTTTAGTTTAAAATCATCTGGAGGAGACACTTTTCACCAGTTCATCATTTTACAGCAGGTTTTAAGTGTGACCCACATCCTCTGCAGGGTGACTATATTTCATGTGTGCAAGTTATTAACCCTACCTTACTAACTTCACAAATGATGCCAAGCTGTAAAGTTACAACAGCACAAACTGGACGAGGATGTGGCCAAAGGTGCGGTCATTATAACATCAAAATAAAGCTGAATAGGCTGTTGGACTGTAACTTTTAATGTTTCGGTGTATCCAGTGTAAAGTTTTAGAGCTCTAATGTGAACCGTACATCACTTCAAAAATAAGCAGCAGCACTGAGTGCTCATTCGGCAATAAAAGTAATTTCAATTAGAATGTTTATTTTACTGCTCTATGTGCCAGATTAATGATTTTGTGGAGCATTACCCCTGCAGTTTTTTTGTGTGTTCTAGTTTACAATCGTATTTTTATATTCCTTATAGATATTTTATCACTACCATTATCTGATAATGTCTCTGAATTGGATTGGGTGTCACTCATAGGGATCATTTTGCGAGGAAGAAGAGTCACATAAAAAAACCACACAAGTACGTACACTACCTGAAACAGATTAAAAGGGAATGTTAATAACGACTACCATCGCTATGCCCATTATCTCAGGCTGGGGTTTTTAGGCCAGCTAACAAAAGAAAGCCCAGCAATATTTAACTGTTTCTAGTATTCCTCTCGGTGCCCTAAGATTTAAGATTTTGCAGCAGATTCCAAGAGGAGGGAACTGCAAATCTGCTTTTTCCAAATTCAGCACGAACTTTCAGGACAGTGAGGTACTATTCAAGCAAGAATAGTTGCCTTTAGCTAGTCTCAAAAGACAGAGAGGACGAGAGTACAAAGTAAAAACACAGTTATGTTATTCACCAACTGCTAAATGTTTAATGCAACAAAGGGAGAGTCATCATTTACAGCTGCTCAGTATTTTTATTGAGATCTTGACTCAGCCTCAGAGTCATGGACTGTAGTGATACAGTTTCAGCTTTAAAAAGTCAACATGATCATCCTCTCTGCTAGATTTACTCATTTTACATCTGCGCACCAAGTGCAGATCGTCCATATCACAGCTTATATTCAGCTATATGTTCTGGTAAAAACCAAACTGGAGATCGTTCCACGTTTCAACATAAAGTTTGTAGAACTTTAACTAGCACTGGGGTCAGATAGTGCTCCCACTACCACTTTGAACACTTAATGTGAAGTTAATATTCAACATTCAAAGGGTTATTTATTGTTAAAGAATTACTTACAATAAGGTCATTATAAACATTACTTATAAGCTAACCCCAAAGTAGACACTGACGAAAGCTGCTTAATCTAAAGCAATGGTCTTGATATAAGTTGAGGTGACCGGTGGGCCAAACTCCCACAGTGTGAGGTCTGCATTGTAAAGTGGACTTTAGCCCAGGTGACAGCTTCATCATTTTATGGTATGGTCATTTGCTACGGAGGTGTCAACACTGGGAGTGCTTGGTAACAACATCTAGAACAACACTTCTCTCCATGCAGGCAAATAGCTGTTAATACCCTGAGCTGTGTGATCAGCCCATATGGTGAGCATGGGCGCCAAAGGAACTGCGTGTGAATGGGGGAGGGGAGTGTCCTGCTTGTGTGTGTATGAAAGTGGAAAGGACATTTTTTACTGACTATGGGCTTATGTAATGTTGTGTTATATTATGGGCTCGTTTTTCTGACAAGCAGCCTCTCAAATTTTATAAATAACCAAACAACCAAAGAAAATCATCATCCCCACAGATGTCACTGGCATATCATCAAGTAGATCTGTAAGGGTTGATTTATAATTATTTATTTTTCTTGTTTTGATCCTCCATCTAAACCAGGGTTGTCAAACATATGGCCTGGCGCAGCCAAACTGGCCTGTGAAAGGGTCCAGTTTGGTGCACTGGTTGGCTTTGGAAAATGTGAAAACTGCAAATAAGGAGGGAATAAATTATGGACTTTAAACAGTGTTTTCTGCAGTTCTACAAAGACATGATCCATAGTAGTAATAGATACACAGTAAATGACAGAAATAGAGATGTTTTTCTTGTTATTATTCCATTAAAATAGTAACAGAAAAGATCCTGTTTTTTCAACTTGCTAATATCAGGCTAGCAGTACTCTACAGTACCAGCAGAGGGAGATCTTTTATTTCAAGCCGACATTAAAATGATCGAAGGATCAAAGGACAGCCTTTAAAGAGACATTAATAACACATTTACATGTAAATATGTATTAGCCCCCTAACTTAACCGTTTCTGGCATCGAAGGACCCTGGAATGCACTTCATACCTTCCTTGGTCACTGTTGACTTCTTGACTTTAAATACTCTATATTATCTCCCCCTGCTGATACTACAGCATCTGCATGTGTGTCCATTTCACTCTTTGGAGAGATCAGTGTGTCTATTAGACGTTTTGCCGTGATATCGATATTGATAACTGGGGAGATTGTACCAGATACAGTAGAAATAAACAAGCGACCTGCAAACAACACACCAAATCCTAATCTCTGTTCCTTTCATTCATATCCCAGATGAGCCCCCACATTTGTTACCCGCCTCCACACTCACACCTCTAGACCTCTTCGTGGGAACGTAACAGAACGTCAAACTGACGATGGACCCAACACTTTTCTTAATTTTTATTGTCTAATTTTGGTGAACTTGTGTGAATTGTATCCTCAGATTCCTGACAGTTGTGGCACCTGGTGTGGTCTTCTGCTGCTTCTTCTCTGGTAATAACAAGACATTTACGAGAACTGAGAACTGCTGCTCACTGGATATTTTGTATATTTTTTTTCAAAAATCAACTTTCTTCACCATTGCTCAATTTGAACTTCGGGCCATCGTGACCATGTCTTTATTCCTAAATGCATGGCGTGGCTTGCACAGTTGATTAGATATTTGCGATAATGAGCAACTAAACAGTTTTACATGGTCATGAGTGTACTTCTGTGTTGTTTTCACAGTGGGTTAAAAATAGAACATTTTCTGACAATTAACAAACATTTTTGTTTTTAATTATTTGATAAAATCACAGTAAAGAGATGCCGGTACTTTTTTCATGAGTAATTTTACACTTTTAGGAGTGTTCCGACAATTTTCTTCGATTTACTGCAGAAGCTTTTCATTATAATGTAGAAAAACTGAGGGGTCTTCTTGAAAATTCATAAGAAATATCAGGGATCCGATGTCCATTTGAAGTTTTTAATAGGGCAGTAGTTGCATATGGGTCTACCATACTTAAGCTCAAAGGGGACTGAATATTGCCCACAATGTAAGAAGAGTTTGGCGCACCTTATTTAAAGCCTCAACATGCATTTTAGATACAACCCAAACTAGTCTGCTCATAGATTCTTCATCATTAATTAACATTTACACATCAGATAAATCTATTTTTATTAACAGGTTATGTATCACCGTTCTTCAATATTGTTAGTTTAGACTTTACCCAGATGTTTTAGACCCATATCAAACACCACTTTTAATTTTTAAAGTCTTTAAAAAGGCTTCAGTTTAATCACATAGACAGGAATCATCATCAAGGGTTTGATCAAAAACAATCAGCATGAAACATTTACTCTCATTTCACCATGAAGCTCATTTTTTCTCTTGCACTACAAATCAGGAGTATCCCTGTCCTTAACAGTGAAGCACTTTCACCCTTTCATAAAAGCCCAAACTAGCTCAAAGCACTACCTGAAACAAACAGCAGGACAAAGTTGAAAAGGCTTAATGATCATAATGATCAGTGAATGAATAAATCTGCATCACATCTATTTTCATTAAATATACCACATCAAATTTATAACAAGCTGATAAATACACAGCTCTTGTCTTCAAGGCTAACCAGGCACTGATCCCTCTGACCGTGTGTGCGAAAACTCAGTTTGTGTTGCAGTGGTGATAACACTTAGGCCTGCTCTGATAACTTTATCTTTGCTCCTCACAAACTGGCCCAGTCACAAACAGATCATCTGTCCCAGCCCCTGAAACCTAATCACACACACACACACACACACACACACACACACACACACACACACACACACACACACACACACACACACACACACACACACAGAGTGAGAGAGAGAGAGAGAGAGAGAGTAAGTATCCGCTGAAGATTTGAGAGTTGCTTCAGAGGTTCCTGGATAAACTTCTTTCTAGTGATCAATGAATGTTGCACAACTGCGCAGAGCTCCCTCTAGTGGGGGAAGACCTACATGATGAATGTGGCTTTAATGTGGGTGAAAATGGTCATTCACCCTGCAGTTTTAAGCCTCTAATTGATATTTAGCACAGAGGATTTTTTTGGGGTAAATTACTAATATTACTTAATATCTTATAAAGTTGGTGGTAAATAGAAGGATGTTGTGTTTTTACACTACTAGCACACTCAGAAACGTAGGTCATCTTGCTTTATGAAGCTGCAATTCCTTACATAATCTAATCTGATCTAATCTAATCTGGGACTCTCCGCCGTTTGACCTTAGAGCTGAAGAAGCTTCTCGGATGAGAGGTGAAACGTCTTTAAACAGACGCTTTTCTTTCCAAGCTCTTTAGACTACGATGACCTGGATGACTGAGAGCCTTCACAGACAATCTAATCTGTCCTACAAGCAATACAACTTAGAGCTGCACCATTAAGCATCATTTATATATCTAAGAAATTAATGGTAGGAAACTGTGTCACGATTAACTCTGAAAAACATCAATATCTCCAATCTTCGTCAGTTTCAGGTTTTTTTTTTTTGAGGTGTGAGTAGTACAAGAAAGGTTAAAAACATGAAGAAGACTTAAGGCAAATGAATATGATTCTTTTATATGACTATTTTAGGGAGATTAAAGAAACAATACTTTGCAGACTCGTTTTTACTGTGTTTGTTTAAATGAAATGCAGTTTGATTCTTTTTTTATTGTTTAAAAAAATGCATTGAAGTAATTTTTCTGCCATGTTTGGCATCTGAAGCGGGCAAAAAAGGGGACATTAAAGGGAAAATCTTACTTATTTTCCTCTGGCCTGTCCTCTGTTTGATTGTTTTAGTAAGATTTACCTGAGTTTTGGAACTCAGCTGCAGAAATAAACCCCTTCTTTTGATTACAGTGGAGGTAAATGCCTCTTACCTTGTGGTGCTCAAAGGTAATAAGATTTATTTCCAGAAATCATGACCCAGCTGGTGAAAGAGAAAATTCAAAGGTTGTCCACTCTTACATCAAAACACTTTCATCAAGGTTTGAGGATTTCTTTAAGTGACTGGGTCATGATTTGATAAAATGTATGTTTTGGCGAGCTTTGAGCATCACAGTGTAAGTGCCATCTGTCATTATAATCAGGGGAATGCAGCATTTCTACAGCTGTTATCTATAAAAGATAGGCACAGTTTAGATCAGCCCAATGGGCGGCTTTGCAATATATTAGTAAGATCTAGTGCCTTCCGGGTTATTTGAAATATATTTTTATTCAGCACTGCTGCCTCTCTGGGACGTGATGACATCATCAGGACACACTTGTTTGTTTTTTCTAATTGTGCTGTTATGAACTTTAACATTCAACATGAGCAGTGCACAGGAGTGCACGGTCTACCACGCACCTGGTTACCAGGAAAACTGGCAAAACCTCTGCTTTTATAGAAGTGCTCACCTGCTGATCAGTTAATAAAGAGCATTTGATCATCAGCACCTGAGTGCTACTGTCAGCTAATCTTTTGTCAACTGAGCAGGCAGCCCTGCATGTTTTGTTTTGGCAGATTTTTAAGCCAGATGCCCTTCCTGATGTAACCCTGAGAGAATTTAGGTCTCTGGCTGGACGCGAACCAGCAGCTTTTTGCTTGCGGAGCAAATATGTAAACCTCTTTGGAAGGAATGAAGGTGTAGTTGATGATTAGTGGATCATAAGTGACTGGTGAGTCCAAAATAATACTCTGGAAGGGAAAGTGTTGATTAACAGGAGTTGGAACATCACTAGTCTGGATGGATTTATTGCATTAATTTGACTTCAGGGTCGCTGTAAGGCCTAAAGAGCCAATTGTCTCGTACGATGTACACAAAGGCACTGCCTACGGTGGCCCCGAAAGGCCAAACGGACTGCAACTTAAGAAACTTAAGACAACACCAGCAATAAGAAAAACGCTGCAAAAGCACACAAAACACAATCGAAATAGAAAAAAGAAAACAGAAATAGGAAAAAAGATTTCCAAAAGCACAAGGGAAGTGTTTCTGGGGAGACAATAACCCGACGGACCAGTTGCAGGAACCCAAAACATGCTAGGTGTGTTTTATCATGATTCATATAATACTGATGACGGACACACTTACCTTTCATCTTTTCTTTCCTCACAAAACCGATAGATCCTCCACTTCTTTGAAGTGTCTCCCAGCGCAATTCTTAGCATATTTTGGTTTCTGCAACTGGTCCGTCAGGTTATTGTCTCCCCAGAAACACTTCCCTTGTGCTTGTGGAAAACTGTTTTTTCCTATTTCCGTTGTGTTTTGTGTGCTTTTGCAGTGTTTTTCTTATTGCTGGTGTTTTCTTATGTTGCAGTCCGCTTGGCCTCTCAGGGCCACCGTACACCGTTCTGCAGAAAGTCTTAATCAGCACACACTGCTGGTGACTTTCTACGGGGTCTTCTGTGTATTCAGCTGATTCTAATTTATTTGACTGGATCAGCAAGCGTCTGCTGCACGTGACACAGGATTTCTGCTGTGAAGTGTGAAAATAAAGGGTTAATTAATAAAAATCACACATGCAGGGCAAGTTAGTGATGGATTTTAATCATTTACAGACGCTGGACTGTCTTAGGCTTTAAGTCAGTCACATTTCCTGGAAGAAGCTGCTTTGGTATGTGCTTGGTGTGACTTTTCCCACAGTACAGTTACATTCGCTGCGCTGTTGATAAATACTGTACAAAAATATAATAGGATGTTCCCTCTGCACTGGCAGAGAGGGAAACCATAAAGCTTTGTTAAATTATATATACACATAATGCACGCTCAAGCTCTGACATCATATTAAATAGAATAAATTATATCTTGCGTTTGGTGTGTGAGGCGTGCTTCTCAAGTCTCTGTAATAACAATAAATTCTTAACACTAATAATCTATATTCAAAAGAGAAAAAAAATGCACTCAAGTGACAAAAGAGAAGCTTCAAAATGTCCTTTTTGAGTGAAATAAGGAAAAAAACATGCTTGCATATTGCAAGCAGCGTATTGCAAGTTTCGCACTTTTTACATTTCCTCCGACTGTTGTTTCACTTCAACCCAGCCAGTGAGCGAAGCTTTCAATCCTTCAGTGTAAATATGCCTTCTCATCCACCGTTTGGCGTCTCGACGCTCCTTTTTCACAGCTTGCATTGGTAGGACTCTCTCCACTAGGTGGAGCAATCTCCCAGCAGGCAGTGTCTGACTACTTTGTTTTTCCTTCCCTGTTATCAGTCCAAGTTTAGCACAGCTTATCGCTCCTCGATGGCACCTAAAGCCGACACGTCTGATATTTGCTGTGTGAAGGGGTGGCCAGCTCGTAGAAGAGGACGTAAGCATTGCTGCTGCGAACCTGGCTGGAGGACATCGGGCTCACCCTGCACAGAGAGAGCACACGGGAAACACTGAAGCGAGGGCAGCTTAGCACAAAGTTAAATATTTGCACATTATGAACCAGGCTGCAAACATGCACACTTTGCTGTAAAGCTGTAATGAGGTCAGCTTGATGCAATTAAGATTAGGTCACGTTCATCTGACAGCAGGTATATACAGCTTAATTAGACTTTAACCCTTTCTGCCAGTCTGATAAGATGATACGCTAAGTAACACGATGATGCGAGAGCTGATACCTGGAGTCATTGTAGCTGTACCACTCTCCCAGAGCTGGGTTTTTGCAGTAGGCTGTGTAGTGGCCACCCAAAGCGTTTCCACTGTGGTTGGACACTGCATAGAGGTTATACACAGGGCGCTCTGCAGAGAAGAGACAACACAGCTGTCAGTCAACACAGCGGCAAAGCTAAAATAGATTGATTGTCCTTCTCTCCTCTGGAAAATACATACCGCTGGGTTCCGAGGCAAACTCCCGCAGGTCCAGATCTTTAAGAGGGAAGTTGACGTAAGTGGAGAGCTTGCTGGCTCGGACGTTGGAGTCTGAGAATCGTTTAAGGTCTGAGGGAACACTGGGTCAAGGATCAAAACTGGTTCAAAGATAGCTTGCATCGATCATGCAAGCTACAACCGACTGGCAACAGGCAGCAACTTCCAGGGAATGGACATTTTTTCCTAGTGACTGGAGATTACCAGGGTGTGAGTAGCCAGTCTCCATGGCTAAACCACTAAAGACACGTTATTTGAACACTGATTCACTCTGCTCAATATCTTTATCGCACATGGCATCATTGAAATCTCTCTGCTTTCTGGAAATATTAAAATGCAAAGATGTGAGGAAAGGATACGAAGTACGAGGACCTGAGGGAACTTCTGGATGCTGAACCTCTTGGTGCATTTTCTTCTGGCTTTGCATTTGGTGCACGTCTAAGAAAGAGACGAACACGGTGTAGGCAGTGTAATCGATACATTGCATCATCTTTACAGAGGAAAGTGAGACTTGGGTTATTTATGCATTGCCTCTTACCGGTCTCTCCTCTCCATCCAACACATCTTCCTTTGTAAAGAGTCTCAAGCAGTCTTTGAGAGTCACTTCGCCTGAACTCTTCTGTGGAGGCAGACAAGTGTTAGAAATCAAGCACTGCGTGAAGACTTGCCTAACGCTTATGATTAAGATCGGTAACCTCTACAGAAATTACATTTAAAACGTGGATATAATTTTAAATCCGTGGCTTATGCAATGCGATAATCCAAGACCACAGCAGGCATTTTACCTGTGCAATAGGTATCGAGAGGTCCCAAAATGGATCAAACACAGTGGAGCGGAAACCACAAGCTGTGCAAGTCAGAGAGCTTTTCAGCTGCCCCACAAATAGATCTGTGAGCAGGATGGAGGACCACGTTAAACATTTATATTCTTTTAAGGCTTATTTAAGATTATTAAGTAGCTATGGGTTAAAAAATAAAGAAATCACTCACCCACTACTTTGCTGTCCTCTCTCGCCAAGTACATGTTCCACATCCTTCTGCCTTTTTCGTCATCCCTGTAAAAAAAACCCCAAAAAAAACCAGTAAAGTCAAACCGATGTTATGTTCACCTGCAAACCAGTGATAAAAACTTCAATTAAAGCCTCTTTAAGATCCTTTGCAACTCAGATATTGATAAGTAAACTCATTGTTAATATTAATTCACCAATTTTGGGGTTTGTTTCTCCTCCAATGGCCACAAAATGTCAATTACACGATAATTATAGATGAAAGCTCGCTATGTTGACCACTGCAGCCCAATCAGGGATACAGCAGCCACCCAGACAGGCTTTGAGTGTGAGGCCACACTTACGCGAGGTGGTCAAAGTCCAGGACGGACACTTTAGGGCGGACCGTCACACGGTTGACTTCATTATGGAGACCGTCCAACAAGAAGCGGAGAAATTCCTGAGCATCCTGTTGGCTGTAGAGGGAGACATTTTTACTTGATTTTACTGACGTGCACGGCTTCAGGTTGACTTTAAAAGAAGGCGGAAAACTCACTTGCAGCCAACGAATTTTGGAGCACACCTCTGGACCTGGTTCCTGAATTCAGAGGGACTGATGGGCTCATTGTTTGCAGAGGTCCACAGGCTCTGAGTCAGCTTTGCAAACTCTGAGGTAGACAAATTGCAGAAATCAGACCACTATCTCAACTTGGTAGGGAATTAACTCGACTTAAGATCTGCAAAAATAACTCATCGTACCTTCGATGAGAGCAGTGTTTGACCTGTAGTTGTTGTTGAGGTCTGTGATGTGGCCGTTTCTCAGACAGTAATCTCTCAGCTCTAAAGTGTTACTCAGACACTGGAGGATGGAGTTCATGAAGCACTGCAAATCACATCAAACAGAGAGGCCCGGTAATTATTAAAGTGAAGACTAAACCGAGTTATTTGCACTTAAAGGACAAAACGTGACACTTACAGTGTTACCCAGGTTCTTCAAACCCACCAGGCCCTGAAGACTCTTGTTCTGTTCACAGAAAAAAAAGAAAAGAGATGTCAACATTAAAGATTTACATGACAGTAAAAGTGTTTTTCAAATGACAGAGCAACTGATCGGAGGCACTGCTACATTTATTCACCAGCGCTTGGTAGTGAGAAGGACAGTAAACCAGTGAAAGTCTGACCATGCACAACAAAAATGGAATCGAATGGAATATGCAAAATTATAGTGTTTTTTCCAACAGGTCAAAATTCTATAAATTGCATCTATAACGTGTTAAACAGCAACTGTTCTCTCAAGGCACTGGCGACAGTAGAAAGGAAAATCTCCATTTTAACAGGAAGAACCAGGATTAGGGAGAGTCAGCTTGACTTTGAGTCCTAAACATATTGTATTGTTTTTATTTTATTTTATTTATCCTCATAAAAAGGCTAATCTGTTAAGTTTTGAAATAGATCATGGTTTGGATTAAAACACAGTTGTTGCCACTTTTAAGTCTCTATTTTCTCGGCTCCGTGGTTAAGTGTCACCATTTTTACAAGAAAAAAAAACAAGTGCTGCCTACTCAAAATACACTTTATTGTAATGAATGCAAACTTGATTTCTGCCTTATGTCTGTTTAACACTTTGTGAGGCTCTAGGTTCATGCTAAAAAAACAAAACAAAAACAAAGGCCGAAGAAGCCGACAGATCCGCATGCATCAGTGTGATCACACCACAGATTCCTTAAGAGTGAACGAGTCTTAAAAGACAGGATGGCATTCGTGCAATGTGCGCGTTATGACGGTCACATTGCTGGCACGGGTCTGCTGCGGCTTTCTGCTAGGGTTCCATGTGCTTAGATTAGATACCACGGTTCGCTGTGACGCCTCCCCGCACCCGTGACTGTGGTGAGCCCACCAGCACACGCCAACGGTGACATAACGTGAGCATGTGACGCTGACCGGTGACAAAAAGTCCCCCTGTGGGTCTTCAGGGGCGCAGCGTGGCTTTCAGATGTTTGTGTAAAGTTTCACATCACTGCCTGAAGTCACGGATCAGCTGGTTTAGTTTTGGACATAACTCGTGCCGCCGTAGGTTGGAGTAAATCATCTGTGGCCTGGGAGTGATGCAGGTGTCAAAAAGAAAAAAAAGTCTGCTGTGCATGAGCTGACAGGATCCTTTTACAGAGCGAGACAGCTTTTATCCCCCACAAAGTATGAGGGTGGAAAAGACGTTTAACAAAAAAACCCCTTGAATATCTGCAACATAATTAAACAAAGATAATGAGTCAGAGCCGATGTTGCCGCTCGGTTCACAGTCAGCGTGTGCGTAAAACTTTGTGCCGTCTATGTTTCCGTCAGCGCCCCGATGACGGTACTTCCGCACGCTGCTTCTGTCAGCAAAGGTGTCGATGCGTGACAGTGCCGAGCTGCTCTTCGACATCATGTTACACTCTTATTATAATGTTCCCTCATGCAGGACGGGCTACAGGTCACAAACCTGTTAACAGCTATCATGCATGTCAGAAGAAACAATGATAACATTAATTGAAGAGCATGGAATCCATTTATTTCACATTTTAAGTATTAACCATGTCCTGGACGAGCCAAAGACTGACACTTAAATCTAGTTTGTAGCTTGTATCAGACCCAAAATGAACTTAAAGCCTGATGGTTTCTTTCTTTTTTAAATGAAATGACATGCTGGGGTTAGCTTGTGTCTCCACAAAGAACAAGCAAACTAGTTGCAACTATAGTACACTAGTTACATTTATGTATTTCATTTCTGCAGCCCATTAAGTATTAATCCTCTAATAGTACATTTTTAATCCATATTAAAGCAGCACAGGTTGCAGGCATTCTGGGTTCTGGATTACATCTGGATGTAAGTGGTTATATAATCAGAGCGCTCCCTTTAAATCTCCTGATGGGCAGTTCAATTCAATATTGTTTATATAGCATCAAATCACAACAACTGCCCCTCGAGGTGCTTTATATTGTATATCGTAAGGTAAAAAGCCTAAAATACCACAGAGAAAACCCCAACACTCACATGACCCCCTATTAGAAAGCACTTGGCAACAGCAGGAAGGAAAAACTTGCTTTTAACAGGAAGAAACTGGCTGAACCGAGCAGAAAGAGAGGGATTTTGGCCAGTTGAGTTGTGCAGTTTTTAGTTCTTGGAAACAAACATGTGCAAGAAAAAATCCACGTTGTCTTTATAGCGTCCGGTGGAATTCTTCCGTGACAACCGGATTATATCTGCGTTGCAGTGCTTAACCTTGGAAACCTGAGCCGAGCAGGATGAGTGTATCTGATTACTAGTTAGTAATGCTGAACATTAACAAATCTAATATATTTGAACAAAGTAATGTAATTGTTCCCGCCTTTCCTCCCTCTTATGTGCCGCTGTGATTATAAGTACTTCTAGCTGAGAGCTTTGGTGCCTCGTGATCACTGTTTCCATCCCTCAAAATAGAAGTATGACTAAACAAGCGATTAATTCCCCTTTGTCTAAAATCTTTGTGTTTCTCTTCCTCTGTGCACTATTCGAAGGTGACCATATGGTGTGGGCCCCCCATCTGCTCCGGTGAGCACCAGCCGGCGGGGCTTGGCACACTCAGCGGGCGCCTTTTGATTTAAACGACCCGTCCAAAAATCGGTGGAAGCGATGCGTTCAGGTGAACCGGAGCTCGCCACGCTGGTCTTTGTGACTTCAAAGAAAAACAGAGAGACAGAGAGAGAAAGCGCAAGAATGTGCCCTGAAGCAGCTCTGCATGCCTGCACAAGGCCATATAACATGTGATGAAGCAGGCAGCCCTCCTGCATACGCTTGGTGCCAGCTTACGCCACTCCCTTGGAAACATTATAAACATAAATCTTTGCTTCATGAAAAGCAAAGCTGGGAAAAGTCCAGAATACTCAAGTAGAAGTACTATTACTTTCCCTAGACTGTGCTTAGGAAATAATGAGCAGGAACACAGGAATTTATAAGTTATCCGATTATTATTTTTTAATGAACAGCCAGTTTCAGATGTTTGAAGGCAGCTGTGAAAAGCTGCACCCTGATGCTGCAGATAAGCTCCTGCTAACAGCTCCCTCTGGCTGTACTTTGACTTTGAGTTGAAGGCTAAAGTCAGCTAAAGCATGCTGATATGTTTAAAGTGGAACAAAAAAAAAGAAAGAAAGAAAACCCAAGAAATTCTGACTTTGAGTGGCATTCACTGCTGCTGGCGTTTCTGCTACAGTCAGCGGATAAACTAATCAGCTGTAGATTTCTTTCCACCTTTTCAGATATTCAGAAAATGTCCTGCAAAATATACAGATCTTCTGCTTTTTTTAAATAAACTAAATATGCCTGATGCCATCATCACAAACAAACAAAACAACCCAAGAAAGTCTTGACCAGGTTTTCTTGGGCATCTGTTCGGCAGGGGTGGGGATTTCACTGAAAGCCAAAATATTAAAATAAGCCTTCAAAAGTGACTTAATTAGAGACTTATTGACAGTGTAAACACCGACACACGCACTTTCTGAGTAAACCAATAATATCCCCCATCAGCGAGGACTGGATTGTGACCTCAGGCAAACACCGCAGACCCACATGGACCCACATGTGCAGCTCTACATGTGAACAAAATGTCCTGCGTAAATGATAAGTGGACATTCCTTATCAACAGCTTTTCTTCCTATTACACAACCAGCTTGAATAGTAAATGATGCAGGGGTTAGCAGCCCTTAACCCCCTCTTCACCTGCCCGCTTGTGTGTGCGTGTGCGCTTTCAGCCCAGTACTTCTCCATTTCGACACCAATGACTGGCTAAAGGTCAAACTGAGACCTCCACCTCAAATCCTCTGGCACTTCACAGGGTTTACAAGTTTAATGACTAAAGGCTCAAGAGCTGTTAAAACGGACTCCTTTAAGTCAGTGTACCTTATGCCTCACTCACAAATTCATCTAGTTTGCGTGATCCTCAAGTATCTGCTGTCTATTTTGCTCTTGTAGTCCCATTTCTCCTCATTTATCATCATATTTTTACTCTTTATGCATCATTGCTAATAATTTCATCGCAATATCTGTGCAGTAATATACTGAAACGTTAGCCTCGTCAGGGCCTAGGCCCCTTCACGACCATATATCGTGGTGACACCCCTGGAAAATCAGTTTAGGACTATATACAAAGGCATAAAAACTTTAGTTCTTTATATATTTTCAGAAAGTCCATTAAATTCAGAGAGGCACCAAAATAAAATCATGCAGAAGGAGAATGCTTTGACACAGATGAGACAGATCCAGGGGGTGCTGGACTCACCTTGGCCTGGTTGATGATCAGACCCATGAATGTGGACACCAGCACGGACCGGGACAGCGGGTGGCTCCTGCGCCTCATCTCCGGTCTGTCACATGGGAGAGCGGCCGGGTCCTCCGGCACCGTCACGGTGTAAGAGTGTCGCAGAGACGGCATGTTCGTTGTCCGATAGAAAGATTGTAGCGTCATCCAAATAGCAGCTCCAAATCGCGCACACGCAGACGAAGTCAAGTGTAGGTAAATGGATGCTGAGTTGACGCGCGTGGGATACCGCTGTGCGTGCACAAAGTCAGTATGTCTCTTCTGTATCTCACCTGCACGCAGATCTCCTGTGTTGTGAGTATGAGAGCGCGTGAGCTGGAGTTTTTACTGCGTGCGTCCCCTCCCACTCCGAAATGACTGGTGCTGCCTTTACGTGCTGTGGGAAATTTGATTACCTCTACTTTGCGCATCGACAGGTAAGCAGCTGTGACCTTCGATTAAATCACTTATTCAAAAACCTGTTTCAGGTAATCAGTATGTATGTCAGAGTTTCAATAGCAAAACTGCACCAGTTTTAGAGCACTAAATACTAATGCTGTATGGCATTATAGTAACTTACTATAATAGCTTACTATTAGTAAGCTATTTTACATTATTCTTAAAGTGACGCTTAATTGAAGTTTTACTTTTAATGACACTTCTTAAAAAAGAACCTGCAACTCTGCGCAGGCCTACTGCATACTGCCTACTAACACTTCATACCTATATATAAATATTTTATGTGAGTAATGTGTGACTTGAAGTGCAAATAATAAAATCTTTTACAAGAAATGTTGTTTAATGCTGAATTGTGAAAATCGCCAATAATGCTGGCCATGCCAACGCATCATGTTATGAAGTCACTCTAAAAAAAAAGCCTTCAGTTACAGGGACTAGAAAAAGAGCGCATATTTCTTGCATATTGGCATCTTGCTTGCGGTTACTTGAGTTTCAGGCTCCAGTCCTGTGGAAACAGCTCCCAGTTTGTGTTTGGGAGACAAACACCCTATTTACTCTCTACTTAGTTTGTCCCATCATGGGCGTAACTTTGTGCTGAACACTGAGGGGGTCGAGATCTCTGTCTAAATAAATAAATAAATCTGGGTAAATTCCATGATTATTAAACATGCAACTATTTTGCTGATAATTACTGAAATGAGTAAAGAAAATCAACAGCCTATTTATGCAAGATAATTCCCTAACCCCTAATTCCCTAACTTGTTTTTCTTCATGTTGTCTTGTTTTTATGTATTTATGGGTTTTAGTTACTAACCTATCATCAGTGTTGGGAAGGTTACTTTTAAAATGTATTCCACTACAGAATACATGCCCCAAAATGTATTCTGTAACATATTCCGTTACGTTACTCAATGAGAGTAACGTATTCTGAATACTTTGGATTACTTAATATATTATCATGCTGTTTACAACTACATGAATGTACTATTGCTGTGATTTATTACTGTTACTGAAGATCCGCGGCTCCGAACCGTAGTAAAGGCACCTCTGGCTAATACGGTGGGTTCTGTGTCAGGCTCGTAGCTGAAAACTAGCTATACTTTGTTGTCTGGGTCAACTTTGCTAGCGAGAGATAGAGAGAGGCATTGTAAGACTGCTCCAACGGAACTTATTGTTTTTGGAGGAAAACACGAACATGTATATATGTATAGTCGAGTCTTAATAGCTTACTTACAACTGGGCTCGTCAGGCACTCTTCTTGGCTGCAGTGGTTATTATTATATTTACATGCTTCCAGCTCCCGTTTTTGCTCGATGACAGCTCGTACTTTTCCTTTTTCTCCCTCCCTCACTCACAGACACATAATGGTATGGCAGTCCATTCTCCCTGCAGCACGGACTACACTGCCTATGATGCTACATTCTTTAGAGCTATACCTGTAGCATTCTCCCTATTAGCTTAGCACAACAACAACAAAAAGGAAACACGCAGAGAGAGTGCGTCACCCTGTAACCATGGCAACCGTAATGCTGCCACCTGGAACAACAGAACGTAGCTGTCAAACAAAACCCAAACAGGCCTGACCCGCCACAGTATGAAACAGGAAAGTACCGCCGTGTAATCCATTTATTTCAACAAAGTAACTGTATTCTAAATACCACCTTTTTAAGCGGTAACTGTAACGGAATACAGTTACTCATATTTTGTATTTTAAATATGTAACGGTGGTACATGTATTCCGTTACTCCCCAACACTGCCTATCATCCATACGTAAGGAGCTCATTCTGGGGGGAGTTCTTTTTTCTCCTCGTCTTTCCTCATGTTGTGCTTTTTCCATTTTTATACCTCTCTGACCCGTCTTCCCCATGTGATGTTTGTGTAATGTATGTATGGTTGGAAGGGTAAGATGGCACTGGCGTAAGGTCGGCAGCCTTCACCCAATTTCTTCCGGGGCCAACCTTCAGGATCAATAAAATTCAATTGAATTGAATTGAATTGAATTAAAGGTCCAAAACATACAATATTAATTATAATAGTTAAACTGTTCAGTTGACTCTAATGTAAGTAAACAACCTGAACACTTTTTCTCTAATAAGTTACTTTGTTACAATAAGTAATGCACTGTATGTAAGTAAATACAATAAAAGTCATATTGTAACCTTCTGTTGTTTTAAGAGGTGAATGTCTTTTATACTAAGTACACAATATATAAGAAGGAGCTTTACATTTTATGGCCACGTGGACAAAGGTAATGTTTGAGCTTGATCACAATTTCTTTCAGCCTATCAGCTCTGATAATTCAGACACAGCTCAAAGAGCAGCTGATCTCTTGTATTGTGTGTTTTAATGAAGGATATTCATCAACAACGGCATAAACGAGGAGGCAGAGATGAAAGTATTTCTGCTTACTGCTTTTTAATAAGACGTTTTCAACACCACACAGCAAGGAATAGTTTGCTGCACTGCTATAGAAAAGAAACAGTCGTGCTTTATCTCGATGATTTTGGTTTATAGAAACTATATAAAACAGCTTTGAGTTTGATAAGAGGCTTGTAAACTTTAACAGGTCCATGTTAGCTTCTATGATTTCATCTACTGGCTCTAACGGCAGGACTATTAAAATCCTGGAGCAAAGTCCGGTGGCCTCATAGTCACGTAGCGCAATGCTTAGCTGGTGAATCAGATTTTATATCTATATGTAGCACTGCATGAGGAAAAGGTGAAACCACGCTTTTAGTTGCACAAATGATGTCATTTTGAAAATGACATAATCGAAAATGTGGACAGAAGAGATAGAAGAGAGGTTGAGGGAAGTCCATCATTAGTGTCCTCTGGAGTTTATGAGTATTAGCTCCACATTTAATGAGAATCTGACCACTTACATAACATTCAAACATGCAGCCCGATCCCCGTCAAACTACCACACTGTGGAAAAAATGAATGTGCACTAAGTAGGTAAGTGAGGCAACACCTGAAACAATAGCAAAGCAAGCCCAGCTAAAAGACAGAGTACGAGAATTCTTTTTAATCAACCCTATAATTAAACTCTCCATACGCACAGGAAGAATGAAGCTTCTTGACATTCCGGCCATGGATAATTGTTACTGCATGTTAAACATGACACACATTTCACTGGGTAAAGCTGCAGGTTTATCAGGGAGAACTGGCTTAGTAGCTTTCGATGAGAGGGTGAATTTAGGATGATAATCTGTGAGATTTTCAGTAATTGTTCACTGTCTTGTGTGCTACTGCACTGATGCAGCCGGTATAAAAGAAAAAATAAGAAAAAGGGTTTTTTTTGTAGTTTTTCTGCTGATTAAGCTTGACCTTTTTCCTCTTGTCTAACCTTTTGAACTCTCTGTAGCAGCACACTCAGAGAGAAACTGTTCGCTCGCCCAACCCACCGAGTCACAGTGAGTCACCTGGAACAGCATGTGTTACGTTTCCCATCGTCACAATCTGTATTTTGAAAATGACCACAGACTTCAGGTGAGGATGATGAAAGTGTTGCAGATGTTTGGTCCAAAGCCAACCTGTGAACCCGATACGAAGGAATGGGTTTACTTGAGTCCTTACGATAAGTGTTCAGATATTTTACATGTAAATAAACATACCTGAAAAATAAAACCGAAGCTGTGAGGTCAACCGGGCTCCAGAACTGAAAATGAAACCAACATTAAAATACCCAGTGACTCCCAACAACCAGTCACCAACTGGTTGGGAATACACAATTATCTACAGCGACCAGTGGTTGCCAAGGTGGTCACCAGCTGGTCACTAGAGCAGTTGGTGTCACTGAGAGCTGACCAAAAGGAAAACAAATGTGTGAAATCATTTTGATGAGCTTTTAAATGTTTATTTTTGAAGTATCTTAGTTTTTCCTGTGTTGCACTTTGTAGACGGCCCCTCACAGCTTATTACATAGAGACCAGTGCTGTTTGTCCACCTCAGATAAATTTGATGGAAATGTTTATAGGTTGTTGCCTGCAGTTCAATTCATATATATTTATTTAATATTTAATAATTATTTAAACCTAAACAATCAGACGACCCTGTATAAACAAGCATTTGATGACAGCAGGAAGGAAAAACTTCCTTTTTTACAGGAAGAAACCTCTGGCAGAACCAGGCTCTGGGAGGGACAGCCATCTTCTACCACCAGTGATGGGAGAGTGACAGGATAAACAAACATGGTGTGGAAGAGAGCCAGTTGGAACGATGCATCAGACATTTTGATTATTTTAATAATTCTGGAAGCTCGAATCAGTGAAAATGTTGAAAATGTTCGCAGCTGTGCCGATTTCAGAACTCCAAAATTACAAAAATGGCTCAACTTGCTGTTATTTGTTCACTATCTGTTATTAAATGTTCACTACTTACTTTGAAGCACCGAGACCCTAAATAGTCAAACAGCCGCTAAGATAGCAGCTAATTCATTCAGCATCTAGCTGGTGTCTGCAGTGAGATTAGCTGCACACACTCTTTGAATCAGGTTGTGTGTTGCCAGGTTGCTTCAACAGATGGGTGGAAATTGTATTTAGCAAGCGGACTGTTGATTAATAGCAAACCAGATGGTCCCTCTCCTCTTTAGTCCGGGGAGAGTGGTGTTCAAGTTCTCCACAAAGAAAACTTGGACTCGTCTGAGCACAGAACAGTTTTCCACTTCAGCTCAGTCTCTTTTAAGAAGACTGCAGCATTTCTGGATCATCTTCACATGCGACGTTTTCTTTGCATGAGAGCTTTAACCTCTGTGAATGACACAGTGTTCACAGACGATGATTTCTGGAAGTGGTTTTTAATGCAGAACACAAATTTTCAGCTTTGTCTCTTAGATTTCTCCAGATGTTCTGAATCTCTTGATAATTTTATAGACTGTAGATGATGAAATACTCGAAGTCTTCACATTTTCACATTGAGGACCATCACTCTGAAGTTGTTTCGCAATTTGTAGAGTTTTCATTTATTTATTTTGCTGATTGGTGATCCTCTGCCCGTCTTCACTTCTGAGAAACTCTGCCTCTTTAAGATCCTCTTTTTATATCCAGTCATGTTACTGATCTGCAGCCAGTTAACCTGACCAGTTTCAAAATGTTCCTCCAGCTGTTTCTTGCTTTCTCTTTCAGCCTTTTGTTGACGCCATCCTGAGTTTTGTGAGACGTTGCTGCCATAAAATTCAAAATAAGCGAATACTTTCATGACATAGTGAAACGTCTCAGTTTAAACATTTGATATAATTTTTTTTGTATTGTAAAAACAAATATGGGGTTGTAAAGATATATTGTATCCTATAGGTTACAATCTCATCAGCATTGAAGCGTTCAAGTATCTCAGTTTGAACAAAGGTGAATTAATAACAGGGGGAAATTACACTTGATAAAATTCAGATAAGAACCGAGCACTGGGATAAGACCTCTAAATAATAATCATGCCTGAAAGCTGTGTTATGCAACCAGCCAGAGCACATGCATGCCATAAAAATGAATTAACTCAAAAAACAAATGCGCGTTTAAGGTCGGCGCTGTGAGGGAAATTCACCCTGCCAGCTCTGCCCCAAACAATTATACAAGAAACAATTGCAACAAAATCACACCCTGTTTTAAAGATGGCATTAATCCTCTCGTGCAAACACTTCCACTTTGCTGCTCCACGCCCAGGCGAGGCCTTTGTGCCTGTGGAAATACTCGTGCCTGAACAAACCCAGGGAATCCATTCTTATAAACTATGCAATTACATAAAGTTTACACTGAGTCACTCACTTGGCTTCTTTCACAAAGAGCAGCAAATAAAGAACAATGAAATACCAGCAGCGTTATGAAATGAGGAACAGATGCACGCTGATATTCTTTGGCCTGTTGTGGTTGGTGACTGTGGAGGACAGCGTGAGTAGAAATGCAATACTTTTACACCCGCCGATCACTTTCTGAGGTGCAGCTGTTCTTCAGCCTCTTAGTTCAAACGCCTTATGGTCACATGGCAGCAACTCATGCGGGCATGATCAAGACGAAGTTCAAACTGTGAATCGGGACAAAGGTGATTAGAGTGTCTTTGAACGTGCCGTGGTTGCTGATTGTCGAAATATTTCAGATGATTTACAGCTGATTTACAGTGATTTTTCCACCTAATCATCTTTAGCGTTTCCAGAGCGTTGACAAAAAAAAGAGAAAATATCAGGTGAGCAGCCGTTCTCTGGAGCAAGCAGTGTAAAATAACCAGACTGCATCAGGCTGACAGGAAGGCAATGGTAATTTAAATAACCACTCATTATAGCCAAGATGCAGAAGAGCATCTCTGGATCCAGAAAACATCAAACCTTGAAGCAGATGGGCTGCAGCAGCAGAAGACCACACTAGCCAACACTTCTAGCTAAGAAGCTATACTGGTCACAGATTAATTCAAAATGTGTTACTCAGTTAGATTTAAGTACACAAATGAGTCTGTTAGGATTACACATTAAAACTACCAGGTTCTTGTGATCATGGCTGGCACTTCTTTCACAGGTCTGTCCCACATTCGTACTGCAGACAGGAAATGCACTGACGAAGAGCTGCTGCAAGAATTACTCAAGAAAAGAAAGGAGGAACCTGACCGCTTAACTCTTTCCACCGTAAAGACAACATTTCACAACCCTCCCAGTACCCTTCATGGCAAGTTTTGACACCTCGCCATGATAGGTGTCAAAACTGTCATGGCGAGTTTTGACACCTCGGTATATATCAATAAAGACGTGGTTTGAAGACCAGTAGAATCGTTTTCAGGTTTTTCCAAGAGTAGCTGCATAGGCAGAGACCACGCTCAATAACTTCTAATGCACACCCAGTCTATAAACAGGCCTGCGATATGGCAGAAAGTGCTCTGTTCAGAAAAGAGAAGCAAGGATTAGTTACTGCTCGTTGGCTTTCAATGGGTAAAGAGTTAAATGGACCATTAATTGCATAATAAGTGTTTGCCTTTTATTTAGATGGAATGCAAATCCAGCTGACGGAGCTCTGCACACTGTCGCACGGCCGGTTTTGTAACCCACAGCGAGGTAAAGCTCACTGTACAGATAAGAATCTGCTTATCTGCTGAGGTAGCAAATACACTGAACATTCCTGAAGGACAATTCAGGGCTCTCTGGACACTACTACCCTCTCCAGTTTTACCCATCCATCCAGTTTTTAAACTCCTAAATGGTTAAGTAGGGTTGCAGGGAGCTGGAGGCCCCTGGATAAATCAGAGGGCAGAATATGTGCGTGCCTCTGGTAATTAAAAGAAGGCTTTAAGTGCAGAATATATTTAATGACAATAGGTAACAATTTTATCTGGAAGTGTGATTCACGAGCACATGTTCACACCCAGAAATACACACTCCTACAAACTTACATAACCATGGACACAGAATAGACTTTGTATGGGAGGGAAACTAGGCCTCGCGCTTCAACTTTGTTTTCACTAGCAACATATAAACAGAGCACCTTTGTATGATATTTACATAATCAGTGCCCCCACTGACCTGTGTGTGGCAGAGCAGGCCAGCTTAACCTTTTATCTCAGGCATTTCCCAGCTTCCCTTCTGCTTCAACTAAAAGCAAAATTAAAAGCAGCAAGTTTACCAAATTATTCTTGCGAGAAAATATTTGCTTTGAATATTTGCCAGGTCAAAATGCCTCTGTGGGCACTTAAAGATTGTTGCTAGTAAAGAAAAAGAGGATCGTCTAGAGTCCTAAATCAGCTGTTAACTGCAGTTTCCGTCTCTTTTCAGTGTGAAATTGTGTCTCCTTGTGCAAAGCGTTTCCTTAATGTGTACTCTTACATCAAAGCACTTGTGTGTTAACAAGTGCGGGGTGAGTGTGAAGCATTTGGCAGCTCCTCATGTGTTGCTGGCAGTACTTCACTTTCCTCTCAGCTCAGTTGGTACTTGGACTTTATGAGGAACTGCAACTGCTTCAGTCTTCAGTTAAACCATTTTGTGTTGAAATTCATAACTGAAATGCCAAAAACTGTGTCCTCTGGCTGTACTCTTTAAGCTGCCTTCCTACCAGAGAGGCACAGCGTGCTGCAGGAGCCACTGGACTCACGAGGTGACAGCAGAACTTTGCAGCTGCATGCTAGCTTGTTAGCACACCAAAATCAGAATCAGAATACTTTATTAATCCCTAAGGAAATTATGTGGGTTACCGTTGCTCCAAAACAACCTTAAAGTGGACCTGGTATTCTAATTTTCAGCCGCGTGTTTTTTTTCTTTGGTTCTGTCAGAGTAGCTTTGTCTGATTTGCAGTTCAAAATAATCCCTGTTTATATTACTAAACTCACAAACAGAAGGTTTGAAGGGGAAGCGCAGAGGCAACAATGGAGGGAAGGCAGGTGGTTTAGCCTGTGTCTAATGCCTAAGAGTGTTACTTTGTAAATTGGCTATAAATTTCTAAGCCTGTGCTTTGCTTGTGTGTTTAAATAAGTTTCCCCTCACAGGTCACCTGTTCTCAGCATACAGGTGAAATTTCATTTAAAGGGGTCGATATGAACCAGACCCTACCTGAAACAGGCCCAGTAGCTCATCGCTCTCTTTTTTTATACTCTTAAGGCAAATTAAACGGATTAGTTGATGGTTTGTTACTGTCTTTTCTGCCCAACTCGTTTGACCGCTGCAGCCTCACCTTCCTCCATCCGCCTACATCCTCATTAACAGTCAGCTGCAGTGAGATGTCACTGACAGTCGGCGGATGACGACAGCGAACAGAAATCCTTCAAAGGAGCGACTCCCTGCACTGTGGAAAGAATTTAAACAGATCCTGACATTGGCACAGTCATGAGTGAGGACTGGATGACACATCACTTAATTGTAGCTGGAGCTTGTTGCTAGGAGACAGCAGCTTGGAGTGGATGTTTACTCAGCGTCAGGAATAACTTTACAGTGAAACACAACCAAAGATGTAGCCTTTCAATTTTTTTTCTTCAGGTGACAAGTGACATTTTAATGCTGTGTTTATGAGTAAGTGTCGCCTCTGACCAGCAAATGAAGAGCTCTGCTTCGCAACCCCGACCTCTCTCGCAGGGCTGCATGTTCTGGATGAAATAATGCGTGACTCACACTGACTTTGAGAACGTCTTCATTTATTTATAGCAGGGTGGTGCTGCTCTCAAAGAATAAAACACCTTTTTAGTCACTTAGTTTTAAACAACACACACAAAAAAGATACCGATTATTTAAAAAGGTCAGCGATGACACAAACCACCAAACTGACCAGGACTGTACATTTGTACACAAAAGGCAACAACTACTCTGTTTGCTTTTTATTTTGTGTAACTGCACCAAAGTGTCAGAGTTCGGAAGAACTTTGAAGGATCTGTAAGATGTGTGGTTGACGTTTATTGACATTTAAACCTTTAAAAGCAGCTGACTGTGAGCTGCAGATAAACCATCCGACACCTGCTCCACTCCTCAAACTGAATTCATGCAATGAGTGTTAGAAAGTACACTGAAAGGCACGAGGAGACCGAAACTAATTAGTTCAGAAATGACACAAAAATTGGGTTTTTAATGGCACAGCTAAACTCATCCCCTGTCCCCCTCATCCTGGGTACTAACATAAAAAGGTAAAAAATTACACCAGTAAAGCAACATCATCAAAACCACTCACGCAGGTGAAGTGAAAAATATTGATCAACTAGTTAAAATGCAATTTTTTGATGGGAAACTTTGGGTTTCTTTAAGAAAAAATTAACCGTCAATTGCAGTTTGGTTAAATTTAGGCAACAAAGCAACTTTTTAAGGTTTAGGACAGACTGCGGTTCTAATCCACGGTAGTGGCCCCACTCGAAAGCATACAGACGCCAAAGGAGTCAAAGTCCCATTGCCAGGCACTAGAGGGCGCCCCCTGAGGTGCAGCGAGTCAGATCTGTGCACAACATCAGGCGGGTGGTTTTAATGTTGTGGCTGATTAACATTTTAAACAGATACTTCACACATAAATACTTCACTTCACAATGCATCACCCTTTCACACAGTTTTCTTCTTAGATAATCCCTAACCTCCTTTTCAACCATAACCTGCTGTAGGTTTTATTGGTTCAGAGCAATAAACCGTACAGTTAGGAAGCAATTATATAAGATAAAGTTTGATCGCTCGTTTCTGGGTAAAGGTTTGCACTCTGACACAGATCTGCAGATGCTCAGTTGCCAGTTTCTTAATGAAATCTGTACAGTTTTGCCATTTTTTTTAAGAAACAGCATGTTTAAATGTTACATACAGTAACATCAGCTCTTCTTCCTCTCTTAAGCTTCTCATCAAAAAGTCACACCTGAGCTGTAAAGTCCATAAAACAGCATCATACTTTTGGGGAGACTCTCAAAATACTAAATGAAAGTACACGATCACATGAGTAGCAGAATAGCGCCAACCTCAGGCTGAGTATAAAAGTGAAGCCCAGGGAGTTTAAGCTTAAGCGTCAGGAAGGGGCTACTGTTTCTGCATGGTTGTCAGACCAGGGTATGCTTTAGGTCAGGCCCAACACGGGATTAGCGAGCCCACGAACATAAAGCACATTTGGTTTTTCGGTCAGCTGCACCCTTCAGTCCTCACACCCAGTCTCACCACACCAAGGCAGCAAATCCTCAGTTCAAGGTTTCAAAGACTGGACTTTGCCATGCCCATCTTTTATTTATAGTTTATGGTACTTATAAACAAGCTTCTTTCCCATTTCGATCCAAATGTCATGAATATGTGACCTCGTGACCCCTGAATGACGTCAAGTCAGCACAATAACTATTAACTGCTTGGTTTTAAAATGTAATTTAATTAAAAATATATATATTCAAATTAAAAGTTTCTATTTTACTTTTTTGTTTCATCTGATTATAAGTTTAAAATATAAAAGGTAACTTTAATAAACCTCTCCACTGAGAAACAGGAAATTTACAGTTATTTAAATGTCATTTATTCATAAATTAATAATAAAATAGTTTGATGTTTACATTTTGATGGCTCTGTAAATCAATTAAATCACAATCATGAGGGTTTCTAGTTGTTGCACCCCACCTACTCATTAAGATCTGATCACAGTTTGGACAGAATGGGATTTATGAATAGTTCACACTGGAGTAAAAACAGTCAAAACTGATGGTTGCCTGATTACTGCTGTGTTTTGTTGCTTTTTTTACTTTTTACTTGCAAGTACTTAGTGCAAACATATAGTTTTTTTTTCTATTGCAAGGTAGTTGCAAACATTGCCTGGTGGGAGGCAACCTGTCTCCAAGCAACCGATCACTCTCAGACAGATTGGTAAAAGTTTGCAAACACAGACAAATTGCTAGCACGCTGTAATCAACTAGTTGTATTCTGGTTATAAGCGGCAGCTACGTCACCGTTTATGGTGGAGTGTAGTTAGTGGGAATTTCTGATTAATATAAGTTTGATTTGAATGTGATTTGCAGCAGATTGATTCATAATCACTATATTATCACAAACAGACTGAATGCAGTTGCCAGTTTGAGTGCATTCAATTGAACGATAGCAGACTGACGTCGTCTTATTGTTACGCTAAGGTCATTTTAAAGATGGCATCTGACTAAGAGGTCATAGACCCGATCCTGTCTTTGAAGCAACAATTTCAATGGCAAAAAATTCGCAAGTTCATTGCACACAGTCATGATCTCCAGCCACTGCTTTCCTTAGTGTGACTGTAGAATAATATCAGGTATAAATACAAACAGGTGGGATCACATTTCACATTCCCTGATGATTTACAATTATGCCTTTTTTAACTAATCAGTTATATTACTGTTTCTTTTTAATTTAGCCATTGTCTTTCCATAAACATCACTGTGTGATTTTAGCTGTTGTACCTTCAAGTTTGTATGTCTAGGATTGGAAAATTACTTTCTTTGGCACCATCTGGTGGTAGCATGCATAATATGTTAATTTCCTATAGAGAAATTTGTAAAAATATGTTATAATCACATGAAAACATCTACACATAGTGGCTTTAGGTGAGTGATAAACAGTGGGAGTCCTGATAAATGTAAATAAGGGAGCAGATGGGGATGAAGAAAAACACAATAAAGCAGTGAAACTGACTGACTGTCCATGTATCTAGAAAACTGACTTACCTTTTATCAATGAAACGTGGAGACAAAAATTAGTCTGTGTACAGTATATTCTGTCTTGACTTTCTGGCTGAAACACAGCTGATCTACTGGCTAATCAATGATGATACTTTGTGCATATTCAAGTCTTTTTGTGTGTTTGATCTTTGTCATTTATTGCCTTCTCTTAGCTCACAGAGCGTTAGGAGAGGAGAAGAGTGTGAAGGTGAGCCAGGAGCACGGAGATCGCAGCGCTGACGCTCAGCAGAGGAATCGCAGGTGTGATGTCACTGCTTGAGCTCACGGCTGGAAAAAAAGAAGGGAGTGTGACAACATTTGTGAAATGTGCATGTGGTGGAAATACTGTCTTAATGCTACTGGTTTTTACAAATTACCAGTTTAGTTTGTGTGCAACATGCAAAAGCTACAAGAGTTATAAATATATGGAATTCATATGAACCAATCTATTAACTAATAATTAAGTTAAACGCCCTAAATTTTATGATTTAATGCACAGAAACGTGCCCGCTTTTTTAGTTGCACCGTTCAACTGCTCATTAATGCAAATGTCTAATTATTTAATCACACGGCAGGAACTCATTATTAGCCATGCAGACATGAATCAAACAACCTGCTGAAGTTTAAAGTGAGCATCAGAATGGGGATAAAAGGTGACTGAAGTGACTGAACAGGGTATGGTTGTTGGTGCCAGACTGGTCTGATTATTCAGAGACTGCTGATAAGCTGGGATTTTCCCACACAAGCAGTTCTAGAGTTTACAGAGAAACAGTCTGAAAAAGATACAATTTCCAGTGAGTGGCATTTCTCTAGCTGGAAAAACCTTGATGATGCCAGAATTCAGAGAAGAAGGGACATATTCTTGGCACCGTTTGCTGCTGACCATGCCGTTCCTTTTTGACCACGGGCACTGTGGTTATAAAGGGACACGGCACGTGAGTTCTCTGTATTCAAAGGGCCTCCACATTCGCCAGATCTCAGTCCAGTGGAGCACATTGAGGTGGAGATTGACATCATGGATAAAAGCAGTTCTGAAGGCATAAAGGAGTCTAATCTGGTACTTACAAGGTGTCTAGTGGCTGTATCTACAAGACTTAAACTTTATTAGCTTTGCTTCAATCACTCCAATTGTGTGAAACATGATGGAAACTGTAAACTATTGAGAAACATGCAAAACCTGCTTGGTGACCCTCATGTGTAGTTTCTGTTTTTCTGGGGCTGATATTGCCGCGGTTTAGGTCATGCTATGATTCAATAAGGCGGGAAAAAAACCTTAAAATTAGGTATTTGTAGAATGCATATGTGTGTTTTTGTTGTCCTTACCCCGGCAGCTCTTCCCATCTCTTTGCAGCATCCCAGTCACACAGCTGCAGATGGGCCCAGCGGCCTTACTGGTGCAGATTTGCTCACAGCCTCCATTGTTCTCCTCACACCAGTCAGACTCTGAAAACACATCAAACGCTAACCTACGGCTTTTTGTTTTTCCATAGATTACTTAAACAATAAACTCTAAAGTGTGTACTTTACCCAATAAGCTATTTTCTATCTAAAACTATGCTCACCTCTTCTTCTTATGGGTCCAACAGACAGTATGTGCTCTTTATGGTCACTGTCCTCTGAGTACATTCTTCTCTTATGTGGACAGTTCTGCACACACAGTTCATTGATACGTCAACACCCAAACACACAGCGGGACGCTTTCTGATTTTTATTGCTCTTCTCGATTTACTCACCACTTTGCAGGCGTTCGTCTCTGAGTCGCACAGAGAAACGTCACAGTGCAGGTGGACTTCATCGTAATCCCCGATGAACTTGAAGACGGTGACGTGAAAGCGGCAGGTGAGTGATACGCCGTTCTCTGCCATGCCAATGGTATTGTCCTTAATGTTTGGGCACCTAGAATATGCAAGATATTAAATGTGCTGTAGTCAAGAAGGTGGTTGTGGGACTTGGGAGGCAGAACGGTCAACAAAAGGTGAGCTTTTAATATGGATAATGTCAACATCTAAACTAAACAAAGTCTTAAAAGGGAGTCCAAACACTGATCACAAATGCAAAGGCATGAGAAAGACCCGAGCATGCGTGCATAACTAAGAAGTACCCGCAGGACCAGATAGATGACACAATGAAGACAAAGTAGAGCGCAGGACTATTTATACACATACATGACTAAGGAGATAACTCTTGAGTGTGTATAAATAGTCATGGAAGTAGTGTTTCTTGGAAACAGGTGAAAAGTCATACAGGAAAGATGCAAAACTAAAGTAGGAAAGGAACAACAACCATAACTGACGCAGGGAGGGTTTAGAGGACATGCTAAACCTGGATGAACTAATTCAAGGGGAAAGAAAGACAAAGTTATTAATACAAAAAAGAGGGGAAGGAAGTAAAAGTAATGCAGGGCATAAACAGACACTCAGCCTTAAAAATGAAGCAGGACGTGAACAAAAGACAAATACTAATCACCGAGTTTAGAAGACTTGGACAGGACTATGGACTAGAATTACTATATAGTAAAAGTAGGGATCAAAGACTTAACAATTGTATAATAATAATTATAATAATATCACTAGAAACAACACTTACTAATACAATAATAAAACAGTAATAGATTAAACAGGAACCCAAAAGTTACAACAATAAAGAAGGAATTGAAAAATAATGCAAAACCTTTGGGCCATGACATTCATAGTGCTTTATTCTAAACATCTCAAGCACGTTATCTACCTCACGTAAATTTAGAAAAACCAATTTAACTAACATGCCGTGGCGTGGCCTGTTGAGGAAGTACCCGGAGACACTGCCGGCACAGTGAGGGCATGCAAAGGGCATGCACAGTGACTGTATCTATAACTTCATGTTCTTTTTCTCAAAATGTGTGGATCAGACTGTAAAGCAGCAGACTGTAGTGAACCCATATGCTTCATAAAGAGCTACATAGTTTACACCAATCACACCTCAACTTCATCTTGGATTACATAAAGAGAAAAAGAAGGCCAAAGAAAAACTGTTGAGTTTAAGACATGAAATAAAATCTTTTTTTTCCCACCTCTCTTTTGAGCATTTTTGGTCCAGGACTAAATAAACCTCACCCTCTCTCAATGATGATGTAGCGGAGTCGATCACTGCTGTAGCGCGACGGCGTGGCCCAGCACATATTCACTATAAGGATGAGCTGGTTTTCATCCGCTCCTTCCACAAAGACGCCTACGTACAGGATGTCTCGAGTGCTGAGCACCACCTCCCCCTCTCTGTATGGATGGCGGTACGAGGAGTTTTTATACAGAGCCATCTTGGTAATGAAGTTTCCTTCCTGAGTCGGTAGGGTCAGGTTAATGACGCTGGAGAAAAAAGGAAAAAGAAATGACTATCCAAGCGGTCAGCCGTTGTGCCGCACTTGTTGGTGCATATTTGTGTTCTGCTGCCTGACCTGAGCATGGGTTTGAGGACAGTCTCCAGTGAGATCTTCAGGTCCAGCTCATAGGCGCAGGAAAACTCCACGTTGATGGTCTTGTCTCTGGTGATGATGTTCCCAGTGTTGTTCACACTTTCTATCCACACAGTGTTTTTATACATGATGTGTGTGCCGTTGGACTGTAAGAGAAATAAAGCGTAGGTGACTCATAATTTCAAATTTCTACATTAAAGGAACAAATTATCCTAGCTGCTGCTTTTGATTTCACCCATACAAAAAAATGTAAAACAGCATACAGACAGAAGACATCATAAAAACTAATCATTTAATAATAATAACAATTAAATTATTAAATAATAATTTATTCATCAAAAACATTAGCCGGAATTAGCCAGAATTATGAGGATTTAAGAGCCAGGAGCTGCTAACGCACGTCTATAAAAGCAGAAATTTTGTACAGTTTTCTGGTTTGCAACATTCAGGTGTGTTAATGCGATGGAGGAAAGACATCAGCAATAAATATAAAGAAGCAACATAAATCTGAGGAAGTCATAAGACCCTGTTGATCACTTTAAAGTGAAAAAGATTATTCACATGAGGAACACATTCATGAGTTGCCAATCTTCTCACAAGTGGACATCAAATTTGGAGTGCATAAGATCTTTTACACTGATGAGCAGGGGTAGACAATCGAAGGGGCGGGTCTACCAAACAATTTTCAGCCAATAGGAAGGGGGCAGGTTGTCTGTGCCAGTGCCACCTAGCCAGCCAGCGAGCAGTGGCAAAATTATTCATTGGCACGTGTTGTGGCAGTTTCAGTTAAAATGCTGCAAGTGTCGCTTCCAAGATAGTGTAGACCAGGGGTCTCAAACTCCAGTCCTCGAGGGTCAGTGTCCTGAAACTTTTCCATGTGTCCCTGGTGCAACACACCTGAATAAAATTAGTAGGTCATTAGCAAGAATATAGAACTTAACTGCATGCTGAAATGTCAACCCCTAACCCTAATCAACTAAATTTAAGTACCGTATTTTTCTGACCATAAGGCGCACCGGATTATGAGGCGCATTAAGTGAAACTAAACAGTCAGATAATCAAACTTTACTCAACTCATTCTTCTTCCTGTCTCCACTTCCGTACCATTGATTCACTATAGCTGAATTCTCTTGCAGCTGCTCTATTCCCGTGTTGTTGCAATATATTAATGACTAACCTCGTATTGTGGATGGATTATCTCAGTTGTTCTCCTGACTGAAGTTTGGTCTGTTTACAGCATCCTGCCATGTGATTGCATTTGTCCCTAACCATTGGGAACTCTCCCATTAACTTTTAGCGAGTGGAAAAAGTTAGCATTCATCCTCTAGCTTCACTGTGTTTATATTATGCTAACATAGCTGTGTCGCTAGCCACCATGTAGCAACCCCACAAAAGTCACTGCTGTTTAGTTTTCTGTCTTCATTTAAGTTGGAAGTGATAGCAGAGCTGTACATTTGCATTTTTTTTTTTAGAAATCTCGCAGTCAGAACATGCTATATTATGTTTAGGTGGAAACTAGCGAGCTAACTTCCTGCTAACTTCTAACTCTGTTAAATTTAATACATTCTGTTTTCATGGATGTCTGGACATTAAACTTAATTGTTACACCTGGTAAAGCAGCAGCTCTTATCATTTTATTAAAGATGAAAGAATTTAGACAGTTTTTAACTCTCAGTGATGCTGCAGTGTTCGTTTGACTTTGGACCTGAAGCGGATGGAGTTTTGGACCCAGATTACTCCGCGAGGCTCCTGACTACGGTAGCTGTAATGCTCCGACACCATCAAGCGGTGCAGCTTCGTAGCTTACCAAAGTCATAGTAAAACATTTTTTGACAGATTTTTGAGCGCCGTGTACCACATAAAATCGGTTCAAGATCAGTAAGCACCAGTGTTGGGTAAGTTACTTTAAAATAGTAACTTAGTTACATTACTAGTTACTTCTATCAAAAGTAACTCAGTTACTTCAAGTTACTCGTTACTTTCAAAGTAACTAGTTACTAGGGAAAGTAACTGGTTTTACTCAGAATTCTCTTGTTAATGTGTTGCTTCCATAACTTTGCCAGTCTTCTAGCTTGCTTATTTGCCACAAGTGCACTGTGCCACCTACCAATAGAAAGGAAAAGATAATGTGCATATTTCCACGAGAGAAATCCCACGCCTGGACCGTCATTGACTGCTGCCATGATTCTAGCCTACGTCACAGCGTCATGTGCACCTTTTACATCCAACATGAAAACTGCAGTCGTGGTGCTTTGATTGTACTCAGAACTCGGAAATTCTGCCTTCTAAATAGGAAGATTTAGGTAACACTAGACTGCAGATGAGCTGCATACAGGGCTGGACTGGGACAAAAAATCGGCCCGGGCATTTTGACTAGAGACCGGCCCACCATTATAGGAAAAATCATAAAGCCTGTAGGAGCCATATGAGTTGTTCCTTTTTTGATTATGTGGGTTGGTTTAAATGGACTCACTGTATTGGTGCACGGGTGTGGGGCATGTCTCATGGGTGTGGTAGATAATAAATGTGGTTGCACTCACCTGTTCACAGCACCTGTTGTTGATGAGCAGAAAGGTAGGGTGAGCATGAGGCAGAACTTTCTGTTGACCGCAACTTGAGCGCAGCTTGAGCGCAGCTTGAATTATTTTGATGTATTATATCTGTGCATTTGTTTAATAAGTTAATCCCAGGCACTGATTTGTATATGGGACAGTTGCATGTGGAATAAAAGGAGCAAAAGGTACAGAAGTGTATTTTATGTGTTCATTGTTGCGCGTCATCTGTGTCCTCATGTTTAGCCTGCCGCGGCCATAGGTTGGAGGAGCCGCAACAAAGCCTTTGAATGAAAACAAACGCTGTTGTGACAGTGATGTTCACTCTTTTGATGGTATATATGCATCAATCTATCAATCGTTTGTTGTAAGATTCAGATAATTACTTTTTAAAAGCTAGACATTTTAAATGAGAATAAGAAAGAAAAGTATTTCTTTGTGCCCACCTCTCCCTGTTAATGCCCTACTTGGCCCCCCTGGCAAAACTTTGCTAGATCCGCACCTGCACAGTTACCAGCTGTCAGCTACTTAGACAAGGATCCTGGGGTTATCTGTCTCTCAGAAACAGTTCATAACTTCCCTTCAACTCATTCATGTCACCTAAAAGGTAAACCTGTTTCTCCATCACCTGTTCAGCTCTGATGATTCAGTAAGGACATCTCCTGGTTTCATCTTCATGTTTCCCTCTCACCAGATAACCAAACCGACATCATGACCAGCAGCTTTTTTGCAGCTGTGGCTCCAGCAAAAATCAGCTGATACTAGAAATTAATATTAAATAAATTCTAACAACAGCTGATCAAGCTTAAACGTGCTGCTGTTGTTTAACGTGACATCGGCTGGTTTCCTCTTTCTGGCGCAAAGTGGGCGATAAACAAACAAGAGAGCCGATCAGCTGATCGTTGATCAGTTTTCATGATTGAAGTAGAAACGGGGGAGGGAGGGGGGAGAATGAAAGAAGAAGAGGCAGCTGTGCAGCAAAGACACAGAATAACTCCAGCTTTGTGTCTTTTTCATTGTAGCTGAATTACGGGACAAACTGTTCTTTTTCACCTCAATAAGAAACGCGTAATATTTTCTCTGAATACCAGACGGGACGGTTGGCAACTCTAATAACTTATGAACAAAATAAAGTTCAACATTAACTTCATAGCACCCACCCAGCTGTATAGAAACTCCGTCATGCTAGCTAGTACGCAGTACGGAAAAAGTCAGAATAACGAAAATAAACTCCACCTAAACTTGGTTTATATCTGACCCAGATAGACTGCAGGTCATAACTTCTTACCTGTAGTTCAGTTCACACTTGGACCGGCGGCCGCCTCAGGTCTCTTTTCCTTCTGCGTCCCCTTTCCCTCATCCACCCGCTGGCCTCCACCACTTGCTAATGTTACAGAATCTGTGGAAGCTCCGCGATAGCCGCCACACGAAGTAACGAGTAACGACCCTATCTAAATCCCAGTAACGACTAACGCGTTCCTGATTTTGGCATAATAACTAGTTACCGTGCTCGTTACCACAATAATAACGTAGTTACTGTAACGCGTTACTTAATAACGCGTTAGTCCCAACACTGGTAAGCACAACCAGAATTCATACATACGGTGCACCGGATTATAAGGCGCACTTATAATCCTTTAATTTGAGAAAATTAAAGGATTTTAAGTGCGCCTTATAGTCCGGAAAATACAGTAAGTGTTTGGAAAAATTTACTTCTAAAAGTACAGTTTTAGTAAAGTAAAGTTTTATTGCACCATTTTCATTCACTCATGAGCTGCTGTAACATGAATCAAATGGCTGAATTGCCACCTCAGCATGCAGTCAAGTTCTATAGTGTCTTGCTAATGAACTACTAATTGCATTCAGGTGTGTTGTAACAGTGACACATGGAAAAGTTTCAGGACACCGGCCCTCGAGGACTGGAGTTTGAGACCCCTGGTAGATCGTGTTGACGACAACATTTTAGTGTCTAAAAGTATCCAAACTGAGATGCGAGGAGCTTTATCACATTTTGAAAGTGATGACCAACACGCTGGAACACAAACGAATGCAAACTGACCTGTACAATTGAACCGCAGTGTCCCTTAGTGTTGTTAATGTGGAAGAAGATGAAGTCCTCTCCCTCAATGCCAGCGCAGTGCTCGTCGTTGATCCGGACATCTTCCCGTTCAAAGCCCAGCTGGAAGAGCTTACACTTGGAGATGGAAACCTGCATCTGAGCATGCTTACAGGTCACCTCCGCTTGGATGATGTCATCCTCGCCTAACAAACATCAACATCACCATAGTCATGATTAAATTAAAAAAATATTTTTTAATAGCTTTTAAAATGTATGGCGAATCAAGTAACACAGAGTGTCAGATATTTAAAACTGAGTGATTGCAGCTGGATGAAGCACTCACCTTCAGTGTTGGTGGGTAACTCCGGACAGCCACACAGATCGCCTCCATTCTCCAGCTCACAGGTGAAGTTTGTGCAGATCTCTCCTGCACAGGGGTCATAGATCCATTCTGCTAAAGACAGGTCCACACACAATGTTAACTGTCACACAGATGAAGGCACAAAGTTTTTAAGAACATGCATGTATCTAATACTGACAAAGCAGTCAAACAAATTTACATTTCACGTCTCACTGTAGTAACACAGTGGTCTTGATGGAAGGCAATCTGGAAATCTTAGCAAACTAAGCTCATAATGTGTGAATCAATAAATACGTCTGGTAAATTCAGCATTAGCGCTGGTTTATATTTGTGTAAAGTTGTGTTTATTTCCACCGTGGGCATTGAGTCTGAGAGAAGTTCACGGTGCCCTTACAGCAGTTCTCTTGGGTGATCCACTTGGTCGTGAGGGTGCCCATGGACCGGCAGGCTTCTGCATAGGCGGCCAGTGATCCACAGACCTGAGCCTTGCGATGATTGTAGCAGCCATCCAGGTAGCAGGACTGGTAGAAAGGACGGGGATCCAGCAGGCCGTGGCATGGCTGGAAGAAGCCTTTGAGCTGGGTGAGCTTCTGACAGGCATCTTCACTCTGCAGAGCCAGGATGGCCGAGTTGTCGCAGGACTGAGCCAAAGCCACGTACTGGGTCTCATCACAACTAGAGGAGAAAGACCAAAATCCAACTGTCAAAGGTATTAGGACACGAGCAAAGAAGGAGCAAATGCCCTGTTAGAATTGCTCCGTTTGCTATTATCTGTATAAATGATTTGCACAAGTGATATGTTCGAGCAACAGCCAGTTAATATCCAGGGTTTAAGACATGCACATGCTTGCAGACGCATGGCTTATGGATTAAGTAACCTTAACTTTTCCTTTTATATTTTGGGGATAACAGCCAAAGGTTTTTACAAGAACGTAAATTCCTCCCCATCTGTGAGCCTCATCTACCTGTTCTGCATGCCGTTGGTCTTCCAGCTCTGTGCCAGCTCCAGGGCGCTGACAGCCGGCTTGCCCCTTGAGGTGATGTAGTCATCATTGGGGTCCCCATTGAAATTCCCACAAAGGCCGCACACCTTGTTCTGGAGCCGCTGGCCCATTGTGATGCTCAGGGTGTTAAAGTGGTTGTAGCGAACCTGGATGTCCTGGGGTGTGTCGATGACAATGAAACCCTCAGATGTGGACAGGCGCGTCATCAGCCCTGTTACAAATGGTACGGATACTGGTGTGCCATTAACCTGTGAGGACAGGAGAGGCAGACACATGTAGATTTTTGACTTGGGACACAAGAAATTTTTATTTAAGTAACCAGCATTAAGGCTACGGAGGGCCTAGAGTGCTAAAATGTGTTAAATAAATACATCATTAAATAATTAATAAAATGTGTTAATAAATTTAAATTGGAATTAACTAATTAACGAAATACATACATTTAATTTATTTCATTTAAACTTTAAAAATTTTTTTTTAATTCCTATTGTATATATTTAATGACACATTTAATTGTTTCACTATTTAATACATTTGTTGTCAAATTTAATGAATAATTTCATGGTTCCAGTGCAGTATGGAAGGCATCCATACAGATGATTAGAGCAGCTCTCTATATGTTATAATGGGAAGAACAGGAGGAACTCAGTAAAACAGGTGCATATAGCAGCAAATACACTGGTCCATTCTGGTGTTAGTTGCCACTGTATCAGTGGTGTGGCCACACTGGGTGGCAATGAGTGGTGTTTTACTTGGTGAACAGTGGCATCCTGGGCAGCGTCTTTCACATTTGCTAGGTTCTTCTAGCTTAATGTGGCCTCAGAGCCCACATTAGCTTCAGCTGTTCTGCTGCTGGCTGACCTGGAAGTTGTTCCTTGTGACAGTACTGGTACAAGTCATCTGCATTGTTTACTCCCACTGGCAGACAGGGGGGAATGAATCAGAGCAGAAGTTACAAAGGTAACTATGATTCTCTGAATTCCAGGATGACTGTCAGACCTGCTGACGGCTAAAAACGTCTCAGTGTGAGAAGATTCCCAGAGACCAGATGTAAGCTACCACGTAGTATTTATAGTATACACGCCTCATCATGCACGCGATTTTATTTCCAGACCTGCGCAGATCACGAGGAGACCCATCTACGTAGGTCCCTGCCATTGGCAGTTATCTGTGAATTCCCAGAACTATAGTTATATTTGTAACTTCCATTAGCAAAGGTGCCACTAGAGTGTCAGGCCACCCTCATGGAACAAGTGCCAGAAACATGCTGGAGGTTATTTTGTTAGATACTTCCACTGTCACGCTCCTCATTGCACAACGGAGCAAATGCCAGCCCTGCTTCTGGGTGGATGTACTCCTGTGGCCTTGTCTAGCTTGTGTAACAACCCATCTCCTGGTATCTCCTCCACACCCTCGAGATCATGTTTGGAGACACAACAACAACCTTCTTGCAGCGGCGTACAACTAAATGCGAAACACGTGCTATCTCATGCTACCAGCAGGGAAAAAGGACACCAGCTAAAAGCAAAACTAGAGAAAAGATCAGGAAGGATAAGCAGAAAGCTGTGGTCTGTGACCAACGCCTGTGAAACCATTTCCTTTCTCGGGGGTTGTCTTGTTGTTGCCTCTCTGGTACATATTTTTATCAATTTATTTTGAAAGGACAGAAATAAAGGGACAACTGTTCCATTTGATCGAAAGTGGGTTGGAAGATTAAAGCAAAGCAGTGTCACCCATGTTTGTGGTCACTTAGACTACAAAGAGTTCAAACTCCTTGTTATTTCTGAACTAGCTGGTCTAAAAGTGTGATAGTAAAGACTGAAATATTTCTGTTTATACAGTTAAAAATTAAACATATTGAAGGACTGTTGAACTACAGAGCACCTCAAACTAAACCATTTTAAATCCAGGAGGCACTCCTACTTAGATGCCTTTTCTGCTTACATTTGGGGATTTAGGAGGGGTAATGCTGGGTAAAATGTATTGTCAGCACTAACTGATATCCATTATGTCCTAAAGACAGCATCTCTAAGAAGCCAAATGCAAGTAATGCATTTTTTGATAATTTCTAAATCATTTATATAATATTAGCTTTACAACTAACAGCTCATGTTAAGCATGTTTTGTTTTGTTTTTTTAAGTATGGGGCTTGCAAACCTTAAGATAGAATATCTGAGTAAGAAGTTAAAAGATATAGCCCAGGTAGTTTAAGAAAACTTTGTTTCCTGTAGTTTAGGGCTGCATGTGTGAAAATGAGTATATAATAGCATGAGTAGTGGTAACACCATGTGGCAGCGTTTTAAAACCTCTGCAAGACAATCAAAGATGTACATTCCCCATGTTTTTCTCATTATATATGTTATATTAACATAAATACATTGCCATGTTACTGACATTGAAGCTTAAACATGATCACCTATGAGTGGGAAACAAAATTGGGCTGTCATTGGTATAAGCTGATTTCATTCTTATACAAAGATTGGCTGTTAGGATAAAACAAAAGAACAGAGACAGTCCGAAGCAAAGATTGTGACTGAGCCTCTTCGGGGCATTAGAACTAACGCCAACATGCTTCTTAAGGCAGTCGATAAAATTAATGAATGTTAATGTTGGCGCACTCAAATCAGGCAGGATTAAGACTCAGTGGGAGCTGCAGTTTAAAGCAATCAGTCATTAGCTACCTCTGTGACTGCACTTACAGCTGACTGACATGGCCTAAGTCCAGAGCTGGAGGAGATATAATAGGCTATTAGTGCCAAGGTAATTGGTAAATTGGGCTGCAGGAACTTTTTCAAGTATTTGGGAAAGAAAGAGAGACTTGAATCCAATCTGTTTGTTGAGGTTGATTAAAGCGCCTTTGACCGCAGCCATATGGCCAGTACAAAGTAACTCGATCACATAAACAAAAAGGAGAAATCTCCTGAGGGAGGCAATTTTTCTATTAAAGCAGGATTAAAAGAGGAAGAAGCAGTGGTGCAAATGAAAAGCAAAAAAAATAACCTCGGTATATAGAGTGTCCATTTCATAGTGTGATGGTTTTAGTCACTTTATGGTCTCTAATGGTAAATGGACTGGTTCTTATAGAGTGCTTTTCTACTCTATCTGAGCACTCAAAGTGCTTTATACAACTAATTCATTCACCCAATCACACAAGAACTTTTGTTAGTGCCTATGTAACATTCATACACAACATGGGGTTAATATCTTGCCCAACGATATTTGGCATGCAGACTAGAGGAAGCCAGGAATCGAACCACCAACCTTGACCTGCTCTACCGCCTGAGCTACAGCCACTCCATAATGTGGCCAAGTTGTTGGCTGCATATTTCTGTGTAAAGTTAATAACCTGTTACAACTATCTTTGACTATGTTTCAACATGTACAATTATCCCATAATCATATTTTTCTTTTTTTGGTCACAGTGTCGTCTTGGTAACGAAGGTAATCTAGGCATGCTGATTTGGTCGGCACCAAAGGTGCACAGAAAGGGTGGGAGAGTTTGATCTCTAAATGTGACCACAGAGAAGAAAAAAACAAAACATAAATAACATTTAACATTTAACTGGTTGAAACACCAGTTTGAATAAAGTGGCATCCCATGATTTTATATATTTAATGTTATACAATGATTCAGAAACACAGGTAATGACCGATAATGCTTTAAAATCATCTTCTCAGATCACGACACTGATGAAAAAAAGAAAAGATACAGAAATTAATGTCAAATATGGAAAAAAGTAAAACAAACTTGTCCAACAGCAACAGTCAGTGCAAAGTGGCTCCATCGTGTAGTTATTTACTCGTTCAGTTAACAAGTAAACGATCCCCAGTTCGATCCTGGAGAGATAAACAAATCCCCTTTGGATCTGTGACGACTGCTTATGAATAAGCACGTAGCTGAAAGTAGCTTTCTTAGGGCAAAGTTGCAAAAACTGGTTATTTTTTCCTCAGAACCTGGCTGCCTAGCAACAACCAACAACCCAGGACACTAAGCTACAGAGGAAGTTTACTAAAAACTAAAGTAAATGATTTTCTTCTTTTTGGCTACTTCCTTTAGGAAGTCGGCACAGCTGATCATCTCACCCTATCCCTTGCATCCTCCACTGTCACACCAACATGCATGTCCTCCTTCACTGCATCCACAAATCTTCTCTTCCCTCTTTTTCTCCTACCTGGTATATTTCACATTCTTTGCAGAATATATCCATTATACTCATTTCCAATACAACTTATCTTCAATATTGTTTCACTCAAACAACTTGTTACATTTAAGAAGAGAAACCATAAGAAACATGATTCAAGTAATCCTGGGATAAACGTGCACGTGTCAAAGTCACAGAGTTAGACAGCTACACAGTGTGTGGCCTCTCTTTATGCTTATCTTTAGCGTTACTTCACCTAGCCTCTTACCTTGACAGTGCTGCCAGAGATGAGTATATTCTCCTCATTTATATACAGGTAGACATGCGAGATGGTGGTGAGGTTGGGCGTGCTCCATTTATCAAAGTTGGCAATGAGCTGGAAAGAGAGGTCGGGCAGCTTGTGACAGTTTGTGGACAGGACGAAGGAGCACGAGGCCGGCAGTCGCAGCGATGCCCCGTCGAATGTCCTGAACACTCCGCCGCCTGATGCCACGCAGTGCTGGGAGCGGCGGGCAAAGCAGCCCCGAACCCCGTACCGGAGGGTGCACTCCTCCTCTGCCTTGCATCGCCTTGGATTGCACTGAATCAGGTTTCGTCCGATGCACTGGCAGCGTTTGGTGCAGTCGGCGTTCCAAAAAAGCTGCTTGGGCTAAAATAAAGAAAAACTCTTAAGATTTTATATTTGCAAATAGTGTTTTAACCAAGGTTACATGCAACTTCCAACTTATTTTGGACTTTAAGAGCTTAATGGTTGCACTTACTGATAGATCCAGAAAGGTCTAGTTTAATGTTTTCTATATACTTTCTATATTTCTACTGCACAAAATAACCCAGACATTTAAACATTTATAATATATTCATGCACACACAGCTTGGTGGGAGACTGACCTCATAGTATGTGCCATCGGTATAGCAGCCACAGTTCTGAGAAAGGATGCAGCTCTTGCCGTTGAGCACGTAGCCCTGGTCGCACTGGCAGCCCTCCACGCAGTCCTGGCTGCAGTCCCTCTGGCCGCGGGCTGGTGCACACTGGGGCGGGCAAACTGACATGCAACTGGAGTAATGGCTGTTAGGTGGACAGCTCTGGACTGGGAGCAGGCAGGTTGGCAAAGATATTAGCTAACAGTGGCACTAACTCCACTCTGAAAATGTTTGTGGTGTTAATAAATCTTTAGTGTTTAGGGGTAAGAAACAGGTGGCCATGTCAAGAGCTCATGCAGATGTGCAGCAGTTGTTTGGCCCTTTGGGTAAAATATATTTTATCCATATTATTATATTATTTATTATTTCGGAGTGTAAGAAAGTTGAGGTGGACTTCAAACCTGGTTAATCCCTGCTTAGAGAAAACATCCAAAATAAGGACCTATTCCATATAAATGCAGTTTTAAATGCAATAATTATGATGATGTAGCTCATTTCCTTATAGAATATATATACAAACACAACTTAAAAATTACAATTTGTGGTTTTAATGATTTTATCTTAAACCTGCATAAGGTGGGTGGGTGCATTTCTGGTAATTATCTACATATCTCTCTGATATTTTTCAGATGAGCTACTTTCTTTGATTAAAACAGCCATTAATGATGACACGCTGTCGCTTCTTCACAACACACAGTCTATTTTTCCTAGAGGCAGATGCTTCAGCTACCAGGCTTCTGGAACCAGCTCCAAGTCTGGATTCATGGAGCAGAAACTCTCTTTAAACTTAACTTAATAGTTAGGATTGGATCAGGTGAGTGTAAACCATTCCTTACTTCTTCTGCAATTAATCTCTGCAGGCAAGAAAAAAAGGTTTTGGTGCTACAAGTTTTCTGGTGTCCATTTGCAAGCTTCCCTTGCATGCAGATAAACAATCTATGTGGGGAGCAAAACAGGGATGGTACATGCTGAAATGCATCAGATATCTATTATCTGCTGACAAAGTTTTACCTTTTTTATTTGGATTTTATCTGGTGGTTATACCAGCTAAGTCAGCATAATAGCCTGTAGGTTCCCAGATTCTCAGACTCAGGCTGGCTGGAGGAACTCCCATGATGCACTTCACCTCTACTTCCCAGCTTACAGCCATCACACATTCATATGCTATTATTAAATTTTTTCTCTCATTTTTTTTTATCCCCACTGTCTCCAAGTGCTGCTCATAGGGCACTGGTTTCTAGCTACGTCCGTGTAAATATTATTCATTTAAACTGGCCTTAATTTTAATGATAGATTCTCTCCAGTAATGGTGCACACAAACCTGAAACTTAAAAAGGTGCCTGTGACTTTAAGAAGGAGAATACATCTTGTGATAACACATTGGGAAAAACTCTACAAAAACATCTCCTCACCACACGGTGTGTCGCTCCTCCAGTCGGTGACATGCACCCCCTGGGTCTGACAGGTGCTGGCATAGATCTGCAGCCAGTTACAGATCGTATCCTGAGCTCCCTGATCCAAGCAGGTGTCCTGGAGGCAGCTTTGATAAAAGAACGCTGGCGCCACCTTGCTGTGACACCGTGCAAACACGCCTCCCCGGTCAACAAGTAACCCACACAGCCTCACTGCCTCGGGCTCCACAAACACATAGAGCCCGTCACCGATGTGGAAACGTATGCCAGTGCTGACTCCATTTGCTTCATCGTCGCTCCCAGCGTTCATGTTGGCATCAGCCACCATGAGAGGGGTGTCGTTTAGGGAGCTTTTCTCTCCGAGGCCACAGCGCGGGCAGGAATCACCGCAGCCCACCTGGCAGAAGGTGTCCCTCTCCGCCCAGGTCATGCCCCAGTCGGTAGTGGAAAGAGTGGGTGGGGACAGAGGCACGCCCTGGCAAAGGCCACAGGTGGAGTTGTAGAGGTCGCGGGGTAAAGTCAAGAGCAGGAGAGTGTTCCAGTCAAAGGCCACCTTCAGGCCAAAGTCTGTCTCCAAAATGAGGTGCATGCCAAAGGTGAAGATGTTGACCTTTCCTGGGCCCAGCTTCAGGGGAAGGTACAGTCGCTCCTTATTCACCTGAGTGAAGAGAGAAATCATGTAAAACTGGTTAAAGATTTAATATAAAATCCCAACTAACATAAAATTATTCATACAGGAGCAACTTCTAGAAACAGAAGTTCAAGTCTCTAATCTAAATGACTTGTATATTTTCCAAGTATGTGGGGAAGCCCAGGTGGTGAACAGCTACTATTAAGACTGACTGAAAGAGTGTCTGTGAATTCCTCTCAGTATAATTGTCAGAGCGAGAGCGAAACGGAGAAAATTAAAGAAAGAAGGGTGTGTGAGCGAGTGTGTGGGTGGATGTGTCATCTATGTTGCTCCTCAGATCTTTTAGTCGCTTTGTGAACCTGGTCCAAATGTCGCTCAGGGTCGAGGTTTCGTCTGAGCCAAATCCAGCCCGATAAAAGATGCCCATTGAAATTAGATCCACCTTAAGCCAATCAAAGAGGAATTCACCCTCTGCCTGGTTATTCTATCGGCTTGATTAGAAATAACATGTCCTCACAAATGCAATAACTTCGACCTTCACAGGGCATGCAAAAAAATAAAGTCTGTTGAAGATTACCTCATTGCACAGACATTCTCGTATATCAACCTAATGCTTACCGTGACAGTGTTTCTGTAGCTTCGAGATGCTTCAATTTCATACTCGTAAACCTCCAGCACAAAGCCCCTCACCCAAATTGCTTGGCTCGTGTCTCTGTCCTCGTTACGAACCGCCAGTTTAAATGGAGGAAAAGTTCTGGTGATGGGTACGTGCGCCATGTTCCCCCTCCCACATCTGGTGGTGACCATCCTGAGAGTGCAAGAGCTCTGCAGCTCGAACGGCACTCCGCCAAATGGCAAAAAATGTCCATAGCCAGCTGCCACACACAAAGCCTCAGAGCGCGGCTGGCAGAAATACAGGCCGTCATTCTCCTGGCAGTACTCCTCAGGGTGACACGGCGCGAGCTGACAGTATACGGCGTTGTCAGAGCCATTGCAGTAGCAGCGCTCCTGGCACTCCCAGTCTGTCCAGAAAGTCTGGTTGGTGGCCAGCTGACGCCTGTGGTAGATGCAGCCACAATCTCTGCGCGCCACGCACAGGCCATCCCGCAGCGCAAAGCCGTCTTCGCACTGACACCCCTCCTGACAAGGCAGGGGGCACGGCTCTTCGGGTTCGTCCAAGTTGGCACAGGTCAAAGGGCAGGCGCTGGTGCACTCATCAAAGTGACTGTTCTCTGGACAGGGAAGAGCTGAAGAAGAGTGAAGGTCGGGGAGAGCAAGACTTAAGCCAACGTTCAGTCAAATATCTTACATGTGTTTTTATGTTATCCTCTGTATGTGTAGTACAAAATACACTGTGTATCACAGTCACAATACAAAATCACTGTAACTGGTTCCAGTTTTACTTTCCTTCTGACAAGATAAAACAACAGCTCCAAACAAGTGAGATGATAGAAAGAATCTAGAGACCATTGCTACAGAGGAAATTAAATATTTAAATATTAGGTTAAGTTATTGTTGGGATTTTTTTAAAGAAAACTTATAGTTTGAGCTGAATCAGGTGTCCCTCAACCCTTGCTTAGTTATACTGCAGTAGACCGCGGCTCATGGACGCTTCCCATGATGCACTGAGTGTTTTTCATCTTCACGCACTTCGTTTCGCTCTCTTCGTGTTTATACACCACTCTGCATTTAATCATTAGTTATTAATAATCTCTGGCTCTCCACAGCGTATATTTTATTCTGCCTCCCATCCCTCACCCCAACCAGATTGCCGCCCCTCTCCGAGTCTGGTTCTGCTGGAGGTTTCTTCCTGTTAAAAGGGAGTTTTTCCTTTTGGGACAATCCACTTTTAGAATTCTCATGCAAAATATATGAAAATACCCAGTCGCATTATTATTATTGTTACTGGAACAAAGTTTTCAACAGTGCTGGAGGTAAAACTCAATAATAACTTACAATAAACAGGAGGGTTAAATGTGTTTTCAAGACACATTATACATTGTTGTGCTCTGATAACTCAGAGCCCATCAGCAAGACTATGTTTTTACTGTGTTTATTTTTGGTTTTTAGCCTTTTTCTCTTTTTTAATACTTTTTTAAAGTCATGATCAGCCTTTGTTGTTTAAAAAAATATGAATTTAACTTTTTAAATTCGTTTTTTAAACAACAAACGGGTGGAACAGTGGTGCAGTAGTTAGCACTGTCGTTTCACAGCAAAAAAGGGTCCTGGTTTCTAATGCAGCTTGGAGCTTTTCCGTGTTGAATTTACTGGCTGTCTCTCACAAACACGTGCACATTGGGTTAATTGGTGATTGTAAATTGGCCCTAGGTTTCAAAGTAAGTGTGCATAGCTGTCTCTCTCTCTCAGTCCTGCGAAGGACTGGTGACCTGTCCAGGGTGTACCCTGCTCCATGTCCTATGGCAGCTGAGATATTCTTCAGATTCCCTGATCTATTATGGATTAATAAGAAGCTTGGCCGCTAGCTAGTAATGCCTATTTCTTGCGGAGTTTTGGCAAAGTCCTAGAAGACTTTAGAATTCATTTTTATGTGTTTGGGGGTAAATAGTCTGGACACACTGCAGGTTATTTATACCAGATTTTTACTATAGACACTAAAGACCATAGCATTAAAGACCTTGCAATCTGTGACACCAAGACTTTGGAACAGTCTCCCAGCCCAACTGCAATTAGCTGACTCTGTGGACTTCTTTAAAAAGCGATCTTAACTTGATTTTGTATTGCTATTGCTTTTCTATTATGCTTCATCCCAGTGTTTATTTATTTTGATTACATCTTTTGACTGCTTGTCTGTGAAAAGCCTTTATAAATAAACTTTAATTACTTAATTATTAGATTTAGTCCGTCTATGCATCTCTGTTTTGGATCTACAGAGAAAAGTTTGATAATCGACAACTTGCTGATCTTTCTAATGACCAGCAAAAGGTGACTGCTCTGATTTCAACAAGAAATCCAGCTGTGTGAAAATCTATAGAAAAATTTCCTTCAGTGCCCTTCATTTGTGCCTTAAGTAATCACTTTTATATGTTTATGGCCTCAGCTGCTGCTATGAAGTCATCTGGACTAAGTTTATGGTCCCTGTTAGCCTAAAAATGGAAGATGATGCAGTGTATAGTTTAGGGGAAGCCTTGATTTTACAGTCATTTCCCGCTGTTTGTAACATGGCCTTTCAAAACAACAAGCTCGCCAGGGAAAATGCTCAGTTTGAGACCTGACAACAGGCCCTCACTAGCCAATGGTTGACGTAATGGTCCATCTTTTATATAGATGTAATAGCCAAAACGGTTACTCACGACAGTTGGTGGTGCTCCTCCATGAAGCAAGTCCTACTTGAGCATCCTGACAGGCGGTGGCGTAAGCCTGCAGCGAAGAACACAGGGCTGAGCGGTTCCCTTCCCTCACGCACATGTTATACAAACAGTTCCTGAAGAATGGCGAGGGGTTAACCACTGAGTGACACGCAAGAAAGGAACTATTCCCGGGGTCGTTGATATTGCCGCACATCCAAGGGCTCTGATAAAGACGTAAGTCTGTGCACATGCGATACAGGTCGTCGCAGTCACCGTTGCAGGTAATATCATCAGCAATGGAGCGCCAGCCGTCTGTGAACTGTTCGATTGACTCTGCCTGGCGTCCATTGGGTAGGCGAAGGTCATCGGTTGCATTGCTATTGAAAACACCACAAAGACCACAAGTAACATTGTAGAAGAGGGTTGAAAGGGAGATATTGAGGAATCCTTGATGTGTGTAGTGGACACGAAGCAGACCACGGGACTCCACCACTGTTGCATTGCCCGGCGCTCTGTAGATCATCATTGTCTCCATTGGATGGACGTATGGGAGCAACACTAGTTCACCATTCACCTGCAAAATAAAAAAGTGAAATATATTCAGGTGGTTCCAAGCCTCATTTTCATTGGACTCAAGAAGGCCTTCATTAAAAAACCGTTCATGTTCCAAAGTGCATTTATGTGAGCTAGTTAGTTTAATAAATGCCAAAATCAGATGGCAGTTTTCAGACTTCTAATGTCTGAGACATGCTTTTATGGTCACACTCTCATATTGCCTCAAACAAATCTCAAGCCTATTACAGGTGATTAAAAGCAAACAAAAATGATGATATGCTGAGATCATTTTTAAGTCTTAACATCAGCCTTGTTCAGCTCAAACATTTTTTTTTCTTTTAATGAGGCTCTCTAATGACTGGAGAGAGATTGTGGACTGCAAACATAGTTGTGTTCTTTGCTTCTGGCTGTTTGAGTTTATTAAATTTCTGCAGTTTCATAGCGTCCAACGATTACACCTCCAAAGAAAGAGAGCTGCTCTCTTGTTTATTAATGTGGCACAACAGCAACTTTATTCTTGACATAACGGTAAATTCTAAACTAGTTTTTACAACTGTGACAAACAGTCACAGTTTCACTGTTAAGTCATTTGTTATGAGTTCAGATGTTTTGCGCTTCATAAAGCTGTCAGGCATTTTTGTTTTAAATTTAACTGTTAGTAAGTCTGGTCCATTTATTTAAAAAAAAAAAACCCTCTTGTTAAGTTTTTAATTTTTTTCCTTTGAAATCAAGGTCAGTATTTGCAGTTGTGATTATTGTGTTTTATGAGTATGGAGGTCTTTATCACTGGAACCTTTCTGATTTAAGTTCAATTGTCTTTTTGGCATTACAGTTTTAAAAATAAATATATAACTATTGTGTCAACAGATGCTAAAGTTAGATACATTTTTCCATTTTTAGGTTTGAATAGGCTAATAAACTAACATTTTTGAGCAACACAGACAGCAGAGATGTGTACTATGAAGCAAGATTTTGTGACTAAAGTTGAAGACATAACCTACTTGGGGGCAGATTATGTTTGAGATTAGAGATCAGAAAATCAGAAGATATGAATTCACTGCCTGGTGACCAATCAGCTCCCTGGATCAGAATTTCCAGAAAACCTCTGTGCACAGATAGTAAGAGCATCTTTTTTTCCTATTTCTGTTATTTAAAGAATTCTTCAACAATTTTATTGTTCTGTAAGCATTAATATAATATGCTAAAACAAAGTTTTCTCAGTCGTAAGATAATGGAGGCCTTTTATCTATTTCTTTTACCTAACAACTTCCAGTTCATTTTAGCTAGCTAGCTAGCTAGCTAGCTAGTATTCCTTTAGTTAAAATATTGGTGCGTTGTTTTTTTAATTTGCAGATAGCCATTTTAGCAATTAATTTGTTCATTCATAGTGTTAGCTAATAGTTTACATTGCTAATGCAACCATTTCCCAAGCACTTCAGACAACTTATTCATTTTCCAAACAGCTTTAACTGTTAGCCACATACAACCTCTTTTAACAACCCATTTGTTAACACTACGACTTCTTCCTCTTTTAGCTGCTCCTTTTAGGGGTCTTTGCAGTGGATTATCTGCTGCCATCTCACCTCATCTCTAGTTTATTAATCTGTCAAAACAACCTCATGCATATATATCCTCCTTCATTATATCCACAAATCTTTTTCCTTTGTCTTTGGCCAACAGTAGCACAGTTTCCACCACCACTCTGCTGGCAACTGGAGCACTGGACCTGGCCAATCTGGTAAGAAAATGGCATTCTTTGTGATCCGCATTTTTGATTTGGTACAGATTTTATTCCAGGACCCTCTTTCTGTTGCTACGTTTCCTATTTTTCCAGATATGGGACTCATAGTAGATGTAGGCTTGACTGGCTTGTAGTCCCACTGTGGTTGTGTTCATTTGTTTACCGGATGACCATTGCTGGCTGATAAAAATAATTAATGCATTTATTTTTGCTGTTTATTTCTATTGCTACTGCTTATGCTTGGGTTTGAATTAGTTTTTTTCAGCTTAGACCTCTACCTAAATCACAATTCCAGCGTTTTCAGTTTCAATAAAAGCAAATCTGTTCATATACTTGCGGCAGTGCAGAAGTCTCCACTCTGCTATTTTCCTAGTTGTCAAAAAAAAAAAAACCCTACAAGATTTTTACTTTTCATGAAGAAATACTAACCTTGACTGTATCAAAATCCAACCCTCCCATCTGTGCCTCCAAGTTAGCTAGTGTAACTACCACAGGTCTTTTCCAAGCAGGCCCTTTGTTGACCAACCGCCGACCTAGCTTCACCTCCACCATCGAGCCATTGGCTGGCACTGGAGCGCACAGCTTCAGTAAGTAATAAGAGCTGTCATCTGGGAACGACAGGAAGGTGCCATCGAAGGAGGATGTCACTGAGTTTTGGGTGACTGAGCAAACCCCTTCTCTTCGAGGGTAGCAACCCAGCAGGCCAACCTCTGCCTTACACACCTCACCCTCCTTACAGGACTCATTGAAACAAGAAACTTCCCCAGCAGGCCCACAGGTACACCGGAGGGTACATTCTCCTTCTTCACCGCTGGGACCTACCCAGAAAGTCGCATTAAGAGGGTAATAGAGGCCATTATGCTCACAGCCACAGTCTTCACGCTGTACACAGCGGCTGCCACTGAGAACATAGCCTGGGTCACACTGGCAGCCCTCAGTGCAAGGATGAGCACAGTACAAGGGAGCGGTGAGGTCTGAGCAGGAAGCTGGACAGGCGCTTGTGCACACTTGATACTGGCTGAAGTCTGGACAAGACCAATCTAAGAAACAATAACGGAGAAGAAATTAATTCTGATTTCATATGGCAGATAAGTGCTTTCATGTCAAATTTAGCATTAAGCAAACTGAATCTCACCACAGAAGGTGCGAGATCTCCAAGGTCGTATTGTGACACCAAGGGCCTGACAAGCCAGAGCATAGGCCTGGATGGCCTGGCATAGAGTAGTGATGTTATCCTTGTTGCTGCACATATCATAAACGCAGCTGTACACAAAGGCTGTAGGATCCACAACAGCTCTGCAGTCCCTGAATGGTCCATCAGTTTTGTTAATTAACCCACAGTAGTCAGGCCGAAAGTAGAAAGCTTCTACAAGAGGGTCACACATGCTGCAGTTCTGTGCACATCCATCTGTACACCTCCAGTCTGTGTCCTCTGCTCTCCAGCTGCCTCCCAGCTCCACTACGCTTTCTGCCAGAGTGCCATCAGGTAGTACAGGATCATCGGCAGGGTCATCATTATAGTTGCCGCAAAGGCCACAAGTGTTGTTGAAGTAGGAGCTGGGTAGGGAGATGGATGCGTAATGTTGGCCATCGTAAGTTACCAAGAGTCCAAAATCAGTTTCTAAAGCAATGGCAACCCCAGATTGGTACACCCTGACAGCACCAAGCTGGAGTTGGACTGGTAAAGTCTTCACCAAGCCATCCACCTAAAGAGAGAAAAAAGGATGTTTTGGTAAGGGAACAGATAGAAATCATTAACCAATATCTGGACAATGTATCCAGGAGGAAAGCAGCTATGTGCTTACCTTCTGTATCCATAGATTCTCACCTGGACTGTTCCAAAACTTCCTTTTGGCAGCGTAACTCGGTGACCATACACCTCCACTGTGACGTCTCTAAGCCAGGAAACAGAGGCAGCTCCACGGTTCTCGTTTTTGGCCTCCACACTGAAGAAGGGCAGCCCTGCTACCTCCCAGCAGGGCCGAGCCAGCAGGTAGGAGCAGGTCCCCTGGAAGTGATAGAGGAAGCCATCGAAGGTGTGATAGTGGGGGTCTCCGAATACCACGCAAGTGCTGGTGCGAGTGGGCTGGCAGTAAAAGGCTCCTTCCAGCTGCTCACAGGTTTCAAGCTGCCCACACGGAGCCTCTTGACACTGCACCTCATTATTGATGTCGAGGCAGCGACACCGCTGTGAGCATCTGTCAGACAGCCAAAAGATCTCTCCCCGTCTGTAGTAACGGCCTGGAAAGGATGTAGAACAAAGTAGCATTTCACGGACTCATTTTAGTGAAGAATTCTTTGCAAAGAGTCAGCCTGCATGCACATTATCAGTGTTTGATGTTTGACTTGCCATTGTAGCTGCAGCCATTGGCAGGATTAATCAGCTCAGTGTCTACACGGAAGAACCAGCGCCCAGGAATATTTACATTAGTTGTTTGTTCAATGTTCACTACATCATTTGACCGCGATCCCGGCAGGTTGAAGAAATGGCCAATATCTCCACCATTAAAACCTGACTGAAAAGGGGAGAGTTGTGAGGCATATCAGATTGAATGTCCAGAGGATCATTTCTGTATACGAAAAGCCTTATTGTCCTTATGAAATTAGGAGGCACAGTGAGAATACCTGAGCTGTTGTACCGCCCAATCCTGTTAATGGATCTCCACCACTGGCTGTTCCTGTGCTCCATGTGATTTCGCCGTAGTTGAACATACTGAAGGATGCCACGCCATCTGAGATGAGTACAGTTTGGAACGTGTTCACCTTTAAATCAAACAACAAGATTAAAAAGATTTTAAGAAAGAAGAAAAGTGAATGTACACTAAACAAATGTATAATGGATGAAAATCTTTTTTTTTTTCCATGTAATTAACATCCACAAAATAGACAGGAAACTTCAATACAAAAAACCTGTTCCTGATTTAGCGTCATTTTAAAATTATGTTGCTCTGTACAGTGATGAGAATTGCCCACCTTGTTACAAACTGAAACAGTTGAAAACTTCCTGGATATTTTCTTATGCGTTTCTCTAAAAAGTGATCTCTCATATGGCACTTATCTAACCTTATTAACCATTAACATAGCTTGACACAACAAGCTACTTTCAACCATTCATACACACAGCAGTCGTTTTGCTTCACATACACACAGACACACACAGGGTCTGAAATAACTACCCACTAACTGCCAAAAACGAGTAGATTTTCAACTTGGTGGGTTAATCATGGATAGCTTTCTGCCACACAAATAGAAGAATGTAGTGAGTTGCTTTGTAGTTAAACTGATAAACTATTAATAAATAAACCTGAAAAGGTTTTGTTTAACTTTTGCTCCTGCCTCATAATTCAATTTGTATTAATGTGTTATCTATACAAAAACCCATTCATGTGATAGAAAAAGGCAATGTTGGCTGGTTAAAAACATTATTGAGTGGTGCAGGTTTTATTGCATGAGCCCCTTTTGCACATATACTATATGGACTAAAGTAGTGGATCACCAACACACAAACAGGAGCTGCTCATCCACTGAATGAAGTTCCCAGTGACAGTTTTTGTGCTGATGTTAATGGCGATTTGAAGCTCTGCATTTACTGAGTCATCAGAGCGTTGGCGATTGTTACACAGTTTGTGACACTGCTCTGTAACTTTACGTGGTCTGCCACTTCATGGCCGTTGCTATGGATCCTACAGACATGTTTGGTGAGCTGGGGATGAATTGTAAGCTTTCGAATTAGTAATTCACTCTGCAGCTAAACCACCCAAAACACATTAATTACATTTAAATTGCAAAATAACTGTTTACTTGTCCAGAAAGAGATGTTGGCTAGATTTGAGAAGTCTAAAGTAAAATATAGCAAGCTAAGCTAAGTAAACTACATGCATCTAACAAAAAAATACAATATAGCTACAAATAACACTTAACCTAACGTATTTACATTATTTTATCTTCCTCATTTTCTTTGGGATGGTAAAGAAAATTGCATAGGGACCATAAAATATCCTCAAACACACGTGTATAGCATTATGTCTGAATGGCATGTTAGTTCTTATAATGAGTGTGTTTGAATCATATATGGCAACCAGGTGGCAATTATTGAGGCTCACACATTTATATACAGTACCAAAGTCTGTGTACACATGAGAAATACAGCAGATGAAGATGAAGCAGATGCACGTGGGGCATATTTTTCCCTTTTGATCAGCCAGTTCCTATCCACATACTGGTGGAAGTGAATGACCAGAATTCAAACTATGCCAGAGTTAAAACTTTACCGGAGTTGTCTGGCTTCCTCCATAGAAAGTGACTTGGTGCCATGTTGCAATAAAGACCCATGTGGCAGTGAAGGTGGGCATGTTTTTGAAATACTTCCGGACATCTTGTGTTGCCCTTTCGAGAATTTCTGGCTCGGTGGTCTCCCGGTAGTACACGTCTCCGCGGATGCCATTGTGCACATCTGCCCAGAGTGGAGCAATAAATGACCTGCTGTCACTCAGGGGAAAACCCTCTGGTGTGAACTGGCTAACCTGCACGTTGAAGGAGATTACACCATTGTTGTTGACCTGTGAGAGGAAAGAAGAGGATTTTTATTTCAGTTTCATGGTGCAGCATTAGTTAGCTTTAAAGAAATTGATTTAAGGACTGTGGAGTTCAGGGCTTACATAGATAGAGCGGTAAGGGATATTGAAGAAAATAAAGGGGATGAGCAAAGTAATTTCAGGAGAACTTCCATCGTCCATCTTTGGAGTCTCTAGATCCCTATGGCCAGGTCCATATGGATACAGCGTATCCTGAGTGTTACCTTGAAAAATAATGTACAAGAGCTCATCAAATTGTAAGAGTTGAGGAAGAGAATGGTATGCTAGCTCAATATTTGCATGTCTTATACCTCTTGTGTGTGCAAAGATGCTGAAGATATGGAGCAGAATGACTGGACAGCCTGGCCTGACCATTCTGTCAAAAAAGCAGAGACACATTTTAAAGTGGTGTTACTTAATCTGTGCTGCATTTTCCTTAAAGCTAATGGAAACGCAGGAAGTCATGAGTCATAGGACAACTTCCCATAAGCAAGGCTGTGAGACAAAAGAAGTGAAGAGGTAGAACCAACGAACCAACGTCACGTTACTTCTTTAAAATCAGGCTCCCAGGGCTCCCATGAGGAGCCCTGAAAAGGCCCTATTATGCATGCCAGAACAATGTGTCAGGATCACATTTGCCTTAAAGTCCCATGTGAGCCTCAACAGTGGACCACAGGCCTCTCTGTGCCTGAGTTCCCGGCAGCTGACAGGACCGGTCGGCTCTGCTCCACAGTCTCTCTGTCTGAAGCCGCGAGGCTGCTTAGGACCTCATTACCACTTCTGTTTGGGACCTATCCATGTCTTGTTGGCTGAAGGGAGAGGAGCATAAACGCTGGGGCACTAATGGCTTTAAGTGAGCAGGTTTGAATTGCTAAGGTCCTTGGAGTAGCCCTTAGGGGCCTGGTTTGGCAAGTTTCCTGTTGGCAAAATCAGATGTACAGCCAAGTTGGCAGTCTACAATCATTGTATAGCATTTAATCTTAATTGTTAAATAAACTAGAATGAAACTCCAAAAAGAAGGTACTGACTGTATATTTCAGCAATCAATTAGATAGTGGTACAGCTAAAATTGGTTCCCTCTAGATATCACAGGCTTCAATAGACTTCAATAGCCCAGCCAGCGTTCGGTACAACTGCACAGCTTTCATGCTTCATTAAAAACTTTTTACCTTCTACTTACTTCTAATGACCACCTAATAAAGAACAATCTAATCCCTGTAAGCCCTTTGGTAATTTACTGTTAACAGTGATGTGTCTGTTTCGTTTTAAACATAGGATTTAAATGACTTCATGGATAAACGAGGTTAATACCACTCCAAGTAACTTGGTTTGGGCACTAGTAAATAGTTTAAAAGTTTGCATATTTCATCGGGTAGTTCAGTTTATAAAACAGTGTTCACTGTAGCTGCAGGCTAGCAGTTTTGACATATATAGGTGCATTTATTGAAGCATTTATACAAATATTTATAAACCATATAATTTAAAATGAAAAGATATGGTTTTATTTCATTATACGTGAATGAATGAAAGCTATGAAAAGCTAGTCGACCAACATGGCACGAAAGTAAATCTGGAGCATCTCTGCGCTATCGACCAAAAATTAAGAAAACTGTTATTTTTCATTTTTAATGCAATAAATAGACCTTAGTATGATCTGGGAATCTTTATGTGAATCCGCCCCAGCACCTTCTGCACGTAACCGATACACAACGAATGCAAGGCCAATTCGAGACGTCTCCCAAATCTCTCTAATGTGTGAATTCTGCTCAGGCGGACATTAAATCGTATTCAGGTGTGCCAAGGTTAGTGGGCACTGCTGAGAGAGGTCTGCTGTAATGTCATCAGCCTCTCATCATACATTGTTAACAGAAAGATTAACCACAATTGCTCTTTTCACTCTTGTGACTCACCAACTGACTGGCATTAAGTCCTTTTAGTGGCTTTTGAGGTGGCAATTAAGATAAAGCCCGAACACGACACTAAAGAGTGTTTATCTCTTTATCTCTGGGGTCACACTCAAAAAGAGACCAATCATGTTGCATTAAAGAAACATTAGAAGTTAATTCACTCAATGAGGATTAATATAAAGATTTTTAGATAGATATGATTGTCAAGATCAAACAGTGAACAAAATGTAACTCACAGTTTTTTAGGGGCTTTTTTGTACTCAGTTCCAAAAGTGGAAAATAAAGCAATGTCAAAATCAAGAATTACATTTGAGAGTTTAAGGTTGTTTTAGGGGGGGAAATAAAGGGAAAAACAGGCATTTTTACTCATGAAGTTTGCAACCCTTTAACGTGAATCCAATACTGGAATCAACACCAGAAGAAAACACATGATCCCAACAATTTTAGATAGAAAGTGTTATTTTTTTGCACTCACCCCCCCAAATAACTCCTGTGACATACAGGTATAGTCTGTATTTGCAGCATGAAAACATGCTGATTTAAAACAGTACAGCTTTGTTGTTATAACCACAGTCAGGTTATAAATTCAGAAAATACTGAAATAGAGTGAAGGACAAAAATGATGGACTCACCTGCCTTCAGGAGATGAACATCTAGCACCTTACTAGTCTAGTGGCAATCTCCACAGAGCAGTATCCCATCCAGGGAGTGATGGAGGAAGTAAAGAGAGGCAGTCGAAGTGATGAAGAGCAGCTGGATGTCCTGATGGAAGAGCGCTTCTTGTCCGCGTCCAGCTCCGCAGGAATTACCGGCAGAACCAACAGCGAGCTAGAGTTTTTTTTGTTCTCACCTAAACTGGGAATCAGTGAGAATCAGTGGAAGGAGCTTTGCCTAAAGAAGCAGGTGCAAACTTTACCTGGGATAGTGTTCACGTTAATCTGAGATCAGTGTTTGGGGACAGGGGGTGGGTGCGGAGGAGAGGGGACTTGAGAGGAGGGCCAGCGGAGGAATCCGGGGGAGAGAGAGGGAGAAACTGGAAACAGAGTAAGAAGAGCAAGAAGGTGAGAGGGGAAGTCAGAGGTGGAAAAACAAAAGAGAATTACTGTCTGGAGACATGTTTTAAATACCACAGAAGAGGAATGTTGTGTACAAAGAGAGGCTCTCATGGGATGAATGCAAGCCTCTTTGGGCAGGATCGGTCATCAACAGCAGCAAAGTGCCAATTGATGATAAAATGTGTCTGTGGTGGACGATTTGGTGGGAAACACTGTGGCTTTTATGGGGGGTTTTTGGAGGGTGGGTTGAATGATAATGTGTCCTTCACCACCTGAAGCAGCAGTTTAAAATGTTTCTCTCGTTTTGACTGTTTTTTGTGCTGAAAGTGTAAAAGAAGGTCGTCTTTGGATCAGGACTCGTTTGTGGTTAGAGCCTTACCAGAGTTCACTCAGTACAGTTAAATCTCAGAGCACCCGAGCACACAGACTCACCAAAGGAGTACAGTCTCACTCTGGGGGCGTTTATGGACCAAAACCAGAAGCACACACACAGTCTGAGACCTAGCTCTTTAGCTCGGCGGTAGCTAGAATTACAGAATTAACATCAGTCACTTTGGGTACTCTGTAGCCCCCTTTTTTAATTAGGTACAGCCTCATTTACAGGGTTATACAAGACACTTCATTTCCATAGATGCTGGAGAGATACTGAGGGGAAATCTCAGGTGGATCCATGCTGATAGGGTCTGGGAAGGAGAGGGCAGTCAGTTGGGTCTTTGTTGCCGGAGGACAGTGGAAGTAACTGGAGAGGCAGGGAGCAAGATGTGTGAAAGGCTTCAGGACTGAGGGCAGGCCCCGGGCTCCCATTAAGCAGCACTGAGACTCTCTGCGGAGGCTTCTTTTATACCTCCCACGTCTTGTTGTGTAAATGGTCACATACTCTTAAGCGAGCTGTGAAAGAGAATGTCATACAAAGAGGGACAAAAAAAAGTCAGCAGTTACAGGTGACCTAGTGGGCTGAGGGAGCTTCCTGACCAAGGGTTTGTGTTTTGGGAAATGTCGTAGATGGAGAAATTGGAAAGACCTAGATGGCCCGATTTCTTGTGCTTGCACTACAGATAACGCTTGTTTTTCCCTTTTTCCTTTGTATACGAGGGTGGTCGTGTCACACGGCCTCAATGTAATTATGCTTGTTAAAGGGGCCAAGTGTGCCATAGAGCACATTAGGGTATTATATTTGGGCCAACTGCGAGCATACAGGTCTGTACGGAAGCCCATTTCTGCCACTAAAAAAAACAAAAAAAACCCAAGTATCCATAACTCAAAATTTTAGGTTATTTTCTTGAAATTCCGACTTATTAACTCGAAATTTCAACTTATTAACTCAAAATTTCGAGAAACGTAACTTGAAATTTGGAGAAACATAACTTGAAATTTGGAGAAACATAACTTGAAATTTTGAGTTACTTTTCTCCAAATTTCAAGTTAAAAACTCGAAATTTCGAGTTAGGTCTGCCAATCAGTAATCTACGTGAATGAGGTCACTTTCCTGTTACCTGGAAGCATATGGCGCAGAGTAACGCACACTCAAAACCGGATTGCAACAAATTGGTGCTTTCGCAAGTACGTTTGCTGATAGTAACGCCATGTGATTCAGCTAATAACACAAGGATTTCATCATTTTTGAAACCACGCTGAAAATACTCAGCAATCTGTGCATTCATGACTGGATGTAATACCGGTAGCTTAGCTGTAGCATTTGTACCTGAGGGCTTCAGCTTCCGGGTAACAAGGAAATGATGTCATTCACGTACATTACTGATTGGCAGCACTAACTCGAAATTTTGAGTTATTAACTCCAAATGTTGAGAAAAGTAAGTCGAAATTTCGAGTTAATAAGTCGAAATTTTGAGAAAATAAGTCAAAATTTGGAGAAAATAAGTGAAAAAAAAAAAAAGGATCCATAACTCGAAATTTTGAGAAAATAACTCAAAATTTCGAGTTATGGATCCTTTTTTTTTTTTTTGCTTTAGTGGCGGAAACGGGCTTCCATAGATCTGAGACCAGAATACAGTTTAAATTGTTTAGATTTTCTAAATGTAATTTGACAGAATGGGTCATTTTTTTTTATATCACACATGATCTGTGAGTTTTTTGCTGTTTTGTGACAGGTCCTGATTTCAGACCCTGAACCAGAAAGTCCTCAAAAAAGTTAGAGGAACCCGTACCATAAAGATGCCAACATGGGCAAACCCCCTGCTCTTCAAAGAAAGTTTAATTATTCAAAAAATAATTGCATTCATTAATCTGAGCACAAATTACAGATGTGAAGACTGGAAACACACCTTAGCCCAAGCCATAAAATTTAACTGAATGACTCAACTCAAATCAAATCAACTAAAAAAAAAAACACAACGAAACTGCAGGTTGAACCCAACTCAACTAATACATAATAAATCAAAGCTGCAGAAGCAGTTAAACATTGAGGTTAGTGCTGATGGAGTGCAGAGAGTTAATGATTTGATAGATACAATAGATAGAGGCAACAGCACTAAGCAAGAGGGTAGAGAGAAGGAGAGCATGCATCTTAACTTAATCTAAAGACATAGAAAATGATTAAAATGAGAATGTACTGGCACACTGAGGCATGCTTAATACAAAAAACCTGTATTCACAGTTTTACACTGTGAAGCATGTGAGTAACTTGGAAGCTATAGTAAGACCACCAACTTCTTCGCAAAATTTCTCTGAGTGGTGGTGAAATCAGAGATGAAGACAAAGTAAAAGTGCAGTTAATTTTTGAGAAACCCCCACCCAGACCCCCACCACTTGGAGAGTAGATGGCAAGTGTTTGCAGACAAGTTGGCATGTTATATGCAAACTATGGTCAACTGCAACAATATGAAAGCCACCAAAGCAGTTGCAAGTGGGTATTCTGTGTTAAATAATACATATTTTTCATTAGCAACCAGTTTTGGTTAACTTGCCTCCAGGTCTGTACGACTGGAGCTTTATCAATTTATTTCACTTAGGGATTAAAACTGTTACTGACCAGTCAAAATAAAAGGAATGGGGAAATGAAAGTACCTTTACAGTGTATGTACACACTAACATCATTAAAATGTTTTAAACCATTTGTATTATATATAAAATCAAAGCATCTTTCAACCTTACCTACAGATTTCCTAGTGATATAGAAACTTTCTTAAATGTTGGACACTGAAGCTGTTGTAACATCATCCATGCATCCTTTTGGTAACACTAGTGCTTACAGATGGTGAGAGGTTAAATGCCACTGGTTGAAACTACTTAAAAGAAAGCTGGGTGGATCTGAAGAACTATTTTTACTCATGTCAGCATATAATTTGGAGTTTTCCATCAACAGCACACTCAACAATCATGCCTCTTTGAGAATGACTCGTCATTGTTCAAACTCAAGGGCTGTTAATCTATTCCTTTAAGTGTTTGTTGGCGGACAAGCACTTGGCAGCTCCTATCAAATCTCTTGGAGAGTTCCCCAGTACCAGGTTAGAAATTCAACTAAGGATCCCCAACATGCATAAAATAAATTTTTTCCTTGCTTAAAGTTGGTTATGAGACATAAGGAAGGTCAAAGGTTTCTATCATCAGGAGGGCATTGTGTGGGAACAGGTCAAAGTATCTAGCATCACAAGTTTTTGGAGAATCCATCAAGCCTGACCTTCACATAAAAAGGTCCTGGACTGGATACCCACTGAGCTCTGTTTAGCAGTCACCTAATCCTTGGTGCGGGCCACTTTAATTCAACCCCTTATGCCCAGCAGTTGGCTCTGCCCTGCCCTCCTCTCCCTTCTTTCCATTCACAATGGTGGACCTCCTTCCAGTAACCCAAACCTTCTTACCCCAATGACTCCTTCATCCTACCAAACAATAGGCCCTGTTTAGCCTTCCTGCCCTTAGCCCCACTTCATAATGCAATGGGGCAGATCAAGGGTAGATCAGAGTACCAACTGCACAGCCAGGTCCTGTTTACACAACAAAGTGCTTTGTGGGATGGATGCACTGCAACAATCTTCCAACTTCAAGTACGTTCATATTCTCAGGATGGTGCATCTGCAAAGTTAAATTGCAGATGACATTTGTTCATGCAACACTAATTGAAAACTTGCTAACTATTGCTTTGTGTTGGTTTACAGAATCCCTGTTCAATCCTATCCAGGAATTCAATATCCAATGGGTTGATTGGTTGATTCCCATTTAGAACCCCATTACAATAAAATTTGTTTGACGAGATTAAACAATTCACTTAGCCTAAGGTAATAGAAGTTTTAAAATTACCAAGATAAAAAATAGAGATAACAAAAATTTTAAAAGGCCATAAATATTTAAATATTCTTACATTTATAAGTGCATGTGGGGGTGGAGGGTGTATGTAATGCTACGTTATGAGAAGAATAGCGTTGAAAGCAGCGGTTCAAGTGACAAGGTTTTAATAACAATGTTGATGTTGTAACAATTGTGCATCAGGATCGATTTAGATCAATCTAAACGTATAGAGTCAATTTTTGATGTAAGCTGTTTTAGGTTCCTCAAGCAGGACAGAACAGAACAAAACACCCCATGGATCCTAAACGCTCACATACATGCTGACGATGGAGCAGTGAGGCTACACTAGGAGCCTCAACTGGACATCCTGCATACGATACGATGTCCAGTTGCTTGCTTGCTTGTTCTGCAGGGTATACTTTACCATGTGATTGAAAGTATGCTAACTTATGATGTTAGCATGCAGTATCCCATGGTTTCTCAGACAAATCCTTCCATCTGTCGTGTATGAAAATGGTTTGAAAGAGCATAAATACACTAACCAAACAACCATCTTTCATAGCGTATGGCTAGAAGCCAGTCAATTCAAGGGTTTCCATCAGTAGGATGAATACTTGTAAAAATTAAGCTAACTAAACTAAATATAATTGCAGTCTATCCTGTTAATATCAAGACTTTTCTCTTATAAGCAATAACCCCGTGGCTTGACGAAGGCAGCTCAAAGCATGATGTTGTCGTGGAGATACTAGCCTTAGGGTGACACTGGAAACGTCATCGGGACAACCCAAGTTGCTGGGATTCATCCCTAATTATGTTCATGTGAGGTATTGCCATGTAATTATTGTCAAGACATTTGAAGTTGTGACCCTATGAAGATCTTAAGACACCAAGAAATGTGATAATAAACATGGCTGCCAAAGGTCAGTACAGCCAATGAGTTGAGAAATGCAGACAAAAAGTATAAGAAAAAATAATCTCGAAGGGAATAAAAAGAAAATACAGCTTTCTAACTACAGGACCAAATGCCTCCTTGGATCCCAGCCATTGACAAGTTGTTCTTCATGCTGACAATGTGCTGAGGAGGTTGGCAGAGATATCCTACACAGGATTAGTGCCATGGTGTTGGAAAAAGACGAGGAGGAAATTAAGAGGGAATGCCCCAGAAATACAACACCGCCTGACACGTATGGAATGGACTTTTTGCAGCTCGACTGAAACACTCCAGCGATAAAGAGAAGGTCTGCAGGATTCCTCCGATCTTCTCCAGGGCCAAGCTTTAAGAAACAGAGCTGTGCACGCTGATCTCGTGTCCCTTTAGCTTGTAACACGAGCAGTGTGCCCACTCCATGCCTTGTCTTTCAATCAGGACGGTGAAATGTCAACATGTAAAGAGGCCGGTTCATATTATTAAACTAATCTGAATATCTGATAGTTTTTTCAAACATTTCTAGCATGAAAAAATACCACAATGAGGTCATGAATGAGTTCATCTGTCACTTTAAGACCCATACAGGAAGACCTCAGTTGATTGGTGGATTCAAACCTTCTTGCTGTGGGTTGATGTAACAGATTTTCTTTTTTTGTTTTGTCATTTATTTGACAATTAAGTCTGTTTTTCCTAGAATGTCCCCATTTTATTTGGCTTATTATTTGGCTTACTGGTTAGTTTTTATACTAACCAGTAGCTTTTTGCAACAGTTGGAATGACAAGTCCATTTGTACTTTTTGAGATAATGAATAGCAATATAGGCTCATCAAATAGTCTTACCAGCGGCAGTTAAATGGCAGTGGGTATTAAAAGACAGACTTGAGCATTAGCTCACACAGCTAGCACACATCACAAGAAGACTTACCCAAACAATTTGTCTGCTGTCCAGATGTAACAGACCACAACGTTTTGGGACACTGAAAGTGAAAAGAATAAAGTGGCTGTGCAGGTTTGCAAACATACGACAAAAAAACCACCAAGTTCATGAGAAAAAAATAGCAGTATTCAAGATCAAAACGGGCAAATTTATGACAAAAAATATAAAAAGGGGCAAATTAAAGAAGAAAAAACTAAACTCACTAGACAGGAAAACATGATAAAAAAAAGGCAAATTAATAATAATAATAAAAAGAGGCCAGTTGCTCCCAAAAGTCAAATTCATAATGAAAAACTGATAACTTCATAAAGACATGTTCTACATTTAAAAAAAATGTATATTTAAATACAAAAAAAGCCAAATAAAATGGGGACATTCTGGGAAAAACAGACTGAATTGTCAAATAAATGACAAAACAAAAAAAGAAACTCTGTCACATCAACCCACAGCAAGAAGGTTTGAATCCACCAATCAACTGAGGCCTCCCTGTATGGGTCTTAAAGTGACAGATGAACTCATTCATGACCTCATTGTGGTATTTTTTCATGCTAGAAATGTTTCCTACAGCTGATTTGTGTATGTTTGCTATAGTGTCCATATGAACTGGATAATGAACAGTTGTGTGGGGTCATTTAATGTCCCGAATTAGATAAAAACAAAAAACTAAACACAAAAAATCTCCCCACACACTATAGGCATTGACTATTATTGCAGAATTATTATGAAAAAAATAACACTGCAATTAGCTGGAACAATCAGTATTTATTTTTTTATTTAAGAGAAGTTAAAGCACCATTATACAGTACAGGTATAGAAAGATTGCAGTAATGCAAACGAGAATTAAAAGTGCACGGAAGAAAAGCAATACAGAGAGCAAATGAAATATAAATTAAACACCACACACTCTAACCAGCACAAGGCAAAGTGAACTTTAGATCATCTCCTTTTTTTAAACTTTTTAAAATCTGTAAATAAACTCTGTTTTGGTATTACTGAAGGATAGATATAAAGGTGACAGGCGCAGTTAATATTTTAGAAATGTCAAAATTACAAATGCCCATAAAACAACATTGTTTCCCTGAAATGACACATCTTGCATATGATGAAATGCTGAAAGAAACAAAGACATATGAGACTGTGCAAACCAACCTCACAATGATCCAAAAAAACAAAACAAACCCCTCATACTTATCCCAGCACTTCTCAACAGCCCACTCATCATAATACAGATTAATAAAAGTCAATAAAACAAAGAGATCTCCAGTCATCTACTACACAAAGAAAATCTGTAAGTCCAGATGGCACTGTGAGCCTGCCGCAGGACAAGTGCACCCCAGCACATGTTCACATGCTTGCATAAGCACAACAAAACACTTTATTTGCGGACGCTCAAGAGAAGCATTTTGACCTGGGAGCTCTAATTAGAGCCTAAATTAGAGAAAGAACCACAGCAACAATGACTTAACTCCAAATAACTTCACTTGCTACCAACGAACACGTGAAAAAAATGCACCATTATTGTTATGACACATAGTTTAAGTGACTACATCTGTAATGCTCCAGCTGGTAAAACACAGCAGACACCAACAGCCAAAGTCTCGTCAGCTAAAGTAAAATAAATGTTCAGGCGATAAGATAGGTTGAAAAATTCCTGCTGAAAGCTCACAACACCAGGACCTGCGAAACAGCGCAAACTACAAGTTTGGGTGTCTGTGAGATGGAAATGTAAAGGAGAGAGACTCGGGTGGACCGGTGAGGGCCAAGAAGCTGTTTGGTGAACCTGTTCCAACTTAAATCCAGCGGAAGTGTCCGTGACACAGCAGCTGGTGTGTGGTTACCATACAGAGTGAGCCTCAGCGCTTCTCAGCTGCTCTTGCCGCTCCATTCATGCGCAGGACAGCCAGAAGACCTGCGGTAACTTGAGCATCAACACTCCTTCTTTTCTCTGTCCCAGACCCGAGCTCACCTCAGACATGTCTCGTCTTTCTGCCAGGGCGTCTCGACTGAGAGGTATCCAAGTGTGTGTGCGCGCGTGCACGTTACACCCAACACATGGCATTTATGCATCAGCTTGCAGGTTATTCCGGGATATTTCACTACAATCGCGTGGTAAAAGTCTAAGCTGGGCACCAAGAAGAAGTAGGGAATTACATGTGCTGCTTATCTACACACTCTTCCTGCAGGAAATCAAAACAAAACAAAATCTTCTCCGCTTAAATAATGGTTAGAAAAGCGCTTTGAGGCTGTCATCATCATGAAAATGTAAATAAAACGTCTTTTTTTTTTAATGCAGTGCAAATATGGATGGTACCTAATTTACAAAACCTTGGCACTACAAAAAAATCAAGACCATGCCAGCCTGATTAGTTGCAATCATTAATTTGTTCTCAGTTTGGTGCAGAAATATCAAAAAGGTCTGTTTTAACCCTTCAAATGCTTTAATTATAAGGTGATTTTAGTTTTGAAATTGGTGTGCAATTTATGCATTTAATTCATAATAAGGGAAGCAATTTAAAAAAAAATAATTAAAAACAGTTGTATGAAGGGAAGTATGATCTTAATGTTCTGCAGCCCCAAAAAATCTAAAAACACACCAGATATAAATTTGGCTGAACTCCCCTTCGAGGTTGTGTTCTTGTGCCTATCCCGATCACGTTAGCGTGGTGGCTTTCTTTGGATGTGCCCGCTCTTACCACCTGCACTTGCCTTTCCTTGGACTTGCTTAAACAAACAGTTTTTCAACAAACAGTCCAGTTTTCAAGCCTAAAAGTTCAACATCAGGTAAAAATAGCAGAGAGGAGGATGCCCACACGTTCTTGGCATCCTCCAAGGTCAGCCAGTCCACTATTAAAGACCATGAGATCTACTATAATGTCTTGATGGACAATATTCAAGGGGAAGGACCTGGATTGTAACGCATATGACATATGCATGGCACATGGATCTTAAGTCTACCAGCTCTGCCTTCCTGCAATTTCCATTGTTTTCCAAAAAATTTAATTCAAGCTGAATGACTGCTGTTTTGACTGCAAAAGATATCCAGCAAACAAAGGAACAAGTGGAAGTGGTTATAACAACACTGATATTTATCCAGAGGTGCACATGTGGAAGACCCTGAAGGGGAGGACAGCCAAAATTCGAGTCAGGTATGGTTTTTTGGCCATTAAGGGAGCAGTCCTAGAACTTTTTGATCTTTATGCTTCATCAATAAGATGTAAACTGCACTTGTAACTCAAGCCACGTGAAGCACAGAAATGTGCGACTTGCATTCAAGTCTTTGTAAATATCAAACAACTATGTGCAAATGTACTATTGCATAAATGTGATCAAGATTTTGGACAGCAAACCTCTTTACCATCAAAAACACCCACCCTGTTTTTGATATCTAAAAAAAGGGTTCAAGTCAAAAGCTTAATATCCAGTAATTTATCATTTCTACAATTCCTCCAATCCAAGTCATCCAAAAGTGGAGAACCCCCCGACTCAAAGACCCGAGGAGCTGCAGCGGCTTTTGTCTCTGGGCACTACCAGGATCTCGTCCCCGTCTCGAATGCCGTAGGAATGCAGGGCCCGGGTGCCGCACTTCAGCTCCTCGGGTCCAAATATTGAACACATCTCTCGGTCGATGTAGAAGAGCCTCATCCCATTGGGCAGCTGCAGCAGACCCTTAAGGTGTTTTTTTAGGTCACCCACTGTTTGCTCCAGACGGAGGCTGACTGTCTCCACCCTGTCACCCCAGCGAACAACCACCATGGTGAGGCGGGGTCTCAGGTCTACCTCAGCCAGTGGAGCCAGGTGGCCATATTTGGACACGAGGATACGGTACCTGCAACAAAGCAGAGCTCGTGTTATTTTTTTATTTGTTATCAGCTCAACTGAATGACATCAGATACAGCATACAGCAAAGACACACAAACTCCTACAAGACATACACTTGAAATCCACCACACAAAGTATGGTGTTTCTCAGACATGGCAGTGATTGCAGTCTCTGAAAAGTGAGGCCCTTGCAAAGTATCTCAGGGTGTTTTAACACCTCTAGTTTCTTTAGTCTTAATCAGCTGATGAATTTGTAAACTTGTGGCTTTTACTCATGGCTTTGTTTCTTTTTACAGAGAGAAAACTCCAAGTCAACCAAAAATGCATCACCACAAACCATGGCAGAGCAGGCATTTGGCCAATGAAGGGACATGCTGTCTTCTGGACCCTTGGTTTATTCCACAGCTAGCTGCTACAGTTTTAGCTCTCTGCATGTGTATGGTCTTCTGCCGCATCCTAGGATGCAAAGCACATCCGACTACGAGGAGGCATTTAGCTCAAACTAGCAGCGCACACCTGGTAGTTGGGGTTGGATGGAGGTCAGATTATGTTCTGACTATAAATTAAATAAAAAAGACCAGAATTTGATTAGTGATATCAATAGTGATATCTATGACTGCAAACAGACTGGTACTATACGAGTCTATGGGAAAACAGCCCTCAGGCTTGGCCTCTAGAAACACTTTCCTGCCAAATTCATCCACTCAGTTCAGGTCTTTCTGAATAAAACATTAAGACCCCTTTATAAATGCACCCATTCTAAGTTTCAGAAAGGAGGATTTTCCAGGGTATGCTAACCGCTAACTAGCTCATTATATACATATAATTTTTGAATATTTGCCAAAACTTACTGAAAAATGAGTTTGTCAGACATGTCTGCATGTTATTCTACGAATATATGGAAAATAATAAAAAATAATCATGATAACACATAATGGCGTTTTAAAGGTAGACCACAGTGTCTCTTTGCCTTCTCCCCCCCTCATTGTTGCTATGGTAAATAACATACACCCTGTACCAATGATAGGATGTAGACTCCTGTTTCAAAGGCTTCATTTCGACATTAAAAGAGCAGCTTGGTCTACAGCTCCACCCTGCCCTCTGATGGAAAACGATGATCAGTCACAATCACACTGTGTTTTAGCACTGATTTACTCTAAATGGAATCAAAATCTAGAAATTTAACAACAAGCTGTACAAAATAACACTTAAAACTAAAGACAGAGATGATAAAGTCATTGTGAAAATGCTTCATGAGGTCATGAATCAAGTTAAAAGCAGGGCAATCTTCTTATAGACTTGTATGGGACAAGACTTCTCTTTGCGCCCTTTGCTGGCTGTTATGAAGAATGCAGGTAAAAGGCTGTTCAACACTGGCTTCACTTTTCAGACTCACAGGTTATACATCCTCTTTTTTTCCTTCTTAGATGAAGTACAGGTGTGAAATAGAAACAGCAAGTATATTTAAGATGTTTCAGATTTTTTTAAAAAGACTTTAAACACAGGGTTATGGAAACAAGCTATGAGTGTTTAAGAGGCAGAGAAACACCGAGTTGTCTGCCACTTGCTTGCCGTGAGAAAGCTCTCAGCCATCTCAGGGGAATGCGTGTTCAAGATAAGGCCCCAGGAACGATTAAATAAAATCCAGGAGAAAAGGCCTGTGCTTTCAAAGCTACTGTAACAGCTGGGCCAATCAAAGCAATTTCACTTCCCTCCCCAAAACTCCTCCACAAAGCCGCTGCCCTGGCCCTGGGATTTTCTGGCCAAACTTGCAGTCCACCCTGGGAATTCTCCACTAAGGCCACAGTGCACAAAGTGCCATTCTAAGAGAAGCCATTTACCAAAGAGGCTTCATTTAAGGTGGTAAGCATGGTATAATGGGGCAAACAATGCTGCAGGTGATAAGAAGCCGACATTCCAACTGTCATTTTGGCATTCTTTGATTCCTGCGGAGGAAATTACAAGACTGTGAAGCCAAGAGACACCATGTAGCTGAGCTCTCCTGTTTTGGCATTTCATCGACTCATTCTCCCATTTCTCCAGTTATTTACTTGAACGTATGAGCACCTCAAAAAGTTAAAATGTAAATTTTCCCATGTCTTTCCCTGAGACTGTGGCTCTGTTTAGACCCACTAACTTCACCGGATACGCCGACTCTCTGGTTTCTTTTTTAACCCTTGCCTCTACTCTTTCTCGCCACTAATCCTTCCTGTCCACTGCTGTTTTCTTCCCTTTCCCATTTTTTTCAAGGAATTGTTGGGGTGTATCCATCTCAGTTAGTCCAGTTTATGGTTTGAGAACACGTTTATAGTTACTCAAAGCCAGGCTGTGTCAGATGTGTTCACTTGAGAGGCTGTGACCCACCTGCAGAGCTCTGATCTCTCGGGGTAGCGAGGCCGCAGCCTCATCCGAAAGGAAAGGGGATAGCTGTGCGCTCACTGCCTACTGAGTGTGTCTGACACCCCGATAACACCCGCATGCACATGCACAGTCACGGTTATACCCGACCCTGGACCTACACCGAACCCCTCCCAAACCAACACCGCAAACGCAACGCTTGATGGAAGAAAATAAAATCAGAGTGATGAAGCTGAACACAAAGAAAATGAAGTTTTTAGATGGCGATGAATGTGTTTCACATAGAAATAAAATAACTATTAACTGCTCCTGATGGACAAACAAGTTCTGCCACAGTTAATAAAATAATTTATAGCCAGGAGAGCTGTGACAGCTCATGTGACATCAGAAAACAAATCAAATTTCTCAAATTAAGGCTTCAGGTTGACAGAGTAGGTGTATACATAAAAAAAACAACCTGCTACCTGGTGTATCAGTTTTCCCAATCAGAGAATTCCCAGCACAAAGGACTCATTGAGCAGGGAGAGAGTGGTGGCATTGTCTCCCAAAGGTTAGTTTCCCCCAGTCAGGGACTACACCTTCCTCCAGAAATCCCTCCCCAACATTCTGCTGAGGTTAAGTGGAATGCAGTTGGTGAATTATTTCACCCCTGCGAGCCCCCCCCCGAGGAAGGCTTCCAACCTCCCCCCGCAAAAAAAACATATAGTGTGCTGGACCCAAACTGAGGACAGGGATGGAGATTAGTTGCTAATATTATGAGTTAGCAGGTGTTCCCATATGAATATAATGCAAACGTAAATGCCGCTTAGCTTTCTAATTGAAAGCCAGTGCTGGCACCTTGTGCTCCATATTTAAGGTATTTAGTGAAGACTTTCAATATGAATTTTACTCTAAATGTCTCATTTGAATGTTGTAATAAAGTTGATGAAAACAATCTGATGTAAATTTTAGAGCTGAAAAAAAACCCCAACAACAACAATTTATTGATCAACATAATGCTACACAATATATTTTTTAATTTATCATGTTAGCTATTTTCTCAAGCCAAAGGATGTCAGTGCTGTAGTAGCTCATCAGGCTCACGATCCATCACCGCTCAAGGGTTACTGCCCACAAATCGATAAATGTGACTTTGATAAAAACTTCAGTAAAATCTGACCAACACTGATTCTTCTTCCCAATGGTTTAAACTCAGCTACATTCAATTCAGTTCAGTTTTATTTATATAGCACCAAATTACAACAACAGTCAACTAAAAGCTTAAAATCGTAAGGTAAAGTTCCTATAATAACACAGAGAAAACCCCAACAATCATATTACACACTATGAGCAAGCACTTTGGCGACAGTGGGGAGGAAAAACTCCCTTTTAACAGGAAAAAAACCTCTGGCAGAACCAGGCTCAACCATCTAAAGCAAGACAGTGCACAAGAGATGTGAAAAACAAAGTGCAATCAGGGTGGAGTAAGGTGGAGGCGAGTGTCAGGGATGATTTGTGACAGGAGTGAAAGGGACAGGATTTTAAGATGGTTTTAAGAGCTGCTATAATGTATGGCTTGGAGACAGTAGCACTGACAAAAAGACAGGAGGCCGAGCTGAAGATGCTCAGGTTTTCACTGGCAGTGATGAAAATGGAAATGATTAAAAACGAGGATGTCTGAGGGACAGCTCAAGTTCAGCAATTTGGAGATAAAGTTAGAGAGGCGAGGCTCAGATAGTTTGGGAGAGAAGAGAGAGTGGATACATTGGACAAATGATGCTAAATATTGAGCTGCCAGGGAGGAGGAAGAGAGGAAGACCTCACAGAAAGTTCATCGATATAGTGAAGAAGCACATGCAGAGGAGGACGCTAGGGATAGGGTTAGATGGTGATGACCCCTAAAGGAAACATCTGAAAGAAGAAGATTGTTTAACTGAATATCTCTGAGTTTTAGACTTTTTTTGTACAAAACCTGTTGCTGAAATATGGCCACGAAATGAGAACCGGCGTTCTGGGAATCTATCCTACCTCACGAACCATCCCACCCGTTGTTTCTGCGCATACGCCTAATACAAACCCCAAATTTACATCATTTTTTTTAACCCATTGTGAATATTTCTTATGGTTATGGTTAGGGTTTGTATTAGTCACAAGTCGCCGTCAAATTATAATATGGGTAGGACGATTTGCCAAAGTAGGACTGTTTCTCAAAACACTGGCTACAAATGATCCTTTCCACCTGGAGAGTGTGTGCCTTTGAAATTTAGTTACATGTTAATTTTCTACCTAGTTTTAGGATGCAGATCACTAAGTTAACAAACGTAAATGATCCCAAAAAATCACTCAAAAAGTAAAAAAGAAGAAATAAAGCTAATGGCTAATTTTATTTAACGATAAATTCACACAGTTGCCTAACGCCAACTTCTACCCACGCAGCTTAGCTGGCCATCAGCACCACTGCATATACTACAGTGTCAGCAGTCAGCCGCAGCTTTGAATTATTATTATTATCCATGAGTAAACTTATTCACTATGATTATGTGTGCAATGAAAAATGTATGTGTGGATGATGCTCCACCTCTCGGGACGCTCTTGCTCTGGACAGTCCTGGTAGTATCTGATGAAGAACCTCTCAGCATCCTCTCTCTCACCATTAGACACGGCACCCCCGTTCAGCACCATTACGGAGGGCAGCCTGAGGGCAGGTGCAGCAGTCGGGTGTTAAAAGTGCTCAATGAGTATTTCGATGATGAAGTTACTGAACAAACGAGCACACAGCTTCAGACTTACTGTGCTAAAAGGAGGCTACGTCTCTCCTCGGTGCTGTAAGACTGCAGTAAAGGGATTCCCTTTGCTTTGACCTCCACCAGTTTGGGAAAGAAATTCAGCCTTTCAATGTCGATCCATTTACTAAGACCTGAATAACAACAACAACAACAATAATACTAATAATAATAAACATAATGAGTTATAGGGCTATTTGTTCACACCTTGCACTGAATACACACAGATTAAAAGACTTTTAGGACTCCGACCTGAATTGTTGAGGTTGATGCTACGCAGGTTGGGGAAGAGGTGCTCCAGTGTCTCCTTGGTGTCTCCCACAGAGTCCACGCTGTTATTGGCCAGCACCAGTGTGCTCAAATTGGGGTACAGCAGCCCAAACTTCCTCACTTCTGCCCAGTCCTGCAGCTGGTTATCTGTAATCTGCAGCAGGCGTAGCGACGGGCATGGCGTCTGAGATTCTGACACGCTGTTGTAGCCGTTCAGACACAGGAAGAGCTCCTCCAGCCTGGAAGATGAGGTGCAAGGAAACTGGCATTTTTGAGGACATCAAAGATTCTTTGTACAATCTGTGTAATATGCATTAAGGTGCTTTTGATTCTTCAAAAGAATAAGGCAGCTGTTATCGTGTTTCCAATTGTCACCATATGTCCTGAGTTCTCTACCCTGTTTACAGCTAAAGACACTAAAAAGCCCTGAGTACATGGCAAATTATTTCTCTAAGCTGCCAAGTGATGTGGTTTTAATTAAATGCTGTTAAATAGTAAAGCAAATGGATTTGTATGAGAGGAATCAACATAAAGTAAAAATGTGTGTGCAGGGAAGTAATCAGGGTTTAGAAACTAGTGCAGTCACGATTTTTTTTCTCTTAATGCCTCATATTTATGGTGCCTTGGCTCCATTTATGAGGATAGAAGGAGTAAAAGGCTTCTGAAGGACCAGGTCCTAAAGTTACAATATAACCAAAACCTGATTCTGAAAACTAAAGAATTTTATTTTATAAGATTTCTATATATATTTCTCTCCCTTTGCTCTCAGCGGAGGCGGCCGCATCTTCTCCTGTCTCCTCTCCCTCCCTTATCTTCCTGCTTGGCTTCTCTTGTCTTTGTCTAGTCCCGTCTAACTCTCAGAGACTCTCTTCTGTCTGTTTCTCTAAAAACACAACATCAAGGAATTATGGATTTGATCAACTGGTCTCTAAAATCTAAAGCGCCTTGAGGTGACTGTTGTTGTTGTGATTTGGATTTATATAAATAAAATTGGACTGAATTATTTTAAACACTATTGACACCCTCTCGATGAGAAACCTGGGCGCGGGGGAGCCTGATCGTTGCTGCTGGATACACGACAGTCTTTCAGTGGAACGAGCCTGGCAACACTCACATTGGAGGACGTTGAAGACATCTACCTATTCAGAGCCATGATAACAAGGCTCCTGCTGACTGGATCTGGCACAGCCCTGGCTTGTTGACGAAAATTGAAAAGATTTCTTCTTTTGTGGCTAAACCAACCAACCATTACTCCTCATGCGTCAACCCAACCTCCCTAAACATGGCAAGGTGGGGCATGACTTCCTGGAATTCCTGTTGAGTCTGAGTACATCTGTGTGCTCAAGATAAAGAAGGAACGCATCACTAATCTGCTCGCTAATGTTTTGAGTGGTCAGAGTGGCACAAAAAACTAAGTGATTCAGTATGACTTAGTAGCTTGTAGAGCCACATTAGCAACAATTATGTGAGGTAATTGTTTTTAAGAGTCATCGCTCACATCACTGGAGGACTACTGGTGCACTCTTCTTTACAACATTGAGGTCTGTGGGCATTCTTTAATACACATCTCCCAACACAGCTTGGTTGAGTTCTGGACTTTGACTCCTTTGAAACATCTTCATTGTTTTCTTTTTCAGTCATTCTGTTGTAGTTTTGTCAACTTCAGCAAATCTAAACATTCCTGCCATGTTTGTTTTAGAGTGAAGAAGCCAAGAAACCCTTACTAACAAGTTCAGTTTAAAAAAAAAATGGTGTTGTCACAAACTTTCCAATTTTACACACTAATTGAGGGCTGTAGAGTCTGAGATGTAGCTCTTGGGCTTTTATCAGTTTCTCTGAGTATTGCTCAGTCTGGAGTGATTTTGCTCAGACATCCCCTTAGCAGTAAGCTACCAAAATGTCTGCTTTTTCAGAGGTGCTCACATTTGCTTATGATCAGTTAAATGTGTCCCATTAGCAACTGGCTGCTACTTATTCTCATACCTCCCATGGAAGCAAGTAGTAGTTCCATGCTTTGTCACTTACTCTGGTGTGTGCTGCGTGAGTGTGTGAACAGTGTCCCAGCTGACTTGTGTGTTAATGAGGACCAGTCGTCGGACCCTGGAAAAAACCTCTGCCATGTTCGGCTCCAGCTGCACGCCGCTTAGCGGGTTCATGCTCAGATTGAGGAAGTCCAGGTGTGGGATGCTGGAAACGATGGTGCCGATCTGGCAAAACCAGGAGCATCAGGACACAGAACAAAGAAAAAGAAGAAACAAGTTACAGAGCTTTTCAAAACACTTTTACTTTGAAAACCATTATTTTCAGAGCTTGTTGATTAGCTAGGTAACTCTAGTACACATAAATAAGCTGTATGATGCGATACAGCGGTTTAAATTCTAGGTAAGTTCCAAGTCATCCATCTTTAAATATAACCCATAGATAGTCTTGAACAGGCATATTTTTAAAGTGTTTCTGTACCGTGTTCACACTTTCCTTCATTCTGTTTAAAAAGCTGATAATTAATCCACATCAGTAGCATCTGGTGAGCTAGCACCTTTGGCTTCTAGATGGCAAATAAAATACTTAATGCTAAACCCATGTGAATGACAGAAGGAGAGATTATTATATTAAATGAATATGTGGTGTATGTATTTATTGGTTCATACAAAAAAAATGTATCCAACCCTGCTTATTAATAAATGAGTACTCCAGTTAACCTGAGAGGTACCAGGTGTTCCAGCTGGCACAGCAGACGGGAACTGTGCCTACAGCCCTCATCACGGTATCACTCGGCTGAATAACAAACAGCACTGTGAGAGGGGGATAACAAGGGCTGTGCAACTTTTTTAAGGGGCCTTTGTTTCGTAGTCACGGCTAAATGACAATGCAGCACAACCCAACCTTAAGAACTTAATTATTAACAGTACATATGCAAACAAACAAAAAGAAAAGAATGATGATGAATGGAGGCTAGATGGAATCAGTGAATAACCATCTAAAAATCTACATGCTTTCCAGTTAACTTACAAACACAAAAATAACAACTCTCAAATGACATCCTGTACTTGTGTACAACTTAGCTTAGAGATAGAGGCACAATCGACCCGGCAAAGACTCCAAACTGGCCAACTGGCTTTGGAAAATGAGAAGGAGGGCATACATTTTTGGACTTTCAACTGTATTAAGTATAGCTTTTCCTCCTGATAAACACCTCCCCCACGGCCATTCATGCAATGCCAAAGTAATAAAGTGTGGTTAAACGTCTTATTACTGACAGAAAGGGAAGTTTTACTGGTTCAGCCCGCTCAAGACCAAAGTGGGTTGTTTGTGGCCCACAATGTAAAAGGAGTTTGACATCCCAGGCTTGCATCTTTACTATCAATAAAGAGAGATTAACTTCTATTTTTGTTTTTATCTGTATGTGTTGTATTCGTTTTTTTAATACACCAAAATAACCATCAAAACAAAGACCTTAATCTTATGAACCTGTGACTAGCATGTACTAGTGTCCATTTAGGCCCTTTTAACTGCTGACATGGTAGCATACAGACAGCACTCCAACTAAATTGTCTTGAACAAAAGCCAAATGGCTCTGCTTTTATGAAAAACCTTATTAAGTTAAAATAAAACTCCAAGACACCCACCTCTCCCCAGTCATTCAGCTGATTGTGGGACAGGTCGAGCTCTACCACGTGGGCGCAGGAAGCAGCGATGTCTTGCCTGTCGCCGGCTTTACTGATTCCACTGTCGTTCAGAACCAGTGCGCTGGGCAAGAAGAGGCGATCTGCAAACAGGAAACTCGAGTCAGTTCAGACCCTCATTCAGAGCTCAACACTCCAAATAAAGAGGCAGATATGCCGGGCTGAACTTATCACAAGTGATACACTGCTCACGTGGCATCATCACAGCCCTGAAATAGCTCGCTCTATCATCTCTCACCTTTGACAGGGGATCCTGGGGGCCTGGGCAGAACAACCACTCCTACGCCTTGGCCATAGGGGAAATTCTCAGGGTTATACTTCTCACTGAGGACTTGAACAAAGGTGCGCACCTCATCTTCATCAGAGGACTCCATGGTTCAAGTCCTGAACAGGTATCAGACCAAAGGGAAAAAAAAGACGCTTTTAAGATATGCTGTGAAAATATGACAATTACATCAGGACAGTTCAGTGCTGTTACATATGTCTTTTAACCCTTTAAGACCTACCATAGAATCAAGTCCGCCAGAGCTTACTTTATATTTTTACATGCTGTAGTGCCATTTTTGGGAGCATTTCAAGTTGCTATACATCAATACAACTGTTATAGCCCATATTTTAATAATATGTATGCATTAAGTCCATAGTAACTACATAAATTGCAAAAAAGTGCAATAAACTACAAAAAAATTGAAAATCTTTTTTTTTTTTTTTTTTAACATATATTTCTACTTGGAGAAATTTAAGAAGTTTATCCCTCAAAACTTTAAATACAAAAAACTTGCAAAAAATAGTTTACAACAACAGGAAATTTATTTTGAGTGTCTTCATAGTTTTATTTTTGAGATACACCAATTTTTATATACTGCAGGAAAAACGAAAAACAATCCTATGATGCAAATTTGCAAAGAAAACAGCATGTGCATCAAAATAAACTATTTTAAGCAGTGCAATTTGAGTTCTAAGCATCCCAGAAACTATTCAGAACAACATAACGTCAAACATGACTTATAAAAACACCAGTATAGGCTTTTAAGGCCTACAAATAAAAAAAAACTACATTTTCCGCGAAAATGACGTCACTTCCGGTTTCAGGCAGGAAATGGCGGACATGCGATCGTTCGCGCTGGTGTCTGTTTCAATGTGGGAAGTGTTACGAACAGCTGATCGGATCGGGAAAGCGTGTTTCTGGGATATTATGTTTTTGTTGCTGCAAGCGCTTTTTATGCAATTTTTGCAAAGCTATATGTAGAAGGAAACCGCGACCTAGGACAAGCTGATGGCATAAGATGTAAGTACAACTCCTCCGGTTTCATATGCAAAAAAGAAATTGCGCTAGCTTACGTGGTTCCAGTTCTACAGGGATTTAAAAATAGTTATGCAAAACGGAGCATGCCCATTCCGACCGGCTTTAAAGGGTTAAAGGATAAAGCTGGAGATATTTTACACTGTTTATCAACAATGTGTATGAAAATCAAGTTTCCTCCCAAAACATATGTGACCCTACTGAAGTTTCAGGTCTTTAAGTGTCAAAATTGTAAAAAAAAAAAAAAAAAAAAGCAGGCGTGGTGATCTAATTCTAAAGTTCTAATCTCACACAGTGTTTTATGGGCACAGTCACCTCCAAGAGTCTACTTTTCCAGATTTTCTTCTTTTTTCCCCTCAATTTGTTTCTATTTCATTTTTCTTTTTATTACTTTTTTTTTTGCAGATTTTGTAGCTGTTGATAAAAGTCCTGTATAAATAAAGAAAGCCATTGGGATAAGCTTTTCATTTGTTAGCATCTGCTTCTGTTTTCACCTATGCTGACATTCTCCACAAACAAACATACTTTTGGTGCAATGTACTCAAAGCACAGCACAGCTCATCTCTCACAGTGACTGTCCAAAAAATCTTCGGCACTATGAAAATGCTCCTTATACACAGCTCAGAGTGACCATGTGGATTAAATAATTTACCTACAGGAAAGGTCTAAGCTGACATCTGAAACTGCATTTGTGAAAGAAGCTGGAGAAGCAGAAAGCGCCCTCTACTCTGGACATTTGTCATTCAAAGCCCACATATGCAAAACAAATTGAGTGAGAATTTTTAGAAACATGACAACAGTGGAACCAGGTGAACTAGTTCCACCAACAAAACTATTAGAACTATAGTGGCAGCTTCCCTGAAGCATTTTAGGGTTTCAAGTATTTTGTACACAAAAAAAAAAATCACCTTTCTATCACCTATAACAGCCTCAAGGGCCGGTGTCCTGCAAGTTTTAGATATCACCCTGGGTCAGCACACCCGAATCCAATGATTAGTTCATTGCCAGGCCTCTGGAGAACTTCAAGACATATTCAGGAGGTAATTTAGCTATTTAAATCAGTTGTGGGAGTTCCCCACCCCTTACCTATAGGTATTAGTGGCCTGTAGCTAACAGGAAGGCCATGTGCAGTGGTGGGCAATTCATTTTCTCCACAAGTTCACATGAGAATCTGAAAATGTTGTGCAAGGTTTCACCGATAAGTTCAGAAAGAAATGAAATGAAATACTGAGTTCAGCTAATTGGTGCCGCCTTCCACAGCACTCCCAGTTTCTCATGTGGACCCTTGGGGAAAATTGCCTATGCTTGGTGGACGTGCTTTAAGCCTGTTGTCTTTTAAATGGTCACCAGGGGGCGATAGCAGTGGTTCCACAGTCATTGTCCCACCTCAGTAAGCACTTTACTGACAAGTTCACAGATCAATCACTAATTGCTGTTCATATTGAATAAACAAATCAGTTCTACTTTGTAATTGCATGTGATTCGAAAGCTCAAATTAGATTTCTTGAATCTTTGCAGAGCCTGTAGACAAGTGGCTGACACCACGCCGAAATGTAGTTACAACAGAGTTTCATAAGGGTATATAATTATGACATACCTATGGTGTAGATTTAACACATAAGTATAAACTGAAAGTTTCAGAAGACAGGATTACTCGGGGTATGAACATTGATTAATCACTTGTGATTGCTCCAAATCCCGTTAAGGCCAACCAGTGCCTGTGCATGGCATTTTCCCCATAGTGTTGGGTTGTCCTTCATTCAAAGTGCTAAACAAAGGGACACAAATGTGCTACCACTGACTTCCACTTTAACCACCTCAAACTTTAGTCCTGCTCCTCCTGCTGGCTGACACTTCTTGTCTATGTTTTACATTTTTCTGTGCACGTGTTAAAAGATAAAAAAAAGGTCTAAAAATAACCCACGAACATCACAGAATAACCTACAAGTCACAGACAGCTGAAACGTGAGAGGCATAGCAGCACTGAGGAGAGCAGGTGCACAGCTGTCAGCGAAGCCACCTGTTCCTACTAAAACCCATTTTCTGCTATGATTACAATTTCTGTTGCCATTTTTGCTGTAAAATGATTAATCTGATGAGTAACTGTTTAACTCAATCCAGAGAAAATGTAGCTTTTTCAATGTGTGGATTGGTTTAAAATCCATAGACAAAAAACCCCTCCAGGCAGGCTCAATAACTGGTAATCATACATCACAATAACATACATTCTCGACCCTGCCTGTCCACCTTGCACTCAACAGCCTTACTTTAACCCCGATCAGCCCTATCAGTTTCAGACAAACGGAGTCTGATCATCTTAAACTGAGCCCACCTGAAGTGTGTTTGTCAAAAGACTGAGTGTTTCATCCGGACTCTGTCTGATGTTTCTGTCATAGATCGTTTCTCATTACACAGATCCCACCTGATTCTTACCTCTGATGTAGCAGAGACCAAAGGAAAGATTGTTTTCAACACCACATCAGATCACATGCCTCGGTCCCTGCTGTGAGAAAATGACGAGAAACATAAGCAGGGAAAACTTATTTTTAAGCTTGCAGCCATAAAAAAACCAGAATATGTGAAAAAAAAATGCAAAGAAAGACAGAGTTGACACCACATCAAAGGTGGTGAAACTTGCATTTATGTGACAAAGAAAGGAAAGGTAAGCTGACAGTTGGGTGCTTGAGACGAAAACAACTGTTTATGTGGTATAACTGGGGAGCAGCAAAGCCCTGAAGCCATTCACTGAAATGAAAAACTTCTAATGGACATATGTCATGACTAACCTAAGGTCATTGTTTTGTACAGTTTAAACACACACTTTTAAACCCCTGTTATAATTTGTTACTTTTTTCTGGAATCTTTTTGTTTCAAATGTTTCTTCAGCACCATTTGCTCAATTCGGCGTACACAATGGGCAGGAAGTTAGATTTTGTAATATATAAAAAGTTAAACATTATCAGCTGCTCGCTACTGCTCATAGCGGTGAAGTTCAACCTGCAATGCTACCAAACTGTCAATAAAGATGACGTTTTTCAGAAAATAACAAACAACGAAATGGATTAATGCTACCCGAATTGAACGTCAACCCACAAAGAGTCATAAGAAGGTCAAAAGTCTTACTGTAAACCTTGCACACAGTTGCTGATACGCGAAGCTATTTTAAACAGATATATTTTTAACAGGGTCCGGGGAAACGGTGTTACAGTCAGATAACGAGCGTCGTTTCTAGGGTGGGGGGCTGACTGCTCAGACGGAGGCCTAGCTGTATGATGTCGCTAGCTTAAGGATAATAAACTGGAAGCTGAGATTGTAACAGTGCAACCTGGTGTGATTGAACATTTTAGCACAGCACGAGCCAACGACACTACTGCCTACCTAAGCGTGCAACACGTTGGCTGTAAATTCAAATCTGTAAAAACATTTCTTTGAGTGTTGGAACAAACTCACTATCTGGGCCTCCAAACTTAGCCACACAGGTCACTGCGCGTGCTCCATTTGGCACCTGATACGGTACATTTTTGAGAGTGCAGAACTCACCTTTGGCAGAACCCCCCTCTGCGGTCGGGTTGTTTTTGTTGTTCTTCGGTTAGTTGACAGCTTAAACCACGCCCACTCTACCGGAAGTTACGTAGTTTAAATGTCTGTTTTTTTCCTCTCGTCTTTTCTTTAAAACGGAAAGGAGCTAAGAATACATGCTAAGTATTAACTTATTATTATTATTATTATTATTATTTATTTTTAGCGAGTCTTTTTTTACGATTTTTTTGTAGCTGGTTACTTTAACGGACAATTTTTGAAATGTAGTTTTTTAAAAGCTGAGTTCAATTACTCCCACGGTTGGTTATAGCCCGACCTTGTTGAATCAAGAAAGCCTATAGGCTACAGCCAGTGAACCACTTTGAGAGCCCCAAAAGTTGATTCTGTTCATCTAGATGAACAGAATCAACTTTTGGGGATTTACTTATCTGGATGACTCAGCATGCATCAAGACACTGTGAGAGCCATTATTCACAAATGGAAAAAGTTGAAACACCGACGAACCTGGCCTAATCAAAGTCTGCACTTAAATCCTTTTAAGATGCATTGAGATGACATTTAACATTTGAAGCTTGAAAAATCTCCAGTGTAGCTGAATTAAAACAATTCTGCAAAGAAGGGTGGGCGAAAATTCCTCTACATCGATGATAAAGACTCATTACAATTTATCACATATGCTTATTTGCAGTTCTTGCTGCCAAGGGTGGCACATTTAGCAGGCTTTTTCACACACTGCTAGGTTTGGATAATTTTTCTTTCCTTGAATGAATGAAATGTTGAAATGTTTTTTATGATCTAAAACATTTAAACGTGACAGAAATGCAAAAAAACCCCAATAAATAGTTAGGTATTGGGCAAATACTCAGATCACTGTATGTATAAAATATATTTTATAAAACATTTATAAACAGTCTGCGGTGTATACCAATGCTTTAACACTCATGTAGTTAAAAAACAACAACACGTTTTTAATGATGTGCATAAAGTGATGGGAACTGACACACGTTTATCACATAAAATAAATTATTTACTATGACTGTACATTAACGACATGTGTATGTTAGATTTAAGTTCACTTATAAAGCCAGAATAGTTTTGATTTATGATTACTGTGCAACATCGCTTACATTTTTGCCTGCACAGCAATAACTCCTAATAAAGTTCATGCCATTAAATGGCATTTAATCAAACTAGTTTTCAGTTCTCTAACTTTATATAACTGGCAAAAGAATAAAAGACATGTTTGTGTCTTTTAGTGAGTTCATTTTTTTCTTCATTTAGAGTATCACCTGCAACATGAATATGTCAGTGTCACTGGAGTTAACAGGCCTACATAATGTTGCCACCAGATGGCAGCAATGAAGTTTTGTGGGCTCCTGTGGAAGAGAGAAGTTTCTGAGTTGTGTGAAGCCAGCAGGGTATCAGTTCACCCTCAGCTCCTTTTCTAATACAGACCCAAAATATATGTGACAATGAGGCTCATGCATGAAAACGTTAACATTAAAAAGCAGTGGTTGAAGATGTGTTTAGGTCCTCAAGACACAGCACCAATGCAAGAATTTGAAAATGCTCCATGCAGGTGAAAGCCCTGCATTTAGAACATCAGGCCATTACAAGGTAAATCTACTTTTCTGTCAACATCTAAAGGACTCATTCTGCAGGAAAACTGAAAAAAATGTATCACTATGCAGTGTAACGCTATTAGATTTACACAGTGCAGCACAATGCTCCACTGGGTGAGTGGGGCCTTTATGGGCCTGACTTTCCTCTCTGTGCCTCTGTTGGTTAATTTCTCTTCACACAGTTCAAAAACATGCATTTTAAGCTGAGTGCATTTGAGTGTGCCTGTCCCTACAAGATTGAATTTTATCATCATGCCACACGACAGCTTTAAAAAAATTAACAATACAGCAGATGATGGGATATCCTTACTTAAGAAAAAAAAGGCAAATGGATGAATAAGTCATCACAGTGATCGCTATCAGTCATTGATTATCAACAGAAGGCTCTTACTGAGCTCTCATATTTTTCTTTTGCTATTTTACTACTAAAAGCAGCAAACTGTGTTTAGACATTTTAGCCTTTTTTCTTTCATAACTCTACCAACCCATTTCAATAATAAGTTTGTTTTTGGCCTGAAAGTAGAGCTTTTAATTGATCAAAAACAAAAAGGTACATCATTTTTAATGAAGTTATGCGCAATTTGACAGTAAGTTTGCCAATAATGTTTAGTCTTGAGCTCTGTGTTATACCAGCTCTGTGAGACCAAAGCAGGCTATCAGCCATCTGGAGGAGTCTTTGGCCCCCAGAAGATCCTCAGCAATAAGAAAATTGAAGATTTTAATCTGATTCATCAGCGCATATGCAGCAGTTTAGGACTGAAAGGTCGAAATGTACCTGGTTTTACATGCTGTGTGTATTTTAGTTTGGTAAATATTAAATAAATAAATAAAACACTTGGTACAAAGATTTAGTTTTAATTGATATTTAACTTTGTCTCAGTGGAGACTGTGGCTCCCTCACATTGATCTGGACTAAAATAACACTTCAACTCATATCTGTATTTCTATGAAGCTTTATTTAGTCATTTATGGATTTACTCAGGAGGATGTTGACTTTTCCAACTCTTTAAATGTTCTCTCACTGTCAGTCTTCTGCCTTTTTCCATATAATTTTTAATAACTTTAACTATAAAATCAAACACCTGCTAGCATAGCCCCTTCATCTTTAGATTACTTCCGAGACTACCGTGCTTCTAAATGGATAAAAAAAATCTGTGGTGTTATCTCTTTCTGCCAGGAGCTGTTGTGCACGAATCTGTCCAAAGTCCACCCATGGCTCAAATAATGCAACTGTGCCACACCGCCAATGAGTTACAGAGATATCCAAAAGTTTTGTTGACCCACAGAGTAGTGAGCGAGCCGAGTTGCACAACAGCAGACAAAAAGCAGCCAACAAACAAACATAGCGTCCCTCTCTCTCCGTCTCTCTTTAGTTTGCCACATTTGTGCTACATTCAGATCATAACCCTGGGGTTTACATCATATCTCCCAACAGTAAATATTTCATACAGCCATGATTATAATTCGGCTCTATCCATACACAAGCATCTGCAGCTCCTCCAACCTAACCACAAACACTGTGGAACAGTCAGGAGAGTTTTGGGGGAGAAACAAACTGTGATTTGGACCAATTTGTGAGTAAGTCACGCTGTTGCACTCTTTATTCAGTGATCCTGGAGGAGCAATATGTAGTTTGATGTGTTTATTGTTACTTTACTGATTTATATGTCATGATTTACTTTTAAATAGCTTTCGTGTTTTATAGCTTTGCAGAGGAGGAACATGAAGACAAACAGTAAGACGCAGCACATTTGCTCAGAGAAATCATCAGACGTTTACTCTCATCATGGGCACGGATGTCATGGTAGTTTGGGGCTTTTAAGGATTTCTCTGAGCATACATCTTTAATGACTTTAAAAAAAAGAACTGGGTTCAAGAGTTTGAATTTATTTTGGCTTTTCTCTCATGCACACGAGATCAAAAATATAGCAGAAAAGGCCATTTTGCCATGTTTTCATCAATAAATGTTCACATTTACCAGGCTCTAAACTCTTGGTGCATGCAAGTGCTCATGAAGGGGAGATTTCTGGATCAAAGAAAAAGCTCATTTGGAGGAACTCTTTTTTTTTAACCACTGTGAAATGTCATAAACTTTACCATTAAATACAAAAATCAACATGAAATTTGTAAATTAGCTTTCTTCACATTTATTTTCTTACTTTAGTCTTTATTGCTTTGTAAAATTATTTTTGAATGTGCACACCAAAAGCCATTTATTCCTGTCAGTGATGCCAAACTGGCTTCTCTCCATTACATAGTGGTTTCAGTACTTTTTCATTCATTCACGAGTTGACGTCAGTATTTTTTGTGGCTCACCTCTCACTCTTGCTGGTGTGACAGAAGAACAGCAGGAAGGGAATGTTTACAAGATGGAAGTGAGACCTGCTTTGATGTATAGTTTGGAGACCGTGGCACTGACAAAAAGGTGGCAGAGCTGAAGATGTAATGGTTTTCACTGGTAGCAACCATTAGGGAAGCTTCAGATGAACTGAAGATGTGGAGAAGAGTAATAGTGGGTAAACTGGGCAAAGAAAGATGTCTGACTGAGTCACTGTATATGTTTTAGACTGAGTATTAAATGCCAACATTTTGGGTATGCATTAAAATATTTCTACGGCAAACATGATGGAAGCTGGTTACTGAAAAATGTCAGATTATAACTGATTTCAGGGGTTCAACTCTTAAATAAAACAGCAGGAGTTATATGAAGGGGCCAAGAGAAACATCACTTAGAGGGCAAAAAAGCTTTAGATAAGAAGAAATATATTAAAATGAAAAATTTGACAATCAGAGAGCGGATTCCGTTCATCAAACACAACAGCAGCACATATACGTCTTCTGACTGCAGTGAGCCGAGCTTTCAAATAAAGACGCCTGCTGGGAATTATGAGAGGCGGCAGTCAAGATTCTCAACGATCCCCACTGTGATTGAAATGTTTACAAGACAAGTCATGCCCTGGATGTCAAATAGCAACTCCTAAAGAAACAGAACCACTTCTGCAACTTCTCTACTATTTTACCTGTGGGTACATCCTTTTGTGTCCCTTAAAAACAGAGAGGCATGCTCCAGTAAACCATTAACACTCAGTGTATCATCATTATTATTATTAATAAAATCATATATATTAATATTTAGTTCATGCCGTGTTTCAAATCAACAATAATCACCAAGTGGTTCATGGAAAAACTGTAACAATGGGAGGAAAGCTGCCATTTCAGAGCTTGTATGGGGTGTGACAACGTAACATATTGACACACAGTTAAAACAAACAAACAAACAAACAAAAACTAGTTCTGAATTTAGGAACTGGTGTAAACACACCATCAGGAGACTGAGCTGATGTAAACAAGACCAGAACTTTCTGTAGGCTATAAAAGGAAATGATGTCATCATGCATCACCTGCAGACATTCTGAGAAGACTCACAGAACTGACCTGGGTAATATTAGGCTAATCCTCTGGATGTTATTTTAGGACAGGGATTAAATTGTAAAAGCATGTCATGCATGTGCAGATGAATCTGTGGAATGAGGCCTACAGGAGTTTAGTTTATGTAATAAGAGTGGTCAACAACTTAAACATTGTGTGACCCACAGTGCAAGTGTCTGATAGAGAAATCAGTTCAGAAAGAGTGATGGGGGGGTTGAGAGAGGGCGTGGTCTCCTAATCCAGAATGATCCTCTGAATCAGTGTCAGTCCTGGTGAGAGCCAGATTAATCTACCAATACCTCAATATCCGCAGGACAGAGGCCTCCAACAGCAGAGTCTCTTAGACATAAGCGAGCCTTTTGCTCCTGGATTATTATCAAAGCGAACTAATAACAAGAACAACATCCGAGGATTATGGTGCTCCTGAAATCAAGCTGGTTGTGGAGACAGAGTAAGTTTTTTTTTCTTCACAAATTTAGGGAATTCTATAATAAAATTAGTGCTAGTAACTTAAAGGTTCAATTATTCGGTTCAGTTAATGTATAAAAACATGTAGGCTTCATTTTTTGGGTGCTTTAAGAGACAAGACCTACAGGACAAGACTTGTCTTATAATTAAAATAATATTCACCCATTTCACTTGTATTTGTTAAGTGTAGTGATAAGGGCCGTCGCATTTTCTTTTACTTTTTTCACTTTTCTGTTTTTAAGGAGTTTGACTAAGTATGAGCATCAGCATCTAGGCTATACATGTGGCAATTAGCATGTTACATGCACATTTTACCTCACCTTGAGCAAATGTTAAACTGCGTTGAATAAAGTGATGACACTTAGCACAGTGAAATGTATTTGAAACCTTTTGCATTTTTGCAGATTACAATTTTGTCGTGGGACAGGCAGTGTGCCGGATATCTCTGTGAAGGCTATCCTTTGAATTTTAAAGCAGCTCACTAAATACAGCTGCCTGCTTCAAACTGCTAACTGCTCGGTTAGATGCTTTGTGTCTACAGATGACCAATACTGCATTGGTTCATAACAACATCCCAGAGTTTTAAAGCTTTAAATTCTACTAGGATCATTTAACATCAACACATTTATGAGCATAGCTGATTTATTAGCTTTATTCTAATCATAGCTAATACATGTGGGCTGTTTTTCATGTATGTTGTGTTGTGTATTTGTGGTAGAGACCAGATTGCAACTCGACACTGAGGATTTTCTAGAAAACTTCACGCATTATGAAACTCTACCCTTTGTAACTTATAATCTCATTATTTGTTCTTGGCCATGCCTTTAAGTGGCTTATCAAGGACACTCAATGGAGATACACCTCCTTGGTGGGAGGGGTAGGGGTGGGACTATATTCAAAAGCAACTACTAAATCAGAGGCCTGAGGCCTGCAACAGAAGGATGTTAAACTGAAGTTTAAAGTTATCCCAGCACCTAATTTTACAATGTGGCACATGTCTCCTCTCCAGCTTCTGTCCTAAAACGCTGGAAGCTCAACTGGTGTGACCTTTGGATCGATGGGAGTCTTTGCTTCTACAAGTCAGACAACAGGCGAGAGCTGGAGCATCGCGTCAGTCTCAAACTAGCGTGCATAGATGTGCAGTCCGGTCAGGAATGTGGAGGTACAGCACGGATCTGTGATGAATTATACCCAGAAGCGAACATGTTCCATCACTATTTAAGTGTGAACGCTGACACACAGAAGTGCTTTAAATGTGCAGTATTTTAAAGACCATATTGGTCAGACTTTATAGAAGTTTAGAAGAAAATATCTTATGATAATAGATTACCGTGTCCATGGCAAAAACATGTATTCTTACAGTAGGCCTGGTCGTAGTTTGCTATAAAGTAGGAAAGAAGCTTTAGCTCATTCATTCTCACCTTTGGTTTACCTTTAACAAATATGGGTAATTTACTCCTTTAATTTTACTCCAGGTGTGACTCCACCAGAGAGCAATCCCAGGGAGAATCTCGTCGTGGTTCACCTCATGGACGGCTCAACACTCAACCTGTGCGCAAACAGTGAAGACGAATCAATGTAGGTACTCACGCTTCGCCTCATTATTCTCTGCTTTACTTCACAACCGTCCCTCAGTTTCTCAGTCCTGCTTGTTTATTTTTCAGAGCGTGGAAACTGACTCTGCTGCAGACCAGAAGAAACCCGGTGAGTGCTTCATGCTTTCTGTAAAAAGCTTAAACACGATCAGCAAGCTCTCAGATAGTGTTTCCACCACAGAGCTAAAAGTAGTGCTTTGCTTTTTTCACTGTAGGTGTTCACATATGACCCATATGATGACTCCTACCAGGCTGTCCCCCTCAATAGCCGCCACACTGTCTACATAACACCTGGAGCAGGACCAGGTAAGATATCATAGCTTAACACAGAAAACTAGACTTATTATCGACTTAATATAATACATAGTATATATATTATAATATGTAGCCATTTTTTTAAAGTATGGAAAATTATAATAGTTCCCTTTAATATTGTAATTTTAGGACAATAAAATTAAGTAAATAAATTAAATTAACCAGGTTTATGCCAAGTGGAGCATTTTAAAGAAGCATTTAGCTCTACACTAAATAAATCTAATGCTGCAGTCTATATACTGGATCAAAAACAACAGCATTCATTTGCATTTATTATCCTAGACCATATCCTATCAAGCAAAAACAGGCTGGCTTATTTCTGGCTCTTTTCTGAATCCTGTAAACAACAGGAAATTGAAATATGGCAGCTGTCTTCTTCTTCCAAAGAAGCAGACAATTCAACAGTAATCTAAATAATCCATAACTGCTTTGGTTGCTGCAGTATGTTTTATAAAACATGGCACACCACAAGAACTGAGCACTTATGGTGTAGCTGGTATGTAGCCTGTGAGGAAACAGTCAGAAAACCCAGAACCATTCACTGCACTTACCTCTGTATAACCTCATCATATGTGATAATGCATATTTTTCGTATGGTTTCCCAGATGTGACATGTGTTACTCTGAGTACTCTTTCTTGCTGCACTGTTTGCCTCCACACATCTGCTCAGTTTGTGAGCTAATTGAATTCTGGAGCTAGATTTAGGGCACTTGATGCTCCTGCTGGGCGGTGCTTTGAATCAGCAATAAATTAAGTAGAACAAAGCAATCTTTTTTTTAAACGTGGCAGTGAGCAGTGCTTAGACTAATAACAGTAATTGGTATGCTAATAACAATTTTTCTTTATGATGTTGTAAGTGTTTTATATTTGTGTCCACATTTAGCTGGACACAAGTCCACACACCTGCTCTGTAAATGAGCTGAGAGGCAGATTAGTGGGGCTGTGTACGTCTGAGTCCTTTAAATACTTCACTTAATTGGGTTTTAATGATTTTCTTTTAAAAGTAAAAGCCTATAGGATTTTACTTTGAAAGTATTATGCCATGTGTTTTATACATTCACTTCACTTGTGTTTGCTTTGCTAGCACTGGGTTAAAAGGCCTTTTTGGCTTTGGCAATGCTTTAGTTCTTCATAGGTATGGATTCAACTAAGTACTAGAAACATTCCTCAGACATTTTGGTCCACATTGACAAGATAGCGTCACATGCTTCAGATTCATCAGCTTCACGTTCACGATGTAAAAATCTCTTGCTCCGCCACATCCTAAAGCTGATCCGCTGGATTGAGATCTGGTGACTGTGGAGAAAGTTTCAGCACGATGAAGTTGGTCATGTTCAAGAAAACAGTTTGTGACATGGCGTGTTATCCCATGGTTGTAGAGTTTTGTTGAGCCTGTGTGAATTGTATTGTCATTTTCCTGGGTCTAGCTGGGCCAGTGTGGTCTTCTGCTGCTGCAGCCCATCTACACTCAAAGATGCTCTTCTGCAAACCTGGAATGTAATCAGTGGATATTTGAGTTACTGTTGCCTTCCTAACAGAAGTCTGATCATTCTCTTATAACCTCAGGGAATGTTTAGGTATTTTCATCCAGAAATGATGCTTATGCTGTTTTGACTTCATGTTTTTTGTTTATGCATCGATCGTGCCTATAGATTTCCAGTGGAAGTGGTTAGTTAGTTTTTGCACAGAAGCCCATCGATACTGCAATACCGGCACATTGTATGCCAGTTAGTTTAAGTTCATTTTAATAAGCACAACTCGGACACGAGCTGATACTTAAATTCGGGACCAGGAAAAAGGCCTTTGTCAATAAATGAGCTCAGTTCATCATCTGTGCACAATCCACAGCACCATAATGATCTTCAAGGTGTGGACTGTTCTGACATTGTCCCTTTTTACAACCCTGATCTGCCCTTATTTTTCTAGACATTCAAAGCAACCGTCATGTTAACACGAATGGTATAAATGTCTTCTTTCTGTTTATATTTTAGGAACCCACCAGGTTGTTGTTCAAAGGGACCCGTTTGATGGCGTGGTGGAGCATCTAGCACTGGGAATGTTAGCAGGAATGGCAGCCGGGGCAGCCATGCGATCCTTCCTTTGGATGCCCTTGTTTTTTTGCTGAGATGACTGACATTACTGACAGGAGAGCAAAGCCTGCCTGTCACCGAGACAAGGGAGTTGGACATCTAACGAGCATGTGTAGAACAGGCTTTCCCATCATACTTGCTCTGATAAAAAAGCTGCTTCAGTGGTTCTTCTGTTCTTTATTATGAGCATATAAAACCTGCGTTGTCATCTTATACGTGTAAAACACTGTCAGATGCTGCTCCCCTGTGTCGTCTGTGTTTTAAAAATACTGGCTGCCACAATATTAGAGGAACAAACATTACAGTTTTAAAGCATACATATGAGAACGTGGTTTTTGGGAGCTTTGTGCACTTTGTTCTCACTTGTCTTTAGTAAGTTTTGCTTTTACTTGCTGGTTAAGTCTAAGCACCAAAAACTACTTGTTTAGATTTATGCACAAAACTCTTGCTTTAAATGTGCCCCTTCACAACATTAACACTACACATTGTAAATCGAACTGCAACAGCACCAAAGTTGTAGAGTTTTACACCACTTATGAAAGTTTGCAAAGCAGGAAGTTGGTTTTATATACGAGTTATTTTACTTTTTATTTGTAATTCTAGACAAAATGTAGTTTGTAAGAAATATTAAAATATTAGCACCTCACTAGAAAACAAGTAGATATTAAAAATGAATTATAATATACTGAAATTCACTTTTGTTTTCACTGCACAACAGTCCTAGCTATACAACCACTAACTAGCATTTTTCATAGCTCTCGTCAGTAACGCTGCCTCGACTACCTGAAGATGGACGGATGACCCAAAAGCTCAGCAGGTCAAACTTCAAGGGCTGAAGACTGCGTCTTACGCAGTCAGCTTGCCTTTAGGTCAAAGTGTTTGATGAAACCATGGGTTTAAACTACAACTGCAAGTCCAACAACTATGGAAGTTTGAGGAGTCCACCAATAAGGAAAACATTTGTCATCCATGGGTCAGTTGAGTTATTTAAGTGAAATTTTGAGATATTAATCCCAAGCAAAAAAGAAGAAGTTTTAGGAAGTGGAAACAAGCTTCCATAAAATACAAGCTCTTAAAATAAAATAAAAAATAAAGAGACACTGAAAAATATTTGCCCAAAATATATTTCAAATTTATTATTGTACTAATATTTCAAAAAAAAAATCCACAAAGCATTTCTACTCTGTATTCATCCATATGACTGACATGAGCTGTGTGATCTTTCGGTGCATACATTTATTGCAGTTCTATGTTGCATACTACAACTATAGTATTAAAATGCAAAACATGTATTAAATGATCACGTTTATTCTCTTGCCTTTATAACTAGAATCAGTACACACGAAAAAAAAATCCTGCAGAGCTCGAAAAGAAAGAACCAAGAATATAGAGTTGTATGCATCACACCACATCAGTGCTTTGAGGGGGATGGATGTATAAATGCAGGTTGTTTAAGGTATGATCCATGTGAGGGCTTAAAAATAAATGAACCACATGTGGCACCCATATTTACCCCACAAACTTTATTCCCTACCAAGAAGAAACTGCCCAGTATATATCTATAAAACACATTTTCTAAGATTTTTAAAATGTTTCAGAATTTCTTTGACACTTCTGTTGGCAACGTAATTTCTAACTGTTAGTTATAATCTTCTTAATATTTTAATTAAATTGCAACAGAAGACACGACTTCTGAAAAATTAAAGTTAATGAGGCTTCTGCTGCTCTTTTGTTACGTTTCTTATGACTCTTAAAAAAAAATAAATTAAAAACTGAAAGTGCAAAGTATGCATGGCTGATTAGCCAGTGTTTCAACTTTTGGGTTACTCTGATTTATAACCTGTCAAATAAAAACCTCTGGCTATAGTAGAGCCCTGTGAAACCAGCCTCAGGTCTGGTTTGTGACTGAAGAAGCTCCAGCAGCTCCAGCTTTCTGGTGAATCTCAAGTCTCTTTGCTGCACAGTTCAGCGGTTTGCAAAAATCAGTTACACTACAAAACAACACCCCATCTCCGGATGTTAGTCGACAGTTTGTGATTGGCATGTGTGTGCAGTCCCAGGGGCAGCAGTTTCACATTCACTCATTGCTCCACAAGAACTCAATTCTTACAAAGGCTTATTTGGCACATACATAACAAATTGTCTTTACAAAAATAGAGATCACTTTCTGAAATTATTCACAACCCGTGTACTGTTACTCCTCCTTACAGGTAACTCCCCTCTGAGCCCGTCCATTCACTTGCCCGTTAGGCTTCGCTTCGTCATTTCCCAACTTTCCCTCTGCTTGAAGTTTCCTGATCAGATCATGGGGACCTTTCCCCATCAGAGCCGACGGGTGCCTGTAGGAGCCTCCCAGGCGGTCCCACAGAGTGAAATATTGACCGTAGTTGTAGTCGAAGAAGAGGTGGTGGTCAGTGTGGTGAGCTGAGCCGTTGATGACGCTCGTCAGAGCTCCGGGGACACGATAGTCGCCGTCGTGGATGGAGATGGTCCAGATGTTAACGAAAACGTAAAGAGCCAAGTAGAGCACCTTGTGGAGGGGGAAGAGGAACGGGTAGATGTGGTAGGGCAGTCCTTGCAGGAAGCCGTCCACTGGATGAAAAGCGTGACTGGCAAAGGGAGTGGGGATCTTCCATATGTGGTGTGGTTTGTGAAACAGCTGTTGGGGACAAGAGAGCAGTGAGGTTAATAAAGTTTAACGCACGATAAAGACATTTCCACTATTCAGCAATTGTATATTGCCAGTATGAAAAAACACAAGTGTCCTCACCTTGTAAATAAGCTTATGGTGTAAGAAGCGGTGAATCCAGTAGATGCACATGTCAGTAAAGAACAGGAATGAAATCATGCTCAGGAAAAGGCCGGGCCAACCTGAAAGCACAGAGGTCATGTCACCGACAAAAACTTGGTGCGTTTTGGAAAATTTGAAACATTTTCTGCTGCTTCTTCAGCTTACCGAGGGGCGAATCGGCGACATGATCGTAGAGTTTGCTGTATCCTCTGACTTCAGCGAAAAACAAAGCCACAGTGGGAATGCTGATCATGGGCAGAGAGGTCATCGCATATTTGATTTCTCGCCATACCTGATTCTACAAATAACAATAAGTAACATTATTTTAATATGTAATAAAATAAATAAGAATGAAGAAAAAAATGAAACCAATGTGGCAAATTTCTGTTATTAACTTTGATGGACAAAATGAGCGCATTTCAAACAAAGTAGTTTGGGGGCTAAAAAACCCAAAAATTAATCTCACCCAGCCTTAAAAGACAAACAAAGGCTTTTTAAATGGCCCAATTAAAGCACTACATGTCCGTTAGGCAGGAAAAGCATTAACAACACTACAGGAGGTGAAACCAGTAACATAAACAACTATAAAATACAGTTAGTTTCACAATAAAAACACTATTAATTCTTGGTTTTGAAGCCATAGTGTGCACAGGACAGTAATTGCAAGTGTTCCTATAAATCTGTACACCCTTTTGCTGATACAAAGGTCAATTGATTGCAGGCTTTAGCTCTGCCAACACTCAGTTTATGACTGCATCCGTCATAAAAACAAGATATAGGCTTTATACCTCCAAGAAGTGTGGGTGTTTCATCAGATTGTGGTCGAAGATGAAGTAGTAGCTGATGGCTCCCAGGCCCAGGTACAGGACTGCAGCGCCGAGGTTCGTCACCACCAGCAGGCTGATAATCTGCCGCAGGGCTCCGTCTTCAGGCCACGACGCTGGGTACACATACGGCGTTAAGAAGTAGTAGTCGGCAACATTCAGCACAAGATCCATGGCTGAATCTGTCAAAATACAACAAAAGAAAGTCAATATTTATATCAGAGCATTTCTTTTTAGTAGTTTTTAAACAGACGGGTCAGTAGGCGCACTGCTTCTTCATAGTGAGAGGAGATTTGGGTCCTCTAATCTCTTACAGGAGTCAAAATGACACTGCAGATTGATATAAAAGTGCTGATTTTGATTTATTTGCAGTTTTCATTCTGACACCAGATTTTAAATTAATTGTACAAAGGCCTGTAAGGTTTCAGTTTTTATATTAAATTAAAAAAATAAGTATTTGAATCTAGATTTTTGTCAGTGTTGAGAGGTTTAGTCTCCCTTATTCACCTTTAATTTTCTCTCCATCCATTATCTTTTGCTTATCTGGTGTCAGGTCATAGTGGGCATGCTAACCGAGGCATTCCACAAATCCTTCTTCCCAGTTGCCCATAAAATATCCAATGGAGGGTGCACAGAAAGTTCCTAGCCGAGTGCCCGAACCTCCACCTCCACTGCTCATTTTTATAGCTTCTAAATTTTACAGCCGTTGCCATCTTAGAGTGATGCAGAGATGGAAAAGTCACAGACTGTATGCCACTCCTGGTTCAGTAACATATGGTGATTCATACAGTGGCGTGCTGTTGCTGCCAGGTAGTGAGTTGGTGGTTTTCCATCAACACCTCCTGCTTAATGCTGATAGGCCACCCTTGGCTGCCAACTGAACATATTCAAATTTAACACCAAACCTGCTACTCCTCTAGATTCAGTCTTAATTGGCAATGTAGGCAAGCAAATGGGCTTAAAGTCACAGACTGCTGAGTTACTGTTGTCTTCCTCGTAGTTGGGTTACATGTTTTTTGGAAATGTTAGAGCAACCACAGCACTAGTTAGTCTGGCAGCTCGGGAATTTCATAACTAGTTTTCCAATAAATATCAGACAGATGTAGCCAAGATGCAGTCATCTTGGAAGGCCTCCTGGCACTTCCTTTGAGTCATTATCCAACTTAAACTTTATTTTAGTGGATTTTTAAAAAAATGCATGTATAAAGTTACATTTGTTGAAAAACGCTTAAACTCTTAAATTCATAAATAGGGCTTTAATTCCCCCCCATCTGAAAGTGGTACTTTTACCACCTTCTTTGCAGTTTGCATTTCTCCCACAGACTTAACGGCAGGTGCCCGTCAGGCGTGTAAATCAGACTCATAGATGGAATTCCACCAAAACAAACACCTGACGGTGGCATTTACCACCAAGTGTGCCATCGGCCGCATTTCTTTGATCACTTTTCCTGAACCGGTTAGTTCAGATAACATAGCCTAACTGTCACATACACATAACGGTAAGTGAAAGAGCCCGGAGTTTGTAACAATCACAAAAGCCACGGGTGGCCGAATAAGCATTTGCATTGTCCGTCTTTAACATTACCGTTTTCGTTTTAACCGAAACGCGTAAAGTATTTAATTATCACAGTTCCACATCGCTCACTTTCCTCTAATAAAATTAAAAATGGGTATTTGAAACATGAAAAATGAAGGCTGGATGGATGTACACTGAAAAGTTTTGCAAAGCACATACATGAACGCAAAAACATGACAATAACTACTCGTTATGCGTAGAAACCCCGTTTTGTTTTGTTTTTTTAAATTTTGCTTCACTAAAGGGACTCAAAAAGGCTTAATCGGGTTTAAATATAACTAACCTGGAGTGTCACACTATTAATATAAAGTTACAGCCATGTAACTAGCACTGTACCTTTTCTCGGTTGCAGGTATCCCGGAACAACGACGGAGGGAGGCTCACTCAACTAAAGTCGGACAGACAACCAATTAACAGCTAGTTTCCCAAAACGTCACACGAAGATTCACCAATGAGCGACGAGTTTGTCATCTCGGCAGGGTTGTTGTGTTTTCCTATTGGCCAGTCGAAGGATCTGATCATGGCGTTACTGAATCTGTGCTAAATGTCCTGCAACAGCTGGATCATCAGGACAGAAGATGAAACACCTTAAAGGAAGTTTTACCTGAACGACAAAACGCCCCGAATGCGCTCCATTATAACTTCTACAGAAACAATAGTAGCAAAATTCATTTACAAACTTTAGGTACTGAAAGTATTTCAGTGTTTTTCACTTCCCTTGTATTAAATGGAAGGATTACATAAATATGGGAGCCATTGCTATAATTCGGCATCCTCCAGCATCTGCACGGCACTTTAAAAAATTACTTTTAGTAGTCTTTCCATGACTACACTAGTTTGCTTTAAGACAAAACCCTTATGCAGATACAGCACTGAGAAACTGTTAAACTGTGACATGCACAACATAATTGGAGACGACACATTAACTAAAGGAATTAAAATTAAACCCAGACAGATGCGTATTTTAATGCAATTGAAAAGCAAAATTATATTCCAATATGAAATAATTACATTTGGCTTGCTGGGATACTGGAAATACCTCAGGCTGCACTGTCTTTAAAATAACTTTCCCAGCTTCATACCTCTCTTGTCTGACTGTGACAGTAGATAAAATATAGCAACTTTTATTTGTCCCAAAGGTGGGGAATTCCTACAGCACATATTCAAAAACATTAAGGAATAACATAAATATGTGATAAAGTCAAATCCCAGTTTCAACAGCAAAATGAAAATGAGTTAACAATAGCTTACTGGGTGTAAGCCATGTTTCCTCCTTCCAGATGAATATTGTGCCTTCAAATTTAACTTGAAATGGAAAATGAAAAAGTATACAAAATGATGCAGTTTGATGTTAACATCAGTGGTGACAAATTGCTTTTTATTGTGACACAAACAAACAAACAAAAAAACCCTGATGCCTTTCTAACCACAAGATGTCAGCAGTGCTCTAATGTACAAGTGAGAGCAGCCTCAGCCGTGACTGATATATTACTCATGACTGCAGGCACTATGGGAATATACAGAGATTTTATGGTAGCACCACTGGACGTTAGTGTATTTTAGTGTAACACATGGATTTATTATTGGACACACTATTACCTTCAATGTGAAAGTACAGGATTATTATAGGAAAAAGCAGTAAAATGGTTAAAGCATAACCCTTCATAAAAGCTTTTATATTATATTATATTATATTATATTATATTATATTATATTATATTATATTATATTATATTATATTATATCCAGTGGGTCACTTTTTTATCAAGATATCTAATTTTAAATAAGCCACTAATGGAGACTCGGAGTTATGTGTCTCTGCTTTAGTTGTGATTTTGTTCAAATTCAGCTGTTTTGCTTTCATGACATACACCTTAACAGAGCACACTGCCGTTTTCCATTTAGTTTTCATTATGTTTATCATACATCTTTATGGTTATATTACTGTATGTTATATAACATGATATTCCGGTTTATATACAATATTAATAATTTATTTGTGTAATATAAACACAAATAACACCATGTTTTACTGCTTGCAGTGATGAGTCACTGAGCTTCAGTCCAGTTCTTGTGTAATTTGGCATACCTCACCCTTTTTCCCTGTTTCCATTACTTATGAACGGTTTCTCAACATCCACCATTTCAATGAGGAGTAGAACGGTGGATGCGAACAGTAGATGGATCAATGGAAGGACCAGATACATCTCTGAGATCTCGTGTTGAGTCTTTGCTGGATTTTCTCCTGTTTCTTAAGGACGTGACTTTCAGATACTGTTCAAGTTTTGTAGATGAAGTTTTAAGTTTTTGGTCTGTTGCTCCTCGTTTCATACTCAACTTTGTTTCGTCCAGTTTTCTGAAATACTTTACGACACCCTACCAAGCATGCCGAGATATTCCAGGTTTTCGATTAATAGCTCTTTGGGAATCACCTTGTGGGTGCAAAACACTATTTTTATGCCTGTCAAAGTGTGATTATTGGCATTGTTGCACTTTCAACAAAAGAAATGGGAACACATTGTGTTTTTGTAACAGGCTGCTAGTAACAAAATGCCTGAAGAGACTAAAATCAAAGCTGGTTCTTTGCTAAGTTGTTATGTGCGGACACGATGCCGGTTCATCCCTTGAGTTACGTCCTTTTTTTTATGCTTGAATGATTCATAGGTCAGTCTTATTGTGTACAAATAGTTTAAATAATAGCTTAAATACAATATAGTTGTGGAGTAGCGATATATATATAAATTCATCAAAGATGATAAAGCAGAATTAAAAATGTCTCAGTAAATGTAGCAACAAAGTAGTTCAGTATATCACAGTGGACAGTGCAACAAAGTGACAGCTTACACAGAAGCCACGGCCACAGCAGTTTTTATCCTCAGCTGGAGGGATGTATCAGACATCGCAGGTGTCTGAGCATCACCTAGGTCTTTAACACTGCTCTCCTCTGCCAGGGTCAGCTCATTGTGTCCACACCTCTCAGAATTGTTCCCTTTGTGTTACTGATTTTAAAGCACTGATATGCCAGTTGGTTCTTGGTCAGTGTTGACATTGGGCTTTGTTGTGTGTAACCTCTTTCATTGGGTCTGCTGTCATAGTAGGCCATAGCCCGTTTTCTCAACAGACTCCCCAACGTCTGACTCCAACATCACTCTTTTATTATTATTATTATTATTTTTAATATGTTTTGACAGATACAACCAGTGCCTGCTTGAACCGAATACATCAATAATAATATGTTGCGTGTATGAATTAAGAGACTGAGTCGATTTGAGGGGAACTCACTCTACTTTAGAGGGAAGTTGCTGTTTTAAATACACCAAGAGTTGTCTAGCAGGCTATGAAGTCATCTCCCTCTGTGTGCAGAAAAACACGCACCAATCAGGATATCTGCAGAGAGGCAACCATCACGCTGAGCTCCAGATAACCTGCTGTTCATCATCTCCTCAGTAGGCAAAAACAGTGGATGTGTCACTTTGAGAAATGTAATCAAAAACTGGAGAAACTTGCTGCAACACAGTCACAGATTAATGTTTCAAGTCATAATATATTTGATTGTCTTGCCACTTCACTGGTTACAGTTCATGTCTGCAGTGAGCAATTGTCATTATCGTTATCAGCAATCACAATTTTTTTCCTTTTTTTACTCAGAAAGATTAATTTAACACTTTTCAGCAGCTCCCAGTGTCACACTGGCGAAGCTGCATATATAAACCCGAGTGCACCTGAGCCCGAATAAACTGGATATATTTCATACTGACACACGAGAGCCACTTAGCAACATGTCAGCCTGCGAGTTGCAGTTTAAAGTGCACACCAGATCATTCCCAGAAGAACACGCCACTGAATGATGTGTCTTTATTGACCAAATGAATCCACATCTTGGTCATATTCGTCGAGAGGTTTGTTGGATCAGACCGTCCTCCGCGTAAACCATCCAAACGGTCACGAGGACCACTTCACCTCCTCTTTTGGATTTGGTTACTGCAGGCCACAGCTGCTGCTGTTTAGGCAGTTTTGGGACTGTGGCTGCATCTGCTCATAAATAACACAGTCTCATAAAATTTAATGAAATGAGAATTAACTATGACACACGGATTAGGCTGTATGAATACTGCAAACATCATTTTCCTCTACTTTTTGAATGGATTCGCGACAAAAGCATTTTTCATCATTACCATTCATAATGATGCACATTGCAACTTTGGCTTAAAATGTTTTTTTAAATGGCTGGAGGACAGAAATAATTCAGCTCAATTTTATTTATACAGCAGCAAATCACAACTGTCTAAGATAAAGACCCCGCAATATAAAACCACAACAATCAAATGACCAAGGACTTTGCGACAGTGGGAAGGAGAAACTCCATTTTAACAGGAAGAAACCTCTGACAGAACCAGGCTCGGGGAGGGGCGGCCATCTTTGTGAGCAGTTGGGAGTGATGTGAAGAAGCCAGGACAAAAGACACACTGTGAAAGAGAGCCATAGATGAATAATAACTAATGATTAAATGCATGGTGTGTAGACACTAGTGAGTGAAGAACAAACACTCAGTGCATCATGGGAAGCTCCTGCAGCGTAACTAAGGGAGGGTTTGGGGTCACCTGATCCAGCCCTAACTACATGCTTTATCAAAAAGGAAAGTTTTGAGCCTGATTTTAAAAGTAGAGAGGGTGTCTGTCTCCCAAATAAAAACTGGAGCTGGTTCAACAGAAATACAACGACAAACCTGGAGGAAAGAGTCTTGATATATTGTAACTACTCACATCCCGTTAAAGTGTTTCTGGCATTTCAATTCAGAAAGTGTCCACAAACTGAATCTTCAGCTGAACCAGCTATTCTGAACCATTATTGTTATTGACCAACTCGGACCCGTTTTGCATTGGAGCCTTTTTGAAGAGCGTCCCAAACTGCCCTTGTCAGCTCAGCTGTAATGTACAGCGTAATACATTCCTGTTTAAAAAGCTATGTGAAAGACTGCAAAAGCCATAGAAATAATCATGTTGTGATAAATCAGTTACAGATGGGTGGCTGCTGAGCTATTAACCTAATAAACAATGCTTGGGCAGGTCTGCACTAAAGAGTGTGAAACTCTCGCAGCGGCAAACTGTATTTACTACCAAACAAAGTGCTGTAACATAAAAATTATGCTTGTTGTCATCGCCTCTACGCTCGAGCGTCCTCTGTTCACCTGTTGAATCCCAATTAAGTACTCAGTGGTGCTTTAGCCCCGGTTTGGTCTGCCAGCTTTAGAGGGAAATGTCAAACTCTTTGGCTTGCAGGACATTTGACTGCTCGTTCTCTGGCCAGGAAACACATTTCTGTGGATTGGTACAATTTTACTGCACATATTTACAACATAGGATTTTGCAGAGACCAAGGACTTTGTATGCTGTGTGAGATGGCCCATAATTAAAAGCACTTTGCAAATGAGCTGGTGATAAATGTTCCAGTTAAACTGTGTTAAATGATGTCCAAGTCTTTTTCTGTAGACTTGTTCCTGTAGGTGGGGTCACCACATGAGATCATCCGTTTCTATCTCTTTCTTTCCTCTCCATCTTCTTCTGTCACATAAGATTCTTTCACCACATCCATAACCTTCTTCTTTGCTTCCCTTTTATTTCTTTTCTTTCCTCTTGCGAGGGAGCTTTAGCCTCACCATCCTTTTCCCAGTACACCTGGCGTTTTTTTCTCTGCACATGCCCAGTGCAGTTACTTTGCCCCTTGCTGCGTGTATGTCTTACTAATACATTTAAACTGATACTGAAGTAGGCAAAATCCTAATAAGAACAACACATATACTTGATTATGAATCCCTAAAACAGTCTTGTTAAAAAGGTTTGATAAATGATACACTTCTCCCATTTTAACTCAGCAGTACACCAGCTATGTTCTACAATAAATAAAGCTTTATGTGAACTTGTAACATCCTATTTATTAAGTTACAAAAAATGTCTACTGAGTTAACAAAGTATCAACTTAGCAACCTAATAACATCAAAACGAATTATACTACTCAGAGATCAGATGTCTAGGGAGGTTTGCTGTCCCTTTTAAGGTAATGTTTCACCTGAAGCTAGGTTTGGGGCATATTGTCCATCTCTGAGCTTTCTCTCTGATGTACTCATTCCTAATCTTGTCAGCCTTTGTCACTCTCAGTGCAAATTTATTATCTTTAACACAGCAGCCATTGGTTCCACCTCCTCCCTTTTCATCAGCACTGTTACCCATGTACTTTGCCTGCTCTCACTACCATTTTCTAAACCTTTTTTTCACTCTGTTCTTTACATACACTGTATAAAAGATGGCCATAGTCTCTGGGTCTGAAAACTGAAGCCAAAGCGGGGTGGCCTGCAGGAGGCGACTCCTGTGGTTACAAAAAGACCTCTGGTTTGATCATTTGTTTTGCTCTGTGACCTCAGTAATTATGCTCCAGATGACTTTACTGGTTTAGTCATGAGTTTCAGGTCAAATAACATGAAGTTATTTTAGTAAATTTTGGTCATCTTTCCAAACGAAAAGGAGGATTATCCAGGGTTTGCTCACTCTAACACCAATCATCATAAAGATTTTAAACAGACTTCATCACATGACCTAACTTATATATGTGTAACAATACGATGGTTTCACTGATCTTATGCTGTCTGTGCGTTTTTACTTCTCACCTGCACCCTCTGTCTTTGGACGGTTAAGCTGAAGGACTTAAACTTAACCAACTTCATACCCCAGCTTCCTGCATCCCCATCATTTCACTTTCCTCTCTCTAATTCACACAGATGTTTTCTGTCTTGCTCCTGCTGACTTTTCATTCCTCTTTTCTCCACCTCTCCAGGAGCTCCACTTTCACTACAGATCCCAATATCACCTGCAAGCATATATAGCTCATGCAGGCTCTTGCCTGATCGTATCTGTCAGCCTGCTGATCAGCATTGCCGACAGAAAGGTTCTTATAGTCAACCCTTGGTGTGATCCCACCTCCACCTTGAACCCATCTGTCACTCCTACTGCACACATCACTACTGTGTCACAGTGCTCACACAGACGCTTAAACAAAAACTCTTATTTACATGACAAACACACGGCTTCATATTCTGAAACCTTAAAAATTTAAAGGGATAAAGGTAAGGTGGTAAGTCCAAGTTTCTGTGTCATGTTGTCGTGTCATGTTTAGAATGATTTCAGGGCACAAATGGACCAGCAGTACAGCATGGCACAGACACTGGTAGTTAATGGGGAATGTGACATGCCTAAACTGAATCAGGGTAACGAGACAAAAGAAAAATCACAGAATGCAAGATTACCATAAAAACACCAAACCTAATCTGTAGAAGTCATAAAAGAAAGCTCAGGAACAATACCAAGTCCACAACTCAAAAACACTCGGTGAAAAAACCCAGGACTTCTTACTTTGCTGTGATTTGTTACTAATAGAGGAGATTAAGCAATTGAGGAGCCAGTCTTTCTCATTTAGAAAGATCTGAAATGTATTCTTTAAAAAAAGAAAAAAGACTAATTCTTGTAATAACATGCATCAAAAACTACTGGTCCTTTTTGCTTCCAAAACATAGGGGTTGTGTTTGGGGCTCAGAGAGTTAACAGCACCTTTTGTGTTGGTTTAAAGAGCAAGATACACCTTAGTTAACATGCACAGGGCACACAGATGTACTAGCCGATGTTATGTATGCTAGAGATATGCTGATCAATGCCTTGTTAAAGCACTCTAATCTCATGAGATCTTTAATCTTTAAAGATGGTTCAGGTAATGGGAGTGATCAAGTGAAGATGCCTGCTGTATACGCAAAAAAAAATAATCAATTTTTCCTCTCATTCATCCAATTAAAACAAAGATTTGTTCCAGTCAAAACATTAAAAGTCTAAGGTCAGAGATATTCTTTCAAGGCCTGTTCTGCCCTAAAGAAGGCTAAACTTCAGTGTGAAGTTATTGAGCATCCTAACTCGAAACATTACAAACTGGGATGGTATGTGCATGGTGTAAAGCTCTGCAGCAGGTGATTAACAGTGCACAGAATATCACCGACACCAAGGAGAGGCGTCTGCAGAGAGCCCAAAGGACACTAAAAGACAATACCCATCCGGGCCACAGCATGTTCACCCTCCTGCCATCTGGCAAGCGGATGCAGTAGGTTGTGCTGCTGCATCACCAGATTTCAGAGAGGTTTCTTTCCTCGGGCTATGAGATTTTTGACATCATTCTACACACTTTAGCCTTTTAAAATGTTTTATTTTTTTATTTAGTAGCATGAAGGGTTTTCATCTACAATCTCTTTGCGCAACCACGTGTTTTTTCTTTTTAAGAAGGTAATGAACTCTATTCTTACTATTAAAGGTACTAAAACAGTGCCACTGTAAAGAAAAACACAAGATATCGTACTAAATTGAAACCCATTTTTAAATAGCAATAAATCAGTGTATTCAAGCTTTTTTTCCCGCTAATATCACTTCATGAACCCTGGTCCATAGATGACGAATGCTGCTTTCAGGTGAAACTTGTGAGGTTGTGTTTTCAACACGAGAGGTCAAGAGCAAGATACGCTTTCTATTCAGTCAGTTTAAGTTGTGAGATCACTGTTGCTAGGTGACTGGCAATCAAAAGTGAACTTTGCCTTGTTCCCTTTTCAGAAACGGTAAACTGATTGAGGTTTCTTACATTTCAGAGCCATAAAAAAAAAAGAACAAAGGAAAGAACATGTCATATTCATAAGCATCTGTAATTACTGTATAAATTAAAGTGAAAAATTTACTTGTTAAATCTGCACATTTTCATATATTCAACACCATGAATACAATGAGCCTGTGCGAAAGCGCTATAAGCCTTTCCAAGCATTTTTCAGCATGCTGCAGATTATTATCATTAGTGAACTCTTCAGTGATTGAGTTTTTCCAGAACGAGTGCCTGAAAATATTCACAGACCACTGAATTAAACGCCTTAAAACATATTTAAATGCAAATTGCCTTTCAAGACACAGCATGCTCCACCCATTCCACTTTGATGATTTAAGTTCACTCATCACACAGGTAGCGCTTTCATCTCTTTGAAGCTATCTATTTGTAGATCCTGCACATCCTGAGAGGTACAGTCTGATGTAATTCTTCCTCATGGAGGGGTAAAGGAAGGTGCTTTTTGAAGGGGGTTCTCTCAAGCTTTTAAGTTGCTTTGCTCGCTCTCCTTTGTACTCTTCTAACAGTGAAGGCCAGTTCACAACCAAACACGTTGGTATTTGTTTTCACTCCAATTTGGACAAGCAAATTAAATGAAAAGTGTTAGCATTCCTTTAGATGGGAAAGGAAGCCTTGGACTTTTCATTTATTTGAAATAGGTGCTGCCAACAAATAATAACTGAAATGGAAATTAAAAGCACCTGAGAGAACATTTATATTCCAGTTATTTTTGCTCACAGATCTCTACCATAGACTGTATGTCCTCAAAAGCTAAACAGGAAATAGTTGAACAAATAAAAAACATCCTGCACATTTATGTAGTGATGTAATGAATCTTCCTAGTCATTTAAAGCAAATGTTTGATTTAGTGCATTATATTTAAAATTGACTTTGCTAGTTGAACACTATTTACTGCTTTCCAATCAGCTCTTTGAGAATTCTTCAGTTTCCTTTAACTTGAAATTGGCCAACTTTATAGCAGAAGTAAACATGTTTACAGCTTAATAGCAAAGGTTTTGGTCTTGGGCTTAGCTGCTGCTAGCTGCTTGTCAGGTGTGACCTTAGCAAGGACTCTCTACTGTATCTGTCATGTTTGTTCCTTTAGTCCTTTTTAAAAGCAACAGTTTTAGGCAAGTTTGATGTGTGGGAAAGTTCACTAACTGAGAAATCTATTGTTTACTAAGCTAGCAAACTTAGCAGGCCTAGCGGTAAAAAAATAAATTCCTGCTAATTTCTGGCGCTTGCATTGCTAGCATGAAACTGATCATAAAGGTACATGGTGCTGTACCTAAGACCTCTTGAGATTGCTTTGGTTGCCACAAGTTGTTGCCATTTGCACGGCAGCTGCTGACCTGGCTGCAAACTATTCGCCAGATGAAAAGTGCAACGCAAATCGGAGCCAGAGGCATTCAAAGTAAAGTTTACTTTGAAGGTTCAAAAGGCACAACTTTAAGTTGGTACAACTCAAAAAGTTGTGCCTTTTGAAATGTGTTGTATCGCCAACATATTTCAGAAGGCAAAACTTTTACTTTGAAGGCGTATGTTTTCTGTCTTTGGTTTGCAAGTTTTTCCTCTGAAGGGTGTCTGGGCTCAGCCTCAGAGATAAGGTGAGGAGCTCGGTCATTTGAGAGGGTCTCAGAATAGAGCTGCTACTCCTCCAGGTGGTTCGGACATTTGACCAGGACACCTGCGAAGTGTTTTGGATGTCCCGCTGGGATGAGGCCCTAAGGCAGTGCAATGACACTCTGGAAATTATGTATCTCGGCTGGCTTGGAAATGCCTCGGTGTCCCCAGAAGAGCTGGGTGAATCGGCTGGGGAAAAGTACATCTGGGCATCTTTGCTCAGACTGCTGGCCCTGCCACCTGGACTCTGATAAGGAACGGTTGGTATTTTTAGCAGAATCTAAAATTGCGCCATTTACTTTAATTTACTTGATCAAATCACGACAAGAACAATGATTAAAACCAAGTGAGATGATTCTTTTGATTGTTTTATTGAAGTAAATACTGCTTGTTGTGGCATGCATCATCTCATTTTCACAAAAGACATTTCAATCAAGAGGTACAAGAGTCAGAAAGAAGGAAAGAAAGAAGGCAAACAAAGAATTCACAGTGGTGCAGCATCAGAAACCAATTCTTTCTGTGATGCGGTCTGGTCAGTTTACAACAAAGGGTTGGGATGAAACAGACTAATTTTGCTGTCATGGCGGCCCTTTCCCAGTTTTACAGCGTGAAAGTTAGAGCCTTATTTTGGTTAGATCTGTAATCACTATCCAATCTGCCTGGAGGAGAAAAAGAAATTTAATTTGACAAGGAGGTAATGAACCCATGCAGCCATTATCTTAGATAACCCATTTGAGAGACTGGTTGAGCACTGATGAAAATTCTATTAAACATAGCTGGCTGATTTCTCTATTTTGTTCAGTGGCAGAAAAGCCTTTTTTACCCTTGCCAATTTACTTTGAACTCTCAGAGTTGCCAAGGATCATTATATCAAGGAGCTTCAAACACTCACCCTTTCCTTAATGATTCAAAGGCAACAACCCCAGACTTTGGGCTAATAACCTCTGTGATGCATACACAAGATACCTAGGCAAGTGCGGCAAATACTTTACTTTCAGTTTCTCTCTAGAGTTGCATTCAGAGAAGGATTCTTGTGTTAAATACAGCTTTCTGAGATGTTTTTTGTTTTTAAATGCACTTCGACCCTGCTCAGTTAAAAGCTGATCCAACTTTGCTTCACTTTTCAACAAACCTTAAATGTAAATTTCCTCCTTGTGGATAGTCTATTTACCAACAAGCCTGTTTAAGTCACACTATATATGACACACACACAGGCCCAATTACCATAAATATCATAATACATTTAATTATTTAAGGTTTTTTTAATTTGTTTGTAGTGTTTAACTTCGTTCTCTAAAAAAATTTGTTTCCCAACTTTTTGATAGAGATATCTTAATTGGGACACAACCCTCATCAAACGTTAAAGACAGCATCAATTATTTCTACAAATTACATACTGGTTATATCTCTCCAAATGACACCCTTCTCATAGTAATTATCAGAAAGGAAGTAAAGGAAAAATCTGGGCAATAGAAAGAAAGCTGAGCATCTCTGCTTATCTTATATAAGTTAATATACCATTTGCAAATACCCTTTGATAGATCCTGATATAACTCAATACTTTAACAGTGGCTTAATCTAAGAGAGTGCAAATAGACTTAAAATTACATGGTAATGCTGTAGTCAATATCTCCTTAATTACTCGTGATAAGAGAAAGTGATACAAATTTTCTCTAAATGAACTCTTTTTCAACTGTAACAACTTGGTGGCATCTCATTTGTATTTCCTGTCATTTTCTCAACCTTACCGGAGTCTTGAGTGGGAGGATGCCAAAAAAAGAAGGCGATTTCAAGAAACACATTTAATGAACGTGAAATTGTTATCTGAATCACTGTCACAGGCACGGCTGGATCATCTGCCAGTGGGCTCCGTGTGTGTGGTTTGTGCCTGTTTGTGCAAAAGATGCAATATTTAAACAGTAAGAATGAACAGTTGCCAGTGTTCGTGCCATTTTGTTTTTTCCATTTTTCCCCCCTGCTTACCGTTACATTACAAAGTGCACTTGAGTTTTAATGAGTTTGTGAAAGTTTTTATTGTTTAAGTTTAATCATTTAATGTGCTTGAAAGAAAAATAGAACTCTTATTAACTTGGTATTTTCTAAAAATATGTCTGCCAAATACTCATGTTAAATGAAGCGGTATATTGGGTTTAACACTAATTAACAAACGTTATCATGAAAATGTTTTACCATGGTTGATGAATATTATTTTTATGAACTTCAGCAACCTGACAAAGCTAGTGTACCTGTAGACTCCCAATCTTGCAGGAATTTGTTTGTTTCAGTTCTGATGGCTTGAAGAAAAAAAAGGAGAACACTCCAGTACCCCTGTGTGGTGTACAATCATCACAAGCGCAGGCATCCCTCCCCTCCACTTTGTGGAGTCGTTAAAAAAAAAAAAGGAACTTTTTGGCTTCATCAGGCTTTGTATTGACACTCTTTTGTTATATTTCATATTATTTATTTTTATAATTTTTTTATATTTATTTCCTATCAGTAAATTTATTGTACAGCCTTTTGTGACTTTTGTATGGTGGCCCTGAGAGGCCAAACGGACTGCAACTTCAGAAAACACCTGCAAAAAGAAAAACGCTGCAAAAAGAAAAACGCTGCAAAAAGAAAAATGCTGCAAAAAGAAAACACCTGCAAAAAGAAAAACGCTGCAAACAGAAAAACACCTGCAAAATGAAAAACGCTGCAAAATAAAAACACCTGCAAAAAGAAAAATGCTGCAAAAGCACACAAAACACAACGGAAATAGGAAAAAACACAATGAAAATGTTTCTGCGGAGACAATAACCCGACGGACCAGTTGCACGAACCAAAACATGCTAACAAGTGCGCTGAGACTGGGAGACACTTCAAAGAAGTGGAGGAGAGGTAAATGTGATGTAATAATATGATTCTAATAATACTACAGATATCTGGAATATACATACATGTTTTGGTTCAGGCACAAAGCATCTATCTAATCAGTGCAATGAAAGAATTAGTTAACAATGAAAGAATCATTGCTAACTAAGCTAGCTAGCAAAGACGATAGTTGCTAACAGATAGCTTACATTAGCTTTACAGCTAGCTTTGCATGGGTAGTAAAATATTTTTGTTTTTTGAAATCATTCACTCAAATACTATTGCTTATGTTAGTTTATTTAGCTGTTTAATTGTTTTGTAGTTCTTTGCTGTTGTTTTTCTTAATTTTTTGTGCATTAGAAGGTGCAGTACAGTCAGTAGCGGTTTTAGATACGGGCGACACGGGCGGTTGCCCGGGGCGCCCGTAGCGGTTTTAGATACGGGCGACACGGGCGGTTGCCCGGGGCGGCATCGTGGTGGGGGCGGCATCACCGGCATCGGCAAAAAAAAAAATGCTCGTACTCATGCTGCCCTGACGTCAGCCAGCGCATATTGGGAATGGTATAGGCACCGATCGGTTCTCTATCGCCCATTTGCTGGGAGTAAGGGCGCCCTCCGTTTGCAAGGTGCGCCTGCTGCTTGCGGCGCAGGGAGGAGAGGGCGGGACGGCGGGGAGCAGCATCTAATAACCAACTCGCAAAATAAAACAAAATAAAAACAAACACAAAAACACCAGACATCATGATACAGACTTATAATTTGCACCGATGTTTTTTCTAAATTCTATCCACGAAAAGCGAGCGCGAGAGCCCTCGGTGCACCTGCTCGCTGCTGAAGTCAAAGTAAACTTTATTGTCATCTCCGCTACATACAGTCCAGTATGTACGAGACGACGAGACTCCAGTTACAGCAGTGCAAGTAAACAAACAATGAATATAAGAAGAGTAAGAAAATAAATATACACTTTAGGACTCGGGGTAAAGGGATCAATAACAATTTAAAATTTACAGTTTGATGATTTAAAGTCTCACACACAACCCGTCGAAAGGGGAGGGGGGGCTGCTGCTTCCAAATAGAGCACATTTCATTTATAATGTTGTAAATCCAAGTCACAAATAGTAACAGTAACAGACTAAACTCCAAACAATACATTATGTTACAGATTTTAATATTAATTAGTTATTGTCAATTGTTGATTTGTCCTGTTCTCATTGTATGACGAATTATGATGGCTGTTTGGTAGCTGTTTGCATACTATGCATACTCTCTCTCTCTTCATATGTGTGTGTGTACAACAGCTTTATGTTAATGTACAATCCTTAATATGTTTTGTGTGTGTGTGTGTGGGGGGGGGGGGGGGGGGGGGGGGAGGAGCCAGAGGGAGTGTTCGCCCAGGGCGCCAAACAGGCTAGGACCGCCACTGAGTACAGTGCATTGATAATAGCTACTGTTTTACCAAAGTTTTCCGAAAGTTGTGACAGTTAGCTAAGATTAAACTCAGAAGTAAAACTCTTAGCCATTTATGTTAACTGTAATTTAAAAAAAAAAAAAAAAAACATCAGTTAAAAAAAAACTTGGTCAAATTTGATAACACAAACTGCCTCATTATTTTTCTAAATGCCTTCACAGAGTACAATGTGTTTTAATACTTACCTAGCAATTCATTGGCATTACTGGAGACTTTGGGGGTCCAGAAAACTCCTTAGACATAACTATGCCCCCTCACCTGAATTCTACTGATATATTTGGCTGCGAGAACTGCTATTGCTAGCGTGATTGAGCAGGAGGCTGACTGGCAAATGGGGCTGTGCAGGTCAAATACTGTACAAATGTGTTTGTAATCATGCTTACTAATTCATGATGTGATTTAAAGTAGCTTGTTTATCCTTTAATTTGTTGTGTAGCCTACATGCCTACTGCCTCGTAGAGTTCATTTAAATTCAAGCTTTGTTTTGTGGAATATGTGAAGCACAGCTGCACATATCAGTCTATTTAACTACTTTATCATTATGAAGATTTTTTGTATTAAACCCACATGGAAACAAATAAGAGGCTGTTTTATGGTGTTACTTATTGAAGTTTCTGGATCAACAACAAACTTTTAACCAGAAACTGAATTCATGACACCTAACCACAGCACAAATATGATGTTTGTGAAGACGTTTCTTGGTCTCCTCACTTGGCTGCTCAACCTGTTCAAACCCGAGATTAGACCTTGGCTAGAGGCCTCACAGCATGAATGTTCAAATTATGAAATGGTAAAATCTGAAGCCATGTGTGCTCCATTTAATATTTATCAGCTCCTGGATGCATGTCAGTATTTATTTGTTCCTTGCCTCCTTGTATATTCATGACATGAATAATGCCGTGTATGTTAATCAGATGCCAGACCAAGAGCAGTGTCTCAAAGCATCCTTCTGGAAAATCAATCATCTGCATGGCTCCTTAGCATCAACCAACTCTGCTGCTCCCCAGACAGCACAGCTGAGAAGTGTACTGTCTCCTTTTTTCATATTGCTGGACTAACCACAGGCACTGATTAGCAGCATCCCTCCCCCCTGATAGATGCTTTGTGCCTGATTTTAATGAACTGCTTTGCATTAGCGATCGCTTCTCTCCTCCCTGTGCACTTGCCTTGACTTGCTCTCTCGCAGTCCAGCAAACCAGGGCAGAGCTACAGTGAAAAAAATAAATAAATAAATACAAAATACAAAAAATAGTCAACACATCTATCAGTAAGCAGTGGGCCAGGCACACTCTGAGCCAAGACAGAAATATTGACAAAATGTCTGCTAGCCATCTTATTATCTTGCCCAGGGTTGCAGTTGGCAAAATAGCACATGCTGGAGGCAGCGGCAGCAATGATGGTGGAGGGGTGTGTGTCTTTCCATGTGTGTGTTCTGCCGGTAGAAAGAAGCCAATGTTTGTAGAGCTTGCAACCCCGACACCCTGTTGTTGTACTGCTGGGCTTTGAGTGCTGCACCATCATCTGTGGAATTAGTGTTTCTGGCTGTGATAGTGAGCTAGAAGCAGATACCAAATGAGAACACATCTGATAATGAATCATTCACTCACTACATGTCTGCTCTTGGTATGAATTGATGGTATATTGCTGTGGCAACATGAGCCAAACACCAGTTGCTCGGATGAGACTATGTCCAAAAATTTAATGAAACTAGCACAATGTCGTCATTAAAGGCTGTAATACAGGAGATGGGTCAGAAACGTAATTTGTTTCATACTGAGGATAATGCTGTGCAGTGAAGAGTAAAGGCCATTTCATCTCGTTCCAAAGAATATTTGGGTTGATAATAGCTGTTGTCCTAGAAATGGCATGTATTACTAAGCTGTTTTCCCAAATTTGTGTTGTGGTGACAGAAGTAAAATGCATTTATAAACATCTCTAACAACCTGGCTTTATGATCTGACATCCATCTGTGGTTATTATTACACCATAAAAAGCATGCGGGTTAAAAATAAGATATCTGCCTCCTCCACCAAGACCCTAAGTCATAAAGACCTTTGGTCACTGTCTTACTTCCTTTGTCCTTTAATTTATCTTAATTAGTTTAATCTGTGTTTTCTTGGTCTTATGTTTCCATTTCCTGATTAACTCCTGTGTGTATTTAAAGCCTCGGTTTGCATCTGTTATTGTCGAGTCATAATGTCTTCCTGTTTTCCCTTCCTTTTGGCTTTATGGACTTGTTATTTGCTGCCTTTTGGATTTCTTTCTCCACCTTAATAAAAGGTTTGTTGTTTTTGTTTATCAAGTATGACTCAGTCTACATTTGAGTCCCTTTCCATGACATCATCCCTTTATTAAATTAACTGTTGGTTCTAAGATTGTATCCAGCCGCCCACCACTAGCCAGGGAGATATAAACAAGCAAGATGTAAAATCAGACTGAAAACAGTGCAGTTCACCACTTAGTCACAAAGTGCACTTTGTGACTAAGTGGTGAAAGTGCTCTACTTTTCAATACCAAGCTATTGCATGTCATTAACTTTGTCTCTTTTCTTTTCCTGCTCCATGTCTGCATATATCGCTGCTCTGTCGTTGACTTGCAGTTACTGCATCCATCAGCCTTCTAATTGTGCATTCTAGTGTGTAAAACAGTTGACCAAACCTGTAACAGGCTGCATTTATAAGATATTAACCTTTAATTTGTCACTGACCATCAAACCACACACCAAACGTGCTGTCCAAGTTGTTGTTTTTGCAAGCTCCTCTGAAGCTTTTAAGTAGGAAATTAAATAGCTTGCTATCATAAGCTTTAGCTAATGTTTGCTATAGTGTAGCTACCTCTTAAGTGAGTTAGATTTCTATTAACTAAAGTAAAGTGTTGTTAGATTAAAATCTTATTTACGCCTCGTTTTCAGCTCCATGAAATACAACCAGTCAAACACATTAATGCAAAATAATCTGCTGGAGAATCTCACACCGACTCCACATGAGTTACGGCGTAAGAGGACATTCGTTATTGACACAATACTAGTCAGCATTATGTTAATCCAGTTGGGAGGAAAAAATGACCTATGCTGTCGTTTCTAAATTACATTTTAGAATTTGTGAGCACGTAAAAAGAGCACATTAGTCACTCCAAACATTGTAGCCAGCGACATCTGAATACGGCGACTGCTTTGAGTAACACATACAGTTTGCTGTTCCTGAGTTGGAAGCTTCGATTATTTTTCTCAGTGAAAGTGGAAGCATGGTCTTTGACAAAAGCGGCATATACAGTACGGAAATTGTTTGAAGGACCGGCTTTGTGCGATTTCTCACAATGACCCTGGGTTAGGAGGAAGTGCAGCAGTGATGCCCTTCACACTGAAAGAACTTCCTCGGGCCACAACTTAAAGGGCACTCCCTTTTTTTTCTAAAATGAAATGTTCCTTTCCTCCTCCTTGACATCTCGCTCGTTACTTTCATCAAAACGAAATAGAGGTAAGAAGAGGTCAAATCAACATCCAAACAATGGAAGGATGAGGTGGCGAAGGTTCCAGAAATGGCAAAGGGTGGACAAAGTAGCAAACCTTTAAGAAAAATGTTTGAAAAGGCTCTTTGTTCAGGAGTTTCAATGTGTGTTTTGCTGATAAATCCTTCAACAGCATACCCCACAAATGAACTGGCTTAGTAATTGAAAAGGTGGCAGCTAAGTCCAAGGGCTGTTTACATGCTCAGTGGAGAAAAATGTGTGCTGACAAATGAGATGCAAATTATATGCACACTGTAAGTTGTGAGAATCTTAAATAAATTAAAGCATGATAAATGACAGCAAATCTGATAATAGGTGCATAGTTTTATCTAAAAGACTTAAATGGATTTAAAAGATTTATGATTCAGGTATACAGACTGTACAAACTAACTACCCCATATATTGTGAATTTAGAAGTGACAAATACCGCAGCACTCAAAGTATTAAAGTAGGTTTTATTTGGTAAAGAACTAAGGGTTTAGTAATTGTTCAGTGACAAACACGGGCAGGGAAAATAATCTTTAATGATTTATTGACATACAGTATTAGCCAGTATGAATACAAAGCATCTGCGTACTTTCAGCCATGCAACAATCTTGGCTCTGAAAATAGTGACGCCAGTTTTTCCCCACTCTGTCTGTTGGTTGGTCCAGGCTGAAATATGTCAGCAACTATTGGATAGATTGCCAGTTTTGCATTGCCCACGGGGTGAATCCACTAATGCCACCAGCAGTTTGACATGTTTGGCTTTTAGAGAAAACAATTTCCATAAATTTTACGTCCAAACATTCAAAACTGATTTTTCCCCCAATTTAGCTCACTCTCTTGTTTTCAAAAATAAACCTAACAAGGACTCATAGGTTCAAACTTTACTTCATCTCATACATTTAGAGAGATACACAAGCTGGAGCCATCCGTGTGGTGCAGCAGATAACTCTTAACATTACTGGGAAATTGCTCACAGGTGGATACAAGTACCAAAATTTGTATGTAAACTGTGTTATGACTGCTTTTGTGATAAAGACCATTAGAAAACCCAAGATGGCATTTGTGATGGCTATTGACAAAATAGATTTTTCTCCCATAAACTAGATTTAATTTTTTTAATGCTATTATGGAATGTGAAATTACTAGTTTAATTTATTTAGAAATAATTTGGTGATGTAATCAGGACTCGGCTGGTAATCTGGCATGCCTGGTGTTTACCCTTTAATTTGTCATTGACCATCAAACCACACACCAAACGTGCTGTCCAAGTTGTTGTTTTTGCAAGCTCCTCTGAAGCTTTTGAGTAGGAAATTAAATAGCTTGCTATCATAAGCTTTAGCTAATGTTTGCTATAGTGTAACTACCTCTTAAGTGAGTCAGATTTCTATTAACTAAAGTAAAGTGCTGTTAGATTAAAATCTTATGTACGCCTCATTTTCAGCTCCATGAAAAACAACCAGTAATCTGGCATGCCTGGTGTTTACCTAGTGAGCCGACACGCTTTTGGGCTGACTGGTCAATTGAAGGGCCGCTGTGCACTGGCTGTACAAGCACTGGCAGCAGCCCATTCGTCCCTTTTCATTCTTGACACTGTATTGTCACGTGCTGTGTGCAGGATCCAATGTGCGGACACTCAAAAACGTGATCTCAAACAGCTTTATTGCTGAGACCCAGTCTAACTAAACTGGCAGGCAGGATGGCACACAGTGCAAAGATAAGGACAAATATGAGGGAAGATCACAACACAGTCAAAGGAAAACACAGGACTTAAATACACAGAGGGAGCAATCAGGGAATAGGAGACAGGAGGGAAACACAGCTGGGATAAATCTGGGCTAACGAAACAAAGCAAGCAAAATCAGATACATTAACATGAGACATGGACTTTCAAAGTAAAACAGGAAATGTAACACAGAGATGCGGACTAGACAAGGGGATACAGCAGACAGGGGAGACAGAGCAACCATGGAACACGGAGACATAAACCATAAGACAGAGAACTCTAACAAAGAAACCAAAAGACTAGAAATGATAAATAATGACAAAATAAAAGCTCAATAATAATGTAAAAGTCAAAACTCTGGGTCGACGACCCAGGTGCCCTAACATGTATTGTCCAATCAAATCTCTTAATGCAGCCAGGCCCTCCCCTGACTCTCCTCTACAAGGTGCATGAGAGGCATAATTAGGAAGGGAGTGATTCGAGATTTCTGGTAAAATGAATGGTTACTTTAACCATTAGTCACTCCTAATAGCTAGTGTGGCTTTTAATTGTCACATGCTGCAGTGTAGTACAACTAAGATGTCCTAATCCAACAACAACTGTACCAACTTGTTTCAATATCAATAATCAAACAATATGAAATATATACAAAATATGTGTAATATACATATGTATGCTAGGGCCGATTTTCTGTCCCCGATGTTCTGTCCCCTGTTTGCTACTTATGCCTCTACTGATTTGAATAAAGAAACGTCCTTAAAAGATACTAAACCCCAGATACTGATGTTTCCATCTCAGTTTGCAATTGTGCCCAATGTTAAACATGTGGGTGTGGAGTGTGTGTGTAAGTGCCAGAAGAGAAAAAAAGTCTTGCATATGTTGCAGTCCATTTTTCCATGGAATCAACAAGGAGAGTGAGGGAGACTAACCTTACAAACTTGATAGTGTATTTGGATTAGTGTCATGATCCAGCTAGTACGGCAACACTTGGGTCGGTCGCCTGCATCAAGAAGGTTCTATTTATAGCCATTTAAAAACTTGAAAAGTCAAGCTGTCCCACAGTGACTGTCAGCACTCCTACGGTCATTTTTAGTATCTGGTTTTGCATCTGAGCATTAAAAATGTGTCTGTGGGTGCAGCTTGCAGCTTTGAGAAAGTGCTCTATACATTACAGTCCTTTTCTGGCTTCCAGTCCATTTAGAGTATCCAGTTTAAACTTTTACTACTTGTTTTTAAGAGTCTCAGTGGTTTGGCACCATCTTACTTAACTGAACCTTTTCAACCTTAACCTCCCACAGTACCAGATCACTGATGTCTACAGACCCTATGATCGTAAATATTCCCAGATGCAGGCTCAAAAGCAGGGGTAACGGGACCTTTTCTGTGGCGGCTCCTAATATTTGGAACAACCTAATTTCTTGGATAAGAGCTGCCTGATGTCATTCATTTTAAAACACTGTTAAAGACCTACTTATTATCGCTTGTTTTTAGTTATAGTTTACCAGGGTCCCGTGACCTTTATTATGCAAACACGCTTTTTTACTTGCACAACCTGGACAACACGCACAACACTTCAACTGGTCAATGTTTAATAATAGAGACCTGCTTGTCAGATTAACCAGTGATGCGTAAATTGGTTGATGGGACAGTAAAAGGCTCTCTCTTTCTCTCCCTCTCCATGGTAACTTGTTAAAAAAAATAACTAGTTTGGAGGATAAGATGTGCCATGATGAGCAATAAACAGGGATAAAAGAGACAAATACATAAAATTCATTGACTCTCGCAAAAATAAATTGGGGCCAGATGAATGTTAAATGCCCAAACCAAGGTGTATGCATCATAGTGCTATCAAAGGGGTAAAAGGGTAACCTTTAGTCTGCACAGCACTGTGCAGCTATAACCGTATTGCACCTGTGGAGCAACATGTAAAGCATGTGTGCCTGCTATGTTTTGCTTGAAACAACAAAGCTCTAAAGATGTTTTTTTAAGCTATAAATTTGACTTTCTGATGGTCAAAGGACACAAATCAAGAGTGAAACCTTTTAAATTTCATCCACAGGTTCAAATTTTGTAGTAAGACAGCTGTTTCCTCAGATAGACACTTTAAAATGTTTAAAATTCAAGTGGCTTTTGGGATTTTACAAATTAATAGCTCGAAAGTGACAGACATGCAAATTTTGGTGCTTGTGTCCACTTTTGAAAGAAAGTACCAACCTGGCTAGTTTATGTTCATGATTATTAAAAGCGTGAATATTATTAAACCCATCATTCTGAACTTGTCAGGAGTTATGGTAACGAGGTCTTTGGCTATTAAATAAGCCGATGACAGTAGGCTTTTACTAAAGGCTTGAAGGGGCATAACAAAGAAAAAAAACAAACCCTACTTTTAGAGAGGATCGGCTTGTTGTTAGAGGAACTGCCGTCCACAGATTGCTTCCATCTATACCAGAAGTTTTGCATCTGGGCAACTTTAAGTCACAGTCAGCATTAGCTGATTCAGCCAGACCCGAGGTACATATGTAAACAGTGACAAATTAGAGGAAAAACCTAAAACTTTGACCCCCCAGGGGCTCCAATGGCTTGTGTTGTGCTGCTGTCAGAAATTTGCTGGCATGGTTAAGAGTCCACTGCAAATCAGCACAAAGTTTTTCTGAGGTGCACATTTTCGACCTCTCAGCACAATAACCCCCTCCAGTAGATGTGGTTTGGTGACTTTGAAGGCAATGGCAGGTGAAAGAAATAAACATCCAAAAAAACAAACAAACCCCAAAAAACCTGAAACTACAGTTGATTTTAGAACAGCAGAAGAAAGCTGCATTAATTAGGGAGATGTGACCTGAGTGCTTCTCAGAACTTCCCTCTATTTCCTCTGGAAGCCAGTCACTTGAGATGCCTTTTGGGAAGCTGCCAAACGCTGCAGGGATAATTGAAAAATTTAGGGCCTGTTTGATTCCCTGAACAATGTAGAATTACTGTCCACACACTGCAAGGTCCTGCTGAGAGTTGAGCAGTCACTACATCCAACCAAACATGAGAAGATGACAGCTTATTGATTCCTAATGCTGGAAAAAGGGGGTTTGCTGCAAGAGCTCCAGTAATGTGATATAGAAGGAAGGAAAGGATATAAATGCTACTGCTTCAAAAACATTAAATTATAAGAAAAATCTGCAACCACACACAAAAAAATGACTACAGATAGTGATTGTAAAGACAGAAGCTGTAACTTGGAATAAGTAAGGAATTGTTCTGGGATTTGTTATGCGAAGAGTCACTTCGCAGTAATATATATACATATAACATGAAATTGCAACAGTCATACAAACAAAGATAAATGCTTTCAGCCCTTGTGCTTAAGCCCCTGATTCTTTGATAACAGCTTGGTTTAATCTTGTTTACTGTTGAAGAAAGCTATAACAGAGATGGAGATTGAGAATAGGTTTTTGAGCCACTATCCCCACGAATATCAGATTAAAGTGAAAGAAGTAACAACAACAACAACAAACAGAGAGCAAACATTCTGATTTTGTTGTTGTTTCTTGTTATCAGGCCCATTCATTGAGTCAGACTTGGCAATCTAAAGCTACACTTCTGGAATTAACAATGATGCTAGCAGTGAGGCTCGAGACATGCCGCCTGTCAGTCAGTCAGTCTGTCAGATACTTTGGTGAAGTCTGAATGAGCTTCACAGCTTTTGGATGGACAGCAATAAAATTTCGTGCAGATGTCCCTCTTTTCTCTTTATAGCCACCTGTACGTTAACAGTTTGGTTTTATAGGGCAGAGGCTAACAAACTCGAGCTAGCTGCTACAGCACACCAAGCATGGTTCGTTGTGTTGTGTGCTCGTGTTGTTGGTGTGAATGTTTCCTTTTTCATTCAGTTAGGTTCACAGTTATTTGGACAAGGACTTTGTCCTGGTAATTTGACCACAGTGCATTTTTATTCAAATTACAGACTTTAAGCTTTAATAAGGGTTTTACAAATATTTTCCATGAACTGTTTGAGAATTACAGTCATTTTTAAATATAGACCCTATCAGAGGCTGATATGTAATAGTACAAACTAACATTTTCAATACAAGGATCAATTTTTAATTTGGGGATGAAAAATTGTTCCAACAAATGAATTCGACACTTTAAATCAGGTCCAGATTGTTATCTACTTTGTTATCTACTTTAACTTTTATACATAGTGCTTCACCTAAGCACTATGTATAAAAATGGCTATAATTCCTAAACAGTTAATTCAGTACTTTGATTTTATTATTTAATCCCCTTCATTGAAGCCAAAATTCATCATTCACAACTTTATAAGCATTATTATTACAAAAGTAAGAAAAAGTGCTACTGTCCAAATACTTATGGAACTAACTGTATATGCACTTTTAATTATACAGATTTAAGATTTATAGCAACTAGCAGAGCCCTTGGCTGCTGGTGGCAGACCTCTGGCAGTCCTTGGGCTGCACTTTGACAAGCATTGTTGCTGGGAAGCGTGACTATTAGAGAGATTACCATAAAGTTCCCTTTTTCTTAGAAAGATAAAAAGCTACATTCAGCTGCTTCGTTATTCACAAGGAGTCGCCGCAGTGGTATGTCGGATGTCCTTCCTGATGCAACACCCAAGAGATCTGTGTCTCCTCTTGGGATCAAACCAGGGATCTTTCACTTGTTAGTCGAAAAACTTCCTTTCATGTTTCCAACTAAGAGTGATTTTCATTTTGTAATTTTTTAGAGATGATTAAGCAGAGTTTACTTTAGAACATGGTGACCTTGTGACTGATACTGTAAGTAGGCACCGAAAGGATGTGGACAGTGTCCAGGTTCTCATATAACTTCTTCCTCCAAAAAATGCAAATAGTGATGGCCTAATGCCAATCTCAAGACAAATCAATGAGTGACATCATGACTACAGACTTCATCTGCAGAGACTGTGTTACATTTACATACTTTAGGGGTTTTAGAAGAATTTACTAAAACATCAAACTTTGGGTTCTTTTTCAGGTCTGCATTAAAAACCGATGTTTCATCTGACTGTAAAAGAATTTGTTCATTTTTGGTCTAAAAAAATGTGTCCATGGTGTACAACTTTACATCGGACGGTGTGCAACAGGACGCTACATGTATCTCAGTTCTTCACTGTATGGCGTCATGAAACCAAACACGCTGCACGTCCAGTACAGATAGCAGCATCGACAGCCAGCCAAAGCTGCAGCTCTCGAACAATTGCTGTCTGAAACAGAAACACTGAAGCAATGAGTACGGTTGTATCCCAAAGGCTGGAAAAGATGAGCATGCACCTGGAAAGTTGCCAAATGAAATCCCTAGACTGCCAGAGACAGTCTGGGAGGAGAACATGAATGACTGGTGCTTTCTGTGTTTGTATAGCAGACAATACAAATAAAGCTTAGGATGAATTGGACCTACTGTGAAATTTGATTGGGATGAATGGACCTTGATGTTCTTTCTCTCTGTCCCCAATCTCTTTTAATTTACTGGTGTTGTGGAGGATATGGTTCTCATCATTAATCAGCAAGACAAATGAATCCCCAGCTCGGCGTGAGAGAGAGAGAGTGAGCGCTGAAAACACACAGAGAGGTGGAAGAAGAAAGGAAGGGGTGGGGTATATAAATCAAGTATGCTTTGATTAATTCACCTTGGTCTAGAGGACGCGGCTAATAAGATCCATTGGATCGATATACAGAATCCTCATGTTTTCAGCTGTATGTCAATAAAAAGCAAATCTGCTAGATCACTCAAAATGGTTAATTGCACCCAAGCTAATGAAAATCTTTACATTTACTGACACCAATTAGTAATGTTCAACTCAAATTACAATCATTTTAGAGTGAGTAATTAACAGACTGAGGTTTTTCTTTCTGTGAGGAGCTGGTAAAAGCTATAAATCAAGTAATAAACAAAAAGACAAATTTAGTGCTGAAAATGGCACTTTCTCAAATGTCAATCACTACACCGAATTTTGGTGGGATACGTGGCTGTGCATTTCTAAATATCAAACTGAAGCTAGAGCTATGCTTTAACTGAACCTCGCCATAGATCTTTTTTCCCCCCCACTTTGTCCATACTTCTTTAGATATAATATTAAATCCATGTGAAGGAGCAGCTGTGCACTTCCCTACTTGTCCACTAAAAGGCACTCTAGCGCCTGTTTCAGAGCAAATCTGTGAGTCAAAGAAGGAGAAGCATTTCATATGGAAGTCTAACAGGCAGAAGAAGGTTTGCAACATTTGAACAAAACCAGATGAAAACAACAAGGTCCCAAAACGTACGCTGTGTTTAAAAGTTAGTCCACTTTTTAAAAATATCTACTTTCATTCAAACTGATCAATCCAGTGAGTTTAACACTAACAATGTGTTTTCACTGGAGACACAGAGGTTTTATTAAAAAGTAATTCCCCTAATCTAGCAGACATGAAATCCCAGAGGTGTGATCTAGACGGGGCATTAAAAAAAATACAAAAATACAAATGAAAAAAAAAAATTGGGTCATTAATGACAAGCGTCAGGTAAAATCTCTCACAGGAAAACTGTAGGGAAAAAGCCTCAGCAACTGCTTTTAATTAAAATAAGATTATGGTATACATTTAATTGCTACAGATATTATTAATTGCATTTTTTGTTTATTTTAGTTGCTTGGTCATTTTTGTAATTTGTCTAGTTGGTTTCACATCAAAAAAACAAATGGTTCAGTCAGCAATTAGGAACTATTTTTTTTGGAGGGATATCGATGAGAGTTTAAGTGCAGAATGACACATTTGGCTAACCATGCTAATGTGTGGAATTGCATCTGCTTAAATAAGATTCCTCTTCAATTAGTGTAGACAGAGTAGCTCAGATTTCCTTCATTAAGAGAACCCTCAGGACAGACTGCTGACAGCTGACTTGTTGTTGGATTAAGTTTGACCTGAGGGTTAAATACTACATCTTACTCCAACATCATAGAAGCATGTCACGGGATTTCTTCTCCTTCTCTATAACAGCAAAAGTGCTCTTTTAACATGACTTATATCATTAAAAGTCTGTATGCAACAAATACAGATACACTTCCTGTGAGGATCGCAACCTTTGGGACCATTTCGTTTGCAACCCCATTGCGAGGAGCAGAGATATATTAAACCCACGGGCGAATGAAATCCATGGATTAAACATGGATGTTCAAGACCGTGTCAGCTGTCTTGAATGCCATAAAGGCAGTTCAAACACACAGATGGCACTGACTGAACTGTACAGCCTTATTTCATACCTGTGACCAAGACCATTCGGCTTAATTTAGACTTTCAGTGGGTGAGAACATGTTCAGTCTAACACAACACACCGTGTAATTGCTTTCAACTCTAAGATGTTCATATGTTTTGTCTCTTTAACTGCACCCACACTTCCCTTATGTAAGGGGTGGGGGGGGGTGGGGAGAGAGAGACACTGGGTGCACTGCAATATAATTCAATACAACACCAACACTTATTCCAGGCTCCATAATAAACCTACTCAGACAGAGTGTCAACAAATTTAGAATATTTAGTTTAACAAAGGTAATATTTGCCACAGGGCTGTGCTACTCTATGACTTGGTTCTTACTGATGTAACTATTGTTTAGTGAGTGTAAGAGTATAGGCTGTGCAAAGCATATCTTGCAAGCACCATGCTTTTAAATAGCAAATATATAACAATAACAAATATATATATATATATATATATATATATATACACACACACACACACATACACACACACACACAGGATCTTAAGTAGTGAAGCTTTTCTTTTGAAAAGCTGTAAATGCAATTTAACAAATTGCTGTAAAAACGGAGCAAATTTGTACAATCATTGTTCAATATAGTTGAACATTATCTTGTAAATGCTGATGCCTTGGAGAAAAAAATTACCAGCTGCAAGCCGTTGCACTTACATCTACCATTTTCATGGTAGAAAGACCAATAAAAATGAAAATGTCTATGCTCAATCATTAATGGTTCACTATCTTTAACATTGTTGTTTTGATTTAAAGTATGAGGCTTAAATGAAGACCGAAACAATTTACTATGAATCCTGATAAGTTTGCCAACAAACATCATGGTAAGTCAAAGTTGAGCACATGTTTCTGAAATGGTAGGTACATTTTAAGAGGTTAAAAAAAGGGGGAAACTGGACTTCTTTACGTTTGTAAAGACATTTAACCACTTATTTAGTTCCCAAAACAAAAAGTGGATAGTCCCAGGTATCTAACCCCTAGTGGGGGTTGTTCCCTTTGGAGGTGGTTGGTAAATCACTATTGATCATGGGAGTCACCACATAAGTCAGCATGGTTTATTACCATCACCGAGGGTTAGGCCTAAAACCATTGACACCTTGCCCTACCCTATCATGTGACCTGTTTAGGTCACCTGAAGCAAGGTGTGAGGGTTGAAGCACCTGGGAAGAGACCTCAAGACTGCCCTGTAGGTGGCTGATAGCTGGTTTTGGAAGCTGCCAACACTGTTCAATGATGGCCATTCACAGTGGACATAGATAGCCTCCTCTACTCCTGAAACCACCTGTTTTCTAGGTCTATAATGTGAACACTGGCATTCATGAAAGAGAAAAGGTTTACTCAGAAACTGCATGGGTTTGTAAAATAGTAGGATAGATAAGATTGTTTGTAAGATAAAAGGACCCGATGTATTCATCCCTTGGTTTGGGGTTTTCTTCTTGTTCTAAAGTGATTTATGTTCAAGTTCTGTTTTGTTGCCTTTGAAATTTAGTACCATAATTTTTTAAAAATGTATTTTATTTTATTTTTTCCAGCCTGTTTGAATTCCTTCATTTTTAGGTTATCTGTGATTTGGGTTTCTGTATTTCTTGGTTAGTCCATATTTAGATTTCTTGCTATTTCTGTTGTCGTTGCGTTGACAAGTCTTGTTCGTCTCATGTTTTGTATTCTTCATGATTGGTTTTCTAGTCCTATTATTTGAGTCTTCTGTTTTTAGTTGTGTGACCCTCGGGTTGTATTTAGTTAGATCCCATATGCATGTCCGTTTTCTGCTTCTATTTCTGTCTTATCTCTGTTTGTCTTTTATCCCTTAGTGTTTTGATGTCTAGTCTTTCTGTCTTCCCCAGTGTCAACTTAACCCTTGCTTCCCCAGTCAGTTGTGTTTTCCTGTTTTATTTCGGTTGTTCTGTTGTTCTCTCAGTCTCATTTGATTTTACTTCCCCCATCTCATTATGTCTGTCTCCAGCCATGTATCCCACCTCTTATCGATCCCCTTGTTATCATACATGTGCATATATTGCTGCAGTCTGCACTTAGCCTAGGTCTATTTCTCCCTATTGCAAGTCTCAAGTGAGTTTATATTTAATTTTTCCCCCCAATGTTTGGATTCTCTTGTTCAGTTCCCTCCTTATTCCATGAAGTCCTAATAACAGGAATCCAGAAGTGGACGTGGACCACAGAAAAACATGGCTAGCACATAAAGAACATATACTGGATAACAGGGAGACTAAAATAAAAAAGTAAGAAGAATAAAGTAGCAGGCATGACTATCTTTACACACTTAGATCCCAAGTGTTTATAAAACAAGTCGATGAAGATGTGGAATATTCACATCTTTATATTCAATATTCAATATTCACAAGTAGAAGTACAGATACTTGTGTGTTTGGTGCAAGGCCAGCTGTCCAGTGTCATTTTCTGTCACCACGCCTTTGCTTTGCACTTGTTTCCAACATCCCCCCCCCCTTTTTTTTTTTTCCTTTTTATCTCTGTATGATTAACATAAGTTAATGCAACAAATTCCTGTCATTAATCCACCAATAAAGTTATCTTTAATGTATTGCTTTTTCCTCCATCAAACCTGTTTGATGCTGGAAGAAATAATCAATAACTTCCCCTCGGTTGTGTTAAAACCTACAGTAATAAACCTGTAGACAAGTAGACAGTACATGAATTTATCCTAAAGGAGAAAAAAAGTAAAATACCTGAAAAACCTAGTACAAAGTATTTCACCTCTAACTAGAACTGAACAAAACAAGATTCCTTCAAAAAAAAAAAAAAAAAAGACCAAAATAAGCAGAACAAAAAAAAATGATGTGAATACAGACATGAATATGAAACAAAGAGCTGAGACGGGGAAGGAATACACATAAAAACATGGTAGAAATACTACTACGACAATTAACAGACAAGTCAGTTATAAATACTTTGGAAACCACAAAGCTAATTACAAGAAACCATAAAGTAAGTCTTGGGAAGGGACTCAAACCCTGCCAACATTCAGAGTAATTATTATAAACTATTAAGTGGTTCATCAGTTCCTAAATGAAAGTGGAGCCAGTGTCGTGTACGTCACTTCACCGTTTGTTCAAGGTGTTTCGTACACGAGTATTTTTGAAAATCCAGATTTTTCTATGCGTTTGCACCTTTTGTCCACATGTACACAGTGTTTTCGGTCACTGAAAACGCAGATTTTTAAAAACTCCTGCCAGGGTGGAGCTTTTCGAAAACTCCGTTTGTGCATTTACATGCGGACGAGGAAAACGGAGGAAACGCAACGCCAAAGGTGTGCGCCTTTTTTGACGTCACACTGTGCGCCACATTATTGTTTTGGTGAAATTAATTTCTACAATGGCGAGCTTAGACAAAATACTGTTACTGTTAATTTTACTCTCTGTAGTTTAAATACTTACATACACACACAGTTACTGTCCCTCCACACCAGTGTTGGGTAAGTTACTTTAAATTAGTAACTTAGTTACATTACTAGTTACTTCTATCAAAAGTAACTCAGTTACTTCAAGTTACTCGTTACTTTCAGAGTAACTAGTTACTAGGGAAAGTAACTTTGGTTTTACTCAGAATTCTCTTGTTAATGTGTTGCTTCCGTAACTGGATACCCAGCAAGATTGCCAGTCTTCTAGCTTGCTTACTTGCCACAAGTGCACTGTGCCACCTACCAATAGAAAGGAAAAAATAATGTGCACATTTCCACGAGAGAAATCCCACGCCTGAGTCTATCCTAGCCTGCTTTTTACATCCAACACAAAAACTGCAGTCATGGTGTTCTCGATTGTACTCAGAACTCGGAAATTCTGCCTTCTGAATATGAAGATGTAGGCAACACCAGACTGCAGATGAGCTGCATACAGGGCTGGACTGGGACAAAACAAATCGTCCCGGGCATTTTGGCTAGAGACCGGCCCACCATTATAGGAAAAATCATAAAGCCTTTGAATGAAAATAAACACTGTTGTGACAGTGATGTACACTGTTCTGATGGTATATATGTATCAATCTATCAACGTTTGTTGTAAGACTCAGATAATTATTTTTTTTTAAAAGTGAGACATTTTAAATGAGAATAAGAAAAGTATTTCCTTGTGCCCCCCTTTCCCTTTTAATGCCCTACATGGAACCCTGGCAACACTTTGCTAGACCCGCCCCTGCACAGTTACCAGCTGTCATCTCCTGGTTTCATCTTCATGTTTCCCTCTCACCACATATTCAAACCGATATCATGACCAGCAGGTTTACAGCTGTGGCTCCAGCAAACATCAGCTGATACTTAATTAATATTAAATAAATTCTAACAACAGCTGATCAAGCTTAAAAGTGCTGCTGTTGTTTACCGTGACATCCGCTGGTTTCCTCTTTCTGGCGCAAAGTGGGCGATAAATAAACAAGAGAGAAAAGCCGATCAGCTGATCATTGATCAGTTTCATGATTGAAGTAGAAACAGGAGAGGGGGGGTGAGAGGATGAGAGAAGAAGAGGCAGCTGTGCAGCGTAAACACAGAATAACTCCAACTTTGTGTCTTTTTCATTGTAGCTGAAGTCCGGGACAAACTGTGTTCCTTTTCAGCTCACCCACCCAGCTGTATAGAAACTCCGTCATGCTAGCTAGCACGCAGTACGAAAAAGTCAGCATAACGAAAATAAACTCCACCTAAACTTGGTTCATATCTGACCCAGATGGACTGCAGGTTATAACTTCTTACCTGAAGTTCAGTTCACCTGACACTCTCGGACCAGCGGCCGCTTCGGGTCTCTCCTCTTGCCTCCCTTTTCCTTCATCCACCTGCTGGCTTCCACCACTTGCTAATGTTATTGAATCTGTGGAAGCTCCGCGATAGCCACCACACGAAGTAACGAATAACGAGCCTATCTAAATCCCAGTAACGAGTAACGCGTTCCTGGTTTTGGCATAATAACTAGTTACCGTGCGCGTTACCGCAATAATAACGTAGTTACTGTAACGCGTTACTTAATAACGCGTTAGTCTCAACACTGCTCCACACACAGGACTCAGTTCTGCTTCTATGCGCCATCTTTGTTTACTCTTTCCCACCCGAGCTTCTAGACTTCTGATTGGCCAACATTTCTAGACGGTTAGGAATATATCGCCACCTGTTGCTTTGGCATGTTTCTGGCAGCGTTTCCTTCGTTTTTTGGCGTTTACGTGTGGACGGGAATTTTTTTTAAAAACAAAAACGGATAATCTCCTTTTTCAAAAATACCTGTGTACGTGTGGACGTAGCCTAAAACATCGCTTCCATGTCCTTGTTAGACTTTCAAGCAAGAGAAAGCTTGTGTTCAAGAATTGATTAAAAGAAAAGAAAATAATCAAAGTATATCAATTTAGTTTCAGGAGAAAATTGCTTATATGGAAGAAATAACATTCCGGAGCTTTTTAATACTTAATTGTAAGAGTTTGATATATTACATCCACCATTTAACAAATTAAATGGACTTTAGATGCACAAAACTGTAAATAGCATAATTCTTTTTTTTTTTACTTATATTATCTGTATGTAGAAAAGACATTGGCAGCCATGTAATAAGCACATTCGCTGTTAATGTTTAAAAAAAAGAAAAACATTTTCACAAATGCATTCCATCTTTGAAATAATCTGATCTATATTACTCACTTGGTAAAACACGATGTGATGCAACATCTAATCCACAATTGTGGTTTACACGCACTTCGTTATGTGCAGGACCATCGTAGTAAATTGGGGCCTTCGTTAATTTCTCTGAACTGTTCTTTTTCCAGGTTGGAATGCGTGCATCTTTAATGACTTTAACAAACAAGAACTGGGTTGCACAAATCTATTAATTTTGGAGCCCAACAATACCATGACATTTTTGCCCATTATGAGCGACTGTAAACTTCTGTGTGTTAAAACAACATCTGTACATCTGTGAATTTGTACAGCGACCAGGTTTAACCAGGGAGAAGATGGCAGGGTTTTACATGTGTTTGCTTAGAATATAAAATCAGAAATCAAAAATTCAGTAATTTCCTAAAAAATCAAACTCAGATACACAAAAGTCCCGGCACCATAACACCTCAACACAAAGTGAACACCTGTTGGCTCCTTTAGACTCTCTGCTCATGATTTTTGCTCTGTAAATTTTTATTGTATGTTCTCACATTCACAGTTACCAGCATTTTCCCTTTAGGAATTTCAGAGCTTTTGCTTAAACTTGGTGGTTTAATCGTGTAATCTCAAGCACTTACTACCCACAGAGCAACAAAGTGCTTGAGACAAAAGTCGGAATTCAAAAATGCCAGAGCTAAAGAAAGAACCCTTATCTGAGCCTGCTGGTGTGTTGATGGCTTAGCAAAGCCTATCCAGCTGCTCATGTGGTTTGCATCCTTTCTAACAATCGCAATCAGACGACAGATATCCATTACTGCTAAAATTAGGAGATGCCTACTTCCATATCACTTGAGCCACCAGTGCACAGGCACCTACCCAATCAGCACAAAGGAGGACAAACACTCTACTCTACCTGATGTAGACGCCCCATGGAGATAATTGATCTGCAGCGAACCAGGAGTTTGTCTGACATTTGAGGGGGAAATGTGAAACCAAACCTTTTAAAACTGGTTGAAAAATGTGTAAAAATTATTTTAACTGTAAAAAGACATTTTGCCTCCATGAACATGTTAGGAGACAGCTCCGTAACCATTTCAGAGATGCATTAAAGCATAGCAGCTCTATGATGGTGTAGTGCAGCGGTCCCCAACCCCCGGGCCTCGTACCGGTCCGTGAGTCGTTTGGTACCGGGCCGCAAGAGTTGAGGCTCAGGTGTGAAATGTATAGTTTTCAGGGTTTTTATCGGTTTTCAACATTATTTTATTATCATTTTTATTGTTAACTCGGTTTTCCCTGGTCTTTTCATGTGTGTTATGAGTAAATTCTCTTTTTTTCGGTACCGGTACTAGTTTTATTTTGTTGTATTTATCCGCGACACCTTAAAGGCCGGTCCATGAAAATATTGTCGGGCATAAATCGGTCCGTGGCGCAAAAAAGGTTGGGGACCGCTGGTGTAGTGGTTAACCCTATTTGCCTTACGTTTAAACAATTCAAGACACACACACCCTCAGAGGGTCAGAAGCTTGTGTACTGATGGTTCTTGTTCTGGTCCCAGATAAATAGGAGAGAGGCAAAGCTCAGAACATAAAGAATCAAACCAGTGTGTGAATGTGAGAGTGAATGAATAGTGGCATTGTAAAGCGCTTTGGGTGCCTTGAAAAGCGCTATATAAATCCAATCCATTATTATTATTAATCAAAAGACTCTACAGCGAGGCAGTGGTGCTAACAGCATGCAGTGTGATTAAAGCCTCAAGTTTGTTTTATTCTGTGTTAAACTGAAAAAATAAACACAAATGTCTCACACATCATCTGTTTGTAACTGCAAATTAAAGTGCACAGCAAATGATGAGTAATTTGTTAGAGTCTTAAACTGTTAGGAGGCTGCACTAAACCTTAAAACTTAAATATGTATCGTTTTGCGTCTTTAATCAGCACGAGGATGTACAATGCATAATATTCTATCTTTTTTATCGTTACATTCATAATGATTTTCCTGGAAAAAAACCCATTTTTTTCTGAAAAAAAAATGGGAAAATTTGCGCATGGTAGTAACATTAATCTTTCCCCTTTTGGTGCTGCTTTTAGGGGTTGCCACAGCAGATCATTTCAACCCATCGCTGAAGCATCATCACAGTAGGTCTCACTACCATCTTGTAAACCTTCCCTTCCACTGTTGCCAAAACCCTTATGTCACAAATCACCCCAGAGATAATCTCCACCCACTCCACCTCTTGCTTTTTCTTTCTCTCTCCAGTGCATACCTCCACCTCTCCAGGCTGTGTTCCCTAATCTGGCAACCAGGGAACCAATCAAATGAGAAGGGCCACATCAGATCCTGGATGAAATAAAAGAAAAAAGAAAAGGACAAAAAAAACTTTAACATTAGAAAAAATTGAGGCATCTTCACAAAATATTGGACAGATGGGAGAAACCCCTTAAAAAATAAATGATAATAAAAAAAAACCAGTTGTGTCATTCAGCAAAACTTTAGTTGTCAAAAGTTTCGGTTCTGTAGATATTTCACAAAGCATTTTATCACTAAAAGTCTTGGAAATGTTCGAGGCACGGTGGAGGACTACAAGTCAACGAGACCTTGTTTGAAGGATGTTTATAAAAAATGCATGCCATGTCTTTTCCTAAAAACATTTCTTTGATCATAATGAAAAACATCAAGCTGAAGTGAAAAAGAAGTTCACAAGGAGACTCAAGAAAATCCGATTGCTCTTACACTAGGCTGTGTCATTATGTAATGAAGGTTGTTAAACATCGATTCAGCAGCGAATGTGTAAATGTATTATCTCGCTTCCCTTCACAGATGTCGGTCCAATGTATCTTCCTCAAGGGGATCAGAAATTAAGCACCAAAGCAGAGTTTTACCAGGTCTTATCACGACTGCCACTGAGATACTTCTGTAATAATTCACATAGTCAGAAACCTTTCATTGCAAGAACACCATTTGACCGCAACCCTGCTCACAATCAGCTGAATCCTGCAGGGAATTTCTGCACTCTGGCAAGCTTTTGGGAAAAAAACAGCAATAACAAAACTTTTAAAAGCAAAGTATTCTGATGGTGTCGAGGTCATAAGGATTCAGTAGCAGATACAAAGGTTTGCACAACTCTGCGCTGCTAACAACAGTAGGCAGTACATCAGTATGACCAAAGCTAAATGTTAAGATCATTTTTGTTTGTTTTGAAGATAACTCCACAGGGTGCCTTTAAGGTTATAGCAGCACCAGTGTTGAATAACTAAAGCAGTCGACAGGACCCATCCTAGAGTATATATATATTTACTACTATTTGATATTGCTCTCACAGCTTCATGAACATTTAAATACCATTATCTGGGGGTGTTAGTGGTGAGGTCATGGTTGTGGTAGAATAGCTGGTTGCTTAGGAAGGTTTCTAACCGGTAAGGTTGACCAGAAAGTGTCTAAATGGCAGTCATAAATGTTAAGAAAGGTGCTTCGGTGCTTCCTTTATTACCTCCTATAGCAGAGGATACACTGCACCATCTTTGAGTAACTGGCTGCAGTGCTCCTTCTCTCGTGCTATAACTTGCTAATGTGCAGCTATGTTTTGAACTTTCTGTGATTTGTTAAACACAGCTGAACTATGAACGTTACGCTTCACTGAACAAAGCTTTTCACGAGGCTGCTGCGTCGTGTGAAGCACTTTTAAACACAGGCTTTGAAAAGTGCTCCAAGATGATAATAAGCTATATTTGAAAGATCAAAGTGAAGGGCAAGTTGCATTGGTCATGTCGTTGTTTTGATCATTTCTTTCGGGATTTTATGATAATCGTAATTCATTTAAGTTACAGATGCTAAAAGTAGCAGAAGAGGAGTTAAAAGCAAGTGGACAGTATTTTATTCATTAACATTTCCTTTCATTGTCACATATTCTGATGGGAAACTTGAGAGAGACGACGACAAGGTTGCGAGTTTGAGTCCCTGCTCTGGTGATGCTTTCTCTGAAATTATCATTGAGGTGTACAGGATTCCTGACAAAAATAATCATAATAAACAACTTGAATTATTTTCTGTGGTAGGACATGCCTGGAATACCTCACTTAGGAGGCATCCAGGAGGTGTCCTAATCAGATGCTTGAACTACCTCAACTGGCTCCTTTCAATGTGGAGGAGCAGCGGCTCTACTCCTCACCCCGTCTCTGCTGGGAGATCCCAGCCACTCTTTTCTGACACTTGGATCCGTGATCACGTTCTTTCAGTCACTACTCAGAGTTCGTGAGCTTAGGTGAGGGTAGGAATGTGGATTGATTGGTAAAGTGACAGTTTTACTTTTATACTTCATCAAGAAAATGGGCCTCACTTGGCGCACGCTGCCCCAATCCGTCTATCAATCTCGCATCTTATTCTCTCCTCACTCGTGAACAAGACCCTGAGATACTTATACTCATCCACTTGGGACAGTAATTCCTCCCTGACTCGTTCCCTCCACGAATCACCATCTTAGCCTGGTGGAGAGGTTTGTGTGCCCCAGTGATCCCAGGATGTTTTCTGGGGCGACTTTCCCCTGGTAGGGTCTTCCATAGCAGATTGGTCCTGGTTGAGGGGCCCTTATGCTGCAGAACATTTCAAGGGTCCAGCAAACCTTGCCCAGAATAGGATTGCCAGGGTCCTACCCTGAAGCCAGTCCCCGGGTCAAGTCTCAAGGGCAAGCATCTAGTAGCCAAGCTCTGGCACATGTTGCTCGCGTGGACTCAGTCTGAAAAAGCAACATGGGCATCCTCAGGTGGGAGTCAGAGGTCCTGCCGCTCTGATCCTCAGCTTCCAAAACTGGCTTATAGTATGAAATGTGCTAAATAAAATTGTCATTTTCATTGAACAAACTAATATTAATCAAACTTATTTGTTCCAGTCAGTATGTAGGAGTTGCATGATGGTTTCTCACAGGCAGGTCACTGAAGGAATGAACACCAACCAGCCTTTTCTGTGTTTTAACTTCCTTCTGGAGGGTGTCAATGCTCATCTTCTGTATGACTGCCAGTTCAGCAGTTTTGTGGTTGCATGTACTGAAGATACTTATACTGCTGCAACAGTAATTTACTAAAACTCAAAATTAATTATTCTATTAATTTAAGGTTCTTGACTTGTGATTTCCATGAGCTAAATATCACAATCATCAAAATCAACTTAAAACAATAAAAAGGTTTGAAATATTTCATTTTTCACAATATTATAATGTTTTGAGATGCTCTAGTATGTTGCCTCACAGGTATGGCAGAAACATGGGGGTAAAAGAACAAAAACAACTAATAAAAAATAAAACTGATAAAAAAAAATGTTAGTGATTCACAGCGTTATGAACAAAACACTGTCTGACTCTCGAAAACAACCTGCCTCCCCTTCCTCCTGCACATCATCATTGCGCTAACATTGCCAGCCAGGGTGGGTACTAGGTCATAAAGACTGGACGGGTAACCAGCTTAGCTCTTCTCACTTGACTGTTTCATAAAAGATAGAAACCACGACAGAGAGATGTAGACAGATATCCAATAACAGCCCAGCTGTCACTGAGCAACATAAAACCAAAGCAAGCCTTTCTGCATTCATAATCTAATTTATTTAACACATTTTATATACACATCGACAAGAAATGGGACTCAAACACCAGCCCCACATAGATTTTTTTGTTGCAGTATAATACAAAATATACATTTTAAAGATGCCCACCTGAAAATCAAACTGACCCACTGAGCACAAATTGCAGCTGAAAACAAAACAATCATAACAAATGCTGAATGTCACAGAGCAATTTTCTGGGGGAGTCAAATAAATAGAGGTGCCGTTTTACCCAGTAAGTGGCTATTGCTCACAAATCCAACAATGACAACAACTCAAAGAGAAGGGACTTGTGGCTGAATGGAAGTTATATTTAAACTATAAAACAAGCATGCGTGTGACAGAAGGGTAATGCATTAAACAATGTCTGAAATCAAAAGTGACTGAAAGTTGTTTTGTTTTCGAGATATGGTGACAAAGGTGGGAACATTTTCAGGTGAATGGGTTTAAAATACAAAGAGAGAACCAGCAAGAGCAAAGAGGAAAGCAGGCATCATTGTTCTCTTTCACTCGTTGGCCGACGCGATCGATACCGACTTCATGTCTATGAATTTAACTACACACCAACAGGTGGTGCTTTCACTGCTGCACCTGTGATGAATGAGGCCCAAAGACTGTATAAAAAAGATAGATGTAGCCAAGGAGCCGTCGCCCACTTAAATTTAAATCTTTATTTAACCAGGAGAAAATAAACTCTTGCGGTTGAAAATCTTGCTACAATCTATAGTAAATCTCTATATAGGTGTAAATCACTTTCAAATACCTTTTAATTAGTACTAAGACACCAATTAAAATAATAAAAAAATCCCAGAAACAAAACAAAAACATGGGCTTCACCACACAGCAGCAAGGCACCAATGACACAAACATCGTTGAGAGGTCCAGTGCAGTAACTCTAGTAGTGGCTTTGAGGCTGATGAGGCAGTGATAAGCTACAGCATTTGGAACCAGCCATCAGTTTTATCTATATAGCACCAAATCACAACACTTGCCTCAAATCACTTTATGTTTTGTTAAGGTAAATACTCCACAATATTAGAGAAATAAAAACCCAACAATCTATCTATTAATAAGGACTCACAGATAGATCAAGAACTCCCTCTTAACAGGAACAAACCTGAATCAGGCTTAGAGGGGGGTAGCCGTCTGCCGTGACTGGTTGGGGGGTGTGGGGACTAGGTCAAGGTCAAGGTAACTTTATTTATACCTATAGGGGCAAGGTAAATTTGCTTTACAGAAAAAATGATAGCATTTGGCATCCCTTCAAAAACACACATACCTAATAATAAGACAGGACAAAAAACAATTAGAAAAAATGAATGGTAAAGAAGAAAAACTACATTATGGGAAACTGCTAGCAGCCATAGTGGTGTAACAAAGGAAGGATTCAGGGTCACCTGATGCAGTCCTTGTCACAGTCCGCAGAAGCAGACTGTATGTATTATGAATAAAGGACCCAAAAGCAGATCAAAACCAGAATGTGAAACGGGACTTAGAATTAACACAAGGCGAGCCGTTTAATAAGGCTGATTTAAAAAAAGTTGCAAACAAAAAGCAAGACAAACATGAACCTAAACTGGGAGAACTAGAAAACAATACAAAGAGCCTTGACATAAACCTGGACATGGAAACATGGCAAGAAATAATAGACGACATGACAATGAGTGAAAGAAAACACACACAGACTAAATACACACAGGAGGTGATCAGGGGAAGTGGAAGCACATGGGGAAACAGCTGAGGCTAATCTGACATAAGGAGACAAAGGAAGCAAAGCCGACTACACCGACATAGGACACATACTTTCAAAATAAAACAGGAAACAGCATGGAACTGGGAAATGGTACTATGAGGTTCTATGAGGTCTTTAAGATAAGGAGCCTAATTATTTAAGACCTTTTTCAGCTCAGGTGGTTTCTGTTTGATTAAGAACAATTTGCAACAAATTTACACTCTGTTGATGCTTCAGGGCTGTGGCTGGGTTTAACTTATCATACATATGTGCTGTTTTTTGATTGTCATTGCCATTGCGTGAAAGGTTAGTTAACCTAAGCCTGTTATTAAAAATAGCAATAGTAATAAATAGCAGAATCTTCATCATGAATCGTTTTTTTAACAAAGCTGCTAGCAGCCATGTTTGGTCTGTTTATGGGAACGTATTTACAGAGGGAAGTGAAAGTGCTGATGATACAAGGAGCTGAACCTGACCTCTGCCCTCTGTCACTATACAGACACGACAAAAGCCTGAACTGAATGAAGCATGTGCTCATTTTAGAGCAGTGATTTGTTTTTGTTTTAATCTAGTTGTTTACTAAAACAAATGAAAAAACTGCACAGGTCAAGACCTCAATGACTGACACCTTGCTGCTGGTTAGGACACCCTACAGTTACATAAAAGCTGCAATTTCACTGGCATTAAAGACATCCAGTCTTTAGGCAGTTGTGGTTAAAAATACTGTGCAACCAATTTGAGCAACGCTTCTTTATATTTTTCAAGGAAATGGGAACTAGGTAAAGTGATTTACTGAAGCATGTGCAAACATACATGGGAGTACAGTATATAAGGCAAAAGCAGAGTCTGTACTAATGAGCTTGAGATTCTGTATTCGGTCTGAACTCTCATTGGCAGCTTTCCTGTAATTTTTTAAAGCAGTCTTCAAGAGTAGCTCTGGAGGCTAACAGTGACTCTTCTTCAGATGTTGGTTTCTTTTGTTTTGGCTTTTGTCACAATGATCCTATGATGCTTCATTAATGTTGAGGTCCAGGCTCTTAGGCGGGCAATCCATGACTCATGTTCAATCGTGCGTTTTTCTATCTTTTACTGCACTGGAAGTGAATTTCCTATTTCTTCAGGACGCGACTTTGAGATGCTTTTATTGTGCTGTAGATAGTTGTTCAGACCTTCCTTGTTTTGTCTTTCACTTGTCTGCTTTCCATTTTGAATTATCTTGTTGGAGCTAAAATATATAATTACATGTTTTAGTGACAGGCTGCTACTAACAAAGTATCAAAAGATACAATTTAAAATTGGCTCTTTGCTGAATTTACTGTTACATGTGCAGATACAACACGAGGTGATTCCCTGAGTTAGGTGTTTTATGCTTGAATAACTTGTGTCAGCTTTAAGAGGCTTAAGAAAAAAAAAAACCCTTCATGAAAATGAGGGTTGGACAATAAATGACTGAAAAATTGGCCAATGTCTAAAGAAAATCTACTTTAATAAATTCTAATGCTCACTGGAAGCAAAATAGAAACAATTGAGGGGTACCATGTAGGGGTACCAGTACCATGTATGTATGTTCTTCCATGTGGACCAATTTGCTTCCACTCTACAAGCATTTCTACATGTACAAGAGAATCTTAAAGGCACTTATAACTGATGTTTTACAATTTGTAATGACTCATGAGGTAGCGACAGACCAAAGTCTGGCTTGCTGCTGGCAAGACTTCAGAACTATCAAGATTTTCATCGTGGTGTGTTTTTCTATGCTATGTGGGATTTTAAAGACACAAAATGCATCACATTAAAATGATGAGTAATAACCAAATACTCCAAATAAGCAAAAAACTGTATGGGTGTAAAATTCCAACAAGAGGAGAAAACACACAAATCCTTAATTAACATTAATATAAGAGGGCAGGAACGAAGATTTGCATAAAGGCTGGCGAAGAAGATAAGAGAGAAGGTGGGAGTTTATATACACACAGATGCAACTGGATAATAAAACACAGGTGAAAATGAAGCGTTATCCTAAAGGTGGAGGGGTTAAAAAAGATGGACACGACCAAATGATGACTTGACTATAATAGGAAGAGAATACGACTGAAACATGGAAAGTACATACAGAAGATGGAAACAGACCAGGAAACAATAGGTAAAAATAGGTAAGGAAGTACTAAAAGAGTGGAAAAGAACTAAAGAACTAGACACTGAGGACTACAACATTATGAGGACATTAGTATGACTTTATACTTCATTTTTGTTTAAGAACTTTTGCAGCCTATATTTTCTCCTGGGAAATCAAAAACTGCTTAAAGCCGCTGCTCCTGTGGTGTCAGGGCTGTGACTCACAGGAGCACAGAGAGAGATAGAAAGGACTGTTTTTCCCAACTCATCACACATGTGTTACCCTTTCACCCCCTACATGTTATAGGTGGCAACACGAGCCCTCTAGAGTCTTTTTGCCCTGTGCCCTTGCCTCCAGCTGGCCCAAAGTAAGACCCATTTTCTTGGTATTTGCCTCGAGGCATCTTGGCCAGGTGTTTTTTGACCTCTTTCCTTGGTGATTTCATGTCAAGGCCTATTTTGTGATGCTGGGTACAGCGTGTGCCCAATCGATCCTTGCATTCTTCTTCCAGTTTCTGGCATTTGTTGAGAATTTTCTTCAAAGACAGATGTTACTCTTGTCTGGGAATGAGATCTGGACGATTCTTCTCAGACAGCTATTGATAATCGTCTGCACTCTGTTGAGCACAGTCTTTGTCATCCTTAATATCTCAGCTCCATATAAAAGCACTCACTTGATGTTGGAGTTAAGTGATGGATTTCTCTTTTTTTGTCATTGTGACAAAAATAAGAAATTCCAGATGTTCTTGAGTTCTTGCCAATCCTTGCTGTGACATCTGCACCTGTGCCCCCAAGATTGATGATGTTACGTCTGAGATAGATGAATGACTGCACATCTCAGGGCACATCTCAGGGCATTTCCTCTGGTTCTACTTTTGGTTGAGATGCACTTGTAATGGGATGCTGTACACTCATCAAGCATCACCTACAGGTTCATTTCAAACCACCATCTTCTGACACTTAACCAGTGTTGGGGAGTAACGGAATACATGTACCGTCGTTACGTATTTAAAACACAAAATATGAGTAACTGTATTCCGTTACAGTTACCATTTAAAAAGGTGGTATTCAGAATACAGTTACTTTGTTGAAATGAATGGATTCCACGCTGGTGGAAACCAAAAAAAAAACACGCTTTAAGAGGCTCTCGTGTCTGTGTGTCAATCTCACGGCCCATGTCACCCTGACTTGTGGCGCGCATAATGACGTGAAGAAATATTTTAAAAATTATTACTCAAAACATTATTTAATATGAAGGCAATAGGCAGAGTGTTACAGGCATCACCCTAAAGAATGTAGCCTCATGGGCAGTGTAGTCCGTGCTGCAGGGAGAATTCACTGCCATACCCCTCATGTGTCTCTGAGCGCGAGGAGGGAGAAAAAGGAGAGTCGAACAGTATGAGTTGTCACCAAGCAGAAACGGGAGATGGAAGCATGTAAATATAATAATAACCACTGCAGCCAAAAAGAGGGCCTGATGAGCCCAGTTGTAAGTAAGCTATTAACACTCGACTGTACACCGTGTTCGTGTTTTCCTCTGAAACAACAAGTTCCGTTGGAGCAGCCTTTCAACGCCTCTCTCTGTCTCTCGCTAGCAAAGTTGACCCAGACAACAAAGTAAAGCTAGTTTTCAGCTACGAGCCCAACATGGAACCCAACATATTAGCCAGAGGTCCCTTTACTACAGTTCAGAGCTGCGAACCTGTTTTATATACGCGTGGAATAGTTTACTATACAAGATCGCTGCAAAAAGTGCAGCCTTACCTAATGTCCACCCCACTGTTACTCATTTTATATTAAGATTTAAAAATCTAGTTGCTATTGGTATGGCGAGTAGCCTTCAGTAATAGTAATAAATCACACAGCAATAGTACATTCATGAAGTTGTAAAAAGCATGATAAAATATTAAGTAATCCAAAGTATTCAGAATACGTTACTCTCAATGAGTAATGTAACGGAATACATTACAAAATACATCTTGGGGCATGTATTCTGTAATCTGTAGTGGAATACATTTTAAAAGTAACCTTCCCAAAACTGTACTACCAACCAAGGATCAGAAGTTACATGAAAACAACCAGACAGGGCAAATGGTCCAAAAAAAACCTGCAGTCTGCAGATGTGGCTGGTTTCTGTGAGTGTCTAATAATGCCACAGCTGGTGTGTCAAAGCCTCAACACCAAACACCACCTCATGATGCCAGCAGCATCTGACAGAAGAACCTGACACCCTCAAATAAAGTGTTGGTGTGGGTCTTTAAGAAAAAAAAATTACCATATTAACTGTTTCTTCTGGTCATCTTCAATACACAGAATAATAACACTGAATTATTCAGTTGCTTTCAGCTGTGGAGCTCCTCACTGATTACTGAAAGAGCTCAGAAGTAGTGAAACAAATGAGAAATCCTTTAGTTCTGGAGTAATGGATTACCTACATTCACACAAATATATGTATTTTAATAAAATACATCTGCTGCAATGATCTGAACCACAGCTCTGGTTGATGTTAGCACTACTGCAGTTGCTACTTTGCCAGACTATCTTAACATTATTTTGAGTGGAATGATCATGATTTATGATTTACTCAGATGCTCTGGTTGTTTTGCCTGGAGCTAAATTTGCTCAAAGTAAGTTTTTTTTGTTTCCAAGATGCAATATCCTAAAATAGTCTAACTTAAATCTCCCATGATGCATGATGGGGTTTCTTTGTGAAGAAGTGAGTGAGTAGGATGATGCAATGAAGACAGAGTGGCACTAGTTATAGAGAGAAACTGGTCAACAGAATGAAGGAAGTGAAGGTTGCTGGGAAAGAAGAAGGCTGAGGAAAGGGAAAGGTGAATGACTGCCGAAGAGTGTTTGTTAAATGAACTACGAGTATGTCTACACTGGCTGTTAAATAAAGCACTGCTTTCTGATTGAAGAGAGCAGAAAAAACAAAGATAGTTTATGTTTTCCGTTTTTCTTATCTTTGTCTTTTGCCTTGGGCTCAATAAATAACTAATTAGCCATGAAGGAAGTAAAGTAATGTTCTCTTTTCAAGGAAAGCTCACAGTAAAGCAATCACACAATAATTGTGCATTATCTTTTCAGATTATGCAGACCAAAGAAAAAACTGTTTTTATATTATTATTAAATATGTATAAATTCATGAATATATAATTGGTCATCCTAATAATAACTTCAAATGCACATGTTTAGAGACTTAACATGTGCGTGGGATGCACTTATTATAAAGGGGAAAAGGTCAGAGGGTGCACTGCAATACTGTAATGATATCATTACAGAAGTCCTGTTTCCTGGTATCATATACAGAGAGTAAACCCAAATGCAGGACTCAGGGAAACAGGAATAAACTAACAAAAAAACCCCACAGCTTTAACGCAATAAGCTGTTAGCCTACAAGAATACACAAGTCCAACACAACACATAAGGTGCACCGGATTATAAGGCACACTGTCGATTTTTGAGAAAATTAAAGGATTTTAAGTGCGCCTAATCTTGCAAAAAATACAGTAATACAACAAAGATATATAAGCGTCTGTAAATACATAACTTACTTTGAGTCAGGTGGGCTACAACAGCAAAAGACCACACCAAAGCCCTCCTTTCCATTAGTACCTGTTTGGATTGACTCACCACAGTTTTCAAGGTTTTTCATTAGGTCATAGTACCTGCTAACAAACTAAAATAGTAACTGCTCTTCTGGGGTTACAAAGCGATAAAGCAGTTACTAAAATGTGACGCTGTCAGACTGCGTGCCACCGACTGGCTGGTTAGTGGTATCACTCGATGAATCATGAAAGCGTCTCATTCACAAAAATCAAAAAACAGCCATTTTTGAAAATCGGCAAAAACAGAAAAGGCTACAAAAACCACACATAATATTTTCTTGCCACACTTTGGGCCCCTTGGCACCCACTGAGCATCATTTAAGCACCGCAGCTTACCTGAAAATGTTCTTTATGACCACATCTTCTGATAGTTGCATCTTGCACGACAGCACACCATGCCACAAAGCTTAATTCATCTGAAACTGGTTTTACCTCCACACTCTAAAAAGTAATTAATAGTACCTTTAGTCATTACTTACATATATATGTTGTTGTGAAATGAAAAATCAAGTTCATAAATACTGTTAGACTTCCTAATTAAAATTTTTATTTTATTGAGTTCGGGTGACACATAAATTATGCCTCTTTACTCAATATATAATCGTGATTTGTCTGAATTTAAAATCTTCTTTTAATCAAAAAAAATATAATTTTAAGTTCTGTCGATGTAAAATACAACTTGATGACGTGTAAACAGCTCACAGTTCCCTTCTTCTACTCAAGCGGACATATTCAACAGCACGTGTTCAAGGTTTATCAAGAGCTGTGTTCGTCGCGAACGGTGAGTAATTTTATGCGAAATTACATATATTTGCAGTCGCTCTGGATTTTGTTAGTTTACTTTAAAACAACGACGTAACATACATCTTAGCTTGCCCCCGCGTTTGTGTGTTTTAATATACACACAGCAGCTAATTCCGCGATAGCATAAATTGTTGGGCTCTTTTTGGAAAATTTAACACTGACGTTACTCTAATGCAGACCACTGTAATTATCTTATAATTTTTAAAAGATAGCGGACGTTGTTAGCCCCGGCGCAAACTACTATGCTAACGTAGCTAGCCAAGCTAAGTTGTGTTCACTGTGATTTTATTTTTGAAATGTGAAATTTATTTTTTGAAGGGAAGCATTTTATGTTAGTAATTGTTAAGAAACGCTTCTAAATTTTCGTAACGTTACGGGGTGAAGTTCAACCCCATTGGCTTCTGCGCAGGAAGTGCGGTCGCCATTAGTCCGGTGTGTCTGTTGACCGCTAAGAGCGGTTCTTCACCGGCTGCTCGGCCTATTTTCACAGGTAAAAGACCAGACTTAAGTGCACTGTGCCGCATATGGTAGGGTAGTTAGCTGTCCCTAATTTTTGGGGACTTTCCGTGTTTTGTAGAGACGTAGAGGCGACGTGCATTGGCACTGGCTGTAACATTGATATGCCTCAATAAAGTTTGAAAGTAAGAAAAAATCAATAGCGGGCCGCCATCTTGGTTGGGTCCCCATTCGCCGCCAGTGCATTTTTTCTACTGAGGAATGTATTCACCCATGGTAAATAAGGAAAATGTTTAAATATTTTTCCAAACAGATAAGGCAAGAAAGGTCAATAATCCCACATATGGTTTCAGTAGTATGCCAGTTTTTGCAACACTAGGGTGCACAAAAATGACCATAGCTGCTGACTCAGCATTGATTCCAATTTGGTTTTGGAGAATGAAATGAAAACAGATCAAGTGGGATTATTGACATTGTAGCTTGTGTATAAAAAAGTTTTTTTTTTTTTTTTTTCGTATTTACTGTCAGAAATGATTCTGTCCTGTCATGCCACACCTTATGTTTGCTTTTGTTGATAAAAAAAAACTATATATGTGTGTGTATATATATATATATATATATATATATATATATATATATATATATATATATATATATATAATTTTTATTTTTTTATTTATTTATTTATTTTTTTGAGTTAACACATTCCTCAGTAGAAATACATGCACTGGGGGCGAGTGGAGACCCCTCCAAGATCGCGGTCGGTGGGGATACACGCTCCAACAGACTGGCCCAGTCCATGTCACCTCTATGTATATTTGATCTATGGAAAGCCACGTTAGGCTTTCCAGCACCCAGTGTATTCAGGTCTATGTAGTTTTGAATGTTTGGTTCTAGCTCACACAGCTTTGACAGGTGAAACTTATTCACTGTATTGAAGACTCACAGGTGCAGTTGAAAATACCATCTTTTGTATTTTTGTGCAGGCACGACTTTCTGGTGTTATACACTGTCTTGGCGTTGCAGATCTAGGGGTTCCAGTTAAGACGTGGTCAGCCTTCTAAAGAAAGTGGGAATCTCACCGAAATATTCAGTTACTTTGCTGTGTTTCTTGCCAGGACAAAGGCTCAAACCATCATCTTCTCCTGGTATCGAATACCAAGGGACCTTCTGAAGTAAGCTTTAACAAGTAAGCTTGAATTGAGTAATTCAGAATCATGAAGTATGGATTGGCCTTGCACTCATGGTTGGATCAAAAATCCCTGAGGCTGACCCAGCATGGGAATTGCTTCTTGTGCTTCGAGACATTGTTGAGCTTGTTGTGAATCAAGTGCACACAGAGGAGACCATTTGCTTCCTGGACAGTAAGATATCTGAGCATAAACACAGGTTTCTCATGGTTTTTCCAGAGCAACGCCTCATTCCAAAACACCATTTCCTAGAATATTATCCAGAACTTATCAGGGCTTATGGTCCTCTGGTGTCACTGTGGACAATGCGGTTTGAGGCAAAGCACAGCTTTTTCAAGCGTGTTGTCAGACATACTCGTAGTTTTAGAAATATTCTGCTGTCACTGGCCATGAAGCATCAGTTGTTGCTTGCTTATAACCAACATGATTCCAGAGCTGTCAGACCATTACTACAGGCTACAACACTGTCTACAATGGATGTTAGTGTGCTGCGAGAGGATATCCAAGAAGCACTGCAGGCTAAGTTTCCTGGTGAGACATGTGTCCAGATAGCCAAAAGTGTGTGTTACAGAGGCACCAAGTACACTAGTGGAATAATCCTGGCTTATGGTTCCACTGGTGGTCTACCAGATTTTGGGGAGTTGATCCAGATTGTGGTTTTGAAAGGCAATGTGGGATTCATAGTGAAAGGTGTAACTGCTTGGTCAATTGAACATCTGAGGAGCTCAGAAAATGGACAAGACGTTCAGCCTTCGTCGGGAGGAAATAGTGAAAGAGGCCCCTGCCATCAGTGACTTCATGAAGCGCTGGCCTGCCCTTTTTAGCGAGGTACAGGTGAGATAAAATGTTTATTAAACCAGTGTTTTTGTGTTGTGGATTGATGAAATTACAAATTGAAGTCAGATAAATAAAAAAATTAGAAATGCATATATTTACACCTAATACATTTAAATGTTTACAAATGCACATTTGGATTTTCATTTATGAATTATTTATACTTATGTCTCTTGTTGTATTTTATTCTGGTGTGCCCTGCAGATATGTGAAGAATTTAAGAGGATAACAACAGTCAGCCTTGAATCAACCTTTCTGGCCAGGCTTGACCAATGCACCCCAAAACTGATGGCCTTGACCCTGTCAAAAGGAGGAGCTGCAGGTCTGAGGATGAGGCAGATTAAGGACATGCTTCTGCAGGTATAATCAATAACTTTATGAATAGACCTTTATTTGCATCTGCCTTACTTTTTTCATGTCAAATGTTGATATGGCTGCTTTGAACAAGGTCCATTGTATACTAACACTATTTTTTTCCAAAATTGTTCATATTTTGGTTACACTTGCATCTAGGGCAGGGCAAAAGAAGAAAATATGTCGTCTGTACAATATACACTGTTTATTATTTTTAAATAAAGCTCTATGATTTACATAAAGTGTTTCACACGCGCAAGCACGTTAACAATACATAACATGGAGGAAGACTGTATCTGTGCCAGTTACATTGTAATTGAATGAATGGATATTTATTGTTATTATACAAGTTCAGAGCACAAGTACAACAAAATGTATCTTGATTTTAGTGTTTTTACTTATGAAGAAGGAATGTCCAGGTGACAAGCGCAGCGTTTGTCAGATCTCCGCAGAGTGAGACAGCCATGCCCCCCAATGTGTGCAGAGTAAGCAGGTCCCAAACAATAAGAAACTCAGGAGAATAGCCAGATCACCTTTTCCACCTTATTCCAAATGAACTTTTTTATTATTTAATTTAAAAAATGCTATATCATTATGGATATCATTTTCAGTATATGAAGTAAGCTGCTTACATCTGATTTTTTTAACACATCTATTTTTTTCTATCAATCAGGACAACACAGTTGAAAAGCGCAGAGAAATTGCTATTCGCTGCCTCATAGTCTATCTTGGAGAGAAGGAGGAGGATCTTTTCAAACAATACAGCGTAAGTACTTGAGTTGGTTTTTAATTTTTTGTTTAGTTTTGAATGCATGTCTCTGTAGGGTCTTTGTGTTTTGTTCATTGGATTTTCTGTTCAGGGTTGAGTATTTAAGTCATTCAGTGCCATAGACGTCTTTAGACGTCAAAATGAATCCGAACGCTCAGTGCCATAGACGCCTCTTGAGCTTTTTATTGAATTGAGAAGGTGGTGGAGTTGATTACATGGATAAAATCCCACTAGCGTGACAGTCGGCTCTACTGAGAACGAGTATTGTGGCGCGATTTTTGATCCAGCTCGTCATTTCGAGCTTGAGGTGTCTGCAGCCTGACGTCATGGTTTTTCTAGCGATTCCAGTGAACATGAACCGGATTTATCTGACCAGTATCTCTTGTTAGAAACTTCTGAAGGCAGCAGGGACCAGAATAATGAACGATTTGCTGCATAAAACACACAGAAATTGTTGATAGACGAACCGATGGCCGGGTGGGGGGTGAACAGACTAAGTCGCGCACTCACTTGTGCACATGCGGGAGTAACACACACACACAGACTCTCTGAATCATAAATCAGTCACTTTTTTCTTATATATTTTTCAAATGTTGAAATTGTCTATAAACAACTATTTTTATACACAAAATAATCTGCCAAAAGTACATTTTTACAGGTGATTTTTTTACTTTCATAGTAGTAAAACATAGTTGAGATGTTGCATGAATCATTGAAACACGAAATATTTACATCAAAGTCACTGATCTGCTAGAAAAACCTATTTACACAAAACGCTTTTGATCCAGAAATAGGTGTTTTGTCATGGAAGTTTCTCTTTTCTACTGCAGATTTCTAAATAACAGAGGTAGAAACATTTTTTTTTGCTGCTGAAAGAAGAGAGACTCATTTTTGTCATGGTGGTTTCAGAATTCACATAGTCATAGAACAAAATATTCTGTGAGCCTTCAAAATCAGTGAAAAAGCTAAATATCTCTGGCACTGAATGAGTTAAGGGACATTCCAACCCTAAGTGAAGATATGTCTATTGCCATGTATAAGTAAGAAAAAAGCATTTCAGAATTACAATCCGAAGATGTTTATTGCCATTGTCATTGAACATAATTTGCTGAATAGAAACCTGTTTCCGTGATAAGGTGCAACATAAACACACAGAATAAAAAATTTTGTAGCCAGCGCAGTCATTTTCCTGATCTGGCAGCAGCTTTAGCAGAGCATAAACAATGGAAGTGAATGGCAGGTACTAGCATTTTGTGTGCAAAAGTGATTAAAATCACTCAATAATGATACCAAGTATTCCTGGGGAGCTCAACAATCATGCTGACTGCAAATGAAAAGCATGAATTGACATGAAGGATTTTCAGGAGCCGATTTAGACTTGGGACTACATTACGACAAAGCACTGCTGTAAGCCTCCACATGGTTATAACACAGCAGTTGAAGCCACTGCCGACCAGTGTCTATAAACCAACATGCTATTTGTGCAATATTTCTTCAACAAATCAAAGACCCATCCATTGTTACTGCAGCTTACTATGCTTGTATAGTAGTGGCTGTGTGTGTTTGTTTATGGAAGCTGGAGGCTTTTTCAACTGTTGCGTTATATCCATGCACCATGCAGTGGATGTTTACAGCGGTGTTTGTCGTAACTGCAATGTAGTCTCAAGTCTAAATCAGCTTCTGCAAATCTTCCGTGTTACTTTTGCACTTTTCATTTGCCGTGAACATGATTACTGAGCTCCCAAGCAATATTTGTTTTCATTACTGAGTCATTTTAATCACTTTTGCACACAACATACTAGCACCTGCTATTCACTTCCATTGTTTATGCTCTGCTAAAGCAAATGGATTGCTTCCGGATCAGGAGAATTAGTGTGCTGTTTACAAAAGGCTTGTTTCTCACTTTCTAACTGTGGCAATATGGCAATAGATAAAATTTCACTTAGAAGTGGAATAACCCTTAAAAATGATTTATTAGATTTTCTTTTCAAAGTGGAAAAACAAAACTGTGAAAAACAAGACATTTTTTATTTTAAACGTTGGATTATGGTTTAATTTAGCTTTTAAAAATTACAGAATGACAAAGTAAAATCACTGAAAAACACAAAAGACAACCTGTTTTAGCTTATTTTCCTACCTGTAGTAGTTCATTCCCTTATGCACGTCATCCTGAAGTGCTTGAGCTATGTATTTTATACATCCTAACATTTAATTTCTCCTACAAGGATGAGGAGGAGCTCAACGCAGACCTTGCAATGCAAATCATGAAGATTGCTATCATTGATGATGGGCCTGCAACCATTATTGTTGAGGGATCCAAGATCCTGGAGAGGATTGATGTTGCCAGATCCTGTGCTTTGATGATGGGAGTAATCTACGCTCTGAACCTTACCTATCCCAAGCAGCTGAAATTTACCTTTGAGGTATTTCAAAAGCTATGCCTTGAGCTTGATGGACAAAAAGCCAGCTCTAAAGTAATGAATCTTAAGTTTGGTATTTTCTAGAGCAGACTTGATAGACCATTCGTGAGTGAGTTTCACAAAAACCTTATTCCTGCATTTCTGGCACTACTTCATTGTGTTTTACTAAATTTTAAAGCGCTGTTCTTAAGTCTTCTGAGTTAATGTTTTGCCGTGTCTTAAATGCTGTTATTTGCACATTTTTAAGGAATGCGTTTAATTTCTCCCATGACCTGTGTTCTGAGGGTACTGGTGTGTTTTAAAGTTTGTGTAATGCCCTCTTTAGCTGGCCTTAATCTTGAGGGTGAAAAGTCAAATATAGAAGAGAATCAAGAATACTTTGTAAGAGTGCTGACAAAGTTGAATGAAAGAAGCTTTGCTCATTTTATGTTTAAATTAGTGCATTTAATGTATAGCAGCCTGTCATCTTTTGTTTTGATTCACTGTCACATGTTAAAGTAAAAAAAAAAAAAGAGGATTCAAGTAGTAGGTTGTATTACAATTTTAATACACAGTTCCTTAAGTTTCAGCGGGCAATTTGTGTTCTAGGAAACTGAAGCCCACAAATCTTGCACTTCACACGCACGTTAAAGAATTGTGATGTTTGTTATTGTAATTAAATGGGTCTAACTCATTTGAATACATCTGTCTGAATTTCTATTCTTTCTGAGCACCAGGTACGAGTCCCTTAGCTGATGTCCAGGTATTTGGCATCACATCTGCCGCATTCAAACAAATACACACAACATCCATTTCTTTTTCTGAAGGTCATGACACAAGAGCACACACAGCGCATGTTAAGGCTGACCTTCGTTTGGGGAAAAAAGTGATCGACAAGTTTCTAAGGTCTTAGAACCTTGACTTCTTTGTGGGCAGGCACCACCATGCATGAGCCTGCCCACGCGGTAGTCATGGTTATAAGACACAGCCAAATGATCAAGGTTGTATTTTGGAGCGACTTAGCCTGCTGGGAAACAGGTAAATGCCCTTATAGAATCTCCTGTAGGACCAAAAAATTACTACACTGTAACCAAAATATCATATTTGACCAACATAAATACTATTTATGCCGACAGTTAAGTTCATTTTAATTATAAATGTGTTTTATTTTGATCAAAAAGTTACTTCACCATACATAAATATAATCTTGGATCAACTTAAATTCCTGTGTATTTGTTGACAATTATTAAGTTCATGTTACTCAGAATGTGTTTTTTTTTTTTTTTTTTGTGGCCAAAAAGTAACTTCACGATACATAAAATTCACGTTGGATCAACTTAAATTTTTGTGTTCTAGTCGAAAATTATTAAGTTAATTTTACTTAAGAATGTGTTTAATTGTGGCCAAAAAAGCTACTTCACCATACTCAAAAATATTGCTTTGAATTAATGTTATTCTGCCAGAAGTTGGCTTAACTCAAAAATTCTAGTGGAAAACGTTAACATGTTTTTTTAATTTGAACCAATGTTTTATTTATTAGAGTGCACAGTCACCAGATCTTAAGTTAGTAGAGCGCCTTTGGGATGTTGTGGAATGGATGAGTCATATCATTTATGTGCAGCTGACAAAGCTGCAGAAACTGTGTGATGCTATCATATCAGTATTGACCAAAATCTCTGAGTAATGTTTCCAGCACTTTGTTGAATCTGTGCTATGAAGAATTAATGTCGTTCTGAAGGCAAAAGGGGGTCAAACCCGATACAACTAAGGTTTAACTAGTAAAGTGGTATTTTTTTAACAAGATACAGAACCCAAGTATAGGATTCAGAGACTGACAGAAGCTCAAAAAAGCAAGCAAACAAAAGACCTTTTATTAGGTAGTACACCAAAGTCCCAAAACAAAGCAAAAGCCACTGAGGCAATAATGCAAAGAAACTGGAGCACATAGGCCAGGAAAACAAATACTCACAGAGAACACATGAGAGACAGAGAAAGGGGTTTAAATACACTGAAGATTAATCAGAGCAATGAGACACAGCTGGGAAAACAAGGTGCAGCTGAAATTAATCAATGACAATGAGAAGAAGGAAGCAAAAATAAGGCTATGGTATGAGCGACAAAGGACTACCAATATTAAATAGGAAGAAACATAAGATGGAAATAGCTAATATAAAGATGTGGACTTAAGAAGACAATATAAGGAAACCTACACCTACAAAATACTATATAAAGAAAAAACAGACCTATGGCTAGAGATAAAACAAATTGCGAAACACCTAAGTCTTAACTGCAATTACAAACAATCTCAAAATGAAAAATATAACCTATGGACTAACAGACCATGACAATGACAAGTATAGATATCAGCATTTACACCTAACCATAAGCCCCAATCTTACATGTTCTGACATGTCATGATTCCTCAGAAGGAAAAATAAATGACAAAAACAAATAGTATATTAATGTAATTTCAACAGACAGGCTTAAATACAGAGCAGAAACATACAAACTAATTATTCACTCAATTATTGCATGCAAAAAGGATGTCTAAAAAAATTCTCTGCGTAATGGGGACCTGGTCTGATTGCAGAGCAAAGACAAGTAGCGTAATTGTTGACCTTACAGACAGCCTAATTTCCCAAGAAGCCTTAAGGGTTGCCATTACCACCAGAGTTTATAGCTCTGCTCTTTCCTGCCCCTCACGATCTCGCAGTTACTAAATCATTCATAATCACTTCTTGTTCACCTGTTGATACAAGGCTATAAAGGTTTACTTTGCAGAGCCTCCTCATGGCCTTCTAATCTTAATGGCCTCTGGGTAGGTGCTAAACAACCAATCCCCTGAATAATATGCAAATGGTAACAAGGACATTTTTTTAAAGGAGTTCATTAAATAAGAATCAAAATGCTATCTTGTGATGACCCAAATAATAATGTCATTGCTGCGCGCAAGTAATGGATAAATAATGTATTCCTTATTGCAGGATATCTATATTAACCTTTTGAGCATGCAAGGTTAACACAAAGAGATAACACCGCACCACTGACCTTTTCATTACTGTGTACAAAACATCATCAGTGAGGACATGGAGGGTTTGACTTTGCTTTATTAGGACGGAGCTATTTATGTAGAGAGTCTGTTAAAGTGTAATGAATAGGATTTCTTTCTTTCAATAGTTATTTGAGGATATTGAGTAATGATTCCATAAGAGACCAACTGGCACACACATTAAACATGAGCTCAGAAGTACATTTTCTATGACTGATAGCCTGCCTCGGGTCTTAACTTTCTAATCAATAGCAGTATCACCTTTACTTATTTAAGATGTTGGCTCATTATATACAGCACTTGAGGTATAATGAGAGCCTGGGGCGAAATTGTAATTAAAAAGATAATATCGTCTTCTACTCAAGTCATCTACTGAATACTGAATATTACAGGTCTGTTAACGTGTAAAGTAGAGCCTAACTCATGAACATTAAATATGAATGGAAGACTACATTTGTCTGTGACAGACAGTTCACCTCACACCAACTCTGTCTGTGTTGAGATCCATGATACTACTTTCATATATTTGAGATGTTGATTTAAAAGAGTCAGAGTCTAAACCTTGCCAAATGTGTCAAAGCTTTCATGGCACTCTCAACATGGTACACTTTGTGTTAATTGATAGTACTGATTTTATTCTCCATATTCACACTGGTTTATGCATGTGATAAAGATTTCATGTCATCTCCACTTGCCAAGGTTTTCACTTTCAAAGAATAAGTGGATGTGCAGAGCCATCCCATTACACCTACCTTTGTCTCGATCAAAATACACTTGTGATATTCATCAACAGTGCTCAGCGAAGCTGAACCTGTGTGGATAATTACGCTTTTATGAGACATTTCAAAATGAAAGAAAGTGTAAAACCCCCTCCACTGTTTCCTGTAATGGAGTTATGTTCATCCACCAACAAAATTACGACACTCTAAACATCAAACTTGTATTCCACTGCGACTCGCTTGTGACACCGTTTCTCACAGGCAAATGTGCAATTGTCACTTAAGAACCTCTGTGGTTCTCTTCATAGATGTCAGGTTTTTTATTTGACAGGCAGCAGAATGTTGTCTAGTAAAAGTCTGGATTTAGTATTCACCAGCAAAATTGTGGGATTTTTCTAAACCACATCAAGTCATTTTTAGTCACAACCCAAACACGTGATGTACTAAAAATACATGATGTTTGAAAATCTTGTATGACATGTATGACCCAAGCTTAGGTGCAACCCCTCAAGTCCAAGACTTTCTGCTTTTTACAAGCGGTACACATTTATTTTGTGTACACTGACATAAATCAGAGCATATGAGACCGGGCAGATTAAAAATCATATCCAGAAACACAATAATAATTTGTGCTCAGGAAGACACAACCTGTGCTCCCCAAGTCCTCAGTCACGCAGGCTAAGGCCTTAGGGAGACCTCAGCTTGTGTGTATTGCTGTGACTAGCTGAAGTGGTATAGTCCTTTGTCACAGACGCCCATACTTTGCATGGAAGATGCCAAGTTATCTGCAAATGCTAATGGAGTAGTAAAACCATGAAGGTATGATGCAAAAAAAATGGTTGCATTTTGACACAATTTTGTTATAGCGGTAAGGCACAACTTTTATTTTCAAGGCAAACAAGGCAACTAAAGCAATCAATGCAGGGGTGTTTGTCTTTTAAAAGTGCAAAATGTCAATTTTGTTTGCATTGTCATTAGGGATGGGTATTGATAAGATTTTCACGATTCCGATTCCATTTTCGATTCTGTTTAACGATTCGATTCTTTATCGATTCTCTTATTGATTCTTTTTAAAAAAGGAGAACACTAAGGTCTAATAGCTTAGAACTTTGTTTTATATCTTCTCTTTGAACAAGATAGAAATTTAGGAGTAACATGGCCTTACAAACCCAACAGTGAGATCTTAAGAGATCCACAGCCTACGGCTCTTCAATGGGGTGTCACAGGGTCCCCAGGAAAAAAAATTGTAAATGTAAAATAATAAAATAAATATTCTTCTGTAGCAATAACAAAGTATAACATAAATTATTCTGTAGCAGTTACACAAGAATATCCAGTAATGTCCCTGCCTACAATTAAACACATTCACTTACCGAAAATCATCTGCTGTGGCAAATGGGTGCAAACCTTTGACCACAAACTTAGTCACTGCTCAGTGACATTCGTCTATCCTGGCCTGAAAGGAGACGCTACCTGTAGACTGCAGCGAGAACTGCCAGCATCTGAGCCAGACTCTTTCTGTCTCTCTCATCATGGTCATCTAAATGCACAGTAATGGCAGGTTTTGTAATAAGGCAGATCGCGCTAACATAATATGCACTGTTAGTTGATTATTTACCTGCCGCATTAACGGGAGAGGACGTGCAAACATTACCGCTGCTGCTGGGTTGAGATTCACGAGTCCGGAGCGGAATTAAAAACACGACATTCATTTAAGGTCATCGTGTGTTTTGTGAGCAAATGCTTTTGTATATTTGTAGTGTTTCCTCCCTTAAATTAAATATCTACTTTGCAAGTATTGCAAGTTGCCCTGTTGACATCCATTCTCGTAAAGCAAAACCAAACTTTTGAGCGTTTGAGCCGCTTAGGCGCCGTGTTTCCTGCCAGGTAAATGACGCTCCGCAACGTGGTGACGTCATTCGGGGCGACTGGAATCGATAAGGGAATCGTTTGCAAAAATGGCAAACAATTCCAAGGAATTGAAACAGTGGGAACCGGTTCTTGTTCGATACCCATCCCTAATTGTCATGAATCAGTATGTGATATATGAAAAATCACATTCAGGAACACAAAAATAATGTGGTTCATCTGCAGGAACAGTCTAAGGAGCTTGGAAAGGACTTCTTTAGGTTTCCTTGAAGACGTTTCACCTCTCATCCGAGAAGCTTCTTTAGTTCTAAGAGCGATTGGTGGAGAGTCCCAGATTTTAAGCCCTATGGGAGTGTCCCCAAGAGGGTCATGGATCCTCTACCTACGTCGGCAACGTTGGCAAGACCAAGGAGCTGGTGGTGGACTTCAGAAGGAGTAAGCACAGAGACTACAAGCCCATTGTCATCAATGGAGCTCCAGTGGAGAGGGTGCAGTCCTTCAAGTATCTCCTCAGACCTGACATGGTCTGCCCACATTCAGGTCCAGTCCAAAAAGGCCAGTCGGCACCTGTACTATCTCAGACAACTGAGGAATTTCAGGGTCCTTTCAGTGATCCTCAGGACTTTCTGTACAGCAGAACGCTACAGCAGGGCTGCTCTCCCCTCCCTACAGGACATTTACACCAGGAGATGCTGGTCCAGAGCAGCTCAGATATTGAAGGGCCCGTCCCATCCCATAAATAACCTGTTACAACTTATGCAATCAGGCAGAAGGTTCAGCACCATCTGGGCAAAAACAGAGAGGCTCAATAGGAGCTTCTATCCTCAGGCAATTTGGTTTTAAATCAGGACATGCCTGCTGAATCTTGAACCACACGAGCCAAGTTTCTGGTGATTCCGAATTGCTCTTAGAATTGAAGAAGCTTCTCGGATGAGAGGTGAAATGTCTTCAAGGAAACTTAAAGAAGTCCAGGTGCTTTTCTTTTCAAGCTCCTTAGACTTCGATGACCTGGATGACTGAGACCCTTCACTTAAACAGTTGTAAAAATCTGTGTCCAGAAACAGGAATGAATAGATAAAGTAGATAGAGTTTGTGTCTATTGGGGAAGACAAAGAAGATGCTAGGGTGGACAGTTGTTGTTGTTTAATTCCAAAGTAAATATTACTGTATGTATTGCTCTGCGCCCATATTATACGTATAGCATTTTACATTTAATAATTCACCTAAAGTCTATTAAAAAACCAATGCCAACACTGATTATTTTGGACATTTATATCTTTTCTCTTTTATTAAGACAAGAACTCTTCATTGTTTTGTAAAAATGTCTATTTATGAACCAATACAAAATGTGTATGGGAATGTGGAACTCCTCTTCTCCATTAATACACATTAACATTTCCCAAGTACAGCAGAGAGACAAAAATAATCAATTTGAAAAGAATGACTGGTGAAAGAAAACTTTTTGGGAATCAAAAGGTGGTGGTGCGTTGAAATTGACAGAAGTACAGCCACAACAAGTTTCTGATCCTGCTTCATTCCAATAAACATTGTACTCTTTAGTACCTATGTTAACACAAAGCAATACTTAACACATCTTTTACAGTGCACCAAATATTAAGAAAAATACATAAAACATGTACAACATAGAAGCAAAATATCTCACCCTTTTTGCTTTGGGACCTAAACTTCTGTTTTGTACTTAATTGTATTTAATGATGTATTGTACTTGCTTTTATGTCATTGATAGGTGGGGCCTAAATTTTGCATTCTACCTGAGATGCAGTCACATCAGTCAGCAAGGCATGAACCTGAGACAGGACACTAGCAAAAGAATTTAATGGGAAGAAAACGACCTCAGTTGCACTGTAAGATAAGACCATAGTCAACGTTTTTTAAAACTTCACTGGGAATAATGGAAAATAAAATGATATGTACAATAACCTTATCGTTCTGTTATGCACCTAAGATTCGGAATAATTAAGCGTACTTAAATATATTTTTTTCACTTTCTTATGTTGGAAATTTGGGAGTACAAAAAAAATATCTTTATAACGTAAAACACTCATGGCATTCCAATCTGCAAAAAGTTTAATATTCACAAATAAAATATTAACGTATCAGCCTTAGGGAGAAGACAATATTCAGTTCTATTCCTTTATTGGCAAGTACATATTTTGAAGTCTGATTTAAATCAAAGCTGCCACATGTCACTGAAGCGAAATAGTGCTCACTGGAAAATACAAATCACACAATATCAGTCTTACAGATGAAAGTGACATCTGCTCTGTGATTCATAAAGCAACAATAACAAGTCAATTAATAGTTTAATCAGACACCAGACCGTGAAACATTTACCTAATCAGCTCCCCACCCCACCCCCACCCGTCCATTTAACAAACACAAAACAGTGTCGTCAGCATACAGTGTTAACTTTGTGATCAAATTACTTTGTGAGTCCAGGACTAATGAAAATGAACTCAAGTTTTAACAAGAAACAGATGGAGAGAGTTGGACACAACACCTTTGATTTTTGTCCGTATCGTCTCTCCTGCAAATCCTATCTACAACTACCACATCCAAAACTAAAAATAACGTATCCACAGCTCCCCCCGTTCCACTTGCTGTGCTCTAAAATCACCCCTCCCCCCAAAACTTAAACGTTTTTAAATGCACAGATGGTCAAGAAAGTGTAATTTGCGCTGTGGATTTCACAAGAGCTATGTCTAAAAGCCACCCCAAATCTCAACATGGAAAGGCTGAATGTTGTCTTCATGCATGACCATGAAATATTAAAGCTATCACATTGGTAATGTGTCGCAATATGAGCTGCGCATTAACAAAATCCAATCAAATGCTTTAACATAGCAACACAGTGTTAAATCATAGTGAGTGTACACATGACAAGCAACACCATTAAGTGCCAAAGAATCCATAAATGCTCCAAACAGTGATGAACTGGAAAAGTGGTTTTCAGTGTCTTGATTTATTTATTCCAACATCTTATTGATTTCTCTCAAAGAATGCATTTTATGAAGCTTAAAAAACATTTTTTTCCCTATTAAAATTAGAAAGTAATTTTAACAGTTAGCAACTTGCAAAGGGGGGCAAAGTCTGACCAAAGTGTTTCAAAGTCATTTTGAAACACATTTCCATCTCCTTACAAAACAAGGGAAAGGTAAAGCAGGTTTAAGATTTTTAAACAGATTGCATTAATTTTATTTAGATGCGTAATTCAGAAATCAAGCATCATCTTACGCTTACGATGCACTGCCATTATTTTTCAAATTTCTTGAAAATGGATTCAATGCAAAGCTTAGCTGTTCCAATTCCACAGGTGTCCCATTTAATAAACAACGACAACAAATAATGTATATGAATAAACAAGCAAACATTAGTAATTCAGATTTTGAGCTGAAATTAACAGTATGTGGATGGTAGATAAACACTAGAAATCAAACTGCCACCTTTTCCTTGACTAATATGATTTAGTTTGTCCTCTTGACTCTAGTTTTTCAACATTAGACCACCTTCACTTTAAAAAAAATAACTGCTACTGCTGATGTTGGGCACATGCTAACTTTGACAAATCTTCGAAGTGTGATGTAATATCACAACAGAAAAAAAGCCACAAAATAAATATGCTTTCAGTGTTTCAAACTCTTGAAATTGCACACGGCATCTGAAACCTCCAGCTTTATCCACCCACAGCTGTCACATGGAGAAAGGATTCATTAAGCGTGTTGCTTGCTGTGCGAACACATAATAATGAGAAACAATGTCACTGGTAAACCCACATTGCCATGTTGAAAAGCCAGAGCAATAATGCAAACCATGGATTAACACCAAGGACCACAACGTGTGTAATATGTCATCTTATGAACAATTAATTACTTTTGGTGTCCTCAGTGCTCCCAAACTGACATGGCGAAACAGATTCTCATTGGCTTTTGGCAGGTTGTACATAAACCATGATAGAGAAGCAAAAACAACGGGTTCTAGCATGAGCATACATGCAAAATTAATATTTTGGTGTTCAAAAATGAATGAATTTGAGCAAAATTACGTACATTACATGGACAAAAGTACTTGGTCACCTACTCTAAAGGAGCTTCTTAGTGCCATGAAGCTCCTGGCACACAGATTTGTGCCGATATTAATTCCAGAGGAGGGCTGGAGCTCTATAACTGTGTGGCTAAGGTCCTGTGGTTTCACTTAGAATAGATGTGGAATACCTAGAAGGGAAGAAATTTCACAAACTGACTTGTTGCACTGGTGGCACATTGTTACAGTACCATGTTAGAATTCAGTGAGCTCCTTAGAAGAACCCATCCCGTCACAAATGTTCGTAAAAGTAGACCGCACGGCTCGGTGCTTGATTTTCTACAGGTGTGGCGACCCAAAACACCTGCACTCAAAGATACTTTTGTCCATATAGTGTATGGTGGTGAATGGTGGTGAATGGCTGCGAATGGTTTGTCTCTCAGAACACTCTACTTCGAAGACATGTACTTTCCATAACACTTCCATATTTTACAGTTTGACAAAACTGACAATGAACGTGATACAGTAAAATCCACAAAGGTACTCCATTGTAATTCTAGTAAGTTGTAAAAAATATTTCTTAGTAAGGATTAGTGTACAATACAGTTGTGATTCCATTGGCTTGATTTACATTGGACTGTGTGTCAATGAGATAACGTGAACCGGCTAATGGGAGGACCTTGACTGCTATGTATCGTGTAGCTATGTACCGATTAAATGTAACTTAACTTTGAATGGGCTTCAGTTTAGAGTTATATTAAGGCTGGTTCTCTACTTGGAAAACTTGTTGTATGGCGTACACTACACCAGCAATGTCAGCTGCTGATTGGCAAATATTAACACCAAATATTTTTTTCCAACAGTCTTTTATTACAGAGGCATCTTGACTGAGGATGTGTCAAAACAATTTTAGGACAATTTACATTTTCTTATTTTCTCATTTATAATAAAAAATATTCTAGGGTGAGAGGAGATGGAAATCAATTGAAAACCAACATTACAACTCAATACAAGCCGGTGGGAAGACAGGCCTTCCATTCAGCAAATAGAAGAAAAATAACACAGAGCAGAGGAAGAATCAAAAATAATGAAATGGCAGTGCAGCAAGGACAAAATAATGCACTGCTTCTTTTCACTAAGGAATGTAATGCCTCAAAAGACAGTAATACAGAAGTATATCTGCTCTGCAAAAAGAAAACCGAGGTTTTTAAATATGAATTTTCAAACTGAACCGGCCTGTTGAAATGGGAACATCCTTTTACATTAGCCTCTGTGCCTCTGTTTTAGTCGAGTTTCTTTCTGTGGTGTCGCGTGTGTGGTCCAGTACTACAAACCTGTTTCTCTTTTATGTCCTTTGTACAATGATATGTAAAGCGTTCCATGCATTTTTAGAGCTGTCAAAACTTCAGGGAGAAAGAGAAGAAAGTAATGGCTTGAGACAAATCACAGTATACTGGAAAGAGTTTTTGTTATGCAGGAGAGGATCCGTTTGTGCAGACACATTAAGAGACATTAATAAAGTGGCTGTGTAATTTTACCCTCATACAAAAGCCAACAGCACACTGATAATTACGAGGTGGGAAGATGAAACGGGAAAAGGGGAGCAACGGGGTTATGCAAACGATGATCAACACAAATGCAAAATATGGGTAGAACCAAAAGATTTCGAACAAGGCACAGAATTTTCTGCAAATGGTTGAACTAAATAAAATTTGTACCAGCAGTTAGGGAGGTGTTGAATGGTGAAGCTCTCTACAGTGATTTCTGGCACACCCTCCCACCCTCTACCCATCCCTGTATACTGAAAACCCCAGACCCTAACATTTTTTATCCTTTTTTGATTTTTTCTTTTTTTAAACACACACAACATTCCATCTACATCTGCAGACTAGACTAGACAACGGCTTAAAACCAGGCCTTTCTTTAAAATCCCGTGTCTCTTCTACCCCTCCACCGAACCGATTCCAACCCCTCTGTCAACCCCCACCTTTTCCCCCTCTCGCCGTCCCAAAAAACCCTTCAGTGTCCCAAGCAGGACATTGGAGGTGAGGGGTCCTGTTCTGATTAGATGTAGTACTCCTTCTTTTCATCAGAATTGGTGTGGCCACCCTCGGCATTGATGATGGCTGTATCTGCATCCGCTGCGTCGTCTGCTCCTTTGGCTTCGTGTGTGAAGTAGGTACCTGAGGAGGACAGGATGGAGGACAGTGTCACGAACTGGATAATAGCCTGCTGCTCAGATGATACAAAAGATTAAAATGTGGCTCTCCATCTCACAGCACCCAATTATGCAAATCCTTCACTGTGTGGCCATTTACATATACCGAACACCAGCAAGCGGCGATATTCAGATTACACAGCGTCTCCCCTCACTTTCCTTTATGATTGGCACATGAAAATCAGGGTTTCAAAATGATCTTGAGTGTCAGGAAGAGTGTTGCTCACACCTTCAAATTAACCTTGTCAAGTTCACACAAAAAGGGACTAGCCAGCCACTTCAAACCTAATTTACAAGAGTTATTCACAGCCTATCAAAGTAGAGGTGATGATGACAATATTTTAGGAAGAATGAGGGACAGTAGTGCCACATTAAAATCAAAAATGCTGTCTGAAAAGAGAGAAACAAGGTGCTGGAGGTGCTGCGAAAAAGGCTGGCTGGCAAATTATGCAGACCTGAAAAAGAACGTTTACCCTGTCTGTTCTAAGGTTTTACGTATCAGAACACAGTAAACAAAATATCATCTAGTCCTTAGCATGTATTAAATTAATTCAAATATAACCTTGACCTCAGATGAACAACATTGTCATTTATTTAACAAAGATTGAGGCAAAATCCAGAAGTAGTGTGTGAAAAACTAAGTATACCTCATGATTCAGTAGTTTCAAAAACAACCTGTTAGCAACAATACCGTGACGTAACTGATTTCTGTATGACTTTGTCACCTCTCACATTGCCAGGAAGGAATTTTGGATCCACTCTTCTTTACGTTGCTTTAGACCAGGGGTCAGCAACCCTGGGCACGCGTGCCAGGGGTTAACTGATGGCACAACTGTAGCTGGACTGGCCATCGAGCATACCGGCCGATGTTGATTTTTCATTTTTATGGGCCGATGTTTTGTTTTGTTTTTTTGTAAACAATGAAAGGTGGTGGATTGGCCAGATGCTGGCCGGTGTGTAAAAATAACTTAGTTGTTTGGTGGTGGCTGTGGCGGAGCTTCCACAGAGGCCAGCAGGTGGATGAGGGAAAGGGGAGGCAGGAGGAGGAGAGACCCGAGGTGGCCGCTGGTCCGAGTGTCCGAGAAGTTATGACCTGCAGTCTATCTGGGTCAGATATAAGCCAAGTTTAGGTGGAGTTTATTTTCGTTGTGCTGACTTTTTACAGTTCTTTTTACATTCTGTCTTTATGCTGCAGCTGCCTCTTCTTCTCTCATTCTCTCCCCCTCCCTCTCCTGTTGCTACTTCAATCGTGAAACTGATCAATGATCAGCTGATCGGCTTTTCAATCAATCAATCAATTAATCTTTATTTATAAAGCACTTTTCATACAAAAAAAAATGTAGCACAAAGTGCTTTACATGGTTAAAAGCAGCCCCCCCTCCCCCCCACCCCACACACACACACACACACGCGCACACTTAAAAAGTAAAATTGGACTGGGTACGCATGAGCCAAGTGAGGAAACACTATCATGGGGAGCCGTCTGCACCGGAAGCCGGTCACAGACCGCAGCCTCCAGGCTGGGCACACAGCAGGAGGGAGGCAAAGAAGCCCCCCAGCCAGGCTGAGAGGACCCCCAGAGCCCCAGCGGCCACGGTCGATCACAGCCCCGGTGCAGAGAGCGCCCTCTGAGGAAACACTGGAGATATGACCTAATAAGAGTATATACTGGGTAAAAAGATAAAATAAATAAGAACGGGATACAATATAAATATAAATATAAATAGAGTAAGAAGATTAAAAAATGAATAAGAATAAAATCAATAAATATTAGGTAAAACCTAAATTAACAATAGAATAACAGGATAGAATAAATAAGTGTAAAATAAATAAACGTTAAGTAAAAGCCAAGTTAAAAAGGTGGGTCTTGAGCCTGTTCTTAAAAACATGTACGTTCTCTGCGGCCCTGAGCTCCTCCGGCAGGCTGTTCCACAGACGAGGACCATACCACTGAAAAGCTGCCTCTCCGTGAGTATGTGTCCTGACTTTAGGGACAATCAAAAGGCCAGTACCAGAGGACCTCAAGGTCCGCGAGGGTTCATATGGTAAAAGCAGATCTGAGAGATAAGAAGGCCCAAGACCATTAAGACATTTAAAAACCAATAAAAGAACTTTAAAATCGGCTTTTGTCTCTTGTTTGTTTATAGCCCACTTTGCGCCAGGAAGAGGAAACCAGCGGATGTCGTGCTAAACAACAGCAGCACGTTTAAGCTTGATCAGCTGTTGTTAGAATTGATGTAATATTAATTTCTAGTATCAGCTGATGTTTGCTGGAGCCACAGCTGCAAAAGCTGCTGATCATGATATCGGTTTGGTTATCTGGTGAGAGGGAAACATGAAGATGAAACGAGGTGATGGAGAAACAGGTTTACCTTTTAGGTGACATGAATGAGTTGAAGGGAAGTTATGAACTGTTTCTGAGAGACAAATAACACCAGGATCCTTTTCTAAGTAGCTGATAGCTGGTAACTGTGCAGGGGCAGGTCTAGCAAAGTTTTGCTAGGGGGGCAGGTAGGGCATTAACAGGGAGAGGGGGGCACAAATACTTTTCTTTCTTATTCTCATTAAAATGTCTAGCTTTTATTAAATAATTATCTGAATCTTACAACCAAAGTTTTTATTTGATGTAAAATGTATAGAAATCATCTGACCATCTGCTTTATGATCTGTCCGCTCAGCGCAGCATCAGCAACGCGGAAATACACGGATACATCCGTGGACTCGAGACAGAATTCACAATGTGTTTTTGGGACTTTCAGGTGTTTGGACCAATGTTTTCTTTTCTGATCAAACCAGAAAGCTTTAATGAGCAGCTGGATTTGCCTTGCATTAACTGGCTGGACACAGAGGACATCGAAATGTAGCTGATTTGACTCTGTGGAGGTCAAAGTTTGCAGAACTACAAACACAGCTGGGTTTGTTGCTGGATTTGGCTCTACATATCTGAGTGTCCTCAGGTAGCCGTCTGAATGCTGGACACTCGGAGACCTGTATCTCTGAGTGGGAGACCAGAGATAACATTAACATGTGTATCTCTGTAGTAACAAACATGCCACATTGGCCCAGTTTATTTTTCTTATCATTGGTGTGAGGAGACCATAAGTAGCATTTGCATTTTCTGTTGTACAGTTCATTTGCTGTTATGGATAAAAAGTGTCGTTTTTTGTTTCAAAATAGATGATAACTATTCGCTGATAGCTGCCAACATCTGCAAACAAATTTAATTTTATAAAGTTGTTATATATGGTGTGTATCTGTTAATATAGAGCGTTATTAAAATTATTGCTAATGCAATCATATGGCACATTGACTTCTGAGGAAACTTTAGATGGCACTCATCATGCTTTAGACCATTGAGGTTTGCATACATTCCTTCATGCACAGCTCTCTTAAGGTCTCTTTGCAACACTCTGACTCGTGTCTTTTTCAAACATGTTGTTGTAGATTTTCTGACTGTCCTGCTGCATGACCCAATTTTGGCCAAGCTTCAGTTGTCAAACAGATGGTCTCACATTTGACTCTAGACTACTTTGGTCTACAGAGGAGTTCATGGTCGACTCAATGCAATATGGTCAAACATCTCCACTCTCATCTGCCCAAAGGAGATTGTTACAGAAGTGTTTTTCAGAAGCAACTTTTCAAATCTAAGCTGTGCTGCCAAACAAACTGTACTTGTTCAGTCTTTTTCTAATTGTATTGTCATGATCTTTGACATTTAACATGATAACTGAGGTCTGTAGAGTCTGAGATGTAGCTCTTGGGGTGTTTTTCAGTTTCTTTGAGCATTGCACAGTCTGACCTTGAAGTGAATTTCAGACGTCCACTGCTGGCAGACTGGCAGCTGTCTTGGATGTTTTTTTGTGAATAATCTTTCTAGCTGTAGAATGCCAGACTCTATATTATTCGGAAATGGACTTATTACCTTTCCCAGACTGATACAAAGCAAAAATTGCTTTTCTAAGATCATTCCTCGGAATTTACACCTTTATATTTCCAGACCAGAAAACCGCCAAAAACGTCTGCTTTTATAGAGGTGCCTCCACTTGCTGATGATCAATTAATCAAGTGCATTTGATTAGCAGCAGCTGGCTGCTACTTACCCTCTTCATTTCTATGGAAGCAGTAAAGATATACTGTAGAGGTATGTAAGGACAACACGAGAGATCCCAATATTTTACTCCAACTTTAATCTGGGCTTCAATCACACAACTGAACACTCAAAGCGCCAAAGGCTAACCCTCTCACTTCCCCTCACACTGGGTGTGAGTGGAGCAACCTAATGTTTTTTACACTGCACCCATGTGAAAACTTTTTCTTTTATGCTGTATATACTATAAAGCATGTATGTGTACATGTACACCTGTTCATATGTGTATATATTAGGGCTGCCACAATTAGTCAACTAGTCATGATTATGTCGACTATTAAAATCGTCGACGACTAATTTAATAGTCGACGCGTCGTTTGAAGCTTTGTAAGATCCCAAAAAACGCAGGAATAAGTAGTAGGATTTAAGAGTGTAATAACGGACTGAAACAGAAGATGGCAGCACTGCACGTACAAGGATGCCAGCTGCCGTTAAACCCCGAAGAAGAAGAAGAAGCAGTGTCCGGTATTGTAGCTGTGTCCGAATTCAGGAACCGCATCCTCCTGTGCCCGCATTTGTAGGCCGATTACGTTACAGCGACACGACGAAGACTGTCCAAATTTGAAGACTCCGACAAGTGCGCCCTTCATTTCCCCAGATTTGAAGGATGGGTCGGGTGTATGCTTTGTGGCCCAACCTATCCCAGAATTCATAGCGCGGCCCCGCTCAGTTTCCAACAATGGTGGCAGCTAGTTTTAATATTACTCTTATTATTCTTTCTGGGTCACAAAATAAACGTTTAACATATTTTCAGGTGAGAATGCAGCTGTGTAAACCTCAAATATCTGCTCAGTTTATCAAGACACCACATATTTTTCAAAAGCGCTCCGACGTTTTCGGAGACGTCTGTTACCCACCAGCTCGATAGCTAGCCGGGGTTCAAGGCTCACTAGAGCCCGTGAGAACACCGGACTCCCGGCACATCATTTTCAAACCCACCGCCGTCTTTCGCTATCAGGTTAAACATATATAAGATAAGTTAAAAATGTTATTGTTTGGCTTTTTTTAGTATTTTATTTGTTCCTGAGTAAATCAGTTTGGCTGAGATTAAAGTTATAGTTTTCACACAGCTGAATAAACGTCAAGCAGACAAACTGATTATCAGAAGTGTGAGATGCTCGAGAATATACTCCGGTGTCCTGTTATATTTTAGATAGCAAGGAGCAGACGGCTGAGTTTATTAAACTTCACCAAAACAATCTGCAAATTTCATTAAAATGTAATAAACTATCATCTTGCCTTTATTTTTCATTAGCACATACTAACTAAAACAGCATATACTGGCTGTAGCTCTGGCAGCCACTAACCAGAAGGTTGGTGGTTCGATCCCAGGCTGCTCCAGTCTGCATGCCAAATATCCTTGGGCAAGATACTAACCCCATGTTGCTCTCCGATGCATCCATCGGACTGTGAATGTGTATGAATGTTAGATACTTAGCACTTAAGAGCTTAGAAGTGCTTGTGTGACTGGGTGAATGAATTATTTGAATAAAGCGCCTTGAGTGCTCAGACAGAGTAGAAAAGTGCTATATAAGAACCAGTCCATTTACCATTTACCTTAAAGCTGTAAGCTAATGATAGTTATATAAGAGCAGATGCATGCTGGTGCAATAAGCTGTACGTTTTACGTCCAGTGGATGCATGATCTGATTAGTCGACTAATCGCAAAAATAATCGGTGACTAGTCGACTATCAAAACAATTGTTTGTGGCAGCCCTAGTATATATATGGTTATGAAGTTATGATGTGGAATATATATATTTATATTCCACATCATAACTTCATAAAATTCTTAATGTGTCTCAATTTTGAAGAAGTTTGAACAGTAATATGAGACTTTTGTGGTCCTCCAACCTTATCTTCAGTTAATACAAATCTGCTGCTTCACTTACTCTCAGGGCTGTGGGTCCCTTGAGGTAAGTATGATGTTGAGTAATTATTGGAAAGTTTTTAAAGAGGTAGTTAAAAGTTGCCTGAGACAATATTTCTGTTCTAATCCAAACGTTTTCTGAGTGGCTGCTGCAGCCTCGCATCTCAGATTTACTCGGCATAGGTGTAGCCACCAAATGACACCAACCCCCCCCAAAAACAACAAACAAAAACCTGCCTCCTCGTGACTATTATTATTGTTCCGTCATGAATATTTATACTTGGCCTCCAGGCACTCTACCTTGTAAACAGTTTACCTCTCATAATATACACAATTAGTCAAAGTGGCCTGAATTTTATTTGTACTTGCATCTTATTGCTGTTTTATATTGAAAACATGTTGTGAGTCGCCTAAGAGGAAAGCAGCATTGTGACAATAATTCCAAAGTGAACACTAAAGGATACGTCCAGTTTATTACAGCTTATATTTCATAGTTTTGCCAGTCAGTTTCAATATCTCTGCATGAGCCAAAGTAACTGCTGAGATCTGGAACCAGCAGAGACAGATGTGTCAGGACTCATGAACAGCTGGATGATTTGGCAGGGTGTAAAATGCCAAAAGTTTAGCAAGACTGTCCAAATCATTTTATGAGAAGTGGGCACAAAACAGGCCCGAAGTGAACCAGTTTTCCCCTATTTTTCCTTACAAAGGTCCCAATTCCACAGTGGGTCAAAGTTGAGGAAGTCGGTCTGTGGGGTGTAATGGATGTTTGGACAGTAATTTCAAAGTTGCTTTCTCCTCTAAATAAGTTTGACCAACCTGGGGGGGTTGTTTGTGACTTCTCTGATTGTCTGACTGCACCTGTTTCTTTCTCCCTCTAACACTTTTTTCTTCTTTTTTTTAAAGCAATGTTTCTGCACCTCCAGATCTCAGTATTGGATTATGGATTTCAATTATTTTATTACTGACGAAAGTGGCTGAAAACATTATATACAGAATAATAACCAAGTTGTAATAAACTAGAGTTATCCTTTAAAATCTGCACTGCTGCACTCGGTAACACAACAGTGGGACTGCTTCACATGGCTGTGTGCCTGGTCGTCGGTGTCAATAAGTCACGTCAGTCGGAGTCAGCTGTGTCGATCTGGGAAACAGTCGTACGAATCACTGGAGCTACTGCAAACCTCACTGCCTCAAAGGTTCACTGCACCGCTAAGATCTACCAGCAAACAGCTTGCATGTTGCTTCTAGACACAAATGTGAGGAGTTCAGCACCACTGAAATAAGAGCACATTTCCTCTATACTTTTAATTTGCCTCATTTACTGTACTTCCTCTCTAAAGTGGTTAATGTACCCAATTCATTTCCCCCCGCATAAGAAACATCAAAGTGTGAAATGTGTTATAGATTCTAATTATTTCTCTGTTGTGAGGACGGCATACAAGATTTGTTATACTATGCGGCAGGACTGCATGAAAAATGTAATTTTACTCATCATCAGTAACCCATAGCCTTAATAGCTGTCTTTCCATCATTTTGATAGCAACCATCCATTGATGTAATAAGTCGTTTTTGCAGAAACAAAGTAAAGAGGCTACACTTGACAAACTGCCTGCTGGGACAGATAATGCTTAAAAGGAAAGCTGCTGTGAAATAACAGGTACTTCTTAAAAATTATACACAAAATTTAAATGTATCATATGGAGCTTTTGGGTATGCCTTGCTAATAGTGGATTAGACCCACCCCCCCTTTTGCCGTCAGAACTGCCTTCTTCGTGGCATTGATTCAACAAGGTGCCGGAAACATTCCTCAGAGATTTTGCTCCATGTTGACATGATAGCATCATACAGCTGCTTCAGATTTGACAGCTGAGCATCTATTATGTGACTCTCCTGTTCCACCATATCCCAAAGGTAAATGGTAAATAGTAAAAAGACTTGTTCGTACACAGCAGCTTGTGTTTTATACAATTCTTATTCACCAATTGATACGCGTTCAAACAAGCACTGGTTTCTATCTGACATTCACACAAATTTACACCCAGATAAACGCATCGGGAGCAACTCAGGGTTGCCCAAGGGCACTTTGGCCCTTGGGTCATTAGATGACCCACTCTACCTCCAGAGGCACAACCAGCCTTCAAATGTGCTCTATTAAACTAAGGCCGTTTGAGTACAGGGAATGCATTGTCACGTTCAAAAAAAGCAGTTTGAGATGATTTGATTTGTGGCATGGCCGGAAGTAGCCATCAGAACATGGGCACACCATAGTCATAAAGGGATGGCGAGTCACGCTGGTAGTGTGTGTCAAGCCTGAACTGTTGATACAAGGCAGGATAGATCCATAAGTTCATGTCATTTACTGCATATGTTATCTCTTATCCAAATGTTGCAACAGACCATATAGCATTTTTCGAATCTTCAATTGTCCATTTTTTTGAGCCCATGTTAACTGTAGCTTCAGTTTGCTGTTCTTAGCTGACAGAAGTTGTGCCCGGTGTGGTCTTCTGCAACTTTAGCCCATCTGCATTCAGAAATGCTCTTCTGCATTAGTTTACTGACTGTTGCCTTCGCATCAACATGAGATTTCCCCCCAGAGCACTGATGCTCACTGGTTCTTTTCTCACCTTTGGACCATTCTCTGTAAACCCTAGATATGGTTGTGTGGCATCTCAATAAAGACGTTTCTAAAATACTAGAAGACCAGACCAGTCTGTTTGGCACATTGCTCTGTTGTCCAGTTTGTGCTTCAACAGGTCATCTTGACCATGCCTAAATGCATAAATGTATTGAACCATTTGATTGGTTGATTTGATATTTGTGCTAATGAGCAGTTGACACAACTGTATCAACATTCAAACATTTAGCAAATAATTCAACTTTGTTTTTAGACATTTCCTATATCTACTACCTTTGTGTCTTGCAAAGTAGCGTCCCAAGACAATGAGTAGACAGAGCATAGCGAACACGACCACAGCCACCACTCCTCCGATAACTGCATGGTCCACTGTTCTGGGTGCTCCTTCTCCGGCTCGTGAATCTGAATGGGAAGAAAAAACAAAATCAGTAACAGTGCTACTAAAACTTCTCTTGACATTGAGAGAATAGCGATCAGCCACCAAATCCCTACCACACAGTCTGAGAGTTAAAGTGATAGAAATGAAGATTATATTTAATACAAGGCATTTAGATAGAGGAACTTTGGAGCAGCAATGCCTAAGATGCACTGCTTTAACAAAACCGAAGATTTGGACTCATACACTCCAGTAAATCCAGAGCTGCCTGGTTGACTGCCATGACTGTCGCTCTTGTGTTTCAAAAGAAATGAATTTAATACTGCGTTACTCTTCCTGAACGAGCTCAGTGGAAGAAATAAACACATGCAGACACAGATGTCAGCAGTCTTCTGCAGAAATTTAACGTATGTGTTTTTTGGTGGAAAAACATGTTGACACAGGTCCTTTCATAATCATATGGAGGTCCAGAGGGTGTACTAAGAAGCAAGTTTGACATAGCAAGTGTTTCTTTGTGTTAGCTCAGTCAGACATAATGGGTATCACAAGGGTGGTTATCAACTTCCTTTGTTAAAGCAGGCTTTCTGCTTCAGGCTCTGCACGCGCTCACATAAAAGGGGGGCGTTTGACGCGTTCGACATTTCTTCTAAATGGACCGATCAAGACCGACCAGCTTCAGTAAGAAGGAACAGTACAGACAGAGTTATGAAGAATATTAAAAAGTTATTACTTCGAAAGCAACAATGGTGCTGCAAATAAGGAGAGATTGTTCATTTTGTAAAATCACAGGTTAACATATATATTTTAATACTTAGTGTACACTTACTGACATTTATTCAACTGTACAACTGTACTCAAGAAGGGTGTGATCCCATTAATGCAGGCGGAATCAAGGAAGCCAATTCAGTTTTTGACCGAATCAACTTACTACACTGATTCGTTCAGCGATCACACACACATATGGCTCAGTAAGCTACATGTTTAGATATTGACAGGATAAGAAATGGTAAAATATGATTCTTACAGGTGAGCTGTTCAGGGCCAGGATGCATGTTTAGCTTGTGACACATACAACATACCACGCTTCGATCTTATGTTAACAACATCAAAGTCACAATTATACCACAATTTTCCACATGGTACTCAAACTATGTGTCCAAACCTCATCAGCAGTTTCATTTTTTAACTAGTGATCTTAATGCCTCTTTTATGTCGTTTGTTTTTCATTAGCATGCTGAGCTCTTTATCTTAAGTAGAATTTCGCTGCATGTATAGTAAGACCTCTGAAGTCATGGTCACGATAGGTGATAACCCGAACCACACCCTATATTTTCAATAACAAATAGCTAAAAATGAGTTAATAAATAGTTTTTAGAACTTTTTTGTTCTAATTACCGAAACTTGCAAGAACAATTGATTGCCTAGGGTTGGACTTGGTTATAACCAAAGGGTTAATATAGTGACACCCATCACGCGTTACACTGTGCAATTTGTGTTGTTTTGATTGCTCCATAGTTGCACTCCCACAAGACAAAGCAAGACTTTTTTCTTTTCCTGAGTTCAGTCTGGCTCCTTTGTCTCTTGCTGACATTTTAATAACCACTGTACGAAATTGCCACAACAATAACTGTTTGGATTGCAATCAAGAATTGATTAAGAATAACCATAGTCATACCAAACGAGAAATTATTCAGTATTGTACCTTTCATTAAGAATCTACTCGCCACGGCTTGTGTATCGTTGTGAGGTTTCATGATTAGAAAAATAAGTCTTTAAAATGTTTTTTTGTATGCAACCGTGCCTAAACAAAACAAACTTTCACAAATTATTAACACAGTGGGGATAGTTAATCAAGTTTCAGAGCAGGAGTTGGGTTAAAAAAACAACACAAAAAACATCTGTGACTGGACAACAGTCCCCTAAAGCCCTTGGTTGCGATGCTGTGTGAAAGCTATTGATCATGTGTAGGGATCCATGACAACCCCAAGTTAATATCCATTTGCTGACGTGATTGGTCCTTCATGGGACAAAGCATGAGGACATTTCTTTCCCCACATTATGCCCCAGGAAGGTGAACGGCTGCTGGAGAGAAGATTCACATGGCTGAACGCTGCACTGAGATGTGACCTGGGCTTCATTGTGTATTCATGAAGCACATTTGTATTCAACATAATATACACGTTACAGGTACATTTACGTGCTTTTAGCTTATTTTGACCAACCTTCATTTCCACACTAATGCTTTCTTTTCTTTCTTTCTTTCTTTTTTTTACTGAAAATATTTACAGAAGCCTGGAAACTGAACAACGTCCAGTTCTTAGCATTCAGTTCACACATGGAGCAGACCTTCAGCCCCACCATCCATTAGCTGAAGTAACTCACTAAAAACCCCTCCACACGCTTCTCCAGCCTAGTTCTACACGGGGGATTTGCTGAGTGAGCTCCAGAAAACAGAAAGAGCCAGGCTGCAATTGATTAACGAATAATAGAAACAGAGAGAGAAACATCATGGATACCATCCCTGCACACCTGCATTACCCAACCTGAAGGAATGGAGTCGGGAGTGGGGAGGGCAGCGCAGTGCTACCTGTCAAACTCAACAAAACATTACCTGATAGATCTAATAGGTTATTTTGACTTCAGATTTTCTTTTTTAGTGCTGGGCAGATTCAATTAAACTGAGCAGGAATCCTTCTGACATCCAATTCGCTCTTGTCAGGCTGCAAGAGCTTTGCTTTAACACACTTTCCTATTACGATGTTAATGTGGACTTTGGCTTTCGGGGAGGGGAGATTACGTGTGTGCGGCGTGGTCAGGGTGGTGGAGGTGGATCGGACGGTTGCAGAGGATCAGTCTTGATTGTCTATATCAAACTTTCCTCCTTTAAATTAATTTAAGATGAAAGGAAGGCAGAGAACATCAAAGTCTCCACAAGTCTTTGCATAATATTATGTTGCTATTTAGAATAATAAGCCCTGCCTTATGGATTTACATGCATAAGATGAAGTCTTTTTCCTTGTAGGAGGGTATATGTGTAAACTGTGCACTAGAAGGAAGATTTGGGCTTATAAAACAACACTGCCTTTAATTTATTAGAGCGGGCATTCTGTTAATATGTGTGTCTTGCAGTATCTCATTTAAACCCAGGCCGTACCTAATAAATCAGTCCGTGCCGACAAGAGCAACTTGTCTGCGATTTCTTTACAGCAGGAGACTTTACTAAACTAGTTGCCAAACAGTTGTATTCTGCTAGTATTGCTATATCACAGCAAGGCATCTATGCCATTTTGCAGTTAAGTTTCAACCCTGCAGTAATTGTGCCACTTTGTTGAGAAATTTATGTTAATGTAACTTTTAATTCTGTGTCATTTGAATGACTGTCTTTCACTAGCCTGGCCCACGTCCTGATTTTATGTTTGACAGTGTTTTAGTAGGTAAAGGTGAATGGCTTGGACATGAATTGAGCTGCAGTTTGGGGAAGGCCTCGAAGGGGATTGGCGGCGGCTACCGGGCCGCGAAGAAGATAATTGAAGAAGATAAAGAATTGAAAAGGCAAGGGAGGGTTGGGCACGTAAACGGGAATGACCACTTGTAGGACTGAGGGAACCTATATAGATGAGAACCCAAGGGAGCGTGTTTGGAGGCGTGGTCCTGCTCCTGAAATTCTGATACTTAATCTCCAAATAGAAGTTAATCACGGTATCATCACAAAGAGATTGTGTGCCATCTTTATCCCATTCAGCTGCAAACTGATAGCAGACAAACTCCACCCAATTGCTGTTTTATCATCATCTTGATACATTAAAGTTGCCAAAAAGGCAAAAAAAACTGTGAGTTCTCAAAGATCTGGTGTCTGTCTTTAAAGCAACCATATCAAGAGCAATGACAGTGCAAGCTTATTGCACACATCTGCAGTAATTTTGGCTGTGCTATGACACAGCACAATGGGTTTTGGTTCGTTTTACTTACTAGTTTTTCCCTATTTGGCTATCTTCAGCCTGTCCTCATTATTTTCTTTTCTGTTTAACTGCTTCCCCAACCCCAATTACCCCATGTTTTGTCACGTGGATTGGACTTCTGGATTTATACCTTTCCTTTTACTCAACCCTGAGGAATGTTTTCATCAGCTATCAAACTTGCTTTTTGTTGAATTATTCAGTCTCCAGTGTCCTGCATTTGAGTCCACTCATCCGTGAATCATAACAGTCGCAGCAGCATTAAGTTCTTGGTAGAATGACAAAGCCAACAATTTCTGTCTTAATCAAACCAAAAAAGCAGAAAAATGTTCTGCTTTTAATGAGGCCTGTTTGCAAGCCAAAACTGTGTTAAAGTGCTGTCAATTTCTGCAAGCACTCAGTCCCAGTCATACCATACAAAGCAATTTGCATGTCATACCAGTGAGTATCACTTATGAGCAATTACTGTCACCCAGTAAAATACAGTACATTTGCGTTATTATCTCACATTGGAAGTCAAACTTTAAATTGCACGGATCATTGTTTTAGCAATCAAAGGAGTGCAAATTCAAAACAATTTCAAGTTTTGCCTTTCCATAAAAGTCACTTCTGTCATGAATAAATAACATCTGAGAGCCACATCAAAATGGGAATTGTGACAGTCTATTCCCTGTAGCTGCAGCACTTTGTATTAATTACAAAACAAGAGAGAAACAAAAGCATAGTTACAGTAAGCACTTCCACAAACAATAATATCCCAAAGCAACCCCAGACATTTATAAAATCATATTAAAGAGCCAGCTCTCAAGTCAACCAAAGTTCATCAAAAATCCAGTCATAGTAATGCCTCGAGGGCCAGTGCTCAAGATAAGGTTTAAATCCTGTATTTCCCTGCAACTTATACTTCTACTACATATGTGCCGCTTAAACAATGCTACAGCTTCAGCAGCATCCATCCATCCATCCATCCATCCATCCATCCATCCATCCATCAACCCATCCATCATCTTCTGCTTATCCAGTTCAGTGTCTCTTTCTGCGTTAACCTTGTAACGAACTGGCCGCTTGTCAGTAAAGAAATATGTAGAACAAAGAAATATAAAGTACACCTACTCATATCTTAACAAACAGCCATAAAACAGAGACATATGGCTGTCACCAACACAGCTGGTTCTTTGTTTGTGCAGATGAAACAATTGCAGTCTTTGCCTTTATAAAATTCTTGTTTACTTATCGATTAAACACTCTTTGAGTGTCATGTCTCTCTCTTCTAATGCCTCTGATCCATTAGATATATATTGCTGGGGTTACAACCGAAAACAGTGTTCAAATTTCCCACAAAATAGCCGTTAACACAGAGATGGTTGTTCCTTTCTATGGTTTGGATACCAGGAAAAAAGCTGTTATTAGATGATTCTACAATAAAAATACATTGAGAGAAAAGGTTAGGGAGTCAGAAGCGAACTCAGCTGCTGTCCTTCAGTTTAGCTCCTATACTGCAGCAGCACCACTAATAAAACCTGCAGAATCTTTTAAATCACTGGTGAAGCTGTTTAGTGTGTTGATGAGGCCAAATGGGTTATTAAAGGGTTTAATGTAGCTTTACTTGGTTGCTGCAGCACATTCTGAAAAAGAAACATTCATCTCAGAACGGAAGAGCCAGCAGAGCCACCAAACATCATGGGGAAAAAGCTGGAGTACTACTTTATGTTTAGAGGTTATGAACCATGTACTGTGCTTCAGAATATAATTATGAACGGTTCATCGAGGATGGTTTATCCAACAAGGTGTCCGAAGGGCTAAACCGAGAATGCAACTGTCAATCAAGCGTGGTCATTTTAGAAACATCCACCTTATTTGGGGATGAGAACTATCTCATTTCATAGGGCGTGTTGACAGAGGCTTGATTTGAGACAGAGGAGATCTCCTAATTGGATCTTCTAATCTGCTAATTAAGCATTAGTGATTTCACTGGTGTGCCCATACTGCTTGTAGATAGAGGGGCAATCAGAATAACAGCAGTGCTATGTGGGTGGGGTGTCATAAGAGCACATTGGCTTGTCAAGATCCACTTCCATTGCCAACAACACTCTCGGTTAAAGAGTGAATGTAATTAAAGTCCCAATGAACCCATTCATTGAACCTATTTAAAAATGTCAGTTAAATCCTTTGCCTCTCGGGTAGCGAACCACACTGCTTACATACAGAGTGACTTGGCCTAAGATTTATTGAGTCTTTTTCGAAATGTCAAAAAAAGGGGTGTCATTTTAAAAAGACAGCAGCACCATTAGAAATACAGAGTAGAAAAAGAAAGTAGCTACAGGGTCGTGTAAAGTTGAAACTGAAATGATTATTAACACTGTCATAAAGTTTTTCTGACGTTTGATTTTAGCAACGATTCGGAGACTTCTTTGGCTTTAATGACCTCGGCTGACTCTGCAGCATGTTTGTGATTCAAAAGTCCTCATTACTTTTGATGTATGCTATAGCAAATGAAAAGAAAACCTAAAAAACTGCTGGAGGAGCTAAACCGCATATATTGTGATGTTCAAAGAGTACTTCAACAAAGTTGGAAGGCTTGTCGGCAAGTTCGAAAGACACAGAAATAAAAATACAATGGTCAAAATCGACACAGCAGAGCCTGAGATATCCTGACTTTTATTCCTTTGTATGGGCAGGAATCCAAAAATAATGGATCGAACACACCTACAATATAACCTTTATATTTTCATTTATTCCACTACCAACTGAAAAGCCTGATGGCACTCCCAAGGACATTACCTATTCCACACCGACATAATGGACAGAAGAAATGTTCTGATGCCTACTGGTGTAGGCAGCACATTTCAGACAAAGATCTTTTCTGCTATTCAAATTTCTTGAATAGCACCATCACTCTCACTATTTTACTGGCAAAGGGATCTGAGGGAACACTGTAGTGATGAACACTTGAGAATAGAAGCAAAGTCTATAAAAGTTGGGCCAGTACAACAAAAAAGATAACTCCACCATGGTGAAGACATCTCGAGGGCATTGCACACTGGCTGGGTATAACCTCATTCAAAAGAAAAGTGCCTATTTCTTTCTAGTAGCCCTTTTCTAGCCCAAATAGAACTGTTTTCCTTATTTCTACCAAAATAAAAGACAGGTGCCAAAAAGATGGCACACGGAGTTCTGGCTGACTGGAGATGGCTCAGACCTGGCTCATCGAAGAAAAAGAAGCAGCTACAGCTGTTCAAAATCCAATAAGGCTGGCCGCCATGATAGGGCAGGGCTGCGAGTACTCAGACTGTGTTTTGAATGCAATATGGATAACATCTTGGAGAAGAAGAACGGGAATTGAGAGAATTGGTGACCAGTGATGGACATTAGACCAACTGTAAAAATTGGATGCAGTTGTTCGCACTAAACCCAAACATTCGCCATCTTCACTTATGTGGCTATCCCACTGGCGCCACTTTCTCTCAGCTGAACATGGGATACACACACGCACGAAACATGTACACTGATACTGATACACCCTCACTATCACCCTCCCTCCCCCGAATCCAACGCCTCCTCCCATGCTTACCTCCCATCCGATGCGGACAGCGGATCAGCTGGAGGCGCAATCGAAGATTGCAGTGGTCCCAGCTGTACACACTGGAATATTCTCCCATGTTGCTTGTCTGTGTTTTATTGTGTTAGGGTGTGTTGATATCTGTGCATTCCTGAATTATCCTTTTGTGTTACACATTTTGATGTTTTTTTTCCCTTGCTACCTAGCCTGACCTGTCTCCCCAATGTGATGTTTTTGTTTTGTATGTACGGTCGGCAAGGTCTGTCATCTCGGTTGTGGGCAACTGCAACTGACAAATAAAGGCATACATTCAGATTCCAGCAAGAACCTCCAAGAACTGACACAAAAAATTCCAAAATTTTTCCATAAATAGTGAAGTAGCTGCTGACACACATGTTCAGCATCCTATATAGGGAGATAACCTGAACACAGCCAGTTGGGCCAAGTCCTCTTTTGCACAGAAGAGGTGTGCTCATTGCTGCAAACTGTCTCAGATCGATTGCAATGTGTTGGAAACATGCCTTTATTTATAAATGGTGATTATCTGCAAACATTCAGTAATCTCGCTGAGAGTGATTGCAGTCTTTCTGAGTTGCACTGAGACTGTTTGGAGACAAGTTGCCTCCCACCAGGTGACTGGTGGTAGTTTGTCATTGTAACTACTTGCAATTGGTCAGTGCAAGCAAAAGAAATTCAGTGCAAACACCGGCTTTTCCTACTTGCAAGCAGGTTGCCCTGCACTATCTTGAAACCAACACTGTGAGATGTGTCACTGTCTGTTCCATTCTATCAGGATACAAGCTGCGACACTTCTCAAGAGCCATCATTTTATCACAGATTTGCACATTCCTGCTCAGGTATCTTTGACAAAGTGTGCACTATGGCCATTGGATGACAGAACACTGCACTGAGCTAGTATTTGCTTCACTAGTCACAGTGCAGATGTTGAACAAGTACCTATGCAAAGAATATTGAAAAAAAAATACACATGCTACAACATGGCAAATGTTGTCCAACCAGCATGTAACCAGGTATTCTACTTTTGTGCCTTTTGGTCTCTGATCTCACATGCTGATATAACTTCGGGCAACAGGCAACTTGCCTGCCTTCGCTTCTAAACAGTGGCAGAATGGTACACTCGCATAGTAGTGGTTGTGACACCTGTCATCAAAGGGGCTGTGTTGTGGACAAAAAGCTGAAATTGGAATTTGCCAGTAATCGAAACTAAACTACCCAACCATGACAGGGTTTCTGGTACTGCTGCCATCAGGACCTAAAAACACAAACAACTTCCAGACGAATCACACAAGTGCACAGGCAGGTTACAAAGCTTTCAAATTTGTCCTTTGGAAGTCAAAAACATATTATTTCTACACTCAGCTGCACCTGATGCTGCTCAACTGTAACTGCGTCGTGCAGTTTCCAGAAATCAAGTCCGAACATCGTTTTACAGTATTTAAATAAAAGACAAAGACAAAGCAAACGACAGTGCAATTTATTTTCTTTAATTTCTTCTGACTGAAAGGTGTAATTAGTAGTTATACTGGGGCGTTATCTGCTGAAAATAACACACTCTCACTGTTCAATTTAAAGTCCCTTTCTTGGCACACACTTCTAGGCGCAATTCTAAAATAGAAAGCTCAAACCTATCTGAAAAAGAAACTTGCTTAATGTTTAAACAGAGACTAAATATCATCTAATTTACACCTAGGGTAGAGATGTGCGTGGGAGAGTAAAGTGAAACAAAAGAAGCTGGTATTTCTTTTTCGTGGTGTTTCTTGTGTAATGTAAACCTTTGTCTGTGTAATGAATTCCATTTTCTGTGTCAAACAATATAGTCTCGAGAAGGACAGGAAATGTTCCAAATACTTGCAAAAATAAGCCAATGGTGCATTATCTCCTTAGAAACCTTGCACCTTTTTTTTTTTTTATCTGACGGAGCTATTCATCATTTATCTAATCATGGCCAGTCTTCATCCAAAATGTAATATAATTATGGTCTATAACTGTTCTCAGGATATTAAGCTGTATCTAGGCCACGGCTAGCTCAATAAACACCTTCTAATAATGGCTTTTAGTGGTCTCAGGAGTGACTTATTCTAACACAGTGAGAACTCTCTATGGCTCCCAAGGCCACACGAGTTTGCAGCTTGTTGCAGAGATGCACATCAGTCCTTTTAATGGGGACACTGGTTTTTTTGGGGGTGGGGGGTGGGGGGTGGGCTGCTCGTTCTTCTTTCACATGAGATTATCAAACTCCCCCCTGCCCCGCCAAACCTACGCCAACACTCTCCTCCCACCCCGCTGTCACTGAGCGGCCTCCAGCCTCGGCCATTCCAGCGACTGTTGAAAAGCTCATGAAGCGCTATGCTTGTGGTTGAAAGGTGGCCAGGAGCCTGGTCTGTGCACATAAGCTCGTGTTTGATGTATTTTTTTTTAGAACTTCACATCTACTGAATTAAAAAACATATCTGACTTTGTCAGAGATAAGGTCAAAATAACTCAATGATATGTTTATGATAAAGAAAATGCCAAGAACACAAGCAACAAAAAGGAAAAAACCAGCGTAAATGATCCAAAGAGAAAACTCTTGTCAAGGTCAAATTCACAGAAATAGCAGGTCTTGAAATAAATGGACCGCTGAAGTCAAGTCCTGTGTCTCCTCTGCTCTTGGCATATTGATAATAACAACAGAAGAGACTCTGTGTATCCTGGTGTTGTGAGACAGAATAGTATCAGTGAAATGACATCGGGGGCTTTGTGTGGATCTGTGTACACAGCAGACAGAGCCCTGGGTGAAGGAACTGTGCCAAGAAAATGAAGGGCTAATCCTAGAAAAGAAGCCAAGACAATGGCTACATTTACATACATGCAGTAAACAGACTCCAGTACATTCTCTGGTCAAGGTTGTACTGAGAAATGAGGGGTTTACATAAATCCCTCATAGCTTACCTCATTGACTCTACCTTTCAAAAAAATATTAAAATTGAAAGAAAAAAGTTTGAGGTTCTTTTCAAAAGCCAAAACTCATCAGTGCATTTGCTGGTAATTTAAGGACCCAGTGGTTCATGTTTGGTTAAGTTTGGTTGGCTAAAAGTTATTCAAACATGCATAAAATGCATGTTGTGCACAGCGCTGCAGAATCAAGAGACAAAATCACAAGTCTTTCGGTAAAGATGGATGCCAAACAGTGTATTTCTTTGTTATCATGGTCCCTAATGCGTGCTTCGTCATGCTGTTATGGATGTCTTTGAGGAGCAATGTTGTGGCACAATCTCTGTGAGGTGTAGCAACGCCGACAAAAACCTGCCATGATAATAAAATCCTTTAGCAAGGCTGAGTGTATGGTGTCGGCCTCTAATCCAAGCCTCACCTCAAAGGAAATTCAGACCGGCTTACATGCATGGATGGTGTTAGGAAAAAGAGAATGAAAATGTGCTGCATTTCACACACAGTGCAGCTCACACTGTAGCCAGAAATTGTATCAGTGCTGCTCAAAGTGAGTAAAGCCAGTGGCAAGGGATAATCTCAGATACTGGGGTTGTCTAATTTGCATAAAATACTAAGATTGCAACCTGTTCTCACTCTGAACCCGTCACATATAGATGCTTGCCCAGTATGTGATTCATAGGCATAGACGTTTTGATGCAGTGGGTTCCTCTTTAGTGTCATTTTTCTATGTTCAGGGCAGTCTGACAAACCAACACCAGTCTGTCAGAGTCTTTCAAATACTGCCCATTTGTCAAAAGTGTTGATGTTTTAGCAATACTCCCATAGTGTCCTTTTTCACTGGATCTTTGGAGCATTCATCACAACACTGAGACGAGCATCCTACATATGGATGCTTCTTAAAGACCTTGATGTCATATTTAAACACAGTGGGTAGGAGTATTTTCTTTAACATGCAGGGTTAATATTGTAAAGGGATAACTTTGACTTCGTATAAGGGAAAAATATTAAATGTTTTTGAAACATGGTACAAAACACAAACCTTCCAAATTGTATGCTTTCTACTTTTAAATGTGGGAGAAATTGCTCTTAAAGGCCTCAGTTACACAGGGCTCGAGACATGTTGGCAACTATCTGGCAGTCCCTGGTCTCTAAAATGTGTTTCCTGACCAGTTGCAAGTGTTTGCTGTGGATTACAAGGTGAAACTGAATGCAAAGAGGCACAACCCAGTTGCAACTGCTTTAGCTCCTAGCAGATTGTTGCAGTTGCCTGTAGTTTGCATCAAAGACGCCAATTGGCCGGCAAAGTGACCCCACGTTTGCTAAGATTTTTAGGGGCAAGTACAATAATCCCAGTTTTATCTGAATTTACAGATACAACTCCACTACAGATTGGAGAGTAAACGAAGAGTATTTGCAGACAAGTTGGCTCTTCCATGCAAACTACAGGCAATTGCAGCAATCTGCTAGAGATTGAAGTAATCTCAAGGAGGGTTTTGGTGCTACTCCCTTTTTACCTCCGGCAACCACACAACAACTGGTTGGGGAAAGCACATTTTTCCTCAGTCATCAGAAGATATCAAGGATTGCTTGCTATGTTAGTGAGGCCTAAAAGAGGATCCTTTGTTATCCCATTGTTGTTGCATTAAGACTAGCATCAAAATTACATCTTGTGTATAGAACGGCATAATACATGTGGTAACCAAGGCGATAAAGTGCGAGTATATTTTAATCCATCCATTATGTTTGACTACACATAAGAATTTTGTTCCCTAAACTAAGGAAAACAGCTAAAGAAACTTAAAAGTCAAAAAATACAAAAGTAAAATTAAAATGTAGAAATATCACGCTCAGATAAGACTCAAACATCCCTTTTCTGGTTAGTCATGTGATGGTGCCATGTGACACCACACTTCCTAATGCAGACTCGGTTGTTGTGCTTCTTCAGTTGTCAAAATAGTGTTCTGAAGCACTGCTGGCACTATGGAAAATGATGCTAAAGGGGACAGCTGGGATTGGCGCCAGCCACACTGTGACCCTGCATTGGATAAGTAAATGGACGGATGGATGGGTGGATGGACCCTGAGCAAGAGTCAGCATGTGATAGGAGTAAGAATGTGTCGTAAACAAACGTCTATTGGTGGGTTTTAAGATCTTGCGACGACAGATCTCGGGTTGGCACAGTGTGGAATTGAACTGGGAAAACATTTACTTTAACTTTATGTGCCAATACTTGCGCTGAAAGCCAAGTGAGAGAAAGAGAAGCAAGTGAGCGAAGAAAAATGCCACAAGAGAGTGGCCAGAGCCTCGGAGAGACCTCATGGGCGAGAGCTGCACGTTCCATTTAGAAAAGGAAGGAGGAAAGAAGGCGCTGTTCACCAGCTATTAATAATCAATTTCAATTTCCTCTCAGATCTCATTTTTATTTTTTGAATATTAAATAATAGATATTCATTTTAGATGTGTTCCACACCACTGAATAAAGGTGTTTCCCTACAAAATCCAGTCAGACTGTAACTTGCCGGCCGGCCTACGTTCTCCTTGCCAATACTGGATGAGTCAAACTCAAAAAGAGTACAACTGTCTCAGATGAAAGTTTTAAGACTTAGCTGCTGTCATGGCAACACTAGTCCTACATGCAAATTGTAATAAGAGCATTCAAAAACAAGGAACATGCAGGTCAAATGCCTTGGGATCCTATTTTGTACCACATTTCATGCTCACCACCTGTTTTCTCAGTCTGCTAGGAGCTGAGAGTATCAATCCATTCCTGGAAATTAACACTTAAGAAATGAATTCAATATAATTCATTATTCTATGAATAAAGCGGAATACTAGATAAAAGACTGACATGCTATCCAAGAAATATTTTATCATGGAAAAATACATGAACCCAAAGACAAGTTATTTTGTGCTAATTATGGAGGGTCGTGTCTGCTCTGTGTCTTTAATGAGCAGTACTCACTGCAGCATCTCGTGGCTCTGCAGTCTAGTGACATGCACTCTGTGTCCTGAATTGTTGTCCTGATAATGGCATCTGACTATGGGCCTTAGCATTTACAGCTTATCTGCATTGTGATAAGATCCTAATTTGCATATTATTTAGGCAAAGGTTGCAGAACTGTCAACCAGCACAGTCACTGCCGAGTAAAAAGAACCAATGAGGGGCACTTTCAGTGGGCTTGTATGATGTGCTTTTTCACTGTGATGACACATGAAGGCAGCAAAAGGCTCATCTGTGGGCTACCCGTAGCCTAAATAAATATATTAATGTTACTGATACAGTAATAAAGGTAAAGTCAATAACTACTAGTAGGTTACTGAAACTATTTTAGGGTCTGGCATCAAATTATACAACGATATTAAAGTCTACGCAGAATTAATCCTTATGTTTTAGATGGCTGTCAGATTTTTAATAATAAATGTAAACCTCCTGTTCCACCAGATCCCAAAGGTGCTCTATTAGACTGAGATCAGGTGACTTTGGAGGAAATTTCAGTAAAATAAACTCATTGTCACGTTCAAGAAACCAGTTTGATGATGTTCATGATGGCATGATGTGTTATCCAGCTGGAAGCAGCCATCAGAAGACAGGCACTGTGGCGATAAAGGGATGGACATGGTCAGCAGCAATACTCGCGTAGACTGTGGCATTTAAACAATGCTCAATTTGCACTAAGGTGCTTAAAGTGTGCCAAGAAAATATCCCCCACACTATTACACCATCAGTAGCAGCCTGAACTATTGATTCAAGGCAGGATGGATCCAAGCTTTCATGTTGTTTACGCCAAAATCTGGCCCTACCATCTGAACGCTGCAGCAGAAATCAAGACTCATCAGACACGGTACATTTCTCCGGTCTTCTCTTGTCCAATTTTGGTGAGCCTGCGCGAATTGTATCTAGTTTCCTGTTCTTAGCTGATAGGAGTGGCACGTGGAGTGGTTTTCTGCTGCTGTAGCCCATCTGCTTCAAGGTTTGACATGTGCATATATAGTTCCCCTTCTTTATACACATACTGCATGTAAATGTCTGTTCTTAATTAATGACACTGGCAAATGCTATTGCAGTTATTGCTTGGAAACAGGAACCATCAAGGGAGGATGTCTTAACCAATATGAATATAGAATAGCATAATGCTATCTTGAGTAAAATGTATATCAGTATAATAAAAAGAATTACTCACACTCAGACCAACTGTGAATAATTATTTAAGCCACTTAGCTCCGTTCACTCCAATTCATTGAGAGCTGTTGAGTGTCCTCTAGGTGAACTGCAACTAATTTCGGTGCACTGGGACTAATAATAAGTGAACATGATCTCCATACATCAGTTACTCTAATAACGTCCAAGCAGGGCATTACAACATACACGGCCTAAAGGGAAACAATAATATTTTTCATAGCCAAATTTTAGTTATCCCTGTAAGGCTTCAAAGTACCCTAAATGCTCATTTTGCATCAAAAAGATCAACTTTTGGATCTTTATGATGCGATAGAGAGGGGGTATCCTTGATATTGTCATTGTCAGGCTCAGAGTTCTGGCTGTATGTACAGCAGCTCCACCTGCCTGCTGTTCAAACCTTCTGTTTTAAAGGGGTGGCCATGCAAAGGAAATCTGCCTAAAGGAAGTGTGGCCTCAAAGGGAGATGAGGTAAAACGCTTGTTTTATATTGTGGATGAAATAAGGTGCTAAACAAGGATTCTTTTATTAATGGAAATAATGCAAAACTACACTATTAGAATTCAGGGGTAAAATAACGTAGCTGGAAATAGGTGTAATAGCTCCACTTTGAGATTATGGTTTATTATAATCAAGCCCCCAATGAGAAAATAACTACTTACCCCTTACATAAAGAGATGATTCAAACTTGCACATTGATTTATGTAAATGCAGTTAACAGAAAACGGTGGAATAATAATCTCGGACATATTACACGAAGGCTTGATTAATATCATTGTTTTCGTCTGTAATAACACTGACGTTTAATGTTATTTTTTATATATTATTACTATAGCGAACATGCAAAACTTTTCCTACAAAAGGTTTAAAAGGGGCTTGATGTGGTAGCAGTTACTGTGAGGCTGTTCCTGTGTTGCAGGTGTTCTCACTTCAGCAGGTAGCAGACCTGGGCGACAGATGGGAAAGATTGACAGTTTGGATTAGTGTGAAATAATCTCACTGATGTGTGCACATCTGGTGTCCCTAATGGTGTAAGCAGCAAAAACACATACATTAACAACACGATAAAAAATACATAGCATGAATATTTTCAAGTGATAAAAAAAATAATTTTAATAAAAAAATATTTGAAACAGCAGTGCACACGGGCCTAATGCAGTATTTTCACATTCTTCAGTTTGGAAAAGAAAACACGAATGCGATGTTTTGATGCAGGAACGAGAAGAGGCTCGAGTGGCACCTGCTTTATATTTATGACTGACGGGTACTAAAACTATTGCTATATATCTCAAAAATTGCCTCTAAAGTTGTTGCACTTATTGACATTGCTTAAAGATTTCACTCCACGCAGAGTGAAAGCATCACATCTGTGTCACAGGTGAGAGGAATAACCGCTGATTACACTTTAAGTATTTCAGCACTTTGCTGTTTATTTCATCATAAAAAGCCAGAAAGACAGACAGAACCTTAGAGGTTAACTTTCCCTTCGTGAAAGGAGGGTGACTTATAAAAGTAGATATGCATTTTTTTTTTTAAAGTCACATAGAGGGAGGGGGCTGTTTGTCACCTGTCACACTCAGTTGTGTGCCTAAAACTAATTAATGCAGCATATGTGCCTCATTTGAAGAGAGCCCCAAAGGCAGGTTCAAGCCACTGAGTGCCAGCCTCTAATACAAATGCATCTATCTGTAACATGCACACAAGCACTCGCAGTGAAGGTCTGTGAGCGACTTCGCTTGATCAAATCACACCACATTTCTTAAAAACAACGTTACCTTATTATCTGTATTGTTAACGTTTCTTCCTCAGTGGATCAGCTACATAGTGTCCATTGCTTAAAATCACTACAGCGTCCTTCAGTCTTAACACTTAAGAAATTCTTACTTTTACTTACTTAGAGTTAAAAAAACAAAATAAACAACAAGAAAAAGATGTTCACCTGGATTTTGATAAAATCCTCCACAGGTGAAGTGAAGTACATTAATTATCACATTAAGGTGTGATGTTCTGTCGGGAAACCCTGAGTCTTGGAAGTTATTTTGCCGTGTACCGCACACCTAAACATTGTTGCAGACTGATCACACAACCTCGTGAGGCAGCAGCCTCTCACAGAAGGACAATATGCCTCACCAGACTGCAACGTCCCTTGAAGATCACGATAAGGAGCCAAAGACACGTGCTCCTCTTTCTACTTGAAGCCCAAAAGAAAAGATCTGCTGCCAATTCCTGGTTTAAGGACACCCACAGGGATCTCACAACCATGCCACTGTTTTGCCAGGTAATCTCAACCACTCTCCAAACAACCGCTGCAACCGCTCTCAGGCAGAATGATGAAGGTTTGCAAATAACTGCCGTCTGATTTAAGAATGCAGATAGATGCCAACACGTTGCAATCGGTCTGACTCACATTGCACCAATGAGAGCAACTCGCCTGCAATAGAGGACTGGATTCAACTGGTTTGTACCTATTATTGATTAACTTGTGTTAAACATCTTTGTCCTCTGCACAGTCATGTGTGAACCACTGTTAAATGTATTACTTCACTGTGTGTGGAATAAAAGACTGTATACTACTTGTGCTGCTTCACTGGTTCTTTGCCATTCTGGTTCTTCTCAGACATTATTGTCAAAAGTAAGATAAGATCCATCATTAGTTTTCATACTACAAGTGCTCTTTAAAATACTGTAATTTTGTTACTATTTCTGATAGAGACAAAACTCACAGTTCTATAAAGAGGAGACGATGAGCTTTAGTCAGTGTATCACAATAGCACAAGGTCCTCACAAGCTCTGAGCTCAGACAGAAAGATTTTGCCACACGTGCTTCAGATTACCTTGCCTAACCATTCTGGGCTAGAGAGACAATTCAGATGTTTCCTGGAGGATGAAAATTATTATCTAATTTTACAGTGAAAATTACAAAAGTAAGTCCATTGAGCCTGTCTAAGTCTTGGTCAATAAATATTTGAACTGTTTTTCCTATTCGAGCTCCTATGGAGTGAGAGATAGGAGACAGCTTGTAAAGCCAGTTTGGAAATATGAATGTGTTTGGCGTGTGGGAGGGAATACCTGAGGAGAACCCACACTGGTACAGGTGCAAACTCAATCTAGAGAGATCCCAGCAGCACAGCTACGGTTACACTATACTTCTCAGGACAATCACATCTTGTTGACAGCACTTTGCCAGTTTCTTCTATATATACAGTCGTGATTTAAATACAGATAGACAATAATGTTGCAGTTCCACCAAAGGTCTTTCTCTTCCTATAACAGCTTGCATTTTGTGCAACACAACAGTGACGGTGAAATAGCTAAAACTATATCCTGTTTTAATGGCATTAAGTCGAGATGTGAAGCTTTAAGAGAGATCTTGTTAACATGACTTCTAAGCAGATATATGGAAGTTTTTCTCTGCCTGACATCAAAGATTGCATGTTTTCCAGAAGTCCATCTGTTCAGCTCTGACTCTTAAAATAATTCTAATTACAAACCACATTATCAGTATCAGATCTTTTTAAAAAAAAATTTTTTTTTAGCAAAAACAATCATCAAACCAATGCTGTGCCAGTTAAAAACCTGCCACGGTGTCCCTTTCACCTACCAATATGTTAAATAGTCAGTGATGTTGGCAGTGCCATCTGTGGCTTTGATAGTCAGTCAACCCGAGATCATCTGTGCGCGGCTGTCTGAGCTTTGCACCGACCTGTTCCTCATGTCAAAAGATTTGGAATTCTGCCAGAGTTTAATACACATGTCTGTCCAAATGATTTCCACGTTCACCACAAACGAACGAACACGTGGAGCCCGCGGATCAAACGCGCGGCAGACAGAAGCCGCTCTTTAAGGAAAAGAATTCCCACAGCTAGCTGCCGGATGCTGCAGCGATCAAATTCTGAAGTCACAATCACTACATTTGTTGCACATCAGTACCCGAGTAATCTGGCACACCGTGTCCTTGTCATTTAATGAATGCCTTGTCTCTTTAATGACATTCAAATGTGACAGCTTAGTCCTTGGATTAAAGAGAAAAGTTCTCTGGTTCACCCGCTGCAATCCCACTGTGAGCAGAGTGGCCATTATACTGCTGTATTCCTCTCCGCTATTAGGTCTCTGAGCGCAGCTCAATTATCCCACTACTCTCACATGCTTGCTGACAGCCGTGTTGGCAGGTGTGTCCTTTCCAGACGTGCTCACCTCTCCGGATTGGAAATTAGTGAGTGCACCTAGCCATCAGCAAAAGCAACTGACATCCTCCACCAGCATGCCCTTTCATTAAGAGTGAGGAGATGGAAGTGAGATGAGAAGAAGAAATGCTGCTGGAACATCTAACAGCAAAAAGCTGCCTCTTAACTGTCGGCAGCTTTTGTGCATTTCTAAGAAACAAACTGCACGCGCAGAGTTGATTTACCTCATGCAGGTTACATGATGAAAAGAAATCCTCCAGAAAGAGACGGACCGGTTTTTAAATGTGGCGTCCGTGGGTGCAATTCTGGCAAATATATTTAAATAAATCAATTACTTTGCTCACTTTGAGGAAAAAAGTGGCCATGAAGGATATGAATAAACCTCTTTTCATTATACACCCTCAGAAATGTGAATGAGCCTAGAATATAATCATGTATGATTGTGTTTGGACTCTAAAATATCCGTCAAAGTTTGCTTCAAACCCGACTGAACTCCTCTGTTGTTTATGGAGCCGTTTCTTTTGCTCGAACAGAATTTTGGTTGGAGCTTTGAAATTGTTTGTGCTGTCCTGCAAAATGAGTTGGTATCACTTTAGTCAAGTCTTTATATAACTCTTTTTATAGTTTTTGTTTCACATGAGCGGCTCCAACTCTGCGGGTCTCACGTGTGAAATGACTTCTTACCACAACAACTTCGCAGAGCCAGAAGTGCAGCCGAGTTTATCCACATGCATAATAAAGTCAGTCATTATGTCTGAGTTTTTCCAGTTCCTGGCTCTCTCATTTCTCAGCTAAAGCTTAATTTATAAGAACAAAACGTTTCAACACCCACTTCTCCAGTCCACTGGTAGCTCATCTCAAAGCCTCTTCTGTTCTCTGCTGCATGTTTAATTTGTTCCCTCCTGCACTCCACGCCTCCTCCCATGTACCTAGCCCATTTTACAGGGAAATGGACAATCTTGGGAAGAGCCTTCCAGTTCAGCAGTGTCTCGGCTTCCTTTCTCTTTCAGACACGAAAAGCGGGACATCGCCATGGCAACTGCATTTGAGAGGTTGTAAGGAGTGAGGCGGTCAGCGCGGACAGAGTCAGAGGCTGTTAGAAAGCAGGGTCTGACTTGGTGTTACAAACTACGCCTGGAAATATGAGCATGAATTATCACCCTTTTTTTTTTATCGTGTTACTGGGAGTCACCAAAATTCTTGATTTTGGAGGGAGCGCTTGAAGGGAGCAACAAGTGCGTTTCACTTGGCTTTCCGAAGTGATTTAGCGATGCAAAGAAAGTGATTTAGCAGTGTTGACAATATTTAACAAACCTGTAAATTTGAGCATGCTGTGTGAGTCACGCAGGCCAGGTTCAGCTTATTTTTCCAGATGAAGTTATTGTTAACAAAAGCTCAAGTTGCAGCTGTTAGGCTAAAGGCTACACCGACCAGATGCCAAGAAACTAAATATAGGACTCTTAGGACTCTCAGTAGTAGCACGTAAGTCAAACTTACACCCGAAACACACATAAGCATGTTTAATGTTTAGCACGTGAAGGCAAAGAAAAAAAAACTTGAATTCCCTCGCTAACAGATTGGCAGATGTCTGTTTGATCACACGCTTCTTTGTCACGTTCGTCCACGTGCGAAACTAAAAAAACATAACTGGTGGGCGAAAAAAGAATCACCTTCCGTCGGCCTTCAAGAGTACAGTCGCTGCATTTCTTTTTCTTTGTGTTAGCTTCCATCACACTCTGCTTAAATCTGCATAGCCTGTGGCTCCGTGGTGACTCGTAATTTTCCCCGCTGGATGTAGCGGAAGCTGCAAAAGACTGTGACAGGTTAATCTGCACTTGACCCAAGATGATGGCCTTCTCTGCTTTCTCTTCACAGCTGCTGGATACAAGCCAGACTTTCTAAAACGGTCTGTCCTGCACTATAACAATTTGAGAACCAATAAAAAGGTGCAACGCTGTCTCAACACGAGGGACAAGACATATTCGTCCTGTGAAGTCCTACATAAAGAGGGGCTAGCCCTGCTAAGAGAGAGCATAGCCTACCTGGCCCTACAACCTGCCTATAAATGTACAGAACTATCCTTGCCTTTTCCGCGCTTCGGTTTTTGTATGCACACCTGCAACACGGGGTGTGTTTATGGCAATAAAGGAATGTGTCACTCATTTTTATTACCGGGGTCATAGAGGGGAGGTTGAGTGATTTTTAATGACAGATGAAGCACAGAAATAAACAATGGCCAATAGGTACAGGTTGTGCAGTAGCTGCAGGCTCTGTGGACGCTCTAATTTCCTCCCTTTCTCGCAGTAACCTGGTGTCTCGTTTGCCAGCTGGATGCATTCACATAGCACTTCTCCACAAGTGTCTTACAATTCATCTCTCATTCACTCGCACGCAAACACACACACACGCAAACTATCAACAATGTGGAGCGTAAAAGACTAGTTCAACCTTTCTTATATATCCGTTTAGTGAAAAATATGAATGATATTCCGCATTGTAAATGCAGCTGAATGGGGCTTAATTATATCGAGCTTATCCGATTTTTCTCTCCCTTTTTTTTTCCAAAAGATGAAGCTGAGTTTACAGCTGCATCGGGCCTTGGTGAAATGTATCTTTTGATAAGTAAAGAGAAGAAGAAGTTGGCTGTTATTTCATTTCAATTTTATTATTTATAGCCTACTGTAACGCTGTCTCCTGGAGATTCATCGTCGCTGTTATTATCTGCATTTGCTGACTCATCAGTTTCTATAGTCACTGAAATTCACGTCATTTTAAAGCAAATCACTCTTTTCCGACGTGCATTGAAAATACATTGGACACCCACATGGGTGGTTAGCTAGCTAGCATTAATTAGCAAATTAAATCGGTCAGAGTTTTGAACTGTTGAAGAGTTGTAAGGTAGAAAAAACACGAGCAAGCAGAGGGTTTAAATTGGGATTTTGCAGAGGCACAAAAAATGTGATCCTCTGGAGCATTCATCTGAACAAGACTAATATGGATACAACAAATACCTCCAGCTAAATGCTGAACTGGGCTAGTCTCATTGCAAAACACACAATGTCCTCGGTTTCACCTGGTTTCACCTTTAAGAAAGAAAAAATAATAATTTGACATATAACTTTTGTGTCTCTATATTTAGTATATACCAACTCTTGAGGGGATCCTCAGACTATTTCGCTCTGTTCACCAGCTAGCTGCTACACTGTATTTTTAGAGCTTTTTTCCTTAAAAAACAAAACAAAAGAAACACTCTGCCTGCTGCTGCAGTGGGCAAGAGTGCTGAGAGTTAACCAAAAACAGTTACAGTTGCAGGTGTGACAGCTAAACATTGAACTGAAAGCTCTGCCAAGATGAGGGGAGCATTTTCAGGTGCTGTAAGCACAGCACACGCAGAATCGATGGTAAGCTGAAAGTTCTTTGGGAGATACAGAAGTAATGCTCAGCAGCAGCAACAGAAAACTTTTGTCATGCAATATGAATGCTACTAGTACATACCGGGCTTCCGATTTTAAATGGAGAGCCCCTGAGATACCTTCAAGGCATAGAAATACAGAGCCGGTTCAATTAATTTAAATTTATTAACAGTTTATTTATACAGTGCCAATTCAGATGCCTTCAAATGCCTAAAGTCACTTTAACCCTTGAGAACTTTGACAATCAGATAATCTCCTTCAAGCAGCACTTGGTGACTGGGGGAAAGAAGAACCCTGTTTTAACAGGAAGAGGAGGGAGTGAAGAACAAATGCTCATATCTAGCTCTAAATGTAAGCTTTATCAAAAAAGGAAAATTGTAAACCTAATCTTAGAACTACAGAGGGTATCTTTCTCCTAAACTGGGAGCCGGTTCCACAGTGAAGAAGCCTTCTGTTCTGTCTTTGGAAACTCTGAGAACCAAAAGTAAGTCTGCAGTCTGAGAATGATTTTCTCTGTTCCAATAATAGCTGGGTTTTTTGCTCATTCCAGACCTTTATGTGAAAAGAAGGATTTTAAATTCAATTCTAGATTTGACAAAAAGCCAATATGGGTGAAATATGATCGCTCTGTCTAGTGCCCGTTAGCACTCTTGTGGCATGCTGGATCAGCCGAAGGCGTAAAGCATGCCTCGCCACTTGGCTGCCATCTTGAAATGGCCCCTGCCATGTTTTTGGGCAATTATTTTGAAGCATTACCTAAATAAAGTTTAATTTTAACGGTCGCCGCGACATAAAAACTAGAGAATCAGCAGTGAAATCTGATTTAAAAACAAGTGATTAAACTTTAGGGGCGGCACAGTGTTGGTCTCACAGCTCGGGCTAGGTTAGTTAGCATGTTCTCCTTGTGCCTGCGTGGGTTCTCTCTGAGTGGGTTTATCCCACTGTCCACAGAAATACAGTCAATGTTAGGAATCACTGGTGTTTCTAAAGTGGTCTTAGGTGTAAATGTGAGCATAAACTCACCGTCCCCATGACCCTGAGGTTGAGAGCTGTTTCTAGGACTTCACTTGTCGGGACAGAGATCTCAGCCCACTCAGTCCTCTCGCCTTTTCATGCAACAGCAGTGGTGGCATCTCCTTGGTACGTTTATATGTATACTGTACATATATTTCACTTGCTGACAAATATACTTAAAAACTTAACTTACATTAAAAAAAAGATTTTTGGGGTTAGGCAGGAATCATGCAGATTATTTACAGGGTGTTTTCTTTTATTTCAGGCTTGTGAGAAGAAATAAATATTGGAGGAAACTTTTGACCTCTGCTTAAACTTAAAATTCATACACAATGGTAATTTTAGACTCCTCTGTTGATTTATTTTAAATCAGAAAAATGACTAAATTGAAGCTGCTGAAGTGATTTTTTATGCTTAATGTAAAACTACCAGTAAACAAATCTTATATTAATGATGCACTACTGCAGTTAATTGCAAACATCTAAAAACTGACTGCGGTCTCGGATGAACATCTGGGGCAACCATTCAAAAACTCATAAATGTTAAAAACACATCTTTGAAAAAGGAGGACAAAGCATCTGTGGTCTCTTCAACACAAGTGTTCAGCATCATATAGAGGAAGTAGACCTCACTGCTGCTGAGAGAGGACACCAACGAGTCGGGAGGCTCTTCATCTCCCCCCCAATTCCACCTGGAAAAATCTGACTACATCATGGTCACATTAGACATCATTTTACAAAAATATGTTAGATATCGTGATTAATGCAGAATGTTAAGCAATCATAGACCTTGACGTCAATGACTACGCGTTCAGATGTGGCGAAATCCAACAGTCGGCCTACTTTTCACTAATTAAATCCATAACTGAAACATAAAAGAGCAGCAGTTCTGATATAGATTAGCCTCTGCTTCCTTTGGGGTGTGCAATACATCAAAATAACAAACGATAGTAATTAAATTCGTCAAGTTCCCCCAGAAACATTTAGAATTACAGCTAAAGGTGAAATTCCTTTTTTTCCCTGTATGTTGTAGGTTGTTACTTGGCACAAACCAATACAGGAAATCTGGTCATAACTCCCCTTTGGGATATAAAGTTTGGATTAGTTCAGCACAGAGTTCTGACCTTTCGACCCCTGACCCAACACTCATGAAAATTAAATCAATATTTTCCTGAAAACCTCCTGTCTGACATGTCTTTTGCCAGCTGCTGGATTATCGAGCACTGCAGGCAAGAACGGGTCTTTGAATGCCTCATCCAATATGGCTGCCTTTATGTAGCAAATCCCCTTCTTAATTTGAATACAGTTACTATAATATTCATACTGATACCACTGCACTGATTCAACTTAACACTTCTTACAGTACTGTGAAAAACTCTTGAACCACAACTCATTTCATCATATAAGGAAACAGACTTTCTTGTCATTGTTTAGAAATGGTCTTGCGTGTTTAATCTCCAGACTTCTGGAGGTCTTTCATTGAACATTGGCTGCTTCTTCACTTTTCAGTCCAGTCCTTGTAACAAGGCATTTTAACAGGAATGTTGTTCTTGTTTTTTAAGGCATTTAACATAATCATTCATGCAGAAGAATAGCACCACACTCAAGGAATTAACTTGCTTTGGCTTTAAACACAACAGATAACTCAGCAAAGAGTCAGTTTAACTTAGCCTAAAATAATAAAAACACATATTTTTTCTAGTGTTGTCAGCGTTAATCTTGTTAAAATGACATTAACGCCATAACCGGATTAAATCTCCGTTAGCGAGTTATCGCAGCTTGCCCCGTGCGTGGGGCTGCACAGTGTCAGCACTGTTAGCTTGTTAAAGCGTTAGGGCCGTGCATCCCCACGCACGGGGCGATCTGCGCTAACTCGCTAACAGAATTTGCCACCTTAATGCGGTCAACGTCATTTTAGCAAGATTAACGCTGACAGCATTAATTTGTTTGCATTCTTTTGTAGAATCTATGAAAAAGGCCAAAGACAACAGAGTTTGGCAGGCATAAATCAGCACCAACAAGTTGATTAGTTAGCTGAAATATTGTCATAATCCCAGCATGGCGTGCAGTGTGTTGTTCAACAAAATCTGAGGAAACTTGACAAGCTATCTACTGCAGACAAACAGCATCTGAAAGTTATTCCCTTTAAAAATAGGGAATACATCAATGAAAGACCTGACACAGGATGTAAGAGATGCATCTGGCTCTTCAGATGATCCATCTCCGTTTCACTGAAGCCATCAGAAAATCTTTCAGTGGAAGGGAGCCTGTCAAGAAGCCATTCTCAGGAAAAAAAAAAATGCAGAAAATGCTGAGGTATGCCAATTTACAGAAAACATGGAGTGAAAATCAGTGGCATTGGAGTGATGAACTCAAATTGAAAATTTCTGGTTCAAACTGACATTACATATGGAAGTGGTCAGGAGAGAGGTTAGAGATGGCTGTGAGTGTCTACAGCCATCTGTGAAACACGGTGGAGGCTCTGTCATAGTCTGGTGGAGGAGATCTTGTCAAAACTGATGGAATTGTGAATGCATAAAAGTACCGTCAGATTTTGATACACCGTGCAACACCATCTGGAAAGTGTCTCAGCGGGAGCCACGTCTTTTTTCTGCCGGACAACAATCCCAAACAAAGAAGACTGGAAAACTATTCCTGGTGGTCATACCAAATATTGCCTTTCACGCATGTGTAAAGAAATAAGCAGTGAGTCAAGACTTTTGCACAGTACATATGCCGTTGAGAACAGAAAAGAAATGTTGGTTTGACAACATTTTAACAGCTGTTTGTCTTACTGACTCATTTTCAGTTTGACTGAAACCATCATAAACTTATTCAACAAACTTAATTACCATAACCAGGTCAGCAGAGGTCTGCTGCTCTTTTTTTTTTTGTTCTTCAGCCCTCTAAGATGGTCATTAGAAGTCTGTGAAGTGCGATTCAAATTTTTGCAAAACGAACACATGCTTAACAGAAAGCTCGTGATAACGCCTTCATGAATTTGGTCCCACAAATTATGAAACTGGAGCCACGAAATTATGAAAAAAGGCTGCAAATTAGGCGAAATTGGAAAATGATGTGGATCATCTTCATTCAAGTAAATGAAAACAACTAAATTGGGTCTATTTTTGCCCCAACACACAGCATCATCTAATGCTGCAGATATAATCAGCCCTGGCCTCAGTGTGGGTTATATTCCTCTGTGGCACCTTCAGGGAAACACTGTAATTGGTTAGTTGGTGAAACCATTTTGCAAGTGCAGCTGAAGTAAGAAGAATTAGAAGGGTTTTTATATATATTTGACAGCATAACTGCAATTAAAGTAAAATGCAGCCTAACTGCTACCTGCTTCTTTCATAAGATAGATCAGTATGGCCAACATAAACCTGACACACAGCACAAAGCTGACATTTCCAGGCTGGGCAGCCTGGCACAATAATGTCTGTTGTGTAACAGTAAAAGCAGACATGCTGCAAAGACAAATATACAAGTTAAAAAAAAAGAGAGAGCAAGAGAGACATAAGGAGGAAAGTAGAGATACCAACCATGAGCTGCAGGTTCAGTGCTGGGCGCAGTGTCTGAGCACACAAGAAGAGGACATGGCAGTTGTGGAGGGAGGTGTGGAACAGGAGGAACAGCATGCAAATAAAGAAGAATTGGGGTGGGGGAGGCAGGGAGGGAGCAGGGCAGGGGGAGAAAACAAATGACACCCATAAGCAAGCATTCAGAAGACCAGAACATGACAAAAGACATAAGACTTAAGGGAAATCAAAGGGAACCAAAGGCAGTGCAGAGATAAACACGGGCTTGCATTCACACACAAAAATACACTTTGCACTGCACACACTGGACGTTCGACTCAGAGGGGAGTGTGGCTACTGCTCGAGGAGATATGGAAGAGACTATTATCGTGTGCTGTTGGCAGCTTTGGTGTGCAGAAATGAAAGACTATCGAGGGGAAATAATTGTGCAGCCGTCTTGATGTATCAGTTTGTGACTTGGAAAACATTTCACCAGCACTTTATGAAGGCAATGTTTCATATGGCAAATAGTTAAGTAAAGCAGAAACAAAGCAACAGAATTCATTGTTGAAATAACTCTGCATTGGATGAGATACAGCAGCCAAATTATCACCAGCCAACTCTTATCACTTTAGGCTTTTTCAACACCAGGTTTTAAATTTAAATGCACTTTCCTGTAGTTGCTATTCGTGAGAGTGGCGACCTTACATTTTAGCTCCACTACTAGTAAATCCAGCTAAAAGGATCTTGGCCGGGACTGTGTAAAACTTGGACTGATGGGTGTCAGCTTGCAGTTTTTTTCTTCTTTTTGTGGAAAATGCTACATAAATTATCAGCTGCCGCACATCCTTGAGTCTGCCGTCAGAGGATTTCAGATGCTGTTAGATAAACTGACAAGCGCTGTCTCAATAGATGTTACACCTGCCCTGCTGTGCAGCGTTTGCTATCAAGCATGACTACTTCACCGTTTTGGTCAGCAGCAGTGTAGCTCGAGAGGAAAAAACGTTATCAAATGTGAACATTATCTGCATTATCCAACTTTGAAAAATGTGGTGGCATCATGGTAACTAATAGAATTTCACAGGAAAATCATATTTACAGTGTATATTATGCGTAGCTCTTGGTTAAGTAAATACAGACATTTCACATGGCTTATTAAGTTCAGTTGATAGCTGGAGATTTATAATATTTCAATGACTTAAGCCATTGCAACTCAGTATTTGAGATCCATCAACTCAGTGCATTTAGCAACGCTGGCTGCTTTGATTAGGTTGCTTTTACATTAGACCAAGCCGATGTGTAAAACAGAGACAAATCACAGCCAAAGCTGGTGTAGCTTCAGTGCACACAGCAGACTGCTACACCCCCACTGTATAATTGGTGAGACGAAAACAAACAGTTCACTCTCATTTAAACTACCAGTTACATGTCTTTAACTATGTCAACTGCAGTGTGTTTTAAAAGGTTCAGTGTGTTACATTTGAGAAGATTTGTAGTCTTACTCATATAATATTTTAAGGTTTTGATTTCAGAATGTACCCCTAATTTCTTCTCTGTCTAACATACTACATGTGGACCATTTGTAGAGAGCATCCTGAGACACTGGCTGTTTATAATAATCAATGAAAGTATGTGCATTCTGTGTCTCACTTCGACTATAGAGGTCCGTCGCAGGTGTAGCCAGTCAAAAGATAAGTTCTACTCCCTATCCGCTCTGCGAATGATCCACATGTGAAGTGCTCGTGTGGTGGAAGTAACCCTACAATAAAGTTTAGGCCCTCCTTGACTATGAAAAGCCGATTATTCTGAAGCAGGACAGTTTTGTTCCCGTGTGTCACTTCCAATTCTTTGGTCTTTTCTCTCTGCAGGGACATGTGACAGGGCCTGTAAGGCGTTGATACAGATAGATGTTATTGAAAGTTAGAGATTTGTGCTCGGTGCTAATGTGCAGGGAACAATAGACCAATGCCACACCTCACCTCTGCTGCCAGAAGCTATGATACAGGGAGCAATTTCACAAGGTGAGTCCGTCTTAGAGTTACTGAAGTCTCAAAGGATCCGTTCTCCTTGAGTAGTTGAGACATGTCAGTGCTAAATAATGCCCTGGGCCAGGAATTAGACTGACAATGCATATTTGGTGAAGTTACAGCCCTTAAGTGCCTTAGTATGAGCCACAGAAGTGACCAAAATAGTGCTTTTTTGCAGTTGGATGCTGTATATAGAGAAATTCTTTGAGCCAGATTAGTAGGGTAGACTGTTAAATGTGGACGTGCATTACCCAGCTATCTCATTTTGTGCCGCAAACAAACAAACGAAAGCGTAAAATCCCCACACAATAAACTTGCTTGATCCTGATTACAGAGTCCTGTCATACCAAAAGGATGCTGTATGAGTTCTGAAGTGACAATTAGGTTTACACCGTTATATGTTGACAGAATGACACTGCTTTCCACAGGAATTAGGAGGTATAAAACAATACCCTGGCGTAAATATGACAAGCAGGATCCTATTTCACTAATTGTGAGTTTTGGGCAGTGGTGTTTACAGTTGCACAATAGTTCTTTTGATGTTGTCTGAGTTCCAAAAGGATTGTTGACAAGCGTTAGCAGACCTTAGAAAAGTCTTTCACGAAGCAAGTCGTGCTACTTGGCAGTTATTTCAGGCTAACGAGGCCAAGCTCCTATCTGGATAATGGAAAGAGACAAGTACACGATCAGCAGTCACATTTGATCAAATTTGTTTTAAAAAGTGGTGGCTGTGCTCAAAAATGAATTTGAAAATCTTTCCTGAATTGCAGTCACCACATTGCGTCTGTATTTACGGCTCAGTCAGGAGTGTCTGCATTATCAGCAACAGCGTCTGTTCGTCTCGCCAGAGCAGTGAACAAATATCATGCTTATCACATTATGTATAGTGTTGTAGGGGCAAAAAACTCCTATAAACTTACACATTATATGCTCTCATATTTATGGTGTTTGAGTCACATTCACATGGAGATAGGTAAAAGTTTAAATAGCTTAGTGTGTGTAAGTATTATTGCAGGGTTTTTTTATATATATATAAAAATGCAGTGCAAATCTCTCTGGAAATGCTGGCATCTCAAAATAGGCACAAAGGTGGTCTGAAAAATGCTCATTTTAGGTAAAATGTCATACAGGTGCAAAAATCTCTGGTAGTGGAAAATGTTGGTAATCTTAAGACATGGTTATTTTCAGGGACCAGTGAGTTTATTTTATTTATTTTATTTAGCAAAAACAGGCGTCTGAGAAGCAGAGGACATAAGCTGATTCAAACTTTTTCCAGAATCAGTCCGTTGTTGGTAAAGACTCAGGTTTAACTGCCTGATGCCTCGAACTCTGATCATCTCCAGTGGCTTCTGGAACATCTTTTTAGACTCTGGTAAGTGTCACAGAAGCGTTTTTGCTGACTGTTGGTGAAGAAATTCAAAATCCAAATCCAGGCTCTGACACGGACAAGAAAAACTGCATAAATTAACCTACATATTTACTATGACAGTGAGTGAAGATGCATGTCTCCTAACAGCTGACTGTTGCATTCTTCCATCCAGCAACACATTTGACTCATGTGTCTCCCAGTTTGTCTCTTTTAAAGCCAACAGGGAGGACAGATTTGTCCTTAGGATCTCTTTTAAATGGCATATCTCAGCCTTACAGCGTCTCTCTCACAGCAGTCTATTTGGTAAATGTTCTACATGGCTGCAGCCCCCAGAAGCAAGGAGTAATTTTCTATTTAAGGTTTCTGTATTTATGGTGGTGACTACACCTGTTATGAACAATTTCTTAACAATAAAACCAAATCAAATGTCACACTACGCTGGCTTTTCATTTCTTTAAAAAATGTTTATGAGGATGAGAAGGTGGAGGCAGGTCTGCTGTACTATTATCTGCCTTATATTTTCCTAAAACAGAAAGAAACAAGGAGTTGTAGAATATGATCCCATTTTTTTAATTGACTGGTGACATTTCATGAGTCTATGAGAGAGCACAGGGGGGGAAAAGTATTTGTATAGTAGGAGGAAATAGGGAAATGACGGGCTTGACTATTTTCATTTTATACATTCCAGTATAATAGCAACAGCAGCAGATCAGAGCACATCTTCCTATGAAGGGTTAGATCAAAAGATGATAATAGCCTCTTTTCAAAACATCTCTGCCACCGGAGAAGAGATTTATGCACTGGTGTTCACTGGCATCCAAATGTAAAATGAAGCCTGTGTCGCTGCAAGCCTCAGTCAACAGAAAGGCAGCCTGACCTGCTAACCCTCATTACACTGTGGGTGGTAACCATGTGGGACCATTCAGTATGTCTGCTGCAGAGTGATTGCCTGTACATTTTTGAACAGCCTCTCTTTCCAGCAGCCCTCTTTCACCATCTCTAGCTTCAGGTCAACTGAGACATCGGCAGTGTCCTCGCTGACATTCAGAGACATGATGAGGACATGGCTTCATGACTAGTTGTCATGATTCCCACAAGCCCTTTGGTGACTTACTGTGACACGAAATCCAGCTCAACATGCAGCGATAACTGCGTGCCAATCATAATTATATTGGTAGAAATGCATTAGGGGGAACCCTGCAGTACAGAAAAATGCCAACATGCTGCTGGGTGTCCCCGCTGGCTGTTAGATTACTTTTTTCTTGGATCCACTGACCTGGCTTCTCTACTGTGGCTTTAGTTTGTGATTTCCTATATTTCCCAGACTTTTGCCGTCCCCCGTGGAGCGCTGCTGATAGAGAAACTTGTATCTCTTTCTTTTCAACAAAAGATTTTGCTCTGTAATAACAGTTGAATGCTGGAGAACAATGGAAAATCCAGGAGGAATTTTTTTTCCAAAGTCAGTTTGAGGCGCAATAGTATTATAGTGATCTGTATCATTTATTTTTTTTAGGTTTCTGGTCACTTGTTTTTTTTCTTCATGGAACACAAATTTAACCCAGGAGTGAAAGTGCATTACAATAAATGTTTTTCTCACTCACTATGTGTTAACAGACCTCTCTGCATTGAATCACACTTGTTATTAATCTCTGTCTCTCTTCCACAGCATGTCTTTATCCTGTCTTCCTTCTCTCACCCCAACCGGTCACAGCAGATGGCCCCGCCCCTCCCTGAGCCTGGTTCTGCTGGAGGTTTCTTCCTGTTAAAAGGGAGTTTTTCCTTCCCACTGTCGCCAAAGTGCTTGCTCATAGGGGGTCATATGATTGTTAGGGTTTTTTTTCTCTCTATGTATTATTGTAGGCTCTACCTTACAATATAAAGCGCCTTGAGATGACTGTTGTTGTGATTTGGCGCTGTATACATAAAATTGAATTGAACTGAATTGAATTGATAAATGGAACAAACACCATGACATTTTGTACACATTGGTAATTAAGTTGTTAGTGATTCACATGCACTGCCATGAAATTTGACACATATACATCGACAATACAATTAATTGAAATAACTGTGGAGAAACCCTGTAGCACCATCAACCTTGATTATGGTCAATTTTAAGGCTGTTAAAGACCATAAATATTATTATTAATATTTTTACTGCTATCATGTTAGCGTGCTGTGCCTCACAAAGACATTACCATTGCTGTAAACTACAGGCTGGTTAAATGTTTATTGTGCTTTTGCTTACTACTAATTAAATTTTAGCATGTTAAGATATCAAATAAAACATTACCTATGATGAACTTCAAAACTAGTTAACATTAAATTTATAGCTCATTTACTGCTAGCATGTTACCATGCTATATCTCAGCCAGAGTAAATACGCTAGAAAATATAAGCTATCATTATTTACTATTATCGTATGATGTTGAGAAAGTTATATCAAACTACCACGGAAAATTGCAGAAAAGAAAAATCAAACAACTAATTGTTATTTCTATTGATTAATTCAAATTTGGATTTTTTTTTAATGTGGCACAGTAAAAAAAGAATAAGAGAACAGCCCAACAATCATGATCCCCTGAAGAACTCCCTTTTAACAGGAAGAAACCTCTGGCATACCGAGAGCAGTCATTTGTCACAACCAGTTTGGGGCAAGAGGAAAGAGAAGGCTTGAATTCTAGCATGGCTATACAGACAGTAAGTAGTTTGCAGGTCTGAAAAGTGAGGCTAATGTTCGAATGCCTTAAACCTGCTTTTTGTTTGAAATGGCAACTGGGGTCATTGTCTGTAGTTTGAACCACGACTTCCTGTCCTTTAGTCTCTGGTAAATGCCAGTCTGATCTGTCCTCAGTAAAGGCTTCTCATGAGTTTATGGGATCAATATATAAAAACCAGTTCATTTACCATTTAAGTTTAGTCTCGCTACAGTGGCTTATCCTCCGTTCTCCATTACTCTCTTCCGCCACACTAACCCTCCTTCACTACATCCATGAATCTTCTCTAAGTAAGTTTACTTTGTAAATTATGTTCATTCAAGTTTTACAAAGCATGATGATTCAGGATACGCTCTATGGCTAAAAACAAGTGATTGACAGGCCATTCAGTTAGATCTGCCCCTCTCTTGACATCTCGTTTCACATACCTATGTCCATGTACTGTATGTCATAGCATGGCTGTAGGTTCTGGATTAAAAAAACCCAGGTGCTTCGATCCAATAGTGTTAGACAAAAACCACTAATTCAAAAATAGAAATACAGGATTTATTAACATAATTCGTGCATTTATTTTAGGAGCTGCAATATGAAAGGTTGCAAAACTGTGTTTGCTGGTGATACTTTTCAGATATTGCGGCAACCTGATTACCTCCTGGCCCTGCTTTACAACCTTCATCTCCTTGTGGTCACTATAAAATGCAGTAATACCTCAAAAAGACATTATACTCTCGCATTAAGAAGCTATGTTGGGCTCCTGACTGCTGTTTTCAATGATACTGAGCACTATAATTCCACTGAGGCGCTCTAATGTCACATGACGTCAATTATTGTGTTGCTATTGACCTTAATCAAATTAGTTATAGCTGGCTGGCTCCAATTTGAAAATGGATAGGAACTCAAACTGAACAAAGTGGTAACAATACCACACATTAGTATGTGACAGTGCATTACTATGTAAGGATGTGTAAGTGGTTAGGATAGATGGTGGCACATCTAAATTCATAAAATTTCTAAGTCACTTCACCAGATGGTGTTTATGTATTTTAAGACCCTGACAAATGTAATGAATGTTTGTTTCCTTTCCCTCCCCGTGCCGGTTTTGTTGTATGTTCTGTTTATAGTGTGGGTTAAATGAATTGGTTGTCAGCATCGTTTACGGTCTTTCATCAATTAACAATAATGCTACCCTGCCGCCTGATTGTTTTATTTGCAGTAGGTACACATTTATTATGCATATTTTTCATTCCTGGCTAAGGAACAATTATTCATTTGTTGCTGTATTGAATTAGGCAAAGATTAGCCATAGTTTGTTGATGGGAGACATCATAATGTTGAATAAAACAGCACATTTGTGGTTTTAAGGTCAGTTTTCATCTCTCTTGGCCGTGACTATTATTATGAACCTAATGCACCCGAGGAAAGCGTGCCGCTCAGAAAGTTACTTTTCAAGGAAAAGCTTTCTTCTGACCTGACACTGACAATACGAAGAATACAACTAGCTAAGCATTACAGAAAATAAGTTAGGTTACTGAAAAAGAAGAAGCAGTTCCTGAAAAGGGTTTAATAAGTATAAAAAATGACATGTGACTACTATATCCTAATTGCAGGAGTTGGTCAGCAAGATATCTCCATTTAGAAATTTATTTAGTGGTGAAAACAGTAATTTAGTCATTTTCCCATGTCACTTTCTAAACACTGCCAAGCACTTAAAAGCCATGTGGTGGGACTCTAACAGATTTTTTAAAGTTCTCTTTTCTGTCCTTCTAATGGGAAATTGCTAAAAAAAAAAAAAAATCCAATCCCACTCTGATAGATTCATTTGGCAGTGGGTCTCTGATCTGTGCGGCACACTGTGGGTAAATGAAATCAACTGGCAGAGCGTATTATGGCCATATGAGTCTGCTGCCTTCAATCTATATACACAGTAATAATGGAATGCCCCTGATAGTTGAAAGCAAAGAGAGGACATCTGGCAGAAACTATAAGTGGGTTGTTTCAACCTGAAAATATTGGCCCTGCCGACGTGAGGTTGGCTTTATCAGGTGGAGCCCACGCATCTCAACGTAAGTTCTGCTCACCGGGGACTGAAATAACTTGCCAATATACTGTACAGAGATTTTTTCTGTTGTTGTTTTTTTACTGCAGAGACAGTCAATGATCATAATTCTTTTTCAGTGAGAGTCTGTTTAGGGTGTGATTTTCTCCAGACATTCTTTCTTCTTATTAAGAGGTGGCATTAAAGTGGAAGGCAAAATGAGAACTAGAATCATATACACACCCATAAATACCCAACATGATGCAATCACAGCTGAGCCTGCTTTTGTTAAGAGTCTAAGGTAACAGTGAAAGCTCCCTTTATTCTCTCTCGTAGATGCACCTGCACCATAAATGTTATATTTATTTATAAATAGTATAAAAATTTTATATATTTTTCATAATAAGCATGCATAACCTTTCTTAATTTTACAGTTTAATACATTCACTTTCTCTTAGGCTGCCTTCCATGATCCACTGAGTGTTTCTTCTTCACTCACCTCTCACTCTGTATTAGCCCTTTTCCAGCCTGTTCCTACTCCCCTCAGCTCGACTCAGTTTTAGAGTTTTCAGAAGGTGGCTATAACCTGTCCCGTGTACTGTTTTTTACTACCTACTCGGCCAGGGTCCCAAGCCATCTGACTCAGTCTGGTGATGTTACTCAGTGTAACATCACCAGACTGCATGCCACCGATTGGCCAGCCAGTGGCATCACTTGATGGCTCATGAGAGTGACTCCCTGAAAATCAAAATCGCAATTTTTGAAGACCAACATTGTGGTCCATGGACTGAGCAGCGGTACAATCGCCTCGACATCCTCCCTTGTTGTGATGCACTTGTGTTGCATACAAATGACGTCATTAGCTTTCTGTTGTGTTGCTATAATGACTCCAAACTGCGTATGTGATACTCAGTTGTAATGGAAAATGACCGAAACTGAAACAACCAAAAGTAGACTTGAGTATAGCCGAGCAGGTATTTTGTGTTTATACATCACTTTGCATTTAATCATTGGTTATTACTCATCTTTGGCTCTCTTCCACAGTGTGCCTTATCTCCCCCCAATCATCCCCGACTGATTAAGATGACTTCCCCTGCCTGAACCTGGTTCTGCCAAATGTTTCTGCCTGTCAAAGGCAGTCACCAAAGTGCCTCCTCACATCGGGCTCATCTGACTAGTGAAAATAAATTGGAATTGAATTATAAAAATCTTACCCAGCATATTGACTATTTTGAAAATTGTTGTATTTTCTCCAAGATGAAAAATGAAATGCATTTTGCTGTTTAATAAATTTATAGTTATCAGAGTTAGACATTAGTTTAATACAACTTTGATCTTGACTGTGTAGTTTTGCCAATCAATATCATATCTCTCAATAATTTCTTATTCAAGAGGACAAGACACGCAAAAAAAACCAGGCAATCAAACTGGTTGTCAACATGCAAACAGTCAACCAAAAAAAACCCAAACCCTTAAATGATGTGCAGTGCAACAAAAGCAGATATTTGATGTTTCCTTATTACCCTTCCTTGTATTGAATAAGTTCACCTGGAGATCAATAAGTGACCTGATTTAAAGCAAAACGATTGCAATAAGCATTATGTAGTCCATGCAATCACCACACAGGTTGCTGTCAGACGAATCACCAAAATGTCCCCACTGTCACGTTTGTATGTTCTTCCCATTTCTGCAGGGCTTCTCCGATTTCTTCCCGCACATGCACCCAAGGTCAGAGATGGGAATAACAGCGTTACAAGTAACAGCGTTACTAATGGCATTACTTTTTTCAGTAATGAGTAATCTAACTAAAGTAATCTGGGCGCTACAGCTTTAAGCAGCTGCGTGAGCTCCCACGGACGGCAATCACTTTCTGGTAGATGATCATTTTTTGGCACAACACCTGGAGCTAAGGGGGCAAAACAATTGCATGAGTGCTGCTGTTTGACTGAGGAAGAATAAAGTAGTCGTGGTAAGCCAATCACATGACCACTTTAAGATGACAAAGCAACAAGGTGATAGATACCAGTTATTAAATTGTGTTGATAGGCCACGTAAAACCAGAGTCATGATAAACAATACGCCTGCTTTTCCTGAATAGTTTCATCACATTTACTGTCTAAGGACAACGCTAGCAAGCACTCTCTGCTTATGAGCAAAAAAAAACCCTGCCCTTTCGTGTTGGTGGAAAAATGCACCATGTCGACCAATCAAAAATGATATGGCAACATGACATTTGGTTGTTTAGGAAGAGGGGGAAGTTTTAGGAGTGACAGCGAGAGAGAGAGAGAGAAAGAGAGAGAGAGAGAGCAGAAAAAGAGAGAGAGAGCGAGTTTTGAGATGTGAGAGATTTGTGACGTTTAGCGTGTTTGGAGTGTGTAGTTAATGTGTTGTCTTGTGTAGTTAGTGTGTAGTGTTGTAGATAGTTTTGTGTTGTGTGTCAGAACAATGAGGCGACTGCTGTCTCCAGGTAGAAACAGGAGTGATACACCTGCTGCTGTCAGACCTGCAGGTATCAGGCTGTGATGTTCTCCTTTATAGTAGACAGAAATATTTGGAGTGGCACAAATAATTTTTGTGGCTTCTTATTGAATGCAGAACAGCTGATTGTTCTGTAAATAGTTTGAAATGGTTATTAAAAAAAGGAGGTAAAAGGTAAATGGCTGCAAATAACTTTATTGTTTGCAAAACTTGTGCATATGATTTTAAAATTGTCAATTTATATTTGCATTCAAAGTTATAAAATATGATTCAATAAACATGTTTGTGGTTGTTACAGTAAAAAATAACTTTTTTCTACTCGGATTTTATGTTTTTTGTCTGATTTTAGATCAATTGTGTTAGTGCAGTATGTCAAAATGAAAACATAACTGTAAATTCAGACACGTGAGGTTGTGCTGAAAAGAATGATACCAAACAAGGCAAAGTAAATAGTTTTTAATGGTGAAATGTAGAGGAAACATCAAAAGTGGTTAAAATGGCCAATTATACCCTGGACCCCAGAGGGTTCAACATTTTTTTAAGGTAACGCACTAGTTACTTTTCAAGTAATTAATTACTTTTAGAATCTTGTAACTCAGTTACTTTTTTGAAGAAGTAACTAGTAACTATAATTTATTACTTTTTCAAAGTAACTTGCCCAACACTGCCCAAGGTTAACTGGTGACTTTAAATAGGCCATAGGTGTGAATCTGAGGGTGAATGGTCTGGTTTATCCCTGCAAAAGAACAGAAACCTATCCAGAGTGTACCGTGACTCTTGCCCACAGCTGGGAGACAGCTGGGACTGGCTTCAGCCCTACTGTGATTCCTCCTTACCATTGGGAGACTTCTATCCATCCATCCATCCATTCGCATCCGCTTATCCTTTTCAGGGGCGCGGGGGCGCTGGAGCCTATCCCAGCTGTCATAGGGCGAGAGGCGGGGTACACCCTGGACAGGTCGCCAGTCTGTCGCAGGGCCAACACACAGAGACAGACAACCATTTGCACTCACATTCACTCGCACATTCACACCTATGGGCAATTTGGATTAACCAATTAACCTATCCCCACTAAGTGCATGTCTTTGGACAGTGGGAGGAAGCCGGAGTACCCGGAGAGAACCCACGCAAACACGGGGAGAACATGCAAACTCCACACAGAAAGACCCTGGCCTGATGGTGGAATTGAACTCAGGACCTTCTTGCTGTGCGGCAACAGTGCTAACCACCGTGCCACCATGCTGCCCGCGGGAGACTTCTAATCAGTCACAAATTCACGAGATATCCCTTAACATAAAGCCACAGTCTTTACAAATTACCGTCAGTGGCATGAGCTCTAAAGTCAGCATCACAGAGTTAATGATGTTCTTCAAGATGCTCGTTTTGAAGAAACAAGAAAGCATGGCTACATCCAGCTGTCGTTTTAGCATGACTGATCCGAACTGAGCAAAGATGCAATTAAGGGCCTGGGTTACTACTTTTTTTAATTCACTGACTAATTTGCTCATTTTGTGCAAGCAGTGGCTGCAAAATATTTTTTTACGGTTCTTATTATTTACCTTTAAAGTAAATCTATTATTCACAGCAGGAGCATAATTATTTTGCAAAGCAGCACAGATCTCACTTTGAATCAGTCAGGACTGCTATAATCAGAACAGGCCAGAGCAGACTCCACACTCCTTGATCTGAGGCAAAGGAGCTATCAATCAGCCTGCATAGATAGGTATTCTCTTTAATCCAATCAGATGGCATAATCAAGCACAATGCCTGTGATTTCTGCCAGCCTTGTGAGATTTGTTCCAATTGAGCGGTCTGTCAGAGAGGCTTTGATTGCATTTGGAGCTCAGGCTGATTTCTGAGACGAGGCATAAAGTGATGTTTTCTATCTGCACCCTTTGGAGATTTATAGTCACAATAGCCTCGAGTTCTGCTGTTGAAAGAGTGAGATAAAATTTGCTTATTTCAAAAGGGTCTAATTTTCAACTGCTCATGTTCTAGTTATTGTTCACCCCTAGTGTTTGCCTTTTTCCACAACCCACCTAGAGTATGATCTATAATTGACTTCCTGAATGAGAGATGAGTTTCAAATAAAAGGCGACTCGTGTGTCTGTAGTGAGTAAATGCTACAGAACCATCGAATTCACAGAATTGTCATAGCAATCCCACTATTTATGTACCATTATTCACAGCTTCATATAGATGTTTGCTTGCACCAGCTCTTGACATCATACCAATTAAGCTGATGCCATAGTGAAGTGTCACGTTACTGTGATGGTGCAAAGTACAGTGGTGCAGCAGTCTAATTTGAAAAATGAACTCTTTTCCAACATGTTTTTACGCACTTGGCTTTTCTTTTGAATACCTGCTGAGAACGATTTGGGAACAACAAGCAGTGACGACCACCTGGTTACTTCCACTGACAACAAAACAACATGAGGTACTAAACCTTGGCCTACTATTTGTCCTTTGAACATCAAAACTCATCTTCACCCACTCACTTGCACACATACTTACAAAGTAAAAATATAGCTGAAGTTGTCTAAATTCTGCTAGTTTTTTATATAATGTTTCTATGTTAATCAGCCCTTCAAAGAGCTTTTGTGCATTTATTTGTGTATATGAGTTGTAATTTGCCATGTTAATGCCTCAGATTGTAAACCTACCATTTCTAGGCTGCAATTGCTAAGAATAAATTATTTAATGCCAGAGAAAGATTTAAAATGGCATAATCAGATGCACTTTTTTAAATGTCACCAAAAAATTACAAGGCAACAGAAGCCACATTGTGATGTTCTATTTTTTTTTAAGTATTTGCTTTTTTGCAGATGGGAATAAAATTGTGGGAAATATTCTTTCTTTTATATAAATGGGATTGCAACATATCAACTTGATGCTTTTGTGTAGTCTGCCGTGGTCTCATCCTGACTAAAGCTCTCAGAAAGACAGCATATTAATACTGTATTTTCAAAATGTAGCTCTAAAACAACATCTGCTTATGTCTTTCACGAGCCCCCTGCAACTCACTTTCTTCATCGGTGAATAGAAGCTCCGTGTGAGCTAGCGTATCTTCTGTTTTGGCCATGGTGCAGATATTTTTTGGAGCTCACTACTATTACTAGTGCATGCCCATGCTACAGTATTGTTTGGCATCTCTGTGTTTCTGGTATAACTACACATAGACAAAAGTAAAAACGCACTTGGTTGCCAGCTAACGTGACGGCATCTTAAGATATTACACATAATTCAACTTTTGCCAGTATAAATTTGTGTTGTTGTAAAATTAAAATAATAAAATGCTTTTATAAGGTGATATTGGAGCATAACTGCTAAAATGGGTCGCTTTAGTCTATTGATAGGTGGTTTCTAGGCAACATGATGACAATAATATTTGGTATAAAAAGGAACCTTCAGGGTCCTAAGATGTATCTATGTGCCAAGTTTGGTTGCTCAACTCCTGATCATCTCAGGAAAAATGGGTCATGTTAGCACATTGCTATACGGTTGTGTCATGGTCCCTGGGATTTGGAGCCTTGTTTTGTTCCCTCTGAAATTTAGTACTATGATTTATTTAGTGTATATGGTGTTATTTATCATTTCCTTTCCAGTGGCCTGTTTGCATTTTACTTATTATTTGATGTTCATTATTTTAGGTTTTCCTTGGGCTGGGCTTCTGTATAGGTGTAGGGTGTGTGTAGGGTTATAATTTTTTCTGGTTTAATTGCTAGCTCTGTTCTTTGAGTCTTATCTTCTTAGTTTGGTTACATTCAGGTTATCCTTTAGTAAGTTCCTGTATTATGGATTAGCATTAAATGCTCATTTTGCTTCCCATGATCTGCATTTGGGTCGACAACAAATAGCTTTCACAGCCGAGTTATGATGGGTTGCCATCCAACATGAAGATGTCATAATATCTGATGTAAATAAGAACATTCCCAAGATGTACCTGTATGCCAAGTTTGGCTTATTTAACTCCTGATTGGTTCGGCAAAATTGGTTAATTTTAGCTCCCTGCTAGTTGGTTGCTAGGCAACACGATGTCGCCATAAAGTCTGACATAGATAAGAACCTTTGGGGGCTTAGGATGTGCCTGTGTGCCATGTTTGGCTTATTTAACTCCTGATTGGTTTGGCAAAATTGGTTAATTTTAGCTCCCTGCTAGTTGGTTGCTAGGCAACACGATGTCGCCATAAAGTCTGACATAGATAAGAACCTTTGGGGGCTTAGGATGTGCCTGTGTGCCATGTTTGGCTTATTTAACTCCTGATTGGTTTGGCAAAATTGGTTAATTTTAGCTCCCTGCTAGTTGGTTGCTAGGCAACACGATGTCGCCATAAAGTCTGACATAGATAAGAACCTTTGGGGGCTTAGGATGTGCCTGTGTGCCATGTTTGGCTTATTTAACTCCTGATTGGTTTGGCAAAATTGGTTAATTTTAGCTCCCTGCTAGTTGGTTGCTAGGCAACACGATGTCACCATAAAGTCTGACATAGATAGGAACCTATGTGCCTAGTTTGATTGCTCAACTCCTTAGGACTCCATAAGATGAGCTGACAGCCAAGAAAACACGCAAGATTAACATCCTAATACTGCATTTTGTTTGAGGATTGTGCATACCTGTTGCAGCCTCAGACTCATTAGTTTTAGCTGTTAAATGATGGCTTCAGTGTATAACTTGGTAAAAGACAAAAACATCATCACTAAATAAAGCTGCCACTGTGGAATAAAAATGGGAATACACAGGGAAGGATCCAGCGCACCGGGAGCAAGGCAGCATGCATGCACATGAGCGCACACAGACACGCACACAATCATAAGCACACAGAGATAAACAGGTTGCGTGAAGGTGATACTGTACCTTGATTTATTTCGGGGTAGGAGATGGTGGTGGTGATGATGGTGGTGGTGGTGGTGGCTGTGGTGGATTTAGGGGTAGTGGTGGGAGCATCTGGATGAGGGGACAAATACATGACAAACAAAAGCGGGGAAGCAAATAAGTATAAAAGCCATGAAGATAAAATAAAGTCACTGTGAACACTACTGATACTATCTCGGGACAGCAGCTCTTTGTGTGCCACCGTGCGTGGGTGATTTAGAGGTCTGCGGCAGACTTTCTGATAAATTGGCTGGATCGCAGTGCATTAAATATGTTGGCACAATGATGATACTTCAACAGATCATCTCGTCCCACCCGAATGAGATGATCAAAGATCTTGTTGGGAACTCTTCTCTTTTATGTCTATTCACAGGCATTACACCATGACATGAAAGATAGCAAGCACATGTTTGTTAGAAGTGATTAAATGTCTAATGAGTAACAAGTGCTGGGGTTGTACTTATGCTGTCATTGTTATGCAGTGAGGAGTTTTGACAAATAAATATGCCTGTGCATTCTTAATTTCTCAGAGGAGAAGAGCACAAAGTTGCTGATGATACTAGCCCAAAACAAAAAAAGCAAAAGATTGATGCAGAAATTGAAACGATAAATGACACGGCACAAAAACAGAAGGAGGGGATTAACAACACACACATATAAAACAAATGAAAGGCATCAAGCAGGGCAGTTGAGAACACAGATTTTGACCACAGACCATTTTTCCTCCCACAGCTTTTTCCCTTTTACTTCATTAGCTGGGTTAGACTCCCCACACTGACAATGACCAGGGGGAGATATCAAAGTGACATTTTCCCTGTTGGAGTGGCAGGGCTGCACTGATATGAAGCCACTGGGATTGCTGCATGGTTAGAGACCTCCCATGCCGCTCTGATTGCCTAGCAATGGGCTGAAAAACCTGTTGGGGTTATTAAAAGGTGCTGAAAAAACAAGTAATTTGTGGCTGTTGATAAGGAGGGAGGCTGGTCTACACTTTAATGAAGTATTGGGTTATAAGAATGATTGGAAAGAAATGTTTATGGACAGAGGAGGAAGGAGAGGAAAGTTAAGCAGACAAAGGTGAAGGAGACAGAAGGAGGGTCGGCTTAACAGTTGCACAGACTGTATAGTGCTTTTTTTTTACCTTTAATTGATGGCACATGTATACTGCTATAATTATATTTACTGAAATGAATTTTCATAAACTATTTTTAAAAAGTAAGCTTGTGTTTATTTTTGGCAAACTTCTGCGCTTGATATGTTCCTACATAGAGATCCTACTGCAACTGAAACCTGTGTAAAACAAGTACACTTTCTTGCTCTTTATTAGTTTACTTTTAACTTGCTCTAAATAATAGCACACCGTTGCAACTGGTAACTGCGTGTACTGCTTTGTATCCCATTTTATTGTTTTGTTTTTTCATCATGAACATGTGAGCTTGGGACAGAGTTGTGTACTAGATACATGGCAGGAAACTGAATACTGACAAATAGACTGAGCAGTTTTTATTTTTAAATTCTTGTCAAAGCTACTGACGATAATACACCAACATACAGAACTGTGCAAAAGTCTCGAGTCAACACTTGTTTTTTTATATTTTGAAGAATGGAAGAAAGCTTGAAGACACAAGCAGAGTTTGTGCAAGTCGAACCACTTTGAGAGTTAATATTTGCTATGACCTCCTTTATTCTTCAACACAGCCTCAAGTCTGTTAGGGAAACTTTGTCATTTCTTTCAATAGTCTTTAGGAATAGTTCTCTGGGCTTCTAGAAGGACATTCAAAGCTCTTCTTTGGATGTTGGCTGCCTTTTGCTCTGTTCTCTGTGCAGATGATCCTAAACCGTTTCAATCATTTTGGGGACCACATAGTGTGCCGTCGACTGCTTGCTGTCCCATTGTTTTGTTTTTTAACCAGGAATTCATTAACTGCATTGGCTAGTGTTTTGGATCACTGTCATGCCAACCAGATGCTTTGAAGATGATGCTACATGGATACATTGATTTAACAAAAAAAAAAAAAAATCAATTTAGAACATAAGACCTGTTGCCACTGACTTTCAGTCCAGTTTTTGTGAAATTTGGCATACCTCAGCCTTTTCTCTCCAGTTCCCTTCCTTAATAATGGCTTCGTAACAGCCAACCTTCCATTGAGACCACTTCTAATGAGGCTTCGGTGAACAGCTGACAGATTAACTGAAGGACAAGATCCATCTCTCAGGTCTTCACAGATTTTTCTTTCTTTTTCTTAAGGACACAGCTTTCAGATACTGTTCATCTGCTAAAGATGGTGTTTTAGGTCTGATATGTCTTCGCTATGACAATATGAGAAATCTTCTGCCACTAAGTCTTTGCAAATCATCTTGCTGGGGCACAAATATTATTTTATGCCCTTCAAACTGTGGTATAATTGCCATTTTTCATAGATTAAACGAAGCCAATGGAACCAGCTCATGTTTTTTTTTTTTTTTTACATCAGGCTGCTAGTAACAAAGTGTCTAAACTGGTTCTTTGCTAAATTATCTGTTATATGTAGACTAAACACTCGCTCATGCCTTGAGTTTGGTGCCTGTTTTAATACTTGCATGAGTCAGAGGGCAGTGCAAAGCAAAAGACCTTCAGAAATCTGTGCTTAAGACAACAAAAAAGTGTAGCCCCGTTAATGCAAAATATAAACAAAGGAGGGGCGGCTCAAGACTTTTGCACTCTATATGTTGTGTACAGATAACACAAAGAAGCAGAAGAGGTCATTTTCCATACACAGAATGTAATAATTAGTCCATTTATTGAGTTTTCTGTATTTTTATGGAAATAGTTTCAAAAAAGTGTTGACTTGTATTAGTATTTTAAAAAGCCACATACAGTAGGAAAGAAAAGGTACACTGTATTAGAAAGTTGCATTAGGGTTTACACCATAGTAACTTTCCAGCTGAGTAAATCACATTTGCAGAACTGAATGTTCAAAGTCTAATGTTGAATCTCATATATTTTTTACTATGAAATGAGCCTGAATTAAAAAGCTTAGATTCCACAGATACATTAAAATGATAATAAACATTACCCTGCTGTTTCTGATGCCTTCCGTAAGGGTACAGAGGTTGTTTATTATATAAAAGGAATCCTCCCTGAGGGCAGAAGCTGTTCGTAGCAAGTTCATAAAAATCACAGTTGTTGGTTTCAAAAGTATCTGTTTTATGCACTCAATTAAAAGTGAATCAAGCATTTCAAATACAAAACAGCCCCTCAGAACTCTTCCTGAAGCAAAATTGACAATTCAAATTGAGGCCTCCAGGTAATCGGGATTAGCATTGGAACTCTATTGATGTACGTTAGAGTTTTAATCTATCCACGGTTCTGTTATTTAAAGACAACCTTGATAATACAAAAGACTGTACAGACCAATGAGCAGACAAAGGGAGAGAGAGAAATGATCCATTGGGAAGTCGGCTGGCATGCAAAGCTTGAACAGATGAGTTTCACACATGCTTGGGAGCCAACAAACTCCAGCTCGGGGGTGGTGCTGTCTAATTGGTTTTATCCCATCATGAACTGTGAGGGTCCAGCAGATGTTTGGGATCATCAGTGTCAACAACTCATTAAAAACTTAGCATTACAAAAAAGATTCAAAGGAACACTGGCGAGACGGTCTGAACGTACACTACATCTCTCGTTATTGGTGGCTAGCTGGTGCAATGTATCAAAGAATGCTGGAGCTCATTGACTTTCAAATGTGACAGGCTGAATGTGTTTTTCCTCCCGCTGAGTCACCGGGCCTTGTTTACTGATGAGGCTTATGAATCAGTGTTTCTGGTTTGAACGAAAGGAGCAGGACTGCAGGAAGCCCTGAGACACAGCCTGACAGGAATCATTCCTGCTAAAGCCAGTGAGTTAAAGAACTCTGTGTGAGCACCAGATGAGACAGGAGCCCTATATTTGCACAATAACATCACCAACCAATAGGAAATCGGGGGAAAGAAGTAGCTGCAGCAAAGACTGATTGATAGTAGACAGCAAAGCTATTTAAATTTGCAATGGTTTTAATAAAACAACAATACTGTTTTTTACATAATGACAATGGTTTGATTTATGTACCACCATTCATATAGACTTCTTGTATTTAACACTGGAGTATTTGTAATTTCTAACCTTTTTTTTTTTTTGCAGATGAGCCCTACTATCCTTTTACTGACATCACACGCTATGTTCCAGATTAGTTAATTAATAATTAAAATGTATTAAACTAATCTTTCCCAAGTAAATGAACTGATTCCTATATAGCATTTTTCTACTCTACCTCAACTCTAAGCACTTTATACAACATGCCTTACTCACCCATTTATACAAGTGCTTTTTACTTTAATATACTTAAGCACTTTGTAGCTAACATTCACACACTCACACTCAGCAGAGAGCAACTTGGGGTTAGGATCTTGCACAAGGATATATGCCAAGCAAACTAGAGCAGCCAGGGATCGAATCACCAACCTTCCAATTAGTAGAGCCCTGTCCTACCTCCTGAGCTACAGCCAGAAGGTTCAGGCAAGCACCCTGGCTGTGGTAAATCACTGGCTAGTTTATAGCATACTGCACTGCTGTCTATTTATTTCCATTTATCTGGGTCTGGGTCCCAGGGACAGCAGTCTAAATCCCCAGACCCTCCCTTTTCCTTTCCTCCTGTAGCTCATCTGTGGGAACACCAATTTGTTTCCAAGATAGACATCAAATTGTAATCTCTCCAGCTCGTCCTGGGTCCTGCTTTTAGTCGTCCTCCTGGTAGGAAATGCCTGAAACATCTCACCTACGAGGCACATGAGTCAAATGGCTGAACTACCTGAGGTGGTTCCTTCAGATGTGGAGGAGTAGAAGTTCTACTCCGTCTCCTCAGAGGAACCTCATTTTCACCACTTGCATCGGTGATCTCATTCTTTCGGTTACTACTCAGAGCTTTTGGCCATAGGTGAGAGCGGGGAGGTAGATCAACAGGTAAAACATTATTATTTTCCAAACTAAATTCAGAAATTTCTAGCCTAATTCTAGCAGCTAAACAACATTGTAGATGGGGCCTTGAGTGATGCTGTCTCTAATTACTTGCATTCTTTTGCCTCTGTTTTTCTAAAACACTGCATAAATGCATCACTGATTTGTTGTTTTCTTAGGTAATCTAGTTAGAGTCCTTTCCTTTTTTCATCTGTTCTTTGAAGCCCTCTTCAGGAACTGTTCTTGATTCAACTGTTAAATTGTCTTTTTTTCAGATTCCAAAGTTGTAAATGTGTATAAAAAATCAGCCTATTGCGTGTCTTTGAACTGTAAAGTTTGATTTCTATTTCCACGGAGAAATTACAAAATATATAAAAAGTAACTAATATAGCAACAACACAATTCTTGAAAGTATGCTGTTGTTGAGTCCAGTGTACAACCTATTCAGAATTGAGATTCTTTCTTTCAGAGACAAAAAGTGAAAAAGCTGCTCTCTAATTTGAGAATATGAACAAACACGCACAAATATACTTTGATATTCATTAATGTAATGGGCACCTGACAGGACCTGACAGCCATTTCCATGTGAAATTGTGTGTAATTGTAACTTAAGAGTGAAAGCCACTATGACACAATCCATCTTGCCTGTGGTGATACATTTTAAAGAAACATCTAAAATATTGCCTCTCATATATCTTGTTACGTCTTAATAACAGACAGAAGGGATTTAAAACATAAAGTCCATGCAAATTTGTTTTGGAAGTGATGAATTACTTTTCCTCCTCAGAACATTTTACATCTGCAATTTCACTTCCACTCAAGTGCAATTTAAGCAACTAAGAGCACAGGCAGCTTGAACGGGGTGTTTTGGGACACTCTTCAAGGCGTGTTGGATCCGACTCTAAGAGATAACAGTGATTTGTGGGGGAAAACTGCCATGCAATTTGAAGGAGAAGAAGTGTAAAGCAAGCAGAAGGATGACTGAGAGCAACAGGGTCACTAAACATGCTGCTAGTGTGCAATAAAAATCCAGTGCTGGTGAAGGAGCAGAGAAGAAGAGAACGAAGAAGAGAACTCAGTTATTGGGTAAGCGGCAGCCTGTAAACAACTTAAAACCCCTCGGCGTTGGGTCTCACTCGACTGTGAAAGGAAAACCCTGATGGTTGTGTTTTCTTACCCTGTGAAGTATGAGAGGCAGTGAGAGTTGGAGCAATACAGACTGCTTTCTTCACTGTTAACATTGTTAGTGTCAGCCAGTCTCATGGTGCTCTCCATCACTTAGGGTCACAATATTTAGGACTCAAATGCATTAGAGGAGATGCCGGCTATAAGGCTGTATTTGTTTTGGCTGCCGAGCACAGGGAGTAATGATGGTGGAGGTCCAATGAAGACTTTACATAGCTGCAAGTTACAGAGCTGTAATGTGTGTGCTTTAAGGCCCGAGGTTGACAGAGTGGCAGAGAATTTTCATTTTATGGAAGTCATTTAAAATTGATGTTTTTTCATGATATCTCCTTTTGCATTGCTGGATATTCTAAAGCAATAACACTGGTAATTGGTTACATTTGTTTCTATTTTTTGTCTTAGTATTACTGCCTTCATCTTTATTACCCTGCATATATATGCGGGATCTTGATATACTGGACTTGAATGAAATAGCCTGGAGGCAACATATGGTAGCTAATAATTAGCATGCATTTAATTATTTTATGGAACTCTTTAATCTGCCAAGTTAACACAAGTGTGCTTTCACACATGTTAACCAGGTCATTTGGTCTATGCCAAGGAATAACAAGACATATTGTCGCTTCTTTATTCAGGGGCTATACTAAGATCCCAAGGAGGAGGCTGGGGACTAAACAGCAGCCCATACTGCTCGTTTCTGCCTCACAGGCACATATTGTGTAACAAAGACATTATAAAGGTATAACTAACTGTATGCATTATTGACCAAGTGCTGTGCCTAAAATCAAGAACTGACTCATTTGTGTGGCATTGCCACATGAAACCGTTTTGGGTTTTTTTAGTGAAGCTGTTGTTAAGAGGTCTTTTAAACAGCTACTGCCAACATCTTTTTGTTATTCCAGGCAAAGCTGAATGATAGTTGGAAAAACATGCTGAAGTGTTGCTACTCTGCTCTGCTTTGATTTTAAAATCCCAACAGAAATAAGGTTAAATTAAATTCGGTATTTTTGCGTCTGTTAATTTGTCAGGGAAAATCGAATCTTTAGTCAGTAAGGTTGGATGCAATTCACACTCACTGGCCAGTTTTTTAGTTACACCTGTTTAACTGCTCATTAACAAAAATATTTAATTAACAAATATCTAAGTGCTGAAGCTCAAACTGAGCATCAGAATGTGGATAAAAAAAGTGATCTAAGTGATTTTGAAACTTGCATGTTTGTTGGTGGCATAGATTAAAAAACATGCCCGGTCTAATTCTGTGACATTTGGATGGTAGAGTCAGAATTCGGTCTGAACAAACATGAAAACATGCATTCATCCCCTTGTAGGTACTGCTGGTGGTGTAACGGTGTGTGGGATATTTTCTTGGCACACTGTGGACCTCTTAGCACCAGCTGAACATCATTTAAATTCCACAGTCTACCTGAGTATTGTTGCTCACCATGTCCGTCCTTTTATGACCACTTTGTACCCATTTTCCGATTGCTGCTTCCAGCAGGATAAAGGACTTTGTCACAAAACTCAAATCTCAGATTGGTTTCTTGAACCTGACAAGTGAATGTACTCACATTTCAATCCAATAGAGCAGCTTTGGGATGTGACGGAATGGGAGATTTGCATGATGGATTTGCAGCCAACAAATCTGCAGCAACAGTGTGATGCCATGATATTGATATCGAGAAAAATCTCTGAGGAATGTTTCCGGCACCTTGTTGGATCTTTGCAATGAAGAATTAAGATAGCCCTGAAGGCAAAAAGGGCTGGAATGCTGTACTAGCAAGTTGTACCTAATAAAGTGCCCAGTGAGTGTAAGTTGGAAGTGTATTGTAACAATAAGAACATTCTAACATTAGGCTGACAGAACTTCACAAATCACTCAGGTACACAGAATATTAAAGTGAGAATAGTTTGCTATAATTTACATATTTTACTAAGATTTCCTGGGATGTTGTTTGAAAAGCAGAAAAGAGCAAGAGACAAACTTGACCAGAAACATTTTTGGTGAGAAGCCTTTTTTCGGCTTTTAATTTAAGCTTATAATATCCTGTTATACTGTAAATTACAGCCATAACAACTAACGGTCTGTTAATAATTTTTAAAGTAATCTAGATTTTGACTTGCTATAAAAATAATTTCTAACTATAAAATTTAATCATTGGTTTATTTTTCTGTACAATCTCAAATGAATCTTGCAATGCGTCTGGCAGCAAGCAGTGGAATGCTGTGTGGAATGCTATTTTTCACGTAGTCACGATCCATGTATTTAGTTTAACTGACAGCTCTCGCAGTGTGACTGGAAGCTATCGCACCAACCCAAAACAAACCAAAATGAAATGGGCATATGCATCAGAGCTCATTTTTATCTAAATGGAACACAAACACGAGAACAAAGCTGAGGTCAGTGTGACTCACTCAAGCAGTTGATTGCCTATAGGGGTCATGTTTTTGTGCAGAGCCATGCCCCTCTTAAAGCTACTGCTGACGTAAAAGGTTGACTGCAGAGATGCTTTCATGGTGCTGATAGTGCTGGAGCAGCAGGTGGCATGCTTGTGTGTGCGTGTGTGCATATGTGTGTTGGAAGGAGCTCTGAAACATAATGTGAGAATCAGCTCCTGACAGCTCTACCACAACATCCTGTCTTCCCATTAGCACGGCGAATGTTTGGCACGATTGGCTGCTGAATTACTGTACACATTAGGAGTGTGGGACCCACGGACACATCAAAGTCATCAAAAGACTAGCTCTAAAAGGATGGAGGTCTTCTGTGGTTTTAATGGCGGATGTCTTTTTTTTGTGCGCAAGGCTTTTAGTTGCCCACATGTTGCACCATGATTATCTTTGTGTTTCTCTCACCAGGGGGAGTGTGGGTGGATAAGAGAGGCCGACTTGCAGCCCTCACCATGGGATTTTGTTGGTTAGGACTAGTGAGAGAGAGGCACAAAATGCCAGCAATAAATAACACAAAATTTATGCAGAATGCATAGTTGTGATTTATGAATTTTGCTACTTAGGGACAACATGTGTTTAAAGTAAACTTTTACTGCTACTGATGCTTTTATCTGTGTTGTACCTCAGTACAAACACATCTGCATGCACAGACAGGCACTTTTAGGGTTAGTGCGCATGTTACAAAGTAGCAATGTTACATTGTTACAAAATAACACTATTACTGTGGTCACATTGCATTGTACAATGACTGTACTAAAAATGTAGCTAGAATTTGACCTATATTTACAATGTTTCTTTCAAAGTACTGTACAGTACTAAATTCAGTAATCACACACATCTGTTACAAAGGTTTTACAGTTCTGTGCAAAATATAATTATTAAAAAAGGCCATTATGATAAACACATCAGCATGACTTTATTTAAAAATGGTTTTGTTTGAATACGTGTAGTTGAAAAAAAAAATTTCAGCATCATATTTTCCTACAGGATAGAGTATTTAGTCCTTTAGCTATTTAGTATAATGCCTGTGGAGCGAGATTGTCAGTGTGGACTGCCTCTCTGGCAGGAGGCTTCAGATGTGATTTAAACCTCCTCTCCAACATGAACAAATTACTGAGGTTCAATTGCATTTGTTACCAGTTGCTGTGCCCTAGTGGCTCAGTAAATGTGGAAAAGTTTTTTCAGTCAAAAATTTTGTTCATTTTTATAAATGTTACAAATTTGGAGAAAGCTCCACATCTATAGTTAGGTAGCAGTGATTTCATACTATCCTTAGAAAAAAGGGGAAAAAACAGTTCTGGAAAAGACACAGCTAACATAATAACTAATAAGTATAATACAGCAGGTGGCAGTGAGCCATTTCCTGGTCTGCAATGGTACCTCTCTTGTTTTAGTGTACTCATCATTAGCACAGCAGCTCGCTCTGCTGTAAATAACATCTTTTCAGCTGGTGTCCATCAGGCACTGAACTTGTATTTCACACCCCACATAAAAAAACCCCAAGCCTTTCCACTCTGCTAATTCCATCTCACAATAGCAGCCAAATTATTTCTCTGCATGCTCAGGGTCTACCAAAAGGGATAGTGAAGTAATTTTGGTCAGGGAAAATGAGCGCATTAGAGTATAATGCCTTGCTCGGGTATTAAATGCTATTGGTATCAACAATACAAAAACATATTGAGAATATGTTTATGAGAATGACAGAAATGCATACAGCAAAAGAAGGGACCAACATGGAAGCAACATAAATGAGTAAAACTGGTCCAAGTAGGCTGAAGCTGGTGTGGTATAACTCCAGGTGTGTGGACAGAAGCTCCGGTGCTTAACGGAATGCACACCCCTCATCCAGTGATCCCAGCTGGGGGATGAAAAGATAGCATATAGCCGTGTACACGTTGCATCATATCCATACAGCCATCCCTTTTCTTCTGCTTACCCAGGTCCGAGCCAGGGGGACAGCAGCCTAAGCAGAGAAGCCCAGACCTCCCTCTGCCTGGCCACCTCCTCAACCTTGTCCGGGGGAACACCAGGCCAGCTGAGAGATTTAATTTGTCCTGGGTGTGCCCCGGGGCCTCCTCTCGGTGACACATGCCCAGAACACCTCACCCAGGAGGTCACTCATGGATGGCCGAACTCTTTACTCCATCTTTAAGGGTGAAGCCAGCCACCCTTCGGAGAAACCTGATTTCCGCCGCTTGTATTCGCACACTACCCAAAGCTTGTGACCATAGGTAAGGGTAGGGATGTAGATCAACCAGTAAATTGAGAACTGTGCTTTTACACTCAGCTCTCTCTTGACCACAATGGATTGGTACAGTATTCACCTCACTGTGACTACAGCAATCCATTTGTCGATCTCTGGAGTGGACACTCCATCCTTTTCTGGCTGAGGACCATGGCCTCAGACTTGGAGGTGCTGAGCCAAGCCTTTCATCCATTGGCTATGCCTAGAAATTATGTCCATAAAAATAATGTATTGGTGACAAGGAGCAGCCCTGTTGGAGTCCAACACCCACTGAGAATTAGTCCGACTTATTGCTGGCTATGCGGACCAAGCTCTTGCAGCGGTTATATAATCAGCAATGGGTGTCTGGCCCATTGCTACAAGGCTGATGAGTCTGATCCGCCTATAGTTGGAGCACACACTCTGGTCCCACTTCTTAAAGATGGGAACCACCACCCCGGTTTGCTAATCCAGAGGTACCTCCCCTGATCTCCATGCAACATTGTAGAGGCATGTCAACCGAGACAACCCTCCAACCCCAGAGCCTTCAAGAACTCAGGGTGAAACTCATCATTTTTGTAATATATATTTATGGAAATGTAACTTGTATGTAATATATAATATATATATCTTGTAATATATCTATACTAAAGCACTTCTGGATGGATGCAAACTCCATTCCGTTGCCTTGTACTTGTGACATGTGTAATGACAATAAAGTTGAATTCTATTCTAATTCTATTCTATTCTATCAGCCCCAGGGGATCTGCCACCAAGGAGTTGTTAAACTGCCTCAGTGACCTCCTTCAATCTCCCTTGGAATGCTGTCAAAGTTCTGCCGGATGTGGGAGTTGAAGATCTTGTGGACAGGGACCTCTGGTACATGTTTAGGTATACCAGGTCTGTCCAGCTCACCACCAAGTGGTGATCAGTTGACAGCTCAGCACTGCTCTTCACCCAAGTGTTTAGAACATATGGCTGCAGATCTGATGAAACGATTACAAAATCGATCATCGACATGCGGCCTAGGGTGCCCTGGTGTCACATGCACTATGGACACTCTTATGTTTGAACCTGGTGTTTGTTATGGACAAACTGTGGTTTGTACAGAAATCGAGTAACAGGACACTGCTCGAGTTCAGATCTGGCAGGCCGTTCCTCCCAATCATGCCCACATGAGCATTGGAGCTTATCAAGAGGACAACAGAGTCCACAGGTGGAGCATCCTCAAGCAACTCCAACATACAGGCAGCAAGCTGAGGGCATACTTTGCATCATCTATAAAAGTAATTTTTGCTTACCTGTATTATTGTGGTATATGTTGTAAAGATCATAAAGCCATTTAAGGCAAATTTTAGGGCACATACATAAAAATCACTTAAGCTATATTAGGATGTAATAATACTCTGTGGTCTCAGGGCCAGTATATTAAAAACAAAATGCAATAACTCAATGGAGCAGATGTCGTGATGTTTACTTCTAGAGCAAACCACACACTGAAGGGAAGGGCAGCCATTATTGTTTTCTCCAATTGCCGACCACCTTCTAGTGTGCTTCTAGGGCCTACAAGAACTTTAGTTTATTACGCTCAGAGCTAAATTCAGAAGTCTGGAACTAATCCACACTATCTAGTGAACTTAATATTTTTAAAGCCATCAAAAAATGTGATATTTTTTATTTTTCTAACTTTAGAGTTTAACTATTAAGTTATATTTGCATTCCAAGGCCATCTTCAATCCACTAGTCAAACTAACAATACATTTCCTTCTTATATCTTGAATTCCATTTTTGCAGCAAAGTATTTAAAATTTCAAGACATGTCACAAAAATTTGTTTGTAAAATCTAAAATGTGTGTATGCAAAAATGTGTCTAATTAAAATAGTCAGTCAAAATACATAGACACAATTGTGAGACAGGATCTTTGTGTTTTCTTTGAACAAAATAGAAGCAACATCTTAAGTAGTTTCTTGAGCACAGGTGTGTTACTGAGGCACAAGTGAGACGAACAACAATCCTGTTTAAATAACAATAATCATGCATTTAAAAGCTTATTAGAGACCAAATGTTTTTGTAATGTATTTCCTACATGAAGGTGCATGGCAGTTAGGTTAACAAAGTGAACAGAGTACAGTGACAAGCTGTTCATATAAATATAATAAGTTTATGCTGTAATAAAACAGAGACCATATTTAAAAGTCGGCCTGCATACTCTGGATTATGCCAGTAGAGTATTCAGTGTGCTCCAAGAGCTAGTAATGAGCACCAGAGTTAACTGCTTACCAGTCTTAAAAATCATTCATCACTCTACAAATAAATTATTCTGCTGTTTATGTTCACTCTCCTAAAACTTCTTCAAAAAGGCCAAAGGTTTGAAGATCTTTAAATGTTAATATAGCTCAGAGAGAGTACAAGGAAGCAACAATTCATACTTTATTAGAACTGGTCCTATGAAGAAAGAAAGCCTCAGAAAGTAAAGGAAAAGACCTGGAAGTTTGTTCAGTAAGAGATAATAAAATATTAGTGGATCAGTGATAGATGAACGTACCATAGACATAGAGGGTGTAGTCATCGTAAGCCTCTCCAATTGAGTTGGATGCCACACAACGGTAGGTTCCATTGTAGGACTTGTTTAGATTTTCAATGTAAAGATCGGCGCCGGTGATAACGGCATGGGACGGTACGTCATCATCCACCTTCAACCAGTTCACCCGCTGTGGCCTGAAATTAAAACACCAGAGTAAGAACAGGAGTAAGATCACATTGCTCTTCATCAGCTAGTTCAGTCTTTTAGATCTTTTATTGATCCCCTATATCAGTGATACCTTTTATATTTTATATATTATATATATATTTCATACTGCATACCTTGTTTTATATGAACGGCATTCATATTATCAACGAATGAATTGTAAAATCAAGTTTCATGCAGTTTAAAAGTGGGAACACATTAGAGTCCACTGCATAAACTGAACCAATTTTTATTTGAAAAACCTTTTCATTAAGTACTTCTCATCAATTTTTTTTCTTGATATTTCACAGCTGAATCTTGGCAGTTCTATTTCATGATCCTTTATTTAGTATGACTAACAACTAAGGTTGAAAGTGAAAATGTATCTTATGTTTGTGTGTGTGTGTGTGTGTGTGTGTACATACACATATATTTATACATATGTACACATATACATATATATATATATATATATATATATATATATATATATATATATATATTAATTTTAAAATAATACAATGCAATCATACTGTCATTTTCATATATCTTAAGTAAATATATTAAGTATAATCTACGACTGTATTGACAATGAAAATGGAAAAAAAAAACAGTTTAAGAAATGACAATTAAATGTCATCTTTACTCATATTCTAAATTTTCAAATTATGAGAAAATTTAAATTCTTATTACATTATTTTATACTCCTTTAAAAAACAACATTGTAACATTATAGCCATACATATTTAGTATATGTACAGAAAATGTTAATATATATATTTGGTTTCTTTTTAAGTAATACTTAAATAAAATACTTACTAAAAATATAATGGCAATTCACAACAACAGTATTTTACACTGTAAGGTAAAGCCGATATATTATAGGGTCTATGTAATATTGAAGACAGAACCTCAGTGATCAGACAGTCCAGCAAGCACTGGCAACGGTACCAAGGTTATATTACCATTTTAATGTACTCGCTATAGGTTTCATATTTGGGCAATATGCATGTAATAAATCTCCTGTCAATCTACCAAATAATTATCTTGTATGGCCAACTAATGATTAAGGATTGGCCCCAGAGTAAAGGTCATGCAATACACACACACAAATCCCATGGATGTATGAGGACAGGTCCAAAGGCAACCAAGAACTTCCATCTTTTCAGTTTTCTTTTTCTTTTTTATATTATCCTCCTAGGACCCTGCGTCCACATATGTGGACATCACATTTTGGGTTATTTAGACCAAAATACTCACTTTTGCTCTACAAGGACCTGATATCCACTTACGAGGACATTATACTGCCACTGTTCTATCAAAATTCTAACAAATATCCTCATTTGTGGCTCTCATTTTTCTTAGAAACAAAAATCAGGTAAAAAAACAACATTTGATAATTCTTTGTTTTTACATTCATCGGGCCCCAATATGCCCAAATATCAAAGAGAAATTAAAAATGCATGCTCTGGAAGAGTTCGGGTCTTAGGAGGTTATAGGTCTGCATTTGTTTTGCACTTTTGGCTATATAAAAATGAACAAGTTAAACAACCCTCTGGACTGACATCAGTATCTGATCTTGGACAACTGTTGCTTAATTGTTTGCATGTTTTGTTCAAGCTCAAATACCTTTTTCACAGTGCAGTCAGTATCACAGTAGCCCACCATTCTTCGTTTCTTTGTTTTCAGAGGTTTGTTTTGTTTTACAAATGACTGTATGTTTGTGGTACACTGCGCTTACGTAGTAATACTCTGACTGCTAAGATTTTATGAAAAAAAAGACCAAAGTCTATTATATGTGTCACAATGTCATGTTTGTCTTTTTATCTAAATCTCATTTTCCCTTTTTATTTAATTCCAGGGAGGTTTAGCAAATTGATCCAATCAGTAAAACACATATGATTGTTCTACAGTAGACATACATTTACAGGTTTTAACAACATAACCCACATTTGGTAACAGATTACCATTTCTCTGAAGATAACTAACACAGCTTTATCTTTTTGTCTTTAGTTTAAAGCAACAATAAATAATGGTAAATAATGGCAGTTCAGACCATTACAAACCGAGATGTATCGAAATGACATTTGTACCTTTGCGTACCTCTAAAAGTAACAATAACCGTACACCAGCCTTGTCTTAAAATTGCAGACTTTTCACGCTTGTATACTTAGAGAAGCTCTGTAGGTGGCTGCCTACCAAGCGTCTTTCTTTGTTCTCTTTTCTACCTTGACTGAGGTTTATAGCAGGGTGACAGATTCCATTTTTATGACAATGAGCTCAAAGTGCCCAGAGTCACAGAGGGTGAAGAGAAAAGAAAAAGACAAAACACCTCTATTTTGCTGCTGCAACTTTCAATGGCCATAGCCAGCTACTGTTATTTCCCCTGAGCATGTGCTGATGGTCTCTCTTGTTGCATTTTGTTGTGGTGTTTTAACTTGTTTCCCTCCATTTGAAAACATTTGGTGTGAAGGGAGCAAGCAAATGGGAGGGGGGTGGAGGGGCACAAAAATCCAGGAAAAAGAAAAATATGAAATAGCTCCTGAAGCTCATTTCCAAAACAAACAAACAAACAAACCACAAGTGTTTTTAATGGCTGTGGTGGATGGCTTGAAAGAGAGAGGACCGTGTCTGCTGCAAGTGTTCTGTAGGTGAAGTGAAATGTAAATTAAAAAAAAAACATTTAGAAATATGAGTCGTTTTCTCGGATGGAGTTGGAAACATAACCTAGAAGAAAATGTTTCTATAGGTGCATCGGATGTTGTGAGGAGGGAAAAATGAAGCTAGGAAAGGAGGTATAGATAGACGGAAGAGGTAAGATGGGGTTGCAAGGAGAGAGGAAGGGCAGGCGTCTAGAATACAAATGGCTGCCTGCAGTCGGGGCCCCCTGTGCTATCTGCTGGTAATGACTGCACAACTCTCAGCAGCTCTAATGAAAATGACTTCCAATTCCCGGCTCACTGTATTGATTGTGTTTTCATCTTTATAAAATGAATACGGGTAGTGAGCTTGTCTCTATGCCAAGTATGAAAACTGCAGGGGGTGGGGGATTGGGGAGGAAGGGAGGGGCATTCAGGAGTGCACACTGTTTTGATCTATGCGTGTGTGTATGTGTGTGTGTGTGTGTGTTTGCCTGTTCTGTACTTCTACCTTTCAGAGTTTCATACTGAGTTTTTGAGCCTCAGATGGGAAAGTGAAAAGTGAAGACAGTTAAAGATTGGTTCTAACTTTGATTCATGGTCAAGACTGGATTACGACTAAGGTTTAAATCTGACGGCCAATTTAAAGCTGGCATTGGCTGAACCTGCCGCTCTCTGCAGCTGCAAACAGAGTTCAGCTGTTGATGTCAAAGTCATAACGTCATCCATGATGAAATGCATTAGAGTTGCCTGTGTAGGCAAATGCGAAGGTGCCTACGAGGGTTTCGCACACAAAGATTTTGACAAATAAAGTGCAGTCAAGAGTCACCACTCGTTCCCTTGTATTTCGCTTCTAACAAAGCAGACATTCTTGTCATTTTTTAAAGTGGTCTTAAGCAATTGCTTTCCAGGCTTTCTGAAGGCCTTTCAAATTTTTCACCCCTTTTCAGCCCAGAACTTGTACCTTGAACCATTTTCAGATTAGATTAGACTAGATTTTGATCTACTACATAGTAACATCTGGAGAGTGTCTGATTGGCAGTAGCTTCATTTTTTACCATGACTATGATGCCAAATGCACTGCCAACGTACTGACTTCTTAACCTTGTTCCAAACTGTTTTCACCTTATATATTATATTTCCATTAATGTATATAGTCAAATATTGAAAAAGAAAATCATGGAAAATCCAAATTTAATAGATATAGATAAGAAATGAAGGGTGACATGAGACACAATGCTGTAGATCAGTGATCCCCAACCTTTTTGTGCCATGGATCAGTTTAATGTCAGACAATATTTTCACGGACCGGCCTTTAAGGTGTTGTGGATAAATGCAACAAAATAAAATGATACAACCAAGAGAAAAACTGTGGTATTTTGTAAATATAATAATAAATGCAAATTCACTGTGTAATTGTGTAACTTTATTAGCAGCGTCCTCCTGAAACGCGCTAACAACATCTCTGCCCCTTAATGCTCTCTGGTCGCTGGTGGTAATGCATAAATAGTTCTTTCAAAATAAGACACAACTACAACACAGGAAAAGACCCTGGTCTGCCGGTTCAAGCTCCGGCTTGGACAGTCTCGGTCGTTGTGTCCTTGGGCAAGACACTTCCCCCGTTGCCTACTGGTGGTGGTCAGAGGGTCCGGTGGTGCCAGTGTCCGGCAGCCTCGCCTCTGTCAGTGCGCCCCAGGGCAGCTGTGGCTACAATGTAGCTTGCCATCACCAGTGTGTGAATGGATGGATGACTGGATGTGTAAAGCACTTTGGGGTCCTTCGGGACTAGTAAAGCACTATACAAATACAGGCCATTTAATAACACACTAAGAAATTATGATTGCTTATGTTTGGTTGCATTTTAACCTGCTTAGAAAGTCTACACCTCACTCAGACCTCTAAGGAAGGAAACTAATTTCAATCACATTTCAGTAATAACCATCAATCACTCTTTCATGCTTCTAATTTCCTTTGCAAAACACTTTCCCGAAAAACTAAATTTCACACACTTTCCAACTTTCAACTCTCCAGCAGAGAGGACAGCTGAAGTCCGTGACACCAGCGACCGCATTTCAAGGTAAAAAAACTTCCTCTGAAACTTTTTAACCCTCTACTGAAGCGCAATTCATGTGCTCAGTGTGCTCCCAGGTACACAGGGCCCATTTGTTACTAACACAATTATTAGGTTCCATTTGTCACTAACACGATTATCTGTTTGTATGTCTGTCTTCATAAATACACTGTCTGACATTAGTTGGGCATGACAAACATAAACGAGCTTGGTTGGCATTCAAATCCAGTATAAAATGTTGTGAACACCTCTTTTAGCTATATTTGTATGCTAAAAAACAAAAATACAAACTGCTTTTCAAGTCTGCAGATTCCAGAAACCATTAAGTTTTCATGCCGTGGGCCTTTTTCTAAGGCTGCCATTTACCTTTAAATTTGAACAAAAGAAGCACCTGCAAGTTGGCCACATTGAGTTTGTAATGTAATTTTCATAACAGCATCTTCATCTCATGATTGTGTTCTGTTCAAATTTGCACTAGCTTGTCAACATACTAATTTGATAGATTTCAACAGCACCAAGTACAATTTATTGATATTTGAACAGTTCAGCAGGTCTCCTGCCGGAGGCTCTCAGAGCTACGCTCAACCCTGCTCTCCCTAATGGTTTCATTTGCACTCCATTACATCTCATATCACAAAGTCCTGCCATCTAAACAAACCAACAGCTGGGTTTACGGATGATGCAGGTGAAATAATATCCTAATGAGCAACAAGCTGGAGCTTTCAGATGATAAGGCTAGGCATTTCAAAGGGCTTATTTGCACCGAGTCACTGTAAGTTTTCAAAATGGTGAGAAAAATTAGTTGAGGACAGTTTTCTGTTCACAGCTCTGTGTACCACAAATAATCATTTAACTTTAATCACAAAATTGACTTCATGAGTGCATATCCAGTGTCTCAAATCCATCAACATACTCTCTCGCAGCCTCATACACCTTCCCTAGATACCTTCAGAATATTATCACTCATCATTTGGGAAAAAAACACCCAGCCTATTCAACCCTCTGCCTACTGAAATTCTAACTGCAAGACATTAAGACCCACTCCCCTCACTATTATTAATGCCCTTCTGCTCGGTCCTCCACTTTTAAAGCAGCAGTAATTAAATACCTGCTCAAAATATCACACAGTAATTCTGATGTATTTCATAATTACAGGTCAGTTTTCAAATTTCCCCTTTGGAAATCTGAAAAACGAACATAGAAGCCATTCAATTACGTGATTATGTAGCCAGTAATGGGTATTTAGACTAGCCAGGACCCAGGTCCTTATCACATTCCACTCACAGTTTCCTCCCTGAAACTGTACTTTCACAGCCATTCTATCCATCAGCTGAACTCCATCAGCTAATTAGAAGAAATCTCTGCTGTCTGCGAGAAGATTAGTTCTAGAGCCAGTGTTGAGTAAAACAACACATTGTGCTTGTCAGGTTTATGTACCACTCTTAGCTTCCTCTTCCACACAGTTGTGACATTTGGCATTTCCAATTTTCTAATTTGTCATCAAAAACTAAGTTTTAGCCCATGAGGCAATGTTCACGAGTCACTTTTTTTAATGCCAGGACATGGCACGGATCATCTCGTTACAATTGAGTGAATGTTGAGTAGTGGCATTCACGTGGGTGGTATTTTGAGCAAACAGACTACGCACGCTCCACATGATAATAGTACTGCCTGTAGCACTGGCATATATCAGCTGAACAATGTGGCCCACCAATTAGTAAACAGTCCACAGATAAGCTCAATAAGCATGACCAAGAGTCCAAAGTAGTGACGTGTCCTTCAAACTCGCTAGATCCCCATGTGATTAAACATACACAGGAAGTACAAAGGCAAGCAGGCTCCACCCCAGAACCCACAGGGCCCAAGGAAACTGCTACCAAAGTCATTCCACCAGACATGACAGGACACCTTTAAATGTCACATGTCAATGCCAGAACACATACACAAGAGGCCTAAAACAATAATAATCAGGTGGTTTTAATATTACAGCATAATAAAGGGACTAACAAGATACCCCTAAAGAAGAACTCTGGAGATCTGAGAGATGCTTGGTTGTTCTAAATGGGGAAGACTTGGAAAGTCGAGTATGCAGGATTTAGACAACAATCGCATTACCTTACAACACTCATTATTATGTTTGCATTGGTGTATAGTTCACTGAAAATAATAACAGTTTTTTCATGAACCTATAATGAGCCCTTTTATATCTACAAAGTGAAAAGGTTGTCGCTTATGGATTCAGCCACAGCTATAACCCAAAATGGACAAAACCAACAGTATCTCCACAGAAGGTGTTTTCAGATAAATTCTTTTTTTTTGTTAAGCCACTTAACATAACAGAAAATTGACCGAAGAACCTATTTTAAATTGCATCTTTAAGAACAACAAGGTTCTATTAGCCAAAATCAGATGCTAATAGCAAGCTATTAGCCAAAATCAGATGCTAATAGCAAGCTATTAGCCAAAAACAGTGCATCCTTAAGAAAGTCGATGGAACTAGACAAGTGGAGGACAAAAGAAGCGACAGACCAAAGAAACTACAGCAGAAAAAAAACATCTGAAAGTCATGTCCCTAAAAATATGGAAATGTATTGCAAAGACCTGACATAGGACCTCAGAAACACATCTAGCCCTTAAGTTGATACATCTGCTGTTCACCGAAGCCTCATCAGAAATGTGTCGGTGGAAGGGTGGCTGTCAAGAAGCCATTCTTACGGAATGAAAACAGGGAGAAAACGGAGACGCGTGATAATTACAAAGGATCTGGACTAAAAATCAATGCCAGCAGGTCTTATGGAGTGATTCCAGTAGGTGAGTGGCAAGTAATTTGTAAATCACGGTGGAGGCTCTGACATGCTTTGGAGCTTCCCCAGTGGTGTTGGAGATCATGCAACGGCTTTGTTTTTCATGATAATGTTCTCAAACACACTGTAGTAAAAGCATAGCTGGATAGAAAAACACACCATAGAGCACTATCAGTCATGGATTGGCCTGCCCAGAGCCCAGACGTCAACATTATTGAAGCAGTGTGGAATAAATGGCCTTCAAGAAGCCCGGAGAACTATTCCCGAAGACTAGTTAAAGAAATGACAAAAAAGGTGACTAAGAGACTTCAGGCTATGTTAAAGAATAAAGGAAGTCATACCAAATATTGACTCTGAAGCTCGTTAGAACCGTACAGACTCTGCTTTTACAGTACCTTGTATACAGTCGTTCCATATATGTTTGCACGTTTCAATAAGTTGCTGCACCTATTTCCCATTTTCTGAGCAAAATATAAAGAAGGATTGGCTCAAGACTTTTGCACAGTACTGTACACTAGACATATATAACGTGTCTCACTCATACACACATACTTTGGAGGTGTGTGCAGTATATGTTATGTTACCCATCAAAAGAGAATAAAAACTCTATGCTTACAATAAGCCAATGATTCATCACTGGCATTATAAGTTATGCCAGTTTAGCTAATGAGAGAACTAAATTTATAGTGTCCTCGCCATTTTACCTCAACTAAACCCACTGCTGCTTCTGAGTTCTCAAATCCAGTAGAATATTTTCTGTCTGCTTTTCTCCGTTCACTTTTATTTTGCGGTCTTATACTAACTACAAAGGGGGAAAGTCTTTGGACTTATGTCCTTTTATAACTTCAAAGGTGCAGTGTAACCATGAATGGTCTGGAAGCCTGAGATGAAATTAATGCATGATACTGTGAATAGCAATATGCACTCCATATTTGCATGTTTTCTCATAGTTCAACGAAGGCTCCAATAAATCACAAACTAATAGTGCTTTTGTGTTTTTCCTTTTTTTATGCTTGGGTTGAACGTACTGTCTGGCTGCATTAGATTAACATTAGTTTTTGTCTGCCAATGTGCCACATTTACAAATTGTAACATAGACAGCAGGAGGTGTTTTTGGTGGATGGTGGGCGTACAAAGCGACTCTTACACAAAGGACCGGGTTTCACATCCAGACTTCCATCTGTGGTTAGGTTTAGCAACAAAAGCACTTTGAATTGGGTTTTGATTGAATGTACATAAACACACTGTGTGTCAAGTCACTGTTGTTTTTTTTACTACATTAAAAGTATACCATGGTCTTTCCTAAGTGTTGTGAGAACCTAAATGAACGTATTAAAAAAACGTAAATAGTGCTTTAGTCAGTACAAACTCGACAGACAGAATATTCTTGCAGAACAAAAAATACAGCAGTGAGCAAATTTCTAATACCAAAAACCAAAAACATGCCATATGTACAGTGATGTGCAAAAGTCTTGAGCCACCCCACATTTTCTAGGAAAATGGGAAATTGGTGTGTTTGGGATCTGTGCCACCCTTCCACTCAGACCATTTCTGATGACTCTCCATTGTTGGATCAGCCGAGGTCAGATGCAACTCTGAGGTCCTGTGTCAAGTCTGAGGTGGATTTTTCCTTTTTCTTCAAGACATGACTTTTGGATACTGTTCATCTGCTGTAGATATTTATTTTAAGGCGTGCTTATTCTTCTTTTGTCCTCAGTTATCATATACGCAAAGTTTTCAGTTAACTCTATGGGAATCACGATGGTCAAACTCTGTAGTCTTTGTTCAGTGTTGAGCAGCTTAGAAAAAAAAAAGATTCCTCTGAAAATGGTCAGGTACAAAGACTGGATTGAAAATGAGTGAACAGCAGCCAACATCCAAAGAAAAATTTGGAAGACTGTCAGAAAGCCTGGAGAACGATTGCTCAAGACTACTTTAAATATAATAAGAAAGTCTGCCTTTGAGGAAATAAAACGTGAAGAAATCAGGGGTGGCTCAAGACTTTTGCATAGTACTGTATTCCTAATACTAACAGCAAAAGCCCCGTACAGCCTTCTGTAGGCAGAAAAGTGATAGGAACCCATTTATTGACTATATAAAAACATTTTTTGTTTGTTTTGTTCTGTTTCTCTTTACATGAGCCTCGGGTGGGGAGGGAAGGGGGGTTCTTTTTGGGGTTTTGTTTTTGTTTTTTTCTTTGTTTGTTTTTTGTGTATAATTCCAACGTTTTCATTATGTATTGTGACCATGATTTGTGAAAAAAAAAATTTTTTAAAAAGTGATTGAATAACCATAGATTTTGAAATTATGTATTTTCCATGTACAGATGCTTTTTAATGCCAGTGCAAGCTAACTGCTGCTATGTTCATTACTTCTCAACAGCAAAAGGAAAACAGTAAAAGGCAGAGTCCCACGCCACAATGCACTGATGGTATGTCAGTGAATACACTTATGTGCAACTGTTAGCAGGCAGGCATACCTGTTTCACCATGGCTATTAATTGGTTAAATGTGTATGTTTGTGTGTGTTTGCTTGTGTCATACTCGGGTTTGCCTCTGAATTTACACGACAGTTCCAGGTTCTCTCCTTCTCTGGTCAGACCCTGAGGAAATTCTACCACGATCTTAACTTCTGGTTTGTCTGAAAAAAATGAGAAAAACACAAAGTATTAAATATTCAGATAACATTAGTGACAAACTACAAGTTCTTATCATGAATTCTGGTCTGCTGTATAATTATTTATATCAACATAATCCAGCCCCCACAAAATGATAAGCACATGCATCAAAGCTGAAATTTGTGGTCAGGAGTAGAACGTAAAACTGCTAAATCCAATTCAACCTGGGAGTGACATGCAGAACAATGAAGTTGCACGAGGCATTGGTTGGTGTCAATCAGCTTTGCCGACTTCTCGCATTTATATGAACTGAGGGAGGATTTCGAGCACTAATAAGGTGTCCAAGGAGCAGGGAGATCACATCTAAGATCTTGACCATTCAAGGCTTAAAATAAGTAATCTGAAAATCAGAACCCACGAACAACACTGCGAATCCTTTTTGTGGATCTTCAAATGAAAGAAGCAACCAAATATTGATTAAATTTATTAGTTGGTGCATAATTTTAGTCATCAGACAGCAGGTAAGTACATCTAAGAAATTGGCCTCTTTTTTAATGTGGGCTCTTTTACCTTATATTACATGAAGCACCTTCTGGTGACAACTGGAGATACTAAGCCAGCACTTGAAATCTGAGATTTTAAAGGGGACATACAGTTATATACAAACCAAAAGACTTCTGGAACAATCTCCTTTTGACAGATGAGACTTAAGTTGAGATTGCTGGTCATATTGCATAGCTCTACCTTTAGGGAAAACCAATCGCAGCATATCGGCACAAACGCCTCATACCAACTGTCAGTGGATGGGTGATAAATCGGACTTGTTTTGCTGCCACAGGCCTGGACACCTTGCAGTCAGTGAGTCAAACATGAACTTCTCTGTTCTTAAATTTGATTCCTCTAGAGTCAAATCTGAGGCCATCTGTCTGACAGCTAAAGCTTGATTAAAACTGGGTCATGCAACAGGATAATGATCCTAAGCACAGCAGCAACAGAATGCAGAAAAGTTCAAGTAAAAGTCAACATAACTGAAATGGTGTGGTGGGACCTTAAAAGAGTTGTGCCTCAACGGATGCAACAAATCTCATTGAAATGAAGCAATGTTGGAAGGAAAAGTGGTCCAAAATGACTCCACAATGACGTGAGACTGATAAAGTCACACAGAAAACAATTATATAAAGTTATCGCTGTTAAAAGTGGTTCTACAGGCTGATAAATCCTGGGATATACTTTGTTTCTGCAAACACTTTCTTTTCCACATGACATTTGATTTTTCCAGGGTTATATTGTACATGGTAAAAAATCAGGGATTCCCTGTACAGACTCTTGGGGAACCCCACAAAACAGGAAGCATAAAAGGGAATCTTTCCATTAAATGCGTTCTCCTTATACCGATGATAAACAGTGGCATGTTAAAAACCGTAGAGATAGACAGAAAGTTGTTAATAATGGTTAAAATTTTCAGGGCAAACATTTGAAATAGCTTCTACTTTTAAAAAAACAGAAAGGGAATGGGGCCTGAGGAGCAAACCCTTAAAAGGTGCAAGGATTAACAGTAAATACAGCAACAAGAACAACATCCATGACCTGACTCAGCGGTGTTCAAGCATCAGAGGGGGCCAGGTCATGTTTAAGTTGCTAAAAGGCAGTGTTATTGTTATTACGACTGAGCTGCTATGTTGCTTAGTCCGGGGGGGATTTGACTTGGCATTAAGTAAACGGTAAATTACTTTCAAGGTGTTTTCCTTTAAATTTCCTGCTATTACTGCCTGTGCATACTGATTACAGAGCATCAAACCAGCTATACGTGAGCATATTTTTGTGTAGTGTACATTTTAGGTTCTAGGCTATAAAGTTATTTTTATTCCTGCTCTATTTCTTTTTGCCACTGTTCCCTGCCCCAGCCAACTGATAAAGGTTGTCTTATCTTATCTTTGGTGGATATGTAAATTAAAGAAGACAGCAAAACATAAAGCACTAGGAAATGATAGGTGGGAACTGGGCAGGATCACAAGTAGCTTGGTATGTTCAAAGATGCTTCCTGTTAAAGTTGCAAAAGCACTTTAGTAGCTGTTACAGCTGGAGAAAAAAAAGCATGTAAGAATGCTGTTTTGACAAATCAGTGGGGTGCTTTGACAGTCACCGCTGTGCTATTCTCTGCACCCGTGGAGTTTTGGTTGTTCCCATCGCACTGACTGTTGCTGGTGCTATCAAAGCCTTTTTTTCACCTTGGCGTAAGAGACGACTGAATGTAATGTTTTATTCAATCTATCAAATGGATAAGGGATTGAATTCGTTCTTGCCATGCACTGAATGGGAAATGGGAAATGGGAAACGGAAGCTCTCGTCTGACATACAACCTTTTGCTAAGGTTTAAAAATGCCAGGTATGTTTTGGTTGATGGTTCCAGTCAATGAGGTGTCCTGCTGACAGAAAACCGAAGAACATTTGCTTTTTATCTTGCCGTCTGCCCAGCAACAGCACATCACAAAAGGGAAACATCATCCCCATCTTTTTTGTAAATGTAATGGATGTCACAAATACCATTTACTTGAATGTAATAAAAAGAGCATAAGAGTACTTTTACCCCATGAAAAAAAAAAGTTTTGTTCTAGTTTTGTTAAAAATCGAAAACATTAAATGGCAGAGAGAAATGCCATTCAGTGGAACCTTTTTATTTCATAGTAGAGTAATTATAGTTTACCAGTTATGATGCAAATTATTCTTGTTCTCTTCCTCTTTTTATCGCCTAAATCCACTCTTTGGTGCGTGTGTTTTTTAATCAGCCTGTAGATGGAATGATCGAGGCTGAGTTATGATTTCAAAGCTGGCGGTAAAGTTCCACGCTGCTGTCCGACCTTCTCGGCAATAAACAACACGTGTCTGGCCATCCATCTGTCTAAATCACACCCTGTCAGTGGCTGGCTTTCAGTTTCTGTGATGGACAGCAGATGGGCAAAAAGCCAAGTCTTCTGCTCAGTGGGCATGCTTGGATTTAGACAGCAACCCTTTGGTTTTATTTCCACTCCAGGCACTACATGGCATCCTGCAACTTTTTCTTTGCTCACGACGTCATCTGACCTTGTCATCTCGGAGCCATAAACATGAAGGACGCCAGGCATCTGTAGGTTGTTTTGATAGCCTCAAGTAGTTATGGCAAAGCTTGCTTGTCTCTGTTTGATGGGAAAACACTGTGCTGCCAGATTCGGATGCTGCCACTTCAGTGGAAATGAAATAGTGTCTACCATATGCAAGAGAGCCGTTATCATTATGCTAACTGAATTATTTGCTTTATTGTGTGCCTCACCTCATAAGCACTCAAGACGGCACTATCCATCTCTCGGCAGCCAGCTGACCTTATGGGAAAAACAACCCAGCATCCGAGCAAACAGCTTGCTTTCTTATACACATAATCATTAGTGTCTTATTTAATTATGCTGTCCCCCGACAATGGGCTTTTTTCCTCCGCCTTTTCTTACTACACAATGCTCTCCATTCCACTCACAAATTGCCTACACAGTGGGTGAATGAAATGTAAATCAACCAGTGTACTGCATCTAATCAGTAAGCTAACTTGCATGTCACTGTAGAAACTGCAGAAGTAGGCTTTATTTTAGTCTTGTCATTCATAATTTTCTCACCGGACATATGCACTTTTTAGATATGTTAATGGGAAGGGCTCTGTGGTGACAATTAGAAGGAAAAAGCAGACAGTTCACTGGGGTTGTAAAGATTGTACATATAGTTCTCGAAATTTAAGGGACACAAAAACCAAAGTTTGAATTTTCCAAACAGTTTTCTGTTAGCTAACGGCTCAGTCACACTAGAGGAGAAATAGTCCAAGAGCAATCTCCTTGATGATTAGGAATACACGGTGGTTGTGGTGACTGTGTTTAATTTTTTTGTAAGTGTGGCAATGAACTGTTGCACATTCCACCTCAGGCTGTGCACTTCTGATTGCAAGACAGACTGCGCACAACACCTCTTGGGAGGCATCCCGTCTCTAAACAATTGCAGTCAGTCTTGGATTGGCTGGAGTCACTCTCTGATAGACAGGCTGGTTAACGTTTTAATTTCCATCTAGTGTAATAAACGCAGGCAGATTGCCAACATGCTGCAATCAATTTGAGTCAGGGTGCACCAATGAGCACGACTCCTCTGCGCTTCTCTTTTGTAGTCGGGGTTGAACTTAACTAACTACTTGCTAAATTCTGGCTATACATGCTATATAAAAGCAAGGGTGCCTGTAAATTTGTAGGTAAATTTCCATCCTACAACAATGTTACCATTTTGGATGAGATTAAAAGTAGAATGTAAGTAGTTTGCACAGATTTTTGTTAATTTATCACCAATAATCAAAGATAATATAATGATACAAGTGCCAGCTTCACCCCAGTCAATCCAAAACTGACAGCAGACTGACTCTGTTGCTTTGAATCCAATAACTAACTGGGAACAATCAGTTTATTCAAGTCTCATTGAAATGATTAATAATGATTAATAATCTTGGTTGACCCGTTGTCTCATCCATAAAACCTGTAACAGACAAAACATAAAATGGACTTGCTTGCAGAAGTTGCATTGCTACATGCAGATATTGGACTACCAGCAGGGGGCGATAATATATTTAAAGCCATTCCAGGGTGCTTGACTGCCAGAAATGATGAATCTAGGCAGCTAATATGTATCTACGTGAAAATGTGTTAATAATGTCTGTTTAAACGCTTTCCCGTGGTTATTTTCATGTTGGCTTGAAATAAAATTTCTCCCTCTGCTTTTACTGCAACTTACTGTAAATTCTGCATGCGTGTCTTTTTACTGATTTTAAGAGGCAAATAGTGAAATCGACATGGTGGAACGGCGTGTTGATTGCACGTTTTGTTGTCGGCTGGTCCTTCACTGTTTTCTCTAGTGTGACTGTAACATTAGTGACCAGTAGGGGCAGTATGATCAATGAAAACCACAACTACTAAGAGCCTTTTAATGCTTTAGAAACAAAAAGTTTTCAAAGTAAAAGTTGTGAAAGGTGTTGGTTGAAAAACATTAATACTTCCACTAATTTTATACAATGCTGGTCTTTTTGCTAAGACAGATAAATTAAAAAAACACAGAATCGTGACTCCAAACTGTGCATTTTGCACTTTATCACATCCCCGAGTGCTCAATTAGTAAACATCTACTTAATTCATACCAGTTGACTGTTAGTCTTTAGACAGTCCACAGAGAAACAAAATTCCTCTGGACATAGGAAAGATACACTAATAGCAGTTGCTATGTAATATTAAACTGTGTAACAGAGTTCAAAGAGAAGGTAGAGAGGAGGACTGTATATGTCTGTTTGTTACCCACTACAGTATGCAAAGAGCATGGCAGCCTCAGCCCCTGCACGGAGCAGAGTGAGGCACTGAGCCGGGTGGTCAGTGTGAGCTCCCTGTTATCAGAGGCCAGCAAAATGCCATTCTGCCTCTGTAGATGAGCTGATCTCCTCCTCTCGTGCTCATAGAGAAAGGTCAGATAGTGACAGAAGAGATTTTATTTTTTTAAATAAAATGCTAGGACATGCCAGAGGCCAAAGACATAAGGTTACAGAAACAATAAATACAGAACTTTAACCATTCACTATTAACAAAAAGATCTAAACATTCAGTCTAGGATTTTAATTACTTGTTACATGCTGTTTTATAGCAGTGTTATGTTATTGCTATTATTAGTTATTGAGAAGACTCGTCTGTGCATATATATATATATATATATATATATATATATATATATATAAAATACTGCAATTAAAAGTGGCTATTGCTGCAAAACTGTGCCCCTGGCCTCCATTATGGGCCACATGTTGTTGTTTTTTTTTAAGGAACATTTAGTTGAATAAACAAGGTCAGATGATTAGATAGATAAACATTGTGTTAACCATTCCTACATGAAAACAGGGGCATTATTTTAGAGTTTAATGAATTCTGAGAATGTGTGTACCTCACATACAAACAGAAGCAGCAAATTTAGAGTCTCATTTACTTGAGGAAAATATGTAACATTCTATGTTTTTGAGAGATGTTGTAGAAATCTATAAGCCGCTGGTTAGTTTAGTTAATCTAAGCATAGAAGTGCAAATTATATAGTGGTCTGGATGGTGCAGAGTGTCATGGTATGAGCACAAGGCATCAAGTCCTTCTCTGTTCAGCAATAAATACTAAGATCACTTAATGAGTGCATATTATCTATATATATTTGTCAATAAAAATGAAAACAAATGGAAATTAAGGATTGGATCTTAGCTTGTCCATGAATTTTCAAGGTCTTGCATGGAGAAGCATGGCTGTATATTGACATCCATCCATCCCAACAGGACCCTGAGGTCATGTGATCAGGGCTGTGCATCATAAAAGACTGAGAAATAAACATGACAGAGCTTCTGCAACAGCACCCGGCCACCGAGACTAAAACTAACTCAGAAATAAATGTTCTAATTGCTATAATAAACATAAACTTCATATTAGCAAAATATAAGGTTATGTGTCCACAGGGAGCTTTTAGCTGCTTCCTAACAGCTCTTAAGGTTCAGCATTGACTTGATGTCCCTTATTTAAAAATACCCTCAGCATTAAAGTATTAAAAAACATTTTTAATTGAAAATAGTTACATTTTTGGAGCACCATGGAGTTTTTCCAGTGCCATTTCTCTCACAACATCAAAACGAAGCCCAGACTTAAAATATTAAGTGATCCTAGCTGTCACAGATTACCCTGTAATTTAAAATCTAATAGTGAGCTAACACGGTTTTAGCTAACCTTTCTAAATGAAAGCACAGACGTTCACCACAAGGAAGTGTGAAAGTGCTTAAAAGATGCTTTTTGGAACAACAATAAGGATTTAAGAGAGAGTGGCCTGGTGTCATACTTGTCAAATCAAAGATAAACTGCAAATTGCAGATTGGTTGTTAGTATTTAATTACAGGTGTAAACTGATACAAAAGCTTTACGTGCAGCACAAAGCACATATCAAGAACAGAACTGGATCCTGACAGATCATTTTATAAATGAATGCAGACTTCCTGACAGGCATTTAATTTCTGATGCTAAATTTAAGAGCGTTGCCTGGCTAAGGGTGAATTATGGCGATTTATTTATATTTTATTTTATATTCTTTTGCACTGTTGCTGTGCATTCGTAGCAAATATTTGTAGTAAACAGTTGGCATGCATTTGGTATGCCCTTCCTAATGAAATGATTGACATTTGGAAAAAAAACACAACTCTAAAATATTTATTTCTGATGCACATGCAAAATATTTTTCCACAAAAAACTACCACCTGCACACTGTGCACTCTGCTGTTTGCACCAAAATACTCCACAGGCAGCCAAAGCATGTCTGAAGTCAGGTAAAAACACCAGTTGAAAAGATCTGCTTGTGCTGGCCATTGTGCCACCAAGATAATAGCTTTTTAAGTATGCATCTGTTTTGCATTCAACTAGATCTGCAATTTTTTTCCATGCTTCTCACAAAGAGGTGAGAAGAGCAAAGTGAAATTCAAATCTAACACCGACATGTTTTTCCAGAGGAAACTAAACACGTCACGTTTCAGCTCTCCCTTCAGGGGTCGATCATCACCCTCCATCTCACCCTCTCTGTTGCATCCTCAGCTTTGCATGAACCCTGTACACCTTCTCCTTTGTTACATCTGTAAACCACCTCTACATTCATTTTTTCCTACTCACACAGGATGAATCTTTTTTTTTTCCAATGGCAAAGCCTTTCACCAAACTTTCAGAGGGTGGTGGGGGGATAGGTTGTGGAAAGTTTATGTCATTTAATTAGTGAAGATAGAACTGTCTACTGTGTTACAGTCCAATTTCCCCTTTTATTCATTATAACATGCATAATTTTCTTTCAATGTCACTGCCACACCTCATGCATTAAACTTTTAGTTGCGGGTAAGAAAAAAGCAAATCTATTCCATTTAATTAGTAGGAATGGAACACTCTTCTCTAATCCGGTCCATTTTTCTGAATTAAGATGATGAGTTAGGCAGATGATACTCAGAAAAAAGGAAAAAGGGGAACGTATAACGCTATTTAAATATCCATCAAATGCTGATTTCTAATTTATTACCAAGCTGAAGCACTTACACTGCACCTCCAGGTATTTCTGTGCCTGGAAGTCCTTGACTGCAGGGTGGTCGACGATGCAGATCACAGGTACGCCGTCATCCTCCTTGCTAACGGTGAACGTCAGTCGGCTGGTTACTGTGTACATCTTGTCGTAGGTCAGTTCAACTTTGGGCTTGCCTATGGTAAGAAAGAACAAAGACAAAACAAATAAAGGAGGTCAAATCAATTCACTCAGAGGGTTCTGGCAGGAGCCATCTATCCAGTGGCACTGGGGTGTGGAACAGAAACTGCTGGGGCAGTATTTGTACTGTGGGAGAAGCACCTCTAGGAAGCTCGCCTGGAAATCCAACCACAGCAGCCATAGCAGGACTTTAGTTGGCGTGAGCAAACAGCGCCAAACACCGACTCGCTCTTTTGGTGTAAAAAGTTGGAGTTTGGTTTAAAATAAAAACTGCACAGCTTGCAGTCCTAATCATTTAAAGGACTCCTCGTATTTTGTAGGCTGGTTGATTTCCTGCTTGAGGGATCAATTGATTTTCAATGTATGCTTTGCCCACAAAGGTCATATAAGGAAAACAGAGCTCCCAGGGCTTAGGCTGCCATTGCAGAGAAAATGTCAATAATTTCTATATGCTTTTATTTGGGTAAATATTATCAAAACTTATTTTGGATTTCTTCCTTACTTCTGTCAGAGGTTTGTTTTATGCATCCTTGATTCATCTGGGAGTACGCTATAAAAAAAAAGAGAGTATTTTGCTGAACAGTTTTACTTTACAAAATATCAATGATGGCAGCTTTGCACTCAAGGCTACCAGAGGAAACAAACAACCAAGGTTTGAAATATTAAGGACTGACAAAGACAGCCATTGTTCGCCTGCAAGGGGAATGTCTTTCTTCCCCTGACCTTGCAAAATATTTACAGTGGGAGTGAGAAGCGTGTCCTTGAAAATGGTCCGATAAGGTGAATCAGCTAAAAATTGCCTGCTGTCAGGGGCTACTGTGCGACTGTGAATCACTCATTAGGCTTTATCAAGCCAGATTTATTGTGTGGCCACCTTTTGTACGGCACTGCCAGATCTGAAGCTCGCGAAGTGTCCTTCGTCTTATTACTGGCTACTCTTTAATATCACACAGACAAGATGTTCTCAAATGCAACGACGAGGACAGCCTCATTGCGAAAAATGAGGGACATAGATGTAGAGAATGCTGTACAGTAGAGTGACAAAGAAAGATTGATCCTTTTTATCCCTTTGTCCCACTTCCTCGCAGTCATTTGCACAAGCGTGTTTGTGTCCCATCAATAAAACAAACATCAGAGAAAGAGCCTGCAAAAAAAAAAAACACCAGAAAAGGAGAAACTCTGTGCTAATATGAATGGCTGCATCCATCAATTCACATTTTAGCTGTAAAATATGTACTCGGTGCACATTCCACTCACTCTTCTGTACCTCAGCCACTGGGGTGTTCCTGTCACTGTGGTGACAACTGTCTTTTTGGAAGCTGGGAAAGCAAACCTGTGTGATGTGGATGGTGTAAAGGAACAGGTTGTCATGAATAAATACCACTAGAGGCTTTAGATGTATGCAAGCACCTGAAATGGGAACCTGAAGGGGTCTGCTCAAATCAAAATGTCTTTTGAGATGCATGAAAGACTAGTGAAAAGATGTCTTCATTCAAGTCCTGGGTGTCTGAACCTTGTGCTTTACATTTGACAATTTATACCACAATAAAAATAATAACCCACAAAAGCTGTTCACAAAGGCAGGTGCAAAGGTGTGGAAGTAGAAGGTATATTTAGAATAAATGGTTTCTGAGATGATTAATGATCCGCCATCTTATTTCCTCCCCATCCTCCTTTTTACACCATCTGTCATTTCTAACACTCCAGAAAAGTCATTTCCTGACATTCTGCTCCTGGATTGGCACATCCAAGCCACTCTACCTTTTCCTGTGTGAATCATCCACTGTGTGCTATAGGAATGATATGCAGCTAACGTCCTCATCTTTGCCTGTAGCTCTGTCTGTATTTTAAGGCAGACTTCAAGACCAAGTTGTAGGCCTGGTAACCACAAACCATCACAATGACATTGGCATATGTGAAAACCAAGTATGTGCTTGAAAGTTAGCATCATAGTATCGGCTTGCAGGGTTAGCTAGTCCAACAGTGCTAACAACTATAGCTCCTCAGTCTACTTAGGCCTACACTTGCTAATTAAGAGTATACAACTGAGCTCACTCTGATAAGTATTACCACATGAAATACGCTAAGAGAACCCAAAAGGTGTAGCTTTTAGCTAGGCAGAGAGCAGTATTCAGACAATGTGAGAAAGATATGTGGCCACTGAATCAAGCCAGCTAAAAGCAGCATACTTTTTATTTTCTATGGTCAAATGCAATAATCATTTCCAGCAGGTCCACATCTTCTCATGTTCAGTTTCAGTCCATCAAACTACACAAGTAACTGTCTAATGTAATTGTCTACTAGCATGCTATAAATTCCAGCCACTTAGCAGAGTTTATCCAAGAGGTGCGCATGACCGATAACTTTCTGAATAATTAGCTCTTTCTTCTTCTTTTGGCTACTCCCTTAGGTGTTATCATAGCAGATCATCTGCCTCCATTTCTCCCTATCGTTAGCTTCCTCTCCTGTCACACCATCCCCTCCTTCACTCGATCCATGAATCTTATGTTCCTCCTGCCTGGCAGTGCCATCCATTGTCCAGTATATCCACTATCTCTCTTTACATGTCCAAACCATCCCAGTATTGCCTCTCCAACTTTATCTCCAAACTACTCAACCTGCGTTTTCCCTCTGACATACCCATTTCTAATCTTGTCCCTCTTGGTCACTACAGATGAAAATTTTAACATCTTCAGCTCTGCCTCTTGCCTTTTTTTAGCTACACTGTCTCTAAGCTTTACATCATAGCAGATCTCACTACCATCTTGTAAACCTTACCTTTCAATCTTGCTGCTATCTTCCCTCCCTGCACTCTCTTCTTCACCTCTCTTGTGCATTGTCTGTTGCTTTGGATAGTTGACCCCCAGGTATTTAAACTCAGCCACCTTCACTAACTCTTCACTGTTACACCAGAGTCCATCTCATTCACATTTCCTCTTATCTCTTTAGCATACCTCCACCTTTCTCAGCTCTCTTCCACCTGCTCTGTCTACGATGTTGTGTGCACATGTCATAGACCATGAAGACTCCTGCTTGTCCCTGTTAAGGACTACTCCTTCTACTCCTCCTCCTCCTGCTACTATTAATAATATATATAAATGGATTTGTATAGCACTTTTTAAAGTACTTCACAACTGGGACGAAGACTTATACAACATTCATACACAGAGATGAGCTTAAAGTCATATATTTGGCCTCACATATGTATTTTTTGTGTGTTCTGTAGCCGAAGGTTCTATAACCTCAAAAGCCTGTTCTGGATTTAAAATGAGACCATGCAATAGTCAAAAGTGACCCCAATCAGACCAACTGCTTGAATAAAGACTTCCCAGGTCACTAAATAAGCAGGAGCATGGGCATTGTCAGTCTGTGCTACTTTCAGCTGCTCCCTTATTCACAGGGGGTAGCTCTGCATGTTTGATTTGACAGATTTTTATGCCGGATGTCCTTCCTGATACAATCCCAAAGGAATTGATGTCTTCTCCCAGGACTGAGCCAGGGGTCTTTCACTTGTAAGGAAAATGTGTACCAAGGAGCCTCTATTTAGGTCTTTGTTAGTAATTAATAAAGTTTTTAAATTAATTCTGAATTTCGCTGGGAGCCACGGGGAGGGAAGAAAAGGGTTGAGGGGTGAACACTGGCTATTATTTAGTATATGAGCTGCTTTTTGAACCAAGTGAAGACAGGAGTGTAAGAGAAGACAAGGGGAGATTAAAGTGTGAACTAAAATGCTTTTATGATTGTGTAAATTGCTTGTTTTTATGTTGCTTTTATTATTCCACTGTGTACAGTGTCCTTGAGTGTTCTGAAAGGCGCTTTCAAATAAATTATTATTATTAAAATGTCCAAGTTGCTGCCTGATAGTGTAGATTAGATTTTTTTGCAATGTTCCTTGCATGAAGAAAACAAGACTGGATGAGCTTAGAAATGTAGGGTTTGAAGTTTAACTGCTGGTCAAAAAAATTTCATAGCAGTACAAAATCTAGCAGAGCCTGGTTATATCAGAGCAGATGCAGCATGCTCCCTCTGTTTTGAAGTCGTGCCCCTAAAGACCAGCACTGTCAAGGTCATGCCTTGTTAGCTTAGCGGCACAAATCTGTATATTTTACGTTTGTCCATGCTGCCTTGATGAATAAAAATTTATATGGAAGTAATTTGCCTCTGGTGATCTATTTTTAAATGCTGAGGTGACTGGACCAGCAACAGCAGTTTCACAACTCAGTGCCCTTTGCTATGGCTTATATGTGGTTATATAGAAGAAACCACAATGCCGCTAGATACCACTGAAAGTCGTGCTCACTACCGATCTAAATGTCATTTAAAGACAGCAATTAATAAATATAAAGGATTTTTTATTAATCTTTTTTTTTGCTGGGCGGTTTTCTCTCAGCTAGAAAAGCCCTTAAAACGTAAAGAGTTCTCTATATAGGAATATCACCTGTGTTAAACACTGAAAACATACAGAGACATAAATGTTGGAGCTGTGGCAGCAGAGATGAATGCCAGTGAAAGGCAGTGGAAGGTCAAATAAAAGCTGAAGAGGTATTTTAACTTTTTGCGGATTCAACCGTAAAACTCAAGTAGTCCTCTTTCCCTGCACGGACATACTTCATTTCTTGAACGTTTACTGTCTGACAGTATCCTTGTGGAAAAGAAATGAAGCAATGCAATGTTATATAAAATATATGTCTCCCCAATTCCATCACTTACTTTTTTCAAAATATGCTTTTATCCATTTGTCCAGTCTTCCTACTGGGGCAGAGCAGGGTAATTGAAATCACCCTGTGGTAGTCTCTTAACACTTGAGGCTAATGGCTGCTCTGGTCCCTGTCAGTCAATGAAGTGCCCTGCTGACTGTTTTTCTATCTGCTTTCTTCTCCTTAGTTTTAAATGAACAGGGAGGAATGACCTGCACGGCTAGGATTCCCTTTTTCTTACGATTTCCATTGTTGTGCAAGCTTAAAAAACTGGAGATATTAGTGTCAGGGCATATGTTAATAAAGTACTAAACAAGCAGGATAAGAGCAGGAATAAAGAAAAGGATAATGATGAGATAATAGGTCTGTGCATATTTGGAAAGATGGTAGGATTTAAATTGGCAAGCATGACAATTGCAACCTTTAAATGATATTTAAGAGAGTGTGATTATCCTTTAAGGTAATTATGTTAAATTCCGGAGACATTTAATTAGAAATAAGTCTTCTAGGCAAGGACAGCCAAAGGCAGTTTAAGTAATTCTACTCTAGTGCCAGATCTCCAGCACCCTGGGCCATTCGTTTTCTTCTCATCTTTCATTTTCTTGCACTCCTTTGTCTTAAATAGTTCCAGCATCAGCAGAACAACCCCATATTTCATTTACAGAATGATTTTTTGTGGCATCAACAAAACAAACAAACAAAAAGAAAGATCTTGATTTAATTTTGGGCATTTAAAGATTTCTTTGAGCTTCCAGGGTGGAATAATTGCAGAGTATACAACAAGTTTGGAAAGTATAGATGAAGGTTCAAATATATATATACACTCAGTTGAATCTTTTAAGAAGTGATGCTGAAGGTTCTACAGTGTCTTTTAACTAGACAAGGTCAAGACTGAGTAACTTCTCATTTATGACCATGATTGACTACAACAGGTCGTTTCTGTTTGTCAGCATAAAAAGGATTTGTCTGACAGCACTGATGGGATGACCAATTGGGACCAATTGTAGAGGAAGAGACCAAGAAATCTCTCTTGGAGTCATTTCTAAGCCAGTGTAGTTTCCAGGAACATCAGTTCATTTCATGTGGCTACAAGTTATTCGGATGTGTCACCATGTTGCTAAGGTGTGGAAGGAGACCAAAACTGTCACACTTTTGAGGAAATTGTTCAAGAACAACCCAAAAACCCAGCAAGACTCAAGCCTACAATAAACATAAACTACCATAAACTTGTGGAACACCGGCATCACTGTCCACAGTGAAGCAGCTTTCACATTGTCATGGACTGAAAAGCTGCCAAGCGAGAAAGAAACCCGTGTTCCAGAATCAGCAACTTCAGACCTTACTGAAATTAGCAGCTGCTAACATAAACGAGCTAAATGCCTTCTGGAGAAATGTTTTATGGTCAGTGGGACAAAGATTGAGCTATTTGGCCACAATGATAAGGAGAACACATGAACCTTTCTAACCTAAGAACATTGTACCAGCTGTTAAGCACGGTAGTGGTGGTATCATCATGCTCTGGGACTGTTTTTCTGCCAGCGGTATTAGCACAATGCACAAAGTGGACAAAGTGGACAGAATAATTAAGGAGGACTATCTCCAAATTCTTCAGATTAACCGGTAGACAGTTGAAACTTGGACACAACTGGGCGTTCCAACAAGACAATGACCTCAGACATGCATCAAAACGTTTTGACTGGATAAAGCAGGCAGACATTAAACTGTTGGAATAGCCTTCCCAAAGCCCCGACATCAACCCAAAAGAACATTTTTGGACTACATTTAAAAGACAGATTCGTATCAATTCTGTCAAGAAAAGTGGTAAATCCCTTGGCCAGAAGCATCTGGTTGAGGTGCAACTTGCTAAGGGGAATTTAACCAGATATTAATGGGGATGTATCTATATATTTGAGTCTATAGTCCCCTCTCGCCCCTGCGTGCAGTCTGCACTTCAAGCTCAGGTCCTCTACCAGAGGCCTGGGAGCTTGAGGGTCCTGCGTAGAATATTAGCTGTTCCTAGGACTGTGCTCTTCTGGACAGAGATCTCCGATGTTGTTCCCGGGATCTGCTGGAGCCACTCGCCAAGTTTGGGAGTCACCACATCTAGTGCTCCGATCACCACTGGGACCACCGTTACCTTCACCCTCCACATTTTCTCAAGCTCTTCTCTGAGTCCTTGATATTTCTCGAGCTTCTCGTGTTCCTTTTTTCTGATGTTGCTGTCATTTGGAACAGCTACATCTATCACTACGGCCGTCTTTCTTCAGTTTGTCTAGCACCACTATGTCCGGTTGGTTAGCCACCACCAGTTTGTCCGTCTGTATCTGGAAGTTCCACAGGATCTTAGCTTGGTCATTCTCTACCATCCTAGGGGGCAGCTCCCCTTTTGACCTCAGGACTTCCAGGGCATATTCGGCACAGATGTTTCTGTATACTATGCCGGCCACTTGGTTATGGCATTCCATGTATGCCCGGCCAGCCAGCATCTTACACCCTGCTGTTATGTGCTGGATTGTCTCAGGGGCATCTTCACACGGCCTGCACCTGAGGCTATCTATCTATCTATCTATCTATCTATACTTATAATCTTGTGTGCATTACAAAAAGTCCAAAATAAAGTCAAACTTGTATACCCAATTCTTGCTTTTAAAGTCATTAAAGATTTATGTTGCACAATCATCCCATCCTGGAAAAAGTCCAAAATTACCACGGCACCCATGCCCATAACGAGTGTATATAAACTTTGACCACACCTGCAGGTACAATAATAAAGGATGATTTATCTGGGAGAACTTGCAACCGTTGAGGCTGCTTCAGCTAGTAGCACCTTTTCACCTATGGCAAAAATTGATAAAAGCAAACAGCATGCTCCAAACGTAGTGTTGTGACAAGTGAGCCATTAAGTACACCTGTATTTTGTGCTACTGCGAAAAATTGTATCTAGCAGTTGTAGAGCTTCACAGAGTGCTGACCCTATTCTGTAAATGTCAATCCATTCCCAACAAGTGTGAGAAAACAACATGTCTGCGGGGTTGAAGGGCGTTTAGCATTACACAAATAATTTTTTCTGTCCACAAAACAAACAAATGGGCATTGTTTGAGAGCTCAGTTAAAGAGGTTGGGAATACTCAGTGAAAGCAAACAATGACACAGCACAGTGTGTTAAATAAAAAGAAAATGCTGAATGGGAATGGATTTTGTATGCAGAGCCTGGCAGGCTCCTATTTAAATGAGTTACTGGAAACCCTGAATCAGTATTTCACTGTGACTAACAGCCACAGTGGTCACTAGTTTCACTTTCTCCATTTACAAAAGTAAGTATGCTGGAAAAAACCATTAGTCTTTGTACTTTAATGCACTTTAATGCACTTAAGTAACAGTGCTTTCTGGATAAATGCATTTCTTAAATATCATTAAGTAATATGTGTAAGTTTAGGAAAACTGTAATCTATTCATGGTGGTGCTAACTGTATTTCTCAACAATAATATCACATGAAATACATTTTTAATGTATGTGCATCTGTTCAGAAAAAAACAGTTTAAATGACAATTTAGGTTCATTTTTATGGCAACTTTTGTGATATCAATGACTAAAAGACCATTGGCTCTGGCTATTCAATGCCTAAAGAATTTGCCGTTCTTGCCATACTGAACATAATGAGTCTTTTTGTGATGTTAAAAGCCAGCTGCAAGCCAATCCCTGACCTTGTTACAATGGAACATTCTTCGATTTGAGCTGGCCACTGAAGGTTTTATGCGCCTCGGTGCGGAGCTGAACCTGCTCCGGGCTTTTAGAACAGCTTCTGATTCGGACCTTTGTTTCAAAGTCTTTACAAAGCTTACTGTCTGGGCTCTGAGGTGGAGCTGCTTGGCAGGAGGCCTGTTCAACCCCTGAGCTCTGCACAGAGTTCTAAAGCGCAGCTACCTTTGATGAAGCCATGCAGGTTGTCAGGATGCCAACAGGCCTCAGCCATTACTGCAAATTCAAATTGCTCTAATGGAATCTATTCAAAGTCGCAGCAGAGCTCCATTTAAAAAGTAACACCATTAATATGCGCTCAAAGGAAGAAAGTGTGCCTATAAATGGAATTATATAAAAATAAAATAATTTTTAGAATCTATTTGTCAAGTCATTTCTTAAATGCCAAACAGTGCAGTCCTCCTGGCTTCAGTAGCAGTATTAATATATTCACCCATCACTCACTGATCTTGCTTCTTCTTTTAAAGCTTGTTTTTTTGCCATGAAGAACTCATAGTCAAAGAAAAATGTGATCAGAGTACTGCAAGTCAAGAACATGTTTGTTGTGGTCTGATTTTAGCTTTGACCTTGTGCAAACGTTTCAGCCAAACCTTAGCTTAATATTCCAAATAAAATGTCTGAATTCCTTAAAATATAAAGAGGGAAAAAAATACTGATATGTAACAATGTATCCAAATTATTCGTTTGTGTATTCACAGAATCTTGCAGGATGCTGCTCACTAAATACAAAACGATGGGGTTTCCAAATATGTGGCCACTTATTTTCTCTAAAGGATAATGAGAAAAAGGCCGGCTCTGTAGAGGACAAAAAGGCAATTTTAAGCTATTTAACTTCATTTGGATTTTAACAGGTGAACAGAATTGTGGGTTTAGTTTGAATTCTAAAAATAAAACTGCATTGCAGTTGGTACATAGGCAGGATTATGAATATGATCTTTGAAATGTTGATCTTTGAAAGAAAATGTGTTTTTATTTATTCATTTATTTTTACACACATGAGTTAATGGATAGTTGTACATATATTTATTTGTGTTACAGTTTTTCTCAGTCGCTTTGGTGCTTTTCTCAGATCAAAATGAAAATTCTCAAAAGCATTAGTGCAATTTCCACAACATTTAGTCATTTGTGCACATCATAGTAGCAATTTCTCCTTCCTCTGAACAAATTGCAAATGCTCTTAGACATGTATCAGTTGCTTTCATACGATTCTCTGCCATCGACAACATTATCATTTGCTTATGTCATGTCAGTCAAAATGAACTACACTTTTGGATACTAAATAGTCTTTCCCAATAAAACTAATAGTCTTTATTTCATTGCTTCAGTCATTACATACAAAATTGGTGAATTCGTTTTCAAATGCCGTCAAGCAAATGTTATACCTTTTTTTCATTATTTTTTCCTGTCCCCGAAATTGAACAATTTCTCTCATGCCATAGTCCCTGAGAATGACAGGGGTGGAGGTCAACTCAACAAGTATGTTGTTGTGTGGGATAATGTCCCTTTTCACTACTCACATCTGTTCAGACAGTGGTTTGCAGCACATGACAGAATGCCTGTTGAATATCTCCCTCCCTACTCCCCATTCCTTAATCCGATAGAGGAGTTTTTGTCTGCCTGGAGGTGGAAGGTTTATGACCGGCGTTCACATGCACAAATGCCCCTGCTATCAGCCATGGATGCAGCATGTGACAACATCACAGCAGAGTCATGCAGAGGGTGGATTCGCCACTCCAGGAGATACTTTCCTCGCTGCATTGCAAGGGATGATATCCGTTGTGATGTAGATGAGAATATGTGGCCAGACAGACAGGAACGTCTGAATGTGCCAGAATGATTTACGTATGTTCAGTTACAATATGTACTTTTATATTGTTCACATTGTGCACCGCTCTACAAAAAGGGTGTTTCTCATGTTTATTCTAAATACGTGACTGTAGAGTATTTTTCTTTTGGACAATGTTGTAGAATTACAAACATCCTACACAGTAAAAATGTGAAACATACGTATTCAGTGTCTTGTACTCACTTACTTCCATAACTACAGGAATGTTTAACTTTACTGTAGATTTTACTGTACATGGCTGTGCAAAAAGTGCACAGTGCTGTCTTGAGCATTTTCAGGTAGTGTCACCGAGTTCTGACCTTCTTTTGCATTGGAAGACACTGAGAGAATACTGTACACTGTCATGTGACCTGCAAGTGACCTGCTTTTGCAGGTTATCCACTAGGTTTTGCAGTTTGCACTAATTGTTTTGAGAAATACACTAACTGCTGTGCAAATGTCAATAGTGATGTGAGAAAAGCACCAAAGCCACTGAGAAAAACTGTAAGAGAGGAAAGGTCTTGACTGTTGGATGGGATTTTCTCAAAGTCAGTGTACAGCGCCTAGAGTACCTGGAAGCTCTTTATCTCCTTTCATCCATCTGATGATGGCAGCAGGCTTACTGCTCATGGCAGTGCAGGTCATCTCTGTCTCGTTGCCCTCGCTCAGGACCTCATCCCGGGCCTCAATGATGGGGTTACCTGGAGGAACTATGACAGGACACACAAACAGAACTGTGTAAACACTGAGGCAATGCAGTACACCCTAAAAACCACAAGCTAAGAAGAAAACAGGACTGATATTAGAAGGCTTTTCTTTTAAAATTAGAATTAGAAAAGCACAAAAATCTACTTCAGGAATTATCATTTGCAATACTGTGAATGTTGGATCTCATTTAAATAACTCATATTTTGCAGTTATTTATTCAATATATACTTACCAGCCACTTTATTAGATACAACTGTTCAACTAGTAGCCAGCCAATCACACGACAGCATTTAGGCATGTAGACATGATTGGAATAACCTGCTGAGGTCCAAAGCAAACATCAGCATGGCATGGTTGCTGGTGTTTTAAAATCTACCAAATTTACTGGAATTTCTCTGCACAACGGCCTCCAAGGGAAACAGAGAATGGTCCGTAAAAGATCAAATATCCAGCGAGCGGCAGTTCTCTGGGCCATGTTGTTGTCATAGGTCAGAGAACAACGGCCAGATTGCTTCAAGCTGACAGGAAAGCAAAAGTAACTCAAACAACCACTTACTCGTAGCAACCACCTGTAGCAGATGGGCTACAGCAGCAGACACACTGGATGGCACACTGGGGGTCCCTTAGGGCCAACTGACCATCATTTAAACACCACAGCCTACCTAAGTACTGTTGCTGTTCCATGTCCACGCCTTTATGACCATAGTGTGCCCATTTTCTGATGGCTGCTTCTACCAGAATAACACGCCATGTCACTAAATTCACATCAACTCATATTTCCTCCACAGTCAGTAGATCTCAGTCCAACAGAGCACGGCTGAGGTGGAACAGGAGATTTACATCATGGAAACGACAGCAACTGTGCGATGCCATCATGACAATATGGAACAAAGTTGCTGAGGAGTGTTTCCACCACTGAATAATTAAGACGGCTCTGAAGGCAAAATGGGTCCAACACAGTACTAGCAAGGTGTATCTAATGAAGTGGCCACTAAGTGTTTTTACAGTTATAGATGACAAATATTTAAAAAAAATCTGACAATCACGAGCTTGCAACACTGAAAACATAAAACAATCTCACATCTCACACATCTATACAAATACCATTTATTAATGTGTTAAGACCTTGTGTAGACTAATTGCGTTTGTGCGCTTTGTTACTTAGCACTGTGATTTCAGCGTAGGCCTCCTGCGGGGGGTCTGTGTACAGCTGGCAAACATATCGACCCTCGTCTGACAGTGAGACATTAGACAGTGACACCCGCAGCTCGTTGTCTGAGAAGTTCACGAGCTGAAAGCGAGAGTCTTTCAGTGCTGAAAGAGAAAAAAAAACACAAACACACAACTTTATATTATTATTATATTATATTCAAAAATGTAGAAGTCTGCTTTATATGACTTTATGAAGTTAGTATTGTTCATGCAATTTAAAAGGGAAGTTGCATTCATGCTGCTGTTTGTCATTATTCAGGATTTAGTATTATAAAGGTATGTGATCCCATACTCCTTTAAGTGTGATTTGACCAGGAGTCTTCAAATGAGGCTTATAGCTAATAATGAGACATATTATTAGCTTGTGATTATTGTTACATGTTTAAAAAAGGATTTTGCAGCATCCAATAAAGCAGGGTGTGAGACAAACATATCCTGTTATTTCATTAAACAAACAACAACATTAGATCATAATGTAAAATGTGCATTTTATTTCTTTTTGGCCTCAAAAGAATCTGGGTATAAAGCACAAAATACATCGAACTGCCCACTGCCTTATGTCAACTCCACTAGAGCTGTTCTTCCTGTGAAGAGCCACGACAGCAGACATCTCCCTCCACCTCACTTTATCTCTAGCATCCTCTTGTGTTACATCAACCTTCTGCATCTCCTTCTTCACTACATCCACTCTGTGCTCTTCTTGTTTTCCTCCTTCCTGGCAGCTCCATCTCCAACATCCTTTCTCCAGTGTATCCACTATCCTTCCTCTGCACATGTTCAAATCATCTCCACTTCCCCTCTCTAACTTTATTCCCAAACTGCTCAACCTGAGCTGTGCTTCTGATGGACTCCTTTCTAATCGCCAATGAAAATCTTCAGACTTTCAGCTCTCCATCTTCACCTCCTGTCTTTTTGCCAGTGCCATCACCAAACCATACATCACAGTAAGACTCACTAACATCTTGTAAACCTTCCCTTTCACTCTTGCTACTTTTCATCTGCACCCACTCCACCCTGCCTGCACTCTTTCTCACCTCTCTTGAGCATCCAGTTTCACTGATATACTAAATTCCAATGCTCTCCATCCTGGTCACTCCCAACAAAAATCTGGGCCTATAAAATTCTGCCACCTCCAGCTTTGTTAGCACCACCATCTCCAAGTCATACCTCCAGTTTTTAAATACAGACTCAAACATGACAATTTAAGTGTGCTCCTTATGACAAATAGCAAGTGAGAAAGATTACTTACTATTTTAACTTTCTATAGCTTTTTGTCCATCATAAGCATGAGAAAAAAACCATTATTAAAGAAGCCATTCATTTTTAATTTTACTGTACAAAAACAATACTGTAATAAAAACGACAGGACTTTGGTGTTTTCTGTTTCTTTTTTCTTCGTTAAGAAGATCCTTTGAGTTCTTTTGGTTCTATATTAGCGCAAAACAAAGAGCCGTTTAGCATTCCAAGGATTTTCCGGGAGTAGGCGTAAATCTGGTAAAAAAAAAATTTTTTTAGAAATTTGAATTTATTTATATTGTCAAATACGAGCCAGCCATTGTTGTTTTCACAACCTCAAGCTGTACTCAAAGAGCTTTCACATGGGTAAAAAAAACCCTCAATATAATTAGTCAACAATCAATCACAGAGCTAAGTGTCCAACTCTGTGTAAAGCACTTTGTTACTCGCTTCTATTCAATCCATAAATGCAGTTTTGTTCAGATATACTGTGGCTGTTAACAGCATTGTTTGCATTAACACAAGCCTCATCCTTGGCCGTCCTTCAGTGAGCCTACACAGCAATTGAGAGCAGTTCCATAAATCCTGTCTCTTCTTCATCTGTAGTCACTTTCATCTTGCCTAACCTTGTTTGCCCACCTACCTAAGCACACTCTATCAGCTCTAATGTAGAATGACAACATGTGGTTAAGATGAAAGCCTACCCATACCCATCCCCTCTTCGATGTGCTGATAAACTCTGCTCTGACTGACAGCAACTCCAGGTTCTCTGCACTCTGCACTCTCTTAGATCTGTGTACTCATCCTCTGGCACTCTTTTTTTCTAACAGCTTAAAGTATTAAACACGGAGACTTCTGACACAAAACACCTCAAAACAGACATGAATACATAGAAGAACCTCCGGGGTCCATTATAATTTTACACGGCTTCCGCAGCCATATGCTATCAGGATTTAAAGCTGAGAGGTATTGTAGACATGCAAAAAGCAAGCGGCTAAAACTGATTTTGTGCATCATTATTTGCATCAGATAGATTTAAAATAATATCACCAGGCTGACTAGAAAAATATCTGCATCCAAATATGCATCTGTGCTCTTCTTTGGCCGAAAAAGAAAGCCTAAAAACGCTGGCCATGATGCTGGATGATCTGAACAAGAGATCACTAAGATGATGCTGTTATCCCGGTACTTCTCTTAGTTTTTGATTATTCTGCCAGAAAATCCTGCTCACAACACTACAACAAATTGCTAAGGAGCAGTGCAAACAATCCAGAAAAGATTTAATGATGCAGTGTTAAAGTGTGGCACACAAGAAAGTTATTTTCCATAAAAGCTCTTATTTCGTCTGAATGCATATTCCTCACCTTTTCCAAAGAGAAAGCAAAAAAACCCCAAAAAAACAGGCAACTTATATGCTTGGTTCCATTAGCGCAGCTATTAGTTTCTTTTGTCTAACTACAATGAAACCCTTATTCTAGGAGATGAATAATGTGCCCCTAATTAGTGTTGCTCATTCAAATGCCTTGTTAGCCCTCATTAAAATGAGAGGTCAGCATCTAATCCTAATGATTTAATTGAATTAAATGTTCCCAGATTCAAACACATCCATGCTACAATACAGAGATGCAAAGGAAAAAAAAAAAACACCTGTAAAGGCTCTAAGAAGCAAAGCTGTTACTGACGAGACATGTTCTTCCTTTTTAAAGAAGCGACTTTTGTATTAACAGCCAATGTTTTGTGTTTCAAAAAGAAGGATAGTCAGTGTAATCCAGCATGCAAATATTTATGGCACTGTAATGTATCTCACTGAGGAAACACAACAATTTATTTGTTAAAGGAGCTTAGAATAATCCAAAAAACCTGTAAACGGTTTCTGGAGGTCACAGAAAACAAAATAGAATTTGAAGAAGTGTTAAATCTTAAGAGGATATAAAACACAATATCATCAGTATAAACATGGATTTTGCCGTACGGAGGAGCAGTAGTCCAATGTCCAAATGACAACTGAGTGTGTCAGCGCAACTTTAAAGAAGAGATATGGTGTAACAAGTGTAGCATTAAACTAATAAGACTCAGTCTTCCTTTTCTTTGTCAAAAATCCCTGCAAACAGCAACATGCCGTCTCCTTAGAACAGTTTTAGCTTCAGCAGCATTTCAGCTGTCAGCTGAACATTTTGTCCTGTAGATGCTTTCCTTGAACTTTTTACACAACATACATTAAATGCTATGGTCAGCAGTGAGTGACATATGTGTCACTGAGATCTAAGTCATCATCACTGATAAGCTTAACTCTGGGCTATGAGAACAAAAACAAAAGAAGCAGCAAACCTTTATCATGGCTGCTCACTTTCTGGGCAGGATTTACTGTTAAGGGAATAGAGTCGTAGTTTGTATCTTCTTTTAAATGTACTTTAGGAAGATTTCAGTGCAGTAAAAGCAGGTGTAAAGTGCAGGCTTTTGTTATTTTACCTGCTGAAACACATTTACTTGACATAATTTTGAGTACACGGTACATATGTAGCATTCATGTCACCATTTAGCAAAAAACTGCAGGAAACTTACAAGTGTCGCCAATTTCTTTTGTATTTAAATACTAACATGTTGTCATTTTAAATCACTCTATATAGCATTATTATCACGTTGACCTTTAAAGTCTACTGACTTTGAAGGAGGTCAAATGTGAAATGATATTTTAGATCTCTATTTGGTACTTTCTATATATTGATAATACACACCACAAATGCTCAGTGGTCAGAGGCTGGGTTCAGGATAACGCCAATTTAGTTTGACAAAGCTTTGTAGCAGTAAAAGTAATCACACTGCATGATGGGAGGCGGATACATAGATCCATGACTATGTTCAGAACATGATCGTGCCGTGCAGCAGGACACTTAACCTCCTAGGACCTGGCGCCCACATATGTAGACATTACATTTTGGGTTACTTAGACCAAACTACTCAATTCTGCTCTACAAGGGCCTGATATCCACTTACGAGGACATTATACTGCTACTGTTCTATCGAAATTTTAAATGAATATCCTCGTATGTGGCTCTCATTTTTCTTAGAAACTAAAATTAGGTTAAAAAAAAATCTGCTAATTCGTTGTTTTTACATTTATCAGGCCCCAATCAGCCCAAATATCAAAGAGAAATTAAAAATGTATGCTGTGGAAGAGTTCGGGTCTTAGGAGGTTAATGTTAAACTCGTTGGGGGGGCTGCTCAGTAGGAACAGTCTTACCCACACGTGATGTTATTTTCTGTGATTACACGTGTATGACATGGGAGAAAAAAAATGCAAACAAATGAATTTTGCTAATCTTTATGCTGGCTGCAAACTGTAGCTCAAATCATAGAAAGAGGGTCGGAAAGCACAACACCAATCCATCTGACCAAATAAGAGGTGCTAGTAATTAGCCATGAAACAAAAACACGTCATCAGAAAATGTTATATATCCTGCAACGACACAATAAAACCCAGCCCTAAACATATATGCCTGGGTTCAGAAATGCACCATCAAGCAACCCAAGCTTAGCTAAAACCCCAAATATCTTATGCTGAGGATACTTTGAAACATCCATAAATTAATGAAAAATCTGGTGCGTCAACAATTTTAAAAACCCCGTGCCAATCAGATATAATCCATTCCATAAAAGCATTTCTCAAAGATCTCTTAATCCTCTTATGTGTCACTTCTAACTAAGGCGTTGCCGTGTAAGCATGAACTGAATAAATACTTTCTAAAAAATAATGAAAAGAAAAATGGAGGCACTTTGGCAAGGACAGCTCCCCATGCTCAAGGTTTGGGACAACAATACTGCAGGCTCAAAGAAATGCAAGGGCATATGACGGAGAACAGCCTGGTTAACACAGCAGGACTGAACACAGTGGTACATTTCAGGGAAAAAAAAACATAAGACAAGGCAAGCCAAGAAACGCTGCAGACGGTCCTTTTATTGTAACATCACAGCAAACTGGAATACATATTTCACTTTTCTTTGTGTACCAGGCAGAAAAGAGAGTGACCTTTTATCTTCATGCTCTTTTTGTCCCGTTCTCCTTCTCTTGTTCTATCATATCTGATAGCATAGCAGGGACATCACAGATGCCCGACAAAGGTAATTGATAGTCAGGTCTTTGGATAAGAGATGTCTGTCCAGACCCGGAAAGGCTGTAAATTATCTGATGTATCTGTTTTTGCAGTTTATGGTGATTGAGCTAATTTAAAAGCAGTGATAAGATTGTACAGTAGAGCTGTCCCGAAGTTTAGCCAAGGAGACTTTAAGAGGAAGCCGACTTTCCACTTCCCTCTTAAGAGTCGCAGAGTGCAGTGCCACTGGGCATGCTAATTAGAGCTAACTAACAGCATGGTGGCTTAAATGAATCCCATTCATTAGTATGTTGTCACCACTTTAAGTTTATTTTATAGCAATATGAAAAACTAGGCTATTGTCTTCTGACTTGGCCTGTGGGTACGGCAGCCAATATGTTGGGGCTTCTGGTATAAACTGACATCCTGTTCAATTAGCCGCCTAGATTTAGAAATCTAAACGAGTGAAATACTTATTTCAGTCAATCATCACTGATGACCCTAAACCTAGGCTATAAGAACACAAACAAAGTACATCAACATTCTAACGGACACATATCAAAAAATTATTTTTTTAGCAGGATGTGAACTCAAAAAACACAGCTTTGTTGCTGGAAAAAAGCAAAACGGTACAAAACTAAACTGGGAAATTCTAATGACCATTCACACGGGGAAACACAGGGAGAGTCGCACAGCTATGAGGGAGGACACGACACGTAACTGAGGGAGACGCGGACATAAATACACAGAAGGATCATGAGGGAAGCGAGAACACACAGCTGACACGAATAACCATGATGAGACCGTGGAAGAGCAAACACAAGATGACGGGAGACTATCAAAGTAAAACAGGAAGTACACAGAGACGCAGACTGGAGGGAGAGAGAGGACACGGGGGAAACTGCTAAATAACCAAGGAACTAAACAGGATAACTAGACCCTATAGAATAAACTTAAGACTAACAAAGTGAACTTATACATAAATCATAATACAAATACAAAATGACACAAACACAGGAAAATGCAAAACACTGTGTCAAATGACCCGGGACAAAAATGGCTCATATGCACCGATGTCTACAAGGTCAACTTAATGGGTGAAAATGGACAAAAAGCCTTGTTGCTTAGAAACTATGACTCCTACAAGCATGATGTGTACTGTCAACACACAGAAAATACCATATATGTGTATTTAAAATATCATGCCACAATTGACCTTTGACCTCTTTGCGGTCAAATCAGATCAAACTTGAATAAAACACATTTTATCTTTAAAACTATGCTTAAAACTCTACTGACTTTCTTTGTAAAGGCAATAATTAGTAAATGATCCTGTTATATGGGGATTCCAAATATCACATTTAGTGAAACCCAAATATCATGTCACATTTGACCTCTGACCTCCATTTCACATCTGGCTTTCTTTTGAAAAAAAAAATTGTTATATCTTTAAAGTATATGTTTTTGGTGTTTTTTAAACCTAATAAGGAGTTAAATCTTTCCTGCACGCAACCAGTCTCCTCAATTCCAAAAGATGGATATCACTTGGTGTACAAACTAACAACAACAAGTAACCAGAAACCTCATAGCACCACTTCTCATTAGAGATCATGTTTACATTACTGTTAGTGTGATCCCCTCTCCACTCCGCATAAAGGGAAACTAGCAAAAAGAAAGAGCAGTGTAAATGGTGAGTGCTAAAGCAATAAACAATGCTGCATCGGTGCAATGTAAAGGCAAAATTGATCGATTTCTAGGTAGGTGAACTGAGCAGTCTTTGAGGGAGCCAAATTGATAGGTCGCCCCCGAAATCACTCTTCTCCAAACTGCTATTTAAAAACGCTTTTGTAACTCTCCACCACATAGCGAAGCAAAACACCACTCTTCAGCTGTACTTTGGATTTTGTCGTCATCTTTTACGGTGCAGACACAGGCTTTGCTTCGTGGACGCCGTGCAGAGGAGGAATAATTAGAATAACTTTCAACCTACATGTGGAACACGAGTACTGGAAGATAGAGTTGAAAAAGTCTGAGCTTGTTTCATAATGTCTGTTTAAGACCCCATACTGCTGAAACCTCAGTCCGACTCATATTACCATTCAGCACTTATGCTTTCTAAGTGCTAAATGTACTGTGCCATACATGCACAGTACATTTAGCACTTATTTTAACCTGAACAAGACAAAGTGCCTTTCAAATGGCTCTCATACACTGATGGTGATGGAGAAGTTGATGTTATTCAAGGACATATGGGAAGGGATTTCTAATGTTTTTACAATGCGTCATTGTCTTAACTGTTGTTGCCACAAAAGTTGACTTTTCAAGAAAACATATGCATGTGATGAAGCTAACCACTGATGCTTATCTGGGGTTTTGTTTTCAGGCTGAAACACCAGGCAGGGATTTTCAGTAGATTTTGTTCTGGATACTGATCACAAACCTGCCCTTTTTTCTATGCAGGGATGAATCTACATTTAAAGGCGAGCTTCTTGTACAATCAGAAGAATCGGTAAGCTGAGGGATGGTCCGACCTAAGACCCCTGCTGTGATATTCTTTGGATGTGTCTTGTTTTCTGGTTTTGAATTTGCTGGTGAGTAATTTGAGCTGGGATTCTGCAGAGGTTTTATGATTACTGCAAGATTTTATAGTTCTTATTTCTGTGTTTGTTGTATTTTTGGATTCCTGCTTTGATTTCTGTGTTCTAATAGACCGCAAGCTTCATTTGCTGTGACATATCTGAGCCTTTGATTTCTGTTTTACCTTACAGTTATTCTAATGATGAGTTCCACTTTGCATCCTGTTTTTTGGTCCATGTGTTGGTATATGTTAGTAGTAGCTCAAGTTCCCTCCATGTCTATCTATGATTGTGTTTGTCCTTCAGTGTTTCCTTGACTCATTTTCAGTGTATTTCCTGTTGGGTTGTTTACATACATCATGCCTGTATCCAACTTTTCATTTTTGTTTTATTTTGAAGGTTAATTTCCTTGGTTTCCTGTGAGTCTCCCCGGAATGTCTTTACCTGTGTGTGATTACTCTCTCCTGTGTCTCATTACCCTCCCGTTGGGTATTACATCTAATCAGCCCTCTGTGTAACAGCCCTGTCTTCTCCTTACTCTTTGTCACAGTGTCTGTGCACAGTGTTTGTTCCCTGTTTCCAGCCCTGCCTTATTCCTCGCTCCTTTTTGAATTATTGTTTATTCACCTTCTGGACTTTGTTATTTTGGACTTTCTGCTATAGCCTATATTAAAGGCTCAACCTTTGTGGATGAAAGTTGGCCTCCTGAGTCCTGCATCGTGCACTCCTCATATTGTGACATCTACAGTGTAAAGTGATGAATGGACTCTGGTGACCTCAGAGTCTGCTGCTATATCTCTATTGTCTACTTGCATGTACAGAAACATAAACAGCCATAGGCAAAGAATTGCTAATATGTGCATGTACATTGTTAACAACTGAACTATGACACTAGTTTTTGAGATGGTTATCTTCAGTTATTAAAACATAAAAAAATCATGTTTTATATTTATTACAAACAACCAGCCCTATTATATTCAAATAGGGGAAAAGTGAAAAAAGTCTGTAAAAGGTCATCCCTCACGCAGCCGTGATCTCTGCTTTCTGCTACGCTTCAATGCAAAGATAAAATTAGAGTGGATGAAACTTAAAGAAACTTTAATACAAAGCAGTAGAAGACTGGGCTGTACATATCTTCTGCCGCCTCTTTCTCCCCTCTTCACCTCTGCTGACTGCGTGATTTTAATTCATCTTGCTTTTTCTTTCCCCTCTCTTGATTAATCTTCATTCTTTTGCTGCATTTCATTTGAATAGTTTTTCTTCTCCAGCCTTTGCCGAGGATGACTCCCATCCAGAGAGAGCGGGAGATGATGAGTGTGCCTCGCCTAAGTGGCTGCAATCAATTGTGATTAGTGGCTGCTGCTACTTTTTGAGAGGAGCACATCAAAGTTTTATTATTGGGTGTCAGAGTGGGCGAGACGGGGTGGGGCGGGGGTAATTACACTCTTATACCCAGCCTCCTCACCACTCTAGGAGGTGAAGTCCATGCTTTCTAGCTTTTGTCACCACCTAAATCCAGTCTATTACTTCAGTCATTGTTAACAGTCATAGTCTCGCTGTGACGCCGCTGACCTTATTCTTATTTTCAGTTTACTAATATATTTATGCTTTTAAATTCATTGGTATCGTCTTTTCTTTACGTCAAAATCATGTAAAGAACTTTAGTAACATCTGCTTTTGAAGAGGACGCTGCTTTTCAGGGCCACTAAAATATTTCTTCCCATCAAGCTAAAAATCCCAGCTCTGTTCCCGTTTATAACACTCTTCTTTATATCTGGTTACACAAACCACACTTTTATTTATGCTAAAAACAAAGTTAAATACTTAGCTGGTAGTTATTTGCTAGCATACCTAAAGATTGAAACATTATTTTTATTATTAACAAAAAAGAAACACAGTTAGGTCCATTAATATTTGGATAGAGACATCTTTGTTTTTATCATTTTGGTTCTGTACATTAGCACAAATTGTTTTTAAATGAAACAAGTTGAATGGCAGACTTTCGGCTTTAATTAAGTGGGTTGAATTGTGAGCATTTTTTAAACACAATCCCTTCATTTGAGGCGCTCAAAAGTAATTGGATAAATTAAATACCTTAAAATAAAATGTTAATTTCTAATACTAAGCTGTTTTTGAATAGAGGACGCTGCTTTTCAGAGCCGCTAAAATATTTCTTCCCATCAAGCTAAACATCCCAGCTCTGTTCCCGTTTATAACACTCTTCTTTATATCTGTTTACACAAACCACACTTTTATTTATGCTAAAAACAAAGTTAAATACTTAGCTGGCAGTTATTTGCCAGTATGTAAAATAACTGAAAATAAAATGTTAATTTCTAATACTTAGCTGAAAACCCTTTACTGCCAATGACAGCCTGAAGTCTTGAACTCATGGACACTACCAGATGCTGGGTTTCCTCCTTTGTAATGCTCTGGCAGGCCTTTACTGCAGTGGCTTTTAGTTACTGTTCGTTTGTGGACCTTTCTGTCCAGAGTTTAGTCTTCAACAAGTGAAATGCATGCTCAGTCGGGTTAAGATCAGGTGACCATTCAAGATTATTCCACTTCTTTGCTTTGATAAGATCCTGGGTTGCTTTGGCTGTATGTTTTTGGGTCATTGTCTATCTGCATTTAGCAGGATTTGAACAGACAGTATGAACACCTCAGAATTCAGTCGGCTGCTTCTGTCCTGAGTCCCATCATCAATAAGCACTAGTGTCCCAGCCACGCACGCCAAAGCCATTGCATGTGTTTTACACATGATGTGGTATGTTTTGGATCATGAGCTGTTCCACAGCTTCTCCGTACTTTTTTCTTGCCATCATTCTGGTAGATGTTGATCTTGGTTTCTTCTGTCCAAAGAATGTTTTTTCAGAACAGTGCTAAAAACATCCATCTAAAAAAGCCAGCAAAGTCCAATCTAACGTTTCTATTCTTGAGCTTTATGAGTGGCTCGCATTGTGCAGTGAACCCTCTCTATTTACTTTCATGCAGTCTTCTCTTTATGGTAGACTGGGGCATTGATACGTCTACCCTCCTGGACAGTGTTGTTCACTTGGTTGGCTGCTTTTAAGGGATTTCACTTCATCATGGAAATAAATCTGCGATCATCCACCGCTGTTGTCTTCCGAGGACGTCCAGTTCTTTTTGCTTTAATGAGTTCATCAGCACTTTCTTTCTTTCTTTCTCAGAATTTACTAAACTGTAGATTTTGCCTATCCTACATTTGTATCAGTATCTTGGATAGATTTTTCTCTTTTCACAGCTTAAGGGTGGCTTGTTTCACATGTGGTCAAAGAGCTCCTTTGGCTGCACTTGTCTGTTCACAGCAAAATGCTCCAAATGCAAAAACAACCCTTCAGATGTACCTGTACCTGGTCTTGTAAATGACTAGCTTAATTATACATTTCATTTATTTTTTATTTCTTCAACCACTTAATGGGAAAACTGGCTGAAATTACCGCACCAGCCTCACTTAAAATGTGGAGTATCAACATTGTAAACAGATTTTTTGGGAATGCCCCAAATTATTCAGTCTCTCGTGTCTAAAAAGAAACCCACCTTGCAACATGTTCATTCTAAGAGAAAGACAGCAATGCACGATAATGATCTCCTCATATTTGAAGACAGATGCACTTTGTGAAGAGCTGTTTAAAAAACTTCAGTGGTGAAAGACTTGCGAGGCAGCTCGTCTCAGCTGGACTCCATCCATCTGTGTCTCCTTGAAATTAACACTCTAAATGTATTTCTGTCAAAGATTAATATAATGAGTTACTTTTTCTTTACCCTGGTAACACTAACCCTGTATTTTGGAGAAAAGAAGCAAAACTGACTTTTTGTGTGAAAAAATCTTTTTTGTTGTCAATTAGGATTTTATCCTTGATTGCCAAGACTCGAACTAGAACTCGCCTAGAACTAGAGTCAGGGTTAGGGCTGGGCTGTCACGCCTTAAGCAAATGTTGACCATTCTGAAGCAGAGCGAGGTCTTACTGTCAACTGAAGGACATCTTTCACAAACAGCAGTATCTGATTCTCTAGGAATTAGACTGGGTTGAAATAACAAGGTTATTAGTTTGGACTGAAATGAACAGTGGTATCTGTATACATAGTTATTTGTCAGCTGTACTGCATGTGCTCAGAAGAAGCTCTATACTGTAGCGTAGACGTCTGCCTAATGAGCAAAAGCTCCCTGGTTTTATCCCGGGAAAAGACACAAATCCCTTTGGGGTTGTGTCAGGAAGGGCCGGCCTCAGGCATAGGAAGAAAATCAAACAAGCCGAGCTGCCTGTTGCGGTGACCCCTTGTGAATAAAGGAGCAGCCGAATGTAGCTTTCTGCTTTATATTTTTATCACACAAAACAAAACTGCGTATCACATGGGTCAGTATCACTAATGTGCTAAATGGTTACAAATCTACCCGTTAAAGAAGAATGAAAAAAAAAAAAAACTCAGAATGTGTAATTTAAATATAACGAAATGTTTATATTTAAGATCCATCTGCAAATAAAGTTACAGTACATTTCATTGAACTGATTTCCTCCAATTCTGTATGTCCACCTTTCTGCATAAGGACTGAATTGATCCTCCTGGTGATAACTGACACGAGTTCTGCTGAAAAATCTGTGAAGTGTTGCCATTTCTCACAGACTTCACCTCTCAGCTGCATTTTACTAGAGGGGTTTTGTTACTCTTGCTTCCACCTTAAAAGAATTCAAAGGTGTTGTTTTGGACTCTAAAATAAAAAAAAAACAATTTATGTTATGTAAGAGTAACAGTAAGGTAATACATAATAGGCTTGATTCCTCTTTCTCTAGTTCATTCTTGGAATATATACAAATAGTTTGAGTTAAAGTATATCATTTACTGTATTAAGTAGAGCTGGTGCTGGAAATTATACACTGAGATTAGTCAACACTCAATGCATTAATGAAGCACGGTACTTGACTTTTCATTAAGTATTAATTTTGTTACCTCGCTAACATATTGCAGGTGTATTTTTTTTTAGTATTTATGTATATACGTATATCTTTTTTATGTATATATCCAACACTCCAGCTTTACAATACAATTTAGCTGCATAGGTATTCTGGGTTTATTTTTGTACTTTCACCTGGCTTGTTAAGCTGCTGTCACAAAAGCCTTCTACCTTGAACCTTGCAAGCCTCCAGTGGAAAAATCATCCACTGCTCAAGAAGCTGCAACTGTACCGATCCTCCACGGGAGAACAAGGCTGTGTGTGTGTGTGAACGCCCTTCTTAGCCCTTTTATACAAGTAGCTGGGTAGGTGTGTATTTGAAGTAGAACATACTGTCTTTGCCTTACTGAGTGGTAATGGAAGCATGTATGAGTAGATTCATGAACATAAGCATTTGGGAAAAGAATAGGGACGAACAGGCAGCCCAACATGTATTACTAGATTTTGTTCCTCAAGCCAAACAGATATGCACTTGTGACAGTAGGTTTTATGGTAGGGGTAAGATGTCTGTTTAATTAGTCTAAGAAATAGTGAATCTGGTTAACATGGAAGGAAAATTTTGACATGCATTACAGGGATACCCTCCAGACATTCACCAATGGTCCTAGCAGACCTCCTAATTATCAATATATCAGTGGCAATTCTGGAATAATTCTTAATTTTAAAAGCCAATTAAATGAGTGTGCATTTTCTTTCTGACAATGGTGAAGTTCTCATAAGATGCAAAAATGGTGCAATATCTAAGTCTTGCTGGCACAGTGATCACCTATTTAAAATCTTATCAGCCACCTGAATGGCAGTTTCTAGTTGTTATCAGCCCCAGATATCACCCATAAGTGGCCTCCTCTGGCTCCTAGTAGATAGTTATTACCTCATTCAGCATCAGTCATTCTGCCCCGCTGAACCAAAGAAAAGGACAACGTGCTTCAAGGTTAAAACGGCAACACAATTCTGCACTGGGAGAAGAGAGGCGGCAGAGAAGCGGCAATGGCCTAATGCTCTAACGTGACTTTTTTTGGCTTTTCTTTTTAATCTTTTTAACAGTTTAGATAGGTTGAGGCACAAAGGAGAAAAACATACATTATTTTATAAAGTCACAGTCGTTAGCTTACGCCAACATTTGCCACCAGATTTAGCTTTCCTACATAATCATGGCATTGCATGTTTATCACTCATTACATTGAGTGGATCACAGCCTGGCTAAAACGTAGAGCACGCTGTCTTCTTTTATGTGTGCAACTGATAACTGATAACAGCCTTTCGATGAGCTGAAAAGTCCCAATTCAGGTGTGATATTAGCTGTTGCCAATGTATATTTTCCTATAAAACATGAGGCAGTTTGAGCAGAAACCTGCCAGCTGTGTTTTTACTACTGCTGACTTCGAATGGAGCACGGCAGCACTCACATAATAAAAATGTCATTGTTTCATTGAAATATCACCATCTGTGCAAACGCTAGATGCTAACATCAGTCTGTACTAAAGGGTCGTATGTTTTACTCTGCACAGAACTAAACCACTGTAGATTAGACTGAGTTAAATACCAAGCCTTCTTATGTTACTCTTGAAACATCTTTAGACTGGTTTTTATTATTTAAAGTAGCACTGGGAATAGACTTCAGGTAATCACTGTCAGAGGTTAAGAGGACCCCTGATGACAATGGTTGCTTTTGTCAAGGAGAGGAGGCTTCATGAAAGTCTAAGTTCATGTGATATATTCTGAAGCTTGACAAAAAAAAGAAACCAAAAGACACTGGTGTCTGTTGGTGTCTCCCAGTATTATAGAAGCGTAACACTGAATTGCTGAATTAGCCCATAAAATGTACAAAACAGTGTTTTTCTGCAGAGCTGCAGAGGCGGGGATGTAAAATGAAAAGCAGCCCAATACTTGCATCTCATGGCACTCGATTCCACTTCAATGAAATTGATTAAACTGAGTAAAAATGTTTACAGAAAGCATAAGAACTGCTTTTGGTGAACATAAAGTGTAACTGAAGGATGACCAATAGTCAGGCTCCTCGCTAAAAGTAACTGGAGCCAGTTTCAAAGCACTCTTCTTTTTCTGTCTCTTTACTCCTTCTTGCTTTCCATCTCACACTCACAAAGATAATCCACCATTGCGAATTCAGACTGCGATGGCAGATGTGATATTTTGAAGGGGGCAATGTTGTTTGGAAGCAGCCTAGTGGAGGTTATGTCATAATGAAGCAGTGCAGCTGCAGCGAAGATGCCTGGGAGGGATCACAGAAGATCAAGGAGCCTGCGTCAAAGACGAACACCTTGCCCTTGACAGCCAGCTTGTGGGAGTCAGCTCACCGTGGCTCGGCACAACAGCAGATAAATACCAAGTTCGCTTTAGCATACGCATGAGGGCTTTCAGCGAGCGTGCCCTTGTATAGTATATAGAAGGTGCATTTTGAAAGGCGATGAATGAGGAGGGAGTAGTAAATGTGAAGGAGGCCCTGGCACTCCACCTCACCGGGTGCTTGGATGTCTCTGGTGAGTCATAAAGTATAAACCATTAAGTAATGAGTGTATATAAACAGTGTGTTTGTGTTTATGCATAGAGTCTTAACTGAAGACAAACACCAAAAAATGAACAGAACTGGATTTACACACTGCAAATGCAGGTTTACACTAGATTTGCAAAGCTGATGTATGAACCTTCCTTTTTTCAACTTTGAAATAAAATAGTGAAGGCTGTGGGAAACTTTATGCATAACTACAAAAAGTAACTAAAGCCAAATCTATATATATTGCAGGACTGATATATCAGCCAGTCTCACATATGTAGGTTTCAGAAGGCAAATAGAAACAGTAAAAAAGAAAAAAAAAAACCCCAGAAGAAACACCCTTCAACTGTGTTATGTATGTTGATGTTAAACAGTTTGCCCACCAGAGGGCACTGTGCAATTGTCTTGTTGGTAGCAGAACATCAGGCTGATCCGAGCACAGCTGGGCAGGGCGTAAATGACTCATCCATGACTCGTGGCAGTAAAACAAGGTTACTTTTAAACTGCACTGTTGTAGTATCTTAGTTAGGACTACATAACTACATAAATCTGCTCATGTTCTGCGTGTCTGACAGAAAAAAAATAATGGCAACCACCAGTGCTACCCCTCAGCTTTCTAGTTGATAGACCTATGGTATCGATTTCAAAATCGTACATTGTTCATTCAAAATCAACATGTTCTCAAATTACTCTGACCTCAAGGCCAGGGTCACTTATATTCGAACTCGTCTGAGATTTTTTTGTAGATATACCTACGGTATTAATTTGAAAAGGGCTATTTGAAAACTTGACCTCTGAGCTTGAAGTCGAGGTCACTGATATTCGAACTTATAAGCACTTCTGTAGAAACACCATTAAAAAATGGATCAATGAAGCTTGTATAAAGCACCCTGACTGCTCACAGTGAAATAAGGAAAGGGGAACTTTAACAAAAAATGGACCAAAATAAAGGGCTAAAACCTAACAGACTATAATTTAATTGTTACTTGAACTATAATTAAGGGTTATTTTACTGTTAACAAACAATTTGCTAGTTGATGTACATCTCTACCCTCACTATGGTTACAAGCTCTAGGTAGTGGCCAAAAGAGTGAGATCATGGACACGTGGTGCAAGTTAACTTCTTCTGAATGGTGGCTGAGCTAAGGGCTTATTTGTGAGGGACTCACTACACCTCCTGGGTATCTGGTTATGATGCCTCCAAAACACCTCCTAGCTGAGGTGTTTCAGAGATGTCCAACTGTAACGTCAGACCCAGGATGTGTTGGACTGAAGCTAGCTTGGAAATCAGGTTTCCCTGATTAGACTGTCTGTATGTTCAAACACGCGTAGTTATCTTTAATGGTGACTTTAATTCAAACTGTGGTGAACTTTGTAACTCGGTTTTTAAGTGCTGTACAAATAAAGTTATTATTATAATTAATATCAAAAAGGCAGTGCACACAATGTGTGAGCTGTGCACTGTAATTTTTTCTAGGGTTAAAAACAGCCAACAAGCGTAATAAAGGTACTTTTTTACTAATACTTCTGTCTTTTATTAGCCTGAGTTCTCATGACTTACATGTTAGCAAAAAGAGCTCACTGCCATCAAACAAGGAGCAACCGTTTGTCTTTTCCATTGGATGAATTTAATAGTGATATTAATACTCCCTTTCATTATTTCTTGGACTTATTTAGCTGCTATCTTCCTTTTGCTGCTAAATGTTATATTTACCCATTCATTGGGCCACACACAGATCAAGAGACTTGTTGGTGCCCCCCTGGCAACCATGGGTCACTAGGAGAAAGATGTGTGTTCCTTGACTGGTTGTCAAGTGGTTTGCTGCCTGTTGGTGGCTGAAATTGATTGCATCAAGGTATGCAGAGCTGCACCAAATATCTCCAAGTGGTTGTTTGGTTGGTAGAAAGTTTAGGAAGTAGCTAACAGTTTGCACGCCAACTTGACTCCAAACATTTGCAAACTACTTGCCAAGTGGTTGTGAAACTGTGAAAAATGTGACACAAAGTGGAAATGCACACCAGCCATCTATACAAGTTCAAGTTTGTGAGTGTTTGCAGATAAATCAAGTCTAAATACAGGTGACTGCGACAATGTGATGAAGAAAATAACAAGGTTTTGGTGTAGTACTGTAGTAGTACTGTACCTGTTTGTGACTAATGCCACCTGATGAAAGACGACAACCTCCAGCAACATCTTAGCAACGTATTTTTCCCTAGCAACAGGAGGCTGTCAGGGGTCAGGGACTGGTCTCTATGTCTGAGTGACTAAAGGCTCTCACTGTGCTGCATCATTCTCACATCAGTGCATCATCTTTACTGTTTTATGATAATTTTAGGTACTGCATTGGTCTCCTGTTAGCATGGCAACATCACTGTGTTGCATCCCACAGCGACCGAGGTGATAAATACATAAATCTTAGCATTAATGCATTATATTGTTGTTTGAGAAGCAGCAGTTATTTATACACAAACCTTTTGGAAATTAACAACCGCAAAGTTAGCTGCTTTTCTTTTTTGTCTTTAATTACAGTATTAGATTATCATGTGGTGGAACAACGATACAAACTGTGAGAAAGACACAGAGCGTTACTTTCTCTGCTCGAACGCTCACTCAGCTTTTGCTTCAAATGTTAGAGAATGCATCTTTGTTCAGTGCCAGTGTGTAGGAGGAAGGTTAGATACACACAGCGATATACACACACACACACACACACAACCGGTCTTGTATGGGTCAGGCTGAGAGCGCAAGTGAGTGGAATAGTTGCCAAAATAACTCCATGTCACTGGTGAAGCCACTGACTGTGTTTTTCGGGTAATTTAGAGCGAAGCAATGTTCATGGTTGTCCTCTGACACATTTACCTTGTTGCTCTGATTATTCAGGTATGACAACAAGCACTGTTGTGATTGCAGTGTACGCTCTTTGTTTCTGAAAGTGATTCGAGTGCGACACAGCCATGCATCTCTGTCAGCACTGATGGCTGTCCGTGGAAAGCAGAGGACTCTGACACCAGAAACTACAGCTCATGTCCTGTCATCCGTGCGGCCTTAACCCTCAGAAATAAAACTAAATCAGTTTCTGTCCTCACAAGTAGAATTTATATAAATATACCCTCCCTGGGGCTAATTATCACTTATAGAGTGACTAAAAACGTATAGTATATTGCATTACTTACACAGACAGGCTGCGTTCAACCAACTACATAAAGAAATCGGGTTGACATTTCTGTATCTGTCTAAGCATCGTGGTGGTGCAGAAGTTAGCACAGTGGCACCAAACTATAAATATACTATGAGACTACGCTACTAGGGGTGTGCGATATGACCAAAATCTCATAAGACATTTATCGTCCCGACATAAATATCACGAGGAAAATTGACAAATTGACATTTTCTGTAAATTCTGTGAATCTCGGGCAGCTCGACTTGCATGAAGTGTTTCTGGGCGTTGTGTACATGGAGTCGAGTGTTTTGACCGATGCCTGAAACGATACATTTTTAGACATAAGTTGTAACGGTGTTCTGACAAACCATCCTACTTTGGCAAAACGTCTTACCGTAAGTAGTTTATGCACATTTCTGCTGTCACAGAGTAATTACAGCACAAATTTAAGTAGGTATGACGGTTTGCCACTTAACTTTGCCCATCAGAGTATGCTTGTAGCTCATACTCATAAAGCCAGGATGATTTGCCACTTCATTTTACCCGTTAAAGTACGCATGTAGGCAACATTCACAAAGGTAGGATGATTTGCCACTGAATTTTAGCTGTTAAAGTATGCTTGTAGGTGACATTCACAAAGGTAGGATGGTTTGGCACTTAATTTCGTGTTGTGCGCATGCGCAGAAACAGCGGGTAGGATGGTTTGTCAGGTAGGATGGATTCCCAGAACACTGGTCGCCATTTTCCTTGTGAGTATTTATTACACAGCGTGCTGCGGGGAAAAGCATGTTCTAACATTCGAGTCTAAGGTTTAATTTGAGCACCTGACGGCTCTTTTTTGCATCTGTAAACTCTTTCTCTCTTTCACGTGAATCTTGCGTAGGTGGTAGAAGAGGTTTGCCGTGTTCGAGTCTGAGGTGGGGACCAGTTTCCTGCATAATTTGCATAGTACAATTTTCTGGTCTGTGTCCGACTTTTCATAACCAAACCATGTCCATGCTACAGAGGTAGCCCCTTGTTTAGAAATAAGGTCCTCGATTGGTTTTAACCAATGAGTCATTGGTTTTGACTGGTCTATCTGTTCGTCATTATTTTGAAAAATCTCAACAGGATCTTCAGCTTTATTGTGAAAGGTTTATGTGGAAAATAAGCAGACAGCTCCGGAGGCACACGCTGGGTTTGCCGTCGTTGTTGCTAACGACAACGCGTAAAAACAGTCGCTTATCTGTCCGTAGTGTGGTTATATTTAATATAAGAGAAAGCGATAACTTTAAGAAATTAATATAGCCCCTACAGCGACCATCAAAACGATGAAAAAATATTGCCGTAAACAGTTTATTTTGTGACGCCGCAAAACAATTAATAGCGTAATATGAAATGATCGACGATTTCATATGGTCATCCGATATATATCATTATACTGAACACCCCTATATGTTACATGTATGAATAAACATTTTTTTGAAATTGCTAATTTCCAAAATTGCCACCAGAAGTTCAAGTCTAGTGTCTGTAAACCATAAGGTAATAAAAGTACTAAAATATTTGGTTAAGGTTGGGAAGAGACTTTAAAAAATACATTGGAGTTAAATTGAAATAGGTTGGAGTCCAGATCAGAATCTTTTCCTAAACTTAACTGCTTGGCCCAGGGCTGGAGGGAAGCTAATTTTCAGTTCAGGAGTTTTAGGCTTAAAGCAGTGAAGGCAATTAGAGGTTACAGTTCAGTTCTTACTATCCTGTAGTTTTTCTTATTGATGTGTTTCTTCTCAGTTTTCTCGGCAAAGTCCTGGTTTGGTACGCTCCAGTGTAACCGCTCACTATCTGTGCCCCTCTCTCTTTGTCCCTCAGCATGTGTTTGATAGTAAAAGGGGGGAAAAAAGCAGTAATTAATAAGCAGTCAGTCAGGGCAGCTATTGATTAAACAACTTTAATCCATTATTTATGTAATAATTAGATTTTAAAGTGTTTTTATATGGAGCTCACTGGGTTTAAATGGGCCATACATACAGTATAAAACTGATATGACTAGACTAGCACAATTTATCTGTTTTAGTTTGATTTTTTTTTTTTTATGTAAACACCAAACTATCTATCATCCCTGTGTGTGTGTTTAGTAAACGACATCATTTCATATATGCCGCTTGCGCTGGTATTCTACCTGTCCTCCACGGCTAATTGCTTTGCCATCATCGCTCTCAGCAGGGGACTGCATTTGTTCAGAGGCTACAAAACTATTTAATGAGCGAGACATTTTACTTCACGCACAGATTGTTCTTTAGGATTTCTCTGGAGATCACTTTTTTCCCTTTGAAATTACATTTAAGGCAAATCCTATGCAATATTTAGCTGCATAATTAATAGGCCATTTGACTCAACTGGGCATTTTTCTTGGTGACAGTTTGACAACACCATATTTAATAATAATTACCAGACGTCATTGTCCCTCACCAGTAGCTGCGTGCTCATTTGTTCTCCCGAACAAGTGTCTGTGATGGAACGACTAAGCTGCATGGGCTGGACCAACTGTAATGATTTAAGAGGAGCAAATTCCCTCAGGTGGCAGCAGCCATTTGATCTATTACCATCCAGAGTCTGTGGTGTCACATCTGTACAAAGTGGAGCATGTAGCCTGCTTTTAGAGCAGACTAACCAACATGATGAATGCTAAATCTAATTTTGCGACTTTATTAAGTGACCTCAGTGTAACCATACAAAACATCCTTTTGCTGCCAACATGAAACTTCTACCAGATATGGTCCACGTCGTCCTTTTTTCTTTTTAAATGTAAACTGCTAATAAAATTACATGCATTTTAACAGTCATTTCCAAGATACAGCTTGAAAACTATGAAAACTGCTAAGAGCAACGTGTATTTTAAGAGCAGGTCACCATTTTGCATGGCGGCTTAAAAAAACACAAAGAAACTGGCACAACAGAGAACAAAATATGTCCAGCTAAACACGGCTAATTAGAGCTGTGACACGATAACTGGGGAGGATAAGAATAAACACACAGGTCATTAAATGTTTGGGGGTATGAGCTGCTTTTATTGAAGCAGACATGCTGAGAGCTAAACATGGTGGATTATACTAACTTCGTCCTCTATTAATCTGGCTGCAGACATGTGGGTCAAACTTAAGATAAAATAAGATAAGATAAGATAAAACTTTATTAATCCCTCGGGTGGGTTCCTCTGGGAAATTCTGTTTCCAAAAAGCACAGCACCGACAGAAGTTACAGAGTTACAGAATATTATATATATATATATACACATATATAAATACAGAGACATATATAAATAAAATATACAAAGGGGATAAGTAGAATAAATAGGAATAAAAATAAAAATACAAGTGAATTGCACATTTCAAGTATGGAGTCTATTGCACTGTTGACTATTAACAAAAAGTATTGCACAAAAGGTAATTGCACAGTGAAGTGAAGAGGCACTACAGCTTACTTGTTCCCCCCTCCTTTGTCCTCCTGTTAAACAGGAGTTAAACAGTCTGATGGCGTGTGGGACAAAGGAGTTTTTAAGTCTGTTGGTTCTTGTCTTTGGGAGAAGCAACCTGTCACTGAACACTCTTCTGGTTGTAGCTGGTTAAAGTACTCTGGTTAAAGTAGCTGCCCGGAAATGCAAATAATGTAAGAAGAATATTAATTAATGACACACGACGTCATTGCTGGATGCTTTTTATGCTATTTAGTACATCACATGCAATATAAATGAAATAAAAGAGCATGTTATTGACATTGCTCTCCGTGTCAGAAGAGCCAATGAAAAATAATTAATATGAAATAAGCTCAAATTTCACCAGCACAAAGTGCCTAATTTTTAAGAAATACTGGGCTTAATAAATATTTCGCTGTGGCAGATTCCTACATAACAATCTAAAATACAAACTGCTTTAAAATCTGACTTTTTCTGCTTTTCCATGAAGTGCTGTTTGCAATGCAAATCTTTGTACGGGGAAGGACGTTAATTCTCGACCCAATTCATTCTCTGAAAGAGACCCAAATGCATCACAAACTGTGGGCTCTAACTTGTGAACGATGCAGTGAAGGGTCAGAGGGTCAGATTAGGGTTAATCTTTTCACACCGGAGTGCGTCTGCTCCTCTCCATCAGCCTATCACAGCAGCTGCGTTAGTATGCAAAGCCAACAAACCATGTGTGTAATTTCTGCAGAATGTTGCAGAGAGCAGTCAGGTGCTTAGCTGCAGTTCAACAAGATGAAAGACACATCTGCAAATCTCACTTTTGCAGAGAATTCTGATGCCACTGCTGAGATCGGTTGACACACAGCATTTCTTTTCTATATTGAAACGCTGGAACAGAATCGTTCCTGATTATCCTGCCCATGCAGGATGTCATCTGTCTGATAATCCGCCCCCCCACATCCAACCTGCCAAATTTACCCCGGTTATAATCATAAGTTACAATAATGAACAAACAATCTATTTTTATTATAGCACTCAATTGATTGTATATTACAACTGGATACGCAATTCAATGCAATTGTATTTGGCACCTTGAATTCAAACACCCATAGAGTAGACTGCAAATGTGTGCAGCCAGTTGTCAGCAGTAGATTGTGGTCTTGATCCTGTGCTGTTACGTTACATAGCAATCCAGTTAAATTCATCTAAGCAAATTTGCATCTCCTCTAGTTAACAGCAAAGCATCCTGGTATATTTCAGGATGATGTCAGGCTGTAGAAGCAGTAAAGTATCTGTAGAACGCAAACAAGCATTCATCAGCTAAAGCCGCTGGTTGTTAGACGTCTCTTCGATAAGCGATTGGGGTTTGTGATTTTAGACAACCATTTCTAATGGTCGAGAAACACCCAGTCCTTAAGAAAGTCCATCTAAAAATATTGCTTACTCGGGTGAAGGGTGAAGTTGGGTAATGCAGCAGCGACCAGACACCAATGACCCGAAACATGTTAGTAAATCTAATATAGAAAGAAAAAATTGTGTGTGTGTGTGTGTTTGTGTTAGTCCATGTGTCCTAAGACCGTCAGAGACCAGAGGTCCAGAGAGCCAGTCACACAAAACATCCAACAGCAGAAGAGGAATTGTTCCTGAACTTTGTATAGGCCTGATCTGCTGCCATGGGAAACACTTTTCGGAGGTGTTTCCTTCTCAAAGGAGGTTTGACCAGTTATTTAATCTGAAGGTTCACTGACTTCTTCCCACAGCAGCGGGAATGTTTAAAGGAGGGGTGCTGAACTCAATTTCACTGAGGTCCACACTGGGGAAGGGGGATCACTTTGAGGGTCAAACATATGTGAATTATTGTTATTTTGTTTAATTTTCTGAAAAATAAAAATAAAAATCTTAATAATATTGTTGTATTGTATGTTCCACATAAAGGCTTCCAAAATAAATAAAAATCAAGAAGCTGTCTAACCATGGTATATCCCATGCATTATACACCCTAGTGTTCTGGCATGAAATCTGATGCACATAGAAAATGTAAAATACTGCTGTTTTGATAAATGTTCTCTTTAAATGGACAACCTGACTTAGTCATTTACTTTGCTATGACTACACTTGTCCTAATACCTCCATCACTCCAGATCCTCCAGAATTTGTTTGTAGCTCCAAGCCTTTAATCGTTACACCACAGACTGTCCCAGGCCTGTAGCCTCATATTTCTGCTGTTGCATCATTCCAATACGACAACGCACAATATACAAGATTGTCTCCTAGCATCTCTATTTCCTCAGTAAAAACACACAACTAAGTCTAACACTACTACTGAAATCATCTGCCATCAACCATAAGCTAGCTTTAATTGCTTTTGAGAAGGAGCGCTTCCTGGATTTCGACCCACTTCTCTTTGAGGTACTGTTTGGAAGTGACACGTATAGGCTCAAAAACTCCCAAAAGGCACTCCCTTTTCAAAGTAAAACTAAAATTCCTTTATTTTGATGGAAAGGTTGTGCAAAAAAATTATTCCATGTCGTGCCGGATTTAGTTGTATTCACAAAGGCTAATCGGCTAGCTCAAACAAAATGGAAAGAAAGGTAAGTTATTAAATTTCTAAAATCTCCAATGCACTACCCTAGAAAAACTAAAAGCCTGATTCTACCCAATGCTTGAATACTTAGCAACCAAAAGCAACAATAAAGTCCAATCAGTCTGCTAAATTCATGTTGGTATCTCATTATCAGAATGGACAACTCTCTTTGGCACGTCGCATTGTAATGTAAAAACGCTGACATTTAAAACTGAAATAGGCATCAGCTGCTTCACTAATTGATTTTCTTTTACAAAAAGAGTCAATTTACTTTCTTACGTCAACACACTCAAACACACAAAAATATAGCCTAATTAATAAAGAATGGCAGTGAAGTCATTCAAGGTTGTACAACACTCACGCCTCATGTCTCTGAAGTAGATTGTCTGTCTGTTGGGGTTGAGCAGCTGGATAACGGAGTCGTCATTGTTCTTCACCCGGCAGCTGATGATCGCCATCTCTCCCTCCACCACGGTCACGTTGTCTGTCACCAGGTTCTGACTCACCACTGGACAAAACAAAGACACAGACACAGAAATTACGTTAGCATATGTACATATATATATATATAGATCTTCAAATATCGAACAGATGATATGTAATTCTACTTTTTTTGACCAACTGTTTTAGTGCAATGCAATATTTAATGAGTCAACATTCAGCAGGTGGTGGACCAAGCCAGCTTAATATGTGTCCAATAAACAGGAACTGAGAAAGCTGGGAAACCGCTCAGCAAGCCCACGGGCTGTGAAAAATTGGTCACAGCCATCATTGGTCATCACTAGCCAGTTAGACTTCTGCGCTTCCTTGTTTCACAAGCAATATCTCTGCCTGAAGAATGAAAAATGGATTCTTTGTAGCTACTTGGTTTGAAAAACTACAGTAATAATGTCCCAGACTTTGCTGTGGGGTAGCATCTATTGTTGTGGCTGATGGTGGACCTTGAGTGGCTTTGGTTTATTTCTAAATGATTATTACAAAACCAACACTTGGCAGCTTGTCAGTGCTGGGTGCTAGTTATGTTCATCCCCGCAATATTTTTTATTGGTGAGATACAAACACACGCACACACATGACTGGATGCTCCAGGCTAAATGGAACCATGGACAAACAATAACAGGAAGTCAAAGCACAGAAGAAGTCAACATATTAGGAAAACGGATAACTAACGTTTTCAATATGATAGTCATGTTTCTGTAAGAGAATAAAGCACTGTCAGGTAGAGGTGTGGAAGGGTCTGCAGGAGCACACATTAATGTACTTCTATCAAACCTGTTTCCTAGAAATTACATTGTACTGCAACAGTAGCTGCATTTTTAAGGAAGCATAATTGTAATCAAATTAGTTTTTCGTTAGCATAATGAGGAAATGTTTTTAATTAAGACATTGGCAAATGGCAAAAAAATGTTGATAGTGAATATTCTCTGACAACATTTTTGCTTCCCCCCCAAAATGTAATTTCTTGCATTACAATATCCAGTTACAGTAAATATGCAATTGTTAAACTTGCATCTGAAAACATAGATTCACAGATTTAATTGCAGCTGCTGACTCCTACCTACGTTAAGGGATTTTATTTCTAACTCCACATACAGGCTTTGCTGTCACCACTGTACAGGGTTCATGCAACACCTCCAAGCAAGTATGATGAGGTTTATAAATATCAGTCGTTAATTTAAAAAAGTGCCTCTGATAAAACTGGGAAATGGCAAAAAGCAAGGTAATGGTCAAACATTTTAGCTATGCTTTATAGACAAAAATACTGGACCACAGCTCTTAATCTTTGGATTCAGCTGTTTTCAGTCCGATCCCTACTAGTGTACAAAATCAAACACTAAATTTGAGTGTCGTAACAGGATCCCGACACAGCTACGAGTCGCCTCTTACATATTCCACAATCAACTGTAAGTGGTATTATTGCAAAGTGGAAGCATTTAGATAGCTCAGCAATTAAGAGGCCAACCATGTAAAGTTGCAGAGTGGGGTTGCTGAGTGCTGAAGTATATAGTGTGTAAAAGTTGACAAACCTCTGCTGGTACAAAGAGCAGCACAAAAACTGCACCACGGCTTCATGAGAGGGGTTTCCATTGCTGAGAAGCTCTTGTAGATGTACTGTGTAGATGGCTTTGTTCATGTGGTATATATCCTGCATATCTCCATTATGCATTGCGGCTTTGAGTCAGCTATAACTGGCAGTATAGCTAAAGGCAACTTAAAGAAGCACATAAGGGCTATAACCACAAACTTCAGACGGAGTACATATTCAATTTCAACTCCCATCCACAGCAGACGGAGACAGAGTTCCAGTTCATTACAGTCTATCAATAGTAAAGCAGAAATTTACAGCCTGAACAACAATGCAAGGCTGGCTGAAAATCTCAGCAGCTTCTTTGCCTGGTTTGCAAAGGACAATACAGAAACCAACTGGGCTTGACCAAGTACAAGGGCCTGATGGATTACGGGCCTGCGCCAACCAGTTTACAGGTACATTTAGCTTTCGTCTTATTAACTGTATTATTCTGTTGTTACACATGGCTATCAACCTGTTTACCCATTCAAACACCATGACTAAAGTCAAATTGTCTTGTTGAACAGTGAACAGCATGATGTGTATTGAAGGTAAGTGCAACCACACCTTACTTAGCACAAAGAGCAAACCATCTGCTCAAAACTTGGATGACTTTTCCAGCTGGTTACCTTTGAAAGTTTGTCTGTCATTGAGACTGAGCGAAAAAGCCTTGAGGACACTAGAAGGCTTTACATCTACACCCCTTCCTTTATAACAAGACCACGAACACTGGATCTATATACAGTAGGAAGCATATCATGAGCAGCAGCGAGTGCTGATGACTCCATCTCTGTGTTTATACAAGGGGCATTAAGGCAGAGTGTTGACTGTAGGTCACCTGCATTTTGGAAGTGCTCGAAACCAAATGTAGTACTTGTGCAAAAGTAGAAAATGGAGTAGAAAAATGAAGTGAAGCCTGTGAGCTAGTTCAGTTAGTTCAACTCGAACTGCACTGTTTAATACACACCCACTCCTTTCACATCATATACCCAACACACCCTCTTATACGGTGGTTTATACTGGAACTGCAAAACTGACATACACTGAATTTTTGTCTCCCTTTTTCGACCCCTCTATGCCAACAGAATCCACCTGTAACCGGGTGGTTATTTACTCATTACTCTCAAATTTCTATATGTCATATATGTGTGGGGAGTGACAAGCTTGAAGCCTGCACTTCAAACGTTACCTGTACTCTGCTGCAACAGAGGAGTGAGGCCTTTTTTTTTAAATAAATATATATATATCAGACACACAGGAGATGTAAGACTGAAAAGTCCAAACTTTTTCTGTGCTGACACGGTTAAGGACAGAACAATAAATACTTCATGCATCTTTCTGCAGAGTAGCTGTGGGTAGCCTCTTTGTAAAGTTGCTACTGTACACTGGTGAACTCAGATGAACTCGGTGCAGACACGCCATGATTGAAGGCCTATTCACACACCGCAGAGTGTGTGCATGCGTGGAACATTTGCTGCTATACGGCACTGCATACATCTCCTCAGACATTACTCGGCTATGTATACCGTTCCACAGAATATCTGAATTTGTGCTGGCATGGTAAACATCACCTGAGTGTCAGCAAGGCTACAAGATCCATGGTTTGCTTCCACTGGGACACACTAGACCAGATAAAACAATAAACTGTCAAGCCTGACGCCCAACATATGTCAGACCGGACTATTTTCAGCCTGATATTGTGCAGTCTGAGACCATCATCACCAGTCTCTGCTGGCCAATGCTGCTTTTGATTAGTTTTAATTTAATATAATGAAGGATCACACTGCAGCAGCATCGCACCTAATAAATATGACAGCTATTATAAACAGTTTAATAAGAGGCTACAACTTCCTAATGGGGTTGGGAGTTTCTAGTAAATTATTTTATAACTATTGAATTTATGCTTAATTCAAAATGAGAGCTGCTGATAATGTGCGAAGTTGCTGCTGTATATGAATACATCACATCGGTATTCGGGGCTAAACAAATGTAAAATGCATGGATAAATGAACGCTGCTATTGTTGCTCCTCCATTGCTCGCCATACAAAGGAGGCTGCTGTTTTGCCATTACCCTGATTGCCGTTCGAGAAACTATGGATAAAGTGTTTGAACCCCCCCATCACCACCACCACCAGCCCATACTTCCCTCCTACATGGTGATGAAAATAGAATCGCAAATATATCTTCTCCGTTAGGGTAAAAGGGCCGACTCGGGGGTGGAGAGGGGGGGGTGAACAGTGAAGGAAACTGAAAGAACACAGGAAACATCAACTGCTAATTTGCATGCCTCAGTTGTCAAGCACCTCTAAATATCCCTGCCATTTAGAAGACAAGGAGGATGAGGTGGGAAGAGAGAAATTGCATCCTCTGATGCTGACAGATAAGGATAGACAGCTTAACAAACGAGATTCAAATCAGCATCCCTCGGTGGCCTGAACGCAGCCCTAAATAAATGAACCGCACTGTCTTTAATATTCAAGACCGAACCTCATTTTTCAAAGATGTTGCAGAGGTGGGTGGTGGGGTGGGCATCTGGTTATGATAATACTACTACTACTTGCGTACTACAAAATGCATTTCGAGACATCCGCTGAAGGTTACAAGGCAGCAGCAGGGTGCCGCAAGGTGCCTGCTAACTTGCGTTGTAAGTCACTGGAAGTAGCAGGAAGGACTTCAAACGGTGGCTGTCTTGTCAGCTGCTTAATTGTTCCTGTTGTGCAAAATAAACAAGTCTGACATGCTGGAAAACGGTGCAGGGAGGTGGAGGAACTTTACACTAATTAATGGCCAACAACAACCATGTGCCACAGCCACCTACGACACCGCCAGAGGAGCTTTAGAAAAGTAGTCCTGACATTGGAGTGGACAACGGCTGTAAAAATCTAGAATGTGACTTTTTTTTTTTTTTTTGCTCAACTGTTTAGAGAGGGAAGTGTGTCAGAAGGTCACCGTGAAGAACCAAGTTATTCTCAGGTGCTTAAAGTTTTCTGGTTCCCTGCTCTTCTGAGTCCAAACTTGAAGTGATTTGTCCTGTGGAAAGTATTTACTTCTTTGTGAAACGGGAAAAAAATGTCTGTCTGTTTTGATCATTTTATCATAACCATGTCACCCGTTTGAGCCTAAAACAGCTGTTTGGATGTCACCGTGACATATGCATCAGAGTATCTTCAGGTGATCGTGGAATAAATATGCAGATTGGCCGTGTGCTTCCTCAGTACCTGTGAAGGATTTATATAATGTGCCCGTAAGCCCTTTTTGATGTGTGATAACTCATGAAGAAGTGTGACAAGTGTTGCAGCATCACGATTACCAAGTGAGGGGTAGGAGTAAAGGACTAATGATACCCTGCCTTCAAACAAAAGTCTCACGCTGAAGCTTTTAGCGAGGTGCATTTAGCTACCACTGACAGTCCTGCAGCACAGTATGACAACAGTAGGAGATAAACTCTCATAACTGAAACCGACATTATGATAATGGCACATCAGAGACGGTGAGAGTGATATGTAATTGCTAGCCTGAGCTGCACTTAATGCATTTCCTCCAAATGTTTAAACCCATCACTTAATTTGCCTTTTCCATTAAAAAAGGAGCTTGTGCATTTAGACACAAATAAAAAGGCACTATTGCCATCCATTTGATCGCCGGACAGATGAAGAGACCAACAGTGTAACGGCAGAACCCGAGCAAACAGCAGAGAGAAGTCAAACACAGGTAAGCAGTGTTGGGGATTTAATAGCAGTAAGCAGTTGAGAGGCACCATGGGAAAGTTGGAAGGCTCATTTCTTGGTCAGTCTCACAGCTGTGTTAGTATTCAGCAAAGCTTGCGAGTGCACATCTTTCCTATTTCCAATGCAATATATGACATAGACTCGGAATAGTAGAATAATCTGCATGAATCTAGACCAGGGAACTGCCACTGTATAGGCATAAATCACTACTTTATTGACCTGATATTCTCAGGCTTCACAGTCTGCAGCAGCTGCTGGAAAGTATAATATGATTATAGGAAAGCATATAATAATGACTGGAGAGCTCACTGACAATGATGAAATACTGTATGGTAGATTTTTGTTGACTGCTATCCTTTACATCCAAAAGATAACGGCTTTTAATAATTAAAAAATAACAAAAAAATCAACTTAAAGGCTTTTTTGGAATGACAACTATAAATGAGCTTTATTCTGCTTCATTTGAACAATGTACCTTTCTCTTGGGGACTGATGGAAATTACTTAAATATCCCTTTGGTGCATTCCTAAATGATTAAATATTTCAAGAGGCTGGTTAAGAGAAATATTTTAAATGAAAACTTTAAATATCTGACAAAAAAGCAACTTTAATTTTAGCTTCAGCATTACTGAGGAGGGCAATTTCACTGCTGGCTCATCACATACTGTCGATAAATGCACTCTGTGCCCACTTTGTGTAATTTTAAATGTAAAGAGCATTCCTACAGACTTCAAGAGACACCACTCAGTGTCTGAGAGAGTCTGCCAGTGACTGAAGTCAGAGGCAAATGTTTTTTCGCTGGTGTCATCACTGTTGCTGCAGTAAAATGGCGAGAAGCTGTGGTTATGTGTTTAATGTTGTGAAAAGAGGCATTTGGAATCCAAAACATTATCTTTTTTTTCTGCCACTAAAGCGTAAAAGTCAAAAAGCAAGACTGTGATTAATGCTCACGATGTCTGCTATAAATGCTGGTGTCACGACAGGAAAAACACAGATCAGAAACTACAGCACAACCAAAAATGACTGTGACGATATGCAATGAATTTGACTCGTTGGCAGTGACCAATCATTGTGGTGAAAGGCAGTAAGACAGAGTCAATCTGCTATCAGCCAGTTTGTGCTTGAAGGGGTTCAAATTGGTAATTACAGAAATTATACAGTGAAAGTATTATTATTATTATTTCATAACCAGAAAATAAACAGTTGCAACACGGTTTTTTTTTAGTCTCATACCGAAAGAGATGCATCATGAGCAAGTTGTGCTCATTCGCACAGACTCTGATTGATTGCAGTGTGATGGCGGTGTGTCTGAGAGTGATTGCAGTCGGTCTGAACCGTAACTGTGCAGAGAAAGGTAGCCTGTGCAAACACCTTGCAATCAAAAGTGGTTGCTGTTACAGCCCCTGGCCTTGGAGGAAGTGGGCCGGCCTTCCTGTAAGGAAATTCAAGGGTGCCGGTCCTCATAGACCATTGGCTGCTGGGGGATCCTCGGCACTCAGCAGACCAATGACGCGGCTGTCCGCGACTACAAAAGACTGGGGATTCTTCACTTGAGGGGGACTCTTTGTTGTGAACAGACTGTGTAGGCTGTCTCTCCTGCCTCTGCGCCTCTGTCTATGTGTCGCTGCCCTTATGATTAGTGTTCTTTGTATTTGAACGTGTGAGAATACGTTGGCTTTATTTACTTGCCTAGTGAGTCGCTTCACTAACGGTTTTCAGTTTCTGCAATAAACTTTGTTTTTTAAATCTGATCGTCCTGGCTTTGGGCTCGTTTATGTTACCTCCCCTGTCGCCTAACCGGGTTGTAACTAGAGGATTCACTGGGAAACCATTGATTTTTCCTGGTCGCAAGGAGGTTTGCGTCCTATTTTTGCCAAATGTGACTGAGAAACAATACAGGTTTTTGCATGTTTTGTAGATTTTTGCAACCAATAAGCTATCCCAGAGCACAACCTGCACTGGTGAAAGGCTCTTCAGTCTGTCAAAATATGATCAATCCTGGTCTTGACCAAGAATTACTAAATGTGACAAGTTGGGAGGGCAAATGTGTGGTACTGGGACACTGGATATTGTATTAGACCACTGTGTGCTGAACAGGGCATTAACACAAATATTTGTACTGACCCACTACCCGCCCCCTGGCTCTATCGGCTAACTAATGTTGCAAATATGGGAGATACATAATTATTTGGAGTACATTTGGAGCACAGTGTTGTTTCTAGTAAAGATTGTGGTAGAAGTGATGTCTGTGCAGTGGAAGGAATATATAGGGTAATGCATGTGGATGTGTATTGATGTCTGTGCTATTTTATTTTTCAGCCTCATTAGAAAAGTCAAACCTGTAGCATTTGGATACTCCTGCATGTGTAGTCTGAGCAATAACTATACCTTCAGCCAAAGCTTGAAACACCACAAGTATGCAAAGCTGCTACATGAAATCTGAACAATAAATCAGTGTCACATCATCTGTCCTCTGTACCATCTAAGAGTGTTTCCTCAACATGTCAATGTATTATAAATGGATTGAGCAGATGTGGAAGAAGAGGAATGGGGGAAAAAGAACACCATGAGATAACCCCAAAATTACTGGGAGGACATGCAGAAAATCAAAGTACAGCTTGGATACAGAGACTTCATCCTTTAATCAGCACTTTAGGAAAAAACTTCAAATTCAGTATGGGCCACACTTATGTTTTTTCATTGCGTGTCCTTTTTTTAAAGGAGGGCAAATAAGAAGAGATGGAGAAAAAATATTTTGACTGCAGGGCAAATCACCTGATCATGACTACCTAATGAACTAAAAAACTCCTTGATGTATTCTGATGTATTCCCAGGTTACTTGTTACCTGAATAATCTTCAAACATTACAGATTCCACCACAGTAGTTGTGTTTTAACTGCATATTAATAGCTCCACAGGGTTAACTAGTATAAGCAAGTAAATCTTAGCAACAACAGCAGAGCATACAGAAATTAAATCACACCAGTGACTATCCAGAAGGTCTACAGAGGTCTATAAATATTTTTTATGCTATGACAAATGCAAACAGATATATTTAAAATAGTTGGAATGTGTCTTTTAAGCTCTAGCACGAACTAAGTAACATGTACATCTAACATTTGCTGCTTTGTCAATAGCCAGCAACATATTTGGCCCATGGCACTGAAAGGGGACAAGATTTAAGCCCGTGGCCATCCATGTCAAAAAGTCAGAGCAGCCAATCCTAGATTAAAGTTGTCAGACAATGACACTCCACACTTCACTGTGCAAAGCTAGCCTCAGGCCCAAATTCACTAATACTGCCATGGAAGAAAGAAAAAATGTCATGTTCCATTTGCCGAGGCTAACAGCTGCATATTTCCATTTGATTCGGAAAGAATTGTATGCATATTAAGTTAGGTCACAGCGATGGCCACCATGACAGTGATGAAGATTATCAACGGAAAATTAAACCCACTGTAATGCAGATATCAAAATGCATTGGAAAATGATCTTGGATATGTTCTTTGATTCACTCTCTGAGAATCGGTTTGTAGAATTTGTTCTGTACATAATGACACTTGTATACGGGATTGAAAGATAAAAAAAGGTTGCTGAAAAGATCAAATATTAATCCGAGAATCAGTCTGTCGATGTATCTTTTTTCCACATATCAGCTCTCCCTGTGGTGATATTAGTAGTAATAGTACTGCTGTTGCATTTTTTATCAGCTCCGGTATTAAACATGCATTTATTAATGCCTTGTTTTAGTCAGGAACATGACGCAACGTACAGTAATCTTATACAACGCGGTACATTTTATATATAGTTATATATATTTAACATTTGTGTGCCGTGAGGCTCTCAGCACAGCTTGCGATCACCACAACCAATCGAGAGATATTGATTTCCCTTTGACATTCAAAAGGGCTGCGTGTATCTGAGTACATGCTTAGTGAACAGCATACAATCATTTTCTTCTATTTTCTTGGTGGGGTTCCTGCTGATAAAATGACAAATCTTTGTGCACTGGCCCATACAATATGCGTGTGGGAGAACGTGCTTGTGTGCGAGGCGCAGAGAGAGTGACCGCGTTCGTGTTTTGCACTTGCTCGTTGCGAGCGGTCCTGTCTGATTACATGTTTCCACAGATGCGCATGAGCACGATTGATTATGAGTCTTTGTGTTGAATGCACAAAGATGATTTCTGAACATGTGTATAAGTACAGCGATATCAGCTCTGAGGTCATTCTTTGCAACCATAATCAGTACAGATCAAAGACGCTAATAACGCTCAAGGAAGTACTGCAGAGCAGTCTCGTTTTTTTTCTCCCGTCACAAGTAAAAATGCAAAAAAGAAAATGCTCAGCGGGACAAGAAATAGAGGCACATCCATGTTCAAACAAATATAACAGCTCATTGTTCAACTTGGTGCATGAAGATATGCAGACATTTTCATTTTTTCTGCTTGAAGTGCTACTTTTTGCCTCATTTTGCTGAAACACATATTATGTATTATCACTGATGACAGAAATACATTAATCAATGTTGGAAAAAGAAGCACAGAAATTGGATTAAGACAAGAAGACTTTAAGACATTCTCTCTCCTCTACTTTCAGACCAGCAGCCAGACCAAACACCGCTGCAGATGGTGTGATCGTACCAGACAAAAAAGAGCCAACCCAAGTTAGCTTAGACTAAAGATTTTTCCTCTACTTGGCCATCTTCTGGGTATTGACCTGTTGTATTAAAAACTACTGGATAGGCAGTTAAAATGGATGAACGGATTATAGGAAATTAAAATTAAGAAATAGGAAATCAGAGACCGTCCATGCATTTTTAGACAGATTAAGAATCTGCAAGGTCATAACACAAGACACTAGTGGGAGGTTTCTGTGTTTTACGTTAGTGATGCTTGGTCCATAATTTTTGTTCGTTACTGCAGTTTAAATCCCTCCAGCTGCAAATGCTAGAACATGAAAAGTACATGACCCAAGACCAAAAGGCTCAGGAGTGGGTTATTAAACCAGCTAGAGTACCATTGTGAAAATGATGAGGTGGTGAGTCCAAAGAACAGCAGCCCCACTGCCTGTTATTAAGTTACTGGACAAAATTAGGCATATTCAGTCATTTATTTATGTTTTTGCATCTTTTACAAGTGGCCCTAAGGGACTACTTATGCAGTGTGTTTACACATTCGTCAGGTCGCTCGGTTACTTAAATGATCTACAAACTCAAGCTTTAAAAAAGCACCAGGACAGCCCAACTTACATAAAGGAGAAAACAAAGAAACAAAGTAAAAGGTTCTTGCCACAGTATGTAATTAGTAACATTTATGTAGAAAACATCAATTTTAGCCATTTGCACAAACTCTCTAAAGACTATAACGCATTATAAATCCATTTTAATATAGGAGTGGCTATAAATGATGAACAGCAATCGCTCCAGAGTGCTTTTAGTGATGGAAATTTCACAGTATGCGCTCTAAATGCCCAAAATACATGATTAACAAGTCACCTTTGTATTTGTAGTAACGTGAAGAAACCAACAAGCAACCAAGCTCTGCAACTTTAAATCAGATTATATGTGTCAGGGTCCTGGGTCCCCTGACCCAGCATGTTTAGTTCTTTGTGCTTTTTGTATTATTGTACTTGTGTGAGTTATTCTATGGTTTCTAGTTTCGATTCCTTGCCCTTCATGTTTCTCTGTGTACCCTCTGTTCTGTGTAAGTCTGTGTCTGCATGTTTGAGTTTCCCTCTGTCTCTTTCAGTTCTTAGAGTCCTCTACCTTATGGTTTGTCTCTGTGTTTCTTAGTTGCTGTCTCCACCGTGTCAAGTTCGCGTCCCTATGTCATACTTCCTGTTTTACCTTGAAGGTCTGTGTCTTATGTTAATGCGTCCTGCTTTCCTTGTCTCGTCAGTCCTGATTTCTCCCAGCTGTGCCCTCCTGTGTCTCATTCCCCTCGTTACTTCCCAGTGTATTTAAACCCTGTGTTTCTCTGAGTCAGTGTCGCGTCGTCCCTCAAGCTGTGTGTTTCCTCGTGTACCCCTCTTGCTGTGTGGATCTCCCTGTGAGTTTTAGTTTGTTGTTTCCCAGTTCAAGTTTAGTTTGTACAGTGGGGCAAAAAAGTATTTAGTCAGCCACCGATTGTGCAAGTTCCCCCACTTAAAATGATGACAGAGGTCAGTAATTTGCACCAGAGGTACACTTCAACTGTGAGAGACAGAATGTGAAAAAAAAATCCATGAATTCACATGGTAGGATTTGTAAAGAATTTATTCGTAAATCAGGGTGGAAAATAAGTATTTGGTCACCTCAAACAAGGAAAATCCCTGTCTCTCACAGACCTGTAACGTCTTCTGTAAGAAGCTTTTCTGTCCCCCACTTGTTACCTGTATGAATGGCACCGGTTTGACCTCATCATCTGTATAAAAGACACCTGTCCACAGCCTCAACCAGTCAGACTCCAAACTCCGCCATGGCCAAGACCAAAGAGCTTTCGAAGGACACCAGGAAAAGAATTGTAGACCTGCACCAGACTGGGAAGAGTGAATCTACAATAGGCAAGCAGCTTGGTGTGAAAAAATCAACTGTGGGAGCAATCATCAGAAAATGGAAGACATACAAGACCACTGATAATCTCCCTCGATCTGGGGCTCCACGCAAGATCTCATCCCGTGGGGTCAAAATGATCATGAGAACGGTGAGCAAAGATCCCAGAACCACACGGGGGGACCTGGTGAATGACCTGCAGAGAGCTGGGACCAAAGTAACAAAGGTCACCATCAGTAACACACTACAACGGCAGGGAATCAAATCCCGCAGTGCCAGACGTGTTCCGCTGCTGAAGCCAGTGCATGTCCAGGCCCGTCTGAAGTTTGCCAGAGAGCACATGGATGATACAGCAGAGGATTGGGAGAATGTCATGTGGTCAGATGAAACCAAAGTAGAACTTTTTGGCATAAACTCAACTCGTCGTGTTTGGAGGAAGAAGAATACTGAGTTGCATCCCAAGAACACCATACCTACTGTGAAGCATGGGGGTGGAAACATCATGCTATGGGGCTGTTTTTCTGCCAAGGGGACAGGACGACTGATCCGTGTTAAGGACAGAATGAATGGGGCCAAGTATCGTGAGATTTTGAGCCAAAACCTCCTTCAGTGAGAAGTGAGAACTTTGAAGATGAAACGAGGCTGGGTCTTCCAACATGACAATGATCCAAAACACACCGCCCGGGCAACAAAGGAGTGGTTCCGTAAGAAGCATTTGAAAGTCCTGGAGTGGCCTAGCCAGTCTCCAGACCTCAACCCCATAGAAAATCTGTGGCGGGAGTTGAAAGTCCGTGTTGCTCGGCGACAGCCCCAAAACATCACTGCTCTTGAGAAGATCTGCATGGAGGAATGGGCCAAAATACCAGCTACTGTGTGTGCAAACCTGGTAAAGACCTATGGTAAACGTTTGACTTCTGTTATTGCCAACAAAGGTTATGTTACAAAGTATTGAGTTGTATTTTTGTTATTGACCAAATACTTATTTTCCACCCTGATTTACGAATAAATTCTTTACAAATCCTACCATGTGAATTCATGGATTTTTTTTTCACATTCTGTCTCTCACAGTTGAAGTGTACCTCTGGTGCAAATTACTGACCTCTGTCATCATTTTAAGTGGGGGAACTTGCACAATCGGTGGCTGACTAAATACTTTTTTGCCCCACTGTATGTTTTTTCCTGCCAGCCAATAAAGCTGTGACTGTGAGTTAACACCTTGAGTCTGAGCGCCTGCATTTTGGGTCCTACTCCTGCCTGCCACACTGCACTCCTTGACAATATGTCCATACTGATGTGATTTTGCTCATATAAACCAGTTCATTTGGAAGAAATAAAATAGACTGTAAGCCAAAAATTAGCCAACAATTCCCCATAGCTCAGAAAAATTAAAGCGTTCATGTGCGTATAACTGCAGTATGGTAAATGGATTGGTAGCATTTTTCTATCACATATACTCCAAATGCTATTGCACTGAGAGCGTTTTGGGGTTAGGTATCTTTGCCCAAGGACACTTTGACATCCAGACTAGAGGAGCTGGGGATCGAATCATCAGCATTCCAATTAGTGGTCGACCCGCTCTATCTCCTCAGCGACAGCAGTGGATACTTATGGGTAATAATTTTTCTGTTGATCTGTTTTCTTTTATAACCTACTTTGTCCACACTGGAGGTTTGTTCTTTTGACCTCCTGCTTTTCAGACATCTTTGTAAAGACAATGTTCCCAGTGTTCCCAGACCGTGTAATTACTTTGTGGCACGATAGTTACAAGAGCCAAAAAAAAAAAAAAAAAAACAAAAAAAAAACCTACGACTTTGCTTTTCATATTTGAAGCGAGTTGAGTTTGGAGCTTGTCGTTCCAACCGGCACTTACTATGTGAATGCCGTGTTAGTACAGCCGACTGACGGCTAGAGGCAGCCGAGAAAAGGTCAAGATCCTTGTACAGCCTGACCACTTCAAACAGTGGAATCCCTCTTGGCAAGGATTTGAAGGAGGCAGTTCACTTAATCTGTCTGTAAACCACGGCTGTTCAGAGGGAATTTCAAATATATGACATTCAGAATTTATGGGAGACGATCCCATTGGTCAGTTTAGAGATGAGACTTAACTATCAGAACACTGTTGCGAATTGTTAACAGCACACAGCAGACACAGAGATTGTATGTAATGGTCACTGCCCCAGAATAAGCTATAACAAGGTAATCTGTCATTTTAAAAAGACATGTTGGATAAAAATAAAATAGATTTCTGCCTATAAATGCAGGTGGGCATGATGTTTACAATTGAAGAAATCAGCACAGAATATATATGTTTGTATGTGTGCTTTCCATTTAGAAGAATTATTTTTATTATATATCATATTTGTGAGGTGTTCACAAATTTTTATTGTTGTATTAGCGAGGCTTTTTTGCTATCTTATTATTTGTTTATGGGTTATATTGAGCAGTGAACGGTTTTATAGAGCCCTAGTGGGTGGCACATTACGATGCATCACCAACATGAATGTCATTAACTGAAACTAAACAGCTGCAGTTTCTCAAATTCACAATCCTGAGTGGAGTAAATTAATCCTAACAGCAACGGGACCATTACAGAGGTGAATGAATATTTTCATACTGCCTCGGTCCTGAATTTGTGCAAGATTTAAGGTGGGCGTAGTGTAGTGTGCAAGTTATTGCAAGTGTCATTCGTTTCCAAAATGTGTATTTCAGGTTTTATCGGAAGATCAGATCATCAGAACAGATCTTTCATTTTAAATGACTGTTTAAAAACAGCGTGCTAAGTCATTGGCAAACATAATTAAGCTGCTTCTGGCTTTTTAAATCATGTATCTTTGACATTACTACAAGCACTTTTTCAAGAAGAAGAAATACATCACGTGCCATCTGACTTATATGTAGCCTTAGGCTTTCGAGTTTCAGGATCTCGGTTCATATTTTCCTCCTGTTCATGAATCACATCATTTTGCCAGCATCCAAATTTCTTTCATTAAAGGCTCATTTTTGCAGTTCAGAAGGTTACAATAATTTAGGCCTCACTTCCACAGGCCAAGAGACTGACTGGCAACCACTGGTCACAAGAGAAAATTGAGTATTCCCTTTCCAGTTGGTTGCTAAAAGCTGCAGGCTGTTGCTAGGTGAAAATGATTGCAAAGATAAAACTGCACCGAAAATCTCCTTGCGATTGTGTTGGTTGCATAGTTTGTATGAAATGGCGAAGAGGGAAACAAAGCGAAATTGTTTCTGAAATGGTTTCAAGTAAAGCATAAATTTTCTCTGGAGGCAAACGATCTCCATTTCCGTCACATTTTTACTCAGTGGTGGTCAGTTAGAAAGGGTTTGCAGTCAAGTCAGCATCTTTAATGGGGCGATCGTGGCTCAAGAGTTGGGAGTTCGCCTTGTAATCGGAAGGTTGCCGGTTCGAGCCCCGGCTTGGTCAGTCTCGGTCATTGTGTCCTTGGGCAAGACACTTCACCCGTTGCCAACTGGTGGTGGTCAGAGGGCCCGGTGGCGCCAGTGTCCGGCAGCCTCGCCTCTGTCAGCGCGCCCCAGGGCAGCTGTGGCTACAATGTAGCTTGCCATCACCAATGTGTGAATGTGTGTGTGAATCGGTGGATGACTGGATATGTAAAGCGCTTTGGGGTCCTTAGGGACTAGTAAAGCGCTATATAAATACAGGCCATTTACCATTTACCATTTAATGCCAGCTACGGGCAACAGTGGCAAACTAGTAGTCTAATCAGAGCAACCACTTGGAGATTTTTGGTGTTGTACCTTCTATGCAACTGATTTCACCTGGAGAAAGAAAGCAACGGGCAGCAAACACTTGCCAACCAGTCAGGGAATATACATTTTCTCTAGTGACTAGGTCTGTGTGCCAATGACCTTAGTTCTGGGTTCCCATCCCTGCTGATAATGTAGCTTTCTGACAAGGATGTAGCTTTATGCAAAGTCGATGGAAAGGCACAAATTACTTTCTCCTGAAGTGTGTGCAAGGTGTTAACGCCTGCTCCAAATGTGCACATTCACTGTTGCAGCTTCCCTTACCCCTTTCAAAAAAAAGAGAGTGACCGAGAGGATCAGCTAATGCGGCACAGCTGACACACTTGACCACATTCTGTCACGTCCAAGCAATAATTTTACAAATAAAATAGGCGATGATGTCACGGTTTATTAAATCAGCATTTCAGCAGTTTACAGTAGCAGGCTGAAAGTGTCTAGGATAACAACTAGTCGTAATCATCCACGTTCATGTCACACTCTCTTAGCCATTCTATTGTTTGACAACAGAAACAGAAACTCTTGCGATGAGAACAGCCCGACTGGGAGTTCAGCTGTAATAAAATGCAGTATGTGAGCACAGCACAGAAAATTCAGTTTACTTTAATGCAATTCAAGACAGTTCGATTCAGTTTCATTTATATAGCTCAAATTCACAACAACAGCCACCTCGGGGCATTTTACATTCTAAGTAAATTACAATATTATAAAGAGAAAACTATAATTTTCTTTGAGGTAAAAGGCTGACAAGAACGCCACCTGGGTTTGGGCTGCACTGTAGCACAAAAGGCGACATGAAAACACAGTAATCCACACCAGTCTTTGATTACTGGTTCCAGATTAGTCTTAAAGTTTTCACACTTTCTGACTGATTACACTTTATGATTACAATGTCTTGGGTCTTGCCTGCAACCATACAAGCAAAAAACACACTGGCATGTCTGTCGTGGTCTGTGCCTTGACTCATTGTTTTTGTGTTTAAAGTGTTGAGTTTTGTAAAGTATTCACAGTTTTGAGTTCTCGGTTTGTTGGGTTTCCTGTTTTACTTTGATAGTCTCTTATTTCTTGTGTATTATGTTCACTTTGCGTCCCTTACCTCTTTATGTCTAATTTGTTCCTGCTGTGTTTCCCAGCTGTCTCCACTCCCCTAATCTTCCTTTTGTGTATATATTGTCTCAGTCTCCCCTCGTCCCTGGTCAGAGTCTCTGCTCGTCTTCCCTTCATGGTTTCATGGGTTTTTAGTCTTTCACAGTTTAGGTTCTCAGTTCATCTGCATTCAGGTCATCTCACTGCTCCACACAATCTGCAGCCACAGATCTTGACAGTGGCGGCTATTTATTTCTAACACTAAGGATTTGAATGCTGTTGTGCATAAATAACCCATCAAGTCTTCAGTTTTTGAAACGGAGTGCTTTCTTCTTGTTGGCAACATCAGATAACTGGGCATGCTTTGCTTGTAGTCAAGACATTTTAATAGCAAAAGCTGCTCCAAAGAAATAACAATGGCGGACTGCAGCTAAACATTTGGAGTTTAAGAATTCGAATTTGTGCTACTCAAGCAGTGGCTTTGCTTAGTCTCTGCTGACATTAGAGCAGGGTGCAAATCTGAACATCTGTTTAGGTACTAAAAAAATGGAGAATGTTTGTTTTCATGTGGGTCTGTTTCTGACCATTTAAATGTGTTCAACAATAAAAGTTATCCAAACTTACCTGGTCCAAAGAGAAAACGTAATTGCCCACCAAACCTAATGGTATGGGGGGCAATTGGCAGCGAGAACTGGCAACTAAGACTTTGGCCTAGTTGCCAGTCGTAGTTGAAGAGTGGGACTTTGACCCACTCTTCTTTGCAGAATCGTTTTAATTTAGCCAAGCTGGGGAGATTTCAAGCCTTTATGGCCTGTTTAATGACATTAAATGGCAACCAGATTTAAATCAAGTTGGGTGGGTTTCTCCATGGACCTCTCCCTTGAATGCCATTTTTACCCAGTGTCTTTCTTACTGTTGAACCGTGAGCTCTGACTTTAACTGAGGCCTGCGGTTTTTCAGATGTTGTTTAATTTTAGTAGGTCAGCCACTCCTGGGAAGGCTCACCACTGCTCTGAGTTTTCTCCGTTTGTGGATAATGGCTCTCACTGTGGTTCAATGGAGTCCCAAAGCCTGAGAAATGGCTTTGTAACCCTTTCAAGACTGAAAGATGTCAATAAACTTTGTTTCTCAGCTGATTCTCCAGGTTGTTGGATGATATGGTGCTTTTTGAGAACTTTCAGTTTACTTAACTTCGTCATGCCATCATGCCCTCTCTGAGGGAATGAATAATAAACTTTTTTAAATGGGTAAAAAGTATTTTTTCACAGCACTGTAAGCGTCTTACTACAGTAGACACAAAAAAGTGAACAAATCCTCCTATATGTCAAAGACATCCAGAAAATATTTGTTTCTATATGAGTTTCACTTGAACTTTTCACTTTAAAATCTACCAGTGTTTGTTGTTGCAAAGCTATAATCGAGATTCTTTTTCATTGCCAATATATTCCTTTCCAGCCTGACATTGCATTATTTAACCATGTAATCCATAATAGACCAAAGCAAAAACTGGTGATAGCAGAAAGGCCCTTTGAGATTCATTCAAATGTAAGATAATGCATCTGAGTGAATTGCTAATAAATCGCCTTGCTTTAAAGTGCCAAACACACACACACACACACACACACACACACACACACACACACACACACACACACACACACACACACACACACTGAAAAGCCCCAAAAGCTAGAGGTGTCACAGTCAAGGCAGAGGTATATAAAATTGTAAAACTATATTCACTGTGCTACAAATAATCAAATATTTAAGTAGCATTAAATTTTGACGAGATGATGGCTTAAGATGAAAAGTCAGGGGATCAAGAACAACAGCATGTTTACAAATCCTCTGCAAAAGGAAGAGGACCATTTTGGAACCTACCTGCTGATAACTAATAAGGCATCTTTGTATATAATTTTACTTAAAATGTAAGACATTATGACACAGCTATGTACTTATACCCCCACCTACACACACACACACACACACACACACAATTTTTGTGGAACACTGGATTTGTGACACATTACGCAAGAACCGGGTGTGAAGAGCTTTGTAGGGTGTTACATGCTTGCAGTGAGCATGTAAGTGGCTTTTGTGCAGCCACTGCTGTATGCTGTATGCCACACATAATGCCTTTATCTCTCTGCTAAGCCTAATGAGTGCAACTCAAGTTATAACAATGCAATGGAAATAAAAAGAAAGTATTCTAAAGCTCTAAGTGTACCGCTGCATTGTGATGTGTTTATGTTTTGTACACGGGACATTCTACACTCTTATTTATTCTCTTTATTTACTTTCTGTTATCTCGTGTCCAACCGCTACTTGTAAGTTATTTTTTCTCTTGCTTTTGTTCACCAGACTTTGCAGCTATTTGGAAGCAGATATACGGGAGTTATAATACAAGTACTGCTTCATCTCACAAGAATAGGGAAGCTGCAGCTCGATGAAGCCTAAATGTATGTCAGTTCGATACGCTGTAACAGTAATGAAAATTACAGTCGTTGGGGAAATTCGGAAATTATAGAGTAATTATTGATGAATATGCAACAGCTGTTACACAACGGCTCTTTAATTGTTGTTGCCAATATGTAACTAAATGAATTTTCTGAAGACTTCAACAAAGACTCTCGGTTACATCAAAATCCTCCTTCTTTGCATCATCCAAAGGCTACAATTTTCTCCACAACTGACCTTTATCTCAAAAAAAGGACTTATCTTATTACTATGGCCGCATTTATCACAAATCTAAGAGCTCTACTGTCATAATTTACATATGTGAAAATTCTTAACAAAGGAAATTCTCGAAAGATGTGCACGTAAGCAAACCAATACATATTGTCACTATTTGACAGCTTGCTGTGAGACCGCTACATTTTAATCACAATTTCTCAATTTGAATTTAAAAGAAGATAATGCATTATTACAGTGGGACTAAATAAAAGGCTAAGTAAGTTCCCCCCCTTGGGATACATGGATAATAATAATTTAAAATAATATTCAAGATAATATCAGTCAAAATAATCTTTTTGTCTGAGATCAAAAGACACAACTGAAAAACGTCATCCTCTGGAGACCATGAATATTCATATGAAATTTCATGGCAGACTCTGTGACAGTATCTATGCCTTGATGTGAAAGAGTTGATAACGTGATCATCAAATTAAGTGATCATCTCAGCTTGAGAAGGAAGCTTTCTCCTCATGCTAACTTCAGTTGAATTGCAGTTACCAGCCATTTTATTAGGTACGTGTGTTCATCTGCTTGTTTGCAAATCTCTAATCCAGCTGTCCCCGACCTTTTTTGCTCCACAGACCGGTTTATGCCCGACAATATTTTCACGGACCGGCCTTTAAGGTGTCGCGGATAAATACAACAACATAAAACTAGTACCGGTACCGAAAAAAAGAAGATTTATTCACAACACACGTGAAAAGACCAAGGAAAACAGAGTTAATGATAAAAACAATAACAAAATAACGCTGAAAACTGATAAAAACCCTGAAAACTATACATTTCACACCTGAGCCTCAACTCTCGCGGCCCGGTACCAAACGACTCACGGACCAGTACCGGTCCGAGGCCCGGGGGTTGGGGACCGCTGCTCTAATCAACCAATCTCATGGCAGCAGCTCAATGCATTTAGGCTGGTATACATGGTCAAGATGACTTCCTGAAGTTCGAGCTGAGCATCAGCTTGGAGAAGAAAAGGTGATTTAAGGGAATTTGAATGTGACATGGTTGTTGGTGCCAGGGGGGCTGGTATGAGTATTTCAGAATTTGCTGATCCACACAAACGTCTCTTACACAGAATTTTCCAAAAAAAGATAAAATGCCCAGTGAGCAGCAGTTCTGTGACCAACTGTCACTATTTGTTGATGCCAGAGAATGGCCAGACTGCTTTGAGCTGATAGGATGGCAACAGTAACTTAAATAACCTGTCATTACAAGCAAGGTATGCAGAACAGCATCTCTAAACACACAACATGCCAGACCACACTGGGCGCCCGTCTTGTCTCATAGACAAGACAGATGAAAGAAGATATTGCTCTGGATTTCTGCTGCTTAATAAGGATGGTAGGGTCATAATTTGGCCTAAATAACATGAACACATCCATCCTGCCTTGCACCAGTGGTTCAGAGTGGCAGTGATGGTGTAATAGAGTTCGGGATATCTTTTTTTTGGCATACTTTGGCCTCTTAGTACCAGCTGTGCATTGTTTAAACACCAAAGTCTGCCTGATTATTGTTGCGGACTGTGTCCATCTTTCTATGAGCAAAGTGTACACATTTTTCTGATAGTTGCTTCCAACAGGAGATCCTCATTACGGACATGCAGCTGATAAATCTGCAGTAACTGTGAGATGCTGTCATGTCAACTTCATGTACCAGAATCTCTGAGGAATGTTTCTAGCTCCTCCTTGAATCTATGCCATAAAGACTTAATGAAGTTCTGCTAATAAAATGTGATCCAACCCAGTACTAGAAAGTACCTAATAAGTCTGAAAGTATATTGGTGATGAACTGATCTTCTTTAATGGTGCTTTCTTCAAACTTTTTTAATGTGATGTGCAATATTTTTTCACACTTTTAATGTGTTTGGTGTAATATTTTCAGTGAAATCTAAGCTGATGCTGCTTTAGCTGCTTTTTCACATTAATTTTCATGCTCTTTTGCTCACTAAAGGCCACTTAACATCAAGAGTACATCGAGTGCATGTTTGAAATACAGAGGCCAAAGCTACAACTCAAAAAGCTTTTCACTGAAGTCTCCTGATACAGCGAGAAAATGTTTTGATCATTTTTGTCTGGACACTTGGCCAAAAGTAGATTTACTTTAAGAAAATTTTATTTTGTATAAAGAAGTAACAAATAACTGCCAATACACTGATATCATTATCATCTCTCACAACTTTACATCATGAAATCTGTCTAAAACTCAAGTTAATTACTTTTAAAACCAAGAGCTAATCTAACTGCAACCAAGGTTCATTCATTAGGTAGCAAATAATGGACCATTAATGACTCAATCACACCATAGAAAAAATAGGACGGTAATCTCCTTACAACCAGGAAAGAAGTTGGTGGTGTCCAGTGAGTAAGCACCTGCTGGGACCTGTCCCCAAACCTGCAACCTGTCTCCAAACAATCGCGGCTCGACTTTTATCACTCTCAGAAAGATTATTGAAGAGTTGCAAACAACTGTTATGCAGCTCATAAACACAGGCAGATTATAAAGACGTCGCTGATGAGTACAACTCGTCTGCAGTTTGACTGTTAGAAACTCTGGGATCTGACTCAACTGATTCTCAACTGGTTGTTTTTCTGGTTGCAACCCTGTCAAAAGAAAGTCCCCGAGTGTGATTTTGCAATTAAATTGCTGTAAATATGTGGAACTATAAGAAGTTCTGACTGGACTGAATTTCTGTGTCTGTAGACAGGACTCTTTTCCAGCAGACAGCAACAAATGTCTGATTTTGTTCTTTTGTTGATGATTTATCACACTAAATCACTATATTATCACAAACAGATTACATGTAATTGCCAACTTGACCGTTAAATTGCAAGCTGACAATAGACTGATAACATTCAGGCTCCACCTTTTTCAACTAGTGTTTTCCCTAGTGTCACCGTGGCGTAATGCAAGACTCAGTTCTATAAAGAGCAAAAGTAGAAATAAATGCAGCTGTAGGTATTCCTGAAAGTTAAAGTGCAGTCTAATTACAGAATATGGATAGTTTTAGTCCATAACATTATATTGCTTTTACCTGAAGGGACCCATTGTGGCCCTTATGGCCTCATTAAGGTAGGTTTCACTATGAAGATGCGCACCATTCTCTACCCATCTCTGACAGCGCTGAAACCATAAAGCAGGTGCGTCACTTTAGGATACAAATTAAAAAGCTTAAACAGGCTTCCCTCCCTTCTATTTCCTCCATCTCTTCCTTTTCCCTCTCGCCTCTCATGCCCCTCTTTGCACAGAGGACACAAAGGGGAGGGATTGTACGGGAATCAAATAAAGAAATCAAGAAGTAAACAGAGGAATGGCGAGGGAGGCAGGAAGGGTAGCAGGGAGGGATGGATGGAATGCGGCTGCTTGTTGGTGTTGCTAATGATGAGGAAAATGGAGGGTCATGTGGGAGCCATGGCTGGATGGAGAGAGAGGGAGGTGGTGTAGAATGGGAAGTCAAGACCATCTGAGGGGTGGGTGGATGCTTTTGTGTATAATCCCAGAATGTTTTCTGTCTATGTCTCAAGTCGTGTGCGCTGACACGTGTTTATATTACTCGGTGGCAGTACATGCCTTTACTTATGTGAGTCAAACCAGGTTATCCATGAGCGAGAGCCCGTGTGCCTGTCGAAGTGTGTGCGCAAGCAACGTATACGTGCACGTGGGAGTGGAGGGAGCGTCAGCCAAGTGATTAATGCGTCAGTGAGGCAGCTGTGGTCTGGGCTCACTCATTTGGAAATATCTTTCAAGGAAGAAAGACAGAAGAGCAGTGGGGAAGAGGGAGGAGGAGACGCTTCTATATCCCTTGAAAGATAAACAAAAGTAAGCTGAGAGCCTTTAACGGGGTCAGCGAAGGAGAGACAGAATTACAGAATAGGGGAAGGAAGTAGAGGGCACTGCAGCATCCTTCTGTCTATCATATCATGATTCATTGGTGTCTGCTTTAAGCATCAGTGCTTCTTCAGCTAATGTTTTGTGAATGAAATAATGACTGGGACTAGGGGTGGAACAAAATATTGTATCACAATATCACTGTGCTTCCACTTGTGACAGATACTGATAGAGCGGTGCTAAATATCAATATTTTATTCTCTTTTCTTACTCAAAATGGATTACCCTGCCAATGTCACAAACCACAGTCAGTACTTCACTACTCGTGGAGGAGCTTACTAAATAAAATAGGGTAAACTGAAGTTTACAGTGAAGAACAAGAAAGTCACAATAAAAAATGGCACACTGAGGAGGTAGAAGGGAAGCAGAAATGATTAGTTAAGTTATACATTATTAAAAACTGAAGAAAAATCTTTTCAATTTCATATATCGTCAAATCGCAACAACAGTTGCCTCAAAATGTTTTATATTCTAAGCTAAACATCCCACAATAATACAAAGAAAACCCCACACAAACCCCAACAATCAGACAGTCCCCCTATGACCAAGTACTCTTCCAGGAACATGACTCTCTAGACTCATGAAAAAAAGAAAAACACCCATGATTCCGTAGTTTGTAAAACCTTGTTTAGTAGCAAAAACATGAAGTAATCGTTTTCTATAGGAAAATAAGTCTCTCACATCATTATTGGGAATTTTTACCCCACTTTTCTTTTTGCGGGCATTTATACATTACATTACATTCATTTATACACAGCTCTCTTCAGGTTAGATCAAATTGAGGTTTGGACTTTGACTGGGCCATTACAGCACCTCTTTTTCAGTCATTCTGTTGTTCATTTGCTTCTATTCTAGCAATCATTGTCCTGTTCCATGACCCAGTTTCAGCCAAGCTTTGTCAGACAGATGGCATCACATTTGATTCTAGAGTCTTTTGGTATCCGGTCTTTAGGTGATGACAAATGAACCCTGCTTCAGGGTCCAAACTACTACTACGTTTATTAAGGCTGTTGTGTTTCTAACATGTTTTAATGCTTTGTATCTTGTTTTCTTTAATCTAAATGAGCCCCTAAAAAGGCAGTGATCATACTTTTGGCCTCTCTCTGTTTTTATTACCACTTTAAAGCTCAGGTTTTAAAACCTTACAATGTAACTACAGCTCAGCCCATGCAGCAGTATATTAATGACTAACCTCGTATTATGGATGGATTATCTCAGTTCTTTTCCTGACTGAAGTTTGGTCCCATTTGTCCCAAACAACCCGGAACCCTCAAGTTAAATTTTATCACTGGAAACAAGTTAGCATTCATCCTCCAGCTTCACTGGGCTAATGTTATGCTAACATAGCTGTGCCGCTAGCGATCACATCATTATCTACCAGCTAGTCCAACTTCAGTGATCCTACAAACGTCACTGCTGTTTAGTTTTCTGTCTTCATTTATGCCGGAAGTGACAGCAGAGCTGTACGTTTTAATTTCTTCTGAAATCTCTCAGTCAGAACATGGCATATCATGTTTAGGTGGAAACTAGCGAGCTAACTTCCTGCTAACTTCTCTGTTAAATTTAATAAATTCTGTTTTTATGGATGCCTGGATGTTAAACTTAATTGTTACACTTGGTAAAGCAGCCACACTGATCATTTTATTAAAAATGGAAGAATTTAGACAGTTTATAACTCTCAATGATGCTGCAGTGTTTGTTTGACTTTGGGACCTGAAGCGGAGTTTGGACCCGGAAACGGCTAATGACGTCAGGCCAGATACTGAGGTGTTCGGGGTTGACTAAATGACTGCAAAGTTTCCAGGTCCTTTGGCTATGAAGTAACTACAAATCACCATCCCTCTAGCACTGTAGTTGGCAGTCTTATTTAATCTTTTCTAACTGTACTCTCATGAACTTTAACAATTAACATGCTAACTGAGGCCTGTAAAGTCTTGGGTTTTATACAAATTCTCTGAGCATTGCCCGGTCTGACCCTGGGGTGATTTTAATGAAACGTCCTCTACTGGGAAGATTGTGGCATTGTGTTAATAACACACCTGAATGGTCCAGACCAGCAATTTATTAAAACTTCTGCTTTTATAGAGGTGCAACCTTTTCTGCTAATGATAAGTTAATTGAGTGAATTTATTAATTTGGTTATCCACTTAATTGCAATGGAAATGGAGGACTGAATAAAGCCATGGGAAAAGTTATTGTTTTCATGAATGTACCTATAATTTCAGCCACTCTGAAATATATTCAAAAATGACATTAACCATAACCCAACTGTTTACCTGATATGATATGAAGATAATGCAAGCATCCAATATAATTCTCCAAGACCATGTAAAGCATTTTCTTTTTGGGAAACTGCACCGAATGTTTATTTGAGCATATTTATACTGCAGTAAGGTCACCTCCAAACTAAGACAGAATGCAGACAGAAAACAGCTTGTACTGTAGACCTACTGTGTATACTGACTGAACCATTTTAAATGTGCAGCCAGTCATGTGGATATTATGTTGAGTCAGGCAGCTGTAGAAAAGCGTGAGAAAGCAGAACAGGGATATCTCACCATCAGCTCCTGACACACACTGGGTGAAGCAGGTTTACTCTTCAGACCCCGTGACAAGTGACAAACAACTGATGACAAAGGTGTTTGTCTAAGAAAAATCTCTAAAATGTTCAGCAGTGCAATTTTCTGTCAAGTAAACAACACATCAAGAAGTGCCCTGCAACAAAAATAAGACTAACAGGCAATATAATTAATACAAAGCATAACGGAAATGGAACTGAATATAATTCTTTTAGTAAGATGAATAAAATTAAAAATGACAGGTTAAGGAAACAACAGTGATAATCTCATTAAAACACAACAGGACTAAATGCCTGCAAAAAACTGCACAGGAATGGCCTGAGGTACACATCAAACTGCCCAAGGCATCGTCCCAGCCTGCAACCTTAGGAGATTACCAAGTTGCATAGGCATTTGCAGGATGCGGTGAATCCACAGAGGCCCACACCAACAACCTGCAAGTACTGAAAGATTCACCGGTGACCCAGCAGCATATACTACAGGATACACATAGAAGATCCAGGGGCTTTGACTCCCAACTGCTCAAACTGGCTTTGAAAATATGGAATAGCACCTTAGTCATGAAACACTGCACCAGCTCTTTACCTTCTCATAGATTCCTGAAGGGGTACATGGGTTTCCGCACACGTCTAAATGTTCATGGGCTTGGAGATGGAGAGATTTGGGCACATCATCTATTGGTATGAGCTTTTCGATCCCTTTAAAAAATTCACGAGCTCTTGGTTGACACAGCCGTCAAAAAGTCAGTCATTCCTGGTGGGCACTGGACACTGCGAGGACTGCCCCAGTTATTGGAGAATTGGACAGATGGGAGGATGATGACATGGGTAGGACTAACACCTTTGTCAAGCTGTTTTAAAGCAATGACAGGCGGTGTATTTCCACAGCCATATATACTGTGAGACATGTGCTACTCCACAACAAATTGAAGAAAGGCTGAATTGTTTCAACTTCATTTCACTCCACCCAGTTTGGTGGGATGGCTGTATACCAGTGTTGACTTAAAATTGTGTTACACTCTGATAACACTGGTCTCTAGTGATTGCTTTGAGAAAATAAAATGCCCTCCCCTATGGAAATCAATTATAATTGAGGTAATGACAGACTAAAGATGAATAAGTTCAGACTTAGGTTAGAACATCTTATTAGAGACACAACTGTTGTGTGACTATGTCCTATATCCACACGATATTGCCATCAACATCAAAGCAGTTCCTCATCAGCAGGCGGACAAATTGTTACCTGTTGGCAGAAGCATTATGGACAAAAATGAAGAATGAACGTGGTTTTGGACAAGGATTCAGAGTAGCAGACAGTACGCCAGTCTTTCTTCCCATAAGAGAAAGAAACCATAGTGAACTGGTTAGATGACGCGCTAAGGCAACATACACTATCTGCAGATTTCACGCACCTTCAGTCTGTTATTGGCAAAACACTGCTTGCTATGCATACATCACAGCTGTGACTGCAGTTGCTGATGGCATGACTTAGTGCAAGTATCTCAGCCATACTGAAAAGCAGCCGGAGGGACATTTGTTGCTGGGGAACTCCCACAATCCTCTGTGGCTGCTCCACTTATAAATACAGTAAGCACAATGAGCAACAACCAAATAAAAAACAATATTCTTGATTAAATAATCACTTTTATAGCAGTGTTAATGAGGGGTGAAAAATTTCAGAGGGTCTACTGCTGGTCTACAAATTAAAGAAATTGATTAGATGCGGTGTGTGAGCAAACTTGCTGTTATTTTGCACTTGTAGTTGTAAGTGGAAGTGACAGGTGTTTAGAGCTCAATCTGTTGTAAATACCAGATAGTACACAAAGCTTTAGAGCAGGGGTTGTTCAACTTTTTAATGTCTGCTGTTACCACCGGTACTCTCAGAATCTATCATCAGGATCATCTTGAGACCCTAAAAAAGAAAACAACTTGACTTTTTTAAGTTTGCGAAGACATTTCACCTCTCATTCAAAAAGTCTCCTTCAGTTCTAAAAAAAAATAGAGGCGAGTCGGAGGTATTTAACACCTGGTGATTGTTGCCCTTGTGGAAGTAGTCCTAAGGATAGTTGATCCACTATGGTAATGACCTACGCTTTTCTTCACACCTTAACACATGTGACGACTAACAGGATCAATAGTGGGTCAACGATCATTAGAGCCACTTCACTATGGGTTAAATGCCTGGGACTCTCCAGCCTTTTCAGTACTCAAGAAGCCTCTGGGAGAGAAGCCTTTGCAAGCCTAAAGAAGTCCAGTTGTCTTTTTCAAGCTCCCAAGACTCTACTCAGCAACAGCATTGTCTAAAGTACTAGGCTGAATTCATAAAGCCATTATTTCGGCATTGCACCCAATCAGTGGGTTAAAAAGGCAAAAGCCTTGTGTTAATCTCATGGTAGCTCTCTTTGTGGTCAGCATCGAGGGATTGTTTCCAAGTTACGTGCATTGTAATTGCACGTAACTGTTTATGCAAAAAACAAAACAAAAGCAATAAATGTAGTTCTGAGAACCAAAGTTTATTAAAGGCTAAATGCAGTGTAAATGCAGGCATTGTGAATATACCACGATCCACAGCACTGGCTGTAACGCTACAATGTTGCCACAGTAACTATTTTACAACCATTAAATAAATTACGCAAACACCTTTTGTTATATTTCTTCCCTTGTGTCTTACTTTAGCAGCTATGAAAGGTTAATATTATATGGTTTGTTGTCATTTGGAATATTTTTAAATGTTAATCGTTTGCTCACTAGACACATCTTGTTGGAGTTGGAGAATCAGAAAAAAGCTATATTTATATGTTGAGAAAGTCATTTTTTTCCGTAATAACACAATTCAGAACCTAAAATTATGATTCAGTTTCTGTTGATTTCAGATATTGTGTTAACATTCACTTTAGCATTCTAGGATATTCTTGAAATAAGCTGAATTTGAAACAAGTTGCAATATTTGTACACCAACATTTCTTTCTTCATCATCTATTTATTTACCCAAGTTCTTAGACTCACTGGCTGCAGTTGAATACAAACATTTCTTTTATCCCGATTGTTTCTGATTGATTCTGACTGCTTGAAAAGAACATGATGTTTGACTTAATACAGTCTGGTGTTTACATCTGCCAGAACATTTAGTCTGTCATGCATTCATCTTCCTCAGTGGTTATCTTCTCTTTGACGTGTATTTGATCAGTTCCCTCAAGATAGATACATATCAGCACAGTAGTTGCTGATATTGATATTCCTTAATTTTTTTTTACAATATATGTACAGTTTTAAAACATTCACATGGTTGTTTACCAGTTCATAAACATTTCCTACAAAACTGATGCTATAAAATGGCCAGTATTTCTGCTTTGCTGTGTTTGTTGTGCAACTATCAAATATTGCATACAGTCATTTATTATTTTATGTTGATTTCATTAAGATAATTGGTTTTAATCAAAGTAAAATGTCAATAAAAGCTACAGCTGAGACAGTACACATTATTACATCCACTAATCAAAGAATGAATATTTAATACAAATATCAAGCCGTAGCTGAATTATTTAAAAACATTTGATTATAATTCCTGAAATGTGATTTGATGTATGCACGCTTAATCGTCTCCTCTCAGTGGACAAAAAGCAGGCTATGTTTTTCTTGCTTCAAGGAAAAAGCCCAACATTTTCTCCTACTTACTACCTGTTTTTGCAACAACAAAAAGCTGGAAATTAACTCCATTTAACTTCAAGATGATGACAACATCAGCACCAGTTTTATACTGAAAATAACATAAAGCATAGCAACATAAAGCCCATACGCATCTATTTCAGTTTAAATCTTTTTTGAATTACCTTGAACTACCTTAGTGATGAGGTTATGACAGTTTATTTACACACAATTTGTCTAACTTAAAGTTCAATCACCGGTTTCTTTTATCAGGTAGTGATAGTGAGCAACAAGGCAAATGTCTATTTATCTGAAAATGTCAAAGATAATTACTTTAAACAGCCACTGCCATGATATTGTATCTGCATTATGACAGATTAATTAGGAGATGAAACAGTTGAAACAGCTGTGCCATTTTCCTTAACGATCAAGACGTGTTTGTGGTCAAAGTTCAACCATTTAGATTTTATTACGCTCTCAGTACATCAGATCACATCACAATAAAGCCCTGCAAGGGTTGTCTGAATCAAGCGTGAGGAGAGAAAGCAAGCAGACATCTAAAACACTGGAAGCATGCATTGTTATCATTCTGACATTTGAGACGTGTGTCATATATGAATCATTTTTCAGTTGCAGCCACGCTGGAGCGTTGGCTTGCGTTATGCTTGCAAAACTCTACTCTCTCACCACTTTTAAATCACCTCTCAAAACCCATCTATTCAGAATACACCTGATTCTGTTTTAGTCCATTTTGACCTTGTTCAGCTTTTATACTTTCATGTAGGGATGGGTATCGAAAACCGGTTCTTGTTGAGAACCGGTTCCCACTGTTTCAATTCCTTGGCATTGTTTGCCATTTTTGCAAACGATTCCCTTATCGATTCCAGTCGCCCCGAATGACGTCACCACGTTGCGGAGCGTCGCTTACCTGGCAGGAAACACGGCGCCTAAGCGGCTCAAACACTAAAAAGTTTGGTTATACTTTACGAGAACGGATGACAACAGGGCAACTTGCAATACTTGCAAAGTAGATACTACGAATATGCAAAAGCATTTGCTCACAAAACACGCGATGACCTTAAATGAATGTCGTGTTTTTAATTCCGCTCCGGACTCGTGAATCTCAACCCAGCAGCAGCGGTAACGTTTGCACGTCCTCTCCCGTCAATGCGGCAGGTAAATAATCAACTAACAGTGCATATTATGTTAGTGCGATCTGCCTTATTACAAAACCTGCCATTGCTGTGCGTTTAGGTGACCATGATGAGAGAGACAGAGTCAGGCTGGTGCTCGCTGGCAGTTGTCGCTGCAGTCTACAGGTAGCGTCTCCTTTCAGGCCAGGATAGACGAATGTCACCGAGCAGTGACTAAGTTTGTGGTCAAAGGCTTGCACCCATTTGCCACAGCAGATGATTTTCGGTAAGTGAATGTGTTTAATTGTAGGCAGGGACATTACTGGATATTCTTGTGTTATTGCTACAGAAGAATATTTATTTTATTATTTTACATTTACAATTTTTTTCCCCGGGGACCTTGTGACACCCCATGGAAGAGCCATAGGCTGGATCTCTTAAGGATCTCTTAAGATCTCACTGTTGGGTTTGTAAGGCCATGCTACTCCTAAATTTCTATCTTGTTCAAAGAGAAGATATAAAACAAAGTTCTAAGCTAATCGACCTTAGTGTTCTCCTTTTATTTAAAAAGAATCGATAAGAGAATCGATAAAGAATCGAATCGTTAAACAGAATTGAAAATGGAATCGGAATCGTAAAAATCTTATCAATACCCACCCCTACTTTCATGCTTGTTTTTTTGTCTAAATTATATTTTGCTATGTTTTATTCTATTGTATTGTTGCTATTGTTCTTGTGCTTGTGCTTGTTCTTGGCGCCTATAAATAAAATGTATTATTATTATTTATTATTAAAACCTCATAAAGTGAAAAATCTCTGATGTTAACTTTTGCTATTGCTTTATCTGTAGGTTTTCCTCAAAGGTAATAAAGGTCACAGTCCTGCAGATGATCAAATGGACTGGCCCAATAACTTTGGATATTTAAGATTAAAGACAGACAAGGTCAGAACAACAATACAGACATACTGTTGGCTTTTTTGCTTGCTCTACTGTAGCTCCATCTTTAAAGAATAACAACATTCATCAGCAAGTTGAAACCTATACTTTTAACTTCAACTTTTTTAGTTTATTCCAAGTAGAAGGAGCTGCCTCCATAAAAGCTGTTTTACTGAGCTCTGTGCCTACTCTCAGTACAGGCAAGAGCAGGGGGTCTAACCTATGCTCAGTGTGAGCTGTAATTTTTTTTATGGGATGCAGTTCCCTTACCCTTTACATCTTATTACATTCTCTTCTCCCTGGCATAATGCAGAGGCAGTGTTAGGATCTATAATTGAAAGGTCTGAATGATATATTTTTGCAAGGATGCACCAACAGTGATAATCTGGGATGATACCGGCGCCAGAGCTTGTTACTGGTCCCGCCAACCTGCAGAGTGCTTCCTATTGTATCGTTTGTTGTCTCTCTGTGCTCTTCTTTTCCCTCTCTTTGCTTCACCCTCACCCCAACTGGCTGTGGCAGATGGTCACCCTCCCCGAGCCTGGTTCTGCTGTTCGGTTTGTTCCTGTTAAAAGACTTTTTTTCCCCTCCCCTGTCACCAAATGCTGGCGCAGAGGGAATCATTTGGTTTCTGGTTTGCCCCGAGAGGACTGTCGTCGGCTGAATAGACGAATTGCATTAATAAATTGACCAATTACTTGTGCGACAATGTATCAGTGGCATTTCTTGTTTTTATTGTGGTTCTTTGTAACCCAGTTTGTGCCAAGGGAACAAACAAATCTTTGTTGTAAAAAGTAACGAGGCTGTTTCAACGTTCTTCTGTCCTTCGTCACACAAATCTTTGAACATTTAACGACCGCAAAAGTGAAAAAGTGAAAGTGACACAAAAGAGAAATACTGGCCACTGGCATCAGTGAGTCGGTGTCATTTTATTTACCAAAAGGCAAGAGATGGCAGTCAGCATGATGTCTACTGAATCCTCCTATACACCGGGGAATTCTTATATTTTTACTTTTCTAAATTAGGAATACCTAAACGGTAAAAATATGACATTCTGTAGCGCTAAAATTTCTAATCCAGTTAAATACTAACTTATTTAAATTAACACTTGAGCATTTGAATAAAATTCAGACCTCATGTGCTTATTAACTGAATAAATCAGAGCCAACAGGAATCAACCTGAGTAAAAGGAAAAAAAAGGTTTGCTTAATAAACGAGCTGCATGCTTTGCTCATGGTACAGCTCTAAGCAGCATGTATTGACAAATGTAGATTGCAATGCATCCGACTGGGGGGCTATTGACATTTCAACAGCAAAGACACATCCTCGTGGCAGGGAAATTTCTTGGTGCAGTGAGAGATGACCTTGCTGAATACATATTCTGTGGAAACGCTGATAGAGCTTCAGTAGCCTGGGAAATTGAACTTGTCTTATAAAAGGAAAGCATACAGGATGACAAGCAAACACTGTATGCGTGTGATTGATTCAGTCATTAATCTGAGCTGTACTCGCCGTGTTTGTGTGTATATGGGGCTGCAAAGGTACAAATGCATGCTTGTATGTGTTCAAAGAGCCCGTCTGTGCACACATGGATAAGACTCGTTCTGTTTAACTGCTGTCCCTCAGCCCACCTCTGTCCTCGCACGTCTTCCATTCTATTGATTGGCGTGCAGAACAAATACGCGAGTCCCCATTGCAGGTAAAAAGAACTCTTGTCTGTAGTGGTTGGTAAACTAAGAAAACACCATGACCTCTGACAACAAGAAATGTTTTTCTTGTTTTCAAGTCTGTGAAAACGTTATTCTTTTTAGTACTGGTTTACTCCAGTAAACTAAAATAAAAATGTGTCAGTGATTTAGCTGATACTACTATTATTTCTCCTCCTTCTTTGGTGGAGAATATTTTGAAAAGCTGAGAAGTACTTTAGCAGTTGAATCAACTCTTGAATGGAAAAACATGCTCATGCTTGACCCAGTTACTTAGGTCTAAGTCACCCAGCACAAGAGATTGGTTAAACCTGACCCATTGGCCAATGGTTGCTGGGGGTTGCTAGGTTAAATGGTATATAGTAATGTACAAAAAACTTCCTTATGATTGCTTTGGTCACTAGAGGTGGCCGCTTATAGTTTGCATGAAAGACACCGACTTGTATGCAAACACTCACCCATACTATCCGAGCTATAGTCAAACACAAACCTAAAACAGAACGTAAAAGGCAAGCACTTTGCTCGAGGTTCACTATAGCTCAGAGAGTAAAAGGCGAGTGTTGGCAGATGAGTCAGTGCCTTTCATGCAAACAATGGCCAATCTTTGGGAGGGTACTAATTTCTCCTAGCGACTACCAGCAACAACATCTAACCGTCAGGGGAAAACACATTTTTTCTCACTGACCAGTCTCTAGGCCTGTGTGACCATCTGAGAGACGTGGTCACAATGGTAGCCTCACCCTATAGCAAACCCTACTTTATGATCCTTTAATGGGATATAATTTACAACATGAACATTACCTAGAATTCAACAAGAAATTAAACTAATAACTGAGATCATTAAAAAAACTTCAAATGTCTTGATGCATTCTCAATCATCCAGGAAAATAAATCTCCAAAAGTTGATTCTGTTCATCTGGACGTAGCATTTTCTGGGAGAAACGTTTCGTCACTCATCCAAGTGACTTGTTCAGTCCTTCTTCGACTGAAGAAGTCACTTGGATGAGTGACGAAACGTTTCTCCCAGAAAACGCTACGTCCAGATGAACAGAATCAACTTTTGGAGAAAACTTAAAATGATTTTTTTTTTTTTTTTACTTCAGTGTAACCAGATTACATTTTCCCAACCAGAGGATTTTCCCCTACTGGCCATTTGTAAGTTTAAGGCTTGTTGTCATTGTTTTCACTTTTGTAACCTTGAAATTATGTCAATTTTTTTAAAGACTTAAGATTGTAGCCATGTTGAATGCAGATGGGAAGTTCTCTACTGACTGATTCATATTTTAGTTTGTATAAAATCAACAAAATTAAAGCACTTCGACATGATGACAACTTTGACCTGAACGGGATCCGCATGCTTCGGTTGGGAAAGGCAGTAGAGCAGCGGTCCCCAACCCCCGGGCCTAGGACCGGTACCGGGCCGCAAGAGTTGAGGCTCAGGTGTGAAATGTATGGTTTTCAGGGTTTTTATCGGTTTTCAGCGTTATTTTGTTATCGTTTTGATTGTTAACTCAGTTTTCCTGGGTCTTTTCACGTGTGTTATGAATAAATCTTCTTTTTTTGGTACCGGTACTAGTTTTATTTTGTTGTATTTATCCGCGACACCTTAAAGGCCGGTCCGTGAAAATATTGTCAGGCATAAACCGGTTCATGGCGCAAAAAAGGTTGGGGACCGCTGCAGTAGAGCACATCTCGATGAACTATTATTAATAGTGCGCCAACTGTCTGAACTTGTGTCATCTCTTTTTTTCCTTCTTTCTTTTTTGAATTTGATATTTATTCTTGGGCTGTGAACTAAGCTATATTATTTTACTTCACAGACATCTTGAATTTAATCACATGCCTTAAACACCGGCTTAATCATACAAGCCTAAAATAAATCCAGTCTTCTATTTTTGGTCACTCATTTTCCATCTTGTTGCTCCTTTTACATTTTATTTCAGTATAATTTTTTGTAGAAAACAGAAGCACAATGAGAGCACTTATTCCAAAAGCTAAAATAAAGCAGTCCTAGAGTTAATTTTGTGTTAATTTAAGCCCAAAAAAAAGCCATCTGGCACATTTATTGAGTTCTTTAATAGACTCGTAATTAACCAAAAGTGAATAATTTTACAAATGGAATGTTAAAGTGACTTTGCAGGCCAACAACTCTTAATTTATAACTGCAAACGTTAATGTTTGTACTGCTGGACTTAAAGTGGCATTGCTAATGAATGTAAATTTAGAAATTTCTAAAATTGTATTTCAAACGTGTTGTTAAAACCTTAAAATCTTTAAAGGATAAGGCTGGCAGCACTGTGACATGCCTTTTTCTACCCCTCTGAAGTACTGCAATCATTGGCAAATAGTTCAAAAGGGTAAGCGAGCCAGATTTGGCAGCTTACACACTCATTTGGCACTCCCACTATTTCAGTCCACGCAATGGAATGCAACAGAAACATAGATCTAAGATGAACCTGAACACCGAGAAGACAGCTTATTAGAGTGTCCCAATTTGAATGTGTCAAATATTTCTTAAATTGTGACGCTTTTAGAAAACACTAAAAAAGATGAAACAACACGGTCAAAGTCTTTCCGTGCTGGGGATAAAAAGTACCCACTGATTTGGTTTTCACAATGAAGTCCAAGGTAACGGGTGACTGTCATTTGCAATGAGTTTTTGTCGCTGCTTTGTATGTGATAAGCTGAGAGACCACCACTGCTTGGTGGCAACCGGACAGGTTTGTGACCGAGAACAGGCCTGTGAAGGACTGGGCTCCGTCCAATCAGCCCCTAGGGAGGATCTCCTGCTCTTCAATTCTAATTCATGTACATATAAATAACTGTCACTGGCATTGCTAATTGGATTAAAAGGCTTGGTAGAGGAGAGACGGTGAGAGGAGGAGTGAAGACGTTAAGAGAGGCAGCATGGCATGATATGCAGCATAATTTTTTGTTGGAAAGGTGGCGATTTTTGCACTAAACCCCAATTATTGCTGAGTAAAAGCCACTATGTTTTAAAAGGAATAGCTGAAGCAAAGCAAGGAAGGAACAGAGGACAGTTCATCCTCATATCATAATGTAGTATATTCTTTTAGCCTTACAGTATTAGTTGGAGCAGCTTTCATGCCCTGATAAGTCAGGACACCAAAATGATTATATAGCACAGTGTGTCGATAGGATGGTGTAATACATAATACATAAACACTTTTTAAGAAAGCATGTCGGGGACATTAAAATGTCAAAGAAAGCTAGATGTTGTCTGAAAAGTATCACCGTCCAGTTGCAGTCTAAATCACTCAGAGACCTTAAACAACAATAAGTAACGCCGGATGGAGCTCTGCAGGCCTTAATACTCAACATTACTCACTTTTCTCATTCAGCGGAGCAGCTGTTAGATTATTTGCTTGTACATCAGATAGTTGTTGCTGGAGTTTTTGTTCACAGCAGACAGAATATTTTTGCCAGAACTCAAATGCTGCATTTTGAAATCTGTATATTAACTGGTGGCACAATTCGACTTGGATGGAACTACGAGAAATCAGTGCATTTAATTTTTGCGCCCGATGACTGATTGCGAGAGCTTGCAGCAACCAGCTGGTTTCCTAGAGGTTGGGAAGGCAACAATCCCAACCTCTGGATATCCATTTTAGATCACGAGGTGATTGGACAGGTCACCTGGTTAGAGACAAACTGTCTCCAAGTAATCGAGGCCTGACACGGACTGATTGCAATTACTCTGAGACAGATTGGTGAAGGGTTGCAAATAATTACTGTTTAACTTATAAATACAGACAGACTGTAGGCATATCGCAATCTGTGTGAGTCAGTCTGAGCCAATGGTTGAACCTAATTACATTCTAAGGTTTTTGGCTTCAAAATGAGAAGAAAGAAAGAAACAGGTTTGTATTTAATGAAATTAAAGAAATGCATAGAGGAAGAACGTTGGATGGAAATTCCTGTTTTTCACAGCTCAAGGCATTTGAAATCACAATCATAATAATAACTACAACAGATCCTAGCGAGCACATAATCTAGTAAAGCTAATGGTTATTGCCTTTTTTGCAAGTTTCAAGAGTGTGAGCCGGATCATTAGAATTTAATGGGTTCTTCTTTTGCCCATATTCCACCTCATAAAATCCAGGCTGAGTTTTTGTACATTCTTGCTGATGACAGAAATACAGACAAACAAACAGCACAAAAAAACCCCTCCCATAATCATCATCATTGTCATCTCGAAGACTTACCCCAGACCTTACCACGATATATAGGGTTAAGATGTCGTTACCAGAGGCTACAGAGGAAAAACAGATCACACAGGTTGCTCTAAAACAGCGTAACATGCACCTCAGAGCACGTTTTCCAAAAACAACTCCTTTCTGGATTTTTCAGTTTGGAAGAAACTATCAAATCTCTACTGACAAAGACACACACGCAGACAAATACGCGCTGTGGTTGTGGTTTGGTGTCAGCAGCCACACCTTTCACCTTCTATACTCGTCTCTTTCTCTCCCAAAATAATTGTAACACTCCAGCTCGCATGTAAAATTAATAAGAATATGATTACACACATTTGATTTGAAAGGCAACATCATTATCTCCTGAATGAAAGTTTAATAGGTAATTACGACAATGCAACAATGAAATGTAATACCAAAGCAGTGAAAGCTATATCCTGTTATCATTTTTAAATCACTGCCACTAGTAACAAGTCTGCGACATAAATGCACTGTCTGTGTGTACAAATGTAGAACAGAAAAACTGCTTAGTCTAATTTTTTCCCTCCCAAAAGCTTTAATTTTAAATGCTTTTTCTTTCATTTTGAAAAAAAATATTGTTGAAATAAGTCCCTTCGGATCATTGAACTCTCTCTTCGTGCAGTGTGTACTAAGTTGCTCAAGCTAGCGCTACTTAGAATGCCGGTAAGCGACAGAAGACATCAGCATCAATGACAGCAGCATGGGTTCGCAAGGGTGAGGTAGACAAAAATCAAAATGTGAGCTTGAGAGATGCTGAGAGAAAGACTGCACATTTGACACACAGTGCAAAAATACGAGATGAAAGAGGAAGCATGTATTTGAAATGAAACAAAAGCTCGAATATGGTGGGAGGTTGTGGTCAGGAGAAGGAAAGGAGACGTGGGGGTGGCTTACCTGGGTCCTGTGCAGCTCCTGTGTTTGTGGAGGAGGGTACAGTAGGTGGGAAGAGGAGAAGCAGTGGGGAGAAACAGAAAGGGAGATTAGCATTTAAAACCTCATTCAAAGTTGATTTGCCAGTGCATAAAGGTGCATGCAAGTACAGTACAGGACAAATCAGGTAAGAATCCAAAAGGAAACAACAATCATGCTTTTTCAGCTTTTTAAGAAGAAAATTAAAAATTAAAAACAGCATTTTTAAAAACATTATACAGTCACTGAACAAAGCTCTTAGCTATGCCATACAAATAGCACAGCTTTTACCTTTTACTGGTTAAAGGACTGAAATATGGATTGAATCAGATTAGAATAATACCGTATTTAGAAAGGAATTACATCATAGGCAACGGTGTGAGTTTGCCAAGCAACCGGCAGAACATCCAGGAAGCTCCAGCTCCCAGCCAAGAAACAGTCGAGCACATAATCCCATGCACAAACACATTTGTCTTTTCTACAAATTAACCAAACTATATCATTTTATAACATGCTAGGTTCTTATTTTTTGTTCTATGGAGAGAAAAAGACATTCTCACAAAAACTAGATCTACTACAGTGCATGTTTGAGACCCCTGTTTCTTTATATTTCAGGTCCAAGGTAGTTTAATAGTCATTCAAACATTAAAATGCATCCAACCAGTGCTGTGCCTGTGAATAACAAACATTTCTGCAAACAATGTGAAATAACACCAATGTTCTCAATTGAATGTATGGAAAATAGCAAAGGTAACAGTTTGACAGGCATAAAATTGTATTTTTGCAACAACAAGGTGATTCCTAAAAAGTTATTAGCTGAAAACCTGGCATAGGTGTGCACGGGAAAAAAGTTAGATTAGTAGATGTAAAAGAAGAATTAGCAAGGCTTAAAAACACACAGCTTACAAACAGTACCTGAAAGTCATGTCCTTAAGAAGTTTTTAAAAAAAATCCAATGAAGACCTGACACAGAACCCGAGAGATACATCTGGACCTTCAGTTAATCCAACTACTGCTCACTGAAACCTCAGTGCAAGGATGGTTTTCAAGAAGTGATTCTTAAGCAAAGGAAACAGGGAGAAAAGGTAGAGGTATGCCAAATTAGGGCTGGGCCATATCATACCCTTCACGGTAATACCAGTATACTTTTGGGCAACGATAGAAAAATGAAATATCGCGATAGAATATGAGTAAAACGCGCACGCGCAGTGCCTTTGTTTTCATACGCACACGTCGGAAAAAGCATGGCGGCGAAAGCATATCGTTGAATGAAACGGATGAACCAGAAATGGTTTGTCAAAATGCTGCAACTTCAGCGGTGTGGAACTGGTTTAGCTTTTGTCCGTCAGATACACAACAAAGCACTATTTTTGCTAGAGCATGCTAGCGGGCCGTCGTTATTACCGTGTTTTTTGGAAAATACAGCACACTTAAAATCAATCCTTTGATTTTTCTGAAAGTTGACAGTGCCCCTCATAATCCCGTGTGCCTTATGTATGAATTCTGGTTGTGTTTACTGACCTCGAAACGATTTTCTGTGGTACACGGCGCTCGAAAATCTGTCAAATGTTTTAGTAACACTTTGCTAAGCTACGAACCCAGACCGCTTGGTGGTTTGTCAGAGCATTACAGCTATCGTAAGCAGGAGCCTCGCGGAGTGATACGTACTGTGCTTCAACATAATATTACCATATTCTGTGTGTATAACCTCTTTTTAAGTTTTGTGGATATTATACATGGTTATGCTGAGGATATGTCGGCCAATTTCCACTGGAAATGCCTTTTGGTTAAACTGTCAGCAAGGAATTTGCATTTGCACTGTTAATTTTTTATATAACTTTAATGCACATAAAACACCTGCTTGTTTAAGTGAAAATACATTGATGTTTTGTTTTTTTTTTGCACTAATAAAGTTGTGGAGTTGTAAAGTATTTTGTCTAGTGTCAATTATATCGTCAGTTATATTGTTATTGCAAATTTTCAAATGTATATCGTGATAAATATTTTTGGTCATATCACCCTGCTCTATCCCAAATTACACAAGAACTGGACTAAAATCAGTCGTATGGAATAATGAATCTGAATTTGTTGGTTCAAATTATTGCCAATACAGAAATGAAGGACAAGGTCTGGAGAGAGGTACATCAGTGGGTGCCCACAGCCATCTGCAAAGCATGGCCAAGGTTTGGGGTTGCATTTCAGCCAGTGGTGCTGGGGAGTTTGCAAAAATTGATGCAACTATGCAACAAATATTGACTTTCAAGCTTGTTACAATTGCCTTGTATACTGTGTTTCACTGTATGTTTGCACCTTTCAATACATTTTTGCATGCATTTTTCCCCTTTTCAAAAAAGCAAAGGGTGGCTTAAGACTTTTGCTGTATTGCGGTACGTTTATCTATGCATATATGCATGTATTGTATGTACTTTTTAACCGCCAAAGACTGTGCCAAAAACATAATTTTATAATAAAAGCTATTGCTCTCATTTAGCCAAGAAAATAAATATGTCACTTATGGTGGGCCAGTTCAAAGATAAGAGAAAAACACCCACTTTTAAAATAAATAAATGTAAACCAGCATGATCAGCTATATCAGCCTCAGCGGGGACATCGGTAGAAAAAGAGCAGAGTTGGCCATCAGTATACAGTCTGGCATCCGTTTAGGCCCCCATCGTTGAGGAACATTTTTCAGCCAAGTAAGCATCAGGATTCCAGCTATGAGGCAGCTTTTGATTAGAAAACCTATTTCCTCTTCAACTTTTGCCAAATTTCAATCATGGTGATATTCTAATTACCATTATCCAGATCAAGAAAGCGAGGCAGAGATTGAGTGGGTGTGTGCAAGTGAGAGAGAAGGAGTGTTTAGAAGGAGAGCCTGTCTTCGCATGTAAGCGGGGAAAATAAGAGGAAAACGCTCAAAAACAAAATCAGCTCTCTTATATCCCGTTACATAGCTTTGCCGGTGGTAAAGATGTATGTTGGTGAGTCTTTTTGTGGACTGTAAATATCGGGACAGGTTTATTTGTAAGCATAACGTGATGATGAAAAAAATTAAAGGGAGTAAGATGTGTCATGCAATGGCGTAATAAATTGCATAAACTAGTAAAATTGGTAGTAAAAACTCCTCATTGGTAGCTTTTATCAAAGTGTTTAACCAACGCTATACATGGTCCAGCAAAAGAGCTGACTGCTAAGTTAAAGTCTCAGGTGTGTCCTGTTTAAACATTCAGCACACTAGGATGGGAGTAACGGAGTTCTTCAGAGAGCCACATATTCAAGCCAGACCACCCTTGAGTTCAGGTTCATGCAGTGCGACGGGGTGGGGGTTAGTTCTGGGGAGATTACCCGGCAATAGGCGAGACATGGAGCAGCTCTCCCCATGTTAAGCAAATGGAGAGTGGGTAAAGAATAACTGCATGGCGCTTTGCCCCTTGTGGGCCTTGCGGGAGCCTTCGCTGTCCCACCTCAACCCACAACCTCCGGAGGTGAGGTTAAATGACAAGCGCTGCACAGATGCATTAAACATGAGTCATTTGGACAGAGAGCTGGATGCTGGACCACTCCAGAGATGATAGGGACATTAACCAGGGTTTCACCAGGGCCTGAGCTGCATTTAATGAAGGCCTCCACTATCTCCCAATGTCTCTCTCTACATTTGACTCAGAGCCAGGGAGTTAAGTAGTTCAAGATAAACACTGCCACTACTCTTTCTGGCTCCAGTTGTCTGATTTTCTGCCTCTTCCCCTTTCTCTGTACTCACTGTGCAGCCTGACAACTTATTATGGTCTGCTTGCAGAGAGTGGTGGTCAAGAGCAAGTTGTGAAATTCTTATCAAGGATAACGCCTGCAGCTGTCACACAGAAGTGATTTTGTTTTTATAGTTCTGCTCATCAAAATAAAATTCAAAAACGATTGAACATTTTTCAATTTTTAACATATTTTTCTTTATATTATTTTCAGTCAAATGTAGGGTTTTCATTGCGATTGCTTTCTACATTTTACAGCCCTACAGACTCCTAATGTTTTTAGGAAAACACAGCTACCATCACTAGTTGGTTAAGCTAATTATTTACATTCTCATAATCAAGTTGTTGGTCAAGTTGCTTGAAAAAAGTAATCAGTAACTAATTACTGATTACTTCCCAGAAAAAGTAATCCTGTTACTTTACTGATTACTTATTTTCGAAAGTAATTAGTTAGTTAGTTACTTTTTAAAACATGGTTTATCCCCTAAATAGGTGATAAAGCGATAGATCTTTCAGCCCAATTCTACTTTTTCTGTATAATCTATCATATAAAATGTAATCAAATGAAAAAGTCTCTGTTTAAAACTTGTTTTAATCTTTTAACTTCATGCATCAAGCAAACATTAAATTATATGCAACATTCACTGACTGGAAGAAATTTGTTTAACATTTAAACCTATTTTCTGCACATTCCAGCACATGAAATAAAATAGTTTTTTGTGTTTACACTCACTCTTTCAAATAAATGCACGTAAAACACAGCAGAAAATAAATGAAATCAAAGACTAGCGGTCCTGTTGCTCTATTTTCACCTGTATAGCAGGAGTGGGGCAGGCGGAGGTTTGCCCTGGTGCAGGCGTGCCGCAGTGGAAGGATACGGGAGTTTCTCTGTGAATTTCACATTCCAGCTGCAGCACACTCGGTGCTTGCTCGGACGTTTAGGGTTTTTTTCGCTGTAAAAAGAAGTTTTCTTCCCATGTTTTTGTCACTTTTTACAGACTCAAACTCAAAGTACGGTCAGTACTTCCACGCTAAATGCTGCACGCTCATACTCTCTCCTGCACTCATTATATTATCCAATTTTGATCTGCACACAGCTGTTGCCGCGAACGTCATTGTCATGAGACACTCTCGCAAAAAAAATCACAGTTTTAGTAACGCGGTAACGCAGCGTGCCTACGGGAAAGTAACAGTAATCTAATTACCTTTTTTGCAATAGTAATCCCTTTACTCATTACTCGAAAAAAGTAATCGGACTACAGTAACGCGTTGCCCATCTCTGCTAATAATACAACCAGTTAACATTGTTTGTAGCATGCTAAGATACCACTAGCTGCAGTTGCAGCACCAATCTTAGTTGCAGGTAGTTGTAAAATGCATTTTCTTATTGAATTGATATTTAGACTACTAGACTAACCTGATATTTTCTCTCATCAAACTGACAAGTAAATTAGTTACCAAGAGTGTTATGACTCTAAAATATGGAGCAGCAGCATGGTCCAAAATTATGCTACTGAGAAGACGAGGAAGTTTTGAAAAGAGGCAGTATCTTTGCTAAAGCCAGTTACTAATGTTACCAATGAAAGGTCCTAATAACTGATAGGCCAGAGGTGAGAAATGACTAGCCAACTATCCATTGGATGAGCACAATCATCAAATATTTTTCTTTTGTTTTTCCAATACAGCACAACATTTCAATAACAACTGTTCCCTTAAGCTGCTTTATATATTGAGAGGAAGACCCTACAAAAATAGAGAGAAACCCAAACAAACATCGACCCCCTTTGAAGAAGCACTTGGCAAGAGTGGGAAGGAAAAACTCCCATCTGAAGAAGGCTCCGGCAGAAGCAGGCTCAGGGAGTGGCAGCAATGTGCCATGACCAGTTGAGGGTGAGAAGAGTTTCAAGGTTAAACCTTGAAAACTAAATTCTATGTAAAAATGTAAAATAGACATGGTGCATACAATGACTGTGTGGAAACACAAAGGACAACTGATGGCAGAACTGCGCCACATTTGTTTTTATTGCCGGTCGAATTCAAAAGAAGAAGAGCACCTGTCACTTTTTTTTAGCTAATCTAATTAGCATCACTGTAGTATTGAAGTCACCTGCAACAGCCTTCATGTTAGTGAAAAAATCATGTTCAACCAAGTCTACAGGTCATCCAGTGGTCAGTATCTTCATTTCCCACCACCAGCCTATCAGTTACCATTACTGGCATCTTACTGGTCAAATAGTAGCTGGTTTTAGCAAGGATATATATCCGACTCTGACTTCTCAGTGGGTGTGCCACGTTAAAAGGTCTAGCTCTAGAGTGTCCTTTTTTACTTCTTCCTACTTACATGTTACTACTCACTCAAAAAGCTCCAGAAAAGACCTCTCCAACAGTAGTTTGGCAAAGTTGTGAGCTACAGGGGTGATCTTTAAATTCAGCCATTTTTCTTGACCAATGTTGGGGATTTGCTGTTCTTTTGTTTCAGTTTTTGATGTGTCTACTGGCTTAACTGACTATTTACGGTAATCAAAATTCTGTCAATAATGTGTCTTTCTGACTCTTAGTTTTACCGGGACCCTTTAAATGCTACACCCCTCATGCTGTAGACCAATTTATGGAACGTAACAAGGAGCGGTCTAATAGGATGGTCAGGGGGGAAAAAAATCTGACAATGTCAGGAAAAAGGGTGAAGCATCACTAGGATTTTTAGGAATTAAATCTGTGATATCTTTAATAATCTCACAAAAATGTCACAATATATTCCACACTAAAAATTTTGGTTTGTCCATACATCTGATCAACTGCCCAAAAAACTGATATCACAGTTTCATAATCAAAAGAAAAAAAATACAATTGTTGCCATTAAAATACAATTTTAATGCAGAATACACAATGTGTGTGTCTCTAAAAATACCATATAACGTATATACACTGTACGCTGCAGTAAAGCAGGTAAAAGATAAAATCCTAAGTGTTATAAGAGTAGTCTAAAAAAAAAAAACCTAAAAACCAAAACTGTAAAAGGCAGGCTTTCATCTGCATTCACCAAGTGAGGGAGGCCTGGACACTCTACTGTTCACTGGAAACAAAATAACAACAGTTTCCTTCGACGCAGCACAACCGCAAGCTTCCAACCCCGTCATCTTCAAACGTGGCTCTTGGTTAATGGCCTGGAACACACATTCAATGTCTATCAAAGAGGGACGTTGCTGGGATGGATGCACATGCTGACAGCCTCCCTCGCTCGCTCCTCAATCACATAAACATACTAATGCTCTATCCCCTTCACACTCCTACCACCATCTAAACACATACACACACACATACAGGCAGAAACCCTCCCTCCAGTCAGTATAGCAAGCAATAATGTGTTGATTAAATCTGCGATCAGCTGCCTAAGGGGCATGAAATTGGACATGATGAGTGTGCCACATTAAAAACTAATTATCAATACCACCAATCCTATTGTCTTTCTTTTAAACCAGTCACAGCACTAAATCAAGTGTGGAGAATGGAACACTATGTGCTCTATCACAATGAGTTTAGGGGTTGCAACCACACCTGGACTCGAGTGCCTTCAAAGCATTTTGATCAAATATTAAAGTGTAATTTACTGCCTATAGCACTTCCTTATTGTATTTCAAACTCAGTGAGACTTGGCAAAGTATGCTACCAGAAGGAATTCTGCTGATGAAGTAAAACTGAAGAACATTACCTAATTTTGTCCTTCAGAAGTGTTGTAGGGCTGTAATTCAAAGTTTTACATTTGTTTTAAATCTCCATGACCACTTTCCTTCCATTTGAGGTCTTCATGACCTTCTCCCCACTCAAAACTGATAGTCATGGTTTCTTTAACTGTTTCTATGATAGCACCGTAATCATTTAACATAATTTTAAATTGTTTTGGTCTGGGGTGTGATTCTCACTCAGGGTGAGAGAGGTTCTAGGGCTCAGTGAGTGCTCAGATATGTTACGGTCCCCAAAGCCTTGGTTAAAAGAAAACCATGACGTATGAAATACAACTAAACTTTTGCATCAAAGGGAGATAAGAGCTCGAAGAAAAGACAAGACCTTGATCCGAATCCATGCGATTGGCTGTCAAATTTGTGGTTCAAAAACAACATTTCCTCCACAGCCAATCCACAAGAAGCAAAAAAATACTAATAACCAATCAAAAGAAATTAAGAATATTCTCGTTCACCAAGGAGTGCTTAACAAACCCAAACCACAATCCCAAATGTGTCAAAATGTGACCAGAGTTTAAACTGAACACTGTGATTTCTTTCAGTTTTGGAAGCTTGAAAGATATTATACTATCTTATAGATGGAGGGACCATATCGCACTTCTATGACTTAATCTGAAGGCCAGTTACAAACAGATACTGAAGACTTAATTTAGAGTACTTGTTCACGCAGTGGCATACACATCAGTTCAGATATACAGTATAGGTTTGTAGCTTTTGTACAGTCTCAGCGGCAACTCCATCAGAGATTGTACAATTGCGGCAAGCCCGGAAGCTGGGCTTTTGTCTGTGTTCAATTTAGACTCCAAGTACAGATTAATTAACTGAATACCACATTCAAAGATAGCGTCCTTTTCACCAAAAGTTTCTCACAGGGCAAATTCATTTGCTGTTTTACAACGTGCGATGTTGACTCTCAATTCATCCAGTTCAAATAATCACTTGAAACACAAAAATCCAGCACTGCAGACCCGCTCACACAACCGTCAGCTAGCAACAAGACAAGACATATGATGCCAACACTTGACTCTGAGCAGAATGGTGCTAAGATAAACAGATACAATGATGGAAGTGGACTGACAGCGACAGATAACTGTCAAATGCACTACACCTTACAGGACACCGTGCATTGCCGAGGTCTCTGAAAAGCCATTTATCAACCTGAACATCTTGGTTTGCAATTTCATACCCTGTTCACCCCATTTGGAACACAACCTCTAAAATAACCCACAGGCTGTCTGTCTCACATCCAAGTAAGGAAAGTAAGAGTCGATGGCAGGCAAAGATTATAAACTCAAGCTAACATGATTTAATTGACATTGACTCATACAGCAGTCATCGTTTTAGGGCCCTTCTTTTTGAAATGCTTTCAAGATGGCACCTGCAATCTTTGCAGAGACTTGTGATGCAACTGCAAAGTGTCTATATTTCACTGCTGACATTGTGCTGTGGGACAAAATCTGCACTTGTCTCTTCTCACCAAAAGGATTTCTACTCAGTTATGCATTGAACTGGAAAGCAGCTGTCATTTGCTGTAACCTAAGAGGTATAAACATAGCTTCTTTTTTTTTCTCCCCTTCCCCTTCTCTCCTTCCACCCTTTTTTTTCTCTCCTTGGATGTTGCTCATCCATCCACTCACCCTTTACCTCCGGCTGTCTCTGGGACCTGGTGATTAGAGCACTGGGTGCTGGTCTGCTGATAAGGCTGAGAAACCTCCCTCCCTCCACTACCAATGGCTGTGTCCTCAGGGTGCAGGGGAAAAAAAAGGAAGCCTAGGGTAATGTCCCCAACTCCCCCCAATCCTTATGCTTTCTCGCCATTCACCAAGTCATGGGTGGTGGATGAATGCGCAGCCTTGTGCATCGTATGACTTTGAATAGATAGGCCTGCATTTTCATGAACGATAAGAGCAGCCAGAAAAATGAGGAAAAGTAATACAGCTTAGTGTTTAAGAGTGCAACATTATGCATCAAGGGCCCTTTTTATGAGAGAAATTTTACATTGTGAAGTGTGTTTACAGTACCATCTGGTAAATTGTGTACACTTAGCACTGGGAATGTAGGACAAAAGCAGCGCTCAAATGTGGATAAGCTTCATTTCATGAGAGCTGCTATTGTCTCAATATCCACCCAGCTGCCATAAAATGGATAATAATATAGCGCAGGTGATTCCCACTGAGAGTATGATGTAATTGCAAGTTTCTGAAAACTATAGCTTTCTAATGTTAACGTTAACCCTTGCCTTTTCATGCCAGGTACCTACACCTGAATTTCAAAAACCGTTCTTTTGTCAACAAAGAATTTGATACAGTTGCCAATGCGTTTGGGACTGAATGCCAAAGGCTGAAGTTATTCTATGAAGGGTTGGATCTGCTCGGAGAACTTGTTTTAGATCATATCATCAACTTCTGTGTCAAGCAGTCCCAACTCTTTGCCAAGGATTATCACTGGTGATTAGAGCTGTCTGTCAAAGTATGACTTGGAGTTCAAGAAGAAGGTTTTAGTAAAAGAGCTGCAGCTTAGAAACCTGAAAGCAGTACATCAGGTCAGAGTACAGTGGTCCTTCGCTATAATGTGCTTCACCTTTTGCGGTCTCGCTGTTTCGCAGATTTATTTTGTGCAATTTTGCATGTTTTTTTTTCTTTTTTTAAAGCGCATTGTGTTCTACGTTCTGATTGGCTGTAGACCATTGTCAATCAATCTCGTGCCATGTCTCCTGTACAGTACAGAATGCGCTCAGCTTGTCAAATTTATCTAAATTTTCTATCGCTAGCAGTGTGACTCTGAAGCGCTGTACTGTATGTTTGTAAGTTTTCTCCAACATACACAAAAATGTCAATGAAACATTTTGCACCATCAAAGGCAACCGCGGGTATTCTATAATACTGGACTTATTTTTCTATGAAGGTTTGAACTTTGAGAGTGTTGAAACAAATGGTAAATGGCCTGTATTTGTATAGCGCTTTACTTAGTCCCTATGGACCCCAAAGTGCTTTACACTACATTCAGTCATACACCCATTTACACACTGGTGATGGCAAGCTACATTGTAGCCACAGCTGCCCTGGGGCGCACTGACAGACCTCTGATCACCACCAGTAGGCAACCAAGACTGTCGGTACCGGTGCTCAAACCGGCAACCTTCCGATTACAAGACGAACTGCCAATTCTTGAGCCATGATCACGATCAAGAGAGAAAAGTGTGAAAATGTTCATGCCTATCGGAGAAAAGTGTATAAAGTGTGCAGTGAGGGGTTTTACAGCCTTAAAACATTTATAATAATTGCAAAAAATAAAGTTAGCTACTTCGCTTATTTCACCTATTGCGGGTTATTTTTAGAACGTAACTACCGCAATAAACCAGGGACCACTGTAATCCTACAATGGGGTACAGTGGAGGGTCCAAAGGCATCTGAGTGAGAACTGTCAATGAAACATAATCTAAACTCTGGTGCGTGCGCTTGACTTGGTTCCCAGCTTCATCATCATCACCCTAATTTCCTTCGGGATTAATAAAGTATTCTGATTCTGACTCTGATTCTGATCTTCTCTCAAATACAAATTGAATGGTAACTATTTTAACATACTGGGAGAGAATAAGTGTCACAGATGCACAAATGCAAGTGGTCAGAATGGCAGATGGCTCCCCCTTCCCTAAGCCTGATTCTGCCAGAAGCTTCTTCCTGCTAAAAGGGAGTTTTTTCTTCCCACAGTTACCAAATGCTTGCTCAAAGGGGGATGTCTTCCAGGGTTTTCTCTCTATTATTGTAGGGTTTCTACCTTACTGGGGTTGCAGTGGGGCTGGATAGGTCACTAGTCTATCATAGATCAACGCTGACCCTAACATTTGATACGCCCTTCTGTGTAGTGCCTTCCAAAGCACTACAAACAGAAAATGCATTTTTACAATTTACCAAAAAATGTGAAGCAATCTTACAAAGCAAAACCAACAGCCAACAAAAATTTGTAAAGGTAGTCGAACTCTAATTGGATTCCAAAGTCCAACATCTATAAGGACAGGTTAAAAATGCTTAAACAAATTTAAGCAGAAGAATGATTCAAAACTGAAGAAGTAATTTTCCAGTGACCACCAAAATATTACCATAACCAAGTAATATCTCCTGATGGATTGATGCGGAGAGCAAAATCTAATCCTCAAGGTGTTCTAAAGAAAAAGACTTGGCCTTGCTTATCTCTGGGGTCAGTGGAGGTCCACGGCCATTAATTTTAAATGAGTGGAATGGATTTGTGGTAATCGAAACCCAGTGGCTCCAGACAGCGCTGGGACTTTGTGGTGTGAAGACCACCAAACGGCAGAGTGATAACTTAACCGCTGAGCTGTATGAAGTGGAGGAAGTCAAGAAACTGATTTGGGTTTTCTGCTCCCCGTGCACTATGAAAGTCTTAGGAGATACTGTAATGCATTAAAAATCTATTTGGAGGCATTCGAGCGTAACAGCGCCGAAGATGTCAGGTAAACTCTGGCTTTTGGTCAAAATGTTCTCCTTCTAATTTAAGGCTCTTTTTCTTAGACGGTTAAAAGAAATGTAACCTTATTAGTATTAATCAATCAAGTTAGAATCAAAGTTGTCAGATGCTTTGGTATGGAGGACGCTGACTTCTCATACCTGAGGGTTGGAATGAAACCTTTTCCTGATGGTAAACCTGCTCAAACTTATGTGTTTAGACAGGGTGTGACAAAGTAGCCCCAAAAATAACATTGGGGTTTTTTTGTTACCAGAATACCGTGGAGCTCATAAATGCTACTGTCAGCTTCCACCGTGTGAAAAAATGTCTTTGTTCGCTCTATTATTTTTGTAGACTTACAATGTAAGAAAACATGCAGCTTGTTCCCAGCCTGCAAACTGTGAATGTAACAAAAACACACTGAAAATAAGTGTTGCATATTTTGCATTTGCCACCATAAGGCCGCCTGTTATTACAGACATTTCTGATGCATTGTTTTGATATCCATCCAAAGGAAAGAAAAAAACAATGTTTTTCTTATGACTCGCGTCAGTGAAAAGAGGAAATCCAGATTACAGTTTTGGAGATGGATGCTGGATGCCACTACAGCTTTTGATATTAAATGGTAAAGAGCGTAGGCATTGAGCGGTTTGATACTTAATGATGTGCTGCTCGTTTATTTGTTCTATAAGAGCGCACAAATGCAAACTTTCCACTAGTTTTACCACTATGTGCATAACTGGAGGCAAATAAAAGAAAGAGCTGTCTAATATATTGTTTCTACACATTTCATTTAAGTTTATGCTGCATTTTAAATCAAGGCATTCTCCAGAAGGATATCTGGATGTGGATTAAGGCTGAACCCCGATGAAGTTGATACGTATCGGTCTGTTTTGCTTGCTGAAATCCTTTCAAGAATAAATTTGTTGTATGATTTTATCCTAAACAGAGTGCCTCAGCAGACCTCTTTTTTAAAATATTGAACTTCTGTTCACCCTACTTATCAGCACCAGCTGGATAAGCCTTTAGAGCCTTGTAGCACTTCCTTTTTTTCCTTTTCTGGATCTGGATTACTTTGTGGTATTTTCTTCAAGAACACCAAAGCACCATCTCCTAATTCTTATTACAATTTGATTTATATATGTGACATCATACATTAAAGACTGCAAAAGTCCATTCATTATTCATTATCTTTCACTGCATCCTATTTCAGATCCAGGATGAGGCAGCTTGTCCTGGCCTGAAGCCTGCCCCACCAGTCACTGCATGAAAGGTGGAAGCCCATGTGTCTAGTCTGATTTGTGGTTTCTATTCATTTTTATGTCGCTGAATGACAAGTCCTTTTGTAATGGGCATATAATATATGTGTTTTTGTAAGCGGGAGGTAGTAACGCAGTATTTTTTCCAGATTAACAGGCACCACTTTGAGGTATGCAGCTCAAAGGCTATTACAGCAGTGCTCGTTCCCTCCTACCTTGCCTTTTACTTAATTGAATCGGCCAGTCCCCATATCAGATATTCCTTAACGGAATACTGAAACCTATCCACCCTTTTCCTAATACCATTAGGGGAAGTGGGAGAGCAAGATGGATGCTTTAATCCTGCTGGTTCAGAGCACACAAAAGGAGAGCATGCCCTGCAGTCAGACATTAGCCACAACATTCACTGCTGAGCCACAATATTCTTCCGAGCAGAAGACTTGCCCTGTCACCGTCTGACCGAAAGCTACAATAACAACAGCTCATTTCCTGCAGACAACGTACCATGTAAATAACAGAAACTGTAGCTCATTCTGCCGCTTGTTAAATGGGAAAAGAAATAAATTACTGCAACACTTTACACTTTGCAGCACCTTATTTCCATGATGTCTGCTACAGTAGTTTACGAGCCCACGGGGGTCCAGAAGCAGTACATTTACACCATCTGTTCATGAACCTGGCACATACACAGGAATGCATGTCCAATTTGACACAATGTTGATGCAGATGAATGAGGCCCAGGCAGGCCCCTTGCTGCTGAGGTATTCTTATTTCCAAACCTATTTTCTGCTGTGTCAAACTGCCGCTAAGCTAAGGTGAGGTCCATTATTTCTGGCCAGCTCAGGCACAAAGTAATCCTCTTATTTGGGAGGTCAGCGCCAATCATTATACAGAGGGGTGCCATTACAGTGTACACTCCAGTGAGCTGATTTTCCCCTTACATAAATATATGACTCAAGGGACTGCTCTTATTCCCCTCTCTAATTTATCCCTGCTGCTTCTACTTTTCTATCATCCTCCCTTTTTCTCTCTCTCAACTTTCCTCTCTTATCTATGACCTTCTGAAGCTTCCTCTCTTTTTTTGGGGTTTTTACCTTTTCATTTTTCACTTTCCCACACTTTCAGCTAACATCCATCTTTTCCCACCCTCATTTTTTTTTCAGGATGCCCAGAGTGGCGTATAATTGAATCTGCAGAGAATGCATGAGCAGGAACAATTAGCTCAGTCACTCAGAATGTGGATATAGCTGTACAGTAGGATAAACAGAATAATAAAAAAGGATAGAAAGCCGGAAGATAAGCCTGAACTCTATGGGCGCCAGAACAAAGGGAAACACATAGCTTGCAAAGTACACGCAATTTTGCTCCCACCATCGGCTGACAAAGATGGGATAATTTCATTTTGCATCGCTTGCGTGGTTTTTACAGGCATACTGTCCTGCTTACCAAGCACATGACCGCTATGTCGTAAAACTCTTCAAATTACTGATCTCATGTTTGCTCATTGGTGTGAGGCGGAAGTAAAATTGTAGGAGAGAAAGCACCATTTAAGAGGTGTTCAGGGGTAAAGACCTCGTTGGTGGCTCTGACACTATAATGCTCAATTTTAACATTTTGATGGAAAATCCCCTAAAAGACGAAACAGTTCACTCAGTCATTCGGCTGATTGCGCCAAATAAAGAGATACCGCAGACATTAGATTGCAATTGGGATAAAGTGATAGCCTATTTGGCTAGTTTTCACTATATTCAGCAAGACTGACCTGACTGTCTTCACTTTGTCGACTTCTGTTCTGTCACTATGCAAACCTCAAGTCTGCCTGACTGCTTGTTAATAGAGATGGCACGATACCACTTTTTTATGTCCGATACCGATATCATAAATTTGGATATCTGCCGATACCGATATGAATCCGATATAGTGTGTTTTTTAATCAATAAAACTGTTTTTTTAATATCTTGCTGCTTTTTGTATAAGTTCATACTCAAGTTAAAAAACAACAACAACACTAAAGCTATTCTGTTATACCTGTATGTAAAAAAACACACTGCACCCAAAATATTTCATAGATCAGCAACACTGATCAATCTAATAAAGTTAAACCTACTCCATCCTCCCTATTCTGGTATTTTAAAGAGTACTTAGCAGAAATATTAAGCAACCTAACTAATAGGGTTGCAAACTCCCAGCAAAAGAAAATAGGGAACCACCCCCTTCCTCATGATGATCAATGTAATCAACTTTAATTTGATGCAGGTTGAAAAAAATTCACAGAAATAAATTATTTTTCAAGAATAATTAAATAGATTCAACATCTATCTTCAACAGAATTGCAGAATTCACAGATGGTACTTTCCCAAAGGAAAAAGTACTATAGCTTACTAGGGTATATTAGACTTAACAGTTACTATATACAGTAATGGACTTCTATACATTTTACATCAGATTAAAACTTTGGGTGTAAGATTCAGATAATTATTAAATAATTAAAAGCTAGATATTTTAAATGAGAATAAGAAAGAAAAGTATGTCTTTGTGCCCCATCGGCCCCCCTGGCTAAACTTTGCTAGATCCGCCCCTGCACAGTTACCAGCCGTCAGCTGCATAGAAAAAGATCCTGGTCTAGAAAGTAATATTAAATAAATTCTAACAACAGCTTATCAAGCTTAATAGTGCTGCTGTTGTTCAGCCGCTGGTTTCCTCTTTATGGTGCAAAGTGGGCCAAAAACAAAGAAGAGAGACAGACTCGTGACAGAAAAGCCGATCAGCTGATCATTAAGCAGTTTCACGATTGAAGTAGCAGCAGGAGAGAGAGAGAAGAGGCAGTTGCTCTATACATCGGTTGTTAAGCTTAACGCGGGAATGCTTTACAAACATTCAGAGATGAACTTACACACTTGCTTTACTTCTCTCTGAGATAACTTCCTCGGAGATGAAATGTTTGCTAGCAGGCTACAAATACACACAGCCGCTCTATCACGTGACCACACTGCTCCGACGTGCTACGGTTATGAGCCGAGTTATGCCATGTCGCAAGTTTTGTGAGGTGTTTTTTTGATATTTAATGGATCGGATTACATTTTTTATTTCTCTCCGATATCCGATCCAGTAATTTAGGTCAGTATCGGACCGATACCGATACGTAATATCGGATCGGTCCATCTCTACTTGTTAATACTGCAGAAAGTTACTTTATTCCTGAATCTGGAAGGATGCATAGATGTGTATGAAGGGGTTTAAAGAAAACCTTTATGAGGCGATGACATCTGATCATATACCATCTCTTTCCTTGGTATCAAATATTCAAAAAAAATTATAAATGTTAATAATAAATGTAATAATGTAATAATAAAAGTTTTTTTATATCTCATAAAGTACCATGCAAAAGTCTTGAACAACCTTTAATTTGGCTGGGGAAATGAGAAATGGTGCAGCAATTTATTGAAAGCTGTAAATATATGAAAATGCAATATAAAAATACTTAACATAACACAAAAAACAGAGTTGTAATTTCTTGAAGTAGATCTCAGAAATGCTCCAGGCTTCTTGAAGGAGATTGAAAGCTCTTCTTTAAATGTTGGCTGCCTTTTGATTAGGGCTGAGTCGTTTCATTACATTCACGGTAGGTAATGACATGGACAAGCGGGCCGTTGTTATCACCGTGTTTTTCGGGAAATAACAAGCGCTTAAAATCCATCCTTGGATTTTCTCAAAAGTCGACAGTGCCCCTTATAATCTGATGCACCTTATGTATGAATTCTGGTTGTGTTTACTGACCTCGAACCGATTTTATGTGGTACACGGTGCTCGAAGATCTGTCAAAAAATGTTTTAGTATGACTTTGGTAAGCTACGAAGTCGCACAGCTTGATGGATTGTCGGAGCATTATGGCTACCATAGTCAGGAGCCTTGCGGAGTGATACGTACTGTGCTTCAACATAATATTACCGTATTGCGTGTGTATACCCTCTTTTTAAGTTTTGTGGATATTATACATGGTTCTGCTGAGGATATGTCGGCCAGTTTCCACTGGAAATGCCTTTTGGTTGAACTGTCAGCAAGGACTTTGCATTTGCACGGTTAAATTTTTATATAGCTTTAATGCACATAAAAAAAACAGCTATTTGTTCAAGTGAAAATACATTGATGGGGATTGTTATCGCAAATTTTCAAATGTATATCGTGATAAATATTTGGCCATATCGTCCTGCCCTACGTTTAATTCCACACTGCATCAGTAATGTTGAGGTCCTAGCTCTCAGGAGGTCAATCATGACTGACTGTCATGCTGAAAAAAGTTGCTGCCAATCACATGATGACATCCTAATATTACCTGATTTAGTTCCTCAACACCACTGGATGAAATCCAGCCCAAATGTTGCTGATCATTCCCTAACACCTGTTGCCTCAGAGTTTCCGTGTAATTTGGCACATCTCAGCATGTTTTCCCTGTTTTCCTTCCCCAACAATGGCTTTATTGCAGACACACTTATGCTGAAAATATTTCTGATGAGGCTTCAGTGAAGAGTAGATGGGTCAACTTCAGGCCCAGGTCCTTTGTCACATCTTTATAGCCTTCTGGGAATCACATTGTTGGTTTAAAAGTCCTATTTTATGTGTGTCAAACCGTATTGTCTTTGGCATTTTTCATAGATTAACTTTTTTTTTAATAACAGGCTGCTGGTTTGCTTTGTTGTCTGTTACATGTAGATACAATATTGCTTGATCCCTTGAGTTAGGTGACTTTTTCATGTATGAATGGCTCATGGGTAAGTTTGTGCCAATGTTCAAAGAAAAAAAACTTTTTAAGACCATCAGAAAGCCTGGAGAACTATTGCTCAAGATCATTTTAAAACATTAAAGCAAGTCTGGCTCATTGGAAGCAAAAAATAAAGAAATAAAACCCGACTCAAGACTTTTACACAACACTGTACTTCAACTATGTATCTTATGAAAGTTCCCATCCTAAGACTAAAGGTATGGGCCGTATTTTGGGCTGAGGGAGCTCCTTGCTGGACAGATGCATAAACACTAGCTGATTTATTTTTATAGCCTATGTGGTTTAATAGCATGATAACATTTTTTATTTGCAGAGACACCGTCTACATTGCTCAAATCACCATCACAGATGGGATGGCAGTCTGGGTCAAAACCACAAACTAACAACAACCCCTCGGTCCTCCTCAGACGGTAAAATAAGTGCAACAAACCATATCTCCGCTGAATTTATATTATGTAAAATGGTCCAAACAAAAATAGACAATTTTCGTCTGGGGAAAGAAAAGCAGGAGGTGGGAAATTTTTCCTCGGCCTAAAAATATATATTTCTACTTTTTGTGGGGCTGACACTAGCAAAGATGGGCCATAAATAGTTCATAAACACCAATTACCTCAAGAAGTGGGCATAAAGAAAAGAGCAGCCATTTCAGCCAATTATGAGGTTTCTCTCTCAAAGGGTGAAGAAAGATAACTCTTCTCTTTCAAGGCTCCCACTAAAAGGAGAAACCTCTGTCATATTTTGGAGCCTCAATAATGTTTCCCTCCACCTTCATGTCAAGGATGAAAGGCCCCAAATGTCCTTTGAGTGAAAGCCCCAGAGGACTTAACATGCATCAATAACATTTCCATCCTTGAAGATGTTTGAGGGGGACTACACATAATCTTCGCACAGACTTTGAGGCTCTGCTCACTTCCTGAGACTTTTATTTACCCCAATCTCAAAGGTCTTTCCTCGCTATGCCAGAGATGGAGATAGAGAGAAAGAGAAAGAAGACCAAAAGGAAACAGAGGGAGGGAAAGGCAGAGACAGACAGCACATTGTGCTGAGTGTCGCCTGCTTAAAATAGGACAGCTGCCTCTTGAAGGAGCCATCATTCTTCATAGGGGTAGCCTGTCTTCATTTCCACCCTCGGCAAAGCGCACGGGGCTTAACACACTTACGTCTGAGGATTTGCTGCACTTGAAGGTGGCAGCAATTCCCCAGACCGCAGGAGGAGGGAGCACTGCAAAGCCACACGCACAAAGAAAAAAAAAAGCCGACCGCTTTAGAAGTTGAGCTGAAGCAATATCCTGACCTTCCTGTCCGCAATCATTACCACAAATGATATTTTGATGTGTTTGTGAACTCAACTACAGATTTTCAATTCATAATTAAAGTGTATTTTAAGAAATGATTTTGTTATTTGGCTTTTATTGGACAGTTTTCAAGTAAAGAGGGGAAAAGAAGCTAAACAAGTATGAGTCTGCAGTGGATTCCCTATAGAGAATAACAATGGTATGCATTCGAGAGGGACAAAACCAGCACAGGGAAAGCTCTGGGAAATGAGGGCTGTTTTTACAGTCTAAATAAATTATGAAGCAATTTGGAGTCTATTTTTGTTCTACTTGTACTGTAGGAAATGAAAACCATTGAAGCGAAAAGTTCCTCACTTGAATGCTGAAATCGATGAAGTAATGCCAAGTTCCCCGGGAAGTTTTAAACATAAATTCTGCGCCCTAATTTGTCCAGTGATGTATCAGTGCAGCGCTTGCTTGCATTTCCCTCATTTCCATTGTTCTGCATCTTTTATGTGCAGTAACTCAGTTTAATCAATATGGCAAAGAGCACAACAAATCAAAGCCAAATCCAGTAAGTAAGTGATGACATTTTTTTAAATCACATACAGATTAAGTAGCAATAAATTATTCATCCGGTGGGTCGACCCCTGTCCAAACTGTCCCCGAGACATCGCATTTGGAGATGAGGTAGTTGGCTCCGATCCAAAACAGAATTTTTAATTGTCAGCTTTTGCTGTAAGTAGCCATGTTCGAATGAAGGTTACAGGCATGACATTCAGCTACAAAGCAGCGATTATGAAGAAAAGGTTAGCTGATATTGCAGCGGCCGGTCGCTCAAAATGACACGGTGAGTCATCGGCAGCTTGGCGCTTAACAGCGGCAGCGGGAGAAATATTATTTGTGCGAGTTAATTAAAGAGCATGATCAATGCTCGACACCTCACACCCTCTCTACAATAGCAGGAGCACTAAAGGCAGGCACGAATCCCTGCCTGCCCTTTTACTTGCTTCAACTGAGAGTGTCAGAAGGTGATTCAGAGAAGACATTCAAGTAAGTAAAGCACTTGCCTTTAAAATTTTGGGGACAGTGGTCACTTCTGATATCCTTTCACAGTGGACTGATACAGTGACCTAAAAAGAACAGTGAAATGGTAGGTTCTTCACAATCCAGCGTTCCCTTTGAAGAGGGATGATATCTACATCCGCACTCCGAGTAAGGCTAATGAGCTCGTTGACATTTTGCCCTGTGGCACCTCTTGGCACTAAGTGCAAAAAGTATATAGCTTTGAACCGCTACTTAAATAAGCCAAAACATTTTCCGCTTTCACTCTCAGCCGGGGTTCACGTCCCTTGGCGTCGAACGAGAACACGTACGAAAAGGGCATTTTTTTTACATTTTACTTTGGCAACACGACTGACAAGTCGATCATTTTTCAAACTGGCGATAAAATGAAAATCGGGCCAGATAATAATAGGAATGTCAGAAAAAATAAATAAATAGACGTGGTCCTAACCAGCCCGTGAACACCATATTGCGAGGCAAATTACTGTTGAGATGACTGCACTGCCAGATGTGCCTCTCACACTGCAGGATCACAGAAAAAAAAGGAAGCATATGTTCCACTCTGAAGATAACTTAACTGGTGCAGACCTCCAGTAAGCCGATTGAGAGAATTCCCCAAGCATATATGGCCTACTTCATGCAATATGGTGAGGGTGTGCTTGGACAACAATGATGAGCCGACATGACTCATATGACGGTCTGCGATAAATTAAACAAGAATGCATGGTGCAATATATTGTAGCAGATCAAGGGAGCAGGCAGGGAGTATGACACATACCCTGTGACGCTTCAAAGATCCCATTTGTCTTGGGCTGTTAGGAGTTGCAATAGTATTAGATGTTTAACCAGGTGGCATAAGCACGGGCAATTTGGCAGTTTTTGCAGCTTTGTTTAAAGCTGTTCAGGTGATAAATTCCAGCTCTACAGTTTCAGCAACAGCTAAAAAGGAACAGCCAACAGTCACTTGAACAGAGTGTGTTGTCTGTAAAGGATGAGCACCGGTAAACGGCCACCTCATACATTTAATCTTGAGACTGAACACAAAGAAAGTATGGATTAGCAGCGTATTCATCTCAGATTGTTTCTGCCATATGTGCCTTATTCTGCACATATGTGAGATCAATCCGCTTCAGCTTCGCAGCACCGATATCAGATGGAAAAGGGAAATTTTGCGAGCCCGGGTTGGTTTTCCTCATGGAGAAATAATCATCCAGCAGTCCAACACGGATATGCATTTATCACGGTAATACTTGATCTCAAGGGAACAGCAGCAGGTCTGAGAGTTCGTTCGTACTGCTTCCTGTGATAAGCAAGACACACACACAGGCAAAACACAAGATGGCAAAGAGATGACAGTCAGATCTTTGTGCTCCGGAAATGCTCCACCAAGCCCGACTATTGTAGGGCTCCCAGAAAACTGTGAGGTCTCTCCAATATTCTTCACAAATGTTATGTTGCCTCCTTGCAGAAGTGGTTCATCCACAGCAAATATAAAGTCACGCATATGAATATGAAATATTATTCATATTCAGACTTATATTGTTATATTGTGACTGCAGATATGAGTCTGTTACCCAAGATACTTGCTGCACTTTGGAACCGACATTCCTACGCACTGTATATGACTTGTATGACTTGGAGCTTTTCACTGTTTTGAACTCTCAATACTCCAACTAATAAAGCACCCAAAATATGAAATAACAGCCCAGTGATTCATTTGTGAGATAATCACCACAGCAGAAAACAAAAAGCTCACAGAAGCAACAAATGAACACATGTATTTCTTTAACAGATCCTACAGTTGACTCGGTGTTTATGACAGACATCTGTGTTTTCTCACAAAGCTCTCACACATTGTTTCTCACTTTGTTTTGTTATCCAAAATGGAGATATGCACAAACACAAACGGTGGAAGTCCAAAATCCCCTTTTTTCAAAAATCCTGTCCACACTGACGTCAGCTCTGTTGATGAGGCTTTGAGCTAGTAGCTAAACCTTTTAGTGCATCTGTTGTATGCAGAGGTAATTTTTGTAGATAATAGGGGTGGGGGAAAAAATCGATACTGTGTAGTATCGAGATATTATTTGCTAATAATGTATCGATACAGGGACAGCAGAAATCGATATTTTGTTACAAAAAAAGGTTTTTGTGCTCTGACTTCAGAGCATGTTGATCCTTTTTCTGAGCAAGAATCCTGACATTCCTTCACTGTCCAAATGTGTTTAACTTTTTTTGGCAGCAATAAACATGACAGTTTACTTGTTTTAATTTAAGACATGTTTTATTTTAATTAAGTTTAAAACTTTTTTATTTAATGTAAAATTATATTTTGTTTTAATTTACTTTCAAATTCTTCAGTTGCTGAAGGGGCTGCATAGTTTTCACAAATTGCATAGTTCAGAATAGCTATAATTGTACCAGATGGTTGCGTTAAGTTAAGTTGGACTAGACTGTAATACAAACCGTTCAGTTTGTCAACAATAAAACTGAAATGAGAGAAAGACTGAGGGTGAGACTTTGATATTAGATAAAATGAATATTGATAAAGTTTACCTTTATGTACAGAATCTGAATATCGCAAAATATTAAAAAAAAAATTGCAATAATATCGTATCGTGGGATGTATGGTGATTCCCACCTCTAGTAGATAATACTTCTGTGTAGAACTCCTGTGTGCGTGTGTGTGTGTGTGTGTGTATGTGTGTGTCTAAAAGATAAACTTATCTTCATTCAATCTTAGATGAGATGAGAAACAGGCAGATCTGACTGAGACACCGAGGAATGCTGCACGCTCATATGCGTCAAAGCAGGCCTAAAGCATACCCTACATTTATCATCCTTCTGCAGACTAAAGGATACATCAAACATGTTTACATCATTGTGTTGTATTAAACAAAACTTTAATGCATAAGACGTTAAACTCTACGGGAAAGTGTTTACTGAAGTAAGCAACAAGCTCATATTGTCACAGTTTTCTGTTAACAGGTGAAAAGTCACCCTATTAAACCTACAGGTTTACTCAGTTATCCCCACACTTATATACTACCTGTTGCTGAAGGTAAAAGATAAAACAGTAAAGAGATTTGAGCTTCAGTCCGTTCTAACTTGTTTGTTCTGTTGTTGTGCTCAAGTGAGGAGGTACCCAAGTACCCATACATTTAACCCATAGTGTACTGCAGACAGCTGAAAACCAGAATGAAGATGACTCTATTAATAACTTTCATTATCGTGGCACTGTAGAAAGTTCAATATTGATCTGTTAGTGTAAGTTGAACAGGGGAATGTATGGTTCAATAAGTTATTTGACATCGTGACCTAATGTTTGCTGATTTATTGATCAGGCCTCAGTATTTTTCAATTCTTGCAACTCTCTAGTTTCTGTTTGTAGCAAGTTTTTTTTAGTTTTTGGTGGGGGACAAATCTGTAAATCTGATCAGTTATTTTATAGCTCTGGAGCACAAAGATATCATAACTATCCTTAACCTCACGAACAAAGCTGTGATTGGCTGATTGTTGTACACGATGATGGCGGCTGCAAAACAACCACCGAAAACACTGGTTACGTGGGCAACGTTTCAGCGGCTAATGATAAATACAAGTGTGGCGTGATCAGTGCACTGCCAAATGAATATTGCTGGGGTCTAATCAGGTTTGAGTGGCTGAAGTCAATGGGTCATTTTTAATTTGCAATTTCATACTATTGAAAAAGTCCCATCAAGTAACTTGCGGCCAGCTCGCCGCCGACAGGCTGTGGATGGTGGAACTTGGCTGAGTTGAGCGAAGGTTTTGGATTTATATGAAACTAATGGGCTTCTGCTAGCGTGCCTGTTAGGTTGAAGTACTTTTGTTGGGCTGGTATTTAGCTTTTTGAAAAGTCAATTACATTTTTTTTTTGTGAATTTGGCTCAGCTCATCTGGCTGTCTGTTAATTTTTTTTCTTTTGGTCATGCTCATCTGGTAGACAAAGAGATGTTGACTGCAGGCACTCGGTGTGTGGAAGCAGCCAGAATGAGCAACACTGACTGTCACAGATGCTGCCAATCGCGGCTGTCCACACAGAGACTACTGTACACCTGCCATTCTGGCATATTCTGGCATCCTACTCTAATTCAATTTACCACTCAAACCCATATCAGAGGCTGTCACATATCTTCTCAGCTGAGAGGCAGTTTCATCAAGAAGGGTACTGTAGAGGCTGTCGGAGGAATATGCGCACGTGTTACTAGTAGTTGGAAAAAATCCTGGATTTGGGGGGAATCTACCGTCGGCTTTCACAGCAAAACGGGAGAACGGGGGTAATATTGAACAGCTTTAAAGTGCTACTTACAAAAGCATTAAGATTGCAGGAATTGATAAAAACAATATGACTCCTGCTTTTGTTTAGGGAGGAATAAAGAACCGAAGAACTGACCGCTATAATTAAAGAGGCTTTCTAAGGGCATCACAATTAGCTTGCAGATGCTTCAGCAAAGTTTATTTTATTACAATTGACCAGTGAAATCTATAGAGTAAGTGGGTTATTAGAAAAATCTCAAACATTTTGTACAAGACTGCTCAGGGAAATGTGCAAAGTTGAAAAAGACTATTGAAATTTAAAGCGCAGCATTGTGTGGAGCAGTGTGTTCAATATGGTCTTCTGTGATAATGGGGTTTAGGCAGTGACTTGGCAGGGTGAGAGGTGACTTTGGGGGGGGAGGGGGGATGGGAGCAGTTGGCCGGCACTACCCGGGACGAAACACTGTCACTCGAGAGCTTAGATGACAGTAGAAAACATCCTAGAAGCTGCATTCATTTAAATATAAACTACTGTAAATGTGCAGCTCATGGGGGAATATTGAGGCGAAGTATCTGTGTGTGTTTGTGCTGAAGTTTAGATCATACTTGAGGAATCTGTATTCTCTCCACAGAGGAAAGTTAAGTCTTTCTCATGGGATTGCTGTCACAAGTCAAGCAACAAGTGCTGGAATCTTGCCTTGGGAATGTCCTGAAGGCTTGCAGCTTACTCAAACATTCTTGAAATCACACAATAGAAAGGAGGCAGGCAAGCCCGAAAAGATAGCACCCGCACATCAAGATCAACCTCAGAGAAGATGCATATGTGAACTGTCAATATGCTTCAGTGTGATGAGAACCCACTGGAGCCTTTCACAACAGCTGCTCGTATGTTCAAACTTAGTCGAGTCCTAATACAAGTAATATACTGCTACACTTATAATTAGTGAGTAAATATGAGCTTCACCACACGATGTTGTGCACATAAGATTTGAGTTGTTAGTAAATATTTACACCCCCGTAACTGCCAGGTGTTACTGCCGTGCAGCAAACACTTCCAAAAGACAAATCTAACGTTACCCGACTAATTAAAAAACTCATATAGAGCGATGTGGGAAGGTCTGTTGCTGCTGATGGTTGGTCCAATCAATCCAAAGATGGCTTGATTATGCATTGAGAGACATGTCACTGACGGACAACCAGAAACTTACAGTAGATTTGAGTGTAGCGGCTGCTGTGCCCAACATCTGCAGCCAACTAATCAGAATATAAAATGAAGTGAAGCGAATATGATGCTTTTTTCCATTTCACAATCAATAATTCATTCAGATTTAAGGTTGAAGAAGTGACACACACAAGCAAGCCAGCTATTTTTTAAATACACACATCAATATTTTGTCTTATATCTATAATTTATCAGCCATATTCTTCACAATCTGAATGCCTCATATAAGTGATGTACTATTAATGTACCATGTGTTATGCTTGTAACATGGTAGCGTTTCATTTTGCTACCTTAAACATATAGACACTTTACTCATAGTCTAACAATATTCCTTAAAAGACACGTCAGTCAACAATTATGATGTAAACCTAATTCTTTGGCGTGAATGTGATTAAAACAAGTTCCCTCATTCACACAATTTGGAAGCACATGACATGTTTAGTACTGTAAGTTATCTGTGATTGGTTAATTATATTATCATGCATGTCACAGCATCGCGAGGACTAAATCAGAACGGCAAAGCCGGATAAACACATCAAAGCATTTTAAATGCATTGATGTTGGAGGCACAAAATGCTTATTAAACCCTATTTTAATTCAGCATACTGAACCCGCCGCCTGACTAACTACAGTGTTAAGATGCACAGTGTGACTAATCCATATTAATCCAACATGACAGCTGGAAGCTCTCCAAAATCAATACCTCTGATTGATTGCTGTCCAACTTGTAGTGCTGGAGCTCATACTCCCAGAAAATGACCACCCAAAAAAAGAAAGGCAAAATTGTTTAGCCATGTATCATAAAAGACAGATTTTCTGTTAATCACTGCAAATGTAGACAAATGCTCTAATGCAATGTCGATTGGATAAACATTAAGCTTCTCTGATCCCAGTTCCCTGCTCAACAATTATCGTTTAGTTTCATTTTCTGACTCCTCCATCCAGATCACACGATCCCGTTCCCTGGGTACAACACACACAGAGACTTCCTCAAACACAGATGACATTTCACTGGCGTCCTACTGGTCTGAATCTGACACCTGTCACGTTTGTTTCCTGGGTGTAGCTGGTACAGGAATACAATGAAAGCATTAAAACTGAAAATGTCTTTCACATTTTCACCAAATGGCAGCATAGAGTTTGTCCTAACTTGCGCAAACACAGTCGTCTTTCAGCAGCTGTCAAAGCTATCGATTGGCAATGATTTGGGGCTAAAATTTTGGGCCCTTTTGATGGATACATTTGCTGCATCCCCCACTTAATTTTGTTTGGCAGCTTCAGAAAATGCAGCGAGTTTGGTGTGCAAACATATTGTTGAAATCACTAGCTTTCAACTGGCAAAGCACAAAATAACCGCGAAGGCCATTTGGGGAGCCTTCTGTTTGCAGACACAGGAGGGAAGCAACAGTCTGAACGCACCAGCAAATAATGCTTGTTGTGCATTTCAGCAGAGGTCAGGACCCCATTCCATTTACATGGTTTGCAATTGTATCAGCTGAAAGCTCATAGGTTTCCAGGCATATATTATACTGATCACTTACTTATCCGCTTAAGAGCTAATGACTAAATAAATAAGGTGGTGTTTCTATATTACACCATAAGTCAATAAAATTGAGTAAATAACCGTCATGAGACCATAAAAAAACTCTATTTCAATGTTAAACATTGTTTATGTGCAAACATTTCATGTAAAGTGATCATTACAAAGCGGTCAATAGTTCTCAGTGTTGATTAACACACCTATTAGTTATGAGGGCCAAAAAGTATCCATCTATCTTTAAATGTACTTGAGGCTAGTCGTCATTGTGTGAAAATCATTGCTGGTGTCAATGCAACAATTAGTTCTGGAGCATTTTTCACCCTAGAGACGTTAAAACTGGGGGAGCTATCTGACAGCTTTCTCAGCGAAACTAATGAAAAGAATGAGGAAAAGACAGTTTTAACAAAGGCCACCTAAAGTAAAAAGTTTGCAAATCATTTAAAACATGGAGGATTTATTTAAAAAGTATATTTTATTTTCCAATTACTTAAATTTTATAATTAAAAACTACTGGAGCGTCGCATCTAATGAGGTTACTCAGCAACAAGTCAGTCAACAAATGACTGGGTATAAAAAGAGTCTTTGAAGATGAACTGGAGGAAGACTGCATGGGCAAATGAACAATTAAAGACTAATCCCATACCAAACCAGCTTCCTAATGTATTCCAACAGAATGGCTCTGCGCTAAAGTACAATTAATAAACTGAATTGCCTGCAGTCCAGACCTTTCGTCAGTTGGAGTCATTGTGAAACATCGTACATCCGCAGGTACTTGGATGCGAGTTAAGTTTCAGTGACCATCAGAGTTGACCAGGACCACAAAGAATGGCAGCCTAATATCCAGCAACCGTGTAGATGTGTGCCTCCTCTTTTTTTTTGTCATTGCTCCCATCTGTTTCCCACCAACCAGTGTCAACAACTCGAACAAATGTAAACTTGACATCTAAACAGCCACTTAGTCCTCAACTCTACCAGGCTGAAGGGGCTTATTTGTGAGAGCAGCAACATCCATTGCTTTCCCCTTGGAGAGCTACCTGCCAGCAATCACACTTTCTCCCTGTGCCACAGATGTCTCCAGATGCAGCGCTGTCCTTGAAATGCAGTAACAACACCCTGTCTCACGAGCCAACATGTGCCAGCAGCAGAGAAACTGAGATGGAAGAAATGAGGCTCGTGGTGACATTTTTTCCGAAACCTGCAATCTACCTCAACTATGATGGCCGTGTGTGTGCTTGGGACTAGACTCAGGGGAAATAATTTTGGTTTTAATGGCAGTGGAAAACTATTTCACATGACCCATTTGACAATTGAGTAAATTGGCTGGTTTAGGGCCCAGAGTTAACAGACAGATAATCCAATCCAGCCAATTATGATCATACTGGGACTGTGCTTGTCATAATTCAAAAACCACAAAGCGCTGCTGGAGCTCACGTGTGCAAGGACATCTTGGAGAGCACATATACTGTGATACGCATATATTTTTATAACATGAGCAAATAATATCTTTGTCTCTGCATATGACTTCCATACTCACGGTTACGGTTTTCCAGATTAGATTAGTGTAGTTTTCACTTAGTGTAAACACAAAACGCCCACAAAAAAATGGGTGCTGAAGTTCTAATACTCATTAGCTTTAATACTGCGACTGGACTCAGCATGTCTGAAACAGTGATAGAAATTTAGGAACAAGTAAACAGGCTTTTTCCGTGCTCTGCTTTTATTTTAATAAGGTTCCTCACTACATGGAGTTGGACACAAGCTGACACATCTAATTTAACTTGAGCTTGGCTTTTGAAAGTATGCAAAAATCACACAGAGTCCTGCAGTCGATTTCATTTGCACCACAAGCCAACCGCACCGCTGCTCGAGAGTGTGCCTGGCAGCCGATCGAGACACCTCTAGGTGTTATTCTAGGGTCTGAGTTGGATTGATAGATTTCACAGCACAGAAAACAAATAAAAAGATGCAAATAAGAACCTGTGAGAGAAACCTTAATTGCAAATTTAAGCTAAGGGAAGAGTGTGTGGCGATGGAATGGGAGTGAGAAATGGGAATATGTGTTAATCGATGAGTAGTTCAGCTTAAGCCAGTTGTGAAGCTTACCTTCTGGGAGCAGCAAGCAGCTGTGATTTCCAGCATATTTTAAAGAATAATTTGTCTTGTGAATGGATATAACAATCACCTCAAACTAAACTCATGAAGTAAATGAGATAAAGTATGCAAGTACAGAAGTTACAAGACTGTAGCTACCTTAAAATGTGCAAGGACATCATCATCATCTGCGACTCAGTTCAAGTGAAATTAAAGTTTTATCTGCCTTCTTTCTTCACACCTCTATGTGTTGAAGATCCTCTCATGTCCAGCTCAGTAACAGTGAGTGAAGTAATTAAGTATATCTTTTCAGATTTAAGCCTCAGTCTTTGAATCAACCTGGAGTACCCTTTGCATGTATTTTAAAGAGAGAGAATGCAAGCGGGTATCTTAAAAGCAAACACGTCCTTTTAGCCTTAAAAACAAACCACCTTAAGTGTGATGCCATAGATTTGACCCATACACTAGTGAATAATCACTGCAGGGCCTTCATAAGCCTTTTTGAAGGCCTGAACAAATTTTGGTCCCCTCTTTCTGCCCCATAATAATCCCGTTTGTCCTAGAGACAACTGTAAACTGTCTGCATGAAGGGCATTAAAATGAAGCCTATTTAGAGGTAAAAGACGTAGCTACAGGCATATTCAGACCACGTGTAACAGGTAACCACTGTAGTTTTATGCCACTCAGCACAACTCGTTATTGCAAATGTAAGTAAGCTCAGCTCTTCTATTAAGAAAACCTTGAATGCGCTGATTGGCTGGAACAGAATCTCAGTATAAAGTCAGTTTTAAGGAGTACTAGTTACCGAGCAATTCAATCTGATCTTTCTTTTACATTTATTAAGCTTGAAAAGGGGACTGATTGATATCATCCATGTACATGTGTCTATTCTAGACTCTAAGAGTTCATATACACTCACAAGACACTTTATTAGGTACACCTGTTCAACTTTTTTTAATACAAAAGTCAGTTAACCACATGGCAGCAAGTCATTTAGGTATGTAGACATGGTCAAGATGACCTGCTGAATTTCAAACAGAGCATCAGGATGGGGAAGAAAGATGATTTAAGAGACTTTGAACGTGCCATGGTTGTTGGTGCCGGATGGGCTGGTCTGAGTATTTCAGAAACTGCTGATCTACTGGGATTTTCCCCATTTGACCATCTCTAGGTTTTACAGAGAATGATCTGAAAAAGTAAAATGTCCAATGAGCGGCTGTTCTTTGGATGAAAAGATCAGAGGAGAATGGCCAGACTGCTTTGAGCTGATCGGGAGGCAAAAGTAACTTAACTAAGCACTACAAATACAAAAAAGGAAAGCAGCAGAAGACTGTACCAGATGCTACTCCAATTAGCAAAGAAGAGGTAGTGTTCATGAGGACTCACAAAACTGCACAACAGAATGTCTGAAAAAACATTGCTCGGTATGATGAGTCTCAGTTTTTGCTGGAACGATCAGATGGTAGGGTAAGAATTTGGAACAAGCTATACAAAGCGCTATACAAATACAGGCAATTTACCATTTACCATTTACAAACGTATGGATCCATCCTGACGTATGTCAAGGGTGGTGTAATGGTGTGGGGGGTATTTTGTTGGCAAACTTTGGGCCAACTGATTAGTGTTTAAATGCCACAATCAGTCTATTCAATTCAATTCAATTTTATATATATAGCGCCAAATCACAACAACCTCAAGGCGCATTATATTGTAAGGTAGACCCTAAAATAATACATACAGAGAAAAACCCAATCATATGACCCCCTATGAGCAAGCACTTTGGTGACAGTGGGAAGGAAAAACTCCCTTTTAACAGGAAGAAACCTCCAACAGAACCAGGCTCAGGGAGGGGCGGGGCCATCTGCCGCGACTGGTGTCGACCTATATAGGGATAATGACAAAGCTCAAGTCATCTCAAACTAGGTTCTTGACCGTCGCAATGGACTCACTCTATTCAAATGACCCAGGCTTAAATTTTGTATGTACAGCTGACAAATCTGCACTGACTGCATGATCCTATCATGTCAATAAGGCCCAAAATTTCTGACCTCTTTCCAGCACCTCGTTGAATCTTTGCCACAAAGAATTTAGACAGTTGTAAATGCAAAACAGAGCCAAATCGATATTAGCAAGGTGCACCTAAGCAAATTACTATGGCCAAATCTCCAACGAAGGATTACCGATCATCTTCCAAAGATACAAGCCATTATCTATTATATTTTCATATACCAACTGTCAGCATCTTTTGAATACGCCTGCTAAAATCCCTAATTATTGCTGTTTGTCACAAATTCTGGCTCAATCTCAAAGTTGGTTCCATTTAAAAGGACTGGAACTTCAGAAAAAAAAAGACTCAAGATGTAACAGAAATAGAGAAGAAGGAGTAAATATGAGAAACAGTTTGTATGAAAGGAAGGAAGAAGAGAGTGAAACCACCCCTTGGCCAGAGTCAATACAGATCTTAGTAAACATAAATAGTCTTGGATCTGTTACATCCACACGCAGGCAGTTCACAAGAAAACTATTGATCAAATCCCACCAAAGGCAGAAATACAGAATAGATAACAGCAGAATTACAGAGAGAGCCTAACTCAAACTTTCAAATATTCAAGCGTTCAGTAGAAAAAAGAATAAATAAATATATAACTATGATTTTAATGGGACCACTAAGAACATTCAACGAAAGGCTCATTTTCTAAGGGCTAAACCTGTAAAACAGGCAGCGCAACTCAAAACACTGTCTATATTCTGACTGATGCATAAAACAACAGAGGCTCAAACTCATGAAACGCGAGAGGTGAGATGAGTACGAGATAAGTAATCAATTACAAGGCTGAAGTCGAAATTATCACTGAAAACGGGGTAAAAATGTGATGTGTATATGTGTGTAAAAGCAAACACTGAGAAGCTGAAATTGTTGTAGATAATAAAAACATCTAATTATGTTTGAAAAGCATTATTTCAAAATGAAAGATGTGCAAACGTTACCAGGCTAAACCTTTTTAAGAAGGTTTAGCAGACAGTGAAACAAATGACGGATTGACTTTGTATCCGCAAATGTACATTATTACCCTACTGAACTAACAGCCCTTAATCAGAATAACACACAGACACACACACACACACACTGCAGACTTATATTGCAAGGTTAGAGGGACTATCAAGGAGTACAAAAGGTTTGCATGAATAAGCTTGCTGGCTGGCAGATGATGAGACATGCATATCATTGCCACGAAGATACACATAAACGCTTGCCTGTACCTGATGCCCCAGTGACACTTGTGATTAGGGCTGTGTGATATGACCAAAATCTCATATCCTGATATAAGACATCTATTGTCCCGATAACGATATAAACCACAAAAATTTTACGTTTTCTGTACATACTGAGAATCGCGGGCAGCTCGACTTGCGTGAAGTGTTTCCAGCTGCGTGTCATATACCTGGAGTCGAGTGTTTTAACCGGAGCATGAAACTACACATTTTTAGACATAAGTTGTAACGACCGCTGTTTTTATTACACGGCGTGCTGCGGGGAAAAGCCTGTTCTAACGTTTGAGTCTAAGGTTTATTTTTTTAGCACCTGGCGGCTCTTTTTTACTTCTCATCCGTAAGTACTCTGCATACTCTTTTACGTGATTCAGTTTATTTTGAAAAGTCTCAACAGGATCTTGAGCTTTATTATGAAAGGTTTATGTGGAAGATAAACAAGCGGACACGCGATGGTTTTACAGTCGTTGTTGCTAACGACAACGCATAAAAACAGGCGCTTGTCCGTCAGTGGTGTGGTTATATTAAATATAAGAGAAAGAGAGAACTTTAAGAAATTAATATAGCAACTACAGTGACCATCAAAACGATGAAAAAATATTGCCGTAAACAGTTTATTTTGCGACACCACGAAACAAACGATAGCGTAAAATGAAACGATAGATGTTTTTATATCGTCATCCGATATATATCGTTATATCGAACAGCACTACTTGTGATATTTTAATAGGTCATACATGTGTGTAGAAGCCTAAAACTATCTTTGATAGTTTTCCAAAACTTTTCTTTTACCTGATTTAATTAAATCCTCTTTCCTCTAACTGTGAAATCTTCCCTGTGCCTAAAAACCTGATCGATCCACCCCGTGCTTGCAATCGGAGAAGTGTACTTTTTTATGAATTTTTGCACCCTTTTTATCCCTAAATATCAGCACCCGTGAGCTTTCCTTCACTAAGGCCAAAAGGTTGTTTTTTTTAACTTCATCCAAAATGCACCGGGCTTGTTTGGGTGTTGATTTGGAAACTTGTGAATTTTGTGGTGAGAATGCGAGAGAGGTCATAAAGGGCATATTTGAGGTCTTACTGCAGAGTGCAACAGTTCTCCAACACTCCAAAAAATACAACATCTTACTGAAGGTCTTTTTAACGAAACACGTTTTTAAAAATGTGCTTTTCGAGCACTCTCACGAGCATTTCTCCAAGAAAATGTTTTGTTGCTTCCGTATCTCAACTTGACCTCCCCCCAGTCCCATGAACCGTGAACTTTTTAATTATATTACAAAAAAAAAAAAAAAAAGCTGATTTTGTTTTTTAGCATTTGAGCCATCATTTTGACAAAATCATATTCCAGAGTTCTACACCCACGGCTGATAATTGTTGGGACAAGATTTTGAGGGGTGTTATAAAGATATTACAAAGAATTTATTAAGACTCTTTAAAACAATGAGTTAAGTTTGAGACCTTGGTAAATGCTCGAATGTCTTTTCCTCTTAAAAATAATTGTAAAAAACAAAAATCTTTTTATAAAATTTTCAATGGGGTGGGAAGACTTACCACTGTATACCAATTAACTGTTTTTGCCTGACACATTTTTGCCACAAACTTATTTTTTGTAGCGTGACCCAAAAATGTGCCCTTTTTTTACCATTAAAATTTCATGATGCAGCTGGCGTAACTTCTGTGGTCCTCTGCATCCTTAAATCCGCCGCGTACAGGTCACTGCTAGTGGAACTCCTAATGATTCTCTAGCTAATCCTCTGTAGAGTCTCCTACTTCCTTCAAAGCAGCCCCCGTCAAAAGAGACAGCCCCTAAAACGTGACACAGCCACGGTGTGATGAAATCTAATGGTAAACTACGCTCAGTTTGAAACAGGTTTAGATTTTCTCCACAAGGCTTTTCAAACCTGGTGAAGAAGGCTCATAACATGCAATCAAAAGCAATCAAATGCAGAAACCCAGCGTAGCAGCCTCACACAGGTCTGCCATAGTGGGGTCTAATTAAAACTACGACCCCTAAGGTACTCTTTCCCACTTGTGCCGTGGATGACTGCTCGGGGGGTAGGTGGTTTGGTGGGTTGGGAGTGGGGGGTAAACCCCGGGAGTACAAAGACAAACAGACTTATTAAGCCAAACAAGCCTATGGTGCTGCTTAATAAATGACAAGATGGGTAAAGAAGGCTTTTTATGCTGGAATATAGAAATATAGGGGGGAAAGTTCTCCAGCAGCCAAGCCACTCTGGGTTTAGAAAACCGGCTTATTAATGTTTAACTGGCAAGGCCTGTATCTCCATTCAGATACGCTCCCTAATGGAGAAGGGAAAAAAAGCGAAATCTTCACTCTCGGGGCAACACTCTGGAGAGGAGAATACTCTTTCTAAGCCTTGGCTGGCACCAAACCAGCATTGTAATTCGAGACTTAATCACAGAAAAGGATGCAGAAGAGTGCAAACAAAATGTGCGATTTATTCTGCTGCCATTTCTTCAGTCTCTGCAAAAATGAAATTATTCCACAACGTGAAGAAACTGGCGCGCTGCCAGACATTTGTCTGCAGAATAGGAATTCGGCGAGCACAAAGCTTACTTCCCTGTATGTTTCCTGTTAGCTTTAATACCTTCTCTGCCGTGGCCCTGATTTGGCCAGCTCGACGTGAACATTAGTCTTTCAAAGTTCAATCAGTCATTTCAACTACTTCCTGGTGACAGGCCGGAGAGAACAACACGGCCACAAATCAAAGGTGAGTGGAGAGCCCCTCTTGCATGAGCCGGCTGAGGAGATGTATTGCCGGAGGCTTTGAAATGCAAAGGAGGAGAGGGATGTGTTTACATGATGACATTGTGTTTATCCATCAAAAGCAGACTGTAGAGAGAGGCGGTGTCGTTGCACTATTTGGAGATGGCGGATGACTGAGCACTCTGCATAGCCTGGGTGGCACACTAATCTAACAGCGAGGGCAGCGCTCGTATTTGGTGCCACATCTTTTTCAACTCTGCTTTTTCCGTGTTCTTCCACAAACAAAGCACAATTCAGATGTACGGCTGCTGCGTGACGAGCACGTGGCTGTCGAATAATCTCTCGTGCACCATTTCCACATTTTACAGAGCGAATGGAAAGAACGCTGAAAAAATACACATTTTTCTTTTTCATTTGAAGTATTTAGTTCATGGGAAAAAAAATCTAGGCGATGTCAGTTATGAATATAATTCCATACTTTACAGGCTATACAATGATTGTTGCTTCAACACATTAATTACAGTTTTTGCTCAACTATTCTCTATAAAATGGATACAAGTGCAATTACTGACGAGATCACAAAGTTCTTCGTTGTCGTACAATCTGCCAGCACTCTCGTATGCTATTATTATGTGCTTATGTGCAGAAGAAAATAACTTGTGAATTGGGACTTTCAGGTCTCTGCAATTTATGCGTCACCCTACTGAAAGAATTAACTCTCAGTTTATGCTCAAGCCACCTTAAAGCCGAGTGTGTCGCCACACATAACTTTTAAGATAGGGTGAGAGAAAGTGAAACAGAGAATCTTTCTCCTGTCATTTCTATAGCCTATAAAGCCTCCCACGTGACTCTGAAGATTATGAAAAGGCCGCCGAAATATCAGGGGGTTTACTCTCTAATAACAAACATCACAGCGCCGAGATAGATATCATACCAGGTGGCAAAAAATATGCAAATATCAGCCACATGCTCTAAAGCTGAACTGCGGGTGGGTCCTAGCTCATATTAGTCATGACTCGCTGGCACGCTGCACAGACTGAATACCAAAGCACGCCTCGGACAGATGAAGAGGCATATGAAAAAACACTGAACTATGACGGTGATCTTATCAGTGACACCCAGTATAAAGTGGCACATGAAACAGTCATAAAGTCTTCGCAGTTTTCAGTCTTATTCAGATATTTCCTGGTCGCTGGCGGCAGAACTTTAGATTTTAGGAATACCTCATAAGTCTCCCGTTTGTTACCTTATTTGCTTTTGGGGTTTGACAACAAGCAAATGGGAAACATAAATCAACTTCCAGGATACAGCGTGATTATGAATGAGAAAACACACTAAAGTGAGCATACAGAGTTTTGTCACTGTCAGTAGCACTTTCCCCGAGACAGCCGAGTGCCCCATATTCATCTGTTCAAGCAACTTAAATAGAAGACGGGACAGATGGGGAACGTTTTGAAGCTTTTACTGACGAGCTATGCTACGAGAAGTGTTCTTGCGCTTCCTTCTTACTACCTGCTGTGTAATAGCTTTAGAAACAAGGCCGTTCTGTGGAGATGCTGCTGACCTAAAAGCTTATCAAGGTGAACATTTGCTTGCTGGTACAGAGCCCCTTAGCTCAGCAGAGTGAATCCATAAAAGAGATGTAGGAACCTCAGCAAGGGTTTATGGTCTGCTCCATGTCCATGGTGAGTCGGCCTTTTTTTAGCTTCTTTTTGTTAGTTTAGCTTAAAAATAAGTAAACGAGTGGCAAAAAGTTACGAAAGAGGATGACAAAGTGATCTGAAGCCCAACCTTTCAGGTAAAGTTGGGCTTCATGTGTATGAACAAATGCTTTGCATGTTCTTACTCATACTAAAAGACGTCACTATATTACATCAAAGCACATTTTAACAACAAGCACCAATTGCTGTTGTTTTAAACGTATAATACTTTCCCATAATTGCAAGTTAAAGAGTTAACGAAGCAAAGTGAAGTGGTTCAGACACGACAGAGGGGCAGCGGATGTACTGGCTAAAGGATGCTGAATATGGAGTCGCCAGGTAAGAGGAAATGAGAAAGACCACCAAGAGGGTTTGCATATGTAGCAAAAGATGACATGCGGATCGCTGGTGTGAAAGAACAGGATGTTAGGGACAGGTGAGATGGAAGCAGACAATCTACTGGGGTGACCCCTAAAGCAAGCAGCCAGGAGAAGTAGTGTCAAATGTAAGGTTTCAGCTTTTCTGCAGTTTAAGGACTCTTTTGTTGAATGCTGGTCTGGACTGCAAGTAGATTGGGTTAGCACACTTTTAGCATGGAGCCATATTAATGTGATATGTGCAGAATGTGGCAAGGGCATTGTCTTAAGAGAAGCAAGGTCTTACTTGAGTTAGATGGCATTTGGACGGCAGCGCACGTCTTAAAGGGTCTATATTTTGTTCAGCAATAACGGTATTTCTGAGAGCACTTATGACTCCATCCCATATATTCTTTGACAGAGTCGCAAACCTCAACCCAGCTTGATTTTCTGAGAGACTAAGGCTCTCCAATTCTCTTTATATAACCAGTTTTATTTGTTTATAATAAACCCAAGTGTGAGTTGTTTGTACCAGAGCATTAATGCAACCAGTTCAGTACAACGTAATGTCTAAATTTAAGCCGTTTATATTAATGTATAATTTTAGAATTTTAATATTTAGTTTGTATTTTAGTGTCTTTTCTCAGTCTTTATCCACAAATTCTTCTTTTGACCTTTTATGAAGTCATGGATAATTAAAACTAATTAGTGACACTCGCTGGTGTTTTTTTTAACTGTTATGACAAAAAAAGGATAAAAAAAAAAATCAGAAATAGCTATTAGACTCTGGTGAAATGATCTCTGCTAAAGAATTCAAGAACCCTGTCACATTAAGTGTTTTCTCAAACAGTCACAGAGCCTAAAGTTACCTCAACTTTGAACTTGTATTTGAAGCACACTTTTAGTTTGAAAATTTCTCCGTCTAATTACTGTGAACTATTGTTTAGTTTCATAAAAGAAATTTGCTTATATAATGGACTTATTTTAAAATTAGACTATAAATAAGGCAAATACAACAATTACTATCTATTACTATTTTTACATTATCAATTATCAAATAACAGACAATAATATTTTTAACACCTTTTTATTGCAGTAAACATGATAATAGGTCACCAAACAAATTTAGTACACACCCACACTACACTACAGTTTTGGTTCGCTCATGCCTTTGGTTAAATGATATGCCTAGTCACACTGAGAAAGAAAAAAAAGGTTAGTTTATATGAGGTTATATATTTTATATGTCAAATATTGGTGATTTTAGCCCATTGCTAGGTGGATACTGCACAACATTCAAGAATGAAGAGATCCAAGAATGAAGAGAAGACATACAAAAAGATACAACAAAAATTTAGGAAAGAAAAAAAAAGACAGTAAATAGGATAGAGATGCTTGATGAAGTTTAAAAGAATCTGTTATGTGTAATCTGTAATTGCACATGATCACTTCCTGGAGATTAGTGTTTTTACATTCACACACACACACACACATACATAAAAAAATCCCAAATAAATAAAAATACAATATATGATTATAATGATGTTATAATGCCCTATCGTTGCTGGGATAGGCTCCAGTCCCCCCGGCAACCCTGAACTGTATAAGCAGAAGAGAATGGATAGATAGATGGGTTGTGGATATAAATAAGATGTTATTGTCCTGAGAACTGAATAATAGGATGCTTTCATAAGGTGTTAAAGGTGCATAAAGGCAAACACTGGTCATTGTAGCCTGATGACATCCTGATACAACAGGTCATTTTAGTATGGGCAAATGATGACAACATAATATCTGATGTAGATAAGAAACTTTAGAGACCTAGGATGTACATGTGGGCAAAGCTTGGTTGCTCAACTCCTGATCATGTAGGGGAGTCAATGGCTAAAATCACAAACACACTGACAGATAGAAATTTTATGTGTTGGTACGATTCTCGCTTTAAAACAGTGGCAGGAATATTAAGACTGCTCTGCATGTGGAATCACGGAATCCAGAAGCTCTAAGCACAATCTTGGCACATGGACCATGAAGGTTGATATGTGCAAACAACTAGGATTGCATTTGAAGATTTCTGAGTACTGCAATCAGTATTTTTCACTACGCTACCTCACACTGCCATCTGAGCCACTCGCCAAGCAAATGCACTGGCAGCTGGAAGAAAATCATCCACCACTGGATGTTTTTTGTTGGTCTATCATAAATCATGTGACCACAGAATGCAAAAATGTCACATGATAAGTGGGTAGCCTAAAGTAAAAACATCACATTAAATTCCCCCGCTTCTTCACAGATGGTACACGCAATGCACTAACACACACACTTTCACACAACATGCGTTTACACAAAGATAAATTGATAATATGTAATGACATGCTTGTTAAGGTAGTCCTTCCTTCAGAAGGAATTTCCTTCTACAGGATTAAGTGCAGCATGTAAATATGCTGACATGCTTCCGGCTGTACTGTGAGGAAAAGTAGGCTAAATCTTCTAGTCTCTCACTGACAATTTACTATAACATCTATGTGTGAGAGGGAGTATGCGTGACATTAAGGCTGCCATGCCTTGTTAATTTAACATATTAAGACAAGTTAATTAAGGTCCATCTTTACTTAGTGATATTTGCAGCACTGCAAAAATATCAAACGACTTTTTATTTGTCAGTTGAATGTCAGAGAATAATTTTAAAAAACTACACAGGGTATATATATGTCTTTAAACACGTAGCTTCAACAGTGGAATTGTGTTTTCCTGATTTTAAGCATCCCAACACAACACAACAGGTGTCAAGTAAATGTTTTTAATCGGCTCCGATGAGAGCCGATGTGCTTTGTTTTGGCAGAGTCTTGACTTTGCCTAAAGCTAAAGGCCTTCTCATAAACATTATCGAAAAGTGGACTAGATGAGGTCCGTCCATTTAAAAGGTACATTTGAAAAGGAGATATAGTCTTGACTTGCTAGCTCGATTTAAAACAGCAGGGTATAGAAAAAGGATAGGTCCAAATATGCACCATTTTTAAAGCGCTCTAGGACAAATTGTAGTTTTTGGGTTAAATACAAATAGCAAGACCTGTCTTAGGTCTGTTGCAAGAAACAGTGAGAAGCCTTTGCTAGTTAGCATAAATGCTGCATATTCACAGAGTTTGCGTCAGGTTGTTTGGGTTCAAACAAAGAATTGGTGCTGCAATGAAGTGACAATTTGAGGAGATAATATGCTATAATTTTTTCTGGCAATTGCATTTCTAAATGCTCGAGTCAAATTACATATTGAAGGACAAAGCAAAGGACAGAAGAAACAGTGCTTGGTAATTATTTAGCTTGCAACTGCATCTCAGTTGTCATTAGGATAAACTAATGTGTACTTTGTTGTGTTTAAGATGTTCTGCAGACAGTTTTGCTAGTCACTTTAAATCTAGATTTTTAATGCTAACAGGCACACAAGCAGACCACTGCTGCATCATGAGGTCATCACTGCAGCTCTGTAGGAGAATTCTTTCAATGAGGCCTTTTTACTAAGATGACCCTGATCTCACCACTTAGTGGATGAGGGAGTCAGCACACAGCGTGACCTCCTGGATGCCTTATGATTATCTGTGACTGTGAATATCAACGAAGTGAAACACAGCATGCTACTCTTTTAAGCTATGAACCCCCTTATGACATTATCCACTCAGGTTTTGCTGTGGTACTTTTCCTCATTTTAAAACATGTACATACATGCTCTGAGACTCTTGAACCATGCTCATAATATGTGACAAACTGTGTTTTTGAAGGTGAACCTCTGAGTCGGAGCAATCCCTCATGTCACCGATTGGAGTTCAGATGTGAAAAGTTTTTACAAAAATCCCTACATGTTATTTTTTCTCCCTAAAAATTATCATTCAGGCATCTTTAAATTACGACTTTAGAGGACGATTCATGCACATTTAAGTTAACCTTTGCACTTTATTGCACTTTAAAGTATTTAACAAAGTTATGAGAACTTAACCATAAAGATCCAAACACTTACTCTTGTCATATTTGGCATTTCTCCTTCAAGATGATCTTCTTGTGCGTCTCCCTACCACTTTCAGCACAGCTGCTATTTATAGATAACTCTGATGAATTTCCACCTACCTAAGACTCAAAATCATGTGGAAAGGCAAATCTGGAAAGAAGGTTGGATTAAGAGCAAAGATTTGTGCAGACGAAAAAAAAAATCCTGTTTTTTAATTGGCTAAGTGCAGGCACACAGTATCACAATGGCACTCACCACGGATAACTTCCAATGAATGCTGTCTCTCAGGTGTGTTGACAGTCTGATCTCGAGAGCAAATCCGTTGTGTGCAGCTCTTGTGAAGGAATGAATTAATGAGTTCCTCATCTGATACTCTGTACTTGTGCTGTGCATTCTTAAGCTGAATGTTGACACTCCAAATAAAATTGGTGTCAATTTGAAACAGAAGTCGAAATTTGCTCATTGCACTCTTTTTTAAAGACTATAATCAAATCAATGGGTGTGCAACAGACCTGATCATAATGCAACTTTCGGGCAGTGAAAATAGTATCAAGGGGCAGTTCCTGGAACCTTCTGATCAACTCTCTTATTGTCAGGTAAAATCTTCCATTTAACAGAAACTTTATTCCAGGACATTAAAAGGTGGACTTCCCTTTTATTGGCTGGATTTGCAAAGGATTTCATGGATATACATACTCTGCAGAGGTTGAACTGCTTTTATGTTTCTTACACTACCCTTAGGCTGAAATCATAAATTTACACAAAATGCACTGCACCGTACAATTTGTACGCAGACTGCCATAATGGCAAGACCAAGAATCAGCACTTAAGCAGGTTTCAGAGTTGTATAAATACATCGACTTAAAAAATGAAAAATTGAATGTGCAGAAGTGATCCAAAAACTGGTAAAATAAACCATCCAAAGGTCACCACATTATGGAGATGTTGAAAGAAAAGAACTTTGATGGATGTGGCATTTTTCAACTGCACACACCTATGGTGAGCATGCCATCTGGGTAATCAGCAGTCAGCATGACCTCCCAACACCCACACATCTGACCATCATCACACAGCACAGATCTGCCAACCCACCCGCCCACACAAGCACATTCTTGTACTGCGATCATGAAGAGGACCTTTCAGTGTCTGTGTTCAGACAGCCCTTAACCCCAATATAATGTTGAATCACAATTCAAATCACCACATCTTGTCGCTCAGGTACGTGTTTACCAGGTACAGTATTGTATTTCCCTTGTGAGACTGTGCGTGTGTACTTGGGATCACAATAAAGGCTAAATTTGAAGATGGGAATGACCCACGTCATAAGTGCTGAGTATTGATGTAATTATCTAATAATGTACAGTAGTAATTACACACTACTCATGAGGGAAACAGCAACATGCTTCAAAGCATCACAGCTTGTGTTATCCTACAACATGAAGCCAATCGCACAATAAACATGCTTTGAGGCGAGAATTCTCCTCAACCACAGATCCAAACTTCACATGCTCGGTCCCAATAGAAATAGAACCATATACGCATGTCATTTGCAATTATTCCCATCCCGGACAACTGTAGCAATCCTCTTGTGTCCTGCAGGACTCGACAAAAGCTGAGCCTGTCTTGGTGATAAGAGAAGATGGGAGTAAAAGCCACTTTTTGAACAACGTAAATGATTCACGGCAGTGGAGAGAGATGAAAAATGGCAGCTGGAGGTGCGGATGAATACTTGGCCCTTTTGGTGCCTGGTGTGACTAAGCAGAAGTAGTCCTGACATGATAATGACATGGCATGTCCAAGAGCTTGGGCTGGCTAAATTCTAAATATGGAATGCTACCATCTGTAACAATGGGGTGAATGAAAGAATGGCAGTTTTGGTTTAAGGATAGAAAGGCAGTGTTCGTCACTTGAGGGTACAAAATTGTCTTGAAGTAGAAAGGTTTGGAGAATAGCCAGGTTTGATTGTACTGGGTAAACAACTGGGTTTTTAAAGCTGAAGTATTTCGTCAGTCAAGCGCACAAGTGAGATTGATCGCTCACCCGGAGCTGCTACCAGCAAAAATTAACTGTTTAAGTCACAAGGATGAGTAAGTTTTAAACTTTTGGTGTCACAAAGTGTGCTGACAGAAAGCTTATTTAACTAACATCAGGGGCAAGCATACATAGGCTAACGTTTGGATCTTAAAGGCTCCTCTAAAATTAAATTTAAAGCCAACCTTACCATTGCCTTTCTGGCAAATCCTACTATATAATCATGAAATGAGCAACCAAACTTGGCACAGAGGGGGATCTTAGTTGTCTGAAGGTTCTTATCTGTATCAGATATGATGACACTGTCATGTTGCCAAACAACTTCTTAACAGCGGGTTAAAATGACCTGCTTTAAGCATTTCTTTGCACACCTTATAAAACGTATGTACAAGCTCTTAAAAACACCAGCAATCCTTAATAGATAAAGTAGACTGCATTACAAATCAATGAATAAATAAACCTTTTTTTTTTAGATTTGGTGAATATTGTTTTCACTGAAATATTATGACAGAGTCATAAAAAGGAGATTGTGTTGTTTGGCTTCTTGCCCCTTGATAATTTAATTTTAGATACATGCTGAATTAAGCTGTAGTTAACCCAATCATACAGCATTTTATTCATAAAAACATCAACATTATTAATCCTCTGTTATCTCCTTCTTCTTTACATTTGTTATAAATGCAAAAATGCTGAAATATTTCATATGAATGCTTAAAAATGAAAACACATCTGGCTTAAAGGTCCATCCACATGAAATTCAAAAAAATCTCTCCTATGTTGTTTTTGTAACAACCTTGTGGGGCGAGCAGGTTTGTTCGTCATGCGTGTTTCATTACAATATTTCCTTAAAAGTCACATAAGATTAAGTCTTATCTACCTTCGACAACCAGCCAACAGCAGATACCACATTGCAGGGTTTTACAGGGAGTAAGACCTCAAAGGAGTTGGGCTGAATACCATTGATGTGCGAATAAAAGAGCAACTCATTTTGGCAACCATAATGACCCAGGGTTCCCTTCAGTAGCAGAGCAAAAAACTGATGTCTTTCATCACTAAAGTGTAGTGGAGATTTGGATTCAACTAAAATGTGGCCAAGTGCCAGGCAAGAAATCTGCATGTTATCTTGAAAACTCCCTGAGACAAAACATAGCAAGCACAGAAAAATAAGGCTCGCTTTTTCTTTGAAACAGGTCAATTCTTTCCTTGAACACTGAAACCAGAAAATTATCTCTCGCTGGCACAGTGATATGTGCAATGGTCGAAGGGTCATCACTGTTTTCTTTGTAAGCTTTGAAAGATATGCGAGACAACGAATCATCAGATGATTCTGAGATAAGAGATAACTCCCTTGTGCAGCAAAAAGACAATAGATAGCATTGTTTTTCCACCTTTGGTCATAATCCAGCAGTGTTGGCTCGTCTCTTGAGATGCCCTCTATGCTTTCTAGATATAGCACTGCTGAAAAGAAGAGAAGTGCACAGCAGTTATATAAACTTTAAAGAGTGAAATGTTTAAAAATGTAAATGTTTTGTATCTCTATATTCTTACTGATGTTGTAATAAAATTACATCATGATTTTTCATCCTAAGGCACTCAGTTAATTTGGTCTCATTAGTGAGAATATGATAAAGATGCCACAATAATAACTTCTGGCAATTCAACATGGAGTACTTACAAAAGACTCACTCACTGACGATACCGAGTGTTGGATCAGAATGTTTTATATCGGAATGTTTACCCAGTAGTAAATATACTGCATATCTCTGTGGTATATAAAGACGCAGATGAGTCACAACATTAAAACCGCAGGCCGCGTGAATAAAAGTTATTTACTTATTCGAATGCAATGTTCTGCTGGGAAAGTGTGGTTATTGCATTCATGTGGATGTTACTTTGACACGTAGCTCTCCAGAGGTTGCTCGTCCATGGACCGACTGGTCAGGGCCGTTTCAAAGACACCAGGGCAATATTAAGCAAGTGGTTTAAACGTGGCCGGGTGGTACGTGTTTGTTGTGTGTGTTTCCTCAAAATAAATGCAGAGTGTTTTAGCCAGCTGGGCAGAGATTATTAAGAATTAATGTTGATGAGTGCCCGTGTCCCAAAACTACTTTGGAAGTTACTTTGGTGGATTGGGCCTGCTGATGCAGCAAATCAACCCTGACAAATGAATCTCTTATGTCTCCTCTTTCATCACTGTGGCCATTTTAATTTGGTATAAGACCGGATGATATTAGATTAATTCTGATGTGCAAAACAGTTTGCATTTTTAATGTAATCACATAAACTGTGATGCACTCTTTACACTGCAGCGTGTGGTAATAGACAACCACAAAATGTTACAAGAGAAAACTGATTGTGTTGTAGAGATTGTTTCAGATAAAACTTTTGAGGTCATTGAGACACAGCAGGCTCACATTTTGCACTTCACTTGTGCAATTACTCAGTCAGGAACCATATATTGTATTTTCCGTACTATAAGGCGCAGTTAAAATCCTTTAATTTTCTCAAAAATCGACAGTGCACCTTTATAATCTGCTGCGCCTTATGTATGAATTCTGGTTGTGCTCACTGACTTCGAACCGATTTTATGTGGTAGACGGTGCTCACAAATCTGTCAAAAAGTGTTTTTAGTACAACTTTGTTAAGCTACGAAGCCGCACCGCTTGATGGATTGTCGGAGCATCACGGCTACTGTAGTGCGGAGCGGATGATGTGATATCCTCGTGTCGGTGTTGTTCCCACATCGTCATAATAAATGTTGTTCCAGGTTCAACATTGCAAGTGACCATTCACATTGTTGTGACGTCATACTTTTGCAAGCCAAGCAATTCATTCATTTATGAAATTCCAATGTTGCAAGGACAATATGTATAATGCTTACCGTTTATTAAAGAACAGTATCCTGAAATGCAAAGAATTCAAATTGCTGGCTCGGCGGACAGAGGCGGTTTCTCACAACTTAAGTAGATTTTTTTTTTAAGGCACAAAAGTAAGTAAGACGTCACAGCAATGTGATTGGTCACTTGCAATGTTGAACCTGGAACAACATTTATTATGATGATGTGGAAACAAAACCGACACGGGGATATCAGATTGTGCAGACAGGAGCCTCACGGTCCGCTTCAGGTCCCAATGTCAAACAAACACTGCGGCATCACTGAGAGTTAAAAACTGTCTAAATCCTTTCATCTTTAATAAAATGATCAGTGTTGCTGCTTTACCAGGTGTAACAATTAAGTTTAACATCCAGGCATCCATGAAAACAGAATGTATTCAATTTAACGGAGTTAGAAGTTAGCAGGAAGTTAGCTCGCTAGTTTCCACCTAAACATGATATAGCATGTTCTGACTGAGAGATTTTTGAAAAAAATAAAGTTTACAGCTCTGCTATCACTTCCAACATAAATGAAGACAGAAAACTAAACAGCTGTGATGTTTGTAGGGTTACTGAAGTTGGACTAGCTGGTATATAATGATGTGCTACATGATCGCTAGCGACACAGCAATGTTAGCATAACATTAGCACAGTGAAGCTAGAGGATGAACGCTAACTTTTTCCACTCCATAAAAGTTAACAAGGGTTCCCGATGGTTAGGGATAAATGCAATCGCATGGCAAGATGCTGTAAATGGACCAAACTTTAATCAGGAAAACAACTGAGATAATCTATCCACAATACAAGGTTAGTCATTAATATACTGCAACAACATGGGAATAGAGCAGCTGCGAGACAATTCAGCATTAATGAATCAATGATACGGAAGTGGAGGAAGCAAGAAGAATGAGGTGAGCAAAGTTTGACTTATCTGACTGTTCCGTTTCTCTTAATGCGCCTTATAATCCGGTGCGCTTTCTGGTCTGAAAAATACGGTATATTAAAATCATGAGAAAGGAAAAAAGACTGCCACTGTGTGTCTGTGTAGGTTGGTCATCCAGGTCATGGTAGTTTAAGAAAGCGACTCAACTTCTTACCTTGTCCTTGAGTGATCGGTTTCTGCGGTGTCCAGCCTATAAAAGCATATTGGGCCACACATGCAACATGTGCATGAAGCTTTATGATTGCCTTTCCGTAGAAGCACTGAGAAGCAATATAGAGCCATATGTTTGTTTTGCTGCAATTCCTACAAGTTGTGATTTGTCTGTTTACATATGGTGGAGACGAAAGATAAAATGGCTTTAGAGAGTTGTACAACTGTGGCTCATCTGTATAATGAATTGCTGTACAATGTTTTTTTCCATCTCTTCAGCCTTTAGACTGAGGAATTTGTCATTTAAACTGTATTTCCTGTTTTCCGGTAGATATTTCATCCTCTCAGCAGTACGTGAAGCAGCGTACCTATAGCACACAGAGGCGACACAGTTTTCTCAGTCATGTCTATTTCCATTGGCACTCAAGTTTTTCTGATTTAATTATTTAGATACTTTGCACTAGAATTTCTGAACATTTAGAGTGCACTTAGAGGAAATACAGGGAGTTGGGAGTCCAACCACAGTATAAGACTGGTGAGTCCTTTACTCACCTTTAACGGTTTGAACAAAATTATTAGGTTATTCAGCTAAAGGTACAGAAGAGTAAACATTGGAATTCGCCACGTAGTAAGTGTTAAATACTGATAAAGTGGGAGATTTGGCACTTAAAGGCTAAAGGGGGAGATCCAAACATAAAAATCTAGAGGAGGGTGACAAATAAAGTGAAACGATATAAATAAAACAGTGTTGCGATCGATCCAAATTCTCAAAGAAACCTGTAAGATGAAGGATGTTTTTGAGAGTATTGATTCACCTGGAGCTGCTGCACTTCTTATCGCACCCAACAACCCTCTATTACATCCTAATCCACACATTTAATGGCAAATAACTGAACCATTTTGGAGTGGATTCTGCTTCAAGGTGCTCCATCACTTCCAATACTGAGGCTTTCCATACAAAATGTAAAAAAAAAAGAAAACGAAACATTTCTCAGCGCATGACCGTAAGAGCGCCAGCTTTTATCAAACCGAGCCCCGTCTTTCATCTCTCATCTGTGAAAAATAAATGCGGTTGCATCCCGGAGCAAGATTTGAGTCTTCCAGTGGTCATTCAGCCCTGAACTGCTGCATCATGAACAATGGCTAAAGCTAAGTAAAACTCTGGTAGGAACTGAATAGCCCTCACCACTCTTCCATAACCTCCAGTGCTTTCAAGTCAAATGGGAATTCACAAGGACTGAGTAAAAATCTTCAGCACAGTGTTGCAATGATCCTAGTTAAACCGAGAGTAAGGCAGTGTCCAAATGTGTGTACCTAAAGCTAATCGGCACTTATATTACACATCGTAACCCTGTTAGCCCTACAAAGATTTTAAATATGGGTCCCATACACCCATTATGACCCCAGTCCGAGTGACAACAACTAGGGGATCTTGCCCAGCCTTGCTAAAAAAAAGGGCAAACAGCTTTAATATTTAAGCTACAATCCGACTACTGCTATGTATCAGAGTAAATTATATTTAATCAAAACTGTAATGTTACCTGAACAGTGGGAGGGAGCTCTAAAATTATCTACTTTCACAGAGGCCCTGCTTTCCTCAGCTACAGGAACACGAAAAGAGCTCCTTTGCTATACTCTTATTGCAGCTACCATTCAGTCACTTAGACGTTACCTTAATCCAGACCTTCCCAAAGTGTGGGGCCCACCCCCCTTTGTTTTCTTGTAAAACAAAGGGGGGGCTAGCAAAAAAAGTTTGGGAACCACTGCCTTAATCAACCATCTTAACCTTTAAAGCACAGATTGTGTCCTTGCTTGGACAAACAACCACTACAATCACTTATTTACAAGCACATTATTAATACTTTATTTTAGCAATGCTGACTTTTCTCAAGTTTGAGCCTCTCAGAATTCCCACTAAACTTGGTCATATCATGCATTCTAAAAATCAATAAATAAACCCTGGAGTCGTTTGCAACCATCTAGATTGGTTTGCCTTTCAAACAGTGCCCACATTTTTCCAGACCTAATTATTCAACAAATTTGAAAGTCTCAGAGTTAGCATTTGCATCACAGTAGCTTCCGTGATAAAGTGTTGGAAGGCATTGATTTTGTGCCACAGTCGGTCATTCCGGTATCTTTTCAGCCTCCGTTTTCCTCTCACCGCTGGCTCTCCTGTGCCTTTTTCTGCTTTGGATAGCACTAAACAAAGAGCCACATCAGCTAAACATCAACACTGGGTGGTCGTCCTGTCTAAGCAGCACACAGAACCCTTAGCACGCCATAATACAAAAATAATTTAAGGCTGTATGTTAGAGATATAGCTTTCCCTTGACACAAAGCAGTCCCAGATGGGCTGAATGTGAGTACTGGAGTATTTGGGCATTTATTTGTAGGGTAGGTGGACATACATACACACTGATCACAATGTTTTTTTTACTTCATTTCACTTCCCAGTTGCCAACATAGCATCTTTACAGCTACATTTTCCCATTCAATTACTAGCCACCTGACACTGAATGGACAAAAGCTCCCCGGTCTGAATGCAAGGCAGTATAAAAGTGACTTTCATTTGCATTATTTCTAATATCCAGCAGGGGGCAACTGCTTTGATTGAAAATGTTGCTTTTATGCTCAATAAACCACAATAAACACTTTTGTACTATTTGCTTCTAGCCTTAGTTAAAAATGCATGATGGTCCAACAAGTCAACACCCTACGAGTATGCAGTGCGGAGTCGGTTCGATTTTGCAAAGGCAAGGTGCATTTAAATCTCCTATTTTTTGTATTTTTTAAAGAAAAAAATTATTATTTTTACTATATTATTTTAAATTATTACTCTTGATTTAAGAGGTGGATATGTGTCATATCCACCTCTTACTTCTTGCATCTAGTTTTTAAAACTAAGGCCAAGACACTCAAGTTGAGCCTTCAAATTGGGACACCACAAGTCTATGCAAACCAAAAGTCTATCGGATGCACTGCTGCATGAGCTCTCCTATAAAAGACACACACATATCTTCATCTCCTCTCTTCATTAACTTACAGAAAGCGAGGAAGAGCAGCCAGCATGAGTGAGATGTTCGTACATTTTGTCATTTCTAACTTACTCCCAACTGATCATTTCCCCCGTTAAAATGAATGGGTAGGTATAGAACTGACAGCAATTGCGATTTTTTTTTCACTGAACACTGTGATGGGCACGTTATAAACATCACCTTTACAGACTACATGACAAGCAGTGAATATGCTGAGAACGGAGCAGTCTGGCTGCTGAAGGGAAAGAGAAGGGGAATGGATGTAAATGGGCAAAGTTAAAAGGAAAGAAGAGGGTAGCGGGAGATATGAGGCAGGGGAGGATGGAAAGAGGGCTGAATGAATAGATAGATGGATGGAGGTTAGATGGCTGGTGGGAGGTATGCTATATATTGGCATTGATCCACAGGAGGCCCCATCAAAGATAGAGTGACATTTATGGTGCCGCTGACTGCAGTGGCCGGCCCTCAGCAGCCGCTGCAGAAAGCTGTGACATTGTCAGCTGTGCTGGGAAAACTGTAGCTGCTTTTGACTGCCGCTGTGACACAGGCATTTTCTCTATGGATTCACAGGTCGAGGGCTGAAGGGTCTTGTTAGCTGCAGAGGGTCATATATTTGTTCTTTATTCAACAAGAATTTGAAGTGAAATGAACCTTTTATTGCTCCCAAGAGAACTTGGCTTTCACATGTAATGAGCACGCATACACACACCAAACGAAACGCACGGCAAAGATAAGAAGAAGCCTTCAAGTAGAAAGTTAGACCTTTTAATACATTATTAAGGTTACTTATGCTCATTTATGGGAATAAACTTGAACTTGTGTTTTTTTTTCATCTCTTTTTAATCAGGAAGATTGCAAAATGCATATGTATACATGGATGCTGTAGAAGGGTTGCTACCCCTATGCTCCCAGCCTCCTCCAGCTCATGTGCTGTTAGCTATAAAAGAAAACATACTGTCAGCATGTGCTTGCTTCATACAGCAGCTTCAGAATAAGATGAGTAAATGAAAAGGAAATTAATAAAGAGAACATAAATGTAAATAAATTTCTGTGTACACTGGATTGCAGGCAAAGGGTAAAATCTGTAATACAGTAATCGAAATTCATGTGGTTTCCCTGCTAGCATTTGAATAGCAGTGTAAACAATGGAAATACTTTTCTTCCTGCAGTGATAAAGGGCTATACTGATACTGAGAAATAATTGTACAGTGGCTTTAAGTGACATGGAAGTAAATCTTACAAGAAGAGCTTATATAACAGCATCAATGCTTAAGGACTGTGCAACCCATGGGTAGGTATATATTAGCATTTCATATCCTCTTAGAGTGTAAATGAAGTCTGGCTAGTAAGATCAGTAAAAAAGAGTAGATCAAAACTCATTTTAATAATAGCAGCAGAGTAAATACAAAATAGTATTTTAAATGATTTAATTTATTAAGGGATATCCAAACCCTATAAGAAAAGGTAATTGCTAAAACTGCAATCAGGCATACGCACTGACTGGAAATGAGTCGTTCACATCGCTGTGGAGGAATTTTGGCCAACTCGTCTTTGCAGAATTCTTTTAATTCAGACACATTGGATGTTTGAAGCATCAGGTATGACTGAACTTGTGTTTTTTTGTTTGTTTTTCTTTGTTAGCCATTCAGTAGTGAACTTGCTGGTGTGTTTAGGATCATTGTCCTGCTGCAAAACCCAAATGCACTTGACTTTCAGGGCATAAACTGATGGTTGGGTATACAGTATTCAGGAGTTTCTATTAGAGAGCAGGTGCTAAAGCAGCAAAGCAAAGCAGACCATTACATTACCACCATGTTTGACTGTTGCTATGATATTTGTTTTATGCAATGCTGTGACAGTTTTATGTAACCTTCCAAAAATGTAAACTTTCGTCAGAGTTTTAGGGATCATGATGATGTTTTTGGCAAATCTGAGACGAGCCTTTGTGTTCTTTGGTCAGCAGTGTTTTTCTTGTTGGGATTTTTTGACCGTTAGTAGAGTCTCTTTCTTATCGCTGAGTCATGAACTTTGACCTTAACCGAGGCAAGTGAGTCCTGCAGTTCTTTAGGTGTTGCTCTGGGTTCTTTTGCAACCTCCTGGATACGTCCACTGATGTGTTCTTTGATTAATTTTCGTAGGCTGGACACTTGTGGGACTTTCACCACTGTTCCAAGTTTTCTAAATTTGTGGATAATGCTTCTCACTGCGGTTCTCTGGAGTCTCAAAGCCTTGAAAATGGTTTTGTAACCCTTTCCAGACTGAGAGATGTCAGTAACTTTATATCTGATGAGATCTTTTAGCCTCTTCCACTTTGCCAGAGAGGTTTTAAACTATGATTTCTTTTTCACAAAGGGTCAGGTAGATGTTGATAGCTTTCATCTCTTCAAAAGTGAAATATTTAAATACTGGAGTTATCTTTATCTAATATTAAATTTCACTTGATAATCTGACACATATGCAGATTTTATAAAAACTATGAAAGGGGGCATATACTTTCTTCACAGCACTGTACCGTCAGGGATAACACGTACTTTATATGCCAAACAACTACTTTGAAACTGCCCTTTGTGAGCAGTTCCTTCCCTAAAATTTTGTAACACTGTTATAAAAATCTTTCAGAGGTATATCAGCAGGTATGATCACCCAGTTCTAAAGTTTTCCTGGGAGTTTTCTTCATATCATATTCGAGATGAGAAACGCACAATTAAAGTGTTACTACAGGCAGAACAGAACAAAGTCAGGTCATCCTGTTTGCAAAGGGTTTTCAACGGGCCTTCCCAAAAAATAGCGAGACCTCACCAAACTGAAGGGTCAACTCAAAAATAAAAACACACAATAGACAGAATAAAGCATAAAAGAGCCATTAATACCACTCTTTATCCAAATTCAGTACCCAGATACATGTGGCATGTTAACAATGGGCAGAAAGGGGTTTAAGATGAAAAAATACAGATACAACTCTCACTCGGTCTCACTTCAAAATATTATGTACAAGTATAAAATGAGTTAGAGCTGGAGAGCCGGATGAGTCAAGTAGCTCTCACTCAAAAGCATCAGTTCTACAACATGTAACGAGTGGGGTAGCACCTGCTAGCAACAAACACTTTTTTATGCCAGCGTTCTGCATCTGAGAGTATGTGAGGGTCCGCACGCGTTCAAGGGACCTAAAACTTGTAAAAAGAGGCTAAATGTGAGGCTCCAAGTGAACGTCATGCCATCCAACGTGAGCCAATTTGTTGTGCTTGTGTGGACTTGTCAGCATATGCACCACGCTAGAATACACCTGCTATGCATGCTACCTCCAAGAAGACCAGAAAAAAGAACGCGTACTCATCAGTGGTGCCTGCAAATTAATCTCACTTAGAAATCATATGCAACGGTATACGATGAGTGCATAAACACACGAAGGTCTGTCCGAGTCATACGGCCTCGTCTCTTATCTTGCAGGCATTCGCAGCAACACACATTACCCTCAACTGCATGTGTCTGATTTGTGTTCTATCACTGGCAATCAGGAAATGATTGCAGGGAGAGAATGGTGGGTAAGAAGCATGGCTGTTCAGCATTCCCAAACAGCCTTTGCTGTCAAGGGCACTTACACACCGCATAGGTAGATATGTTTATGTGTGCACAAGCACACGCATTCACAAACACAAATAAGCTGACAAAAATAATATGTTTGTCAAACAGACTCGGCGCGGTATTTTAGTCGAGTTTTAAATCTGCTGCGAGGGATTTATTGGGTTTGTTCCCGAAATCCTTGTGCTTGTTTTTGTCTGTCTTCCTCCTAAATTCCAACATCTCTAAATCACAAAGATTTAAAAGTCCTACTAAATTCTCCCAGACCTCGGGGCTGCAAAAGCAGGTCATCTAATTACAAGTGCAGCTTTCCTCAAAATTCGCAATACGCTGAATTTTAGCAGTGACAAAAGACTTTCTTCGCGGCGTCTCATTTGTCACAGATTATCAAAGAAAGGCAGACCATCAATATTTAATTTGATGCCACTGCTGCCTCCAAAGCAGACAACAAACAAACAATATTTCTGCATTATTTTCAGCAAATTTGTGATGGAGAGGTTTGAGCTTATTCATAAAAAAATACTCTCTGCCACCTTCAGCAGATCTTCTCCAGGGGAAAGGAAATGATAGAGTAGAATGTCTTACTTAATGTGCAGTGGGACTCAAAATGGGATCCTTCTATTTGCACTCAAAAAACTCCACATTACTGATCCTTTGGAAACAACAGACCCTTTAATATTTTTCCTTGATAATACATCTTTTTGTTCTTTTCTTTCCTATCGAATAAAGATGTTCTAACCTATGAATACTGGTATTCATAGGTTAGAACAGGTAGTGAATAAGTACACTAGTCTTCAGACTTGTTTATTAAATGTCAACTACACAGTTTTTTGCTAGAAAATCTTTCCATAAACAGACAAACCAGTAAAACTGGCTTTTGTGATAGCTTCCACTACAGTAGGTCCAAATTCTCCCATCAAGACACACAGGCTTGTTGAGTAAAATCAATGCCAACCACACCATCGCAGCTAGTAACTACATCATAATGTGTGGGCCTTGTGTGTTTTCTAAATTTGCCCCCTAGGTCTGTTCCCCAGGAAACCCTACTAGCAGCAGCATAAGCAAAAAACAAAACACAAAAAAACACAACCAAACAACAAAATGCTGCTATGCATATCCTCCAGGTCATTATCTTCAGGGATGACACTACTTTAATGGATCTGCTAACAGAGCTCGAATTTCTTATTTCCTCTGCTTCCTCGACAATTCCCAACTTGAAACGGATGAAAAGAAAGAAAAAAGAAAGAAAATCGAGGGAAAAAGCTGCCAAGATGTTTATGCCCGATAGTAAAATCCGTTAAATTATTAAGAAAATTCTGTGGGAATAGATCTTAGCAGCAGCTCTAATTTTAGGCGCATTTGGTGATTACAGAGAGACACAATGTGAGCATTATATGTATAAGAACAGCAGAGAATACCCAATTATATCCTCTTACTCGTACTTTATTGGCAAAATGAACTAATTTGGGAACTTAGCCATCATAATAAAACACATTGTGTGCGACTGCGTTCACACAGGTCAGAGGGTTTGTTGTTGCCACAACAAAAACAGGCGAGTAAATAAATTATATGTACATGCTGCTATACAGCAAATGAAGTGCATAGCAAAATGGCACTTCTTTGTCTCTCATCCAAAGAAAACCAAGCAAGCAAAACATCTGTGAAAAATCTGTGAAATTGACTTGTACTCATGTGTAACAAAGGGTTTTATATTTATATGTAAATGAAGTGTTATTGCAATTACTATAGCATTTTAATAATATTTTTGAGATGCGTGCCAGATTTGGAAAGAAAACGTTTTACATTTATTTTCCCCTGTGAGCTTTGCATTTTTCAGGAGAGATCGGACCCAGAGGAAAACAAACATGCATTTAAAGTTTAGAGCAGGCTCACAAAACACTGCAGATTGAAGACTTGAACAATTTGTGCTCTTCTGTTATTAACTCAAACGTGTCTTGTGTCACAAAAAGAGATTCCCATCTAGTTTTCTGTAGTTTTCCCCAGTTTAATCTCGTAAAACGGGTCCCGTTGAAGGAAAACACAAGTCCCCGGACCCTTTCTTTGCACATGATCCTCGATGGCCAGGGAGAGCCTAAACATCACAGGACATTAATGGTCAGTCAGGCTTGGCCTCGGAGAAGATAAACGCCTGCCAGATTGGAATCCCTCACCCTGATGCACAAATGTGCACGCACACCAGGCTGAACCCTCCCATTCTCTGACCACACACCGGAAATGAGTGATGAGTCTCCAGTTAAGATCTGTGGGAGGCCTGGGATTGAACAGGACTGCATTTTGTCACGCTAACACCAGAGGGAACATTTGAAACAGGATGACACCTCATGAATATCAAATGGCACCCCGCGTTTTAGCGTGACACACTTCACACTTCCTGGAATTAATTATCGGCGGATAATGTGGCAGCGATGTGGTCGACCACCGCTCCGAGTTTTCAAGGTGTTCTGAAAAACTTTTTGATGCTGCCAAAGTTGGACAAAGAGACGAGGACTGTTTTAAATTTCGCAGTTAAAATAGATCAGCAGAACAGCTGATCAAATGAGGCAAAAATAGCAAATGTGTGATCACAATTAGAAAGTCTGGACTTCTTTGAAACGCAGCTACTTACGGCAATATACGATTTTTCAAATCATATGCGGAAACCTTTAAACATCCTGCCTAATCTTTATATTCTGCACTGGCGCACAGATGAGTATATGAAGTCCAACAATGGATGGTGCTAGTCTTCCATCATATTGGCTGAAAAGCTTCCCTGGACTCCATTTCTCAGTTCTGCTATCCACGTCTGTGTATTAGCAGAGTTCATTAAAATAAAAGGCGTTAGAAGAGTGCAGAGGAGAGTCACACCCTGGCCACTTCATCACTGCGTGGCGAGAGGGCGAGGGATAGCATGTGTAAGTAAGTGTGTCTGTGTGTGTGTGTGTATGCATGCGTCCCAGCCTGCTTCAAAGGCAGCCTCTTGGACAAGATCAGTGCTGTGACCCTGTTCCAAGCTGGATGTAGGCTGGCAGGTTTCTGGAGTGGAGACGAGCCTTTAATCTGGGACAGATGAGAGGAGACAGTATAAACACACACAGAAAGAGACATAGGGAAAGGGACAGATAGATACATAGTTGGAGGGAATGATGGGAAGCTTTCAGAGAACCTGCAGGGTGAAGCAGGCGTCCAGCCAGTGGAGGCATCAAAAGATACTTTTGAAAGTAAACCCATAACCACCCCCAAAACAACTATTATAGTTCAGTGTGAAATGTGACAAAGGGTTTACACACACACACACACACACACACACACACACACAAGCAAGAGTGCTTTTGTGGCTGGGGCTGCCATGGTTGCTGGCATGCAGTAAGAAGTCTGCAGTGAGGGACCAGACATAACTGGTCAAGATACAGATGGAAGCAGAGGGCAGGTGGTTTCATATGTTGAGCATGAATAAGAGGGAAAAAATGCAAAGATGAGAATGAAAGCATGTCAGGAATAAGAGAAGAAGAAGAAAAGAAGATTTTGAACCCCAATGAGGAGGAGAGAAGGCAAGTCGGTGCAAAGCAGCACTTTTTGCATGTGTGCATGCGCGTGTATTCGTGTGTGTGTTATGACAGAACGAAAATAGAGATAAATGTAGAAGCAACAAGCCTCCTGTACCGCAGCGACTGCGCGTCACAGAGGTGTCTGTGCACGCGTGCGAGCGCGTGTGTGTGTTAGGAATGTATTATACACGCATGCTGTGTGCATGTATAATGAGCAATAACCACCCATATATCAGGCGCTATCTGTATTTACAAAGGAAACTAAGAATCAATCACACAGACACACATTTAAACACAACCATCGTTTGAGGTGACGAGTGAGAGAATGTGCAAACACGATGGTAGAAATAGTGACGTAATGCTTTTCGCGGCCCTGCTTAGGATTCTGTTGCGCTCACGTCTTTGCTTCTATTTGCCCGTGATGTTTACGTTTCTGCTTTGCTTTGCCAAGTGGACAGGTGTGTGCTGCCAAAAAGTTTCACTGAATATATATTTGCAAATGGTTTGCACACCAATGCTAATGAGTAACAAGCACACAGCTGGGCATACCAAATGATTTCCAGTGGTCAGCGGGAGAGCGAGAGACTAAATATAGTCTCCAATTTTGGGAAATAACTGCGCATTAAGTACGGCGCTCAAGTCGTGAAGTTAACTCGGCTAAGTGTAAAGGAAAGCGACAGCTGTCGGAGTGCTATAGATAGGAAAAAAAACAACAACCTCTCAACACCTCTGCAGCTAAGAAAAACACATGAGCTTTATTGTCTGCTGAATCCTTTCAGAAGCGGAAGTTTTGGTTGATAATAAACTTTTTTGAACTTGAATTTTTTCCCACGTTTGTTCTTCTTTCACTTTTATTTCTGGATGTTATTCACATCTCAATGTATAAAATATACAAACTTCCCACAACACCAGCAACAAAGACCAGTAATCTTTAAAATACAAAGAAAAAAAGAAACCGTGATCCATCAGTCGGTGCTGTATACACTCTCATGAACTTACAAGCCATGAATATATATTTACACACATACATACACACAGTGTTGGGAAGGTTACTTTTAAAATGTATTCCATTACAGATTACAGAATACATTCCCCAAAATGTATTCTGTAACGTATTCCGTTACGTTACTCGATGAGAGTAACGTATTCTGAATACTTTGGATTACTTAATATATTATCATGCTGTTTACAACTACGTGAATGTACTATTGCTGTGATTTATTACTGTTACTGAAGGTCCGCGGCTCCGAACCGTAGTAAAGGGACCTCTGACTAATACGGTGGGTTCTGTGTCGGGCTTGTAGCCGAAAACTAGCTTTACTTTGTTGTCTGGGTCAACTTTGCTTGCGAGAGACAGAGAGAGGCATTGAAAGGCTGCTCCAACGGAACTTATTGTTTTTGGAGGAAAACACGAACACGGTGTACTGTCGAGTCTTAATAGCTTACTTACAACTGGGCTCGTCAGGCTCTCTTCTTGGCTGCAGTGGTTATTATTATATTTACATGCTTCCAGCTCGTCCTTTTCCTTTTTCTCCCTCCCTCGCTCACAGACACATAACGTGTATGGCAGTCCATTCTCCCTGCAGCACGGACTACACTGCCTATGATGCTACATTCTTTAGAGCTATACCTGTAGCATTCTGCCTATTAGCTTAGCACAACAACAACAAAAAGTCGCTCTCTCTCACCCAGGAAATACGCAGAGAGAGAGCGTCATCCTGTAACCACGGCAACCGTAACGCTGCCACCTGGAACAACAGAACGTAGCTGTCAAACAAAACCCAAACAGTCCTGACCCGCGACAATATGAAACAGGGAAGTACCGCCGTGTAATCCATTTATTTCAACAAAGTAACTGTATTCTAAACACCACCTTTTTAAACAGTAACTGTAACGGAATACAGTTACTCATATTTTGTATTTTAGATACGTAACGGCGGTACATGTATTCCGTTACTCCCCAACACTGCATACACAATTCCTCTAATGAATATTTACTCTACGTGACTTTAAACTCCAGTTGACTTTCACATTTGCAGATAATATCTTTGCCTCACTGTTGTGGTGTGGAAGTGTGTGTGGATTTCTATTGGCTTAATTGGCATACTTATTTTTAACACAGTTGATTAAAACAGAATAATACAATTCTGGAGATACTGTATTGTATCACGTAGCTTATAATGAAACACAAGTCGTGGTTTGATGACTTCACGGAGTCACACAAAATGTGTATCTATATACCAATTTTAGGATATGAACTGGATATCTAATTCTTTATATTTGAATCGGCATTTTATCTTGAATAATAAGAGCTGTTTGTAACGGATTAAAGATATCTTCCATCCATCCTTTCTTCTGCTTATTCAGAACTGCGGTTGGGTTGTAACCTCTCCCTGCTATAATAGGACGGGAAGCTCTATGGTCCTGGTTTTACTACAACACATACTTAAAATGGTCCCAAAAACATATTCTAGATTGCAATCAAGTATCAACAGGACGATTTCTGTTGATACTTTTCCTGCTGATTCAAGCTTTCCTCTAAATTTTTCTGCTGTATGAATGAATGTAAATAGAAGCACAACTTCCTCATATAAAAATGCCATTACACAGACCTAATTGGCTTTTCAAACATCTAAGTGATGAATTTGTTTCTATTAATTAAACTAACAGTTTTTCTGTCCTTTTATGTGGCCGAGCTTAATAAAAAGTGGAAACTGAAGAGCTATCCACAGACTGCTCTGCTCTGACTAACAGCTCATTCAGGAAAAAAACTTCAATTTTCTCTATTACTACAAAAGTTCTTACTATTAAATTGCCAGAATGGAACAATTTAATGTTTTAAATCTTTATGAGAAGCAAGTTTTGAATACTGCAGACACGCATTTCAAACATGGCTAAGCTGCTTGATTAGCAACATGAAGTAATCCAAAACCAGACATAGCAAATCTCCTTTCAGACGTCTCCCTTTAATTTCACAATGTGTCCTGTAATGATGGAATACAAATTTAACTTTTTCTGAAGATTTGATGCTCTTGTGAATCAGTGTGATAGAATTTCTACAAATCAGAAGCAAACAAAATCCCCTTTCTTCTTCAACTTTAATTTCAACTTATTCCACTTTTCAGCATTTTTCAATGAATATTGTTCAGCTGCTCATTTCCATCCCCTGCGTTTTTCAAGTATTTTGCTCTCCAGCCTTCAGAGGAGTTGCTGACTCAAGTGTCAGCTTGTAACTCTTAAAATTGTCCATTATCTTAACTACCTCCCAATTTCAATCTTAGACTTACCTTGACTGTTTCTCATCAGTCGCAGGTCGATTAAATTCTAGATCTTAATTATAACTCAGTTTAGGAAAAGCTTCTTTGGAGCAGTCATAACCAATGCTTTAAATCCCGTATTATGCCGATAAAAACCTTCCATAAAGACAGAATACTGGGCAGTCAGGTTGTAAAATTTTGGTCTTAGATTTATGCTGTGATTTAGAGGCAGTGGTTAAATTTAAAGTGTGTTACATAGAAACTGTGCTCATTATCAAGGAAGAAAATAAATGAGTATAATAAAGATATAAAGTGTTGTGCACCCTCTGTATACTGTAAGTGTATAATGATTAATAGGAGGTTTCATTCAACCAAAGGCTATTTTGACTCCTTCATAATAGAGTCATTTTTCAGAAGCACCCAGGAACAAGGAAACGTCTATTTAGGAAGGACCAGATGCAATAACAGTAAACTAATGTGATGGTTTCCTCAGTCACTCTTTTCTTTCATACTCAACTCCACAGTAACTGTCAGTTTCTACTCAGTGGATTCTTCTTTTTCCCCCTTCGTCGTTTTTGTGAAGATGTTTTTGTTCACATTTAAAGTAATAAGTAGAGATTTTACCAAGTCCTTTTGAATTATATTATTTAAAATTTATTAATTTGTTTTCTCCACCATGAACAGATGACATTATGAAGATCATTTAAAGGGAAGTGTTTAAAACAAGGGTCACCAATCAGGCATGCAAGATACTCACACACACACACAACAGACTTGCAGATCTTTAAGTGCTTTTCAAACTTTTATTTAAAGCATAATCTACTGAGAATATTGTTCTGGAGATTAATTGGGGCTGTGTTGTTTCATATTTAAAAGCTTCCCACAGCTAAATCAGATGCTCAGGCCTTTGAATCATGAAACAACCACAAGAATTCCAGTGCATTTTGCAACAGAAGTCATAGCTGACTGCTATTGTTTGCTAAATCGTCGCGCACATAAAACATTTTTTTTTTTTTTCCAGCTTGGCAGTTTTAAATATTCAGTAAAAAGAAGGAGCAACCACAGAGGAGTTGCAGTAGAGAAGCTCTTACTGTAGTTTGCACGAATCAGCTTACATAAGACATCACCACGGGCGAATATCATTTTTTATTTTGCTATTTCCTCAGACTAATAAACACTCAAGACAACCACGCATGACAAAATCACATCCTAATGTTAACCCGTTGTCTGCCTGTTTTGTTTTCAAGTTTGGTTACTAACATAAACAAATAACCTAAGTGAACTAAACTAGTCTGGACTCATTCTGCACTGTAAGGGAAAATGCAAGCAGCACTGCTTTGGAGACTCCGGCATTACTAACATATATATAAGTAGTGAATTGGTCAGCCAAGTGATATAGAGCCACTGATTAGGTTAAAGACTTAATGAACTTCAGGACATCATAAGTCAATAAGTGTGTTTAAACTTCAGCTAAAATCATAAAATGCTCAATAAAATGTAAATTAAAGCCGGGAATGTGTTTTACCGGCCGGTGATCAAAGGGCATCTCCGTTTTGAGATTAGCATCACAAGCATAACGTCTGACTGCACGCAAACATTTACTACAAAGATACTATAACCACAACACAAAAAACTGCCCTGTCCTTATTATCGTCAGATTTAGCATTTAGCGACAGCACAGTCACACATCCAATCATCTTTTATTGCTACGGACCCTCTTGCGAGTCTGAAAGCAAATTTGGTTGAGGAAAACTAGGGCAACTCAAAACTCCTGTTGAATCTGTGTCATATATATTCATTCAATTCCCAGATGCCAAACTTGCATCAGATTGGATGTCTACTTATGTTTCCTTCTAACTCAATAACAATGATGTTATCTAATGTTTTGGGTTTTTTTTTTTTTTAAAGAAAAACAAGGTTAATCCATAAAAATAGCATTAGCAGCTTAGAAGCTGACAAATACAAATAAGTAAACTACAACAGGTAATAAGAAGAAGTCAAAATTGACTTCAAGATGGACTAACCAATGTTTTTTATGTCAACAGGAATGAAATTGTGCATGTAATGTGGTAGTGGTGTGGCAGTAAACATACTGCTAACATACCATATCTGTGTTTTTTGCTTGTTCCAATGGCCCACTTATTCAGAACCATGTCTGGACCAAGATCATAGGAACAGCACAAGGCTGTGGGGCAATTTTGGCACAGTGTTTCTCTTGCATGTCCAGACTATCTCCTCACGTCCTCCTACATTGTTTCCCCCAGAAAACAAGAGCGGGATTTACATTGACCACAAATTTTATTATAAATAATCACCATCGGAAACCAAATCAGAAACCGAAGAAGGATTTAAATACTTCTCTGCTGTCACACACGCACATACACAATCCACAGACCAGATACGGTTTCAGTCAATCTGTCACTACAACCTGGCAACACACAACATATGTCTCAAGGGCCGAGTGTGCAGCTGCTCTTTGAGCAAGCAGGCAGGCCGGTTTAATGGTGAATGAATTATCTGGCTAACTTTGCTCTAGACAAAATGTCAAAAACAAAAATGTACCTGAGAGATTAAAGAGAAATGCGCCAAACCAGGTGAGTCAAACTCATTCCAATTCACGAGCCGCATACAGCTTTATTTGATCTTAAGTGGGCTGTAGCAGTAAAATAAAAGCATGAGTAGATAATACAATAATTAAAAAATCAAACACAATCCGAATCTTTCTTCTTTCTTCTAGCGGTAAGTTTTAGTACACTTTGGAAGATGATTTTCTTTAACAATCCACTCCACTGATGAATACTATGAGATGTCTTAAGAAAAATAACTGCAGTTTCCACATTTTTTCCCTCAATTTTTCCCAAATAACACAGAAATGCTGCAGTAGTCAACCAAAGAAAACCATCAGCATAGCTCCTTGGACTTGACCACACTCTAAGAAACAACTATGTAAAATTACTGCTGCATTACAGCATCTGATTACCTTCACTTAACTGAAAACAGGGCACATGCTGTTAATTCACAGAAAATTTCCTTTTTTTGATTGACTGTGGACCTAATTACATAAAGTAGTAATCTACTAGAAGACTAACTGCATAAAAGGCGTAATTACCTTTCTATTTAATGTGTAGAGACTGTTAGTAAAAAGCTGTTAAAAATGACTAAGATTCAGATCTCTGGTTCATATGAAATGAACATTTATGATTCTCGTAATATGATCCACTCGCAATTTTCACATTTTGCAAAGCGATCCAGTGGGTTGGATTGGACCCTTTATTGAGCCTCTTTTTGGACCTAGTCCATATGTTTGACACTGAGCTAAACACTAAGCCTGCTATTCAACAGAATAGTGAACATAACGTAAATTCAGCAACACTGATTTTTTTTAAAAAGGACACGCTAACTAACCAAATGCAAAGAAATAGTAAATTTGTGGTAGTGAAATAATAAATGTTGTTTTAAAGGTGTAAAGTGCAGGGCTTCAGATACATTTATGTTGTTGGTCATAATACTACTACTTAGGGTTGCACGATTAATCGTTAGAAAATCGTGATCTCGATTCATACTTATGTGCGATCTCATTTCCAAATGACAACGATTAAAAAAAAAAAAGAAAACAAAAAAAGACGACGATTGTACCGCCTTTTGATCCGGGACGTAATCTACATGAAAACAAGCGCTCACTCTTCCTGCTCAACAAATGACAAGGGCGGAGCCTTATACCACGTGATACAGAAGCTGTGCCGTGTGATGCTAAAATTAGCAGGGAAAAACAACGGAGAACACTTCTGACAAGAAAGTGACAGGAGAAAATCCGTCCCGGTCAACCACCCAAACATCAATAACGGGAACCTTATACAGCGCTTCCCTATACCCGTCGAACTCCCGCAGGCACAAAGAAATTACGGAGGCTATTACTTATCACCTGACCAAAGATATGGCTCCATCAACACTGTGCAAAACGAGGGATTTAGGGAAATGATCAACACCCTAGACAAACGCTACACAGTGCCGTCCTGCAACTATTTTTCTATTGTTGCACTACCTGCTCTATACACGCAACGGTGGAGACGGAATGTCAAGCAGTACAACATTTTGCGGCAACGACAAAACGTGAGATATTTGTTGTTTTTATGTTTATTTATTTTTTTTATGTTCAGTCTCTACTGTTACGAAGTTGATGTGCAGTTAATAAGTGCAATAAATATTTATATTGGAAAAGAAAATCGTGAGAGAATCGTGATCTCAATTCTAAGCCAAAAAATCGTGATTCTCATTTTATGCAAAATCGTGCAGCTCTACTACTACTACTGATTAGTAATGATAATAATACCAATAAAAGTTCCAATTTTTTTAAACAAAGAACCCTTTTGTAACACATCCTAAGACCTACAAACACAAAACAGCTGGCTTTGCATTATTCGAATCTGGAAGTATTAAATCAAACAAACAGGAAAAAAAGAGCTAAAGCACTGAAGCATTGAATTATGTGCCAGTTGTGCAGAGAACCACGGAAAGCCAACAGACTCAACCAAAAGGACTCCAGTGCATATGCTATGAAAAATAAGACAAAAACAGTACCTGAGACATTTAAGGAATATGTAAAAGCATGCTGGCATAAGCAACGGAAAGCTCCCGGACAAATAGAAGCTAATAAGACTAGCTAAGCAGCTAAGCAGAGTTACAACAACCTAATTTTGATTTGCAAGAAGGAAACATAAGTCAAAAAGTCCCCCTTTACTGAGGACTTAGAGAGTCTTGCGTTATGAGATGACGAATGAAAAACACAACGAAGAACATGGAGGAAAGTGTTAAAAAATGGCAACAATTTCAGCACACGAGCGAGTAATGGCTGAGTCATTGGTGCTGATCAAACCCAAATCCCATTAATGCCTCCTGGCATTTTCTGCTGAAAATAAGAATGTTCTTTAATATTCCCCTTCTGCCGGGTAGAAAACAAATTGAGATTCCTGGAAATGGAAAGAGAAAGGAGGATGAAGAAGGAAGAGAGAGGAAAGAGAGTGAGAGAGGGGAGCAGCCTGCCACTCATCATCCAAGGGCCAGCGAGCATGGTTGAAGTCTGCAAGGCATAGGTCACCAGATTCATGTTTAATGTGTATGTGTGTGTCTGTGTGTGCATGTGTGAGGTGTGTGTGCTTAAAAAATGTGCACATGTAAGATGTGTGTGTGTGCGCTACTCCCACCATTGTGGCTCATCTCTGAGCATCACTGCAGGGGCTGAGGATGTGTCACATCAACCACAGGCCAGTGAGCAAGTCTAGGGAACTGGGCTCACTTACTGTGTGTCTACGTTTGCAGGCGTGTGTGTCTCTACATGTGTGTGTGTCTATATATCTGTACATAGGTAGGAAGTTGTTGAAAAAAAATGGACAATGGAAGATCCAAGACTTGAACTGTAATTATTAACGACACGATATGCGTGTTGTGCTGGTAGCTCTGTGTGCTGCTGCTGCGTATGTAATATGAAACATAACATGTGGTGGAGTGTGTTAACTGTGACAGACACTGGCTGTCATCAACTCCCCCACAACAACAGCATCGCCATCTCGGGCCAATAAACATCCTCATTAATCTCGAATTTACACGATGCATGAAAAGTACTGGGTGTTATGTCGCTGGCACATGCAGAAGATGGGCACATGATCACGAGTTTAGTGCCACAGTAAAACGGGCTGATTGTCTTCTCTTTTTTTTATGCAATCCTATGACTCCTCCATGCACATGTCTTTCTAGGTTGTGCTGCATGCAAATACCCAGAAAACCCCCCTAATCCCTTAAACGTGACCCCATGAAGCCTAACATGTAATGCTTCAGTGTTCTGCCTTGTGCTAATTTCAGCTTTTCAGATGAAGTCATTTTAAAACGTGCTGTGTCTGAATTCCTTAACTCTTCACGCACCGATACAGGCTCTAAACCAGTTTGTTATGTTACATAAACGACATGAATATTCACATCAGGTCGTGCCGTGCGCTATTTTTCGATGGTCGAACAAGTCGTCGCGGATTATCCCGGTTACGTGACGCCTATTATTCACGGTCCTCGAAAGACATTTTTATAGTTTTTCCATCATCTCTGAAGAAAACAAATAGAAAAATAATCTCCCAGCAATGAGGTAAAGTAGAGAAAAGAGCAGCCTCCATTTTTATGGACAATTATAGTGGAAATTTTCTACTTTGATCAACTGTGATCAGTTAAAAACCTGAGAATTGCTTTAAAGGGTGTCCTGAAAACCTAAATGCTCTTTTTGTTTTTGCTCTCTCCATGCTCCTTGAGTGTTTAAGTACTAAAAGTATTGCTTACTCTGTTTAAATCATGACTAAGCAGCCTTAAAGCTCTTAATTGCTCTGAGCAGAATCTATTTTCAATTATTTATTCAGTTCTGCGGCTGTTCTAATCTAATCCTTGCTAATCTTGGCTAAAGCCATGTCAGCAGCATGTCGAATGTGGCGATATCTGTGTGTGCGTGTGAGAGTGCACTGTGTGTGTGTGTGATATGTAGCAGTTAATGTAGAGTACATCAGTAGGCTACTGCTGCCTTCTAGAGAGCAACATGTATATGGGTGTTTGTGCATGTGTACGTGGTTTATGACTGCAGCCCGTGCCCACACACATTGATGGATGAATGTGAGCCTGCCTTTTGTGTCACACCTCCAAAGCAGGTCTATAAATAATAAATGACTGTCCATGCAGCGGAGACATGGCAGCGTGAGCGAGATAGAAAAATAGAGTGGCCTTGTTAATACACCTCCACCCAGCCTGCCAGTCAGCCAGCTAACCAGCCTGCTCAGGGGACAGATAATGGCTAGCTGTGCCAACGGCTAATGCTGCAGTATTATGATGAAGCCCAATCATATACTGGAACACCTGAAAGAGCAACAGCTTTATAAGTATCTGTTACGCGTAGATAGGTTGGAATAATAAAAAGGTGGGCAGGATTGTGTCATTCAGAGCCACCGCTGACTTTTACTCCATCTTTTTAATTTACAGAGTCATGCGCGGCACATCGGGAACCGAAAGCTATCTTATGTAATGAGAGCAATTTGTACTTAATGTTTATTGGATCCATAAGTAGTATCCTGTGCTAATTTTCTATTCAATAGTCTGGAGGAAAACAGCGCTGGCAAAGGACAAGGGAAATAAATGGAGGGGCAAAGGCAAACACTGTTCCATTTTTCTATTCGGTAATGCCGCTGCTGAAATCATTCGTGTCACCGATGCTGCGTAATTAATAAACATCAAGAACGTGTTTCAAAGCAAACGCACCAGAAATGAAGAAACAAAAACAGCAAGAAAAGACGAGCGACCTTAACGCAAAATTTGTATCATTTGAAATCAGTAGCAGAAATTGCAATCCTGCAGTTGCTAGTGGAGGGAAATGAACTTAATTAATGCTGCATAAGTCGTGCACTGGCTTGATTGTAGAAAACATCAGCTGAGGGCAAAACATTAAAGTATAGCCACAACAAAAATGCTCAAAATGAGAAAAACACTCTTATTGATAAATCAAACTCTGCTTTTGTAGGGCAACCTTATTACATGTTTCTATTCTGTAAGAAGAAAAAAGTAAATTGAAAAAGTTGAAAAATATGCTTTGTCAAACTCCATATGATAACATTTCTGTGTAAAATGAAGGTTCTTTATTAGTCCTACCTTCTGTTGTATACTAAACACGACAGCATTGCTAAGTAAAAATGTAAGTTACAGAATATTACATTTTTTCATAACTTACAATAAAAAGTAAACATTTCTCCACAAATGGCAACCCACGGATGTAGTTCACGTTAGTAAGAGGGCGGTAAAATGATTCAGACTGTTACACTAGCTGGGCCCACGTCCTTGTTTTAGGTTCAACAGCGTTTAAGTAGATAAAGGTGAATGGCTTGGACGTGAATTGAGCTGCAGTTTGGGGAAGGCCTTGAAGGAGACCGGCGGCGGCTCCCGGGCCGAGCAGATCCCCATGTGGAGGGAGGGTGGGGCACATAAACGTGAATGAACAGCTTGTAGAACCGGGGGAACCTATATCCACACTATTTCTGAGTTCGCGCCATTACTCCTGATTCATAGCAGAAGATGTTTTTTTTACTTCCGCTTGTGCTGTTGTTGACAGTTGCGGGGTTACACCTTCACTGTTGATTAAGATTTCTCTCATTGCAGTTTCTTTTACCTGGTGTAAATAGCAACACATCGTGGTGGATACTAGAGGTGGGAATCACCTCATCATCCCACGATACGATATTATTGCAATTTTTTAAAAATATTTTGCGATATTCAGATTCTGTACATAAAGGTAAACTTTATCAATATTCATTTTATCTAATAACAAAGTATTACAGTCTAGTCCAACTTAACTGAACGCAACCATCTGGTACAATTATAGCTATTCTAAACTATGCAATTTGTGAAAACTATGCAGCCCCTTCAGCAACTGAAGAATTTGAAAGTAAATTAAAACAAAATATAATTTTACATTAAATAAAAAAGTTTTAAACTTAATTAAAATAAAACATGTCCTAAATTAAAATAAGTAAACTGTCATGTTTATTGCTGCCAAAAAAAAAAAGTTAAACACATTTGGACAGTGAAGGAATGTTTCTTGCTCAGAAAAAGGAGCTGATCAACATGCTCTGAAGTCAAAGCATGTTCCAGTCCACAAAAACTTTTTTTGTAACAAAATAGCAATTTCTGCTGTCCCTGTATCGATACATTATTAGCAAACAAAATATCACAATACTACACAGTATCGATTTTTTCCCCCACCCCTAGTGGATACGCAGTAGAGATGTTTTAAAAAGCAGCGAGGACAGTTCAGTTGCAGTGCCTCACCCGTCACTTCTCACAGAGTGGGTAGATGACATGAAACTATGGCCCGATGTCAGCTACATCGACATTATTAATTACCTTGTATTTTCTGATGCTTTAGCTCCAAAAAGTTACACTGAAATTTTTTTCTGCAGTTTTCTTATAGCTTGCATTGATCATCATCTGCTGAATGCTAGGTAACACATCTATACATAGAATAAAAAAAAAAGCTTGTTATGCTTTGCTGTGGTTAAAACAAGCTGTCACACTGAGGAAAAAAAGACATCTTTTAATACAGCTTCTGTACTTAATAAATGCTGCTGTACTTGCTTTTGCTTCTTCTTTTTGTAGAATTAATACCCTGCTGCCAGTCACGGTTAAAGGGCTTGTCAGGGTTGTACATAATCACTCTGTCCCTGGCTCCATCCTGAAAAGGGGCCTATGAATACATTGTTGAATGTCACCCCTCTCTGTACGTCACTGGTAAGAACCGCGACGTTGATCGCGAAAGATTAAAGTGATTTTTCTAAAAGTGCCACGATCTATCAGGGTTTGTTTTTTTTTTGTTTTTTTTTTACAGATTTCAAAACAATTGCAACAATTTATTGGAAGCACCTGTGAATGCTGATACACAAAGCTTTGAACACAGCTGGTGAGGTTAGCACTGTGTTAAACTATTTCTAACTTGAAAGCCGCTTAATTGTCAAACCAGGTTTTGTTGAATAAGGCCTGAACAATCATGCCTGTCATACTTCAATCATCCCAACGTTTCAGCACAAACAGACAGTTTTCACAAAGCTCTCTTCCAACACCCCAGATTTCCCATGGCTGCCATGTGACGCCAAAGCTGAGCTGACACTGATTCACTTGAATATCTCCTCCATGCAAAATATTACATTCCCAAAGTGTGGAGCAAGCTGTCAGAACTATCTCTACCAGCGGGGGGAAAAAAAAGAAAAAAGAATCTGCAAGAGTTCAAAGATTGTAATAAGTAGGCTTTCAAATGCAGAAACAAGTCTGAAAAGCAGCGGCAGGAATAAAAAAAAGAAACGAAAGTGAAACCCAGTGACGCGCATCATTTGGCAAGATGACAGCTCCTTAGTAAAGGGAATTGGCACCGCTGTTTTTAGTGGGTTCCCCGCCGAATATTATTGCCTCTGCTTCATCTCAGTCGTTGTTGTTCTCAGTCACTTTGAGCCAAGTAATTGTCAAAGCTGAGCACCTTTCAGCCTGCAGAGAAGGTCATACCACTCTGTCAGTAAACAGCAGAGTACTTTGAATAACTAATGCCCCCTTTTTCTCAATATAAAGGCAACGCAACAAAAAGTAGGTGGCGGCAATAACTAAAATCGAGACCATTTCAAATGTAAGAAGAAATGAATCATTTCAATGCAACTGTGGGGAACAGAAACAATCTACATGAGATTTCGAGAGGTCTTAAGATGCTTATTTAGAAGGATTTGGATATGTGGGAACGCCACTCGATCAAAACAGAGCACTCTAACCAGCCAAAGTACAGAAGAGGGGGAAAAAAATGCAAAACAAAGAAGATGCTGGATTTCTTACAGACTAGTGGGCAGAAAACTCCAAAGTGACTGACTCACAAAGTATAAGCCAAACTGTGAACAGCATTATGTTTTGAGTCCCTGTGATCTCATCTTAATCTAATGCCCGACAGAGCAAAGCTCAAAAGGGGTCGGTGCACCGCCTGTGCATCACTGAGTTCTACATAAAAAGAAGAGCTTCCGCGGAGAAGCTATGAAAGCAATTCATCTTCATAAAAAAAGTAATTGATAGTGATGTATGGTGTGTCTGAGCGAGGGCCAGAAATCTGCTTCATATTTCATACTTTGTTTGTTTACAGCTCCAGAGATGTTCAGAGATATTCGGAACATATAAATACAAAGCGAAGCTATTTCAGGTAAGTAGGCCAGCACAAACAGACTTGTGATGTTTTGAAATCTTCGATTAGAACGCTATAATTATTGACCGGCATGTCCTATATGGACTCTGAGGCAGCACTGCTGTGAATGAAACGCGTAAGTGAAACAAAAGCACGCGCGACCGACGGTGCGGCGCGGTCACTACCGGCCCCAGTGGTTCTACTACTCATGTAGTCCTGCTCCTATTTTGTGGCTCATTTGCTGGCATATTGCAGCTCTGCAAAATCACCAACTAATCCAGCTCGGGAAGCAGGCCCACCGGCCAGCTCCCCTTCAAAACAAGAGCAGCAACGCCGGCCTGCGAATAGATGCGGCTTTTGTCAACCTATAAATCACAGTGACATACATAATATATAAAGGCAAAAAAGACAATCTCACTGAACCCACCTGAAATATGAGCATGGCTCTAAACATGACATACACACAAGCATGCACACACAGACACACACACACAAGCAGTACTGCTGACACAGGCAGAAATAAGAGGGACTCGTATTTTCTTGTGCACATTGAAGGCATTGTGGGATATGCTAGCAATTAATGGCTGGGGGTATTACACATGACATGATCTGGCCAGAGTTTGGCCAAGCAAAAGAAATAGATGAAGTGCTTGACCTTACGCTGTCATTTTGAGAAGCTAAGCAGAACGAGCAGCGCGCGAGTCTTTAAAGGGGAGAAGGGTCGGCGCCGAGTCACATTTTGTGCTTATCCGTGGCTCAACGGGAAGATCCGGCAGCCCACGTACTGCAGCTTAAGTCAAAGAACAAGACAGAGGGAGACAGATGTGTTCCCGTGAGATGCAAGGGTGCTTTATACCGAGATGAGAAATTCAATCAGTGTTTTCTAGCGATTCAAATACAACAAGCTTTTTTCTTCTTGCTTATCAGCAGGCGTGTTCTGGGCTGCTGTACTCCAAAGTCAATTATTTAAATCAGCTGGTCTTTAGTAAAAAAAAAAAAAAAGAACTGAAGACCCCAGCCTCTTTTGATTTATCCTTGTATCAGAGCCCTCCATGGGTCATTTATCAGCTAAATGGCTTTTTGAATCCATACTCTAAAGTTCATTACAGCGATTAAAGATTTATTCAGTCATAGTTATAGATAATTCATCTGAGGCCTATTAAAATGCCTTTTTGTCGCTGCACCATGAGGTCGTTTTTAAAGGGAATGGCAGATGCAACCAAGTATTAGATCCGGCCTGCCCGGGCATTTTTCAATCTCCTCCAGTGGACAAAGGTTTCAAGCCACAGCGGGGGCTCCCAATTTGACACATGGCTCTCACTGAAGATAAAAGGGTCGGCATTTCTTGAACTTTTCAGCACCAAACTTTTCTCGAGTGTGGAGTCCTTATGAAGAGGAGCTCTTCATCAACTATGCTTTTTATTGTCAGAACAAATGAAGGCGCGGGACACAGATACAAAAGCACATCAACATAATCACATATGATTTTGCGTGTAGCCCGTAAAGCATGAAAAGGAAGGCTCGCATAGGGATTTTAAATGAAAGTGAAACTTTGAGAGCTGCAGGTTACACACCGATAACGTGACAGCGTTCACCCAGCTGAACTGCAGTGAACACGCTAGATGAGCGAAATGAGTATTAGCAACAGCGAGATTAAGAAAACAGTGATTAAGTTGTTCACATCATTTACTAACATGACATCTAAATGCATTGCCTTATAGACAACTCAATCACATGTAAACAGTGCTTTAATTGGTCTGTGCCAGTGCTCTCAGCAATTAATTGTTAACAAGATTCCTTTTGGTGTGTTTGGGGCGGGTGGCAGCATGGTCGAAAAATAAATTATTCTGATGTATTTCCAGCACATCGGAATGGAAGTAATCGTTTCGGGAGGATCTGTCCAGACTTTTTTTTAATTAGAAGACCAACCGACCAAAGCTGGATGTAAACAAAGATTTTGGAGTCCAGTCCAAAGGCAATCATTTGAGAGATTTGTGAAAACATACACGCAAAAACGTAAATATCATGGGAAAAGGACCTTACCTTTCATATTACGGATGAACTGTGGGACTCTATCCTTGGCCAGGTTCACAATATATCAATGTGTGCTCGACATACACTTATCCAATTTAAGATAGTTCATCGGGGGCATTGGTCCAGGGATAGACTGGCACACATATACCCGGGGTGGACCCAGCCTGTATAAGGTGTGGGGGTGCTCCTGGTACATTGTTTCATATGTACTGGTCCTGCCCTTCTTTGTCCACCTTTTGGAAATCTGTTTTCCATACCATGTCTGAAGTCCTGCAGCATCAAATTGAACCAGAGCCACTCTGTGCTATGTTTGGTGCGGTCCAGAATCTGAATCTGTCCAACTCCAGACTCTAAACATTAAACCTTTCATTATTGTTGGCCAGGCGAGCTATACTGCTGAAGTGGAAAGACTCTTCTCCCCCCTCACACACACAATGGCTAAAAGATATAATGTCTTGTATGGATTTAGAAAAAATTAGATATACAGTTCGTGGGTCTAAAAATAAATTTTATAAACTGTGGTCCCCCTTTCTGGACTTCTTTGAAAGGTCCACAACTACTGTAACTGAGTAGTCCAAGGAACACCCCCCCCCCCCCCCCCCCCCCCCCCCCGTCTTGTTTTTTTTTGGTTTTTTTTATGAGTCTGTTTGTTGTTTTTTGCTTTTGTTTTTTTTTTTTTTTCTGTTTGGTTTTTTGGTTTGGTTTTTGGTTTATTTGGGAAGCAGGCTGCCAATTATTTGTTGTTTTAAGGGTTAGAGTGGGAACAAGATTGAAATTTTGGAGTATTCTGAAGCATTTTGTGTTATTGTATACATTGTATTGGAACCTTTATCTAATAAAAAGACCTTTGAAAGAAAAAATGTAAATATCATAGGTCCCCCCCATGATCCACTGTAATATCTCTATGAGTGTTCTAGGATGGCAGGAATCTGGAATCATTACAAAGGTTTATTTTTCTGTCTTTCCAGATCTGGTTAAAATATGATTAATGCAAAAAACAAACAAACAAACAGAAGAAGAAGTCTTTTTTTCAGAACTTGCAAACTGAATTTTCTCAGTCAGCATGTGTTTAGTGTCTGTTGTGTTTAAGTCACTTACTGCTGACCTATGAATCATTCAAGGTACTTAACACTTTGCTACTAGCTGCCCGTTATATAAACAAATCGTTCGTTCGAATTTCTTTAGTTGATTATATGAAAAATATCAAAGATATCAGAGTTTGGCATAAAAAGTATTTTTGCACAAATAGGTTGATTCCAAAGAGGAAAACTTGGAATATCTCGGCATGGCGTGCAGTGTGTCCTTAAAAAAATTGAGGAAAAGTAAAGGGCAAAAGAAGTGGTAGGCTTAAAAAGAACTATCTACAGCAGATCAACTGTATCTGAAAGTCATGTCCTTAAGAAATAGAAAAGATCAGGCAAAGAACGGATACAAGACCCAAGAGATGTATCTGACCCTTCCGTTGATCTGTCCTTTGTTCACTGAAGCCTCATCAGAGATGGTCTCAGTGGAAAGGTTGGTGTCAAGAAGCCATTCTTTAGGATGGGAAACACAGAATAGGCTGAGGTATTGACTTTTAAGTTCATTAGAACTGTACAAACTCTGTTTTCATCTTATATACGATATTTCCGTGTATGTTTGTGCATGTTTCAATGTATTTCTCCACATTTTCCCCACTTTCATAGTAAAATATAAAGAAATGAGGGGAGACTGCAGGCTTTTCCGCAGTACTTCAAATAGTAAACATGTCTCGGGAGATCCATCAACAACCTTTTTGATAATTCAATCCCTGCCTTGAAAGGCGGAAAAACTGTAGAAGAAAATCTTCCCAAGCGGCAATTTCCACAAATATGCATGTTTGATTTTCAGTTACCATCCTAAATGTTTTCTTGGCCCAAATTCTACAAGTAAAATCTTACAGTGAGTATTATTACAGTGCAATGACTTCTTCACCTGGAGGCTTTGTTTTTGTTTTGCCCAAACCTTGTCATGACTCCGGTTCCACATGGCCTTATGTGGAAAAATTTGCTTCGCTGTGCTGGTTTTATTTTGGCTCCTCTGATCACATCCGTCTCTTTAGACCAATAAAAGCATCTGTTTGGGGCTGTTTCCTGTTCCTGAACCGATTACATTCTCCCTTTTAACCAAGCCCAGGCTGCTTGGAGGAGAAGTGAGGTCTGCATTTCCAGCAGTCTCTGTGTGGTTATTTGTTTCAGATGGCATTGGTTTCTCATGCCCAAATGAAACAAATTAAAGGAATAAACCCTCCAGAGTTCAAATAAACCTCTCTAAACATGCTTGCTATGAAATCACCCATAGACAAGCATTTGCCTTCTCTCACTGTGCTTTCCAAAGTCCTCCGACATGGCCAGGACTATTTCGGCCACCAGGGAGAATTAATAAGCCTTGATTTCCATTCTTTCCAGGCTTCATGCAGTGCTTAGTCTGCTGCATAGGAGGGCCAGGATTCATGCAGTGAAAATAGGAAGAGGAAAGAAAAGGGGGTGATGGTGGAGGCGACAAAGAGAATACAGGAAGGAAAAGACCTCCAATAAACTTTATAATCCAGTTCATAATTCAGTGAGTTCTTAATATACCCTGCAAAAAAATTCTCTCCAAAGTAGCTCTGAGTGCCACATAACCACATAACAACTGTGATTTCCTTGTATGCCACAGCGAATGGGTGTGATTTAGCCCCTCGGTGCCTCAGAAAAAAGTATCTCTGATATCTGACCTTTGGTGATGGTAATTTCAGCTGGAACTGAGGTCTGAGGCAATATCTCCACTGACCACGCTCTTAGTATGCAGGTTTTCTCCACTTTGGAATATCTCACAGACCTTTACTAACCTTTAGTTTTTCAGCAGGGTCGAGACAGGTGTACGGAGTGGATAAAAACGAACCTGAGTATATGTGTGTGTGCATGTAAGAGTGCTTTGGCTAGGAAGCAAAGACAGGGGATGAAGCAGTATTAAGAGATAAATACTGTACAGGATGAGTCAAAAGACAAAGATATTCATTGGTCAGTAGTTAAATTATGCAAGAGAACTAAGAAAGAGTACCAAAAGAATTAAAACCATAAAAATAATTATGATTAAATACAAACTAAGCACATGAAAAAGAACCACAGATCACACAGTTTCTAGTCAGTCCATAGTCAAAAAGCACTGCATACATTAGGGTTTTTTAAATATATTTTTATATGAGAACGTCTCAAACTGTGTAAATACATTTACTGCACCAACGTCCTGTGAGACGAAATGGTTGCAAATATGAGCGCTTCTAGTGTGTATGCATGTGCTCCTCTGTGTGTGCTCATTCACGGGGGGGTGGAGGAGGAGCGTCCATCTGAGCGTGCACGCAAATGTCCATATGTGCCTTGTTTGTGTGCCATTCTCCATTAAAGCTGCAATTGCTCAGCGGGCATGATTTTCCACTCTGCTGAAAGCAACACTCACCAGCGCCTCACCAACACGAGTCATCAGCTCCCATTACGCCTCGAAAAGACTTCAATCTCTCGGCTGATGACACTTTGAAACTGCTTCCCCTAACAAAATATTTCCCATAGGGTCGTCAGATATACTAACACACATAACACGCTGGTCTCTTATACTGAAGGCGCCATTGAGTCGCCGCATTTCCCACTGTGGCTAACCCTCACGAAATCCCACACCTTGGCCTGTCCGGCTCCGTCCATTTTTGTATTCCTTCCATTCCTCTCGCTTTCTCCCTTGAGCCGCTCGTGCCTGCACCACACTGAGAGAGAGAACACTGCTGGTAATTAGTGGTCTTGATAATGGGGTAAGGCCAAGGAAGGTTGCCAATAATCTGGCCTAATTACTCAGATGTATGCCAAAGCGTTTGTCTAGGACAGGGTGGCAGATAATGGCTTTGGCAGGTGCTGCCAAGGATTTGCCCCTGGTGACGTTAGCTTTTAATGACCACTGAATTGTGCGCACGTGTGTGTATGCAAATGCAAGTCAATATTGCTGGTGAGGACTGGTCTTAACCACTAGGGCAGAGTAGGGGAAAAAAAACAGATTATGCCAAGACATCACATTATATTGTTCCATAATTGCTTCTGTAAATCCTGCTATCAATATTTCACAGTGGCTTCTTTCGGAAGCTTCCCTGTCTAGATTACATTTTCTGACAGCAAATGTCTGAGATTTAAAAGCAATTACACGACAATTTTAGTCTCAACTAGCAGCTCCTAGAGGCTGCAATATTCATTAAACCCCACAATATTAAGGTGTATACTTTTATAAATGTTAATTTGCCAGGGGTCTCATGGCAAATCCTCCAGCCATCAAAATTAACAGGCTTTATGGTTAGCTTGAACACTTTCAGCATCCCTCATCAAATATAAGTCCTTTTTCAATAGTTTTTATGCTACAAATTAACTGTGGTTCACTTTATCTATATTACTTATCTTTAAATACGGGGCCGTTAGAATTAATTTAATAATAATTTTAATCCTGTTCTGCCATTTTCTTTAATAACTAGCAAGGTCAACCAATACGTTTACCTGTTGCATGAATACAGGTGATTTTTTAGTGTTGCTGTTTGATTTCAATAACTAAAGACATAAATGCAGATCCCACTTCTAAATTTTGAACAAAACTTTATGTTGTTATTTTGTGCACAAACGTGCACCATCAAGCACAGCACTAGTTCAGGCTGAACTCAGCCGCAGTTCTGGCAGATCAACTGACTGCAAAGGCATTTGAAATCAGAATTTGAAATACAGCTACACGTTCATCTGGCTATATCATAAGGGCATGCTTTTTAAGCTTGTTCAGCCTGCCCACATTTCCTCCCCATCTGTAAACCACTTTGCAACCCACCTGCACTGTAATTCCTCCCTTCATTGTGTATCTATTTGCATGAATTTCATACTTGCTGTTGTTAATGGTATTCCATAAAGTGGCCTTGCTACTGCTTTTACAGAAAAGAGTCATGTCACCAAATATAAATTATTGCATGTGGAAATTTCACACTTCTTTTGACTGCAGTGATGCTAACCTAATTAATGCTTTGTACCATACTTACAAACATAATTGAAGTAGAGCCAAAAAAGTCTTTTTAGCTGTTTTAAAATGTACAGTAGTCTGATTCATTTTTTATTGACGGGGCGATGATTTGATTTAACGGGGCGACCGTGGCTCAGGGGGTTGGGAAGCGTATCTGTAACCGGAAGGTCGCCGGTTCAATCCTTGGGCTCTCTGTCCTGGTCGTTGTGTCCTTGGGCAAGACACGTTACCCTACCGCCTACTAGTGTTGGCCAGAGGGGCCGATGGCGCGATATGGCAGCCTTGCTTCTGTCAGTCTGCCCCAGGGCAGCTGTGGCTACAACCGTAGCTGCCTCCACCAGTGTGTGAATGCGAGAGTGAATGAATAGTGGCATTGTAAAGCGCTTTGGGTGCCTTGAAAAGCGCTATATAAATCCAATCCATTATTATTATTATTATTCAACAAGGAGTAACCACTACATTATGTGATATCTTTATTTGACTACTTTTTGATGCACTTACATTAAAATTAGATCACATGAAATAAAAAAGCAAAGTCACATTGCTGTTGCTTTTATTATTAGATCAATATTTTCAATCAATTCATCAGTTTTCTCAACTGTTTTCCAATTCAGGGTTGCACTAGGGATGGCGACTAGCTTTGCTGCCAATGGTAGAAAGGCAAAGTTAGCATTTCTATAGAGACAGACAACTATTTATACTCACATTCACATCTTTTTCCGAATTTGAATGATCTATTTGGACAGCAAGAGGAAGTCGGAGTAACCAGAGAGAACTCAGGCAAGCACAGCGAGAGCATTCAACTCAAATCAATTCAATTTTATTTAAGGAAAGTTTTACGTTTAATCGTAAAACTAAAGAGGATGTGCGTCTCCTGAACCCAGACTGGGAGCTGGTTCCACAGAAGAGGAGCCTGAAAGCTGAAGAAGACTCCCTTTCTACTTTTAAATATCCTAGGAACCAAAAGTAAGCCTGCAGTCTGAGAGTGAAGTGCTTTATTGGGGTGATATGGTACTATGACAAGATAAGATGGGGCTGAATTGATGCTGAATTCAACAAGGAGCCAGTGAAAAGAAGCCAAAATGTGGGAATGTCTTTTCTCTTTCCAGCATCTGTCAGCACTTTGCAAATACAACACTGCTAACTCCACAGTCCCATTCATTTTTTCCTGTAATTGAAATTCAATATGTTGCTTTAACCCTTACTTCAAAGGGTAAGCACGGCTTTGTCACAGCAGTGTCGAGACGCTTACGATGAACCTGCCACTTCTTATGAAAACAGTTTGAAGAAGGTCAAAGATTGTCTTGCAAACACACTCCAGAAAGATGCAAAACCAACAAAACATAAACACTTAAACATCATCAGGAATAATGTGAGGACTTGCTAAGAAAAGACGACACAGCAAGTGATTACTTTCTATTTCAAGTCAACAGTAATCAGTAATCAGCCCGCATGCAGTAAGCACTAGAATCTTGAGAGCTGAATAACAAGTACTCCCAAAAAAGACAAAGGTTTCCTAAATACAGTAGCCTTTTTATTCCCAGGGAGCCAATGGAGTCCAGAAAGATCAAGTCAAGCCAAGACAGTAAACACTCAAAAAAAGAAGGCCCTTAGTCACAGAAGCCATTTACTTTTATGTGCATATGGCTCAAGCCACTAGCACTAGGATCTAGGTCTGCTGGAGGAAGCCCGTCTTCTTGGACGCCCTACATTTTCTCTTTGATCAAAATCACAGTGAAACAGTCGAAGGGTTTCTTTTTTCCCAAACCTGATGGCAGAATCATACGACGTGCAAGGAAAAGGCAACGCAGAAGGACACAGCAGGAGTTCACATAATGAAATAATCCACCCGTTGTTGACTGACACTCACCTAAAGGAGAGGAGAAAAAGAGAACAGGGAGAGAAAATATTAAATAATGGATTCCAGCTGCAATATTGACAAGACAAGAATCACAAAGCAAAAATCATGGGAAGGTAATTACTGTGAATGTTTGAGCGGGGCTGTGCAGAACAGCTCATACTCGGCTGGTTCATGTGACTAAGGCAGACTTCCTTTGTTCGCACTCCTGACCAGCTTGACTCGTATTCAAGAGAGAGAAGGGAATTTGCTGACAGGTATGGGTGTAATTAAAGCCATGATTTCACATTAATATTCAAGGTTACCTCTTACCTCTGAAGTTGGCCATCAGGAAAAAAACCTCACTAGAGCTTTTAATGCCAGAGCTTTCCTGTTCTTACCTTTTTTTTATAAACTGACTGATCATTTAGTTTAGTTACTTTGTTTACTTTAGTGAGTTATAATTAATCAGACAAGGCAACGTTAACTAAGGAAATAAGGTTGTACTGTAATGAACCTAAGTGTTTTCTTTATTCAGTGATCAAAATCCACTAATTAATTTACTTCATTTTTACCCACCGGATTTCCAGTAAAATCCCACATTTTCAATGAAAAACTTCTTCCGATGTCACTGAATCTGCTTATTAGAATATTTACCAAACCGCTATAAGTCTAATTATTTTCATTTGTTGCAGTCAGTAATTATGATTTATGCAGTCAAAACACTTGTGACTGCTTGATCCTCTAAAATCCGCTTAAGATTCAAATACCGCAGTTATAATACTGGCCTGTTACATTCCCAAAGGTTACTGCATAACAGTTTTCAAAGAGCAGATGGTTTTGGAGAGAATAGATATAAGCAGGCAAAGTAAAGACGATCGCTCTAACTACTCAAAGGACCACTGTGTTAATTAAAGAGCGATAGACTTAAAACACAGCTTTCCCCACTGCTAACAAAGCCCAGTTACAATTTAGGCCCTGTTGTGTATTTGTTATTCATACAAAAACAAAGCGAGCCAAAAGCACAATTAAGGCAATGCTCGAGTGTGTTAGACTAAACTTTAAAGGGAACCCTGAAAATATGTTCGTTTATAAAGATCTGGAAGCCAGAACGTCGGTGACGTAGTAGCTTCTCGGGCTTGTGATCCATCACAGTCCGCAGGTTGCTGCAATGCGTGAAGCACAAAACTAAAGTCGTGAGCTTTGTTGTAATTGGCTGGCTGTTATGCACGGACTAATGAGCAGTAAACAGGGAAGTCTAGATAGCTTCTAAACAGACACATCGAGCACAAATTCATCGAATTTTACTAAAATCGGACTAATATTGAAATCTGACCTTGAGTACATTTTGGTTAAAGACTCAAAAAGTGATCATTGTGTGCAGTTTTCATTCAAATCTGTCTGAAACTCTAGTCGGTGCATTGATCAGATCATTAAATGTATTCTAAGTAGCAGCATTTATGTTGCTCTTTTATCTTTTTATCAAGTCATTTTCATGGGCCACAATTATCAGTATGTACTGTATATCTTATTAGGTAACTGCATGCGCCTTAGTCAGAAAACACTGAACACAATTCCTCAATCTGGGTACTGATCACTGCTTTGCTTTCACAGGCAGCAACTGCCTTAGTGTACAGTTTATGCCCTACTGCTGTACAGGGGCATCTAATATGTCCCTATCATTTACATTTCTTTGGATATTCACTTGCTACACAAAGGCATTTCAATTCTTTTGGGAGAAGGTTTGAGGCACATGTGATTTTAGTTGCTGCTAATAACTATTAGCATTAGCAAGCTCTTAAAGTTGACTTAATGCATCAGGAAAGAACTGCCAGGAACTCAGTTGCAGCTCTGTTGGACGTTGTCTTCATGCACGACCATAACTATATCAGTTCTTTGGTTCCCAACGGACAGTGCACTACAATCAAAAGCTGTGCACTGTGCTTTTCTTACTTATATACTCAGGAACATTAGAAATAATAATAGCTCTGGAGTGTAACCAGATTATTGTATCGATCCAGAGTGCTTTGAGTAACGGCAGCACTCATAGGTCAAAATATGATCTGAACAGTAGGGGTTTAAAAAAAACACAATACAAATATTTCATAAGATTTTAACAGCGTGCCTTGAAAGGCAAGGGCATTTAAAATACAACTGAGCTCACAACTTGAAAGAGTCAGAGTTCAGTAGTACAAACAAGTATTCTTCACTCTGTTCAGCTTATACTGATACCAGCTCTCATATGTATATAAAGCACACATATCTTTACATATGTTACATCATACATATCAAAGCCAGAGCACTTCCACGATCACAGCCCGATAATAGCTACACTCTCGTCCATTCGTGGCATCGTCTTCAGCCTGAATAAAAACTGGCTTGTGCTGCCCTCGTCACCAACCTTCCAAAAGCCTTTGATAAAATCCCTCTCCCCAAACAACAATCTGTAGGTGTAGATCAGCGGTCTCCAACCTTTTTTGCGCCACGGACCGGTTTATGCCCGACAATATTTTCATGGACCGGCCTTTAAAGTGTCGCGGATAAATACAACAAAATAAAACTAGTACCGGTACCGAAAAAAAAGAAGATTTATTCATAACATACATGAAAAAACCCAGGAAAACCGAGTTAACGATAAAAACGATAACAAAATAACGCTAAAAACCGATAAATACCCTGAAAACCATACATTTCACACCCGAGGCTCAACTCTCGCGGCCCGGTACCAAACGATTCACGGACCGGTACCGGTCGGGGGTTGGGGAACGCTGGTCTAGATGAAACCAACGCTCGTTGATTTCAATATTATTGGATAGCTAGAACCCAAACTGTTGTTGGTAAATCAGTTAGATTAAGCAGTTTTATCATCAAGGAACTGTTCCCCGTTCTTGCTCAGATGATGTTTACTTTACAAATTATATACATAATTTTTTTGTTTTGTTTTGTTTGTTGTTGTTTGTTTTGTTTGTTTGTTTTTTTTTTTTTTGGGGGGGGGGGGTTGGACCAACAAGGAGATTCCCAAAGAGCTATTAGCCAAGAGCATGGATGTACAGTTTTTAAAACTTTTGAGGAAATTAGACAAGTAGAGGGGAAAAAACGGCCTAAAAACTATCTAAATCAAATTAACAGTATGTGAAACTCATTTCCCTAAAAAGCAGGTAACAGAAATTCAGCAAAGATATGACAAAGGACCTGTGATGGTGGCTATCAAGAAGCCATTTTTAAGAAAGGGAAACATGGAAAAAAGGCTGAGGCACGCTTAATTATACAAGAACTGGACTGAAAATCATTGGCAATAGATCTGATGGTGTACCGAATCCAAATTGGATTTGGATTGGATACCAAAAACTGCCAGTGGAGTAAAAGCAGGAACATGAACAGAACCACACTCCCCGTAAGCTAGAGTCGTCTGACGTGTTCTTTAATGGTTCTAGCAACATTTTACACAGTAATTTGTTTACAGCTCTACTGTTTCTGTGCTATTAAAATGTTTACTGCTCTCCGTTTTCACACATAGAAACTCAATGCAACTGTTTCATTCAATAAAAAGGAACCAAATTAGGCAAAACTAAATAAATGTAACTACACAGCTGTCAAACTGTCTTAGGAAAGAAAGCTTTCAAACGATGATGTGAGGATGTAACTAATACTCAACAGTGTTGCAAGAGAAATGCTGAGAGATCACTCTGCACTACATCTTTTTTATGATCTCTGCTCTCATGTACGTTACTACTCAACTTAAGGTCGAGGGAAAAAAAAACTAAAGTACACATGCTCATCCTTTTGCTCGATTATATTATGTCAAGCAAGTTGCTTTTCTTTAAAAGTACATTTTCTCATGGTAGGACAAGCACTCTCGTCTCGATAACTTTACAGTTTTTGAGAAATAACCAGATATTTAATGCTAAATTCTCGATTAAAGAAGCCACATAAGGTGAACTTACTACTTGGTCCGCAGATAGTAATGCAGGATGGGAAACAAAGTGAAGTTTTCTGTGAAAGTTTTATTTCAATTGGGTTAATGGGTTAGAGTGAGTCAAAAGATTCTATAACCCTCCAGCAAAATATCAAATTATTTTTTAAAAGAAGGCTATTTGGTGCTGAAACAATTACTGTAAAAAAGAGTTTTGATCATTCAGTGCCTCAGTGTCTACAAAAGATGATTTTTCCTGCTTTCATTTTAGACTCGGTCTCACAGGCAGAGACTGGTCAGTAATGTCCTGGCAGCCACAAGTCACCGGAGAAGAATGTATATTTTTCAACTGGTTGCTGGCTTTAACAAGAGGAAATTGGACTCAAAGATATTCCAATCCATCCATCCATTATCATCATTTAATTAGGGATCTCGGTTGGACTGAAGCCAAATGTGATGGCGTAGAGGCACGGTGCATCCTAAACAGATCTCCAGTCCATCATAGGCCTAACACCTAGAGAAAGATAACCATTCCCACTGCGCTCAATTTTTAATCCTCTCCATGTCTTTGTACAATAGGAAAAAGTAACCATTGCAGTTGCTTGTCGCAGTAGTAAAGCATTTTTTCTTAGTGACCATTACAATGGATGTACTATGTGCAACTTGTCATGTCCAAGGACCCTTTGCTATGTTCACTAGAGGAGCTGGACGTCAAACCAGCAACCTTCGGATTAGCCACAGGCAGTCCTAACTCCTGATCATGGCTGATAGATGCAGGCTACGTCCACACGTACACGGGTATTTTTGAAAACGGAGATTTTCCGTTTTAAAAAATAATCCCGTCCACACGTAAAGGCAGAAATGAAGTAAAACGCTGCTAGGAACATGCCAAAGCAACAGGTGGCGCTATATTCCTAACCGTGCAGAAATGTTGGCCAATCAGAAGTCTGGAAGCCTCGGTGGGAAAAAGTAAACAAAGCTGGGGCATAGAAGCAGAACCGAGTCGTATGTGTGGAGGGACAGTAACTGTGTGTGTATATGTAAGCATTTAAACACTGCAGAGAGTACAAGTAACAGTAACAGTATTGTAGAAATTCATTTCACTCAAACAATAACGTGGCGCACAGTGTGACGTCAAAAAATGCGCACACCTTTGACGCTGCGTTTTCTCCGTTTTTCTCGTCCACACGTAAATGCAAAAAAGGAGTTTTCAAAAATATCCACCCTGGCCAGCGTTTTTAAAAATCTCAGTTTTCAGTGACCAAAAACGCCGTTTACGTGTGGACGAAAGGTGCAAACGCATAGAAAAATCTGCGTTTTCAAAAATCCCCGGGTACGTGTGGACGTAGCTGCAGTTTAGTCACCTAACAGGCAGGTGCACAAGTGCAACATACAGAGGGACAGTTTGTTCACTCAGCCACTTACCAAAAAAGAAACCAAGCATCCCATTAGTGACACCGAGGCTTGCAATCATTAACAGAAATGAGAAAAGAGAAGGACATGTGTGAGACATGAAAAAGGAACACACAGAAATGAGAGATTCTTAAATAAGGAAGCAATTTTTTCTGTCCAGCAGTAACATTAAGCAGACAGGTTCTTTTTGTGCTTTCACATTTGTCAATTTTCCCATATAATGTGTCACACAGGGACTATTTTTGACAGCACCGCACACAGCGAGCACTGAAGAGTTTAAAATACAAAAAAAAAGGTAGAACAAAGATCTCAAAGTCAAAGAAAGGTGGAGGGGAACTTTGTTAAGATGTTTTCTGCTTGACTGGGTCACATGTCAAGTTTTAAAAAAAAGTGTGCAAATCACATCCTATCAGGAGTGTGACACCGCTAGAATAACAGCTTTGAAATTCATTGTAGGTGACAGGCAAACAAATGCTCAAGTGTGGTTACAGCTGGGAACAGGTGTGTGTCAAGCTTCAAGCTGGCTCCATTTATTTTCTCATCTGACACGGTACGCTAATAGTGAACCTTGTGGTATATTGAGCCACAAAAACGCCTCATTCCATGCAACACCACACTGTATCTAACACAATTAAACATCATCTCAAATTTTATTAAATTTAATTTACCTACAACAGAGCGTGAAGCAGCAGGAAACAAGAGATACATGACACGCAAAACGGTTTCTATCAAAATAAAGCAAACGTTGTGAGGGTTTTGAACCAAATAAAAATAGCATACAAAACACAGTCAAAAGCAATAGAAAAAAGGAGCACGGTGTAGCAGCAATCCTATCTGACCTGTTACTGTACAGTTTAATATCTCCCAGCTTCTTTAATCGAATGAGGAGGCAGATCTCAGCAGCCTGACTGCTTCCACTCTTTGACAGCTCAAGGCTGTCTTGGAAACCTCTCGTGATTCATGTCCTTTGCCAGGCTGCTGAATTGCCGTTGCCACTTGCCAGGTTGCTGTTGTGTCTTTATTCAAAGGGGTGGGGGATGGGGACGAGACAGAGAGAAAAAGAAAGAGCCGTATTTTGTGAGACTTTTGTGACAGGATAACGGAAGGATGCAAAATCTGATGAGCGCCTTCCAGCTGACAGCACGCATGTGTCTGCATGCGTTGACTTCCTGAATGTCGGCTTTCATAGAAAGGCACAAGCCAAAAACAGGATTACTCCATGTCTTGGCAAGATTGAGCACAGACTTTGGAGGATGAAAAAAAAAAAATCAGGGGGTTAAATTTACTGCTGCAGGATAGTTCTACTCAATATTGCATTTCTAGCATTTTTGATGTTTGTTAGAAACTTGAAGCCAGGCTTTGAACAGAATAAGAGACGCCGTCTATAAAGAAAAAAAAAAAAAAAGCATTCATTTTAAAGCAGCTATTTGGGAACTTGTATTTTTAGTGAGTCAGTTCATGGTTATTTTTATGATTTAACTTTTTAATATAGCATAATATAGCAATATATGGGTGGAGGAGGGCTGGAGCAATGCCTTAATGACTCTTAGCACAAAGTAACAATTTTTGCACACTTGCAGTAAGATTAAACCATCTTCAGCTACTCTGTTTCAGGAGTGTAATGGGTAACGCACAAGTTGCAGCATTGGTGCTCATGTGGCCTACCAAACCTAAGACCAAATTCAGATATAAACAATAAGATTTTAGCAACAAATACCTGACCTCACCAAAACATCAATGTTAGTCCACCTTTCGATTACTTTTTAAGCGTCTTAACGTTGCACCCCCTGAATGAACAAATGTGATGTGCGTTTATCGTCTGTATTTTTGAGCTTACGATGATCCCCGAAAGCCTCTCTTCAGTGCATGCTGATGTGTTTACCCTTCACACAGTATGCTATAAATTGTTGCCACTAGTAAGTTGTTTACACTGATTAAGGAACCACTCGTAAATTTCTATTTTCTCTTGGATAAGATGCTAAATCGGTATGCAGAGCAAGGAACACAATCTGATTTAACATTGTGCCTTCTACTTTCTATTTCCAGTGCTCAGGAATAAGTACAAGATTCACGAGATCTTAAGTGGAACGTGCCATGGCGTTCTCATCCTTCTTTGCACGTTCACGTTGTATGCATACTAATGAAGATATTAATTGGCTGCCTTGAGATCAACCTTAAATATGTATGAACTTGCCATTAGCATCACAAGGTAGACATTGGCAGCATGCCTGTGATCCATGTACTATTGTGGATGAAAGGTGTCAACGTTTTATTCTTCAATGTTAATAATATGTAGTTAGCCATGAGATCCTATCTAATCTAATGGCTGCCTGTCCGTCAGAGGATAGACTTTAAAGTTCTGATGCTGGTCTATAAAGCTCAGAATGGTTTAGGACCAAAATACATCAGTGACCTCCTGACCCAGTATGAACCTTCCAGATCCCTCAGGTCATCTGGATCCGGTCTTTTATCAGTTCCGAGAGTCAGAACCAGACATGGAGAAGCTGCATTCAGCTTTTATGCTCCTTATATCTGGAACAAACTCCCAGAAAGCCTCAGATCAGCTGAAACACTCAGTTTATTTAAATCCAGGATGAAGACTCACCTGTTCTCAGCTGCATTTGAATAAAGCACCAAATCTACACTTTTAAGCTTAAATTTCAAAACTTACATTTAACTACTGATTTTATCTACTGTTCTGATTTGATCTGTTTTGATTTTATATACTGTTTTGTTTGTTTGTTAATTAGTTTGTTTGTTTGTTTGCTTGTTTTAATCAATTTTAAATCATGCTTTTTATTTGTTTTTGTTTCTAATGTCTCTGTAAAGCACTTTGAATCACCTTGTTGTTGAATTGTGCTATACAAATAAGCTTGCCTTGCCTTGCCTTAACTGTTCTACCTCTGCTATCAGTATGATTGCACAATGGGTGAAATGATAATGAGTGTTAGACCTCAACAATATCATCCGGTGTGAGTTTATATAACAGGTAACATTGTATATGTAAAATTACCAATACACTGGAAATAGAATTTCTGACAGTGCCACATTGCTTTGTCTACTTTAGGCATTCAATACTGACGGATAATGCCATGAACATTTTCAAAGTCAACCTTTCCTGGGATCTCAGCTACAAACCCTTTAATTCTAGACTTACTGTTGCATTTTTCTTGCAGAATTTCATGGTCAGGTGAGATCTGTTCCCTGTTGTTCCATGAAGAATTAAGCAGATAAAGGAGTTCATCCCCAAGTGTCGCAATTCCATTTAGTAGCCGATCACTATCAGCGTGAGGTCTAGATGTTGGTTTATTCTAACGAAGGAGGCCATCATTAGCCGCAAGTTTGTACCTTATCTTGTTTTAAAATCCAATCATAAAGAGGCAAAATTTGAAAAATTGTGTGATTGTACTGCAGCTCTGTAAGTATTTGGACAACCTTAATGTGATTGTTGTAGGTTCTGTAGATTCCAAAGGTTTCAGTGATGCCAGAGATGGAATAAATAGATGGTTTGCAGTGATTAGGAAAATTGTTGGTTTAGCAGTTGATATTGACAGACTTAACATTTTTATAACACCAGTCAATATACTTCTAAAAATTTCTTTAAACCTTGCAGTGTAAGGTCTTTATATATTTTTATATATTTATAGGATCATCCTCTATTGGGTAAATTGTTGGAAAACATAAACTGTAAAGGTCATTCTGAAAAGCAGAAAAATAAAATGTCAGAGACAACAGACCAAAGTACACTCCAAAGGCAAAAGTCTCATAATGTGACCTAGATTTGATTTTATTTCCCATCACAGTCACAGGCTCGTGGCTTTTTCAAAAATGAGCTTGATGTTTAACAAAAGGAGACCGAGTTGCAATAAAATGGCAGATTTATAAAGTACATAAAACTAAGCACTTGTTCACTTTCTTTTGACATTTGTGTTATCTGAAGTTATGTGTTCCACCTCAGCTTAAAAGGAAATGCCTTCCAAAATTTCAGAAAAATATCTGCAAAATATATTTTTGCCTTCCCTGTCAGCAAATGTATTGTTGACGCCATCTGCATCACAATGTTTCATGTTACCGTATCAGGTTATTTTCATTCTGAATGGTCTTGCTGGTTTCTTCTCTCCTGACAATGGCTGTTTCCATTTTGTCATCAGTACAGCTGTTTGTAGTTAATGTTTGCCAGCAGCTGTAGAATAAACACACACAAACGCGCGCACACACAGAGGCCAACATACTCTACAACAGTTGAACCCAAATCCTGATTAAAAAGCAGCCTTTCAACAAAAACATCCACACTGTGATGGAACCTGCCTTCATCCAATTTCCTTCTTTTTGTTTAGTTCCTGATTTTTTGTTCTTTTTCTTTTTTTTTCCCAGGCTCTGATATCTCCCACCTGGATTCATGAATTGCTAATATGTGTCAACATGAGCCAGCAAACAGAAAACCCAACGATGTCAGCAGTCCAACAAAATTACAATTAAGTAAAATAAATAATTAAAGAAAGAATCGGTCGGTTATTAGAATAAAACAGCTGTATTCAGGGAAAAAAATGCAGCTGAAATTAAAGCAATCATTATAATGTGGGGTTCTTTAACAAGTTAAACACTTACAGACTCAAGATGAAGCTTAATATCTGTTTTTACACATAAACAACACAAATCCAGCTTCAACAAAGCTTCAAGGAAGTGTCAAGAACATTAGAAATGCCACAGCTATATAACAGTTTTAATAAGCAAATGTTAGCGTGATATTATGCTAAATAAAGACGGTTTCCATGGCAAGTTGGTGGCACATTTACACAATGTACAGCTGGAAAAAAATAAATAAATCTGCCAGTTTCCAGCCCACAAAGTAAAGGTTTGCTAAGTTTGACTCAATCAAATACAACGGCACCTGCGCCTGCGTGCACAAATAAAAATGCACATGATGCATCTGTCACTTTGACTTTGCACAAGTGCTCGTGGGCAATGCCCTACTTCCCCGCAGGTGATTGGTGCACATGCACCCAACAGTTACATGCTTTCCACGTGAACATTTGTTCCCTTCATCCCGCCTCAGGCGGCAGGTCTCCTTGGCTGACCTTAAGTTGGACTGCCTCAGCTAGTTTGCATCACATACCTTACGAAGCAGACGGGTTTGTGGCTCCAGTAGAGCCAAAGTACATTTGAGGGTGTAGCAATTTTTATATACTGCAATAAAAGGTCTCCATATGTGAGGTTATTACAGGTCAATCACCAGGACAGGTTTGGTCACAGTTTTCCAACGGGCAAAAGATTTAGAAGTTTGAGTGAAAGCTTGAGGTGAGAATTTACTGAAGTTGTGGGTGTGAAAGTTGAAAGTGATGGACGTCTCTGAAATCGTGGTTAAACATATACTGTGGTTATATTTAGAGGTTTTGAGAAAACAACAGGGGTTTGGTTTTGTTGCGCGAGCCACAGTTCCACATAGTCAAGCACCACTTCCACCTCTTTTTCCAAGACGGAAAATGCCAACACTTTCTTTACCTCATGTTAAATTTCTATTCTGTAAATATGTATTCTGTAATTTAATCGACTGCTTTCCTCTACGAACAAAGGTGTCCAGTTGCTAAATATTATATAACGTATACCCAGGACCTCATAATAATTTAACTACATAATTTAGTGTGTAAATATGTAGCTGTGCGGATCTGGATGCGCTGCTGTCTTGATAATCACATTGAACATGGTGAGCATTTTTATTAGGTGAGTTCTAAATGCCCACCGTTGTAAATCAGCCACAAAGAGGAAAGGATATCCAGACATAGATCACATTAGATGCACAAACAGATCGCACAACAGGTAAAAATTGGATTAACGTGTCCCTGAGCTACTGGATACATCCAAATATCAGTATTTTCAATCTGGTTCAGGGGTTGAAAGCAAAGAAGAATAAACAAAATGTTCTTTTAGGAAGGCAATTTCAGCTTTTTCTTTTTAGTAAAAATGCTATTGGAGACATGGAGTTATCTACACAGTGTTATTTTCTCTGGGCCCCTTGCATCCTTTTGGAGCGTGGATTCTGTCACCCTTCCTTTGTGAGACTTATAATGTCACTGTACAGACAAGAAGCCTCTCTGGACCCCCTCCTGCCTCCACAGCCACCCTCCTTCCCTCCCACCCACACATGAACCACCACGGCATCAAACTCGCATTCCATTTGCTGGAAGATATGGCTGTGTTTTGCAGACAATGTCAGCCCCCCCGAGCCTCTGACCTGGCTGACAGCTTTTGTGTTCAGGATCAAGTATGAGGCTGACGAGTGTGTCTGCGGGGCTAACTATGATATAGCACTGCGCTGTCAAAACATATTGAGGACCAAATTCCTGCATGCTGGCCCACAAGGGTAATTGGCTGCTGCCTAGTAGGTGTGCTGTTTAAATAAAATGGGCCTCATTTGTCAAACTGCTTTCTACCATTACACAGAGCGCCGTTAATATGCCACAAAGTCATTTATGCAGTAATTTTAACAGTACCTGGGAATTTAAATGATAAATCGCTCTTTTAGCATCTAATTATATCTTTAAACATATGTTTACCTACATTTACATTCTGAAAAATGAAAAAGATACAGACTCTTACTGAAACTCAGTTTTTTACATCCTAAAAGCTATCAATGAAAGCAGAAAGTCATAACTAGCAAACACTAAAAAGAACAGGAAAAACAAACAAGATTGGCATTAAAAAATATATAAATAAAATATGTCAATAAAAATTGAAATTTCAAGTACTGTATGAATATTTCATGCAAGCGGATTTTTTAATCATTTCAATCTTGGCACAACGTCTCCTGTTGGCAGCTGTCGATTTGTTCCAGTTGTGATACTGTGCTGATACGCTGCAAAGGCTAAAGCTCCACCAGTGTTTTCCAGTCAGACGTCTAGCACATTCGTACATCCTATGACCGCTTTCCCAGTGCGTCCTGGAAAGAAGTATATGCATTCAGCCTTGTCTCACTTCACAGGCCTATTTTCAATGCACATTGAATGTGTGAATGCCAATGGCCTGCGGGCCGACACCAACTTTCCAGACGTCACAAGCCCAAGCTGGTGACCTATCCCAGCTTGCAGGTCTTCCATCCAATCTACCTGTCACTTCTGCCAATGACAAGACACGGAGAAATGGATACCGAAACGCCGCTGCATATTGACAGTGGCAGCTGCAATTCACAGGAACGAAGCAGCTTATCTCCAGTGAGCAGCTTCCATTTCCTTTACGTAAGAGAAAAAGCCTGAGACCGAGTTGGGGACAACGTGTCCAGACAGAAGTCTATATTCTCTTCTTGCCTACCCACCCTCAGCAAGAGCAAAACATTTGGCAACTCTAAATGTCTACGGCAGTGCGGGGGGCAAAAGGTGTCAAAGCAAAAGGCCAAAGCAGGAAAGGATTAGATCAAACTTTGATTTCAGGAAGGTTTACAGTGTCAGTGGAAAAAATCGTGAACCCTCTAGAATTTAAGTGCAGAGAATAACCACCAAAAGATTGCAAAAAGTTCAGTTTATTACACATTTCTTCAAATCTCAGAGATCACCAATAATGAACAATAGTTCTCCAGCCTTTTTGAAGGTGAAGACTTTCTTTGGACACTTTTTGGATGTTTTTCCACTTATCTTCAGTCCATCATTGTACCATCATTTCTTTAGTTGAACCGATGAAAAATGATAACACAGTTTGAGATGCCAAGTTTTAAGCGAATACGTCTTTGGCATCCCTGTCAAAGTGTGATATCTCAGCATGGCGCGCGGCGTGTTCCTAAAACATTTGAGAAAAATGGACAAATGGAGGACAAAGGAAGAAAAGGCAAATCTAAAAACTATCTGCAGCAGGTTAGCAGCATCTCAAAATCCTGTCCTTAAGAAATAGGAAAGAAGAAAGAAGAGTCACAGGAACTGAGAGATTCATCTGGCCTTTCAGCTGGTTCATCTACTGTTCACTGGAGCATCATCACAAATGGTCTCAGTGGAAAGGTGGCTGTCAAGAAGCCATTCTTAAGGAAGGGAAATGGGGGAAAAGGGCTGAGGTGCATCAAATAACACAAGAACTGGAATCAAAGTCGGCGGCAACAGGTCTTACGGAGTGATGAATCCAAATTTGAAAGTTTTGGTTCAAATATGTACGGAAGACATCGGGAGAGAGGTACAACACTGAGCATCTACAGCCATCTGTAAAATACAGTTAAGGCTCTGTCATGGCTGCATTTCAGTAAGTGGTGCAAACTGGTGGGATTATGAACTCAGAAAAGTAGCACCAGATTTTGATTCACCGTCCCATACCACCTGGAAAGCGTCTATTACAATGATCCTAAACATACTGCCAGTGTGTCTGTGAAGGTTCTCAGTCATCCAGGTCAGTTTGATGCCTTGTGAGCCAAACAGCCACTTCACAAGCGCATGGCACAACATAGAAGAGCCACCTCCACAGGACAAGACTCAGCTGTCCATCTGCATCTTAAGGATAAAGGTCACTCTTTCGAGGATGCCAATGTTCACATTTTGGACAGAGAGGACAGATGGTTTGAAAGAGGAGTAAAAGAAGCCATCTATGTTCACTGTGAGCGACCATCTTTGAACAGAGGCGGTGGTTTACGACACCAACTCTCTGCCATCTATTATCCAGTTTTGAGTTCCCTCCCCAGACGCCTTAACGCCCACTCACACCCTGGGCCATCTGACCTCAGGAATTCGCATGATAAGGTGGGGCCAGGTTTCACAATGAACTCACCCGAAACCCTGGCTGATTGGGACCCACACCCAGTTTCACACCTTGGCTCAGGCGATTAGAGGATCATCAGGGGGTCCTTTTGTCCCTCTGTGGGGGCATACTCCCACTAGGTTTAAATCTGGGACTCCCCACCATTTGACCTTAGAACTGAAGAAGCTTCTCGGATGAGAGGTGAAACGTCTTCAAGCAACTCAAAGAAGTCCAGACGCTTTTCTTTGCAAGCTCCTTTGAATACTGCCAGTGCATTAAAAGCACACATGGATGTAAAAGCGCACAATAGAACACTACTAGCCATGGATTGGCCTCCTCGGAGACAAGACAACAACATTACCGAAGCGTCGTGCAATGTTTTTGACAGAGAACTGAACAAAAGGCAGGCAGCACTCAAAGAGGAGCTTTGAATCTCCTTCAAGAAGCTTTGAAAACGATTCCTAAAGACTACTTCTGGAAATTACAAGAAAGCTTGCCTAAGAGAGTCCAGGCTATGTGGAAGAAAAGGTTGTCATGTTAGAATTGTACAAAGTCTGTATGTTTGCATGCTTCAATAAATCACCGCTCCTATTTGACTTCCAGCAAATCTAAATCAGATTAGGTTTTCTAACCTAATTATGTTTCAGTGTTACTACATGTTAGGAATCACTTTGGTAGGTAACCTGAATGAAAATGAAATCACATGCATTATATCCAATAAGTATGTACATATGTGTGTATGCCGTTGCTGATTTCTTTCTGGGAAGTTCCGAATGTCAAACTTGATACATTTCTGCATTATTGTTCCTTGTCTGCGTCTACCAGAGGACACAGCGATAATGTAGAGAAACTGCGAACAAAAAAAAAAGTATCCTTCTATTCATCAGCTGATAATAACTTTGAAGCACAGTGACAGGATGGACAAAGGAACCAGGAACCCTAAAAGAAAAAAAAAAAAGTGAAAAACCATAACGCATGTGTTTGTCCCTCGCTTATTCCTCGCAGTGGGTGGCTAATCCCAACTGTTCAATACTGCCATGTTGAAATGGCATCCTTGATTGATGTGCCAGCTCCTCATATTTTTCACTCCCACTGACAAATAATACACAATTCCGCTGCATTAGTGAGCTTCTTGTCATCCCCAACATATAATACACCCTGGACCATGGTATTAGTTTCTGATTTATTTATTAATTTTTCTTAAGCTGCTGGCAGAGATAAAAAAGAAAAAAAAAACATGGCACCCAGTAAATAATGTTGAATTAAAGCCTGCATGGAAGACAAGACTCCTCTTACATCTTCCTTTGCATAATGCAGCGAGGTGGGGTTCTTTGTTTTGTTTGTTTTTTCTTCCCAAGATAATCATATTATCTGCCGTGGGTTGCATGCACTTGCCAAGTTGTGCTCTCAGCTAAATCCACAATTGATCTTTCCCCTTTTCTGCCCTCCCTTTATTCCTCCATCAGTCTCTCTCTCCCTCTCCCTCCATTAGCCCCCCTTCACATCTCAGGCAATCACTCAGGCCTGCAGAGATGGGAGGAAAAAGGAGGGTAGGGAGGTGGATATTTAATCAACTGAGTTAGCTCTGCTGGTGCCGAACAACAACTCCTATCAGAAGTGGGATTTAGCAAGTGATCAGCATGGAGCTCCTCTCAGTTTGGGCTATTGATCACACATACCCAACTGCAGTGCTCTACTCTTTTAATGAGGCCAATCCGCAGATTTAGAAACTTTTAGGTGAGGGTGGATATGTGAGCATGAGCTAATTAATGGGGAGAATAGAAAATGTCCTCCTTTTTAGTTTCAATGTTCTAAACTTTACCCTAGTTTTCTGTCATGTCACAGAAGCTACCTCTGGCGTCAGGGACAAATCGCTTGAGCCAAATGAGTTCTGCATTGGACCAATTTAGAAGCAACTTATCAGTAAGTCATGAGGTTAATTTCGTGGCTCGGAAGAGCAAAAGAGTAGATTTGGCAGAAGTTTTGCCAAAAGAAAGCCGCGTTGCCTTCGATTTGCATCATATAGAACTGTAAACCCGACCATCAGAGGTGTCTGACAGACTGGTACAGAATCTGGATGTTTTACACCATTTCTTAAGTCAGGGTAATGCTAATTGAGCACTACACTACAAAAAGATGTCAGGACACTGTTGTGACAGGACCGAGAAGACAAAAAGGCAACAGCAATTGGCTCCCATGTTAATTGTCTCTTCAAAGCAGGATAGCACATATTTTAGCAGTGTCAAACTGCGCTTGTCACAGTTTTTTTTTTTTTAACCCAATCAGGCCTCAGATGTCTTCCTATCTGCCAAGATCAAATGACACAACATCACTTTGAGACAAGAACAGAGCCACAACCCCTGCCTGTATATCAAACATGGAAGTGGGATAAAAGCATGCAGGGCTTTCATCTTAAAAGAAACTTGTTGAAGGGGAGCGCCACTGTTAGCAGAAAGTCTACAGCTGTCAGACAGCTACTCCCATCTTTCCCGCCCATGCGTTATAAAATGACAAAAGCTGCAGACCTTAAGCCAAGGCAAATTGTTCTGTTGCAGTGAAACACAGTGACAAGGCACAACTAATGTCTTTATCTGTCAGAATGGAGAGCTTCACAGTTTGGCAGGCTGGTCAGTCATGTGAACTTCTCTTTTGTCACAGTAACAACTCTGTCAGGTCCATGAGTGCAGGTTTGCTTATTGCCAAGAAAGTCATATTTCAACTCAAATACTGGACACTTGGGTCCAACTGGCTCCTATTCCTTCTTTCTTTCTTTTTTTAACATACATATATGAACCGAAATGAGAGCATACATGATCTTCCAGCAGCTGTCATATCGGTTATCTTGTAACTTAAACAGGTAGCTTTTATATACCTTTGAATGTGTCCAGCTTCTATGTGTCTAGCCAAAGCAAGACGCTGCTCTGGCTTTGGTAGTTGTGTTGCTTTCAGCCTGTATTTGTTACTTAACCTCTTTGTGTTTTGAATATTACAGCCTGACTGTCCTTCACTGCCAATAGACCGTCCGTATTCATGACTGGACATATTCTGCTGACACTGCTGCTTTTTTTTGGTGAAAACACTTGTCGCTAATTTTGGAGACCCCAGATTCATATTCGCCTCCATGCGACTCCTCATCCTGACTGGCGAAGACAAGTGAAGCCAGATAAGGGAAAGATATCCTGGGTCTCCTACTGAGCAACCATCCGACTTTTCAAATTAGCTGGGCAAGCGAAAGGTCGCGGGTTTGTTTCCAGCTGGAGGCACAAATCTCTTCGGGGTTGCGCCAGGAAGGGCATACGGCGCAAAAACTCTGCCAAATCAAACATGGGGCGCAACCCGCTGTGGCGACCCCCCTGTGACAAGGGAGCAGTCGAAAGTAGAGGTTATGCACATGTTACATGCACGGTGACAGTACGGACAAAAGTAAGACGAATGCTGGGAAAAAAAATGCATTTATTCGTCCCTCGCTAATTCCCAACAGTTTGTGGCTAATCCCAGCTGTTCAATACTGCCATGTTGAAATGGCATCTTTGATTGATGTGCCAACACCTCATATTTTTCTCTCCTACAGACAAATAACACACAATTCCACTGCATTAGTGAGCTTCTTGACACCCCCAATATATAATACACCCTGGTCCATGGTATCAGTTTCTGATTTCTCTAAACCTTCAGCACATGGGACTGTTACATTTGATGAATTGAATGTTGTTGGTTTTTTGGACACAATACTGGATGTAAAAGCAATAGCAACGTCTTGGAGTTGAAAAAACTACTTATACTATTTACTGCTGTTCACTATTGCTCGCAGTTGCATCGATGTATGATTTCAAATTCACTTTCAATAGAATGTGAACTGCTTTTGATACATTATAAAGTAACGTTAGTAAAAGAAATACCACATCTGATTCAAAATAATTTATTAATTTAAAGCGATGCACACAGCAAGATAAGGTCTCCTACTGAGTAACCATAAGACTTTTCGACTGACTGCTCCTGAAGCACTTTGCCTTTCAAATCGCACCATTTCAGTCAAGCACACATGTGTTACATGTGTTAAAGGAGATCAAATGCTGCACTGAATTTTTCCAGATTTTACACCGGACCACTGGCTCATGTTTGACAATGGTCTCTTTTGCTGTTCCGAGCTGATGCTAACATTTTATACAAAGCATATTTTGTGTGTTTAGTCATTCATGAGAGGAAGGGAGAGTAGTGTGGAGGGAAGACAACCCATATGCAAAGACCGCAGGTAATGTCCCTCATTTTCCAAGCAGAGTAAGACCTTTGGGGATTAGCCTGTCCACATCATTTCCCCCAACACTCTAACTTTATGCCTTCCTGATCACATAAAGGATTACACAGCTTTGCAAGAACACATTTAAGCATCAGCTCCTCCCAAAATACAAAACTCAAAGCCAAATGAAATATCTGCCTCTCTAACTTTAAAGCAAAGAAGTTCTATAGAAAAAAAGTAATTGTTTGTCAAGTTTAAGTTGAGATTGGATCACTTTAAATGCACGCTTTTTAAGTACTGCTCATCCCCAAGAAGGTTTTTCCTTAGAAGATAGATCAAGCAGACAAGTCATACAAAGTCAGGGGACAGAACTGCACAATCTGTACAGTTGTACACGAGTGATAACCCCCACTTTATCAAGCAAAGTGGGGCTATTCAAGCTGTCATGCACTGCTCATTATCTTACTGCCAGTCGCACCTCTCACATTAAGTTTTTTCCATCCACTAATTTGTATGCACATTTTAAAACTGCAGAAAATAAATGGAATCAAAATGAAAGCTTTTACACTTGCTTGAGGTGAAAGAGGTGGCATAATAATGAAACAACTGCATTTGCAAGAGTGTTGGGAAGAGACTTTTCACAAAAAAAAGCACACATTTCTTCTTCTTGTTCTTGCTGCGATATGATTAAGGGTGATGGAAGTGGAAGCAAATACAAGCAGGTCCTCACCTACTCTTGTTTCTTCTTGTTATCATTTGCAGACATCTTTCTTTTTCATCTTTTTTTGACTGTTTTGCCTTTGGGCTGCCTATGGCATTACTGCCAGTTCCATTTCTGGCCTAAGACAAGGGTCTGTGGTTCATAGTCTCACATCGAATTGCCAGCTACTTTCTTTTTGCCAGCTGAGATCTTAAGTGGAAGTGCGTAACACATGGGAGGTTTGTTTTTTCCCTGTGAAGATCCCACATTGGACTACAGCTACCAGGCAATAAATCTTGGGTGTTGCTCACAGAAAATTGGGCCTCTACTCGCCCATGTGTTATGCAGTTGCATATTTCTGCCACCCACTGTGCCAACCTCATATTGTGGGAGATACCATCGTCACTGTGGAATATGTGTAAAATGAAAAGGTAACTGAAGGTCACACGAGTGAAAACTGAGAAGTAATGTAATATGGTTTTGTGCCACAACGTTATAAAAGGGTAACACTTTTGTCCAAATCACACACAAACAAAAACGAAAAAAAGATTTTGGAGTCTAAAAGTACTTCAACATCTTGATGAACAGTATAGGATGTAATGTGTGTCTTAATAGAGTTAGTTTCATATTTTGAGGAGATTTAATTGGGATAAAAATATGCAATCAGTGTCCAACTCTATCTCTCCCAAGCAGTGCATGAAAGGGCCAAAGGTGCAGCATCCTGGGCTTAGCAGAAAGGATAAGTGTATCGGGTTCATCCAAACAAGCTCAAGTGTTTTTCCCCAAGTGCCACAGTGTTTAGAGTTTCCTCCCGTGCTTGCACCCAGAGGTCACAGAGGTTTCTCTATGCAAGACTACTTTGGATCAGAAGGTGCATCGTCTTTTTGATGGACAGAGTTGTAAAAAAAACAGTCCAGCATAATAAACTATTTCGTTGATTTAATGGCATTTAATTTTATCCCAAGAATGTACGAAACAAAGTGTGAAGTTCTGCGGTCATGGAGCTAAAAGATGAAGTGACAATGTAGTCACTGCTCATGTCAACACAACAGTGAAGCCGATTTCTTCCTGTGTTTAAACAGGCAGATGCTTGCTCGCTTAATGGCTCGACTAAAAATAGGACAACAACTTCCGTGTAATTAAAAACAGTTGATGCAACCTGATGGTTGCCTTAAATGTTTTGCATTTTGGTAACACATTACAAGTAGTTCTTGCAACCAACTGGTGGCCCAAAATTTGCTTTATCCTCAACCAATTTCGATGCCAAGGTGATTGCACGGGTCACCTCGGACTGACTGCAATCCCTCTCAGACAAACTGGTGAGTTTTTGAAAATCACTGCCATCTAATTTAAAAATAAGAAATTGGACTCAGTTGCCAGCTGGTTATGTTGTGGTTCTATTTTTATAAAAAAGCATCGTTACAGAGCATATGTGTCAGTTTGCAGTTAAATTGGCATTCTGTAGCAACCAGCTCATTATTTGTGGAGGCATTTCTGAATTTCAGTTTCAAATCTACAGGGTTCTCTAAAAGTGGCAATGCTTGTCTATTTATCACAAACAGTGTGCTGGTAATTGCCATCTTGATCCCATTCAATCCCAAACTGGTAAACTAATATTAGACTGACTCCGTTCTGTTGCTGTTTTATCGCTTTGAAGACATCAAGTGTCCAGACCAGGTCCCCATCGTTGAAACAACCATTTAACAGCCAATGAGATTGAAAGAACGTCACCGTGGTTGCAACAATTTGGACTGTTCAGTGGTCTCCAACCACTATTTTCCCTGTGTGACTGTAGCATAAGGGAGATTGCTGAAGCGATGATTGGCTTTGCATCTTTGTGCCAACTTTTTGCGTGACACCCTGGACAATGGAGTTACCTTTACCCACAAAGCCCCATTATAATCTCCTCAAAGAACTGATCAGAAGTCAGCAATAGTACTAAAATATGGGACTTACTGAACCCACAAACAGTTGCTTCACAGAGAGGAGATCCAGCCGCGTAATGTTAATTTCATGTCCAGAAAGAGGCGGAACAAACACACTGAGCTGTGTTCTTGACAGTGTCAACCCTTTAGTACTAATTTGTCAGAGCAACAGATATTTCTATCGCTGCTTCCAGATATTAGTCACTGACGGAAAATCTATGGTTATTTTGGATTCCGGCATGTGCAAACCACAATCATTGTCTTTTTTAATTCATAGTACAACAGTTAAGAATTGTTGGCAGTATTTTAATAGTTCCAAACAATGCAAACCAGCATCTCGCTTTAGTTACATGGTTATATCTGTCCTGCATCACCAGTATCTGTTCTTTAAATCCTCATTTCTAAAGCAAAATCTCACAGTCGGCGGCAGCGTCACAGATTACAGATGCAAGATATGAACTCAGTAAAGATGCACAGAAACATCTTGACTCACCTTGAATACCTGCTTCTGACTCAACAACAGTCTGAGCAAAACCATGAAGGTTCAGTAATTTCAAGATACTCTTGTAATGACACATGCTGTCTCTACAATGTAAAGTGCTACGAACAACACACACACACACACACACCCACCAACAATTACTCTGATGATGAATCGTGGCAAGACTCCCTTCACTAATTTTAGGAAATCACTTGGGAAAAGAAAAAAGTTAGTGGGGGGAAAAAAAGTAATTTTTGGCATTCTACATCTGTCAGTCTGTGTTTTAGCCTGATTAGTGTGCGCTAATTGACTCGGCTAATCACACCCCCAGGTGAGAGAAAGTGAGGGAGAGAGGCACAGAGAGGGATGAGAGAATGTGAACGAGGTGGAGGGTGATGGAGAACATTGCGAGCTGGTAAGCTGCAAAATGGTGGAACAGCTGTTGTGGTCTTTTATGTGGAAGCCCAGGAGAGCTGTTCCATTGGGTGTTAGCGGTGCCACAGTCTACTGCAGACAAACACTGAAGGCTCAACTCATGAGTGCTGCTTTCGCAGCTAACCTATCACATCCAGTGCATTATTGCAGGTACTATTTCATGAGCGAGACACCACGAGAAAACACTCCTCAGAGCACAAAGATACTGACAGTTATCGCTATTTAGAACATCTGTCTAAATAATACAACAAAATGACAGCGTCCTCCACCCATTACTGTCAGGAAAAAGAGAATGTGAAGTCCGTAAGTGCCTCTAACCTACTTTAGACCATGCAGGCGCATGGTTTTTCAGAGTTGGCCAGGGTGGAAAACTAAAATTTGTGTCACTTTGATAATTCTCTATGGTTATTCTCATTGTTGTGCATTATAAATCACAATCAAGTGCACATTTCTTAAAGTAGGAAAATTACTTCTTGCACAGAGAAAAATAAAACACAGAAAAACTGTGTTTCCCTTAAGGAAAAACTCTGTAATATTAACATGTTAATGTGGCAAAATAAAGTCAATAAACTGTTTTTGTACAAGAAGCACAATTTTGAAAAATACTAGCCAGTGAAAATGATTTCAATCATTTGTGTTAAGATAGCTCTGCTCTTCAAATGAATACAAAAGCTTAAAGGCCACGTTTCAATCACCTCTACTACATTGTTTTTCCCTGCCTGAGCTTTGTCGGTGCTCTTTAAAGTGCGTCATCATCTTGAGCGCTTTTTGTTTTCAGTGGTTTAATGGAAGTGAAACTTTCTCCTGACAAACCAGCTGCTAATTTTCACATAATCTTAGTGAAGGGACGATCTCTATACACATTTGTATACGCAGGAACTGTAGGCTAGGGGCATGATCTTTCTTAAGAGGAGTCTTCTGATTTCTTCCAACTCCTCCTATTACATGCATGTTTAAGCAGGCTTCTATTCTATGCAGACAAGCAGCAACATAGTGATAGCATTTAGCAAAGTGCATCAGATAAATGTCAGTATAGTTTCATAACGACTGAGCTTTTTTATTGGCAAATGATAAATGGCAAATGACACCCAACTGGTGGGGGAGTGATTAATTAGCATTGTGTGTGAGTGTGTGAGTGTGTGTGTGTTACAATTATTTTTAATTCGAGCCTTGCTATTGTTAATGACATTTTACTTTAGAGATGCATTGATCCGATATTTCGATCAGTGACAATTAGCCGATCCACGGAACGATCTATTCAGTCGGTTTCTGTGTTGTTCTGTCTTTACTATTAATTTAGTATCAGCAGTTTGGATTACTACTGTGACTACATATATATATATATATATATATATATATATATATATATATATATATATATATATATATATATAAAGACAGTTTGAAGCCTGATGTCTCTTTGAGCTGAAATAAAACCATTGCTATTATTTAGATAAATAACAGCAACATTTTTTTTTATCGATCCTAAGCCTGTTGTTATTTATTACTTCAGCAATGAATAAAAAGATTAAGGTATATTCATATTCTTGGATTTAAGTCGAGGATGATTCCCAGTTTCTTCCTGACATTGAGGTGCACAGGTTCTTAGTTTAACTCTGTACTCAGTACCAGCAGACATACACGGGCACAGTGTTGGTATCAGACAAGAAGAAGAAAAAGCTGCTTTACATATAAACAATTAATGAGAGTAATGTTGTATAAAGTAAAAGCCCAATTAAAATCATTCAATACTTTATGGAAAATTCAACTCAATTCAATTCAGGTTTATTTATATGGCACCTATTTAGAACAGCTGTTGCCTCCTTCACTTTATTTTATAAAGTAAAGAATGGGGGGAAAAAACCCAGAAAATCAAACAACCCCTATTGAGCAAGCACAGCAAAGGAAAAACTTCCTTTTAAAAGGATGAAACCAGGTTCATGGAGGGGCAGCCTATGAGTGGTTGGTGGGTGAGGGGAAAAAGAAAAGAAGAAAGAAAAGAAAAAGAAAGCATAGGGAAACGGGAAAAAACACAGAAAAGGGGGACAGAAGATGAAAATGTAATGGCATGCTGCAAGTATAAAAACGTGGGGAGTGAGAAACGGCAAGTAGAGAAAAAGTAAGTTCTGATGTTCTGCAACAGTCCGAGCCTATAGCAGTATAACTAAGGGAGACATCAAGGTCAAAAAAGGCTTTATCAAAAAGATAATTCTGGAGTCTAATTCTTAAAGCAGAGTGAATTTCTCCCAAACCCAAACTGGGAGATGGTTTCCCAAGAAAGTGGCCAGAAAGCTGAAGGCTCCACCTTCCATCCTGCTTTTAGAAACTCTAGGAACCACAAGTAAGCCTGCAGTTTGAGAGCGAATAACTCAGTATCACAACACATTTGTCTGTTTGTTATGACAGGGATGAATACCAAAAAAGAGGCAAAAACTTAAGTTTAACCTATAATTTTGATATAGCTCCAGCTCACTCGTTAAACCTTGAACCTACGGCCTCTGCTAGAACCTTTAAACCCATCTAAAGGTTATGAACTGCCGTAATACTTAGAAAAAGGGGCAGCTGCTGAATTACTGTGGCGTATGCTGGAAATTATGTAAAAATATGCAAACAGCTGATTTAGCTGTCCAAATGTCTAAACAGAATTTATGACAAAGAGTTGAAATCAGGTCCGTGCACACTAATCAAGATGCATGAAGTCAAACTGTGCAAACAGACGGCTTCATAAATCCAACGAAAAGAATCACAGTGGAGTAATCTGCCTTTGTAACTACGGTTAACTTTAAGCAATAAAGCTAGAAAGGGATTTATGCATCTATCCCCAGGAACTTTTGTCTGGTTTTCCTACAGAACGTTTGATATTGTTTGATATTTGAGAAGAAATGACTCAATGCCGAGCAACCAGAGGACTGGCAGCAGTTTGACGCTTCCTGTGCTCAGCATGTGTGCACCTACGCCAAATAACTAATGGCCATGTAGAGTCCCTGAGATGTAAGGGATGCTCAGAGTCAGATGAAAGATCAGGGTAGAACATCTGTGTCATCGGTTTGCTGCCCACGCTCATTTCTTTATTTTGCTTTGCTCTTATGAAATCATTTGTTAAATATGTTTTTGCTGCCTGGCATCCAAGAATTATTCCCCTTTTTCAACAGCGAGAGGGAATTGTTTCCCCCCCCCCCCATACAGACAGTTTGATTTTGTCTTTTCTGCCTGAGTAACCGGTTTGTCTCCAGGTGCATTTTTTTTAAACGCCCACTGAGATGCATTAATGCACACACGTAAACACACTTAAAGGCAAACCAGCCTAATGAAATGTACTTCAGGATTTCCAAAAATTCACACTCCACAGGGAAACTACTCACTCCTCCACAGGATGTTTCTGCCATGACCGCTGCCGACATCTAGACGTGATTGCTTATTGGATATCATGCTCCTTTTTATCTGAGAAAACTGGATTGACACTCATGCAGGCATCAGTGAATCACTTCTCCAGACGACGCTGGTCTCGATGCCCCAAAGAAGCTCAAATCAACAGAACTTTCCGTAGTAGTGTAAGGTTTTTTGGGGAGTTAGAGAGGAAAAAAAAGTAATACTTTCCAGACCACCTTTGAAAAATGAGAAATAAAAACAACAACTGTATTACTTTTGACTGAATCAAGATCAAAGTCAGAGGCTGTAGCAGGTTTAATACAGCTTTATATATCAGACATTCCTGCCCAAACCCTTAATTCTTGTCTATGTTAGCATGTAAGATTAAGCTAATCTAATTACTTCTTTTCAAACCTCAACTTTTCAGCCGCCCTACTTGTACTCACGCTACACCGCGCTTCTAGTTTCAAATAGGTTTGAGTTTAACCTGACATGGGCCAGTGGGCAAGCTCCCTTCTTCCCACAGCCTGAGCAGTAATAAAGGTAGCGCGGGCCACAGCGACGGAGGGATGAAGCCGCTGAGTTGTTAGAAAGAGGAAAGAGGAGGAACACGGATGCCAGGAGGTTGGTCAGGGACCAGCTGGGAATTGGAAGTGAGGCGAGTTTGGCGAGGTGCGAATGGAACCTCGGCAGCGACTGAGGTTTCCATTGCACTTGACTACTCTTAGCTGAGCCAACCAAGCATGGAGGAATGAGCAGTCGGGGGGTGAGGGTGGGCAGCTGTACTCTGTCTGGCTCTGCTGGTTCTTCTTCTTAGCAGTTATAAATCCTCTCACTACGGCAGCCGTGCTCATCATTTTCTTTCTTCGAGCAATTTCAGGAGGATTTCTCGTGTGTTTGTGGTTTTATTAAACATGGGAGTAATGTTTAATGCCCAAAACAAAGCTTGACTTTGGGGAAAATATTTTTTTTATGCCATTTTCAGTCATTAAAATATGAAAAAAAAAAAGATTAGATTTTTTTTTTTAGGGATTGAGAATCATATATTGTAAGTAAGCACAAAGTCTTTATGCATTGGACAAATATAGTGACATAGATTTCAGGAAACAATGAATCCACCTTTAACCACAGCACCTCATTTATAAGAACTCAGTTGTGGTTAACACATTTGTTTGCCAATTGAAAGACGGCTGCATTGAATCCAGCCAGAGACTAAAACTCCTTTTAGAGTTGAATCAGGAAGGGTATCTAATTTAAAACTGCCAAATCAAACATGTGGAGCAACCCCTTGTACCAAGGCAACAACTGAAAGTAGTTTATTCTTCATCTTCTTCTATTTCTTTTATGACTGTGTTACAGTAAAAGTTTGACATTTAAAAACCCACAGTTATATCAGCCATTGGTCAGTGAAGTCTCAGAAACAAGTTGAGTATCATCTTTGTGATCTGAGATCAAATCCTACATGGAAGGGCTAGATGTGACTGAGAAATAAGTGTTTTCTGGGCTTTAGCTGTTCTCAGACAGCTCTATACACGAGCAACTGAAGCTGTCCTCTTGATTTAAGGCATTAGACTCTGCTTTAAAAAACATACAAAAATAAAAACGTACCATATAGACTCCAGTAAAAGGGATTTGCAACTGCAATTAAAGCAATGGAAATGCTTTTCAAGCCTTCAAATAACTGTTGTGTTTTCCTGTCACCTGAAGAACTGAAAACCAGTGAATTAGTTTAGCTGATGATGACCCCACAGGAAAAGGAAACCAAAAGTACTAGCAAATGGTTTGCTGACCATGTTATTACTGTGCTTGACTGACCAGCCAGCCTGCCTGACCTGAACCACACAGAAAAATCTGCAGGGTATTGTAAGAAGAAAGATGAGAAACACCTGACCCCAAAATACACATGAGCTGAAGGTTGCTGTGAAAGCAGCCTGGGCTTTAATAACACCTCAGCAGCGCCACAAGATGACCACCCCCATGTCATGGTACACTTGTGGAGCCCCAACAGAGCAGTGAGTGAATACATTTCTATAAGTGCTGGCTTTCTGATGTTCATTAATTGGTTGAAGCTCCAGCAACACTTCTGGTATCAAGAACAGCTTTATTGCTTGGCCAGCGTGCCTGTGGTTTTTATTACGGTCATCAAGAACTATATTGCAAACAAACTGCAGGCAAACACTTTAAACAGCATGTTTGAGTAGAAAAACACTTCTAGAAGGAAAGGTTTTGAACACCCAATCATCTTCATCTAGTATATTTGCTCACCAGTGGAGCAGTTGGGTAGTGATCAATGTCAAACCTGGGTATGTTTGGTTCTTAAACAGGAAGAGCATACATTTGGGATGGCTAAGTAAAAAAAACTAAGTACAAATAAATAAAAACTGATACAAAAAAAGGATATATTTAGAAAAAATACTATTAGATTCACAGATTAATAAAAAAAAAGAATTTTTTTATTGGCATTAACTCTCAGTTGATTTTTGTGCGGACTCACTGCACACACACAAGCCAGTTTTTGCAACCAGTGGAGTCGCCCCCTGCTGGCTGTTATTTAAAAAAAAACAAAAAACCGACCACTAGCATATTAGCTTCACTTTAGAGACTGCAAAGTTAATCATTTCAAAGATGGTTTATGGGTTTGACATGTGGCTATACTTACGTTATCCGTTTCTCAAACTGACTTTCTGAACACCCAAGATGTTAAGAAGCTTTAAAACCAACCAAAAAGCGCATATGGTGGAGGTTGGACAAATCAATAAGCCTAAATAGTGCAATGCAAAGTCTCAGTTTGCTGTTTGCAGGCTTTTAAGTTCAGATGATTGATGTTTATTACCACGCGGCAACTTGAAAAATCATAGTTGACTTGCAAAGATTTTTATCTACAAAGCTTGAATCGTTGACTCATTCACTTATTATTTAACTGAACGTGTTTCATGCCCATTTAAGCCCTGGGAGTTCTCTAAATGCAAATAAAGCACCTGAGAAATTAAGAAGAAGGCACCACTGCCAGGAACCGAACCCCTATCACATTTATTTATTTTTATGTTGCGAAATGCTGTATATTGCAGATTTAAAGAACAACAAACTCCACTAGATTACTTTTGGCGCATGGCTGAAAGTAGAGAGAAGACGCAGCAACCTCCCAGTCTTAAGTCTCAGTCTGGTGCAGTCAGTCATCTCCGGGAGATGATAAAATATACACCAGCAGAGGTTCTGTGTGTGGCTCTGTGTGGGAGGCAGCTGGGAAGAAGTCATCATTAAGGCAGAGAAATCAACAATAAAGTCTAGCACAAAAATATTTGCTCCCACCCTTGATCTGTTTTTCAAAGTGTAGAACGCATATTGCTTGGTGGCCCAGAGGCCTTAAGGCACAGCTGAATAAAAGTACTGTATATTGTCCCAGTCACAAAAAGCACAATTTGAGGTAAACAAAGTACAAACTTGGTTCTAAGCTGATGACCCAGTGTTATTTTTCCCTAAAGCACTATTATCTACTGTTGCATTGGAAAAACAATCATTAGCAAAAATTATTAAAGTGTTATTGGAACAAAGATGCACTCGAAAAGAAGAATACTGCAGGAGAAGAAGAACTTCAGCTGCACTGTGAAAGAAAGTAGCACCAACATTTCCGTGCGTTTTCAAAGATTTATACCTTTTTAGACTGGCAACACAGGCAGATACGTACCTATAAATATTTTCTTTACTGAGTTCTCACATCAGTCTTTTATGCACTCACACGATTTTATGTCAACAATAATTTACATGGGTTTTATTAGTTTATAGTAAGATCTTTATAATTTATCATTCATTGACTTTGAGGCCAACTAGCTCTTTACCTGCCTTCAACACCTCAGCATCACATCTAGTTCTGATAGACCTGGTGTTGTGCTCATTGATGACGGTTTCCCTTAGCAGGATGCCAAAAACAGCCCCAGTCAATCCTAGCTCTCTAAGGAGAATTATGAATGCCATTTTTGTGATCTTGCTGTGCCAGAAACAGAAAAAGGCAGAAAAAACAACAAATGTGAATGAGATCAACCCAGCTGTGCAAGCTGTTGAAAAAGCACAAAGAATAACTCCATCTTCCATTGGTGCAGCATGTTTTTGATCAATGTTAAGAACATCACATTCTAGCAAAGCTGTTCCCAGAAAAAGTATTTTGAAGTTATATTAATGTTTTTTTCTTTTTCTGAATGACTACATGGCTTCATGTTTTCGTTCCCAGTTTCAGCATCACAGCTGAGAGTTGGTGAAACCATACTATAGCTATTAAATAACAAGTTAGTGGTCAGTTAGGTAGAATGGATCATTTCAGTATCAATTCATCAATTTAATTTCCAATGTGATAAAGCCCCTGTGAGTGCTTTAATAAAACTAAAATGACTTTCTGGCTGTTAATTGCTTTTCATGTAAAATTAAGCCTCTAGATTGGCCCAGGCCTGTGAGTTGCAGTGAATTGCCCAGGATCCTATCCTCTTTTCTACATTCAGCATGCTAGGGAAGGATTTTTCAATGCACAATGTTCTTTGCAGAGATGCCATGCTTCCTAATTAATGTCTGTGTTTGACTACCATGTATTTGTTACAGTTGGGGAAGTGACAACGACTATTTGTTGAGCCAAGCGGGGGAGCAGAGGCTATAAAACAAGGTATGGATGGAAGAAAGAGAGAGACAGATGGGATGGTGTCAGGGAGTGCAGAATGAAGCATACCTTCATCCATCACGGCATGTGTGCACGACACACACGCACAGGAAACACACACCAGTAATCTCACTATTGAGGCAACAAAGCACAAGAAAATGTTGAGGTTTCTAGTCATGTCAAAGCAAATTTAGTAGAAAATGCAACATCTCTGCACAGCAGCTACTTCGAGTCTGAAAACAAACTACATGTCCACAGTGAGTGGAATGCAGACCAGTGCAGGAAGTACTTATATAGCAAGTTAATGGATATATGAGCATGCTTTAAAACTTTTATACGGAGACTATTTTTTCACTATTTTATCATAACAATTTAGAGTGAGTCACCTGATCATAAACAGTTCAGAAAATGCTTTCTAGCAAGAAAAAGTTGAAGGGAATACAATGTCTGTTTTCTCCTAACAACATCTGTGATGGCTGTGAAACGATGACCGCATTCTTTCTTTTACTAACTTTAAACAAGTAGTTTTAATTGCCTAAGCTTAACCACTCCAGGTCACTTTCAGGTTATTTCATGGGTTGCTGCCATTTAATTAGTTGTACACTGAAACATCCCTCCGCAAACAGTGTCAGTTCCCGTTCAAAATTGGACTGTGCACAGAAGCATGGTGTAAAATCCAAGCGGGCAGCCTTAGGGAGGTTTACATGGTAGCAGTCGTTCCCCTCCACCCCTCCATTTGTTTTGTAAATCAGGAATTCTAGCATATTCCCCAAATGCAATTTAGTCAGGATCATAAGACTCAAAATAAGAGCTAATTCTGTCGCAGGTGGAGGGGGGTGCAAAGCAGCTTGCAGATTACTATATGCATATAAAATGTAACCATTCAGGCTTTTAACACTGTGGCCTATCTGAACAAACACTATATAGCTTACAAGATCAAATGCTTAATAGAATACTTCATTATAAAAAACAGTGACTTTCTGTTATCTCTTAGTTTAAATTAATGAAGTGTATCAGGGATTGCCTTTAACGTTTTAAAAATACATGTAATAAACAAATATGATTGCAGTGGCACAAAAATCACAGAAGTGTCCACATCTTCTTTCTTTTCTTTGGTAGAAAATGTCAGGCAATTGCAATTTGGTCTTTCTTTTTTTTTTTTCCCCCTTTTTTCAATGTTGAAAAACAATGGCTTTGGACTCTGCTGGGTAGCATGGACAAAAACATCAAGGAGCAAGATCTCCACCTGTGACCCTGTAGGCTCCAGCTCTGTGTTGGGTTTGGAGTGTGATGTAGGCCTGGCTGCTCCTCTGAATTCCCTGCCGGGGACGGTGGGGATTAGCTGGAAAACTGTCTGAGAATGACTAAATAAACAATGAAAGCAACAGCAAGAGGGGAAGCAAAAGACAGCATGGGCATGACATTGTTTTTTTGAACTCTATACTGGACTGCCAAGGTTATAAAAGGTGACAGTAGAAAGATTTGAGAGGAACTTTCAAAGCAAGATCTATCAGCTGATGTTGTCTGGATGCTTTCTAAAACGTAAAAGATTTGAAACCACCATGGAGACACATTGGAAACTGTTTTATATAAATGATATAAATAAGCAATACTTATGAGTGTGTTTTCTTCTTTGAGACAAGAGAAAAATTAGAATTTCCATACAACCCATTCACCAAATATCTACAAAGAAAGCCAGGAGCCTTATAGAAAATTGGGTGCATAATGCAGCAATTCACTTCTCATTTCTGCTCCCCACATATCGGACGGGGCAAACAGAATGGTAATGGAGTTGATGTCTCCATGCTCCGACTCACGCTCATTTGTTATTTATTCATGAGAAAGCAAGCAGGGTGCCTAGCTTAATACAGTTCATATTATTCACTCACTCATGCTATCCAGATTCAAGTATAATATGATTTCAGTTGAAAACTTCTATCCTCCTATTCTTGAAACACAACTTCATTCAAACTTGTAAGTCAAAGAAAAGGAGGAGATTCTTCTGAATGTGTAACAAAAGCATGACAAGGTCGAGCATAGAAATCATGCAACCCTACTTGGAGGAGAAAGACATAGCTGAGGATTATTTCCCCAGTGGTTGTATGGATATATGGCAATAAGGCTAAATGACTTCATCTGTCAAGCTTTGTCCCTTTTGTTTTTCTCTTTTGATCATACTCATACATCAATTTTGCCCAAGAATGTGTTGCATTTGGAGGATTTCTGCCCACTGGAACAAAATCTAAAGCAAACAAAAAAAAACCTACCAATTAAAGGTTTTTGCACCAAGGATACCAAGCAGTTAATAAAAGCCTCTACACAGTGAGGACAGTTGGCCTTTAACAAAATGTGACTACATAAACAGTAGTTTTAGCATATTACTAACAAGAGTGAAGGCAGTAAAGAAGCAGAACTACGTTATAACCACAGCCATGATTCAGACATGGGAACAGTGACAATGTTACATTAAAGTGTGACAGTGTAAGAAATCACAGACAGGATGTAGACGCCACAAACTCACCCAGTGGTCTGTGATCGCCTGCTTTGAAGTCTTGACTTCACTGTGGGCTCGCCGACGGGCCCATTTTACAAGCGATCTTTAAGCAACTGTAACTCTGTCATCGTTTATGCTAGAGCAAAATGTGAATGGTTTCGAAAAGAAGAGACGCTTCGCTTTACAGGGATATTTGGTGTATTACGGTAGCACAAACTGTTCTCAAGCTTCTACTCTGAATAAAAAAAGAAGCCAACTCCGCTTAGCTGCGCTTCGCACTAACGTAACTCCTTGACCATTTGGCTTCTTCTTCAAACAGTTACTGACAAGAAAATGAGCTTTACAAAACTTTACTGGGCATCATTAGAAAGCACTTGCAGCGACGGTCCAATCACATGTAAGAATTGATGACGCACGGAGCAGAGTGCCGGGTGTGGAGAAATGTCAACGCCCCAAAAAAGGCCTGGAGATTTAAAAAAACTGAGGCTCAAAAACTTTATTGTACATATTTAGTATAGTTCATATTTAAAGTTGATGTTGTGTTACATTTTGTTCCTGTTGAATATCAGTTTCCACTTACTATAAATCTGAAAAAACAGAGTACGATTTTTATTTTTCTCCACTTTAAACTGTTGTTCCTTTGTCATAACAATACAATAATGTGAAATGACTGCCAGATGTTGAAAGCTGAGGTGATTCTGAAAAAAGGGGTAAAAGAATTCACTTATACTTCACACTTCGTATAATTTCTGGCCCTTTTACAGCCAAATAACCAATGAGTCCAGGCGGCCTAAATGATGCTTGGTCGATAAGGGGTTAAATTTGAAGTCTACTGAGCTTTGGTGCTGTGGAGCCAGCACTGAGCATATTGAGATGAGAGGACGGAGTGCCAGGTTTGCAAAAAAGCATTTAAAGACAATATAGGTAATACATGCTTGGCAACATAAAAGGTAAAAAACAAGATTCTGACTGAAGCACAAACATCGATTTCAAGAGTCAACAACACCTCAAATGTTGTTGGCAATAGGACAGGTCAGGACTAAAAATTAAATGGCTAAAAGAAAAAAGACACCGTCAGAAAGTGTCGCAGACCACCATCAAACAATTTTGAGAAATTAAAAACTAAAAAGAACTAGCATGGCACAAGTTGCCACAACTAAGCACAGTCAACTGGGAGTGGAGGTGGGGGTTCTGGGGGTAATCTACAAATCGAATTTTCCCCACTGAATATCGAAATGTATTTTTGCTCCATCCCTAGCTGAGAGATCTAGTTCAGTGACTAAAAATAGTGGACCTAAAACCTCAGTCAAAAAAGGTCAGATCATAATAGTATAAACTTTCATTTTAAGTGAATTATTAAAAAAAAAATCACCCCCATACATTTGTCATGGGAATGGAAATGAGCAGAGCCCAGTACATACACCAGTACTGCTGATTTAAAAACCCAATATATCAGAATATTATTTTAGACAAACTATCTAATTATCTAGTTAGGGCTGGACCAGGTGACCCTGAATCCTCCCTTAGTTATGCTGCAATAGACGTAGGCTGCCGGGGGATTCCCATGATGCATTGAGTTTTTCCTTTCCAGTCACCTTCCTCACTCACTATGTGTTAACAGACCTCTCTGTATTGAATCATATCTGTTATTAACCTCTGTCTCTCTTCCACAGCATGTCTTTTATCCTGTCTTCCTTCTCTCACCCCAACCGGTCGCAGCAGATGGCCGCCCCTCCCTGAGCCTGGTTCTGCCGGAGGTTTCTTCCTGTTAAAAGGGAGTTTTTCCTTCCCACTGTCGCCAAAGTGCTTGTTCATAGGGGGTCATATGATTGTTGGGTTTTTCTCTGTATCTATGAAGCGCCTCGAGGCGACTTTTGTTGTGATTTGGTGCTATATAAATAAAATAGAATTGAATTGAATTGAATTCAAAGGTGTTTGTTCCAACTCTTTTTTTATGCTGTTAATTTCTATTTATCGGCCTTTATAAATTGAGATAATCAGTAGCTGGTGGCGTTTCTACCTTTGGCTTTGTTGTTCAGCCTCAGAGCTCACTGCTGGCAAGGATTTGTACTGTAGCTTTAGAAAAATTGTCCTGAACTGTGGAAATACTGGATCACCAAGTTGTCACGTTGAAAGCATTTTGGATTACAGATAAAAATATTTTCTATTGTTCCCATTCTTCTGAAATTCCGTTTGATTGTATGAATGCTTGTGTCTCATCAGACTTCTTATTCTTTTTTCTTTAGCAATCCCGCTGCTTTATTTTGCAGTCTCATCGATTTTTGTTATTATTTCTGACAAACATGATGGGAAAAATTACCAAATCAAATTTAATAAGAACAAACAGATCTTCAACAGTCAGAGTTCATTTCTTGAAAGAAGAGTCTACAAAATAACTCAACAACACTATTTATTACCATTCTCCCATTTTGGAACACAGAGGGTGGACCACTTAGCTACTGGTGTGCCCTGTCCCTCTAAAATCATCTGTGTTTACTTAACCTTTAGGAAGTCCTCATTAGTCAGCTTACTCCAGAGGGCCTATTACGTTGTCAAGCGTGAGATAAATTAACAGTGGGATCATTGATTTGACTTATTCCTGGAGCCGGGATCACGTTGGCTGGTCAGTATGCACCGGGTAATTAGTTTATCAACAAGAAGGGACTTTTCTTAAGTGATTAATCAGGGGCTCTCTCCGACTCTCAAAGTACTAGCATGAGCAGTCAGTGGAGTGAAGAGGCACCTGATGTGGGGAGACGGTAGTCACCTTTAAAAACAGCATCCTGGTTGTTCAAATATGTAGGAAATCAGACTTTCTGGGAAGAAGGACCGTCCATTCTTAGACAAAAGAATGAGCGCCACAACCTCTAATAGGTTAGATTGAATAGGCAGGAAAAGGTCTTCTGTTACCATATTTTAATGCCCATAACCCAACATAAAACAGAAAAAATAGGCTTGTCCAAACATTGAAACCCAAAGCACTTCTATTCAGAGTGCTTTGGGCATGAAAAATCAAGAGAGTAATATGTTTTATAATTGATTAGCTATCATTAAGCATCAAAACAAAAAGACAAGCCTCGGCACTGCTAATGGTAAAATGCCTCAGGGTGAAAAGTGCCTCCTCTTGTACATTTGCTCTGTGGGAGAAAAAAGGAACTTTGTAGAGTCCAGCAAATTTGTATTTATAGTAGTAAGAAAGGGCTTCAGCGATGCATGGGTTAGGAGACTGTGACTTAAGCAGCACGGGGAAAGAAAATGAGTTTCGGACCAAATGTGGCTGGAGGATAACCGTGCACTCTTTAGGCATTTGATTAAAGGACTGCCGTTTGTCATGCAGTTGCAAACCCAGCTGTTGCGGCGCATGCTGAGTCACAGCATATGGAGCGGGCGTGGGGACAAGAAGGGAGGCCGAGCGCCAATAAGTTAGAATGGAGGGGAGAGATGCACACTGCTGGGATCTAACACTTTCATCCAATAATGGAATCTCATTACCAAAGTGAGAGCTGTCCAGGCAGGCCTAATGAAGCCCCACATGGTGAAGGCTGGCCCCTTCACACTGAGACGAGGGAGGGAGGAAGGAGGAAGGGGAGCTAGTTGGACTGACAAAGAGTGAGCGCAGGAGAGACATCAAATCTATAAGTAGGAGGAGATGTGTCAGCGTTAAATAAATATGGGGAAAGGATGGCAACAGATACAGGGCAAAAGGGGAACAAGGAGCAAAGAGATGAGGGTGAAAAGAAAGAATATGAAAATCAATTGAAAGATAAATGATGCTGCAACTCTCAGAGGAAAACAGTACTCAGAAAGAGACTCCAGAAAGCATATGGACAAACGCTAACATCCAGGCTTTTAGGGCTAATTGATAGATGGCTACTACAGGTTGCCACCCACTCTCTGTGGAGATCTTCAATTTTTTCCTCTCTCTCTGAGCATGTCTGACAGGGCAATCTCTGTATGCTAATTGGCTAGCCCGAGCCATTGGGCCACACAGTCCCACTGTCCGTCCCTGGAGTGCTGTCATCCTGTTGCAGCTGACAGCAACTACTTTTCCTCTTTGGTGGGAAGGTGCATGGCAGCTGCCAAAGAAAACTGGAGACAAAGCCTCCCCAGTAGACACCGAGGCCCTATGTTTCAGTAAAGGACGCTAAAAATAACCAGCAATTCCACTATGCAAACCTGACACTGCGGTCACTGTTGACAGTACATCCAGCTGGGATGATAAGGAGGACGAGTGCAGGGCTATGACCATAACATTAGGAATTTTATACCATCATCTGTGATTGAAAAAGTGGCCATATAAGCCAAGTGAAATACATTAGCCTATGACAAGATTTTACTTTAAGCTTTTGTAGAATTAAAAATTTCACTCCAACTTATTTTTCTTAAAACAGTATGGCTTATTAAAGAAAATCACAATTATGTTTTTTTAAAAGATGACTTCTGAATGACATTTGAATGAATCTATATAGAGCTGCCGATCTGGCCTATGCAAGGTCATGACACCGCTTACACCATTTACTATAATTTTATAGCTGTGAGATGAATTATGTTTCTATAGAGGTGCTCATCAGGTTATGGGTTAGATTTTGATGTAGAAACATTATGAAAGTGATACAAACTGTGCAAACAAAGTGAAAACAAAGTGCAAAAACACAAATTTCCCAAATGCAAGACAAACAGGTCCTTACGACTGAAAAAGATGACTTTTATGTCCAGTACTGCTGTAACCAGTGTGTCACCTTTTTAGATCTTTGTGATGCTGGCAAATCTGGCAGAACAGGGATATTTGATGGCCTATTATGAAAAGACATTTTGGATATACATGACCATATAGTAGTTATTTTGTTTCCTAGGTGAAAGTTTTGTGTTTAATTGTTCATTTAGGTACCCTTTAGTGCCCTTATGGCCATCCTCTCTGACAGAAAGACCTGCTTTAGAAGATGTTTAGTGACAACAGACCAGCGAAAATCTGGTCAAGCACTCACACGTTGTTTTGGAAGTCCTTGTTATTTGACCCATTCTGTCAAATTCTGTCAAACCTGTATTATCAAATACATAGTTATCAAATGAACCAAATGGTAACATTTAAATTTTAAAAATAAGTCTAAAAACTTGACATCAGTCATTTTTAAATTATGTTACTGGTTTTTTCCCAAACACAAGGCCATTTACAGAAATAATAGATACAAAAAGAAGGAAGTTAGGCAAGAAACACTAAAAACACACAAAAAATAAAAGGACAAAATATGAAAACTAATCCCCTAAAACCAATCCCACTCCCACTCACTGCCAGACAAGGGCTAAAATGGAATTAATGTCTAAGCCAAAGAAAAACTAAAAACAACCATAAAATATACAAATATGAGTAAATAAATATTAAAAAAGAAAATACACCAACACAGAGAAGAGGGCCACCAGTAAAGTGTATAAAAACCCAAGAGAGTTTAACAATGCCTCAATAAAAATACACATTTGAGCAGCACAAACAAGTGTGGTTGTCAACTCTCTACAAGGCGATGTGTTATCTATATAATGTCTAAAGCATTAGACCAGCATTCGTCAAAGAGTTACAGTTGCTTTTTCTGAAGTCATATAAGAGATTTCTTTAACTTAACAGCTGTGATATGATCCACAAGAACTTTCATGTCATGATATGAATGATATAGCAACACCGTGGATTTATGTTCTCCAGTACAAACAACACGTGACAAGCCCAGGCATGTCTGAGACTGAGAACGTGTTTCAGCCTCCACTGAGGATGTAGCAAAACGAGAGCTACTTTAACAACTGCCAACTTGAAGAAAACGATTACTGATAACGGTGGAAACAGCAAAACTGTTTCTTCGCTTGAGGCAAAAACAACCAGGTTACAAAACAGGCGATACTAGCAGCTGGTCATGTGCAGCACAAACGTACATAAATGGCTCAACCTGGATAATTTGAAGCGTTTGCTAGCTGCACTCCATATGACAGGAAATAACTGATGAGTGTACATGGTGGTACAAAAGCTCAACCCAAGAAGTTGCCAGGTGGAAAATATTTAATGTTTATCATGTCAAAAACTACTAATGCAAAATCTAATCTCTGCACATCTAAAGGTGCAACAGGTGCGTGGGAGAAGAAATTCTACAAAAACAATTAAATGTGACTCCTGCTTACAATGTCACATTAAAATCAGGCACCTGATGAAGGTCGACGGGACAGAAAAGCTGTGAAATAAATTTATTAGCGTTAAGTGAGACAGTGTGCGAAAATTGCATTTAATTGTTTTTTTTTTGTGGCATTATGTGACAATATTGTGCAGCCTGCTTAAGAGTTACAAGTGTACGTTTTTTAAGCAGTTGTCTTACACTTGAAATTTCAAGGCAACCTACTTTTGTTCTCACATTTGTCTCATACCTTGTCACTCTGCATCATGCTGTGTCATTACTATTGCACTATAACGCTGCTGCTCGCACATTACAGCAGTAGAGTCACTGTGTAAATTAGGTAGTCAGTCATCAGTGGCATCACGTTAGGAAATGAGGATGGAAAATATCCTTCATTTTGTTTGCTCTCATAAATGCTGCTTCCTGCAATCTGTAATGACCAATAAACCGCTGTTTTTCTACATTGTCTGAAATATCAGTATTGCAAATTTCCTTGAAACATGATGATATTGATGATAATATACAGTGGGGCAAAAAAGTATTTAGTCAGCCACCGATTGTGCAAGTTCCCCCACTTAAAATGATGACAGAGGTCAGTAATTTGCACCAGAGGTACACTTCAACTGTGAGAGACAGAATGTGAAAAAAAAATCCATGAATTCACATGGTAGGATTTGTAAAGAATTTATTCGTAAATCAGGGTGGAAAATAAGTATTTGGTCACCTCAAACAAGGAAATCCCTGCTCTCACAGACCTGTAACGTCTTCTGTAAGAAGCTTTTCTGTCCCCCACTCGTTACCTGTATGAATGGCACCTGTTTGACCTCATCATCTGTATAAAAGACACCTGTCCACAGCCTCAACCAGTCAGACTCCAAACTCCGCCAGGCCAAGACCAAAGAGCTTTCGAAGGACACCAGGAAAAGAATTGTAGACCTGCACCAGACTGGGAAGAGTGAATCTACAATAGGCAAGCAGCTTGGTGTGAAAAAATCAACTGTGGGAGCAATCATCAGAAAATGGAAGACATATAAGACCACTGATAATCTCCCTCGATCTGGGGCTCCACGCAAGATCTCATCCCGTGGGGTCAAAATGATCATGAGAACGGTGAGCAAAGATCCCAGAACCACACGGGGGGACCTGGTGAATGACCTGCAGAGAGCTGGGACCAAAGTAACAAAGGTCACCATCAGTAACACACTACAACGGCAGGGAATCAAATCCCGCAGTGCCAGACGTGTTCCGCTGCTGAAGCCAGTGCATGTCCAGGCCCGTCTGAAGTTTGCCAGAGAGCACATGGATGATGCAGCAGAGGATTGGGAGAATGTCATGTGGTCAGATGAAACCAAAGTAGAACTTTTTGGTATAAACTCAACTCGTCGTGTTTGGAGGAAGAAGAATACTGAGTTGCATCCCAAGAACACCATACCTACTGTGAAGCATGGGGGTGGAAACATCATGCTATGGGGCTGTTTTTCTGCCAAGGGGACAGGACGACTGATCCGTGTTAAGGACAGAATGAATGGGGCCAAGTATCGTGAGATTTTGAGCCAAAACCTCCTTCCATCAGTGAGAACTTTGATGATGAAACGAGGCTGGGTCTTCCAACATGACAATGATCCAAAACACACCGCCCGGGCAACAAAGGAGTGGCTCCGTAAGAAGCATTTGAAAGTCCTGGAGTGGCCTAGCCAGTCTCCAGACCTCAACCCCATAGAAAATCTGTGGCGGGAGTTGAAAGTCCGTGTTGCTCGGCGACAGCCCCAAAACATCACTGCTCTTGAGAAGATCTGCATGGAGGAATGGGCCAAAATACCAGCTACTGTGTGTGCAAACCTGGTAAAGACCTATAGTAAACGTTTGACCTCTGTTATTGCCAACAAAGGTTATGTTACAAAGTATTGAGTTGTATTTTTGTTATTGACCAAATACTTATTTTCCACCCTGATTTACGAATAAATTCTTTACAAATCCTACCATGTGAATTCATGGATTTTTTTTTTTCACATTCTGTCTCTCACAGTTGAAGTGTACCTCTGGTGCAAATTACTGACCTCTGTCATCATTTTAAGTGGGGGAACTTGCACAATCGGTGGCTGACTAAATACTTTTTTGCCCCACTGTACAGCATAGACCTAACTGGCAGCGTTCTTTCTTAGATGTCACGTAATGTCACGCATATGCCCTTTACTTATTTTTACTTCATACTTTCTTTTTTAAAGGAAAATTTAACAACTACATGAAGACAATTTCTTAAGTTACGTGAAACCAACCGTAAAGTGTTAATTTAACCATACCTAAAACTGTCACTGATTTGGAAGCAGTTATTAAAGAAGAAAAACAAATCTATCATTTTTGTCATGTCATTCAGCAATTGAAAAACAACAAAAACAATTGTCTTTAAAAGTGTAAAAGTAGACTGACGAGTCTGAAAGGCTTTGGCAGTGATTTGAAAGAAAGATCTTATTATCATTTGTAATCTCACCTTACTATGTTTGACTGTCATAATCCAAAAACAAACAGAAATACAACACAAACAACAACAAAATCCTTATATCTGGGCCAACTTTGTCTTGCATAATCCCCAGTGGGAAAACCTTTCCAGCTCAAAGCTCATTTTGCTTCTCTCATATCAATTTATAGTACTGCCTTCCACTCCGATAAAGAAAAAGAACACCAGAGCCTCCCACCCGAACTTGTACCCTACCTCCTAAAAAAGAAGTGAACACATACTGACATAGACAGGTGGCCAGTTTTGTGACGTTTCATCATCTGTGATAGAATATTTACATTTTCAGTTGTTGAGTTGTCTTAGAGAATGAATGATAGCCCCCATAATACATATGGCAATTAGTGTGATCATTATTAAGATTATCAGTCATACTGATGTATCATAGCAGTTAAACATTAATAAGCATTGATAAAATTGGTTCTCTGTCTATGCGTGAGCTCTGCGACCTGTCCGGGGTCGATCCCGCCTATTGCCCTATGGCAGAACTGGGACAGACTCCAGCCTTGGATAAGTGAAAGAAAATAGATGGGTGGATGGACGGACGCCAAATGGTCGTCCTTGGAAACTAATTTCAAAAGGACACTTAAAAACTGTTTTGCAGGTGACTTGATGAATCATACACTTCTAAAAGTATCATGAGCAAATCCATTAGATCAGTGAATCATAGGAGAGCATCGGACAGTAAACAAAACAACTACAGTAACAAGCTATGAAAGCAAGTATGCCAGTGAAGCTACCTATGCAGTTATTGAGAAACTTGTGCACCTAAAAGGATCTACTCTAACCTATTTACAGGGAGCAACTGTTGTTTTCTCTATCCGGTCGTTAAGTCTGACGTCACTAGCCGTGTCTAGGCCTAAACTCCGCTGCAGGTCCATATATCAAACGATCACTATGGCATTACTGAGAGTTGAAAAACTGTCTAAAGTCTTTCATCTTTAATAAAATGATCAGCGTTCTGCTCTACCAGGTGTAACAATTGAGTTTAACATCCAGGCATCCATGAAAACGGAATTTATGACATTTAACGGAGTTAGAAGCTAGCAGGAAGTTAGCTCGCTAGCTTCTATCTAAATACAATATAGCATGTCCTGACTGCGGGGTTTTGGAAACAAATTAAAACGTACAGCTCTGTTATCACTTCCAACATAAATGAAGACAGAAAACTAAACAGCAGTGACGTTTGTAGGGTTACTGAAGTTTGGCTAGCTGGTATATAATGATGTGCTACACAGCTATGTTAGCATAATATAAACAAGCTAACTTTTTTTTCCACTCGATAAAAGTTAACGTGAGTGTTCTCGGTGGTCAGGAACAAATGTAATCGCATGGCAGGATGCTGTAAAAGGACCAAACTTCAGCCAGGAGAACAACTGAGATAATCCATCCACAATACGAGGTTAGTCATTCATATACTGCTGCGTGGGCTGGGCTGTAGTTACATCCTAAGGTTTTAAAAACTGAGGTTAAATAAATGATTAGCGGTAATAAAAGCCGAGGGAGGTCAACAGTGATCACTGACTGTTTTAGGAGCTTTTTGAGATTAAATAGAAGAAAATACAAAACATTAAACATGTTAACAACACAAAAGCCATATTAAACGCAGACTACTTTAGGCCCGGAAGTAGGATTTGTCACGTCATCACTTAACAACCGGATAGCTCACCTCTAGCTCTCAGTATTTCCTCACACTTTTCTTAATGACTAACCAAGCTAAATTGGTAGAAACAGCTACTCTGCAAGCTCACGAACCAAAATTATACCTCTACACAGATAAGAGAAAAAAGGTACAGGACACGCAGAATTTAATACAGCCGATCATCCTCTGTTGGCCATCGGGCATCATTAATGGATTTGCATGGTATAATTTTGAATTTCCCTACCCAAATTAAATAATGATCCCATTTCAAACCAGTGCACTCACCACAACACCCCAGTCTCATTTGAAAAGCTTAACATAGACCCTTGGCATTCATCCAGTTTAACGTGACAGCTTGACAGTTTGAGGATGCACACCCAAGATACCAACGAGAAAAAAAAAAGTATAGCCTAAAGGTTAGTGCTGCACCTAGTCAATCAATGCTAAGTTTTTCATGCCACAAGGGACTGTTATGCTAATAACCCACAAGAAAAGAAAAACATCTTTAATCATCTCTCATTTATTTGATGAATTGTGAGTCGGCGCCACCATTAAATTTGATAAAATGCTACATTAACTTATGTCCACATCTGTGTTTTAATCATGCTATTGAGATGGATGAGGTGTCTGTGTGACGACGGCAGCGTCCCACATAGCTTTAGATACACGGCTCTGAATAAGAGGTTATTTTCACCTGGTGTCAGCACTTTTACAAAGCCTGATTGCTTGAGAATAATGGCCACTTTGGCAACTGTCAATTTTCCTCTAAGGCAAATTGTTGATGCTGTGTGATTCGCTGAAGCTGTCATTTCCTGGCCGCCTATTTCAATCAGGGCCACCCTGCTTACTTCATTACAAAGATAGGCAGATAACTCAGCAGCTTGACTCACATAATCTACCTTCCTGAGTTTTATCATTTATTCACAAGTCCAGATTTGTGCTCTAATTGGAAGCAAGAACTTGGTAAACAAGCACTTCAGTCCCATTTGCAGATGTTTGCCAGTTATCTGCTTATGCCTTAAAATAATTTTCTTGTGAATCCCCGACCTTGATATTGCGACTTAATTTACTTGAATGAATTTTACTTATTCCTAAGATCATCCCACTACCTCAGCAGATTGTTTTACTTTACTTTGAGACTAGGGAGCTTTTTATATTCAAAAAATGAAAGCAAGAAACTTCCCTCGAAAGAGCAGCGACAAAGCTCCAAGAATGAGTATTACATTTCTTCGGAACTTAAGGACTTCAAATTAGAAAGTCTTCACATTCTTTTGGCACATAAGTATCATGCCGAAGACATATGCATTAATTCAAGGGTCAGTTCTGCAGTTAATACTTTGGGACTGGCCCAAGTACCAATAAGCCTTAGCTGAAGAATGCTGTGCATTAGAGGCTTAGCGCTTTCTTTCTCAAACTCTCATCAGGGCCATTTTCAGGCTAGCTTCAAACTGAGTGCCAAATGGCAGAAAGCAAAAGGATGGTAAAGAGACTGGAACATGCAGCCAGCCAGAGCCACATATTTTTATTCTGGGGAGTTGCTGGACCAAACCTGAGCTGAATAATCATTAAATATTAGACTACAATTCACCAAGCTGACACAAAGATGACTCCAAAGGGACATCCTCTTGGACTTTTGCTGTATCTGAACATACTACAGGACAACTGTTTGCTTTAGATATGCAAACTTTATCAGTAGAAAGGTACTAGCTGAAGCCTGGCATCCATTAAGCTGCACGCACCAACAGAGATGCATCACTGGCCCCACACAATTCAACATTTAAGAGAAGTCTCCAAGAGATAGTAAGAGACAATAGTATTGATCCACGGTTGATCGTTGATTAGAATATGATATGAGATTAAATCATTCACTAGAGCCTGTGTAGAGGTGTCTAATTGACTTTTATGGGGCATGTCTCTCCAGACAGATCAACCTTGAAATTACAGATCGGAAAATGAGGCCTTGGACAAAATGCCGACTTGGACTGAAAGGCTATGCAAATGAGGCCGATCAGTTTTGCAATCCTCAGCCCTGAATTGTGCTTTTGCTGCTGAAACAACTGTTTATAATGTCTATTTGTACTTATTCTTTATTTACCTTTCTTTTAACTGGTCTTTCTTTCAGTGCAATCATTCTAATCATAGCTAGCCAGAAAGCTTTGTTCGTTTTAGGGTAACGGGGTCATTTTTTTGGTTTGTTTTTTAAAGCAATAGCTTCACGTTTGCCACCAAAGATGTGCTTTTTTTAAAGTAGGTTTTCTGTAGTCCCATATTTCATAACTATAGTGGCTACATGACAGCTAGAGATGAACACAGATGAGAATCAAGAGAGACCAACTTTCATTCTGATGGTATGAAGATAAAGCCTCCCTCTAGAAGTGGATTTATGCAACAGATGCTGGATTAAGAGGCTGGTGACAATATACAGTCCAACACAGTGTCAGTCCTGTGAGTCAGTGCTCAACCAAAAGGAACGTTTCTGTCACGCCACTAAATCTCACATCTGCTCCCAATAATCACGTTTATCCTCACTAATCAGCATTGCCACTACTACGAACTCAAAGGGCCGAAACACGCAAATGCCCTCCAATACTGAGATCACCTTGAATATCTCAAAACCAAAACGCTACATAAATTCATGTAATTTTTCTGTGTCTACCATATTCTGTAACTGACAAAAGCATTATAAACTTGTCATACCAAGAAAAAGGGACTTTTCTAACACTTCTGCAGGTCTTTGACACGCTCTAAATGGCCTTCACTCCAAGTCAACCGCATTAAGATTCTTAGAGGCGACGTGACTGTGTGATTCTTCGTATTTGTATTTTCTACCCATCCTTTCAAAACATTCTCTGCACAGTTCCTCTGGTAACTACTTTACTACAACACAATGGTTATTCATCAAGTTGGTAACACTGGATAGCTGATAAAATAATAATATAAATGAAAACGTTATTGGAAAGTAACAGTTGTAACCTAAGGCCATCAGCTTCCCCATTGAAAACAGACCCTGTCAGATTTTTTCTTTTTTCCCTGGCACCAGATAACTCAAATGAATACACAAAACATTCCGTTTCCTCCAAGGATGACGACTAACAAGAGGCAGAAATATGTAAGTGGACTGTATGGACATTACTCATAGAGGTGGGTGGTTATTTCTTTTAGAATCTTGTGTATATTAAAGTAGTGCAAAGAGGTAAGCTCTATGGCATACTTTGAATGTCAGACTCTTACCTGAAAATATTAAGAAATATACTGAAACTTGAACGTCTAAAAACTTGATCTCGTTCCTTTAAAACCTTCCTTTGGCAGCTTGAATTAAAAGTTCAACTCTTGCTGAAACCAATTACCTCTTTGAGACACCTACGAGACAATTATGATTGGGGCGTTTTAGTTAGGATAATTACTTGATCAAAGGCCTAATCGGTTATGCTGGGGTAACACTTTTCATAAATAAAGATGAGTAAACATGCACATATGCTAATACATATGTTAACTAAGAGGAGCAATTGCTAATTTCCCCTGTCAGCCTGTTTGGCTCTGTCGGTTCACAGCTGTAAATATGAACTGAAAGCTACAACCTTGTAAATAAAGGCTGAACCAAAAAGATAAGTGGAAGTAGACAAAGAGAAAAGATTAAGACCTTTTTTTTGGAGATGTGAATGGATTGCATACTTTTGATGATCGGTAGAGTGTAATGTATACAGATACACAGAGAGATAAGCAGCTGAGGAAGACCACAGAAAAATAAGGACAGTAGGTAAACAGCAGTATAGGGATATTGTACAATGGATTGAAAAATACTGGCCGAAACTCAGGTTCGAGGCAGTAAACGCGTACACGTGGGACAATATCCAAAGGACATTGTTGCAGACGTCTGGTGGTTTGTTCAGATGCAACTCTGCAAACCGAAATTGTGCTGCCACGCTCTTTTTAGTGAGAAGAGTCTTTCTCCCAGCAGCCATTCAAAAACACAAACTATACTTGTGTTTTCATGAACTTTAACATTTAGCATGCAAACTTGGGCCTACAAATGCAGATCTTGGGTTTTTTACAGTTTGTCTGAGCTTGGGGAGAAGTTTTTGGGACTTTCACTCTTGGCAAAATTGGCAACTGTCTTGAATATTTTCCACTTAAAAATATTTTTTGCTCATTGTCTGATGATTGACTTTAAATTGTTTGGAAATAGCTTTGTAACCCTTATTGCAGTTTGCTGTCCTGCAAAATGCCCAAACATCTGCTTTTTAAGTGATGCCGATGTTTACTGATGACTAATTAATCAACGGCATTTGATTAGTAGCACCTGCTTGCTATTTACCGTCTAAATTCATATGAAAGCAGTAGTTTGTTTGTTTTTCTTACTCACTGCTTCAACATTTTGGCTCAGTTTTTTTGTTAAGTAAATAACGGATAATGAATAACGGAAGATTTTTGTTAAATGTTTTGATTTTTGTGTGCTTTCTCTTTATCGTGACTGAAGCTTTAAAAGCATCTAAAAAACACAACGTCTGTTTTCTTCTGCTTAGGCTTTCTTTTTCTGTTGAGCATTTCAAACTGAGGGTATAGCTCTGAGAAGATGCGCGCGTAAATTGTACTGCTAAGTGGTTTCTTGTTTCCGCTATTAACCGTGCAGCAGAAAAGAACTGGCAGCAGTCATGCAGGATCCTTGTCCCTTCACCGCAGTGCCTGCCAGGTTGTTCTTTAAGCTAAGTCGTCCTCTTTGTCTTGCTTTTTGTTTTCACTTGCAATTTAATGCGCAAGATTACTGATATTACAGGCATGAGAAAACAATTTCGTTTGGAACAAAAGACAAGACCATTGATGCACAACAGCGAGAGAAGATAACAGACGGCTGAAAGTAAAATTTCATTTTCAGATTAGAGACAAGCTGTGCAAAGGCCTCTATAAAAAGCTGTCTCGCCAGATGCCTTTTTGGGCAAATCCTTGATTTGATTAGCTTTTAAATGCTGTTTAAAAAGCCTCTACTGCACAGAACACAATTAGGTTTTTCAAATGGTGAACTAGTGATCCCCTCTACAGCTTGATATCCGCAGGCTTATCTCCTAGTTTATTACATTATAGTGAGAAAATATTACTGTAATTATACTGTAAATAGAAGCCATAATTGGAAAGGGGGCCACCCAGTGATGTGCAATCTGAATTAGACCTGCAAAGCTGTCGGAGGCTGGTGAAGGTGAGCATCTTTTCTGCATCAGCAGAAGAAAATGAAGGCGCCACTGCAGCGGCAGTGCAAGAGAGCCATTAAAGAGAATGCACAACTAGATCCTCAAATGAATGAATGCACTAAGTAGTTCTCAAGACAGACAACATTAAAGAGTAAAGTGTGGCTTCCAACTAAAGCTAACATCATTAAGTTCACAACAAGAAGATCTGAAGCTACGGGGCACACTCATGAGAGAAGAGGGTTTTCAAACGCATTAAAAACTGCCAGAGTTGATATTTCTGAATATCCCTCAAAAACATATTCAAATGTCCTGTGAGTTACATAGACTGGAACGCACTTTTCAACCCATAAGTGAGACAGCCTGAAGTTATGTTAGTCTCTGTTCACTAATGGTCCCAGAGAGCTCCTACGCCCAGACAATGAAATAGATTATTTGTAATATTCTTCCAAAACGAATGCAGAAAGGGAGAGCGACCCTATTTCCCCTATATTGGCATCTCTTCTTGGGTTCCCTGTTAAATCTAGAATTGAATTTAAAATCCTTCTCATAAACAAAGTCTTGAATAATCAGACACTGTTTTTTGGATCCAAAATGTCATATCTACAATTTGAAAGACTCACTGCCAATTATTGCAAGTACTCAATTACAGTTCTTGCTGCCAAGGGTGGCACAGCCAGTTATTGGGTCTATGGAGCAATTACTTTTTATACTATTGAGGACTTTTGGCCCATTCTTTGGTCATTCTGCTGTTTTATTTGGATTTTAGGAGAGTTTTCGAGCATGAAAGGTCTGTTTAATTTAATATCAAAGCTTCTCAACTGGATTTAAGTCTGGACTAGGCCACTACAAATCCTTCATTTTGGGTTTTTTTTTTTTTGGTTTTTCAGAGAACAGAGTTTGTGGTTCCATCAGTTTAAGCAAGTAGTTCAGGTCCTAGAACAGCAAAGCAGCCCCAGTCCATCATACTACCTCCACCGTGTCAGATGTATCAGCATATAGAATAATCCATGTGTGTGGGCAACAAGGAGGCAATTACATTTGAGCCTTTTCCCATAATAAACAAAATAAAATAACTTTCTTGTTATCTATTATTAAATTATGTTTGATATTTTGTTTGATATTCTGAAACGTGTCAGAAATATACAAAAAAAAAAAAAGGAAATCAGTAAGGGGACAAATGCTTTTTTCACAGGACTGCAGATAACCAAAAGTCCTTAATGCCAACAACAAGCCAGCATTTTAACAAGAACTATAAAAAGTACTTTTGCAAACTGCTATTAAAGGTGCATTTAATTTCCCCAGGAGGTGAGCCCTTTTTATTTAAAAAAACTGTTTTCAACTAGTTGTTCAGAAAAACACCATATTTTAGCTTGCATGACTCATCCTTAGTAAAATACTCACTTGCTCCCATATTCGAGGGTGTTTAGTGTATTTATTCCCATGACTGTAAAATAGCTTTTTTTTAAAAAAATGACTGTGTTTTGCTTCAAAATGTACAAAGACATAATGGGGCCTATTTTTGCATTTGTTGCAGAGTTTAAACAAGGTTTCTGCTGGACTATGACAAAACCCACACCGAGAGATTCTGCTCTTTTGATGTTTCAGCATATAGAGACCCCAAACTGATGGTGTGTTTACTTTGCAACTACACAAGACATCATTTCTGCAGACTTCTGACACTCTGTTCACAACTATTACAAAGACTGTCTTTTTTTTCCCTCAGAGAATGAGAAACCTGGAAGTGGGTTCTTTTTGATGGTTTGTCTGCAGACAGATAAACTAAATTGGGCAGAATCAGAGAAGTTTCACTATCCTTCACTACATCTGCAAATTAATGCTGTTCTTGTCATCTGTTTCTACCATGTTACCTTGAAAAGAGATTAACTTTCACCACAGATTGTTACAGTAGATCTAAATCAGACAGTTTCTGTTATTTTTCACATGGCAAACCTCTTGCTAACAGAAGGAAGTCAATCTGATATATTCCCCAACAGGGATAACAAAGTTAGCTGTAAGTGCTTGTCTTCAGTCATGTCAGCTTCCTCCCCACTGCCCCTTCCCTAACAGCCATAACCAATGTTTAACTGTACTTAACAAAAAACACGTGCAAATACATTCACCAGCGGGCAAACATCCCCTGTTAGCACTTGCGCTCACTGTTTTGTTTGTTTCAGCTGAAAAGGTTAAAGCTTGACATAATGTGTGGGGGTAAAACATGCTCCAGTTAAGGCTACCTTAATCTGCCCTTTCTTCTGGGAGGCTTAACGAATGTAGGAAGACCAGGGGGTGCCAGAGCTAGCCAGCGTGCTGGCTCCATCACATGTAATGATTCTTAACCCTCGTCAGAATTAAGGGTGCAAGACACTGTCAGTCCCCCGGTAAGAGGTGAAGGCCCGGGTAATGAGAAAGTCGGATGGTGGGAAAACAGCTCCTTATTCAAGCTGGCTCCTTCAGACCTACCTAGCGCGTAAAGCAGAAAATGATTCGGATTCCCAGACACTGTATTGCTTCATAAAATGTATTGGCATGAAAAGCCCACACAAAACTCAAGAGGAGTGCACTGCTTCTCCGAGTCTGAAGACAGGCACTTTCATTGTGGTTGTTAATGCTGTTAAGAAGCCTTAATTAGGTCTCTTATTTGTCCTGTCTCAGAGGAAGTTTTTTAGACTTTGGGAAAATCGGGGGAGGGGGAGGGCTTTGAGGGATAATCGGGCTGTGGTAACACTAACAGCAGATTTTTTAAGCCATGTGAAAGTACACCCACTGTCTCAGCATTTGAACAGATTAAATTAACAGTTAAATAGAAAACATGATCAAGTGATTATGTTTTTTAAAAGTCCATAACAAAAAGCATTGCATGACAGTATTTCACTATGATAGTTAAATGATATAAATATGATATGATATGCTAGACTAGTATACTAACAAACTTACAGGCAGCCGCCAGCGGTACCCCTCAGCCTCCAAGTATCCATTTCAAAATCCTTCCTTCTTCTGTTATCACATTCACAAGATTTTCAAAAAACTTGACCTTTGACCTCTGACCTTGAGATCAAGGTCACTAAGAGACTATTTTTTAGTAGATACAGTTATAGCACCAATTTGAAAGTTCTGCTCTGTTCTTGCGTTATTGTGTTCACAAGGTGGTTACAAGGTGTCCACATTAATTAATTCATTATATTAAATTCTGGTCAGTTATATATTTACTGCATGTCTTTTCCATTCTAAATTCAAATTCAAATTTTATTTGTCACATACACAGTCATACACAGTACGATATGCAGTGAAATGCTTACACAACTGCTCGTGACCTAAAGAAAAAAGAAAAGGCTATGAATAAGATAGGAAATAAATATGAAAATTAAAAAGGGTAAATTTAACTAGGAAGGAATAAAATAAAATAAAATATAAAAATTAAAGTTAAAGTTAAAAATGAAATAACTGTACAACACAAATTAGAATGAAGGGTACATTTAACTGGGAAAGAATAAGATAAAATATATAAATTAAAGTTGAAAATAAAATAACTGTACAACAAAATACACAATACACAGTATAGAAATATATAAGAATGTATGAAGAAATATAAATATATATATATATATACACACACAATAACAGCAGCTGTACAAGTCCAGTGTTGTGCAATCCACATTTGTAAGTGTAAAGTGTATCTAAGGGAGATACACTAGTGACAACCCTTCCCACAAAATAACAAAAAGAGAGACTAAAGCAGCAGTTAAATGTTAATATTACCTGCCATATATGTACTCACCCTTTGCATAAATAGTTGCTATGTGGTCTGTTGTTTATTTTTACACATAAGCATTTATGCTTATGTGTAAAGCATTTACAAATTGGAAAAACAATTGACTGCTGATAATCCAAAACATGAAGTAAAATGAGAATTGATTTAATTTTTTTTTATCTTTAGTGAACAAGTTTTTTTTTCAATATCAGAAATATTGATTTGTCAGTAAATAAAAAAATGGAAAAACATTGATATATGTAGGTCCCTTGTTCTGATCTCCACAGTGCCCATAAGATGACACATTTATAATATGATCACAATAAAACAACAGCTGATGCTTCCACATAACACTATAATTAAACCCTTATCTCAGGATAACAGGCTTTAGGAGTTACAAGTGAGGACCTTGATGAGATAATTAGGGGATTACAAGATAACAACTTGATATCTCCAAATAACACGATTAAGCGTTGATACAAGATGGCATTGCTTTAATAACCTTCAACCATAATCTATATGTGCCTTTGATGTGAAACTATGGAGCTGGATCTATGTGACCTTATTTGAAAATGAGCTGTTTTGACAGTGGTGTAAGGCGGGAAAAAGCACAGTTGTTGGAGCCCTATTGCTTTAAAGACATACGGGTAAATTACAAAACGGAGAAATCCTGGGTATCAGCGAGGAAAACCGTTTATTACCCTTGGACCATTGCTGGACACAAGCATTAAAGGGACTCCGTTGGTAGTCTCCAGCAATTTCACTATACCTCTGTCAATGGTGGGATTGTGAGGTAAAGCTCTGTGTCCCTGTGGACAGCTGGAAGCAGACTTTCAACTTAAGTTTCCTTGGTAACAAAGCTGTTGAGCCTTGAGCTCTTACAGTACATTCCCATTTGCACTTTGTAAAGGTGAGGGTACAGGATTTGGCTTGACAGTGGGGAGTCATGTGGGGCCCCGGCAAGAAGAAGCAATTTTGACAGATCAGCGGTCGAGCCGTGAATGGAAGGTTTGTGTCCCTGAGATGCACTGCTCCTAAACACGAACCATACAGCACTGTGCAACATTTTTAAGCACCTTATCCATCAAGTGGCACAATCAGGAAGGCGCCATGGGTTCAACAATCTTTCTGGGGCATGACAACAACCACAAAATTACAGCAGAGTACTAGGAAACTCTAATATCCAAACTACCTCAAACAAATGGATGAAAATGGATGAACTAAGGTAGTGTTGTGTCAGACACAGTTAGTCAAACAATGGCCAATATAACCACAGAGGTGTGCATCTGAAATTACTTTTATTTTTAACTGGAGAAAACTGGCAATTTGAGGGACCTACTGGAACTAATCTGATAAAGGAAGGCTTGCAACTATGCAATAACAGGTGAGGAAACCGGGCTATGTAATTATCACCATGCACAATCTGTAATGGGGGTGGTGTTAGTAAAGAGCCAACTTATTATCTCAAAAAGTCATAAAAGAAGGGGAGAGAGAAAACTGGCCTTACGACACAAGACCATGACAACTCCACATGATTCGAATCTCTGTCTGAGTTTTGTAAGTTTGTTATTTGAAGATTTCAAGGACAAAACAACAAATTGGACTCTGTTTTTATCCAGTTCTCTAGTGCTCCTATTTTGCAGCGAAATAAAAGGTCTGTTCTTTCCACATGTGACCAAATTTATCTACGATATAGAACAGCAATGGAGGAGACTCAAGATTTCTAACATGTGAGGCTCCTTTGATAAAAGAAGACACCTCCCAGCTAATTTGCCACCATCACTTTATGCTAATGTAACGATTCGAGAAGCTCACTACCAGCAGAACCAGTCCAGCCATCCCGCCCATGTCATATGACCTCCATAGTGCAACCTATAATGGTCCCACAGAGCCCTTCGCAGATGTGCTTTTATACAGCCATCTATAGCTTTTTAATGAGCAACTTGAGATGTAGCAGGAGAGGTGAGGTTAGGTCTCCAATTCAACATCTTCAGCATATTGGCTGGATTTAGAATTTCCCAAACTGATCAGAGTGCACTTTACTTAGATCCTTAATGCTCCCCAGACCACCACCACATCATCTGATCAAACTGAATTATGCAGGGAAGATAAAAAGATACAATAAACATGTTAATGCAACCTGAAATTGCAGGTAAATATGACAGCGAAACAGAAAAACGGCAGCCTAAAGCTTCAGGGCTGCTTTTTGTTTCTGTTTGATCTCCAGTCACTTTGACCACAATCCAAAAAATACTGTTATTAGCATATCAGTCACCACAGTGAACTTGGCTGTGTCCACACTAAAGCCTCAGCTTTAAGGGGAATTGTGCAAGGTCTTTACTGCCCCTTAGCGAACATGACCATAATGTATCTGCGTGTGGTTGATAAGTTGTTGATAGAGATCTGCACTGGGAATTTGTTAGGGGAGATATGGTCTGTTGTTGATGTACATTATGTGTGAGCTTATAGATGATTAAAACACCCACACTGACGTTTTTTTTGTTTTGTTTTATCCTATTAATTTCCTGATTAAAAAATATAAACGCAGCCTTTTAAAATATGGAAAACAAGTGGCCCTTTAAGAGATCGTGCACCTTCTTTGATCCGTCAACGATCCAAAGCCAACATAAACAAGAACTAACATGCCCTTGCTCCAGAGGTTCACGGTCCCATGAGAGAACTAATGTTGTCTTTACTAATCAAAGTGTTCAAGAATAAGCCAGGAGAGAAACACGGTGAAAACGGAGCCAGCAGAGTTGTTCCCCTGGGCTGCACTATGCAAGCCAAGCGTAGAGGAAATCACAACATTCAGACAAATACCTGGAATTAAATAGTGAGTTTGACTGAGGGGGTTTTAGAGTAAAGATGTTGTGTTTCTGTTTTAATTTATTAAGAGTTTGAAGCTTTTTTTGGTCTGGCAACCTAACCTAAAGGAATAACCTATTAATAGAGAAAGCTGATGCAATGACAGGATATGAAGCCTGACAACACCGAACTTGGCAATGGTGTTGAAGTAACTGATTTCCTTGCCAGGAAATTGAAACGCACATACACACACACACACAAATGAATTTTTAATAATTTTCAGTGGTTGTGCTCGTAGATTAAACAAAAAATAAGCAAAAAAAAAAAAATCTACATTTCTTAAGCCATGTCTTGTTTCCTTCTATTTTATTAGAAACATAGGGAATGGGTGCAGTGGGTTTTATCGAAACATGTGTAAACATACATGGAAATACAGCATATGAGGCAAAAACATGAGTCTGTTCAATTCTAACGAGCATGAAAGTCCATCTTTAAGATCTTCAGGAGTAGATCTTCAGCTCTTCTTTGGATGTTGGCTGCTTTTTTGTCACCTTCTTTGTCCCTATCAGTTATCGACTAGCTCTGGGGACTCCAGGCCATGACTGATAATGTTCCATTGTGTGTTTTAGTCTATAGCTGAATTGCATTGCCTGTGTGTTTGGGATCATTGCCCTACTGAAAAATTAAATTGTTGCTAATCAGAAACACTCATATGGTACCGCATGGTGGAACAAAATCTGGAAATATTTTTCTGCATCCATAATTTCGTCAATTTTGGAGAGATCCCCAAGAGCTCCAAATCATGGGTGGGGTGGGGAACTCCAGGCCTCAAGGGCCGGTGTTCTGCAGGTTTTAGATGTCTCCTTGATCCAACACAGCTGATTTAAATGGCTAAATGACCTCCTCAGCTGTCGTGTCCAAATTCATGGGCTGCATCCTCCTGGGGACGCATTTGTAGACCGATTACGTCACAGCAACGCGCCGAAGGCTGTCAAAATTCGTAGACTCCTCCGAATGCAGCCGACAAATGTGTCCTCCTTTTCCCCAAATTTGAAGGATGGGTCGGGTGTGTCCTTCGTGGCCTACCATATTCCAGAATTCATAGTGCGGCCCAGCCAAACTCCAGTTTCCAACAATGGCGGCCGCTACTAAGTTTTAAAATTACTCATACTAATCTAAATAAACTTTTAACATATTTTCACGCGAGAAAGTAGCTGTGTAAACATCAAATATCTGCTCGGTTTATCAAGATATCGCATATTTGCAAAAGTGCTTCGACGTTTTCGGAGACGTCTGCTACCCACCAGCTCGATAGCTAGCCGGGAGCTCGAGGATTACTGATGCGGCCGAGAGCGGCACAACTCCCGGCACATCATTTTCAGATCACCGCGGAGTTTCGCTACTCAGGTTAAACGTAATATATAAGTCACTTAGACAACCTAAAAATGTTATTGTTGGGCTTTTTTTAGTGTTTTGTTTGTTCATTAGTAAATTGGTTTGGCTGAGATTAAAGTTATTAGATTAGATTAGATAAAATAAAACTTTATTAATCCCCCGGGTGGGTTCCTCCTTGTTTTTTACACAGCTGACTAAACGTCAAACAGAAAACTGATTAAACAGAAGTATGAGACGGTCGAGAATTTACGCCAGTGTCCTGTTATATTTTAGATAGCAAGGAGCAGACGGCTGAGTTTATTAAACTCCTCCGAGACAGCGGTGACGCTAATCAGAAGGCTAGACCGTCCAATTTTCCCAGCCGTTTACTTCCGGCCTACCCGACCTTCTGAGGACCCGGCCCACGTAGACCGCGAAGGCCGGGTCCTCAGGAGGATGCAGCCCATGAATTTGGACACGACCAACATGTCTTGAAGTTCTCCAGAGGCCTGGTAATTTGATTCAGGTGTGTTGACCCAGCGTAATATGAAGACACTCAGCGGTGTGCCTGTCTCGTGACCACAATACATACTGATGAAAATTGGAATTAAAACATTCTAATTTTGAATAATCATTACATAAGACCTGTTGCCATTGATTTTCAGCAACAACACTTTATATGGAGTCCTATCAAATGAAGGTGACAAATGCCTGCCCCCAAAAAAGAAAGAAAAGAAAAAGAAAAATCACAAGAAAGTCAGTTTTTTGGTCGCAAAATAAAAAAGAGGCAGCTCAAGACTTCTGCACATTACTGTACAAAACAATCTAACACATATTAGCTGACTCTGTTCTGAAGATGGGCTCATTCATTAATAATTTAAAAATGAACTTGGCATTTTCACCTTTACCTTCAGAATCCTTTATTATTCACCATAAGCATAAGCATAAGCATTCTCCAACAATGAACCTTCCACAGTACAGAATTATTAAATTAAAATTAAACCAAAATAATTAAATAAACTTGCTATAATTAATGCATGCGCTGTTTATGCCACGGAAGAAGAAAAGAGGCAAAACCAAGGAAACAAATTGAATTATATCTGAGAGTAGCTAATTATTCCTGATCCAGAATGCTTCTTATTAACTTGTTTGCTTCACGCAAGTAGGTGCCTAATGCCAAGGTGGAATTTTAATAAAATTAAACTTTTAAATAATTGACTGTGTATTGTGTACACATGCACATATGAACCCGGTGTTACTCGCAGATGAAACGACAGGAGCAGTGACTTCTTCGGCGCCACTTCCTGTGACTGAAATGATGCATGCGGGAGGAGGCATAACATCACATTTCAAACTTAGAGGCCTTTGGAATGGAAATACAAAAATCATTAAATTCTAATTTTACATTTTATTATTGATTCTTGTATTACTTTTTTCTAATTCATCTTTCTAATACAGATCAAAGCTTTTACTGTATAATTTTTACTCCTCTCGCTCCTTGACTATTATTTTTGTTCAAACATAAGTACAAACTACAAAAAAACTAGCTTCAAATTCAAGGGCAATAGGCTAATTATGTGTGGGAGGTGTATTCAGACTTTGTAAAGCAGTTTCATTAAAAATGTGTTTTTCATTTGGAGCACAGAATCACCTTTTTGTAAACATAAAGGATTTGGCCAAGGGTGTAAGTTTGTTAGTTAATTTGTTTTCCAGAAACTTTATTATTGACTGTGTGGAAAGCATGCAATGAGAAGAAGTTGAGATTTTTTTCTAAAGGTCACAGTACAATATATAATTAAGTTTACCAATGATGCTTTGCTTTCTCCTTTATCAGCATTATTGACAGAAAAATGTTGGAGAAAAGCGAGGCTGTAGGCACCGAAAATTACTCTACTCGCAGTTATTAACTGAATAGCTGATAAGTGACAAGAATCTGGTGCATGAGGGAGCAACATGTTCAAGCTAAACAGGCCAAAGACAACAAATGTATGAATGACGCTGACGAAAAAACATCTCAATGCAATGGTATATTATATAAAGATTTAGGTTTTTTACCACGTTTTTCAAGCTAGTAAAATGACCAGACTATGTAACTGGATATTTGATGATAATAATAGAGAGTAAAAGTGTGTACAATATGGTTACCTCACTTACACTGGGTATTAACATGTAGTTTGTATCAGTACAACTCAATAGGGATTGGATCTCAGTCACACAAGCCTGGAGACCAGTCTCTGACCCCCGAGATACTAGGGGTGGGGGAAAAAATCGATACTGTGTAGTATGGTGATATTTTGTTTGCTAATAATGTATCGATACAGGGACAGCAGAAATCGATATTTTGTTACAAAAAAAGTTTTTGTGGAATGGAACATGCTCTGACTTCATCAGCTCCTTTTTCTGAGCAAGAATCCTGACATTCCTTCACAGTGTTAAACTTTTTTTTGGCAGCAATAAACATGACAGTTTACTTATTTTAATTTAAGACATGTTTTATTTTAATTAAGTTTAAAACTTTTTTATTTAATGTAAAATTATATTTTGTTTTAATTTACTTTCAAATTCTTCAGTTGCTGAAGGGGCTGCATAGTTTTCATAAATTGCATAGTTCAGAATAGCTATAATTGTACCAGATGGTTGCATTCAGTTAAGTTGGACTAGACTGTAATACAAACCGTTCAGTTTGTCAACAATAAAACTGACTGAAATGAGAGAAAGACTGAGTGTGAGACTTTGATATTAGATGAATATTGATAAAGTTTACCTTTATGTACAGAATCTGAATATCGCAAAATATTTTTAAAAATTGCAATAATATCGTATCGTGCGTTAAGTATTGTGATAATATCGTATCGTGGGATGTATGGTGATTCCCACCTCTACGAGATACTCTAGTCATGACGGGAAAATGAGGAGGCCTGAGTGGTTGGTGAGCGGTTGCTGGAGGTTTACAGAGATGGTGTGACTCTTACTTTGAAGCAAACAGTTCATCACCCCAAACTTTGAGAGTAGTGCGTGACAAGCTGGCAACTACTAGCAATTTGCTAGTGACCAAAGCAATTGCATGGAGGTTTTCGGTGCAGCACTCTGTATGTCTTTGTTATTGACAGAAATCAACAGCAAGCACCTTTCCTAATGACTGGTGTTTGCCAAATGCTCAGCGATCGGTTTCTAGGCCTGGTTGACCTGAGCCTGAGGGGAAAAAAAATAATGTTATTTCAAAATATAAATGTCTTCATATGATTCAAATGGGACTGGATTACCCAAACATTTGGAGGCTGCTGGGCTTATATTGGCATCAGGTTTTAGCAAGGTATAAATACAATCTGTGCCATATTCTGATCTTAAAGCCGAAAGCTCCCCTAACTGTGCCTGCTACTGCTAACTCAAGAAGATCCAACTACAGCTTAAGGTGGTAGAGTTAATCTTGGCGATGGAAAAAGTAAGCTCGAGCTCATACAGCAGCATTTCTTTCCTTGATTTGAAATGTGCTACATTTGTTGACAAGTCAGTCGGCTCTAGCTAATGAATTTGCAAATTGAGGTCAGACTACACTGTGGACACAATCGAGATAACAAGATGCTATTTTAATGCCAATAGTAAATGCAAAGATCTCTGAAAGAGATGACAGAGATCACATGTTATTGACGGTTGTAAATCAGGGAAGTAAGAGTATCTGAAGGTGCTCTAGACAGTTTGGCACTTAAACAGCCCTGAGCATTTTGTAGACTATGAGCCAAAATCTGAACCAGTGAGGGTGAAATGTGGCAAATGAAATAAGGAGGATAATAAAACGAAAAAAACACGCAAGCAAAATGGTGAACCAGCTTTGGTGCAGCGTGGATCCTACACAGAACAGGAGAGGAGATGAATCCATGAATAGTGGGAGGAATAGAAAATCAGCAGGTGGAGTCAGAGCGAGCTTGAGTAATGCGCAATCACGTGCGCTCCTCTCATCCCCCTTTAAAAGCTGCAACAGGGGGCCTCTTTCAAACTGGACCCTCCCCACTCCGTCACGGAGCGTAACTGTGTTAGTAGCCACACTCACACATGAAGCGCTCTCCATTAAGATGTTGGATAAAATTGCATTGGCAGGACCTTCCTCCTGTGGAATCTTATGAAAGAAAATATAACTTACTCCCAAGCTTCTTGGCATTTTTTCCTATAAATATGCAATACTTCATAAATAACCATACTGACAAGTTTCTAAATGAAAGAAAAGCATGCCTTATTCTTAACTCTTGCATTTGCACAGAGTGTGTTTTACAAACACAGCATTGCACTCTGTCAGTAAGTCAGTGTGACTTGCGGTAGAGGAGCTTAATAACCTTTTTCCTCCCTCAATAAATTGGTTTAAGATGGCACTTACTGGCAGACCACAAACACAGTTGAAGTGTGTAGGGAGAGGCTGCAGGGGTTGGTTCGAGAACGGTGTGTTTAAGGGGGGGTGTTGATCTCTGAGAGAGGAAGAAAAACATTCACCTCCATGAAGCCCCTGATGTCCCAAATTATTATTAAAAACCACCACAAGAATCAATATCTATCACCCAAGATATGCTGTCAGTGGAAGAATTAACAGACAGTTGATGTGTGTTGCTGTTCAAGCAGCAGGAATATTAACAGTGCAAACAGTTAATATGAACTAATTAATTCGTTTAAACTCAGTGGCTTTTCTTCTCCATTATGAACTTACTGTAATAAACATAAAAATAAATCAATAACAGTTGTTATTTATCCAATTGGGGAAGGAAAAAGACCTCAGTCTTCATATCCAATGGTTATAAATTTGTATTCATAAAAATGCACAAAATGATTTCGTGGTGTTACTGATTATACAGAAAATCTATCGTGAACACATGCCGCTATTACAAAATATTTATGGCTAGAAGTTGAAAAACTGAAACTCATTGCACAGTAATATCAGTTCCGATATAGCACCGTGCTATGTTTGAATTAGATTTAATAATATATGCAATGTATTAAAAAAATATTTGCAAAGATGTCATGAAGCTCTGGACTCCCTGTGACTCCCCCTGAGGACGGCTTCATTCATTCATTCATTCATTTTACTAATAAACCTTTTTTGAATTTCAATGCAAAATAGCTTTCTAATGTCATGTTTAAAAAAGCTGAAGAAAAAAACCCCCAGCCGTAGATGCTGACTGATCCTGCCGTCTTATTGGGAGATTTAAATAAATAACTTTAGTCATTGGTGTCATGTCAGCCTATAAAATTACACACAGCTCCCCTCACAAATCAGCCTGCGGATGAAACACACGCATCCTTCCTGGAGTGTGCTGACTACATGTGTTAAATCATCTGCAGAGAAAATATTCAACATTTGGCTGAAGACGTAGCTCATGCTTCAAACATCAGTCACTAGTATATCAGATTACACTAATGTTGATTATATTGCAGGCAATCATCTTTGATCTTAAGAAATATTGTTTTAAAACTGCATTTTGATCATGTTTGACTAGTTTTATAAAAATAATGTAGTCTTCTGTAGTAGTTTTCTCAATATGTTTTGGAATACATCAGTAAAACTTCCCCGTGTCACCTAATTAGTACATTTCTGATTCAGGGCAAGAATAAAAGCCAACTTGCACTTGAAGATAGAAAGAAAAAAAAAAAAGGAAAGCCCAGCGTGTTTCGTGCAAAAACCAACAGGAAGCTGTTCTCTTAAATGAAGTGCAAATGTACACAGAAAAATCGCATAAATATTATATTCCATTCTCTGTGTTAATGATAAATTCAGCACCTGCATATCATGATCTGTTATTACGTGACACAAAGCAGCGCTGTATATCTCAGTTAATTCAGTGGCAGAGGTCCAATAAACAGAAAAGGCTAATATATAAGACTGCACTGGTGAAACAAGGGACACATACGGTAAATAGTCGTCTGGTGAATAATAGATTATGTTTTTTATTGCAAGTTGTAGGCTGTAAATAACAGCCATCATAGCTTGAAATTAAATCTAGTTTGCTGTTGTTACACTCCAAGCTCCAAGAGCTACAAGATGCAAGAGCTCAAATTCAGCACCATGGACAGCGACGCCCTTGCTTCCAAACAAAACAGTAAACGGGGCTGCCTTTGAGTTCAATTCTGTTAATGCAGTTTTAACTGTCTAATGCTTGTATGCATGCAGCAAATGTTTTGCATGGAATTGTACATTAGATAGATATAATACTTGGATTTGAAAGAGTAACACAGCCGTACTGCAACTTACTTCCTGTCTTATACAGCAGAACAGGTTTTAATAACAGCAGAATTCTGATATTTTACACAACATATTTGTCTTTTTGAAAGGATTCTTTTGACATTTATTTTTGACAAGTGTTCCAGTATGAAAAATCTACTATGTGTCCAATGCCTAATGACTGCGCCGAAATGTGGGCTTTGCAAATTTTCAATAGAAAACATGATTTCCAACTTCCTTCTGTGGATATTCAAACTACAGAGAGAAGTGAAGAAGTGATGTGAGGCACTTTATGGTGGGGGAGAGTGGTAATAGGGAGAGGGAAAAATGCATCTGAGCTTAGTTAGACAACTTAATTAAAACAATGTTGATTACTTTGTCAAATGATGGCAATTTAAAGGCTGAAGGAGAGCTCGGAATGAGGGGAGATATAAGAGGCTTAGAACTCTGCTGATTTTCATTATTGTGTTAGTTCTCCATGAGAAAACAGCTAGCCACTAAAACTCTTTCCCTCAGCTAATTGGAGTTATTTTGAAAATGCTGGTGCAGATTAAAAATTGGTATCTTGAGGCTTTTCTCTCTGGCCTGAAAAGGAACCGAAATGGCTGGAAGCCATAGAAAATGATGACCAAGAACTGACCCTGAATGAGAGAAAGGGCTTTTATAATGTCTTTATTATAGTCTGCATTTCTGCATTGCATTTTTATATCGTTCGCCTTGTGATTAAATTATCAGGCATGGCACTGACTGTGCAGTTCAAACTTTCAATTTTACAGTTTGCTACTTTTCTCAGTTCAGTACCACCTCAATGGGGATCATCAGCCAGAAATCAAGAGCCCTTAGGATTTGGAACATTTCATACTTACACATAAATTATACTGGTATTTTGGGAAAGAAAAAAAATCTAGATCAGTCTGTAATAATCATATCTTCAGCATCTGAATGGTTCGGTTAACCTTGGAGATCCATATAGAACAGCTTCCCAGGGCGGAAGGATGAGCCTAATGCGAGAGTTCTACCTCCAGTTTCAATACCCCCCAAGCCCCCCACCTCCAAGTATTTTCAGAGCATGTCAAAGACCCTGAGAGGTTAATTATTTGGTGCATGATCTGTTTATTTATTTAACTCAGACCACATTCCCACTGCTCTTATCTATTCCTTCACAGCATGTCAGGAAGTGGGCTGAATCCTAATAAACAAGATTCCCTTACAGCTCTGAGCTTCGCTATTAAAAGTAGTGCGGCAGGTTTTGGGGAGTGAGATATCAACCGAACACACAGACATCAGCCACCCATCTACTGTCATCACTGGGGGAGACTGCAGAGACTGATCTAAGATTGTTTTGTAGCCAGCACAACTTATTGGTAAATACCTAAAATGATGGTTGTGAATGTACACTGAAGTCTTTACAGGCTAAAGCAGGTCGCACATCCTATGCTTTTCTTTCACCACTAAAGACTAGGGATGGGTACCATGCCATGATGGCACCGGTTCTGTCATAAACAGTAGTAACCAGACCGAAAAGCAGCGCACATTTCGGTGCTTTTTTTTTTCCTGAGCTGTGATACACTTTAGATTCTAGCCAATCATTTTACGTTTCTGAGGATAGTAGGCGGGTCCAGGTACGTATGTTCTTTTAGAGCAGAGCTACAGATTAAAAATGCCCAAGGCAAAGCGGTCAAAAGTCTGGCTGTACTTCACAGCAAAAGATGCAAACTCAGCAGCCTGCAACAAGTGCTTTAAGCTGATACTGTGACACTGTCAAAGGAGGTAACACCTCAAATCCGATGAAACACCTGGCGATGCATAGCGTTTTTTTTAAAAGCCGAGAAATGCGCCGTATTTGATAGCTTGCTGCGAGACCTCACACCGAGCACATCTACTGCGGGTGTGGTGCCTGTTATCGGACCCGGAGTTAGCAACATCCCCCAAAAACCCGAAGAGGAGAGTCCTGGCCCCTAGCCCTGCCAGTGTAGCAGAAATGATGACGGATGATGATGCAGCAGCAGCCATTCTTCTTTGCATGAGTAGCTTAATGTTGTTCGTGTGTAATTTACGTTGAGTAGGCTAACCACGTTATTACATTAATGTATGCAAGGTGAACTAGCAAACATCATCATAGTTACATGCAGCTGTCTTCTTGTTTGATGGCACATACTCCCTTCACCCTGGCCAAAAGGGCTAAAATGACCAAAGAAAAAGTGGAAAACAGTTAAACATGAGAGGTTTTTGGACAAAGTTTGTGTTTTTTCCATTGTTTAAGCACTGCTTCCAGCCAAGAGTGATACCATATATGCCCCATAGCTGCAGAAAAGGCTAATATTGTTATCTTTTTACAAAAAAAACAGCTGAACATGAGAGGTTTTTGGACCAATTTTGTGTTCTCCATTCTTTAAGCACCGGTTTGAGCACTGTTTAAGCACCGGCACCGTTTCAAAAGTACCGGTTTGGCACCGGTATCCGATAAAACCTAAACGATACCCATCCCTACTAAAGACACTCGCTCGCTTTCATTTAAAGCTGGAAAAAAACCAATCAAAGCTCAAATCGTGTTAACCTTCACTTTGACTTCATACCAAGGTTTCCCCTCATTCCATTCCTCTCAAGCTGTACATCGAGGCAATGCATGAATCCCACCATCATCTCCATGCAGCACTGGGTGACGCACTACTTGGAGGCTAAAATGCTAGTGGACAAAAATAAGAGAATTTATTGCAGTAACAGCAAATTGTCTGATGCAGGGAAAAAATAAACAAAAGTACAGTACAGGAAGGATGTAGCATTCATATTCAATAATCATCCACAATCCACATTCAAGGCCAACTTTCATTATCCCACTATTAGACAATCAAGAAAGTACAGGTATTGTTTTTAACAATCAGGAGCTGCTGTACTTGATCGGAAGTACATCTGAGTACTCTTGGAGCCAACACGCCACATCCTCACAACAACAACAGCCTCTGCTGTGGCAGAACAACAAGATGAAGATGAAAAAGTGTAAAAAAAACACTGACCGATACCAGTACAATCTTCCTCAGAACATTTCCAATCTCATGTAGTCCTCAATTCCACACTTCTGTTAACCTCCAAATGCCCTCCACCACACCCTAAGCCGATGTTCATCCATGTGAGGAACTACTCGCTGCTTTCCGAGCTGATGCATTATAAATCAATTAGGTTCTGCTATGGAACCAATCTCTCTAATATTTTCCCTTCAACATCCACCGAAATCATAATGAGGGCTGAGCTCATTCATCTGGATGGTGTGGAGTGTCGCCACCACTAACAATATCACATCTCATGCTCGTATATAAAAATGTGTTAATATACACACCTGCAAAAAAATATCGGTCTCAATTTTTTATGATCTCTTGTCAGATTTTAATATTAAGAGATATGTGACTATGCATCTGCTTACAAGGAAATTAAAGGTAAAAGCCAAAGGCAAGGCGACATGAACATCTGCGCCCTCATTTACAAAAATGTGAGTGGGAATTTTTACCTCATGCACAACATAAGTGTACATGCACCATCCGAGTTATGAAACGTCTAATATTTGCTCTTATCACCATGCACACGTTAGTGAATGACAATCACTCTAAACTAATACTACAATCAGCAAGCCATCTTATCGTGTTTACCTAAAACCATGGAAACGACATTTGAGTTGTTTTAAGAGAAAGAAACAAACATGAGGACTTTGATGAAGATGACACTTGGAGACTGGTCTGCTATAACTACGGTCTGTCGTCCAAAATCCTGCATGTAAAGCCAACGCGGTCTCACGGTCACAACCGGTGATCTAGTGTTTCAGGACACCGGATTTTCCGAACATTATTCCCGTGTCCCTGAACAGGATTTTTCATCTGCCCACTCTCATATGTACTAATTCATGGTGGCGAAATGAATCCATTATCAGGGTCGAGGAGAAGTCATTCACCAAAATTTGAGTCATGCACATCTAATTTTCTTGCACATCATTTGTATTATTCTGAGGACATACTGCAGGGTTTACAGAAAAGATCAGGGTTTAGGTTAAAATACTACACACTGCTTCTTTTAAAGAGCTGTTTTCTTGGTTGCCATGGTGATGCATTGATGACCTGTCTCTGTGTATCTGTACTGCAGATATGAAATACCCTTCACATTTAAATGCCTCAGTTACAAAGTTGTGCTGACTGTCAGGAAGAAAAAAAAAACGTGTCCATGAACACAAACACATTGGCTTCTTTTTTGAAGCTTTTTTAAAAAGCATTTTCAGTGAAACCGGATTTGTCCAGGTACACGGTATCAATTAGCACAAAAATCAAAGAATGAACTTTGAAAACTATAACTCAGGTCCTACGAATGGTTTAAATCATGGCCAAGGAACCTATTATTTCGTGTGGTACGCTGATTTGAGTCCCACACAAACTGACAGCACGCCTTGGACAGGAGACCAGGATGTCTACCTAATTTATTTAGCTGAACAAAAACACTTCCATTACTGCTTTCAAACAATGTTTTGAAGCAAATACGCTGAAAAGTCCACACAGAATCCAATAGTTAAAGCACTGCCGAGTTGAACTTGACACCTTTAATGGGACACACAAACCACAGCAATATGTATTGTATTTGATCCGCAAAGTGCTTCAGTGTTAAGAGAGTTATAGTTAACACCATCATTTATAAAGACGAGCATTGGGGAGCCATTAGGCTTGTCTTGTATTTGACTTTGTGAGTAGCGGGACATTTAACAGCGCACGGGAGCCTGAGCAGGTGCCAGAGTTATTATTCCACTGCCCTTTTAACCACAAGCCACATTTCTCATGTTAACACACTCACACACACTCACAGAAAGGCGACAGACCAACCCGCCCGCATTCGGTCGATGTGATAAGATATTCTGCATGACAGCTGTGGGTACAGAGAGGGAAAGGATATGTCTAGGGATTGGCTAAATCCAGTCTGCTATAGGGCACAGAACACATAATAAATCCTATTGGCTTTAAAAAGCATCTTGCTCTCCTTCATCTCCAACAACCTTCGCTAAGCGAGTAACTGCAAAAGTATTCAAAAACCTCTAGCCCGCAGCTACTTCAACTCCAATTTTGACTCAGAGCCTGTACCAGAAACTAAAGGCACTTTGGTCAAAATATCGTCTCCAGAGGTTAAGTTAAAACATTGCTTGTTGTAGCAGGGGAACGCTTTATGCTAACTCACAAGGTCTTTAAAGAGAAAATCCTCCCTCTGGTATATTTACACAGTTGGAAGCAAATGTGTGATATTCGGTGCACTGTTATTCCGCCAACCTGCTGCACCTAATCCATAGACTTCACTTGCTCTCTGTTTCCAGGAAATATATCGTTTCCCCAAAGCAATCAAGTTTCCAGAAGTCGTAGATGATCAAGTACTGTGCAAATTTTGAATCACGTGAAAACGGCATTAACAACAGTGACTTTATCTATACACATATTGCATATTGTTTTTTTTAAGAAACTTAGTCACACATCTCATCCATCCATTGGCTTCTTCAGGGTTGTGGAGCCTATCCAGGCTGTCACAGGGCGGGCTACATGCTGTACAGGTTGGCAGCCTGTCGCAAGGCTACAATTTTGGATTCGAGATCATGATATTGAAAACATTAACTGTTTCCCTGGGTAGATATTTTAATTCAGATGGTGATGGTTTAGTTTCTTTCAAAAGAGGTCGTGTGAGGTTTTGATTCTCATTCAGTGCAGTATCTGCTGTAGACGGCGGCAAGTATGCCCTAAAGCAGACAGGAGAACTTCTGCCAGTTAAAAATGACAGTTTTTGTCAAAAGATTCTGGCAGCTTTCAAAAGAGCAAATCCTCTGTTAGAGTGGTGTTTCTACATATTAATGAACTTAATTCGCTAGAGTAGGAATATACATCAACTGGTAAATCTCTCTGCATGATTCAAGATAGATCATCAGCTCTCTACTCACGACAACAAACCAGTACAGCGTGCTGCTGTACTGGTTTGTTGTACAGCTTGCTGTAAACTCCTTCACATGTGGTAGCAAGTTAGACCTTACCCGGAGTAAGGCTGAGAGCCATGACCTTAGTGCCAGCCACGTCATAGAGGACACCGCTCAAACCACATCATCTGCAAAAAACAGGGTCAAGAGACCAGCAAACCTGACACCCACCACCCCTCAGCTACACCTTTACGTCTTCATGACGTTTGTCCATGAAGATCACGAAGATAATGACAACTGGTGACCCTGGTGGATTCCAACATCCATCGACAATAAAGGGTGTACGGGGACTGAAGAGTCTGCAACAATGGGCCTGATACCCCAAATTCCAAAAGCGCCTCCCACAAGACCTCCTTAGAGAAGTGGTTGAATGCCTTCTCCAGGTGTAGACTGGTTGGGCAAAGTCCAGCACATCCTAACAGAGGATCCTAGAGAGGATAAAGAGATGGTCCAGTGTTCAATGACCATGCCGTGTATAAAAATGTCTGCAGTGTAACTTTGAGTTTGAGTTTCATCAGGTTTCACTCCATGTTTGTTTTTGCAAATAATAATATAAAGAGAGGACAGTCTTGCAGTGCGAATGACCAGCAGACAACTTTTAGAAATACAGAACGTTCTGTTCTTCCAGAGGAATTTTTTTCAGCTATTTCTCTATATAATTTTTGGGTTTCATGTCTCTATCCCTTTCTCGTTTCCTTCAGCCACATTGTGAGAATATTAACACGCACTATATTCTTTTTTTCTAGTGTGAAATATATTTGCAGACAAGAAGAATCTGTCCGCTTCGCCTCGATTTGCTGCCAATGAATAACTGTAAATTGTAAAGAAATACAAAAGAAGTCAACATAACAACAATATAACAATACAAGATAAATGCACACATGAAGTTGAGTGATAAGAGCGCACACAGACTGATAGACAAGCAGAGCAGAAAGGTGAGTGAAACACTAATATTGCCTCACTGGCTAAATTTTGTGCAGGCTCTAAGCACTTCAATGCATCCGCAGTGTAAAATATAGGCTAGTTATTTGTGGTAGCAAAAATGGGCTAAATTATATCGTCTTTGCTGCTCTTCCTTTTTTGATGACGATCATCAGAAAACTGCTTTCACCACTTGCCACGTGTGCAGCTAAGTGCAGCACCGAAAGTGCTTTGAAGAAAGAGCGTCTGAAAATATGTGGCACTCTCCACACGTGTCCAATTCATCGTGCCGACACTACAACATGATGTAGTCTATACTAAATTTTTGTAGAGAGATTGGAGGAACTTGTGGGATGAAGTGGGATGCTGCAGATTTGTTTGTCCCGCTTTCAAGGGCATTCAGAACAAGTATAAACACTTTAGATGAAAGACCTCCAAATTAGATCCTGTGCTGAAAGCCTGGTCACTTTGCACTTCCCCGGGACAAATTAGAAACCCTGCGACTTCCTTCATGATGGCAGACAAAATCAATTTACAACTCACAAAGGGCCGATGAGTACGGGGACAAGAAACAAGGGAAATAAGACTCATTGACTCCTGCTTAACAACGCAACGTTTTTTGGAAGGAGGGCTAAAATGCAAACCAATAAACCAATGACTATATTTGAAGCTGGTGAAATATTGCATGTTACAATACACACCGCCATCATTTTTTCTAACCCTTTCAGGCCTTTAGTTGTTGAATATCAGTGCAACGTCTCAAGAAAAAAAAATTCTGTCCTTTTTGATCCACTTAGACGACGCAACCAAAAATCTATTATTAATCTTCTGCATCTCCTTTTTGCAAACCACGCAGTGTTTCTGTTTCGCTGTTTTTCCTTAAGAAAATTCCATCTGCACGAGAAACGTCTTTCTGTCATGTGTTCTTGGTGAGATATCAGCTGAGTAAGAAAAATACAATACCCCCATCAAAGCTCAAAATGGCCTAGAAATGTGATATTTCTTTTAAAATTTATGTCCATTACAACAATACACAGAGCTGTGCGTTTTTTTAGTGTGTCTGAACCATGCAGCGTGCTGTCTCTATAAGTCTTTGCCGATATAAAGACAGGATTCCATTAGGGAATCGATTGAATTTCTCTTGGGACAAAGTGATCCTGAAATTCTATTTAAATCTGTGACAGCTTCATAACAAAATCAGATGTACACAGGCTCCCCGGAGAGACGCACTGTAGCTCTTCATCTGTCTTTACGAGCTCCCTCATCGGTTAAATATTACCTGTGAGCAGTGGGGGGGCCTTTTATCTAAACGGCAGTCACTTTTCTTGATAGGGTTGTTTGATTGATGAAAATAATTTAACCAGAGAGATAAGAGCCAATACATAAAACTAGCAGGGGGCCGTAGCAGGGACCGAGGCACAGGCACAATTGTTTTTTAATCTGGTGGTGATGAGCGAGGTCACCAGCAATGATTAAAGTTTACGGGGGCCATCATAGACGTGCAGGTGCTTGGGTTTTTCTGTTTGCACCTTGATGAGATGAAGGGCTGGGAGCATGCAGAATGGAGTGCCATGCTGCACCTTAATCCATGATTTACTGCCTTTGGCATCCATTGATTGAAAAGAGCAGCACATGGTGGCTGATCTGCCTAACAAGGATTGGGTAAAGGGGAGATTAAAGAGTGTGTGTATGTGTGTCAAGTCTGTGAAGTGAGCCGCCACCTCGAAACCCAAGTCATCTAAGTCACTGGAGTTGTGAAGCAGACAGCATGCTGATAGGAAGAATGAGGGGGGAAAAGCCCGAGCTGAGAAAAGAGACTGAGTAAACATGCCAATGGTTTGTGCTATGCAGAATGTTCCCCACTGAGCTCCTGTTTACACATATAATGACTGCGATACGGACATGCACATTTCCAAAGAGGCTCGCCCACGTACAAAGAAAGCACACACAAAGACACACACACATCCAATTAAGCAGGCAAGCTTGAGATAGGCATGCTCTAAAAGCTCACAATCAGAGAAGACTGACTTAATTAAGACTCCTACATACGTACTGTATCTCTGATGGCATTTCATCTCATGGAAGATCCCTCCGGCTGCACTGAGCATCTGAGCTCACCAGGGACCTTGAAACAACTTGCAACACCAACACATCAACTCCGCGTTCCTCGACGGAGTCGTGATGAGATATAGTGACAGAGCTCATTTGCCCGACTTTCCACACAAAATGTTAAATGTTTGGGGTTTTTTTTAATTCTCTGCACTCTACAAGAAAAAACGGAATAAATATGATGCCCCGTGTGAGTAATTCCAAACTGCCTCTTCAGCCATTCACATGAATTCACCACCGCAGGCTTCACTGCCACAAAACGGGGTAACGCGAGAGCCGCGGAGATGTGCTCCGACCAAGATGCTAACTGGAATCCTCAAACTGATTCTCCACCCTGGGATCTGTTTAGAAGGCAGAAAATCTTTGGCCTGAGCCAAGTCTTGCTTTAGTATCTTGTTTGCTCTGCATAATGTCATGCAAACAGACATCTTCAGAAACTATATGCAAGTCAAGAATATGCTTTGAGTTGCATATGTTGGCAGCATGATATCGAGCAGAAAACGTCCTTTTGCAGCCCCACTCTGTTTAAAATAAGAGCAGGAAATTGGGCCTGAATAGAATTATGCAACTTCAAATGTAACTGACATCTGCAAAAGAAAAGGAGCTCAACTATTGATAGCAGAAATGCACAAGTCAAAGCGACACTCGGGAACTTTATTATTATAGAAACCGTAATCACAACACTGCTAATATGAATACCTCTGAAAATACACGTCTTTGGTCTACAGCAAAGTTATCTCAAGAGGGTGAGCACTGTGTCACTTCTGTGAGCTTTAATATCCTCAGATAAACTACAAAGGACTAAAGTAATTGACTTCATTAAAGAAACAAAACTAAACATTAAAATAATGGAAAAACTTGAAAAATCCTAAGAGGCACTGAAAATTAAGCATGATTCCTGATATTTGCCAGTGTACAAAATGCACGGGCATCATATAGGAAAAATGGCAAGGACAAAGTATCTTTAAACACAAGCTGAGTTATTCATTATAATTACTTTCTGAACTACCGGAGAAGCTCTGCATGACTCACAGTTCAAAAACTTGGTTCATCCACCGCCTGAAACGAGCCGATCTGAACAGCAAGTGGGTGGGGATTGGCTCCTCACAGATAGAGCTGTGTGACCATATTAAGGATATCAGCTCTCGCTGACATTATACACAGCCTGAGTTTAGAATAAACAGTCTCAAACTGAGCTTTCGGTGCAGTCTGGGCTTTCGGTTCAGTATGTGCTACAGATTTACCTGTGTGCCAAGTTTGGTTGCACAACTCCTGTAGGAGTTTTACAGACAAAGAAGCAAACAGACAGACAGAGATTAAGTGTATCACATACCAGTCTTTTCAAGTCAAAGGTAGGCTTTAATCCTACCCTACTGAAGAAGCCTGTTCTGAGTCTACCCTTTAAGTTAATGGCAGCTAGGGCAAGAATGCACGACTGTAATGTGCATGTATGTTACTGAGGTGCAGAAATCCTGATTACAGGAACATCAGAGCCATAGAGTATTTCACATAATTTATGTAATCAATATATTGCACCATAAAAGTGCCTGTGCTGTCTGTTGGTCAGTCTGCTACTTTGGTCTGTGAGAAATCTTGAATCACTGAATACATTGCCATAATCTTGCACATTTATGTTTGCCACAGGATGAAATGTAATGACTTTGATAATCCCTGACTTTTCATCTCCAAGCCTTCAGCGAACACGGGCTCGCGGAGCATGACTTGTAGCCTTAATTCACATTTGTGTCCTTTGATATGTCAAACTCATCCAATGCTGATTTAATTCCTAACTTGTGATTTTGATGTAAAATATTTGGCATTTACCTTTAGTTATCTGATAATTGCAAGAACAGTGCACAATGTCTTTGCACCAACCAATGAACATAACATATATGATGTATTCTAATATAAGGTAGTGCCTTTACTGACAATTTAACCCAATCAATCACATGTATTTTGTTTTGTTTTTTTAAAACCGCTCTATATGGTTGAAGAATAAGTTCTTCACAATTAGGTCCACATGGTGTGATCTTTGAGAGAGCCTGCGAGTGCTTTACTGGTTTTATTGAAGAAATGTATAGAAAGGTCATAAACTGACAGTAAACTTCTGAATCTCTCAGATATGGTGAAGTGGAGGATAAGTGGATATCTTGACATTTCTGTATTTTTCCATCGCCTATGTGTCTAAAACCAGCATGCAATTGCACAAGAATTCCCACAGAAATGCTACAGATACTGGCTTGCAGTAAACAGTGCTGTCAGTCCATAATCTGTATTCTGGATCTAAGGCAGGCTATTTTACCTAGCGTCAAAGAAAAGACAGCTGTTTAAATAAAATAATTTAAGCAGCACATTAAATCCTCAAGAATTCAATTTGCCATAATTTTAATAATCTATTTTCTTGGGCTTCTAATCCAACTGTCCATTTATCAGATGCTAGTTTTTCATTCAGTTAGACAGTGATAAAGGCAGGCTGAGAGCAGATCATTTACCACTCTTAACCACAGCTCAAGTACCATCTGTTTCTAGAATTGAAATAGATTGGGTTTCATTTACATCTTACAATATATCCACACGAGTCCAGGCCTCTCTGGAAGGGTTTTGGTTTAACATGTTTAAAGTGAAATGTCTAACACCTAAGAGGAAACATAAGCGGTCATTTACACAGGTAAACTGCCTTTAGAGCCCAGATCATCAAAACCTTACGTTTGGCAATTAATTAGCTAACATGGGCAACTACCAATGTGGCCCATCACGGTCTCTCAAACTTTAAATTATGAACCCAAATAAGTGATGAAACAGAAAATAATTTGTCTGTTAAATAATTTCCATAATTTCCTAGGGGAGCGAATGTATGTTCAATATTTAGCAAACCATTTCTAGAAATTCCTGAAATTATGATTCTACCTGGAACTCCTAAAGTCCTAGTTAGGGTGCAATTGCCCAGGGGGATAGGAGGGAATCCACCACTCACATATCCCTGCAGCTACTAAATTATTTTTCATCACCAGTGGGGATAAAAATCTGATTTTTAAAGCTGCAGCTTAAAACAGTTTATCAGCAGTGTGTGTGTGTGTGTGTGTGTGTGTGTGTGTTTTAAGCCACTAAAGACTGCTGTATTTTGCTTTTATTTTTTAAATATTACTGCTAAATACAAGAAAAATGACCCAGACTGAGAGCTTCAGGAGACTCACAAAGAATCCAAGAAACATTCCTACTGTGTGTTAAATATTTGCTTATTTGCTGATATGAGAATTTTAGAATTCCCTGCAAAGGTAAATTGTAAAGTTTGTTCTTCCAACTTGTAAAACTGTAGCTATGCATCAGACCTGCTGATACTTTGTTTCACCTGGAAAGTAATGGCGCAGCTGCGAGGCTGATAGTGAAAAGAGCTACCCTAATGTAAACATCATTCACAAGTTACAATGTAACATCCAAGTTATTTTTACATATCTCAGAACAGAGTCGCCTCCTTCCTTGTTCTGCTGAACTTACTTCAGAGAAAACCACAAAAACTCATCTGAGCCTACTGTCATGAAATATTTATTTATTACTTTTTAAAGTGACGGCATTTTGCAGTTTTAAAATTTCACATTATTTTATATTAAATACTGAAGGTTAATTGCACAGCTGGTCAAATAGAGTCAAGTGGAAGTGAGACTGAATGCTGCCACATTAAATGTTTGTATTGTTACATTTGATTGGATCCACGTGTCTGAAGAGGAATACTTGAGAATGAGAACATTGTGCATATTAATTTCAAAATAAAAATAATTTTGTAAACAATGTGGTCACGTGAAAATTATTTGGAAGTTATATAAATATTCTATCACCTCCTCTGTTATTTTTTTTTTATTATTATTTTTTTACTAAATTGCACCCTGAACCTACTTATTTACCATTACAAGTAGCATTTTTTTAAGATCTGTTTTGATTTACTATCAGATAAACAGATTTATTGAATGACAGACCAGTGGTCTTATTGGGGGTTCCAGGTTAACTGCTTTAATTAACTGCGAAATAAAATGATAATGCAGTATATCTAAAGTACAGAAGAGCAATTACTTAAAGAGAGAAAAAGAGCAGGATGGTGCTGATGTTCTAAAAATGAAGACTGATCCTGCCTCACGACATGGGGATGCTGGGTATCCTCTTCATTGTCTCGGTTAGTCCAAGTGACTGAAACAGAAGTACTTTAACATTTTTAATAGTCTTAATGTTACTGTAGCCAAGTGTTCTTTGCTGTTGTTGTGTAAACTAACCAAACAATGACTGACAGAATAAAGTCAAAAACTTAGTATGACTAAAAAAATCCTTGTCGTCTAGGATCTGGGATTTTTTTGACACTGTCAATCTTCCAGTCTCTTTACATGGACCTCCATCCGATTCTATACCTACTAATTCAGGAAGATACTAAAAAGCAATACGCTGCATTTCAAATAATCCACCCAGTGTGTCGAAATATGTTAGCAAAAGGTCCTAATCAAAGCATGTTACGAGCAGGGAGTCATAAAGTGTTGTTCGCACCTATTTAAGAAAAATATATACAGAAAACTCAAGCTGGGCTGCAGAGCTACCGCATTACATTGTTAAAATGTCAGGGGAGAGGAGACTTGACGCTTTAGCACAGGATGAGGGATGAAACAAAAGCATTAAGTGAATCTAGTTTAAAGCCTGGCAGATCTGTCTCTGTCATTTTTCTTGGTATTTTCTAAACTGGCTCCAAGCTAATGCGTTTGCAGTCAAAACAACTGAAATGAAGAGTTTTGTTTACTCCCCTATCCTGTTGTTTCATATCCATATTCATCTACATCAACTTTGTTTTAATCATCTTTTAAAATACCAAACTCCTTTGAATAATACAATTAGTCAGATATCTCGGTACATAAATGCAAAAGCGAATAACGGCAAAATGAAAAATTCAGCTGTCACTGGTAGAACCTGATATTAGAAGTGTCAAGCCACGGTGGCTTCACACATCCAACCTCATATCTTAAATGCACATACCACTTTGAAAATGACACATTGCTAGTGGTTGTTATAAAAGATGTGCTTTGTTTCTATCAAATGCAAAGTGGGAGGCTTGAAATGGAAAGATGTTCTTTTTTGCAGCAGAATGATGCAGTGCACTTAGGATAATTATGTTCCGCTGAATTTCTACCCCATAGATGCATCAAATGTTACTGTGGACACAGTACCTCTATGAAGACATAGGCTAGCATGCATGTGCAAGAAATCTGATGCTTCAGGTCCCTTTTTAATACATTTATGAGATGAAGCTTTTGATATTCTTTATTCTTCTTCTTGTCAACAAACCTGATGAAAAGAGTCTCACTGTTGTCCAAAAAAGGACTGAGTACATTTACCATTAATGCAGTTTAGTAGTCATTATGGTACCGTCTATTCTGATTACATGAAAGTGAAAATAAATTTACTCCTACATGAATAACATCTGTTAAAAAAGTACAGTGCCAACTTGTTTTTAAAAAAACGTTAGCATTTATAAAAATAATATTAGCATACGTGCAATTTCCAGATCCCTATCTTTAATCCTACTAGAGTAGCTTTGAATTATTCAATATAAGTACGGTGTCATTTTTACAGCCCTATAATTAATTTTCTATCTAAAACAAGTCATTTTAGGTCCTTTCCCCTCTTGGCCACCCTTCGTTTAAGCCAATTTTGGATTTACTGACAATACGAAAAATATACACAGCACAACAACAACAACAACAACAACACAGGGCTCATTTGTGTATTTGACCACATTATAAAATACATAGTGAGACAAACTGTCCAATTACATTTAAATCAGAATAGTGAAAAAAGGCACTCTCAAAGTGGCGCATTTATTTACATCTTGGTAACATGTCAGCCCCGAAGATTAGAAATTCTGGCAGTGCAAAATGTCAAAACATGTCAAATTCTAGACTCTGTTAATTGAGTTAAACATAATGAACATGTCAGTGCTGTTTGCCATAATTTGCCTCTTTTAGTGTTCGTGCCAGTTTAGAACAGAAGAGAAGATAACAAGAACCATCAGTCTAGGCTGCCGTTTATTCTTCATTTATATCATGCTCGGCTTTCAAAACATGCATTAACTGCTGGATGTGGAAACGTGGAGGCTACTTCTTCAGTTAAAGGGAATACCACGAAGATTTGCATTTTGTAAATGTAGTGTGGGGATATTTGGCGCACTGAGATTGATTTTAACGGTCCAAATATTATACGTACAGGAAAGCAACAAGGAAGTATAAACTGCTCCAAACAAGCCTGAAATTCTTCTTTTTGAGGCTTTATGTGAGTCTATGTTGATGTTTTTTACCTAATACCAGCCTTCACTTGGTTGGTATTTTGGTGACATGCTGAGTCTGACTGCACCAGGCTGAAAACAGAGTTACAATCAAGATGCAACATCGATGTTAACACCAAGGCTTCCGACCTGCACCAGGTCAGTGGCATCTTACATGGGGACAAAACCAAACAAATGGAACCAAACAGCCTTTATCAGGAGCAATACCAAGAGCATGCTCGCCTTTTATTTTTCTCCTTTGGACATTCACACAGAGCAAAGTTAATTCATTCCCTGAGGTAAAAATGTAGCATCTAGCATCCTGCTGAGCTGTGTTACACAACTCAAACCAGTTTTGCCTGCTACTTTACTTTTATTCTGAGGAAGATAAGTGAAAATCAAAGGTCGTCTGGAATTGGAGGAAACTCTGACCCTAACCCAGACCACCCTTACCATTCAAATACTCAGGACAAGCTTGAGTTGTGCAATCTGTGAAAGTTTTCTCTTCAAGTCACTCTGTGTGAGTACAATATGAGTCCACACAGATCTCTGGAAATACACTGGTGAAGTAGAGCACAGAGGTCCAGCAAGACTCACCGAACTCTACAAACATAAAACCATGTCACAGTGGCCTGCACACTCTGCAAGGCAGGCCGTGTTTTGCCCCAGTGATCCAAAGCAACACTGGTCTTGGTGAGTGCACACCTTAAAATTTAGACCTTTATTCTACCCAGTAAGCCATCAGTAGACAAACAGGCGATGGTAAAAAGGTTTAGTATGTGACGGGAGGGCATTCGCTTCATTGTGTTCATACTGCTGACTTTGCCAGTACTAGACCTAGGTGCATCTCTGTTATGAACAGACTGACTCAATGCATCAGCTTAAACACTCTTGCCTCACATTCCAGCTGCATGAAACCTTCAGCGGGGCTGACAGCAACAGGATGCACGCTCGGCCAATCCCTCCTCCATCACCACTACCAACCGAGAGCAAAGAAAGTGCTTACCTAGGGGGAAAGAAAAAGAGAGAGGACTGGGGGTTATTCAAACAGCAGTATAATGCTACACTCAGCAGCCTTTTGCTTTACATTGCTTTTTTTCCCCCATTATGTACATACTATATAATAAATACTGCACATTTTTCCCATATAAGGTCGTCTCTGCACTCCATCTACCCACATGTACATCAAAGCCTATTAGTGCAAAGAGAAGCATGATACTAGCATACTGATATTATAATGAGCTTTATTAAGAGCCAAGTCATTTGAGAGCTCAAGTTAAAAATAAGAAATACGGTAGATGTCAAGAATATGGTAATGCATCCACTGACTACTGGTAGTATTTAATCTATTTTTGTTTCACTGTGTGAAATCACAAATGTCCTTTCCACCAGTATCAAATTAACATAGTGGAGCATTTAAACTAACTACACAACATACAACTGGAAAAGAAACATTATCGTCTTTTCCAAAACAGTCACAGGGCCAAAATATATCCAGATCTTTTAGCAGCAGGAACTCGAGGCTCGCTACTAATTGTCTCTTTATTCTCTGCAACATCTCGACAAAAACAAAAAAAGAATAGAATAACAGAAGTTGAAAATTATACAAAAATTAATGATCTGTGATGCAGAACTATATCAAGTCGTCTTTGTCAGTTTATTTTAAACCCAATAAAAGCAAATTTAGAAATACTTCCAAGGCTTGGTGCATTCTAGACACATAATTCTCGTTTAATCTTTGAAATAAGAAATTATACACAGCTGCAAAAAAAGATGACATGAAACAACGAAGCAGATCAGGTCTTGTATGGACATTGCTTGTGGTGTACCCCAAGGGTCAGTTTTGGGCCCAAAATTCTTCAACTTATACTTTGGATACTTTACAAATGTCATTAAAGTATTAAAAATGGTACTCTTTGCTGGTGATACAAACATTTTCTGCTCTGGTGATGATCTGCAGCATTTGCTGGATGAAATTACTAATGAAATAAGTAAAGTGAAGTCCTGGCTTGATATAAACAAATTGTCATTGAATCTAAATAAAACCAAGTTTATGTTATTTGGAAAAAGTAGTTTAAACCAAATGCTATGAAAATAAATTTCTGGGGGTAATAATAGATGAAAAACTTAACTGGAGAGTTCACATAAGATATATTCATTCCAAAGTATCAAGAAGCATTGCAATCCTAAACAAGGCAAAGCAGGTATTAGACGGGACATCACTTCATATTCTCTACTGTTCACTGGTTTCACTATACAATCACTTTTTACTTTTTTAAATCAAAATTTAAAGTGATTTTTTAATCACTTAAAAAAAAAAAAAAGTTCAAATCATCCACAATGATGGTTGTAGTGATCATACAAACTCACTATTCTTGTCTGAAATATTGAAATTTGCTGATCTAGTGAAATTCCAAACAGCACAAATTCTATTCAAAGCAAAAAATAAGGAAATGCCAGCTAATATTCAGAGTATGTTTTTTTTAATTAGAGGTTTTTGTAACTTCAAAACAGGGAAGGTGCGTACTACAAGAAAAAGCTTTTGTGTTTCTGTGAAGCTGTGGAACAGTTTGAATATGGAATTGAAGCAATGTCCAAACATAATGCAGTTGAAAAAGAGTTATAAAGATATGATCTTCCTGAACTGTAAAAAAAAGGAAAATGTTAAAATGAAGTCAGTGTATCTACTTAGAAAATTTCATGGTAAGCTGACTAAATATTGACTGATAACTTATGGCAAAGGGGTGGGATTAAATAAGTGTGTAATTCTTCCCACTCCTTTTTGATATGTAACAGAATCAGAACAGAAGCAATATTGAAATGTATTAACTTTATTTTGTATAGTATTTTTTTCTGTTCTTTTCTTTGCTTAAGGTACCTGTATATTGTTTACATGATCAAAATAAATAAACTAAGAAAATAACTAACAAACAAACAAACTAGGAAGAAATTATTTAAAAACAATGATCCAATATTTTTCATGGGTTCGTTCGACTCCAGTTGAACAAACTCCAGTTTCGGTTTATGCAGAGACGTCTGAAGATTCGCTCCTTCGTTATGAACCTCCACTTTTTTTTTCATAGTTGATTATTGATTTCCTTTAGGTCACAGTTAGCTGTACACTATGTTCACAACAAGTTCCCAACAAATATTAACTCCATCTGACATCAACACAGTACTTGGAAAAACTCCATAGCACATTCTCCATACTATCAGTGGACCTGAACCTGTGAACCTAGTATTTGTAAAAAGCTGTGATTTCCCTGAGGCTTAGGTGTTCAAAGCCAAAACATTACTTCAGCGCTTAAGTAAAGAGCAACGGCCTCCAAATAAATGTCCTACGTGCTGCACTTTAGCTTGAAAACTGTTAAAAACTTCATGGAAAGAGAAATATTGACAGCGTGAGCCAATCCACAACCATATCTTATTGGTGAACTTTTCACGTGTGGGCAGAGCTTATAAATATATTTTAAAAAATCAGAATAATTCAATGTAACATACACTTTCACTTCCTATTGACATGTGATTCTAGACTCCAGTGGTAACCAAATGGTTGCTCCCGCCTACAGTCTTGACCTCTTTAGAGAAGTCTTAAGGAGTTCAATCCATTTTGATTGTCTAGGACAGGGGTCGGCAACCCGCGGCTCCAGAGCGGCATGCGGCTCTTTAGTCCTTAAAGTGCGGCTCTGGGTGGTTTGGGAAAATAAATTAGAAGTATTTAGCTGAAGTGTATTTTATTTGTGTTTAGTTCTTTTTTTAACTTGTAGTTCTAAATTGGAAGATTATTGGGATTTTGAAATATAAAAATAAAATTATATCTTATTATTTTTTCATCGCTCAAAATAAGCGTCACACTCGCGGAAGCCGGTGTACCCGCCGAAACGCCGTGCATTTATCGAGACTTTCGACCCCAGGTAGGCCAATTATTGATCTTCGGATCCACATTATGTCCACATTATGAACTATGTTAAAAACAAACACCGCTCATGCTTCACAGATGACAGCTTACAGTCCTGCGTAAAGATGAAAGCCCCGATTTGTAGATGCTGTGCGCAGATGTTCGGGACCATAAGTTTTATTGTAAACATATCACGGCAGACCCAACCATATTTGCATGAACACGCTTTTCAGCATCTCTTTATTGACCACTTTTCACACACGGTTGCTGTACGCATACAGCCGGCTGTAGCTTTTCAGCTAACAGCCCAACACATACCAACACAACAGCATAGAGAGCACAGACGTTAAGGCGGCGAGGCGTGATTGCGGGTGCCGCTCAGGTGCGTCCGACTCCCATGCAGCAGCACTGCAGACCGCGCCCCGCCACACACATTAACCAGGTAAAATACATATTTAGGCAGAATTTTGCAAATACCTATTTTTCATTTTTTAGCAGCATAGTGCTTTTTTCCAATTACTTTTTAAAAGTCAGGTCAAGGCTCCAAAAGCCCAAAGGCGATATAAGAGTGGCTCACAACAGTTTTTGTTTGCTACATGGATCATTTCAGTTCAGCTGCGTGTCTTTCCTTTGGTTATATTCCTTTAAGAGTTCAAAATGTGTTAATTACATAAATAAAATGTAATTTTCTCTGTAGCACTTCATGGATTTGATAAGCAACACACCTTAGTTGCTCTGTGGATTCTTTTAAAAAGCAGTTAAAAACTTTTCTGTTCAAACAAGCCTTTTGTTGATCTACAGTGGGGCAAAAAAGTATTTAGTCAGCCACCGATTGTGCAAGTTCCCCCACTTAAAATGATGACAGAGGTCAGTAATTTGCACCAGAGGTACACTTCAACTGTGAGAGACAGAATGTGAAAAAAAAATCCATGAATTCACATGGTAGGATTTGTAAAGAATTTATTCGTAAATCAGGGTGGAAAATAAGTATTTGGTCAATAACAAAAATACAACTCAATACTTTGTAACATAACCTTTGTTGGCAATAACAGAGGTCAAACGTTTACTATAGGTCTTTACCAGGTTTGCACACACAGTAGCTGGTATTTTGGCCCATTCCTCCATGCAGATCTTCTCAAGAGCAGTGATGTTTTGGGGCTGTCGCCGAGCAACACGGACTTTCAACTCCCGCCACAGATTTTCTATGGGGTTGAGGTCTGGAGACTGGCTAGGCCACTCCAGGACTTTCAAATGCTTCTTACGGAGCCACTCCTTTGTTGCCCAGGCGGTGTGTTTTGGATCATTGTCATGTTGGAAGACCCAGCCTCGTTTCATCTTCAAAGTTCTCACTGATGGAAGGAGGTTTTGGCTCAAAATCTCACGATACTTGGCCCCATTCATTCTGTCCTTAACACGGATCAGTCGTCCTGTCCCCTTGGCAGAAAAACAGCCCCATAGCATGATGTTTCCACCCCCATGCTTCACAGTAGGTATGGTGTTCTTGGGATGCAACTCAGTATTCTTCTTCCTCCAAACACGACGAGTTGAGTTTATACCAAAAAGTTCTACTTTGGTTTCATCTGACCACATGACATTCTCCCAATCCTCTGCTGTATCATCCATGTGCTCTCTGGCAAACTTCAGACGGGCCTGGACATGCACTGGCTTCAGCAGCGGAACACGTCTGGCACTGCGGGATTTGATTCCCTGCCGTTGTAGTGTGTTACTGATGGTGACCTTTGTTACTTTGGTCCCAGCTCTCTGCAGGTCATTCACCAGGTCCCCCCGTGTGGTTCTGGGATCTTTGCTCACCGTTCTCATGATCATTTTGACCCCACGGGATGAGATCTTGCGTGGAGCCCCAGATCGAGGGAGATTATCAGTGGTCTTGTATGTCTTCCATTTTCTGATGATTGCTCCCACAGTTGATTTTTTCACACCAAGCTGCTTGCCTATTGTAGATTCACTCTTCCCAGTCTGGTGCAGGTCTACAATTCTTTTCCTGGTGTCCTTCGAAAGCTCAGGTGTCTTTTATACAGATGATGAGGTCAAACAGGTGCCATTCATACAGGTAACGAGTGGGGGACAGAAAAGCTTCTTACAGAAGACGTTACAGGTCTGTGGGAGCCAGGGATTTTCCTTGTTTGAGGTGACCAAATACTTATTTTCCACCCTGATTTACGAATAAATTCTTTACAAATCCTACCATGTGAATTCATGGATTTTTTTTTCACATTCTGTCTCTCACAGTTGAAGTGTACCTCTGGTGCAAATTACTGACCTCTGTCATCATTTTAAGTGGGGGAACTTGCACAATCGGTGGCTGACTAAATACTTTTTTGCCCCACTGTACGTATTTTATATTCTTTACATTTGATCTTTTACATTGTGTATAATGTCTATTGATTGTATTGTTTAATTTAATATTTGTGTACAGCACTTTGTGACTGCCTGTCTGTGAAAAGTGCTTAATAAATAAACTTTACTTACTTACTTTAGTTGTTCACACAAAGCATAAAGGTAAAAAGAACAATATATACAGTGTTATCTTCATTTTAGATTTCAAAAAGTATTTTATTTTGCGTGGAAATCGGGTCCAAGTGGCTCTTTGGGTGTAAAAGGTTGCAGACCCCTGGTCTAGGAGATTTAGAGTTCATGGCTTCTAAATCTTAGCTGCTAACATTTTTACAGGAAAAATTTTTGTTTGAACCAGAACTTCTTTTGCACTGAAATGACACTCATAATTTTGCAATTAATTAGTTAAACTACTGCCGAGGCAGCTGTTGATTTATCTCTATTGTACTGATAGAGTCATTTATCATGGTGCTGTACTGCCTGTTCGGTGTTTTCTTATATTGAAATTTCCTAATGTCACAAAACAATTCACTGCTGTTCATTCCACCAAAACGTTAAAACTAAGTCTGATGTTTGAAATTCAAAATGTTCAGTTTGCAATGCTATGCTAGCATTTTTTAAATTCTTTCATGAAATGTTGTAAAACACATCACCTATTGCAACACGCAAATAATGTCCCTAAAACTGTTTTATTGCAACTAAACAACTATTTTGAAAAGTGAGTTTTAATCATCCATCGAGGGTATTTAAAAGTAACTATTAAAAACTAAAAAACAATCAGAAGAGACTGGATTTAAATAAAAGGCCAGAGAATAAACAATAAAGAACCCAGAAGGGAAACCAGCAACTTGGTTCTGCATATGTAAAATTTAACTGAACTGGATGTGCAGCTTTTCCTAGACCTTGTTCCTAAATCAAAATTGATTCAAAGTATTCAACACTTGGATTAAAGCTCTTAGATTATGAGAGAAAGCATATCTGAGCATGACTAAAGGCCAGTCTAAGGCCTACTGGGAGGAATACATACAGGTTTGGAAGCATGCCGTGTCTCTTCAGCAGTCCCAAATGTATTTTTCTCCCTCGGAGGAAAAGGTTCAGTATGTTGCCTCAAGCTAGCTTATAAAATCAGTCATGGGTCATGGCTCCTGGGATGTTTTATTTGTGTCTATATTGCATTAATAAGCTTATCCTGAGAATCAATGGAAAACATGGAAGGTTAATCTCAATGAATAAGCCAAATTACAAGGCAGCTTTGGCTTTGTAAACAACCTGCACAAAGGCACTAATAACGGTTTTCACAATGTTGCCCTTAGTCAGACTAAAGAAGGGTGATAAGATATATGATTGCCAGTTAATAAGGCTATACCAGAGGGAGGGTAGCAGCCAGAAGGCAAAACAGATCCAGATAAAATTGTTCAGATGCTGGTTTAACAAAAATAAAAAAATAAGTAAATCCAAATTACCCTAAACCAACCATTAATAAGTCTTTCACTTAGGAAACACAGAGAGAAAACTGATCAGCCAAAGCAATAAAATCAAGTAAATTACATAGATTTTTTTTTTTTATTACACTGAAATTTTGTACAAAGTACGGAGCCCCGCAGGGGACATGCGAGGAAAAAAAATTAAGACGGACTTTTGCGAGATCTCGCAAAACTAACTCGGGATCTCGCAAAAGTTTTGCGAGATCCCGAGTTCTCGCAAAACTTGCGAGATCTCGCAAAAGTTTTGCGAGATCTCGCAAAACAAACTCGGGATCTCGCAAAACAAACTCGGGATCTCGCAAAACTTTTGCGAGATCTCGCAAATGTTTGAGGCGCATTCTTCGGACGCTGGCTCGAAGCCGACCGGGCAGTCGAGGCACGATGTGCCGGGAAAGCGGTGTTCCTCCCGGCTGTAGTAGGTCTCGACCTCCCATTAGCTCGAAGCTAACGGGAGGAGACCTCCCGTTAGCTTCAAGCTAATGGGTAGAATGCGGCGAGATCTCGCAAAAGTCAGTCTTAATTTTTTTTTCTCCCATGTCCCCTGCGGGGCTCCGTAACAAAGAAACCTTCGTTCCTGTCACTTATGTGGATAATATTTTGACCAACAGCGTCCAAACTCTTTAGATCATAATTGGAAAGCGCACCTACAGGATGAGCCTCACTCACTCAAAACCCACAGCACCCAAAAGATCTGCTGTTCAGGATACCCCCAGAGGACCCCTGCCCATGTCCCAGTGGGCCATGGCAGTACTGGAAGGGGGCTATAAATATCCATTAGGTGGTTTAAAGTATCATGAGTGACTTGAATTCTGCGTTTACAAGCTAAACCTCATCAGAGGAGTTTATTTCTTTTGGTCAAATGTGCTCATTTTGATTTTTTGAATAACTGACCATGTACACAAAGGGAAAGGCCTGCACACAGTTAGGCTGCAACTCATTAACTGAATTCACTTTCAAAAGATTCTTTTCAATCTACAAAATCTTCTTCAGGCCCGAAAGATGAAAGAATGGCATAAAAAGAGAATTAAATTATTGAACTGAAGCTTCACAGTATGCTGACCTTTCCTCTTTTGAGACCTTTCTCGTGACCTGTAGTGACATTTTTGTCTTGCACTTGAATATTTTTTACCTCGTCATATTTTTAACCTTGGTCTCTTTACAGACTACTGACATGCCAGATTTCCACAGGATTAATAATGCAGCTAACCTCTGCCGGTAAAGCACATGACAGGTAGAGCCATCCGCTGCAAGTCCTATCAAATCAGGCTTCGGGGAAACTAAGGAAGCCAAAGTGAGACTGTCTCTGAAAGTGTCTTCAGAGGTGAAATGAACATGTTAGGCTGAAAGCTTGTCTTTCAGGGAAACATACTTGGAATGATGTCGATGGCAGAACCCCAGTACGGATTAGACCTGACAGGAGGCTAGCCAATTAAACATCACTTCCATCTGCCCTTTTCACTGCCCACGCATTATAGTCAGCTCCTGTAAAGTGGGACTGCTTCAGTCACAAATGATTTTCAAGAGACGAAACCTGTTAAGAAAAATGACTCTGAACTGTAAGCAAGCCATTAAATAAGGCACGAACCCCTCCTAAAGCCAGCAAATGGCTGTCCAAATGTTAATTTGCTGAACAGCCTGCAGATGATGCAGAACATGGCTTTCACCTTCCCCTGCCATACATAATTCATGCTATTGACTGGTGAGGCAATGCCACTTTCATGCACCAGGCTCACAAAGTGGTGCCACTTTCACACACCGACACAAGCCAATGAATCCACACCAACTGTGCAGTAACACTTAGCACACAATTGATGTTGGCGTGTAATGTCCAGACAAGATACAGGCATGCTCACATTTCTGTCTTTGTATTGCTTAACAAAGACAAGCATGAACATGCTGCCACAAAACAACAAGAACCACAAAAGGAAGGGTTACAATGCAGACTGAAAGAGCCAATAATAAAGAAAATTAATCTCTCGCAAACTTAATTTCTGAATTTATAATCACCAACCATGGCCAGTCATGCATTACGTTGTATACAGGAGCATATAACTGAGAGCTGCCATAGCCTACGAAGAATTATTCATGGTGTAAAGCATCAGTCCCACAGGGAACATTAAATATAAATTTCTGTGTGCTGCTCAGTCTGACCCACTTTGGAGGATCCAGCAACTGCTGCCACAGAAGCAGCTTTTGGCTCCTCCTCAAAACCAAAAGGACTGCTGCCACTACAAAGCCCCCTTTGATTAACCTCACTGCCAAAAGGCAACTACCATATGACTCCTGCGTTTCTCTGGTAACAGGAAGACTGACAACAAAACAGGGAGAAAATAAGTAGCCAGCAAAGAGTACAAGGGTGCGTCTCGAAGTCGCACTGGCTGCACTTGCACTTCAACATGGAATTTTCTGCAGTGAGCACAGTCCCGAGTTCAAATCTCACCAGATGGCTGCGATCACAGGAGGGAAATTTATCTCTGAATCGTGAGGAGGAGTGATAGGCCTCAGAAACAATGCATACTGTAAAGATCTGCTATTCTGTCTCTGAAAGCCAAGGCACAAATGAATATTTAATCTCGTGGCATGAAAATATGACACATTTGAGATATGTGGGAGAGTAGCAGGGTCTTGTGCAAAAGCGTGACAAGTCGGCTTATCCATCTATAAGCTTTAGTAACAAAGCTGTTTAATGAAACTGGTTCAAGTAGAGCGCCAACACAGATGGAAATGAGTAGACAACATTACAAATGAAAAACTGTTGTTTAATTAAATGAATTTCCACTTTTAACTTTTGTCCACATGTATATTTGCCGGGGTTGCCCTTTTAGCTTTTATGGGTGGAACATCTAGGTGTAGCCAAGTGGTGGAAGGTCTCGACTTTGGCGGCCTTGGGATCTCATCAACTGGTTACCTCCAGTTTGCACTGGAGCGGTTTGTGGCAGAATGTAAAGCGGCAGGAATGAGAATTAGTAGCTCCATGGCTGAAATCTTTTTTTTTCCTACACTCAGCTATGATCACAAGTTCTGGGTAGTGACCCAAAGAATGAGGTCATGGATATAAGCGCCAGAAATTTGTTACCTTTGAAGACTGACTAGGCAGGCCGTTCTCACTCCCGAGGCGTAACATGCCAACGTTTTGTCACGTCCCGCGGCGTTCCTGAGGAACGCGAAAGGAGACCGTCGGCGTTCTTATGGTACGCGGCGGGTTATGGCTGAAATCCAGTGCAAGGACGTTCCCGCGGTAATAGACATTCCAGCCCTGTATTCCAGCCCTAAACCTAACCTTATCCCTAGCCCTAACCATAACCCTTTTCCTGATCTTAACCAGGACTTTAATGATGTTAAATAGCGTGTTTCTAAGCAATTTGCAGAAAAAGAGCGAACATGTGTAGATCGAGTCCATACAGTTGTCATATTTCCTCATTTTTCCGAGGTCGTCATTTAGGAACGTGGTGGGTATCCGAAAACGTAATATGTTGACGATTTGTCACCTAGCGTAAAATGTTACGCTTTGGAAGTGAGAACGTGTTGGACTAGGCTCTTCCTTACAGACAGGGCGACGAGCTTGGTCATTCAACAGAGACTAGATCCACTGCTCCTCCACATCAAAAGGAGCCAGCTGACTAGGATGACTCCTGGACGCCTCCTAGGTGAGGTATTCCAGGCATGTTGTACTGGTTAGGAGGCCCCAGGGCAGATCCAGGTACTCGCTGGAGAGATTGTATCTCTTGGCTAGCTTGGGGAAAACTCAGTGTCCCCTTGGCTGAGCTGGAGGAGGTGTCTGGGGTGAGGGAAGTCTGGGCTTTTATGCTAAGACTGCTGCCCCTGGGACCCAAACCCAGATAAGCAGCAGAAAACGGATGTATGTTTATTTGTGTTCATGGAGCTAGGTGAAATCACTGAAGATCACTGAAAAGTATAAGCTGTCCCTGTGCTTTATTTGAGAGGTGAACCTCACACACCTATGGCTGATGAATTGTTTCTGTTAAAGGTCAATATCTTCTGAAGGTGCCAGGTCTTATCTGGCGTCCACATTATGACCGCTAATCAGCCACGAACATATTGTTTTATCAATTAATTACCATTTTTATGCATAAGCCATGACATTCTTTTACTCATACCATGAACTATGTAAGTAGATAAAGGTCTTTTTCCACAGTGTCCCGCGCATCTGACATAATTTGTGCAGAAGGTTAATTACGTCCTTCAACTCGTTTGTGGACAGGACCCGCACAAGATAATGGCACAAGGGCAGCCACTGAGAGAACACGACCAGGTGACAACACCATAAGCTATGCTCCTGAGGGACAACTTGTTAATTGAAAGGCTCATTAAAGCACAATTTAAATAATTCTTTCAGCATGTCAAAAACGTCCTTTTTGAGGTAAATTTAATTTCTTTCCGAAGCTGTCATGACATTTGGAGTTTGTTCTTATCTGCGCCTGCAGTGCAGCCCCTCAGGAGAACTTTAAAATCACTCACCTGACACCTTGCCTGCTACTCCTCATGTCAGTATCGCTCTCTCTCCCCCTTTCCCTTCACTCTCTGCTCTTCACTCCTCACTCCGAGAGCAAATTTTAAGACAAGCGGTTTGATGTTCAAAGCAAAAGGGCTTGAAAGCTTTCCACCAACCACCCAGACTTCCCCTTCAAAGTAAAACATAAATTGGCTCAAGAAAAATTATTCACACTGGACACAAACATGAGAAGACTTTCTCCCTGTGGATGTGGCAAGCTCATTGCAAAAGAAGTACAGGGATGCCTAGAAATGGAGAGAGTCTTATTGGGATGAAAACAACCTCACTGAAAAGGAAAGACTAATATCTGCACATAACCTGCTTTTCGCCCTGTGTGCCCCTAACAGTTTATTAATTTTTTGCACCTGTAAAACCGATAGTTGGGTCTATGACCTGTAAATGGATTTCACTTTGATCGTGGTTTTTCAAATGCTACTGCAATATCCGATTCACATGATGAATTTTAAAAACTACTCAAAATCTAAGTAGCAAACAGCTGATGGTGATTTTATAGAGATATTATCAATATAATAATGACAATAAAAACATAGGTGTAGTGTGCATACAGTGCTGAAAACTGCTAAAAAATTAAATCCACTAATCAATATGTGCTTACATTGTAACGGATGCCTACATGTCTCATCTGCCATGAAACACTTAAGCCAGCCTATTTTTCTGCTATTGGTTGCTCAACTAATACCAAGCTTTGTCTTTAAAAATGCATTTCATGAAAGTGCCTTCTTTATTTATATCACTTTCATGAAATCCTTGATGCAGAAAACATAATTCCTCCTTTTTCCCCACACCATTTATGTTTTATTAACATTGTGTATTTGAAAAGAAGCCATTGTGTGCTTTTATTTCCCATTCATCATTAAAGTGCTGATCAAATTCCAGAGGTTACACCGGTATGAGCTTTCACTGTTGTTTTTTTTGGAATCCAGAGTTCTCCAGAGATTGCATATGATGGGATCTTGACTTTGTTGTGTATTCACAAATCCTCGCTAGTGAGCAACATGCTACACAACTTACCTCAGGAAAGAAAGGCAGTGTTTTGTTTCAAACACAATTCCAAGCAGCGTCTCAAGTAGATTTAGCTCGTGAATACAACACCAGACACGGCAAACAAAAGAAAAAGCTACGTGTGAAGTTCACCTTCCAGTCGCTCCCGTGAACAGTGTGAACATCACTGTCAGAATTTGTGATAACGATAAGAAGAAGAAAATTGTGTTATGGCGCTCAAAGCACCCTCTGCTCCCTCTCTTTACTCATTCACTTGCTTCTCCAATTACGATGCCGCTGTGAGGAATTTAATTTACTAATTTACAATGTAAATAAAATAAAGCCTTCTTATTTTATACTGATTATTTCACAGCCACATTACATCTTTTAAACTCATTATATTGTGCACATGGAGGAAAAAAGCAGTAAGAAGTATTCATTTTGAGTTTGGCCAATATGTTAATAAACTATTATGAGCAGTTTAATACAGTAATGTTGTACTTCTATAAAATACTTTTTAATGCACAGCAATTTTTTTGATTAATTATTGAGCACTAAAGATGTGAATAGACATTTAAAAGATAATATTATTCAGCACTGACTGTAAAAAATTAAAAACTGACATTAATTTAATCCAGAAGAAATAATTTGTAAATGGGAGTAAACTGCTTTTAGCAAATATACACTAGGGTTGGGCGATATGTAAAGATTTTCCAACGGGCAATCATCAGACCATCAATTGCCGATGGGCGATACAGTTGCGCATGCGCAGACTTTTTGATGGGCGGGGCAATGCAATCATGCACGGACTAATTTGCACGTTTACAACACAGAAGAAGTTGCTGTCAGTGTTAAGGCGGCTTAAACGCGGTCATCACGATTAATATTTTTAACGCTCTCAACCCATCTGGAAAGTACGTTGACAGAGACATTTCAGGGATTTTGACTCAGTCGGCGCTCCAGATGGGTTCATTGTTAGTTGTGTTAGTCGCGATGACGGCGCATTAACGCTGACAGCACTAAAAAAAATATAAAGTCGTCAATTTGGGATTTCTTTGGCTTTAAACCAGATGACAGAGATAAACCTAAGAAAGTAACCAAAGCGGTGTGCCGCTTGTGCAGACGTATTATGCGAGCAAAGTACTCAAACACGACTAACTTGCAGGTGCATGCTCGTGTCCACCATCCGGCTGAGCATGCTAGGCTATCACCAGCTTCTGCAGCTCCAACAAACAAGTATTTGGGCGCACTCTGAGGAGGGTGCATTTGCTCGCAGATGAAAGAGGCTGCTGTTAAAAGAGCGCTATTATTTTCTTTTTCTGTTGACTGCTTATGTTAGCTCCATCATTATTAGCAAACTTACTCATGGTTTATTTACTCAATAAATAAATAAACCGCCCTTTTAAAAACTATAGTCGATATATTCACCCAATCGCCCAAACCCTAATATATACAGTTAATATACCATCGCATAGTCTCTTATTCCATGCAATAAATATAATTCTATGAGAGTTCTACCAATAAATTAACAACCAGTAAATTAACTTTGCAGCTTCCCTGTTGGGAACACGTCTGGAATGCCACAAACACAACAAGCAGCTGATCCAAGCAGTGTCAGGCAGAGTGTAAATGAGTAATCCACAACTTGCTGTGACGACAAAACAAGTTTATTTTTAAAATGCGTTATGTTTCGTATGCCAGAAAGAAAAGAAACACTCATGTTTTGGGATTTCTAAATCACCAAATACCGGCGTGGTCTTAAAAATCCTCCATCAGTCGTGTTCTCCAAGCAGCACACCAGAAACTGACCTCCCTGAAATATAATGACATTTTTTTCCCATTAGATGTATGTCATTTTACACAACGGAATTGTTTTCTTCCCGGTATGATAAAATATCCATCTCTGTGCTCAAACACTACATCTAAAATTTCACACTATCACCACCATCGCAGAGGACCAAATAAACTCTTATCTCATTCTCACCACTTTTCTGTTCTAGCAGAACTTTCAAGTTGTTTTTAATCAATATGGATAAATATAACTTCAGTGGATCAGCGTGATCCTATTTTATCATGGTGGTAGCCAATTAATCCCTTTTAAATGTTATGATTAAATGATATGTAATGGCACGGACAACAGAGACGCTCTGAGAAGATAGCTAACCGCGGGGTGACAGAGCCTTTGGTAAATAAATAAATAGCCTGACATTTACATTAGAATTAGCTTAACGGTCATCATGCACACACACACAAACACACACACACGCTCGTGCTTCATCTAAGTGCAATTATTTCAGAAAAATCCACTTCTGAGCCATTATGAACATATGGTATAATATAGAGAGATTGGACTAAAAGCCAAATTCCTTATTTTGATATAAATATTTTTCCTGTGAAGACACTTTAAAAATAGAAGTTATTTTCTTTGACAGAGTAAAATCAGTAAATGCTTATGTCCACTGCACAGTGTTAATTGTTTATTTCTGATATTTAAAGCTACATAAGAAAACAACAGACCAGCTTATCTGTGTGCTGAAAAGGTCAATATGGGCAGCATGTCATTACTCATATCAAAAACTTTGTTCTTTAAACCAACTGTTTTCACCAACCCTCAATAACAGCCTCGGTAAATAAAGTTTGTATTTCTGCACTTCCACAGAAAGCACCTCCATTTCTCCACCACAGGAGATTCGTCCTGTTTTGTCCCCAACTCCCTGGAGTCCATCTGTGCATCCTCACTTCCCTCACGCTTGTACATGTGATGCAGCCTAGACGGCTGGAGGTCAAGACTGGCAGAAAGTGTGGGTGTGCGAATCTCACCGTGGTCAGCTCAGAAACTGGAACATGAGCACACCGTGGCATTTGACATAATAGATAGGGGAGGAGATAAAAGGAAGGCAGAACCCCCCTTGAGAAATGGTCGAATTTCCTCCAGTGCAGCGCTGTACTTAATGGCAATGGTTTAGGGATAAATGCTGCCAGCAGCTGGAAACACATGGAGAAAAATGCAGCTAATCCAGATGACAGCAACGACACCGCTGTCACACCAGGGAATTTGTCAGCATCAATTTGATTTAACTCAGTGAGGCCAAAACCATTCAAGGCTGAACCCTTTTTTTAAAATTCACTTTGGGGCACTTTGCTCTCCAAGAAGGTCACGAAATGTAAAAGTATAGTGTGCGTTGAGAGAATGTCGCCTTTGCTGTCAGGAATTTGGGTAATTCAACACTTCTAGATTTTCATCAAGAGAATAATTTCTACTTCAAAATCCAATTTTCCTGTTTAGCTTGAGGTTGTGTAAAGCTATCACACTTGGAAAAGCACATTTCAAAGTAATCTGCCTCCTTTCTTAGAACTGACAAACTGTACAGCCTAACCTAGTGGAAACTGGTGCTATAAGGATGCTAAACTTAATCTCCATTAGATGACTGCATGAAAGAGAATATCTAACACTAGGAAGAAAAAGGGAAGCTCAATCATATTCTGTTAAATATGTATAAATGTTATACACAGTTTGGTTCATTAATTCTGCCAATCATAAGTTTAACTTCAGTCAAATGCATAACGAATGTACAACCTCTCATCTGCTGTATTTCTCATGCACATTACAAAGTAACGTTTACGTGAGACCATTGCCACGGTTTCACTCCTGCTTTGTTTTCGATGCCCTGTTTAGCTGCACTGAAATCAATCAAAGGAAGGATGATAAAAAGTTTTCATCTTCCTTTCTGTGCTCAGCCACATCTGGTCAGACGCTGGATAACTGAAAAATCACTGGAGGACAATTTGGATGAGATTTCATCACTGCAGTGATGAAATCCAATTGCAATAAAAACAAGACACAAACTCTTGCTTTGAAACACTCACCTCTCATCATTGCTTTTACTGTCAATCTCAGTAGGTGATTTTATATTTCCTGTGTCCCTTAATGGCTTAAATTACCTTTTAATTCTAGTTTGCAGCCAGTAAAAAGAGACAAGTGAGGCTTTCAGCTGCACAAGGCTTAAAAGGTAAGTCTGGGTTCTTTGAAGTAAGTTTGCATGATGTGATTGATGTATTACCTGCAATAGATCAGGGTCAGCATGTCCTTTTTGCTATGCGCATGTAAGTTACACAACACAATATATAGTGTGTATATATCAGAAGAACCAAGATCAAAGTATATTCAACCATGCAAAAAAGAAAGATGTCACAAGACTATGAGTCCTGTGAAAAAACAAGTACAATTAGAATTAAGAGGGTATGTAGGAGCTAGGTGCTGCTAATCAAATGCATTTGATTAATTACTCATAAGCAAGTGTGACCACCTCGATAAAAGCAGAAATTTTTACTGTTCTGGAACATTCAGGTGTGTTTTACTATGATGTTACAATAACCGAAAGGTTGGACGTCCCAGCAAATTGACTCTCTCAGCAATTTTCAGAGAAACTGCAAAAACCCCAGGATCCACAGCCTTCAGTCAGCATGTTAAATATTAAAGTTCATGACAATACAATCAGTTAAAGATGGGATTGATATGAAAAGCCCCTTCTCTCTAAAGTGAAAATGTCAGCATGGATTAGCTTTTTCTCAGTTTTATATGAAAAAGCCAGCTTTTCTGGAATAATGGGCTTTGGACAGATGAGCCTGATTTTGAGGTGTTTGGCCATAAGGCACAGTGCCACGATTGTTGAGAACCAAACACAGCATATCACCACAAACACCTTATGTGAAATCGCAACCACAGTGGCCCATACACAGGACCAGTGCACCTTCCGGTCATAAAGATGACAATTAACTCCTCTATATGTATTTTTATAGACAGCTGTAAGGCCATCTGTCTGACAGCGAAAGCTTGGCCTTATTTGGATCAAGCATCAATGAGCCAAAGCACAGCAGCAAACAACATAATGGGTGAAAAAGAAAATAGTCGGGTGTCGAAATAACCCAGTCAAAGTCCAGACTTCAACCTGCTGTGGCAGAACATTAAGACATCGGTGCATAAATGATTGTCCACAAACCTCAGTGAACTGAAACTGTCATAAAGACGGGGAGGCCTAAATTCCTTCACAACCTTGTTAGAGATTGATACAGTCATACAGAAAATGATTACTTCAACTTTGGCTTTACTAAAGGTGGTTCTAGACGCTGTCGAATCACAGAGCGCATTTGGCTTTTCGCAGGACCCCAAAGATTCCTGTGAAAACTCACCTTTTTTTAAGAACGCATTTAGCCACTTAATAAAACATCCAAGTAATTATCAGCTTGCATTCAGCTAGTGTTTTCCAACAGGAAACCAAAGCCATCCTAATGCTCTCTTCAAAACCACCACACTGCTTTGACAGTAATTTTACCACATAGAACATGAGATTTGCTTGTCTACCAGTAGTTCAGATAAGAACTAATCAACAAGTTCACACAACTGCACAAAACAAATCCGAACCGACTGATCAGCAGCAACATCTTACACGTTTTGTTTTAAGTAAGTTAATAATTATGCCGCAGGTAACACAATGCCTCTGTAAAGGAACTTCAAAAAGCTTTGCTTCAAAACACTTATTTAGCATTTTTTATGAGTTTACCATCTGATGGGAACAATTTTTTTTTCGACTTTCTGAACCTAAACTGCCTACCGCCTTAGAGGAATAGAGCTCCACGCTCCCAATGGAGAAAGTCTGACCTGTCACTAAGACACAATAGCGTCTCACAGGTAAGCCTATTTCCTTGAAGCATGACCATCACAGAGCTGCAACACACAAACACATACCGACACACAGTGTGGCATTTTTATTTGTAGTGTAAAAGTTGCAGTGCAGAGGACCAGAAAAAAAAAGATCAAAAGATGACAACAATGATGTCCCAAAAAATGTTACCCAAAAAAATGCCACTAAGTCGACTTGCAGACTGCAAACAAAGACTAGGTGAGAAGGAGAAAGTGGGCAAACATAGACACTCAAGGGATACAAACCAAAGATAAGAGGAGCGCAGCTAGTGTTTGAGAGTATAAAAAGAATCAACAGATAAACAGATAAAAGCGTAGACAGCCATGTTGTCGACAGTTAAAAGAGAATGATGGAAGTGAAGATGTAGGGTGGAGCCGGTAAACTGACAGCTGACAGAATAAACATAAGCTACATGTAGCACTAACTCTCACGGATGTATCCTCAAGGAGAAACACGAGCTAGTTTGGGTTTAGATATTTTTGGGCTGCCAGCTGCAGGCCGTATAGGATGGCAGTCTGTCTGTTAGCAGGAGAGCTGGATAAGTTCATGTCAGACATCAATTCAATCAAACTCTGAGGAAACTTGAAATAACTTTACGCCCTAAGTCAACATATCCAAGTCAAGTCTACATGAATCCTGAACTTAATAAAGTCTTCATGTGACTGTCTGAAGTCCTACCTGAACACCAAGCTTCAAAATGACAGCACTTTATGAATTTCTACTCAAAACCACATCAACTGTGGGTTTTTTTTGTTTTTTTGTATCTGACACTAAAGCCTATAAAAACCTAAAACTTGAGTTAAGTCTTTAATAAGTCGAATATTTAGGGAATAAAGTCTGTTCAGGTGGCTTTTACTCACACACCATCTGGCCTAAATGCACGTCAACCAATGTTTTTTTTTTTTTTTTTAAATCTACTGATAGTTTTAGTTACACTTTTACAAGCTGTTCCATAATACACATCTACATCCAAACACAAGATAAACAAGCCTGCCACAAACAGATGAAATGGTCAACTGTGAATGAGCTGTCATTTCTGCACACCTCAAAAATAAGGAAAATAGTTTCCTTTAGGGCTGCTCAATTAATCGAATTTTAATCACGATTACGATCTGGGCTTTCAACGATCATTAAAAATGACTGAGCCGATTATTAGCACCTCCCCCATGCTTTACTCTCGCGCTGCTCCGTGTGGCAAATCGAGCGCACCTCTCTGCATTTCGAACACACATCACAACAATTAAGAGGACCCGAGGGAAGCTCGGAAAGCTAAGGAGAAGTTATTTGGAGAGGAGAGTGACTGCTGTTGGTTGAAAAGAGAGGTTAAAAAAAAAAAACTTCAGTGGTGTGGAAACATTATGGGTTCACGGAGTCAGACGTGGATCAAGTAGACACAGTGTGTAAACTCTGCTAAGGTGTAGTAGCTGCACCACAGAGCAACACTGCAAAGTTCGCTAAACATAGATGTCTACATTTTTCATTTATTTTTTATATTGCAAACATTTGCACTGTTATTAGTATTTGCACACTATTTTATATTATTTTTTAAAGTCATCATTCAATACATTGTTATTGTTAACCCTTCAGAGCAGCACGCTCTGTTTTGTGTAACTATTTTTAAATCCCTGTAGAACCTAAACCATGTAAGCTAGCACAATATTTTTTTTTGCATACGAAACCAGAGGAGTTGTACTTACATCTTATGCCATCAGCTTGTCCTAGGTCACGGTTTCCTTCCACATATAGCTTTGCAAAAATTTGCATAAAAAGCACTTGCAGGAACAAAAACATAATATTCCAGAAACACCCTTTGCCGATCTGATCAGCTGGCAAGACTTCCCACATTGAAACACATGTCAGCGCGAACTATCGCATGTCCGCCATTTCCTGCCCGAAACCGGAAGTGACATCATTTTCACGGAAAATGTAGTTTTTTACTTGTAGGCCTTAAAAGCCTATACTGGTGTTTTTATAAGTCATGTTTGACTTTTCTGAATAGTTTCTGGGATGCTTAGAACTCGAAATGCACTGCTGGAAATAGTTTATTTTGATGCACATGCTGTTTTCTTTGCAAATTTGCATCATAGGATTGTTTTTTGTTTTTCCTGCAGTATATAAAAATCTCAAAAATAAAACTCAAAATAAATTTCCTGTGGTGGGAAACTATTTTTTGCAACTTTTTTGTATTTAAAGTTTTGAGGGATAAGCCTCTTAAATTTCTCCAAGTAAAAATATATGTAAAAAAAAAACAAACAAAAACGATTTTCAATTTTTTTGTAGTTTATTGCACTTTTTTGCAATTTATGTAGTTACTATGGACTTAATGCATACATATTATTAAAATATGGGCTATAACAGTTGTATTGATGTATAGCAACTTGAAATGCTCCCACAAATGGCACTACAACATGTAAAAAATCGTCAAATCATCGAGATCTCAATTTCAGTGAAAATAATCGTGATTATCATTCTTGCCATAATCGAGCAGCCCTAGTTTCCTTATACAGGAAGATAAAGTAATTCATTTATATACATAAATAATCAAACAACTTCATTTCACAGCAGCAAGGTTTTCAAAAGATTGAACAATTTACTTCTAAGACTTCCTTCATCTCTTTTGGCGTACCTTTTCCCATGTCGACTTCTACTCTATAGTGGTTTCCTTTTTTGTACTCCTATCTGTTGTTTAACCTCTTGATTTGGACGACTCGGTGTTGATGCGCACATATCTGGAAGCAACCTCCCTTAGAACGTTGTTTTTGTTCTTCAAAATAAATGGTGCATTTTGACACGGAGAGAGTGTGTTTTTCTACTTTTTCAGAGCAACTGGGCACCAAAACGTATATGAAACTGATTGTTATATATAACAAGGTCTAACAATTACTGCGTACGTTGCTGCTCTTTACAGATTAGGGATTAAATTCAGGATTGCAAGTATACATGTTTTTATACACAGTTACCTGCTAGAGTTAAGACGATTTTATAAGGTTACTGTTAATAGGTGATCACAACCATTAACATTAGCAGAACACATGGTGAACACAGAGATGCTTTAAATATCTCATTGTAATCAAGAGCAGATGGGATCTGGGAAACTGGCAACTGACACGAATCTTTACGGCAAATAACGACGTTACGTTGAAACCCATTTGCTGTAACACATATTTGGCAAAGCATGCAAAGTGAGATATCACATCAAGATTTTCACAGAAGTCTGACTGCAGAATATTCTGAAGCAGTCCAAAAAGAAGAGTTCAGCTTTCTAAGTCAGGCAGCTTTTACTTTTACAAGCTGCCACTGTATGCTAATGTTCAGAAAAAAATCTAAAATTAAAGCAGAAATGCAGTGTAGTCACAAGAGATGTTATACTGTGCATAAGAATTGTAAGATAAGATAAGATAACCTTTATTAGTCCCACAAATTTGTTTTGTCACAGCAGGAAGTGGACAGTGCAAAAGTTATGAAGCAAAAATTAGAATACAATAAGAATAAATACAGTACACAACTGTAAATCTGTCTATTAGTCCCAAATTGTTAAGTTGTAACAAATATATTGCCATGACAAACTCCCATATCAGTGGTGTACACTGCGTTTGAACTGAGTTCAGGTGTGGTCATGGGTTGTAGAAATAAAAAAGCCATGACTAAAAGTATGTATTGTATAGTAAAATTTATTTATTTATTTAAACTGCTCATTTCATTAAGATTAACATTGCATCTCTTATAATTCAACCAACATTTCACCTGCTTTTTATTTCAGTAGTTAACATTTTAAATGTAGTCAGACTTCATGTTACCGTAGTTTAAATGCAAAATGACAACTACACCAATTTGTTAGGTAAAGTTTGCCAAAGCAAATGTCCAACCAGCTAATGATATGGCACCAACTCAGTGCACTCATGCATGTAGACAGTCTTAAGTCCAGATGACCTGATAATGTTCGAACCAACCATCAGAATGGGAAGACTTTAAGTGACATTACCATATGTGGCATAGTTAGTGGTGCCAGATAGGCTTGTCTGAATGTTTCAGAAACTGCTGATCTACTGGGATTTACCCACACAGGGTTTACACAGAATGTGTGAAGAAAAGAAAATATCCAGTGAGGGGTAGTTCTCTCAGTCTGTCTTGTTGATGCCAGAAGTCAGCGGAGAATGGCAAGAGTGCTTTGAACGAATAAGAAAGCAACTCAAAGAACCATTTCTTATAACCAAGGTATGCAGAAAAGCATCCCCGAATGCACTGCTGAATGAAGGATGCATCCCTGAGTGAAGATTGCACTGGGTGACATTCCCATTAGCTAAGAATGGGAACCTGAGGCTAAAGTTCCCACAAAGACAACATAAGATTAGAAAACCATTGCCTAGTCTCCATTTCTGCTATGACATTCATAAGGTAGGGTTAGAATTAGGTGTAAGCAACAAAAAAGCATTGATTCAGCTTGAATATTCTTGCTGACCATGCCCATGTCTTTACTGTATGACTACAACATACCAATCTTCTGATGCCTGCAGGATAGCGCACCACGCCGCTAAGCTTGAATTTCTCAAATCCCATAACTGGTTTCTTGAACATCACAATGACCAAACTCATTTACTATATATCCACAGTCCCCAAATCTGAATCCCATAAAGCACCTTTGAGATGGGGTGGAATGGGAGATTCACATCATGGATTGGCAGCTGACAAATCTGCAGTAACAGTCCGAAGTTACCACATGGATGTTTTCAGTACCTTTTTTAATGTGTGTCATTGAAAAGAATTTGGAAGGCAAACGAGGGTCCAACAGAGTTCTACATAGGCGTACTTAATAAGGTATCCTGTGAGTGTATGTGTGTCCCAATTTCAACTGCGATTTCAACGTTACCCTCTGAATTAACAAATTACAGTTCAACTGTTTAGTTCAATCTATGCATTTTTGCTTGTTTTTAAGCTTCATTTTGATGACAATTTAACTGCTAGCACTGATACATTTATCTACTTAATTCTGTTAAGTATCAACAATTTGTAAAAATGCTTACAATCCTAACCAAGTAGCACATATCCAATCTCTTGTAATCAAGGTACTAGTACCAAGTTTGAAGGTATTAATGAAACCTATTTAAAACGGCTGCTACAAACTTGTTAGGTGTCTTAATTAAAAGCCTGATTCGCTTAGCAATGACAATTTAAAGACCAATTTAAAGACATACTTAAGAAGCTAAGCAGTTAGCAGCTAATTTGATAGTATCTTTTTCCTTTCCTTCTTTTTCTATTTGGCACAGGGAAAAGCAAAGCTGCCAAATCTGAGCTCTTAGTTCAGAGTATCAACCAATGAAATATGCAGCTATTTCAGGCTTTATACAGGGGATGTGGGGAGAGCAGCAAATAGGCCAAGAGTCATTTGAAAAAGTGGACACAGAGATTACACAAGTCCCAGCTGTCAGAACGCCAGTGAATCAGCACTCTCCAAAATAAAAGCTGCAGAATGTGACAACAGGGCTACACTTGATGGACACATGTTGACAGGCAGCGTCAGTGATGAGCAGAAGCATACCCACAGTCCTCTACTCTTTGGCCAAAAACTATCCAAATTGGCTGACCTGTCAGTCTGGTTGCCCATCCACAAGACTGGAATCACGAGCCAAGCAACATTACCCTTTTAAAACCAGCCACTGAGCTGCTCTAGTTCATTTTCAGTAGGTAGCCAAAGTCAACTTGTAGCTGGAATAATCTCCCGTGAAGCACACAAGCAAATGTAAGGGCAGCTGCAACAACTGCAAGGCAGGAATAGAATTCATTTTCATTAATCAAAAGCATTATGTGCGAATTGATTTTGAAATTGATTAATTGCTAAATTGCTCAGTGTGTAGTTCATGCTACTGCATGCAATGCAAATTTCAAATACTTCCAGTCTTATCTCTCCACAGACAAACCTGCCAGTTACACATTTCAGCTCCTGCAGAAAAAATCCACTATTCTTTATTTTTAAGACCAAAAAAAAAAAAGAAATCCTTCTGGGGGGGGGGGGGGGGGGGGGGTTTTGGAAAATTGTTGGAAAAAGCAGGATAAGGTATTTTTTTGTCAACAACTATCTGTCACTTCTCTCCACACCGGCGGATGAACGTGTGTAATTGGAATCTACTTTGCTATCTGATGTAGGATTAACGAAATATTACTCATGCTACTCATAATATTCACCCAGAATTATCACAGCATTATAAGCTTCCATTATTAAGCTTAAGTAAAACCTTATCACTAGGTACATATTTGTGACACCTAAATGTATCAGATCATCAAATAAATGTTAATATTAAAAAAGATAACCCAATTAAATATAAAATGGAGTTTTTAAAACATGATTTAATTAAGGAAAAAAAAAAGTTATCCAAACCTTTCTGGTCATGTGTGAAAAAATAATTGCCGTCTAAACCTAATAACTGGTTGTGCCACCCATAGCAGTAAGAACTGCAATCAAGTATTTATAGAAACTGCGAATTAGTCTTTTCAGTACTGAACTTGCCAGTGTGTCATGCTGCGTAAGCCAAATACACTTGAGCTTGATTGCCATACATTTTCTGGTACAGAGCAGAATTCATGGTTCCATCAATTACAGCAACTAATCCAGGTCCTAAAGAAGCAAAGTAGTCCCAGGCTACGTCCACACGTACACGGGTATTTTTGAAAACGGAGATTTTCCGTTTTCGTTTTAAAAAATAATCCCGTCCACACGTAAAGGCAGAAATGAAGGAAAACGCTGCTAGGAACATGCCAAAGCAACAGGTGGCGCTATATTCCTAACCGTGTAGAAATGTTGGCCAATCAGAAGTCTAGAAGCCTCGTTGGGAAAAAGTAAACAAAGCTGGGACATAGAAGCAGAACAGAGTCGTATTTGTGGAGGGACAGTAACAGTGTGTGTATATGTAAGCATTTAAACACTGCAGAGAGTACAATTAACAGTAACAGTATTGTAGAAATTCATTTCACCGAAACAATAACGTGGCGCACAGTGTGACGTCAAAAAATGCGCACACCTTTGACGCTGCGTTTTCTCCGTTTTTCTCGTCCACACGTAAATGCAAAAACAGAGTTTTCAAAAATATCCACCCTGGCTGGCGTTTTTAAACATCTCCGTTTTCAGTGACCAAAAACGCAGTTTACGTGTGGACAAAAGGTGCAAACGCATAGAAAAATCTGCGTTTTCAAAAATACCCGGGTACGTGTGGACGTAGCCCCAGACTATCACACTGCCACCATCATGTTGGACTGCTGGTATGATGTCTTCTCCCATGGATGCCATTTTTGCCCAGTCGCTTTCTTATTGTTGAATCATGAACACTGACGTTAACTGAGGCCAGTGAGGGCTGCAGTTCATTAGATGCCTTCTGGGTTCTTTTGTGACATCCTGGATAAGTCATCGATGCGCTTTTGGAGCAATTTTGGTAGGTCGGCCAATCCTGAGAAGGTTCCCCACTGTTCCAAGTTTTCTCCATTTGTGGATAATGGTTCTCACTGCGGTTCACAACCCTTTCCCAATTGGAGATAAATATATGACCCCCCCAGTTCTACCAGCTGTTCGTTCTCTTTTTCGTGCCCCACCCTCCCTCCCCTTTTTCAATTATTTCACTTCTTCACTTCTCATTAGTACATGGAGATCTGCCAGGCCCCATCGAGGCCTTCCCTAAACCACAGCTCATTTCTTGATTAAGCCTTTAGCCTTTATTTACTAAAAACGCTACCAAACCTAAAATGAGGACGTGGGCCCAGCTAGTAAACTGATAGATGTCAGTAACTTTGTATCAGATGTGTTGCTTTTTGAGATCTTTCAGCTTGCCTCCCTTTGTCAGACAGGTTTTAGTTAAGAGATTTCCTGCTTCAACAGGTCTGGCAGCGATCGGTCCAGGGTGTAGCTAATGATATTGAACAGCTTTTGTTTTCTTTAATAAAATAAATCATTTAAAAACTACATGTTATATTTACTCAGGTTATCTTTGTCTGACATTAAAATGTGTTTGATGATATGAAATATGTTAATGTGACAAATACGCACAAACCAAGAAATCAGGAAGAGTGCAAATACTTTACTACACCAGCTCAAGCATATTTCTTGTGTTTTGATGCGGTTGACCCATGCTTGCATGGGAAGAAATGTGGTTTCTTTACATAATATTTTTTATTATCAGACATTTATTTATTGTGTGGGGGGCAGGGGGATATCCCATTTTCCCAACTAACTCTCCTGTAGTTTTAAAACGCTTTTTAAGTTGTTTTGTTTTGGGTTTTTTAAGAAGCAACTGACACCTAATAGTGAAATTACTTCTCCCCACGTTACTAAATGCTTCTGCTAGAACATTTAGAGGGGTAAAAATGGAGGTGATTTTTTTCCATTAACCAAATAGACTTTTCTGGCTAAAGTAATGTTTGCCCAATATGTGGTGTGCTTGGTATGGAGGGATTCGTGCCAGTTTTGGTGCTTTAGACTGTTCCAGTCAGTTCCAGAGACACAGCAAGGGTCCTGAAGAAGCTTCATTTATTCTCAGCAGGGCAACAGAAGGGAAGTGAGTTCTGCCAGATACAAATGGTGTACCCATGTGAGGAGATAGCAAGCGCTTCAACCAAAGGTCAGATTCTCCAATTCCATTTGTTCTTCTTTTTTGTTATACTCTTCCTCGCATTGGCTTTAGCAGAAATCAGAAATATAGAATCATTCCATTGCCATTATCTGTATTATGCACAACACAGATGGATGTTTTGTTCCTTCCGGATGCCCAATTTGTGGAAATGAAGGCAGGGAGTGAAATCCAGTCCTTTCATCTCTCGCTTATTATCTTTTTCATTATGATCAGTGTGCTAATGAATCCAACCACAGAGCATGGTAATGGTACCTCATTTTAGCGAATGAAATATCCACCATGAAAAACCTTTAAAGGAAAAATTTGGCCTCGGGGGAATTTGGGACAGTTTCCGTTTCCTCAAACCAAGGACTGCAAGAATTTGTTCTATATATCCGCAGCCTCGGAATTCACGGATGGGCTTTCATGTCTCTGTATGCAGTTAAAAGGCATGGTAACATAAGTAGGAAAGTTAGCTTAACCTTACTTAGTTACATTGTGGCAGCTGAAGTGAGAAAGGGGTTTGAAACAAAAGCAAAATGGTCCTACATCCATATACTTGTAACAAACTGCCACTATTTTGGTAATATTTTGCAATATGGTAGGAATCAATCAGCAATAACACAGCAATAAACTGTGAGCTTGTCCCAAAATCTTCTATGTCATCCATCTGTGTCCAAATCAATACATAGTTTAAGTATTATTATGTCTCTGGTTTGGGGTCTAGAACAGAGCATCTCTAACTGAGAGTTCTTAACTGCTGAGCGTCAGCCAGTTGAAATGCTTTAGCTGTCCAGAACCGTTGGCAGAATATATATAAAGGAGCAGATTGGTTGCAGGTAGGCTAGCCAGCCCATCTGAACTAGCTGGACACGTCCCTGAAAAAACTCATGCTGCTAATCCGGAAACCCTTTGATCAAATTAAAAGATGGGAATGGATGAGGTAAAATGTGGATCTGCTCCAACCTTCGATGAATTCAGCAAATATAGTTGCCCTTTTGTATAATTAAATCCTGGATTTGTGAAAAGATTTATTTCCATTTCAGTAAACCATAGCTGTAAAGCCTGGATCCTGTAAGTAAACAAACCATATTAAAGCTTCTGTTCACAGGGTGTGAGTCGAGTGCTTGTGAAATGAGTATGAGAGGAGGGGCCTTGATGAATTCAATGAGACACTACAAGTGGTTACATGATTCACATTGGAAGGAGTGGACTGGTTGGTGTAATTCTAAGGTCCAAACTGTGGAGCTAAAACAGTAACATTATTATAATAAAACATAAATCAGAATAAAAATCTATATAATATTAAATACTTTTATTTCATTTTTGTGACTGGGTTTGTCATAGCTCACTTTAAAAAATTAAATGTCAAAAAAAGGCAAAAGAGGCACCTTAGCCATTATTAGTAATTTGAGGCAAACATGTCCTCTTGTGGTTAGGATTTGAAGCCAAGCCTGTGCTTTTCTGCTCCTGGTTGCCCAAACACAGACTGTGAAATTAGCTGAAACAAATTAATGCTATGAAGGGAAACAAGGGTTGCTGAGCAGAATGTGGTATTAGTCAAAAGATGTTTGGCCAAGCTCTTTCTTGGCAAATTCCCTCCAAGCCAGAGCCTGTGCAGTCATGGTATTAGTTCCTAAAAACTCTCAATGGGACCAAAAGAAGTTTTGATGAAATACTCTCCCTAATGCCACCATTTACTAAGCGTGTACAAATATGAGAAGAAAAGCTGCTCCTGATTGAATGTCCGACCTCCCACCTGCCTTCTCCCTTTTCCCTGCCACCCCATAAAATTGTAAAGGCTACGGATCACATTCAGCAAACCTTCTGGCTATAATATACAGACATTTCTTGCTTGGTTTTTGAACTATATTTAGAGCTAACATTAGTATTTTATCCTTCCTTGAAGAGCAGGAGACCATTTGCAATTTAGCAGTACTGACAATGACTTGAAGCCGTATATATTCTTGCCCTAATGCCTGACCTTTCAGAAGCCTCTAGAAATTAGCTAACCCACAGTTATTCAACACAGGCATTAAAAAGTAATGCCCTTGCACTTTGAAGCAACCCTACTGGGAAAACTGCAGGCAATGTCTACTCTCTCGGGTCGCATTTTATTAACCGTCAGTGACTTTCTGAGCACCTCATCTCACTCATCTCTTAAATGGGATGTGAAATATCTGGACAAGGGAAAGCACTCTATGTGCAGACTTCATGCAGTTCAAGAAAAGAAAGATTAAATATTGTTTTTATTTATTAATACAGTTCTTTTCAAACAGCTATTGCATTGCCCGTCACTGGTGCAAGTAAACAAAGGTGGATACTATGGTGGAAATCCATAGTTGACAGTACCTGCATGACAACCATCTATAATACATACCTGAGGCCAACATATCAAAAAGCCACCACTTCTGTCAGATTGTGGAGGACACAACTGACAACAAGGCCTTCAAGCCCCACAGGGCTCAACTGAGAACTGAAGGCTGATCCAGGCAGACAAGTCAAGTTCCCTGAGGAGATTATAGTAACATGGAGACACAACATTGTCGTACTCTTTTGATCCTCCAAGCAAGTCATACTACTGTTCTGAGGGGGTGCTGGATCCGGGGAAAAGCCAACAAAAGATGCCAAAGAAGTCTCTAGGTGGCTGAGTGGAGAGCTGTGGGGGAGAGCGCATTCTTGGCCCCGGTTATGACTTAATCAACCCCAGCTGGGTCATGTGAGCGAGGGGAAAGATCCAAAACTCCCTGGGATTTCAGGAACATCACTGACGAGGTGTCCAGATTTGCGTTGCAAAAAGTGTCAAGACAAACGCTGTGTACCACCTCATGTGACAGAATTAGCATCTTAGAGATATCCAATATGAATGTTACATGTTAAAAGATTTAAAATTTGTCATCAAAATTCGAGGGGAAAAAACAAAACTGTGCAAATCAAAAAGCACTTGATATAAAGTAGAAGTGCAAGCCCTTTTTTTTTTTAACCAAGTAAAAAATTAATATTTTAGCCCAGGTGTGGTTATGCCACTGAGAATTTTATTACAGCTTTTATTATATTGACTGTTCCTACATACTGAACTTGGGAAAAAAGACATTTTCTTTCAATATACTCCTTATACTTGGAACTAATTACAACAAGACTTGAAGCTGTGCAGCTTAATTCAACTGAAGGGTTTTAAATATCGCTGTCAGCGTTAGTCTCGACAAAATGACGTTAACGCATTGATGCAGTGCAGCCCCACGCACGGGGCGATCTGCGATAACTCGCTAACGGAGATTTGCCGCATTAAATCAGTCATGGCGTTAATGTCATCTTAACAAGATTAACGCTGACAGCACTAGTTTTAAAGAAATTTGCATCGCTGGCTGGCTATTTCTGTTCTTAATGTTTTATTGCTCCTGCCTTTTATTTTATTTTTGATGTATTTTTCTATATCCGTTGTAATAATGACTATAGTATGTTGTAGTTTTGTATGATTATTTAAAACAGGTCACTCTTGAAAATCAGACTTTGTGTCTCAATGAGATTTATGAGCATAAAGAATGTTGAAGTAAAAAAAAAATACACTTCTGCAAGTGAGTATAATCCCAGCCTATAAGACAAAGTAGGAATGGTGTTATTCCCACCGTTTGTGTAAAGTTATTTTCACTGTCGCTCCCAAATTTGGATTTACTAACTCTGACTAAAGTTATTTCATACAGTTGCTATATAGACCCTGGTTTTACTGATGCTGTCCAACGAAAATGAAGAACTCTTAACAGATGTTACCAACTCATAGGTAGGAAAACTAAGGTCGCTTATTAAAGTTAAGCATAGTTTAACTTTCAGATTACTCTAAAGCAGCGAAAGACAAGAAAAACTCTTGCATGTCAACAGTTCTGAAAATGCTCTCCAATAATTGGGGTCAGATTTATTTCTCTGCGTGGTCGCGGTCGCCATTGATTTTGATGTTCACTTAAGTTTGTGTGAGTGAAAGTACATTAAGAGCGTTTAAGTCGTCGAGTGCAAAAAGTTCTCTTTTTGTGTAGGTGGTGTTAGAAAGTTATGATACTGGAATGTGAGCTGTAAATAGAGCGTAAGCCATCTGCTAAACTTGCCAGGCTAATTTATCGAGCTTTTGCTGAAAGACAGACAGGAAAATATTTGTGGGGTATCTGCCTTTGTACATCACTGTCACAGGATTGCAGTGAGCAGCGTTACAGCAGGAATTAATAAATGAACACTTTGGAATCTAAAGTAAACAGGCACGCTAATCCATCAGACATCTTCTGAGACCCCCTACTATCTCTCGCAGTATGACTTCCATCCTTTGCTGTAATTAGCTCATTTTGGAATGACATGACAGCAAACAAGCTATGAAGTGAAGACTGATAACAGAAGACCGAGCAGTTAAAAAAATTATATATATATATATATATATATTTTTATAAAATAAACTTGCGCATTTCCATAGGTACCTCCAACATATCAGTATTTATGTTAAGCCAAGGCTCACTTTACAAGACTTAAACACATGTTGGCACGTCTGCACATCACAGCTACATGCATGCACGGCTGCAAGCGTCAGCTCCGAATGGAGGAAAATCAATTATGCAGCATTACAAGACATTTAACAACATGTTTTGTGCTGAAGTACAAACTCTGATTGGCAGGGCGCAAAAACCAGGCCTTATTACATGAGTTTAAAAAGCATGTTACATGCTAAACATACAGAATTTCAAATGAATTTCCTTAAAATAGCTAATAACCAAGCCATACGTCACGGGAGGTTGATAAGAGTTTGAGGATGAGGTGAAATTAAAAAAGCCACAAGTTCATACTCAATCCTTTGACATACGAAGCCTAGTGTGTGGAGACACAGGCGGCAAAGGCCTGCTGATCAAACACTCTCCCTAACAAATTACCTATGCTACTGACTCAACATGTTTAATCAGTGATACCACAGGTTCTCAAACTTTTTATTAAAGGTCTTCATGTGAATTTTGCATAAGGTCAGAGGTCTCAAACGATGCCAGTAAGTTGTGCATAATGTAACACTAATTTAATACATTCAACGACCCATCGCAGCGAAAGAAATGGCATAAATTGCCTGTAACCCCTGCCTCCAACTTAGGCACAAAAATATGTTTTCAAGGCAGCGCTGCAGAAACGGTACAAGCAGACTGCACGAGAATTAATGCGTGCCCGTGCTCCTCTTTTTTTTGTGTGTGTTAATTTTCCTTGTTGTTGCAAACTTTGATATTTTAATATCAAAGGAAGGGCACGGCCACAGATAGCGCAATGCAATCTTGAAGTATGACTCATGTCACAAGCTGCGCACGAGCGCACAGTAATAGGCACGGGGGTAAGTTCAATTAGATAAGCAGCACTCAAAAATAATGGCATGTGATATGGTTTGAACCGTTGCGGCGTGATTAGACCAACAAAATGGGGTTAAAATAGCTGTTTGTGCTGCACCCAAAATAAACTAAAAGCAATGGACCTCCGGGACCAATGTGATAACGAACATAACAGGACATCGGAGAGTTTTCATTAAAAACTGCAAGGTTATATTGCAACACTGAACAAATACTTCATTCATTTATTCTACAAAGATGCCGAAACCCTGAGAGAACCACTGTCAATTATAATTTTTAATTTAAAATGTATTACATTTTAACAGTCTCGTCAATTCTGGGGAAAGCTTATAGGTAAATGAAGTAATCAACATAAACAGAAAGTTAATTAACTGTGTCATTATCACAAATTGTAGCGTTTCTGCTCGCCCTCCTCTTCGTGCCGCACGGTCGGTTACTACTCGCTGTACTCCGGAAACATGCCGGTGGCACATAATAGTCTGCCCAGTGCTCAAACCTTTGGTCAATTTGAGCTTCAAATATGTAATTAGTTTGCACTTGTTTGTGTTTGCTGATACAACAAGTCAATTCCAGCCCCAACTCAGCATTTAAAGGTCAGCTGTGCCAACAAGCGTTGCCTTCTGCAAATGCTTTCCGCTTTCTCATCTGATAATTCTTCACAAAGAGCCAAATCTGGCTCGACCACTCACCCCTGCTGTGAGACGAGTCTAAGGGAGCGATTAAGATAAAGAAAAAAAGAAAAACCCAGCGCAAGTGATGCAACAGTCACACTCGAGTCATTACTGCCCCGTCTTTTTTCCAGCACGTACTCCTTATCCTACCAATGTGCACGTCTTGAGTGCCTTACACATCAATCATCTTTACGCTCCAAGAGGAAGACTTATTACACGAGGAAGATGATTGGAGACGAGATTTATCGCTGGCTAAAATAATAGGCAGAGGCACTCCGGGTCGCTTCAGTCTTATGAGTGTTCAGTCCTGAGCCGACTCATGTCTCACCACTGTAGGATTTTAGGTAGATCGCTCGGAGCGATATGCATGATAGATTTACATGAAAAAGCAGGCCAAAAGGATTCAAGTATTGAACCAGCATCCCTTGGCCTGTCTCACTGCCTAAGACAGCTGACTGTATTACACATATGCTCATGAAACATCTCAAAGACCGAAGATGTCTCGACAGGTAACACAGGGGGAACAATATGGATACTCCTCCTGTCTTGAGGAGACAGGGGAACACATACAGTAGTCTCAAATGAGCTCTCTGACAGCCAACTTTCATAGTAAAAGAGAAAAGCGGTGGGGTGAAACATGGCTCGAGGCAGCACTTAAAAAAATCTGGCAATATTTCTTTTTGAAACATGGAAAGCTCAATATGTCCAACAAAGCTCTCCCTTCAAATCCTCTCTCAGTGTGAGAGATAAGCATGCCGCAGCTTTTAGAGATGACAGTGAAATGTATTATGCTCTAACAAGGGAAAGAAGAAGCTGGCTGAGGTTGATGTGCCGTTTTGTCCGTTCAGAAACAGATTTCCCTTCCTGTTCTACAAACTGTAGTCGCATCAAATTTTCAACCCAGTTTTGGACCAAGAGAAAGTCACAGCAGGAGGAAGACACGTATGGTATTGAGTCTGAAACAAACAATAAAGAAGTGCCTTTGTGCATCTGCAAAAGAGTGCCACACTATTACTTTCTTTTTTTAAATTTCACTAGTCAGGAAGATCCTGCTCTGCTGTGTAAGTGGAAGATTTTTAAAAATGCAACGAAACTAACTTTGGATTGCTAAACACCATCAAAGTCTTCACATAGTGGGTTCTTAAAGCGAAGCCACAAGCACACTGTTATAGTGATGTCACATACCAAAGAGAACCCATCCACACTAATATTCACGGAAAACTCTCACGATTCCCCCACTGTACAGCTGAACTAATGTTAATCCAACTGAACAATGAATGATAATATAAGATGCTGGTATCACTGGTAAAATAGAGCAAGATTACTGAGCAGTGTAAATGGATGTCTTTGTCTTCAGCCAGTCTGTCAGAAAATCTTAGCAACATTAGCATTATATATAAACACTGTAATCATTACCATGCTGTCAATATGTTAGCATTTCAACACTACCACCATCAGACCAACACATAATACTTGCTGAGATATTCAGGAGGGGTGATGCTTCCAGCTTAACACTAAACTAGAAAAAAAAACAAAGAAAAAAAAAATGGTTCCCAAAAAAATCAAACAGAAACAAACAACCAATTCAATTCAATTCAATTCAATTTTATTTATATAGCGCCAAATCACAACAAAAGTCGCCTCAAGGCGCTTCATAGATACAGAGAAAAACCCAACAATCATATGACCCCCTATGAGCAAGCACTTTGGTGACAGTGGGAAGGAAAAACTCCCTTTTAACAGGAAGAAACCTCCGGCAGAACCAGGCTCAGGGAGGGGCGGCCATCTGCTGCGACCGGTTGGGGTGAGAGAAGGAAGACATGATAAAAGCCAGTTCATAGGAGATGTTTTCATCAACTTACGAGGTTACTCATCTTTTAAATAACTTCTCATTGATAAATTGGTCTTCGTGGCTGATATTTATATTTAAAAAAACTAAACAAAGTGGTAGCCTACATACTGACCGGCCACTTTATTAGGTGCACATGTTCAGTCACATCATGCTTTTAGTCATGCAGACATGGTCAAGACGACCTACTGAAGTTCAAACAGAGCATCAGACTTGGGAAGAAAGATTACAAGAAAGTGACTGTGAATGTGGCGTGCTTGTTGGTGCCAGATGGGCTGGTCTTGAATATTTCAGAAGCTGTTAATCTACTGGGATCTACTCTAGGATTTACAGATAAAACTCTTTAAAAAAAGGAGAAGATGTCTAGTGAATGTCAGTTATCTGGGAGAAAATGCCATGTTGATGCCAGAGGTCAGAGAAGAATTGCCAGACTGCTTTGAACTTACTGGAAGACAGCATTAGGTAAAATAATCAGTCATTATAACCGAGGTATGAAGGAGATGTGTAGGTATGGCAAGTCTCAGTTTCTACTGTGACACTTAGGTTGGGAATTTATGATGAACAGCAAGAAACTGTGGAGCCATCCTGCCTTGTATAAGCAGGTTGCTGGTGTGTTGGGAATTTTTTTAAGCACACTTTGGGCCCCTACTCTAATGGCATCCTCAGTCAACAGATCTCAATCCAACAGAGGCTCCTTTGCGATGTGATGGAATGGAGATCGTCAAAATGGTCCGAGGAATGTTTCCAGCATCCCGTTGAAGTTGAATCTGCTAAGAAGAAGTGCCTAATGAGTGTAGAGTGAATTTCTGTGTCAAAATGTCAACGCTTTTTTCCAAATCCATACTTTGAAACCTTGATAACACCTTTCTCTGATGAGTTAAGTGTGCTCCCTCGCACATAAGGAATACATAATGGTTTCAGGAAAGCGTGTAACCTCAAACAGCTGAGAGAAAGTGCTCTCTTATCTTGCCTCCACTCTTTTCCGGTATCCCCAGCCCTCCCAGAAGCAGGATGGGTGGGGTTTGTGCTCTTGGTACGCATAATTCTTTGAAAAAAAGTGTTTCATTTGCAAATACAGACTTTTTTTAATAGCTCACTCTGAAGTAACTTGTTCACACCATAGGTGCGGTTTCACTTTGACACCCTACAGCACCACTACCAAACTTCTCTACCTTCCACATACACTCCCAAGACTTTTCTCACAAATAAGTGAGATGGCTTGCCATCTGTTCATTTCTTGTGTAGAAAAAACTCAATTTTCAAGTAGAGAACTGAGTCACACAGAAAAATACAATTTTTCTTGTACTTTCAAACCTAATGACAAATTTCTGCCACCTGCACCCGCTCCGTCAGTCAAAGCAATGTCAGCGGAAATCTGTCTCGGTGCATTCGTCACATATTCATCCACTTCCACTTAAACACCTCTACAGATATACTATTATTTGTATTCTCATGTGTAAGACAAGGGTGCAGTAACCTTTCCTTTGAGTGTTATCGAATGTGCAACTTCAATATTTGCACACGCTGTTGTTCTCTAATAATGGAGTAAAACGTCACACAAGCGAACATTAAAATCTAATGCTCTCGCTTCGACTTCTCGGGATCCCCGCTGCGAAGTGCGGTCGCCGCCGATTCCCTTGGGGTGTATCTCATTTGCTAACTGTGGCTTCCTGTCCTCTCATTTCCCTCATCTCATCAGAGAGAACTGCAGGCAAATTGTTTACAAATCACACAACTCACTTCCACTTTAACCCTTAGTTAGAAGTGCAATAGGGGTCCATAACTCTTTTGGCGGACACTCCCATAGGGCTTAAAATCTGGGACTCTTCGCCACTTGCTCTTAGAACTGAAGAAGCTTCTCGGATGAGAGGTGAGACGTCTTCAAGAAACTTAAAGAAGTCCAGAGGCTTTTCTTTCCCAGCTCCTTAGAGAAAGAAATAAAACCAAAATGGAAATTTACAAAATGAACGCCGCGCATCCAGGCAATAACTCCAGTAAATTCTGCTTGACATCATACAAACAGAAATTCTGCACTTATCACGATCTCTGTCAGTTATTTTTTTCCTAATATCTGGGTCCTGACACGCGTGTGATGCTCGCTGAAAATGTATTTTAGTATTGTCTAATCTTTTTTCCTCTTCTTCTTCTTCTTCTTCCCCACAGTGTGACAGAAAACAGTTGTGAACTTGACAGACAGCCTGCAATATTTTACCGGTTATTTAATACCACACCAAAAGGAAAACATAGAGAGGTGCGAGTTAGGAATTGATATGTGGCAATTGTGTTTCAAAATTCAATCACTTTTCTCCAAAAATGGAAGCGGTCTCCTGTGGCCAGTGAGAGGAAAATGGGCTGGAGGCCTATTTACTGAGCCATAATCCTATCAATAATGAAGTAGCGTTGACATCTTAGTGAACACGCCCGACTCTCTCTGCTTTTGGATGAGAGCTTTTTTGCGTTTAGGGTTCAGAAGTTGGACCTTCTCTCCAACTCTTCCTCTCTCTTTATTTTTTTTAAATATTTCCCCCTCAAAGATCCTCAGTGTCTGTTTGTCAGATTTCTGGAAGGGAATCATCCACCATGCCTCATTAGGGCAGAAAAACTGCCAGATTTTCATTACAGTTTAAAAAAAAAAAAAAAAAACAACTTCCGCACCTGACTTGATTGATTAAGGCGCTTTCAATCTAAGAAACGGCTTTAATCAGAGAAATCAGCTGCTGCAGTGTTTCCTTAGAAGGAAAATTGCACACTTTTGATGAGAGCTTTAAGCAGAATGAATCTGGGCTTTCTCTTTGTAGAGAAATTCAAACAACAAAGAAGGACGGAGGAAATTGCGAGGAAATGTTCAGGAAAGAACAGAAGTGTATCTGCCGGGATTAACATTAATATGCCATAGCACTTTATTCCCCCTTTAAATTTAAATCAGATTTGTGCAAGTTTTATATGTACACGGATCACCTTTTCTTTCTAAACTGCCACTGTGAAGAAGCACTCATCAAAAGGCTTAGTCAAAGGAACACACACACTCCAGTGACTTAGTTCACCCTCCACACTGCCTCTTTGAAATGTGCCACTGTGCAGCCGAACAAAGGTAATAATGTCTCTTTTCTGCTGGTATCTGGGTCGAATGAGATCAATCAGTCTTTGGGCAAAGAATCAGCATGTGCCATTGCTCTTTTGTCACCAGTGTCGAGACGTAGGTGGAAGCAGGGATGAGCCTGATGTAAATCAAAAGATTTTCAGTTCAGCCAAACAGACAAGGTTCAGACACTATCAGCCCTGGCCATCAGCGACCCTCAGTCCCTGAACAATGAATCATTATGGGGCTCAGAGAGGCCTTAATAGACTGACTGACAGATGAACTTGGAAAGATGTCTGTGTTTTTGTGCGCAGAATAAAGGCAAACTGCGGCATTATTTGACAAACGGGTAGCGAGCGGTGAATCGTAGATTTGATTTTCTCTGTGTGACAGAATAAAGGTGACACGGGTTGAGTTTAAAAATAAAACGCAGGCTTTTATTTTACGTATGGATCTAAACGGAGTCTGCAACTTCAAGGTGAATGTGAAACAAATGGGTAAGTGTACTTTTGTGCAGTTACTTAGGTTTAGATCCGGTTCATTTGTTTTTGTTTTTAAAACTATATTCAGGACAAATCAATAGATAAAGATGTTTAAAGAAAGAAATATATCTGTGAAGGTTCTGAGTCATCCAGGGCATCGTTGTCTAAGGAGCTTGGAAAGAAAAGTGTCTGGTCTTCTTTAGGTTTCTTGAATTTTAAGATTTAAGATTTTAAGCCCTATGGGAGTGTCCCCGAAGACGGTCATGAACCCTTAGTTAGAAGTGCAATAGGGGGTCCATAACTCTTTTGGCGGACACTCCCATAGGGCTTAAAATCTGGGACTCTTCGCCACTTGCTCTTAGAACTGAAGAAGCTTCTCGGATGAGAGGTGAGACGTCTTCAAGAAACTTAAAGAAGTCCAGAGGCTTTTCTTTCCCAGCTCCTTAGAGAAAGAAATAAAACCAAAATTATAAAAAAAATAAATAAATGAAACACTGCTACAGCAGTACCTGCTGTAATAAGGCTGCTTATCTCTATTTACACAGATCACCATGCTTGTTGTTGCAAAATGATGTGCAAATTCTTACAAAGTCAGAATTTAACTTTCAGGTTCTTGAAAAGTTCAAAATGCTGCTGGGTCTTTGCTCTGGCCGGGCTCGTTAGAGTTGGACCAGCTCTGCAGTGATGAGGGCTCAGGCACTGCACTGACTGTGATTATGAGTACTGGGATTGCATTTGGACTGAATGTAAGTATAAGTAGGTAAGTAAAACTTTATTTATATAGTACCTGTCTAGATAAAAGATCACAAAGTGCTTCACACAAGGATAACAAAGCATAAAACAAAACAGACAACAGTTAACAAAATGCAATTCTAAAAAGATGTGTTTTTAGTTGTTTTTTGAAAGAAGCTATTGAGTCCAGAGATCTTATGTTGAGTGGGAGAGAGTTCCACAGTCTGGGAGCCACAGTGGCAAAAGCTCCCTTAGTTCTCAGCTTTGTATGATGAATGACAAGTAGACCCTGGTCACATGACCTAAGAGACCTGCTAGGAACATAAGGCTGTAAAAGTTCAATGATGTAGGCTGGAGCTTGAACATGAAGAGCTCTATATGTCAGTGCAAGAATCTTGAAGTGGACTCCAGTGCAGCTCAATGCTAAATACTCAAGCACATGAATGAGCTAGAATCTTTTGGATCTATTAACCAGCAGTTATTGAAACAAGGACCTTTGAAGTTGTCACAATGGAATCTAAAAACTTTCATGATCAATTTCCATTGCAGAGCTTGAAGTTTGTTGCAATTTCTTTGCGGGACTATTGGTATTGGAGACTACGAGGAAAGACAGAGATCTTGGATCTTAACAGTCACAGTCAATCTAACAAAGAAGTGACAGGAAAAGTCAACTAACTTTTTGCCTTTAAGTTATAGGAAGTCATCTGCTGTCTTTGCAACTCTGAAGCACACTTCAGGGTCCGTGCAATCACAATCTGCTTCGCAGGGATAAATAAATGGGTCTGTGATCGATTTTGGATTTTCTTATTCTGTTTTCACAGACTCGAGCTCACCTCGAAGCTCTAACTGCAAGTCTGGTTTCGCGCAGTGTGGCTAATTTGCAACATGCTCATTTGAATGTTTTTCAGCTGCCTGTAGATTTGCAACGACATAAGGACACGCAGCTCAGCCCAGAGTGACTGCAAACTTTAAAAAAGAGAGATCTATTGATCAGACTCAGAGGATTTTCTTCAAATTCACTGGCGATGTTGGTGGATGTGACTTTATTTTTCAGTTCCATTAGTTCTTGCAGTAGATGCTTTGTGTCAACACTCAGTTCATTGTGCCATTCTGATGCTCTCGCTGTTTACAGCTGCTGGGAGTGAGGCAGAGTTTACCACCTCCAGATGAAACAGACATAGAGACACATCGAAATCAATGTTTGATGAGGAGGATGGCACCTTTGAGGGGGATTCCTGGTCCAGCTGGAGGCGGTCTAGTGACTGTTCCAGACTAAAGCTACTGGTTAGGCCAGATGTTTACAGTTGTGCTTGCTATTTCTGCAGTATTTCAGAAAACACTTGACTGTCGTATTTTTGATATATGCTTATTGATTATAAACAACGTAATATAAGTGTGGGGTTAAACGAAGCCTGCGTTTTAATGGTAGCTTAGTCATTCACACCAGACCATTGTCACACCCAGTTGCGATGGCAAAGTTTGCAAATGTAGGCTCAAAAGAGGCTAACTGAGGTTTGTGGGAATTCACTGGGCTGGAAATCCTTTGTTTGCTTGTTGATTTGTTGTCATTTGTTGGGTGTTCATGCAGTGAAGTTAACACAGCTGCCTCAAGGAAAGCCCTAAAAATGTAAATTTATCAAGATGATCATCCTGTGAGTGTGGGAAAAAAACCAGGGAAAACTTCCAGGCTGTGAGGAGGAAATCTGGGCTGCTGTTACAACAGAATCGTTTTTTTTTTTTTTTTCTTAATGTAAAAACTCCAAATTAATTTTATTAATGCTGAATGGTGTTTGCTTCTGTTTTGCATCTTTCTGGCACACTGAGCAGTAATTCTCCCTCAGATACACAACTGCCTCTCTCTCTCGCCGCCCCAGTTAATCATAAGGGGCAGTTCATCCAAACATGCATTATCAGTTCAGTAGTATCTCTTCATGTGCAGTGTTTTGGTTTTATTTGTCAAGGTTTATAGACATCTGTCCCTGGGATTTCAGCTTCCATCCTAAACCAGCGGGGATTCATGAAATCTTCATTGTGCTGCTCACACCACCGAAAAAGCATTTAAATTTTTTAAGAGCGCCACACAATGGAGTTCAACAGAAAATACCCCACAAGCCAGCGTTTCTCTGTCTTTATTATGAAACTTTGACAGTGTGCTTACTTTCTCAGGTAAAAACGACTTTATTATCTGTAAATACAAAGAAGCGTATCAATTAAACTCAACTTTATTGACATGGACGGGAAGAGTTCGAGACAGATGTCTTGAAATCTCCAAGTAAAACCAAAGCTGGAGTAGGAGGAGAACTCCCACACAGCACTCTGAGGGTTCTTGATGAAACACATGATGTGGAAGCTAAAAATCAGGTGAGCGGAAGCAGTGAAATCAAAAGTTGCCTCGTAATTATGTGTGTTTATCGGCTAGAAAGTCTCTCTAAATACCTTTCAGAAGAAATCGTACCACTTGGAAATTGATCCCCGAAAAAGTGCAGTAAAGTCTGTGTTCCCGATGGGCATGAAATAATTTAAGCCTGGCTTTTACCTGATATTTAGATCTATAATGTGACTATCAAAACTGGATTGGGCAGCTTCCATCGAAAGCAGTAACCATTTGAATATGGGTTTATTAATCAACAGTGATGCTGGCTGAGAAATAAACAGTGAGCTTAGCATCTGAAGAGGCAAAATAAATATTTTGTAGGTCAAGACTTCTTTGAAAAGATCAACTGCATGGCATATATTAAGCAAATTAGATAAAATTAAATAAATGACACCATAATCACCCTTAAAAGTCAGAATCAAACAAAGTGCTTCAAGCTTTGTGAGGTTTTAACAGAAGAATATAATAATAACAATAATAATACCTTTACTTGTGTAGCACACAGGGTTACAGAGTGCTTTACAGTTTGAATAGAAGTCACATTAAAGATACGTATACATGTTCCAACATATATAAACATAATCGAGCACAGGGCCACGCATTCATTCCCATATACACACACCACACACGCCCAAAATTAAAGGACAACCAACCAATAAAAATGTGTTTTAGGCAACAGAATTAGCCGACCTGATAGGCTGAGGAAGGCTGTTTCAAAGTTTGGGTGCTAAAAGTTCAAAAACACTGGTCGCCTCTGGTTTTGAAGTAAGAGCCTGGAACAATTAGGAGACCTTGATCTGAGAAGTCAGCTGTGGGGATACGGTCCAGCAGCCCCGTTATATGAACAGGGGCCTTTCCATGTAGACTACCTAGACAGGCTATGGAGGACTCAAAGATTCACGTGAAAACAGAGTTCTACTAATTAAGAATGGAGATAATTAAAGTGTGTACTAAAGGTTCCAGATGTTTGGATGACAGTAAAGGTTTGACTTTTGCACATTTCTGAGATGAAGGAAACAAGACTGAGGGAGCTTAGAGATGTGAGGTTCAAGCTTCAGTTACCAAGGTGATAGATCAGGGGTGGGCAACTCCAGGCCTCGAGGGCCGGTGTCCTGCAGGTTTTAGATGTGTTCTTGATCCAACACAGCTGATTCAAATGGCTAAATTACCTCCTCAACATGTCCTGAAGTTCTCCAGAGGCCTGGTAACGAACTGATCATGTGATTCAGGTGTGTTGACCCAAGGTGATATCTAAAACCTGCAGGACACCGGCCCTCGAGGCCTAGAGTTGCCCACCCCTGTGATAGATGATACCAGAGTTCTTAGCAGATGATGTGATATTAACGACCTACTGATAGAACTCCTTAGAGAAAGTTTTGGGGCCAAACACTAGAAAGTCAGCTTTACTAGAACTGAGATGGAGGAAAATTTGAATGCATCCAATTAGTAATGGCAGAGAAGCAAAATGAGTTGGACTACGCAACGCTTTGTCACACAGTGATAGCCAAATGCTTAGAAGCAGCAACTTACAACTCAGCACAAACGCAGAGGACAGAACTCCGAACAAGGAGATTTTATCAACACGCTATGTCCCACCAGGAACGTTGTGTAATTTTGATGATACTGATCTGTGCAGATCAAGGAGCTTGGAGAACTTTTCAAAAACAGACAGGAAATACCATTACAAACTTCTGCATACTTGCATCATCAGTTTAGGAACGACAGATCTATGAACCACACAATAGCAAATCTTTTTTTTTTGCGACCGTGGATTTTCACTCACCTGTGAAAATCCTTTGTTTGCTTGTCTATTTGTTGCTTTTGTTGATGCACCACAGGTCCAAATGCTCGACTTTCAGTAGAAAGCAATAAAGAAAATGTAAATTTATCATGACGATTATTCTGTGCAGGAGTGTGGAAAAAATTGGGAAGAATTCCAGGCTGCGAGCAGGAAATTGGGGACTACCACTTTCACAACAGAATCGTTTTTTTTTCTTAATGTAAAAACTCCAAATTAATTTTCTTAATGCTGAATGGTGTTTGCTTCTGTTTTGCATCTTTCTGCCACAGTGAGCAGTAATTCTCCCTCAGATACACAACTGCCTCCCCCCCAAGCTAATCATAAGGGGCAGTTCATGCAAACAAGCATTATTAGTTCAGTAGTATCTCTTCATGCGCAGTGTTTTGGTTTTATTTGTCAAGGTTTATAGACATCTGTCCCTGGGATTTCAGCTTCCATCCTAAACCAGCAGGGATTCATGAAATCTTCATTGTGCTGCTCACGCCCCAAGTCATTTAAACATTTTAAGAGCAACATACAATGCAGTTCAACAGAAAATCCCCACAAAACAATGTTAGTCTGTCTTTGTTTTTAGTTTTTCATTCATTTTTTCAGGTAAAAATAACTTTATTATCAGTAGATTAAAGAAAATATATCAATTTGTTCTATTGTATTGGTGTGGAAAGGAAACTTTCTGACAGATATCTTGAAATCTTCACCCCACTGTGTTAAAATCCTGAGATATGAAGAGAACTCTGTTACCAAGATTGTCAATATCTTAAAATCGCCTCCACCGACAACAGAGATTTAATCATTTTTACCTGTTTTTCGGCAGCTGCTTGGAAGCCTGCGGTTCAGATAAATGAGCTCCCACTATAACAACCCTCAACTTTGTCAGTGGGAAAAGGTCTCTAAGTGGGAGCTTAGTCACCATCACAGTCTTACCTCACCTCAGCCATTTAGCACACAGCATACACCCACTATTGCTAGTGGCGTGACAGGCCATCAATACAAACAGACATGTACTAATGTCAGCGGGGAACGCTACAGGGCTTCCAGCAAACAATATGTGCTTTTAACAAAGTCAAGAAGTGCTGCATATGTTTTTTGTTTTGTATTGTTGAATCCTTTTTTTTCCGTCCTGGAACAATCGATAGATGCAGCGTGTCTCCTAAAAGCACTGGTGGAAATGTTAAAATTATGTGGGAGATGCTTTTTTAATCAACAGTGTCAGCAAATGCAGTTGCGTCTTGAAACTAATGCAAGCATATATCAGAAAAAGCAAGAAACTTCCATTAAAAAGTCAACTACAAAAGCCCTCGGGAATTACTGAGCAGTGGACAGATCGCCTGTCACCATGTAACAGCTATGGCTTCTCCCAAACCCACTTTATAAAGACTGAACAAACACTGTGCTGCTTACCCAGGCCAAACCATTGTGTACTTGTATTTGTTGCAGAGACTCCACTAAGAAATCCGCTTTTTCCTTCAGCAGTCTCATTTGGTGCACATCAGATATCCTCTCCTCTTTCACTTGGGTAAACAATGGCAGGGAGATGGAGACGGTGACTCAGTCCCAGGTGGATGGTGCAAGTCAGTGCCATATGAAAGTTTAATCAAAGGAGCAGTAGGCAGTAGTAAGTCTCTCAGGAGAGAGGCACAGAGCCACCAACCAGGAAGCCTTGGCAAGAGCTCTCATATCAAATTTAAAAGTCATTAGGATTGCTAATAACAAGCACTGGCCAAAGCCATGAGCCTTGCTTGTGAGAACACAGCAAATGAAATGCTCCTCCTCATCTAAGGTCCCACAGGAGAGGCCAGAGAGAGGCCAGACCTCGCAGAGATTTCCATAAGCATTTTTAATAAAATCTGGCATAATGAAAGATAAACAGCTGGGAGGCAGGATGGTACGATATTTATTAACCGTGGACTTCTTGCCTCCTTCCCCAGGTATCTCTTCTCTCTCGCTGGACCCTTGTTTCAATACAGACTGCAAAGTGTTTAATCTAAAGCAATAAGTTCAGTCATAAAAATTAAAACCGGTGAACAAAGGTGTCTCTTTTTGAAACAGGATATTTGTTATGAAACTACATTAGTGATTTAGTGAATCTTTGTGACACAGTAGCCTCTGAGAAGCAAAGACAGGTTGTTAGGGAGGATGCAAGAATGACTGAGCTGAGCTGCAAGAAGGCCACGACTGACCTTGCGCTGTTTGCCCAGTTTATCGACCTCCCTCGTCGCAGATTGTATGATTGCTGCAACCAAGAGGGTACGAAACGCACGGTGCAGTTTACCACCCGTGTGCCACAAATGAGGGTATGGCAAGACAAATGGCCAATTTGGTAGCAGTGAAATATCCACCCTGTCACCTGGTGTAGGAGGAGAACTCCCACGTAGCAATTCTATGAGGGTTCTTGATGTGGAAACACATGATGAGGAAGGTAACAATCAGGTGAGTGGAAGCAGTGAAATCAAAAGTTGTCTCACAATTATATGTTTTTATCAGCTGGAAAGTTTCTCTAAATGTCTTTCAGGAGTAACTGAAAGTGCAGTAAAACCTACATGTGTTACAGGCATGAAATACTATAGAGTAAACGGCCCTGGATTTCAACTTATGTTTCGATATCTAATGTGGGCAACTGTGACTGAAACAAGTAACAATTTGAATTTAAGTACATTAATCAACAGAGATGCTGCTTAAGAAATAAGCAGCTTATTTCCTATTGCATCAGATATACGAAGCATGTAAGATACAATAAAATAAATTTGACCTAAAGATCTAAAAAGTCAGGATCAAACGAGATCAAGCTTTGTGAGGTTTTAGCTGAAAAATAAAATCAAAACATGAAAACATGAAGGACTCTGATCAAGGAGATTTTATCAACACACTTGCTATGTCCCAACAGGAACATTGTGTAATTTTGATTATATTAATCTGTGCAGATGAAGATACTCTGAGAACAGACCGGAAATTCTATTACAAACTTCCACATACTTGCATAATCGATTTGGGAGACATTGCTGTGCGATGCTGGAATTTTGTTTTGTTTTGTAATTTAAGACACGTTCTGTTGCTGTACATCAACTTCTTCAAGTACGTGCATTTTCAGATGACCTTATGCATACTTTAAAGCTAACCATGATGAGTTGCTATTTACCATTACCTTCCAGTGAGCACATAGCAGTCAGGCCATTCCCCTTTAAACTCCTGCAAAATACGGTTCACTGAATATTGTCCCTTTTTCTGACTATTTTCTGTAAACCATACAAATGTTTGTGTGGGGCAAATCCCAGCAGATCATGAGTTCGTGAAATACTCAGACCAGCCCAAATGGCGCCAACAACATGCCTTAAATCAACTTAAATTCTTCCCCATCCGAATGTTCAGTTTGAACTTCAGCAGATTGTCTAGACTGGGTCTACAGGTCTAAATGCACTGGGCTGCTACCATGTTATTGCCTGATAACCAGCTGCAAGTTTTGCTACAGTATTTTAACGTTCCTCCCTCCATGCACATAATCTTCCCTCACAGTGCATTATTTCTATAACTATTTCAGTTAACTAAGTATTTTGGCATAATGGGTAAATTGCCTTGTTTACAATATATTAAACCTAGTCTCTATCCGGTCGTTATGTCTGACGTCACTAGCAGTGTCTGGGCCTAAACTCCACTGCAAGTCCATATATCAAACGATCACTATGGCATTACTGAGAGTTGAAAAACTGTCTGAAGTCTTTCATCTTTAATAAAATGATCAGCGTTCTGCTCTACCAGGTGTAACAATTGAGTTTAACATCCAGGCATGCATGAAAACGGAATTTATGACATTTAACGGAGTTAGAAGTTAGCAGGAAGTTAGCTCGCTAGCTTCTATCTAAATACAATATAGCATGTCCTGACTGCGGGGTTTTGGAAACAAATTCAAATGTACAGCTCTGTTATCACTTCCAACATAAATGAAGACAGAAAACTAAACAGCAGTGACGTTTGTAGGGTTACTGAAGTTTGGCTAGCTGTAGCTAATGATGTGCTACGTGACCGCTAGCGGCACAGCTATGTTAGCATAATATAAACAAGCTAACCTTTTTTCCACTCGATAAAAGTTAACGTGAGTGTTCTCGGTGGTCAGGAACAAATGTAATCGCACGGCAGGATGCTGTAAAAGGACCAAACTTCAGCCAGGAGAACAACTGAGATAATCCATCCACAATACGAGGTTAGTCATTCATATACTGCTGCATGGGCTGGGCTGTAGTTACATCCTAAGGTTTTGAAAACTGAGCTTAAATAAATGATTAGCGAGGGAGGTCAACAGTGATCACTGACTGTTTTAGGAGCTTTTTGAGATTAAATAGAAGAAAATACAAAACATTAAACATGTTAACAACACAAAAGCCATATTAAACGCAGACTACTTTAGGCCCGGAAGTAGGATTTGTCACGTCATATCTTAACGACCGGATAGCCCCATCTCACTTGTTCCCCAATTAAACCTTTTATCTTATGCATTTACCACAACAATATAATAATAATTACTCATTACATGCAAAAATGATAGCATGGCAAAATCACACACATAAGAGAAAAGTTGTCACAGCCACGTAAAAGGAACTGAAATCACACTAACTAAACGCCCAGTGCTGAAATTCTCCTTATAAGCAGCTGCGCTGTGTCAAGTGGGCTTCTGTCAACAGAGCACAAGAAAAATGGGCAATTGCAGAATCACCGTGACGATGGCAGTTGTGTGGGTGAGGGGCTTGATGGAAGCAGGTTGAGTGTGAAGTGATGGATGATGCAATTGTGAATTCACCTCATTAGTTAAATAGTCCCCTGCTTCCTGTGTGATATTTAACAGTGAATTCAAATGTTAGCAGGAGTATACACACCATGAATGAAGACATAAAAAAAAAAACCCACAAAAAAGACCCACCATTAGTCTTCACTTTAAAGCCATCACCTGATTTACGCGAGCAGTCTAAGAACAAAATAAAAACACAGTGTTTACAATTCCCTGTGGAGAGTTAACATACATACTTAATGATAAGGCCCATTTAACAGGTGCACCGAGGGAGGTTTCCATAAAATTACCCATAATGCTTGCTTGATTAGTCTATATGTTGTGTCCTACAGGGCTCCTTGAATTTTTCCCCCCACTCACATAAATGAAAGCTTTGGCTGTTTTGAAATCCATCACATTTGTTTAAGGATAGCTGACAGGAAAGAAGAGCAACACCGTAATTTAACTTGGGAACTTCCATTTGAATTTGAATAACTATATACTGTGAACCAGTGCAGTTTTTAAGCCCCAAATCTTAAACCATACCATGTACTCCCAATTAGAGTTCACCTGTAGTTAACCTGACAGGACCTAAGGGACTTAACTGCTATGTAACACCAAACTGTAACCGACACATTATTATTCTGAGTTTTCACCTCCTACACTTGTGAAGTCGCACACAGTCATTCCAATTAGCCTATCTCAAACATATATATAAAAAAAGAAAAGATCAGATATGATTTTTTTCTGATGGCAAATTTTATAATACGTTATTTTGACGAGAACCCTAAAAATGTTCAGCCTCATTAATTTAGGTTTAAAAGAAAATTACACAAAAAGTCTAAACTGTATGCAACATACTGATAAATGAACCCAATCACAGTTCAATCACTGTTTCACTTGGAAACAAGTGAACAAGTTAAGTGAAACAGCAGATTTTGATTTACTTTTACTCTTTTCACTGATACATGTACTTTTAGTCATAACTTGGTCATCTGAATTCTTTTAGTTTGAGTAAAATAAATCTCCAAAGATCGTCTTAGACTGAATCTGAAGTTGGTTTGTTGACTAAAATATAAAGCGTAAAAGTTGTGTTTTTACTGGTGAGAGCTGCTCAAAACTGTTTACAAGGTGTCTTATTTCCCTTGACATCAAATGTGAAATATGTCCATATTCTTCTCTTCTTCCCAAGTGTCTACAATTTGTTACTTTTTAATGAGAAAGGGAGAAGTTGTACTGTTTCGTGGGGGGAAATCAAACGTGTGCATCTAATCTTACTGCACAAGGAGATTAGTTCTGATTCTACACAATGTAATTAGTTCTCATTGGAACTTGTCTTTCATTTGTATTCATTGAAGAACACGTCAAGTTTTTGTCCTCATGCATTCCTTTTTTATTTAGTTACTGTATTGTTTTTATCAGAATAAAAGGACAGTGACAGCAGTTACCGTAACCCCTAACCCAATCAGACACTGATTAAATCTGCCATCATTACTGCTACAATCATACTGGGAAAACAGTGGTTGGAGACTGAAGCACAACCAAAATCTCTGTGTCGAATAAACTTGTAATCATGGGAACTATGAAGTAACTGCTTTGAAGACAGGCAGCGGATCTGCAACCACTCGCAGCCATCTTCCAAGTAACTGTGGTGCATCAAGACAACAATGAAAGGGTAACGAGACAGAGTCAGTCTGTTATCAGTTGGTGATTGAATGGAATCAAGTTTGCAATTACATGCCAGCTGTTTGTGATAATATGTTGCCTTCTGTTGCAAATCTATTGTATCTACATACACAGAAAGTGGGAGTCTAACCACAGCCTCATAGATCTGAAGCAGAAATTCAGAAATATGTCCACAAGCAGTGACGCAGTTGCTGTAGGACAGTGATTTAACTGCAAAATGACTTACGTGCTCAGAGTGAAACTGAGAGTGTATCTTGTAAGGTAGGCTTACACCATGATTGACAAGTTAGTTAAGTTACGAGTCAGTTTATCAGTCAAAGCTAAACGTCATCATCGGTCTGATGAAGAGCAGCTGTGCTTGAAAAATCACATTTTTCATAGTGCAATAAAGCTGGAGCCCTGCAGTGTGAGAACGGTTGATATTTTAAAATAACATTTAACAGCTGCTGCTGGTCTGGGTTTGCACAGCACCTGCCCCCATCCTGATGTGGATGATATGTATATTTTATAGGTTTTTATTTCATTTTGGCTCATTTGAATGTACTCAAATGCAAAATTAGCAATAATTTAGTTAGCAATAGCCTTAAATCTTTAACTCATTTGTGCTAAACAAAAAAGCCACTGTTTTCGCCGCACACAAACACATTCCTCCTCTTCCAAAAAACCAGAACAATTTCAGTTTATTGCCTTCTGCTCATCCTTCATATCCAGGCATCCGATCCACTTAGCCACAAAGTTAATTCTAATTCCTCAGTCCCATAGCGAGGGTAAGAGTCCCACCTTGCACGGTAGAGCTCAGAGATAATATCACAGGTGGCTCAAGCAGCAGGGGAGCCCCAAATCTCTATTATCAGCCTGAGGGGAAAGGCAGTGAAAGGAGGAGGCAGAGGAGACTGCAATATGGTGAGTTTAGTTTCACCTGGCCTCACAGTTTGACCTCTGGACCATGTGTCAACTCCTCCAGAAGAGCTTAAAAATAATTAAGGAGCAAAAGTCTTCTGAATGGGAAGTAGTTTCAGATAATGACATGCATGCTAAGTGCTCAAAAGTGTATTACACACATTTAATCCAAAAAGGGATGCAAAAACTTGTTAAACATCATGCAGAATGGAAGAGCTGACACAAGCTGATTATTGACATCGGTGATGTAACTGATGTGTACAAATGGGAACTTTTGATGGAATTTAAAACAAGAATACAAAAAAAATTGTATGTGAGATACAAAAAGCTTGAATGTGCTACAGCAATTCCTGCAGAAGATATTCTCTCATTTGTGGTTCTGACGATGATGCTGCAGAGTGCCGTCTAACTGCTCTGAATCTCCCGTAGATGTTTAAATGGGTTGAAACCTGGCAACTATAAAAGGTCAAAGCAGTTTAATCTCACCCGTCTTGCTTTATGGATGACATTGTCATCCTAAAAGAAACCACTCCCATTAGCGTATCAACGTTATTGGATAAAGGACTCAGAATCAGAACTCTGTATTGATTCATAATGACCCTTACAGAATAAGTGGACACAAACCGTGTCAGCGAAATGCTTCACAAAGCACAACAACATTCATTTCGGGTTTTTTTTACATTTTTTACCTTTCTACATATTAATAAAAAATGTAAATCTTCCTTCAACATAAATAAGAGGTTTTCTAAAATGTACCTGACCAAAAATAAAATAAAATCTACAACTTTACAACATCGCCTTTGAAACCAAACATACAGTAATCTTTGTGTAAATATGATTTTTGGCTGTATGCCCCACAGAGTACAAGCAACCATACTTTATAATACATATAATCGTCATTTAGAAAAAGCTGCACTCATATCCTAAGACTAACAATAATGCAAGAGAAACTTTATCTTATCCAATTCATGCTTGTAGGAGGGGCTGGAGCCTATCCCATCTGATTTGAGGTAAGGGGCCGTACACTCTGGTCACTTATTGCAGATAATATAATTAGATATTTTATAATTTGAACATTTACATAGACATTTTATGTGCACAAAGATCCAAAAACTATTATGGTTTTCACACATTACAAAAGCAAAACTTGAATAATTGTTCTTTTTACTTTTAAACCAAACCAGAGGACAAGTCTGAACTAATAATAGAGTTGTGACATGGTGAATAGATGAGTGCTTATATAAAGCTTTTCTACTCTATTTGAGCACTCAAAGCTTTTTTTTACTACAAGCCTTATTTACCCATTGACACACACATGCATTCATAAAAGTGTTTTTTTCCCTATGCTTTTCAAGGACATTAAACCTAACATTCATAATGGCATCTGGTGGCATACATTAAACATCTTGTCGCAGCTGACAGACTCCTAAACCGCTTTACTTGCAATATTAAACATATTTAAATATGAAATTTGCTCCTGTTTACAAGATGTTCTCCTAAATCAGAGGTCTTGAACCTGAGGCTCTGTGCAGCTCGTTTGCCTATCTCCAGTAGCTCCCTGTGGTTTTGACATTAAAGTATAAAAGATAAGCAATGTTTTGTTTTGAAAAAGTGGCCTTTTTCTGTTTTTACTTTGACTATTTATTAATTTTTATTCAGATCAGAGAAGCTTTATTAATCCCAGAGGGAAATGGAGTTGTCATAGCAACATACATACAACAGATAACAGAGCAGATGTGTAAAACAAATGCGTAGAAAGAGAGAAATAAATGCAATTTATAAAAGGACAAATGTTTGTGGGATATTAACAGGTAAAAGATGCTGGTATGCGTGCAAATATACGTTGCGGCTTGCAAAGTGACGTCGTGCAGTGAGGTGTGTGTAGGTTTGACTCCAGCAGATGAATCTAGTTGCTAAATCTGTGTGCGACCTTAAAAAAGTGCCATCTTGTGATATCACTGTATTGTCATGGCATGCATTTATGTTATCTGGCATGCACGACAACGCTGACCCAAGCATGCCTGACAGTGACAGCAGTGAGTCAGCCACCATGTCCACCTACGACTACGATCCATGGTCGTGGTGTTTAGGTTACAAGAGGTTAGACCTCCAACAAAACACAAAGCTTTGCAAGAAAACTGTTCCTGCTGCATCATTGAGTATAACCAGGCTATGAAGGCACCCACAGAAGGAATACTGGGGGGGGCACAAAAGCTAATAAATGGAGCACTTGCTAGTTGTACGCCATATTAGAGGAATTGCAGAGCAGGGGTGGAAATTAAATAGCCTGGCATAAATGAGAGCAGCTCACTGGAAAAGGAGGATGAATATTGGCATATTTAATTGAAATACTTTGAGTTAGGTATGAGTGATATAGCCTCAAAATTGTATCAAAGTGTCCTTTATATAAATGTACTTTGTGTATAAAGAAAATACAAAATAATAACTGTTTAAGAACAGTTGAAATCGTTTTTAATTGACCATTAAACCCTTTTTGTTTTTTTAGTTTTTGTGGGGCTTTTTGACATGAGCTGGACCCCCAGAGATCCTATAGGGAGGGGGAGTATAAAAATCAATGAAAGCAAACCCAGGAAGCAGGTGAGAGGGACAAAAAGGAAAGAAAGAGCAGAGTGGATGAAAGGAAGCCAAAGAAAGAGAGAGAGAGGAGGGGAAATGTCTCTTTTTTCCCGTTGACCCCCTTCCTCTTCTCCACCGCCCTCCACGCCCCCTTCCCCTCTGGGCAGCCAGGTGGCCAAGGCTGGGCACAGACGGCCCTCCTTCCTTTCTCCATGCTGGCCCTGCTGGCCCTTCCAAACACGAAGCAGCAGTAGTGGGAGGACATCAGCCAGACGTGGTACAAAGAAAGGATCGACGAGCGAGCGTTTGAAGGCGCACTCGCACCTTCCACACAATGCACAAGGAGAACAGAGCACAGCCTGGCGAGCTCAAGGAGGTTTTATACAAAAAAACAAAACAAAACAGATTTTAACTAAATGACAAGCGAGCAACTGTGGGGCATTTCACATGACTAATGAACCGTCTGATTAATTGGGAAGCAATTCTGACCTAAAATTTGAATTAATATTAAATTATTATTGGATTTTTATATGAAACATTATTAATTCATGTCAGATCCTCTTTGGTTAAGAGGTCCTTCATATCCAAATCTCACATAGCGGTCGATAGAAGATGTATTGTCCACTAGAGTCCAACTCAATACTGCTCAAGCAAAAAGTGACAGTTTTGCTGTCTAAGGTTTTTTGGCCGGCGCGTTAAGGAAGAGGATGTTGCTTATCTATGTTTTAGAGACAAGAGGGAGATTAAAAAATAAAGCTGTTTACCGTCTACCTTTACATCAAAAAAATGAAGATAAGTGGCCCAATAATGTGAAAAACAAAAAAAAATCCCATGACACTGTGGGTTGTTTTTCATCTTGTCCTCTGTTTTATTCACCAGCTACATACAACTGAAGGTCAGGTCACATGTTAGACAAAGTCAGTCTAACATGTGACATAAAATCACAGAAGCTATGTGTTACCGATTTTGGATTATTTTCATTTTAAATTGGACAAAACTGGTTAGCCAAAGGACCTAAGTAAAGCAGTCAGATGAAGGAGAACTTACAGCCTCTCGATGAGCAAGCAGGTGAGTTTAGCCATCAATGTTGGAAGTGGCCCACATTAGCGCAGAAATTTGCCCACCGAAGAATTTGAGTTTTCCATACCAGTGCTTAATATCACCACAGCTCTACATTTGGTAATCATACATAATAGAAACTCTGTCGCTGTCTATGTGCAAGTCAGTATCTCTAGCTCCGACCAAACCCACTTACATAACTTCCTATAAATATGAGATTGCTGTGCACTATAAAAATTCAAATCTTACTGGTTTTGACAAATGCACTTAACACCTTTCCTTTCCTTATTTGATCTGACAATCTAGTTATATAACTCTTGGTTATCCTCATTTCTAAGAACTGCATTTCTACGTTTATCAAGAAATTCTGGGTCACCGCTCTCTCGTAAGAATAGTGTAATCAATCCACCACCCACACCCTGCACCAATGACCCCAGGAGTACTGGAAGAGAGGTCTTGGTCAACACAGCTTACTTGGGTTGAAATCATATTTTTCAGCTTTAACAGGGTCCAGTGTACCCAAGGCTACCATCTGTACTTCCGTGGCAGATGTCTCATGTACTCCATCATCTAGGAGTCCTTGGGCCTTTAGGGCCCATGCTGTTTCTGTGTCAGAGTGAACACAGTAGCCCATTGAGCCAGTGTACTATGGACAAATGGAAGGACAAAACTAAGAGGTCATCTGGATGGATTGCGAACAAAGCTTCATTCACGAACACTGTTGATATGCAAAGAAATATAACGATGAATAGAGCGAAAATGAATGTCGGGTTGTTGTTTTGCTGCCATGTTCTGCATAATGTAATGCAGTTACAATGGATTGTGTTTGAAATGTGGACATGAATGGGCTGTGATGTGGACAGTCATTATTGACAAGACAGGAAGGCTAGAAGGGAGCTGCCAATGATGTGGTTCGGCCAGCCTCATCCACAAAGTCCCCAGTAGCAGCGTTTAACCTTTGCGGCCCTTGGCTAATTTGCTGCGACTCGCCCTGCACACAATCTCCCCAATAAAAGCTGCAGTCTGAAGCTGAGAAGAATAGGTTTGCAGGAGAGACACTGTAAGGCAACTCCAACGATCTGAGAAACCACTGTTCAAAAGCAAAAAAACAATTGCAGCCTCGTTGCATCAGTTGGATGTTGAGTCCAAGGGAGCATTGCTGAAAAATTCGTCATCCCCAAACCAACAAGGTCCTCAAAAGTTAAAACCCAAACAATGCTCTATGAAGTGATTGATCTTTGCAGCACAAACACCATTTTTTGAAAAAAGAAAAAGGAGCCATACTCATTGTAATTCAAGAGACAGTGAACTACTGGGTTTCCTCTTCTCTCCATTTAGTGCACTGACTTAGCTAAAACACATTTCACTGGATTAATCTGTTCCGCCTGGAAGGTGAAGATAAAATGTACTTCAGGCCAATATCAGCAGGAAGGACAAGGAGGGAGGGATAATCACATGGAGCAAAACTGTATCAGAGACATTGTAATGATAATTATTTATCGTCTCCTGTCAAGGTCAGGATTCTTTCCTCGAGTTGGGAAAACTTTTGGACCTCATACAGAACCGTCATATTTTCTGCCTGCACACTTTCCCTACTGCTTAATGAGTATCTGAATTGGAAAGGTGCACTGGACAAAGAGACAAAAAAACAACCCAGAACACACAAGGTCAACAGCATGCTTTGTCAACGACCCCAATGAATAAAGGTCTAGATAAAGAACAATGATTAATTGGTTCTGTGCATCGATGAAAGGCAAGGACAAACCAGCAACCTACTAATCAGTGCACAAAGAAAACAAGCTCCCAACCCCTTAAGGATCACTGTTGGTCTTTTCCTACATCTGTCTAGGCACGGACCCACATTTCTCTGTAGTCCTCGCATCATTCAGGACTTTCCCTCCCATTTTATACCCGTCTGAACTTCTCTTCCATGCCTGGAAGGAGTTAGGAGACATTAAAATGATACAAGCTTACAGAGACCTTTTCCAGTCTTGTTTAGGGGTGAGAACGAGCTGGCTTCATTTCCTTTGACAGTCAGCGGGAAACAGAGCGGAGGGAGAAGGAGGAGGAGGAATATTTTTAACCAGTACTGCTACCGATGAATCACCTCAGCACCCACTATCTCCAGGGGGCATTCTCTGACGGGTGAGGTGAGAGGTGCTTGTTTCGGGATGGAGGAAGAGGAAAGCCAAATCGCACTTACCTAGAGAGAAAGAGAGAGAAATAAAATCCATAAATCACATGACATATTAAACAATATATGTACTGTGAAATCAAATGCAGGACTCGAAAACAAACAGAAAAAAAAAGACGCACAGAGATAAAAAAAAAAAAAGGGACCTCACAGAACTAATACACAGCTAGACAGCTACGCACACCTCCCTGCGGCACCTGCTCTGTCCTTTTCAACAACCATGTTGTGTTGTAAAATAAAAAACTTAATACGAAGGTTAAAGTTTACTGTTGCTGTAGCATGAATAGATGCATTTAGTCAAACAGGCCTACAGTAGTTTATATATGGCTCACTGCTCAACAAGGACAAGCTGAAGTCTAAATAATCTGGGAATCCATCAGTTAGTCTGCTGCCTTGGCCTCAGGGGGCAACAGCCAATATTCCAGGGCTTCCGGTGTAGATGAAAATGCAATCGCTCTTACACTCCCCACCCAAACTGTTTGCATGCATGTAATCAAAACCGACTCAAAAATGATTTGGGAATAGAATCAGGACGACAAGTGGACTACAAACAGAAACCGCAAAGCTATCATCATCTGCTTATCATGCTCATTGCTCTTTACTGTGGCTTGATGATTCTGTGGTAAAATGTTTGTTTCCCAGCAGAAGACACAAGCTGTTGTTTCACTCAGAAAGGTGCACATATACTCTACACTGGCTATCAACAGAAACTGTAGATAGCCAATTTGATTAAGAGCTTTGAACAGGAGTATGCGGTACGGACTCTGAGTGTCATGCTGGAGTTATACTTCCCCAAATGTACACAGAAACCCCTTTATAGACACAGATAAGGGTATAATGGGTAGCCATCGATTGAAGAGGCTCACACAGCAGCCAAGTGCACACCTCTCAAATCTTAACAAAGTGCTGTGTGGATCCGCAACTACAAGTCAACCAAGCCAACTACTCAACTACTGTTAGGACAGAGGTTCAACAGGCATAAAAATAACAATAAAAGGAAAACAACAATAATGTATCCTGTTTACTTAGGGGCATCCTGTAGCCTGAACCTTGATTTCTGGCCTTGTGAAAGATATAAAGCTTGTATATAAGCCCAATCATGTACTAGAAGATCTGTTTCCAAGTAGATAAGAGACATTTCAACCTTTGCCGGTTAACAATCGGACGAGGGCTGTGCGATATGACCAAAATCTCATATCCCGATATAAGAATTCTATCGTCCGATAACGATATAAATCACAAAAATGTAACATTTTCTGTAAATTCTGTGACTCTCGGGCAGCTCGTCTTGCGGCAAGTGTTTCCAGCTGTGCGTCATGTAGCTGGAGTCGAGTGTTTTAACACGATACATTTTTAGACATAAGTTGTAACAGCAGCCGTTTTCTTTGTGAGCATTTATTACACAGCGAGCTGCGGGGAAAAGCCTGTTCTAACGTTTGAGTCTAATGTCTATTTTTTAACACCTGGCGGCTCTTTTTTACTTCTCATCCGTAAATAATCTGCTCTTTCACGTGATTCAGTTTATTTTGAAAAGTCTCAACAGGATCTTGAGCTTTATTGTGAAAGGTTTATGTGGAACATAAATAAGCGGACACGCGAAGGTGTTACCGTCGTTGTTGCTAACCATAACGCATAACAACAGGCGCTTGTCCGTCAGTGGTGTGGTTATATAAAATATAAGAGAAAGAGAGAACTTTAAGAAATTAATATAGCCGCTACAGTGACCATCAAAACGATGAAAAAATATTGCCGTAAACAGTTTATTTTGCGACACCACGAAACAAACGATAGCGTAAAATGAAACGATAGATGTTTTTATATCGTCATCCGATATATGTCGTTATATCGAACAGCCCTAAATCGGACCATGTTTCAGTGAACAAACCAATAATAATACACATAAAGACTCATTTACAAACACCAGTACCTCCCCATGAAGATCAGAGGAACCCACACTTTTGAAAATTAAGTGCTGTGCTGTGTATTAACGTGTAAAAGTCTGCAGTACTTCAAAGCACACATTCTATTTATTGGTAAAAAACAGACACACTGCAGAAAAGGCAATCTAAAGCCAAAGCCATTAACCCTTAATGGCACTTTAGCACCAAACAAAAGCTATATACGTCACATCGATCACTCAATTTTCTATTGGTGCTGTCATTGTCCTCCTTGCCTGGAAAAAAAAATCAATAATTGGGGACTGCAAAAAAACACTGTATTTACAGACCATACTATAACTCACAAGTTGAAAACATGTATAAAAATAACATTTGGGTGTTAAAGATTGGTGTTGATTTTCTTTTCTTGCAAGAAGAAAAGAGTAAGATGGGCTTTTGTATTCAGGTGTAGCGCTCTGTGACATTTGTGTTTGAGTTCTACTCATGTGTCTTAAAATGAAAGCACGACCGCTAGAAAATAGCAAAACTAAACAGAGTTAAGAAAAGAGACTAAGCATGAAGTATTAACTAAAGGTAAAAAGTTAAAGCAAAGTTATGAATTTCTTAAGAGAAGACGCACCATTTCATTAGGCCTCTTGAGAATCCTTGACAACTCTTATTACACGGCCTTTACTGTAGAAACTGAATGATTAAACAATCTGCAACTTCTATCACTTCTGTATGCATCACTGTGAAACTGCTTATGTCTGATGTGAAAAAGCTTTGTGCTACATGAAAATTGTTGCATTTTCAATAAGCGATGTTTACTGAGAATGATTTATCACATATTCAAAGTCATACAAGGACAGAATAACCATTGCTCCAGATTCTACTTGGAAACAGTCTTATTTAAAGCTACAGTATGATGTGTAGAGGCTAGCATTCTCTGCTCTTGATGTGCGTGCTGTCATTATGCCAAGCTCTGAAGTCTCTCTGAGAGAAGGGTTAAGGATACCTATGAGCATGAATACATCAGCAATTGCTCGTTACTGGAGGGACTATGTCAGAAAATTTTAACATATCACCAAAGCCGAGTCCAAAGGCTTCTTTTTAGGATATGAACTGTGAAGGATAGTGGGAGGAAATCATTCCGGTTGTTTTATTGTATTAGGGACCGGACAGCCTACAGTCACTGATTCAACAATGAGCTCTGAATCATATCAAAGAACAGTCAAAAGTAAAGTGAGGGGACATCTGTCCAGGAGTTGAAGTGGAACCAGAAGTGAACTTTTAAAAGGATATTAATCCAAACCCCACTAGCAAATCCTCAAAGGAATGACATAATCAAAGCCCAGATTTAAAACTCCACTTAAATGTTGAGGAATTACTTGAAATGGGCAAAAAAGAAAAAGATTTGGCCTTTACTTTTTAATTGTGATCAGTTATTTTCACAAGTCAGTGTTGTGGTTGATAGAAGAACAGTGAATATATTCAGATTTTTCTTTTCATAGTTTTATCTGCTAGCAGTACTTTAAAGGGCATCAAAAGCCCAAGAATGTCAAAAATTCAACAATTTTGACATGGCTGACATGGCTCATAAGTAGGGATGGGTACCGGTATCCGGTGCCATCATGGCACCGGTTCTGACATAAACGGTAGTAACCAGACCGAAAAGCAGCGCGCATTTCGGTGCTTTATTTCGGTGCTTTATTTCGGTGCTTTTTTTTCCTGAGCTGTGATACACTTTCTTCTTCCTTACATTTCTATTGGCGGTTGGCAAACAACTGAAAGGTGCATTACCGCCACCAACTGGTATGGAATGATACACTTTAGATTCTAGCCAATCATTTTACGTTTCGAGGATAGTAGGCGGGTCCAGGTACGTACGTTCTTTTAGAGCAGAGCTACAGATTAAAAATGCCCAAGGCAAAGCGGTCAAAAGTCTGGCTGTACTTCACAGCAAAAGATGCAAACTCAGCAGCCTGCAACAAGTGCTTTAAGCTGATACTGTCAAAGGAGGTCACACTTTAAATCCGATGAACCTAGCCCTGCCAGTGTAGCAGAAATGATGATGGCAGCAGCAGCCGTTCTTCTCTGCGTGAGTAGCTTAATGTTGTTCGTGTGTAATTTACGTTGAGTAAGCTAACCGCGTTATTAAATCAATGCATGTAACGTGAACTAGCAAACACCATCATAGCTACATGCGGCTGTCTTCTTGTTTGATGGCAGATACTCCCTTCACCCTGGCCAAAAAGGCTAAAATGACCGAAGAAAAAGTGGAAAACAGCTAAACATGAGAGGTTTTTGGACAAAGTTTGTGTTTTTTCCATTGTTTAAGCACTGCTTCCAGCCCAGAGTAATACCATATATGCCCTATACCTGCAGAAAAGACTAACATTGTTATCTTTTTACAAAAAAAACAGCTGAACATGAGAGGTTTTTGGACCAATTTTGTGTTTTCCATTCTTTAAGCACCGGTTTGGGCACCGTTTAAGCACCGGCACCGTTCCAAAAGTACCGGTTTGGCACCGGTATCGGATAAAACCTAAACGATACCCATCCCTACTCATAAGGCTAGGATAATTACAAATAAATTCAGCATGACATGAGCAGTATGATGTGTTCGTTAGCACTAATGCATTTGCTGTTTACTTTAAAAAGCAAGCAAACAAACAAACCAGAATACAGCACGAAAATCTTTTTGGTAGAGAAGAAAAAAAGAGTTACAGCTCTGCATGTATAGCATAACAGAGTGTTGTCTTTTTATATAATAATGTGGGGGAGTTGGCTGTGGCACAGAAGCTAGCGCATTCATCTACTAATCGGAAGGTTGGTGGTTTGATCCCTGGCTGCTCCGGTCTGCTTGCCAAAGTATCCTTGGGCAAGATACTGAACCCCGAATCCGTCCTGATGCCTTCAGACTGTGTATCTGTGTATGTGTTAGATACAAAGCATTGTGTCATACTAAAAAAAGTGCTTGTATGAATGGTTGAATGAGGAATGTTGTATAAAGTGCTTTGAGTGTTCAAGTAGAGTTGATATGACTCCATGTGATATGATAAGACTTGACATGACTACCTCAGTACCGAGTACTGACTACTAGTTGTCTCTGTCTTAAAGTGGCAGAAAGTCAGACGGATGACAAAGGCAGTGCTGCGGGAAAAACACCATATCCTAATCCCCCTGTCTCAGCTCACTCTTTTGACAGAAATACTATCTATCCAATTTCAAGTCAGCGTAAAACACGGTTAATCGGTTGTGTGGTCATCTATCATGCCGCCAGCCACGTGATTTGTGAATTCGAGAGCGCAGAGAGACTTAACCGGGCAGAAGGTCCGGATTTGCCAGAACAAGTTGGCAGGGCATGCACCGGTACACATCACTGGCTTTTTCCACCATACACACACGATACCCTCATCTTCACATTTCACAAGTGATTTTGCAGAGCAAAGTTGATCAAAACAGGTTCTTCTTCTTGGAGTACTGAAATATTTAACTGCTTGTACCGAACATGTACAGTGAAGACATGAAATTAAAGGTGAAATGTAAAAAATTCTGCTCCTGTTTTATTTAATATTACTAGGCCCACAACCAAGATGCACAGTGAGCTACAGAGAAGCAACTGTGTCCAAATAACCGATGGAGAAGACTCTTCTGTGTCTCTGTTTTAGACATAAATCAACAAGTAAGCGCTTTGTTTTCATAAGATCTGCATCCACACCAATCTCCCTGTCAGTCCTGTGTTTTTTTTATCTTCCCCTTCGGTATTTCAGGCATCTTCCTCCATTGAGAGGACTTTCCAGCAGATAAAGATTTAATCTCTCTCCCAGTATCAACATGGTGACATAAATTAGCACGATGTAAAATGCATTCTTCTTTTTGCGCTCCAATGATAAAATCTCATTCCAGTTTATCTGTATCTTAGATTTTGAATTTGACTTCTCACCAAATTTAATTTTGAGTTGTGTTCAGTGTCTGCTTCTTCAATCCTTCAAAATAGGGCTGGGCCATATCATACCGTTCACTGTAATACCGGTATAATGTTGGGCAACGATAAGAAAATGAAATATCGCGATAGAATATGGGTAGAACGTGCATGCGCAGTGCCTTTGTTTTCATACGTACATGGCGGAAAAAGCATGGCGGCGACGGAGAATGAGAAGGGCGAAAGCGGATCGTTGAATGAAACGGATTAACCAGAATTGGTTTGTAAAAATGCTGCAACTTCAGTGGTGTGGAACTGGTTTAGCTTTCGTCCGTCAGATACACAACAATGCACTATTTTTGGTAGCGGGCCGTCGTTATTACCGTGTTTTTTGGAAAATATGGTGCACTTAAAATCAATCCTTTGATTTTTCTGAAAATCGACAGTGCCCCTTATAATCCCGTGTGCCTTATGTATGAATTCTGGTTGTGTTTACTGACCTCGAAATGATTTTATGTGGTACACGGCACTCGAAAATCTGTCAAATGTTTTAGTACAACTTTGCTAAGCTACGAACCCACGCCGCCTATCGTAGGCAGGAGCCTCGTGGAGTGATACGTACTGTGCTTCAACATAATATTAGGGCTTTGCGATATGACCAAAATCTCATATCCCGATATAAGACATCTATCGTCCCGATAACGATATAAATCACAAAAATGTAACATTTTCTGTAAATTCTGTGAATCTCGGGCAGCTCGACTTACGGGAAGTGTTTCCAGCTGGGCGTTGTGTAGCTGAAGTTGAGTGTTTTAACCGATACATGAAACGATACATTTAGATATAAGTTGTAACAGCCGCCGTTTTCTTTGTGAGTATTTATTACACGGCGTGCTGCGGGGAAAAGCCTGTTCTAACGTTTGAGTCTAAGGGTTTTTTTTAGCACCTGGCGGCTCTTTTTTAATTCTCATCTGTAAATACTCTGCTCTTTCACGTGATTCAGTTTATTTTGAAAAGTCTCAACAGGATCTTGAGCTTTATTGTGAAAGGTTTATGTGGAAAATAAACGAGTGGACACGCGATGGTTTTACCATCGTTGTTGCTAACGACAACGCATAAACACAGTCACTTGTCCGTCTGTAGTGTGGTTATATTAAATATAAGAGAAAGAGAGAACTTTAAGAAATTAATATAGCCACTACAGTGACCATCAAAACGATGAAAAAATATTGCAGTAAACGGTTTATTTTGCGACACCACGAAACAAACGATAGCGTAAAATGAAACGATAGACGTTTTTATATCGTCATCCCGAACAGCCCTACATAATATTACAGTATTGTGTGTGTATAACCTCTTTTTAAGTTTTGTGGATATTATACATGGTTATGCTGAGGATATGTCGGCCAATTTCCACTGGAAATGCCTTTTGGTTAAACTGTCAGCAAGGATTTGCATTTGCACGGTTAAATTTTTATTTAGCTTTAATGCACATAAAAACTAGCTGCTTGTTTAAGTAAAAATACGTTGATGGGGTTTTTTTTTTCCACTAATAAAGTTGTGGAGTTGTAAAGTAATTTGTCTAGTGTCAATTATATCGTCAGTTATATCGTTATCGCAAATTTTCAAAAGTATATCGTGATAAATATTTTTGGTCATATCGCCCTGCTCTAGTTCAAAATATCTTTAAACTGTAACATATGTGTGTTTAGCAAGGCTCCAAAGAAACAGGAGATTATTTTGCATTTTGAAAGGGGTGACCAGTGACTATTTAGTAAATTCCTACCAGGACCTTACTTTTGTTGATACTGTATTGGCAATAACTGCAGCATTGGCCACTATTATCCTTCAATTTCAAGATGGAATGACATCTCTCACTTTGTCTTCAGCCTCATGTAATCTCAATAAAGAGTGTGCTGCTTGAAAAGCTGTCAAAATAGAGGCGCTCATATATATGCAAATGTGTAATAAATACAATCTGCTGTGCTGAGTGCATGGCTTAAATAACGAGATAGGGCAAAGGATGGATGGAAACCCCAAACAGCGCTGCCTGCAGTTATGCGGCAGTTGGCAGGGTGATCTCCATCTCTTTCCTAACCGTGCCTGTGTTGCCCCAGTCAGTTGCATGGCCAATCAATGAACAGCACTTATTTTCTCAACAGATGGAAGAATATCATTGCCAAAATTTTCCAGTGCTGCCCCTATGACCTCATGAAGCTCCCTGAGCGGGAGCCCGTCTGCTGTGTCCCGCTGTGACCCTCTCCCGGGGTCATATAGGGTTGGTTTGCATGGACTCAGGAGGAGCAACTGCCACAGGCTTGTATTTACTGAAATCAATTGTGCGCTGTGCTTTTGTACAGTAAATCTGTGAATCTTCGAGTTGTTGAGGTGCATTCCCATTTCAGATTTGTCAACAAATGCGCAGCATGAGGTTGAAAGAGGAAGTGGATGATTACACTCGTATTAAGTTCTAATAAGGACTTTGACATTATTAAAAAGTTGTAGTGCCCTTTGAATCATTTGAAAACTGTCGGAGCAGTATACAAGTGAGCAGTAATTATGATTTAAAACTTGCTCAACATACAAAGATGGATGTAAATAGTGGCATGCTTTACCTTCGTATTTCAGAGGTTTGTTTATGTGGCTGTAGAACACCAAATTTAAACGTCACCTGTTTGGCTCATTTCTGACAGATTTCTAAATCTTATATTCCATTTTTCTCCTATGTGAAAGAACCTGTTGCAAGCATTGAACAAATGATTTCTTGGTGACTGCTTGTTACATTACAACAGGGTTAGTTTAGTTAGCTTTACACACCAATACCCCCTAGTTAAGTTAAGGAAAAGGTCATGGTTTGGAATTTTGCTTCTAAACCACCACAGAGGCTATTAAATTTAACAATCAAGATGTAATTTAAGTGCAGGTTTAATTCAAGGGCATAGCATTAACTGTTTCACAGTTAATTGGCTGAATTACATCCATTTTTATACACTGTCCCATATTTTCAGGGGGTCAAAAGTAATTGGGCAAATTAACAAAATGTTACATTTAAAGACTGACTGAAGTGTAGAGCCCATTGACATCAAAAAGTGTTGCACTTCTTCCCTTGAGATGCTCTGTTAGTCATTTATTTCAGTTGCTACTTGTTTCTGTCTTTCTGCATTTTTGGATATAGTTTTGCATCTAATAATAATAATAATAATAATAATAATAATAATAAAATGACTGATCTAGCAGTTGAAAATTATCCCATTTCTTTACATTGGGAAGCTCCTGGGTTGCATGTGCAGAATGTCCTGTACAATTTACAATATGCCCCACTAGACACTACGGATATGGTTCCACTGTAGCATTAATACTGCTTCCACTTTTTCTTTGCCATGTTTTCTCTTCTGATTCTGGTGTCAGTTAATTTTGGTTTATGAACTGTGCAGGCTCCTTTAGATGTTTTCTGTCTAATCTTCGACTCTTGTTGTGTAACCAGTGGTTTGCACCTTAAAGTAAACTCTCTGTATTTACAGTCATTAAAGTGTCTTTCAATTGTATACTTTGGTAATAATGTATATATAGGTTGAGATTGTTCTTGACTTGGTTTGATGTTGTGGAGCGGTTTTTCTTAACCCTGGAAAGAATTCTGTTAGCATGAAGTTTAGCTTTCTTCTGCAGTACTCCAGATCTCCAGACCAGAATGTAGCAAATTATCAATGTGCCCTTGCCTAAAGTCATAGGAATCTATCTCTTTGGTTTATTTTGGTCTTTGAGTCCATGGCCTCCTTAACTTTGACTGATGACTCTTTAGACCTGGGGTCCCCAATCCCAGTCCATCTCACCCTGGGTCAATACACCTGAATCACGTGATTAGTTCATTACCAGGCCTCGGAAGAACTTCAAGACATGTTGAGGAGGTAATTTATCCATTCAAATCAGCTGTGATGGATCAAGGACACAACTAAAACCTGCAGGGACACCGGCCCTCGTGGACTGGGATTGGGGACCCCTGCTTTAGACCTCATGTTGAGAGTTCCACTGAATAAAATACCACATGCCATATCAACATTTGGAATCAAATCCAGCTTTTATCTAGTTAATCTGTAAGGTAAAAAACACTTTAAATAACCTTTGAATCATTTTGCAATGCTGTCTGTGTCTTTGGCACATGCTCCCATAGCTACATTGTGATGGGATGGTTTTACTCTCCCCAAGTTGTGAAAGGATGAGTGGCATTTAAAACTTAAGCCAGTTAATCTATCATCTCAGCAAAATTGTTTTTTTGCTCTGTAAGCAACTTTTACCTGAAATTATACACTGCAAACTCTATTGAACTCCCTTTCTATTCCTTCCACGCATTAGTGGATTTAGTTTGCCCACAAGTAAAACAAAAGAAATTGATATTTCATATGCAATCCACACTGTATGTAATGGGGTTACACAGCTCTTGCATTATTAAGAGCAATGCCAGATAGAAAATACTAAGTACTCAAAGTATTTACTTATCCAGGCAGCCACTTAAATTATTGACACTCAACTTGATTTAAAATGCATTTGGTGCTTAGACACAGTCAGAAGTCCCCACTGTATGCATACTTACAAAAAAAGAAGAAAATTACAGAAAAATTGTATTGTTTAGAGAACAAAAGCGTGTAGCCTGGGAAGTACCCTAAACAAGCACATTACAAGCCAAATTTTGTATTCCTGCCCTGCAGGAGTCCCTGTTACATAATACTGCTTGAGCATGAAGGTTCTGTCCTGTTTATACCCATTGGTGCTTGCTGGGATTCACAGCCCTTTCAAATATATCGACTTATCATGCTTCATGGAAAAAGTTCAAATGTTATGACTGCTGCTGACCTCTTGCATATTTTTAAAGGTCTAATAACTGACTGCATGATGAGCGCATACATTTTAAAAAGGTTCTTTAATCGTTGATTGATTTCTGGTAGAAAGTATCAGAGGGTTATTTAGGAAAAAAAAACCACAACTCTAAATGTGCATGTCTCATTTTTACTGTCAATGTGTTTATGGATATGAAATATGAATCTCTTTGCAATTAACTGTTCTCAAACGCTCACTCACAGTCAAGGAGCTAATCAAATTAAAGATAACCAGAGGTTCTGTATCAAACAGACTCCTTTTGCACATTTTGCTGAGCCTGCACATCCAAGTATCTGTTCCTTTACAATCACACACTTATTAACTTTTAATCCCAGTGTAGCTGCCTTTGTAAGATGCAATGTTCTAAGCATTCTTTAGCCTACCAAGTCTTTTGAGTTTTACAGATGAAGGAGAACCAACCTCCCATGCAGGCAGTAAAATGTACAAAAGTGTTGTTTGTGTCTCGTGAGTCACAGGCCAGGGTCTATAGGTTTTATTGGTCAAATCTGCTCCGCCGTTTCCCTCAGTGGTATGAAACAGCTGTTACAGTGTGATGGGCCCAAAAAATAAAAAATAAAAAATATGCAGGGCAGCTTACAGTCCTTGTAACACTGCCTCTCATAAACCCCATGGCCTAGAATAAAACTGCTGATTAATAGCTTGTGCACATTAAAAGCACGATCGGGTTTGAGAGTGCCAACTGCGCTTTTGGCCCCAGTGTACAGTGAAATGCAAGGCGCCTCTGTGCAGGATTGAACAGGGCGCAAGCAGGAATGTGGGGTAATAAAGACAGCCAGCGCGCACATTAATGAAACGGCGAGAAGTGGACGGTGTGTTATCTATAATACGAATTTCCAAATCATACAAATGCAAATATATAAGTTGAATGAGAGCGAAAGATCTGAAAGCCGAGGAGCCGTTAAAGCAAGCCTAGTGGGGTTTTACAAGGGAAATTATTTAGGCATGAACAGTAATACAGTCCATTACATTTTATGAACTCAATTACCTCAAAAAGGCTGACTTCTTGTAATGACACCAGTCTAACCTCTGTAGATAAACTCAAGATTGAATTACCTTTGCAGCAGAATTTGTGGATTCGTTGCAAGTGAGCTTGGTTTCCCAGAGGAAACAGGAAATGTCATTAGAGAAATAAGCATGTGTGGTGGTGTTTAAAATGAGGATGTATCTAGGGCTCACGAGATATAACTTTCCAGCTGCTTTAACTTGCAAGTAGTGTTATTTGTTGTTGTTGTGCTTCTTTATGGCATTGGTTAAAACAAGAAAGCTGCTGCCTGATTTGTGCCCTTGGCTGTTTAGACGCACTTGTGCGGTTGTTGAATTTGTGCACAGGGACTTGTACCGTCCTAGTAGCAGTGAATATCTGCAAGTGAAATAATATAATTTGCTCATGAGCATGTTTTATCACACTCATGGCAATAATCTAAACCTCTGTTTCAGAAGTCCCATCGTCCCCGTTTCTTGTCTGTTTCATTTCGGTGAGAAACAGATGCACAGTAAGATAAAATCGTGCATTTCACTGAGGCCCGGATTGCTTAAAACTTCTCCAATAGTGGAAATCAACTCTACTCTCTAGTGTCTACAAATCGACATATTCGAGCTTGGGCCATTCAGTATCAAAACCCATCTGGATTTCTTTATTGGCAGCTAGAGTTTGGGAGCCCTTTAAGCAATGAACATGGCAGCCTGAGGCATGGATCGAGGGCTGAGAAACTCCCAACGCACAAACAGAGGCTGCAGTCACCTCCAGGAGAATTCTCCCGAGACCAGAGGAGGGAGGTCCTGAAAAGGTCCTGAGATTTAACAGAAAGTGCCAGCGATGATAAAGTATGCTGCCAAAAAAGAAGAAGAATTTACAACTTGCAGGGCCCACGCTGTATCCACGGGGAGTAAATGAAAACAAGGTTAATGCATTCGGCTCTTATTACCCACGCTGGTAGACAAGCCATCAGCTGTGTCAAGAAGCAGAAAGGCAAGAAATCAAAACAGCGAGCGATATGCCGGCTGGTACACAATAAAAATCGTGCAACCAAGGAAACCTACTATGCCTGCTCTTTGGTAATGACTTATAAAGCACGGTGGAAAGACTTTGTTTCTACAGTGACTGAACCCAGACTGAAAGGTCTGCACCAATAGGCTCTTCTAGTAGGTTTATTGACTTCTCTGCTTTCCATGACCCTCAATAGCTGGTGGAGACGCAGTTGGAAAAATGTCCCAACAAAACAAAGAACAAAATGTTTTGAGAGTCCCTGTTGGCTAGTCAACCATGGGTGATTGTTTCCAGATTACAAGAGTGCCAAGAAGCCCCCTGTGACCTACAGTGTAATGGCATGGGTCTTTAATCTCCTGTTTTGTTCCCTAGATAGTGTTGTCTTAATAAGTGGCGTGTCTGTGTTTGGATGTAATACCCTCTCTAATAAGACTTAAGCTCCCTTCTCTTTGGATGCCAGCTTGGAGCTCTAGAGTGTCGCAGTGTGAGGTCAGACAGCTTGATTCCCAGATCTCACACACCCAGATGGGCGACTACGACCAATTGCTCCCGTGTCAGTCACGCTGACCCGTCAGCTCCGGGCTTAAACAGTGGGGCGGTGGCAATCCTGCTGGCCAGCAGGGGTCCACTGACTCAGCATGGCAAATAATCTCTCAACAAGGGTTGCTGCTCCTGTCTAATGCGCCTATTAGTCATATGGGCACATTAACAGTTAGAAAAAGTAAAGAGGGAGATTTTAAAAGCATGGTTGGACTTTGCCTTTAGAAATGTCTATCGATCATTATGCATTCATTCATTTTAATGATGATGAATCACTGGCAAAAGCACAGCTATTGATATTAAAACAGACCTTTGCTATTTTTACATTGATGGGTATAAATCATCTGTGGAAGGTACCTGTGCCTCTGTCTTAGATCAGTATTAGCATAAAAATACTTACATATCATATTTATACAATGCTAGAAAGTAAACAGTGAAGAGGAAAACAAGATGAGCTGACCTCAAATGAGCAGAATTCACAGTTTACAAGGACATATTTACTGCTCCCCTTATTTGGAAAAGCCTTTAAACCTCCTGCTGCCACTTTTGTGACATCATCATATAAGAATGTAACCGTCAAAAGAAAAAGATTGGTAAACTCAAACAGGAACGAACGCAAAGGTAGAATGACCTCTTTACTTTTGCCAGCAATTATTGACTGGCCCATTTAACACAATCTGCACGAATCATTGAAAGCGAATTCATCCCCCAAAGCGACTCTTCCTATAAAACCCAATACCCCTACACAGCACCCCCCCTCCGCCCCCTTACCCCAGCTGCACCTGGGAACAAAGCCCATTATTGCTCCTCCGAACGTAGATGCTGTGACAGGTAAATGTTGTCTCTGAAGAAAATGTCCCATGATGACAACATTCACTGCAGGGTGACTATTATCCCTGATTCATCATTCTCATACACTGCGGAGGTTTGCGTATTTCTTGCCTGCAGCTTATCAGCAGCAGCCATTCTCTCTCTGCCTTGTGCTCCTCTTTCTATCTTCCCCCCCCTCTCCTGCCTTTTTCCTCCCTCTGTCCTGCTTCAGCAAATCCCACCAGCCAAATGCTTTACCCTAAAAATCTAATGGAAGTGATTTGACTTCCGATTAATATGGCTGACAGAGGCAAAACACCAGGGCAGTATACTACTGTGCCTATTATGCTAAACAGCGGCTGCATGGAAAGAAAAGCCCACGGGGCTTTAGGCTGTTTGGCAACAGCAGCTGGCGAGGTAAACACAAAACACATTTCTGAGGAGTGTCACAAAAATGTGATATCAATATTTTATACTTTGTGATGCCAGTGCAGCACTTCCAATTAAATCACGCATCTTGATGTAATAAACGCAAGGATATTGGTTTCGGCCTTGACACTTATTATTTCCACTGTTTTGTCACTGCAGCAGCTTCCAGTTTGATGAACGCCACTGAAAGTGATAATTGCGCTTCTGGTTGGCGTCTTCCTGCAGGACAAGGGTCTAATTCAATGGTGTGGGCTCAAATCGAAGATGTTATATGAGGCCTAAGACCCAAGCTAATTAAATTGACATTATAACACCTCAGCGAAAACTTGTAGCATTTGTGCTCCTCGATACCTTCCGTCCCTCTCCCCAACGTGGCCACAAATATTATTCTATCTGGAGTTCATAACTCTCCACTCGATTTATAGACAAACTGTCTACATCTGCCCCCACATAAAGGCTGATCCCTACATTGTTCTGTTCACACTATATAAATATTATATTGTGTTTTCCTAGAATCAGGACATGGCTGCCTAGGGGACATTCTATAAATACACCCTGACAGGCTACATGGCTTTTAGGGTCCTCTGTGTATTCACTTGGCTTGCTTGGAGTAAAAGCCTCTGTGTTTCTGCAGCTCTAAGGGATGATCTATGTGCACCAGGCTCACTGTGATTCGATCTAGCTCAGAAGAGGGCTTTTTTCATTTAAAAGTGCCAGCATGTCCAAGGTTTGTTAGAAGCAGAAGAAGGAAAATGGGCTGAAGTCCTCTGTGAGGAAGTTTGCCAGGAGACAATCAAACAGTACCACACAGGGATCTGCTGTCTTGCAATTTAAGAAAAAAAATAATGCTAATTCAAGCAATAATAGCAACCCAGTCCTCACTGCAGAGGAAACACTGGTAGTTACCCTACTTTACAACATTGAAAACATACAAACCCAGCAGCCTAGAACTGATATTGGATCCATGATGCCTATACCAACCTTTTGAGTGTCACAGACAACTGTCATGACAGCAAAACGAAAGGTCACAACAAGCAAGCTGATTTTGAAATACAGCAATTTTTGACTACAGTGGTAGTTATGGTGTGGTTTAGGCCCCTTGTCATGAAAAAAAAGCTCCCTATTTACTTTCTACAGATGGAATAAAACCCCTCGTTGGACAACAGTGGCAACCGAATGAAATAAATTAAATACTTCCCAACTCCTTACCTTTATCCACAAAAATAAAATTTGAAATCCTAGTGGGACCATTAAAAAGACAAATCACATGGTATTCCATCTTTTTCGGGGATGCGGTTTGACACCTTGTAATCCACACGGTAGAAACTGGAGAAAATTCCCAGTGCATGTGGCTTATGCCAAACAACAATGCCGAAGATCAAAATGACACTTGTGAAATTCTGATGAGCAAGTCAACACAGCGTCACATGATCACTCACACACTCGCTTCACATCATTTTTATTCATTGAATGAGCACGCGTGCCAAATCCCTCTTAAAGTTCAAGTAACCAAAACAATTCAAATGCCATGCTTTTTTGGAGTCTTAGTCAAGCAAGGACCTTTCCATTACCACTATGAATGGGAGCAATGTCACATTTGCCTCCCAGCACCAGCCAAACTAAATACTAAATAAACGAAAATAATTCTGGTATGCATAAGCAGAAACAAAACAGTTTTTGGCACACAATCACAGCTCACTGCATACCCCCTCAAATTATTTAATTACCGGGCCCCGGGTGAGTATATATTTAAGCCATCATTATCTACCGAGTGCAATTGTTGTTAGGAGAAACCGTTGCGGCTCATAAAAATGGTATTTAAAAGAATAGTCGTAATTCTACCTTCTTTTTGATCAAGAACATCAAGCACTGTGAAAAACCTCAACAGGGTGACCTACACAAAGTTTAAGGACATACAACAGTTCTCAATTTTCTCCCTATGTGGCGTTACTCAACCTGCCATAGAGACACAGACATAACAATGTGGATGATAACTTCCATAAAATATCCAAAGGAATCACTGCGTAAGGAAGTCACAAAGAAAGGTTGACTCTACCTATGGCGTTCCTCACTTCCTTCTAGCTTGCCATGTATTATCTTCATCCCCAAGTTGTGTGTCTCAATAAAAGTATCTTAAAAATTAAATTCACATATTTCATTGGTTTTTACATTTTCATTTTAAGTATCAGTGGTACATGACCTTCAACTTTTGAGAAACCTACAACATATTTTTTAAAGCATATAGTATATTTGATGTGGGGCGATCGTGGCTCAAGAGTTGGGAGTTCGCCTTGTAATCGGAAGGTTGCCGGTTCGAGCCCCGGTTTGGACAGTCTCGGTCGTTGTGTCCTTGGGCAAGACACTTCACCCGTTGCCTACTGGTGGTGGTGAGAGGGCCCGGTGGCGCCAGTGTCCGGCAGCCTCTGTCAGTGCGCCCCAGGGTGGCTGTGGCTACAATGTAGCTTGCCACACACCAGTGTGTGAATGTGTGTGTGAATGGGTGGATGACTGGTTGTGTAAAGCGCTTTGGGGTCCTTAGGGACTAGTAAAGCGCTATATAAATACAAGCCATTTACCATTCATCGTAGTCTCAGCAGGATGCATGTTTGATAGTGGTCCAACTCGAGAGCCAGAACGTAGGTAGGAGATAGATTTGATTGATCTCACATGGGAAATTGTTGAAATGCCACTGGCTGTGACAAAACAGCAATAATTCGTGCCCTAGGAAGGACAACAGGATGGGTTTGGAGATGCCAATTAACTACAATCTCAACTTTTAAGCACACAAACTTCTTCCAAAACCAAACAAGCACAAGGAGAAAATACAAATAGCTCCACTGTGAAACAAAAATGGAAATTCAATCATTTCAGATGCACATTATTCAGAAACAAACTGGTCAAATTTTCAGAAATTCATATTCTAGATGAGAACTTCACACTAGAGAAATCTGCATTAACATTGCATTTGTGTTCCTCTCAGCTCGTCAAACTTGCTAAACAGTGTAAACACCGAAGCACATCTGCCCATGATGAAGATTTCCTCAGGAGATCACAGACCTGATTCAGAATCACCTACACTGATAAAGCTCATTCTAATGCAGGAGTATTTCATCCAGTGCAGCTGTCTCATTATTTTTTTTTTTTTAATGCATAGATAATGACAATGCTTAACCTGTTACCGAATTTACTGAATCTCAAACTAGTGTCCATAATTTTCCAGAAGTGAAAATGCTGCAAACAAACGATGACAGATAATGAATAATTCTTACAGTTTTGGAAGCAGATCAAGGTGGCAGTGGATTGCAGCCAGGAGAAACCTCTGAGGCTAGGCTTTTTACGTAATCTCCAAGTGCCCCATTGAGAAAAGCACAAGCTATTACATTAAGATGCGGCTAAACACCACATTCTAGGAGTAAGCAGTATTAAAAGCACATCGAGACCAAAAAGACACAAAAGAGCGTCCAAACAAACCAAAATTCAAGTAATGCTGAAAATTAAGATGCTGACTCAATTCAAACATGTCATTACTTTCCATTTGTTTGACTTACCTCATATAACGCATTAATTATCAATGGTCTAAGTCATAGTAGTTACATAAAACTGTCTAAATAGCACAGGCAATATAATCAAAATGATTATATTAACAACACTTATTGGCTATAGTCTTATATACAACTCCTGCAATGTGCTCACAATTTCTGATTTCAAAGACTCTGTGACATCAGCGTGTTCGTTAATAGAACTAATAGTTTTATTTTATTATCTTTTGTTTATGTGACACTTTTATGCAAGTAAAGACATTTTCACAAGCCCCCCCACCCCCCCAAAACGAGGAAAGTTATTTTGCAAGTCATGCAACTGCTCCAAAAATGGAGTGTCACGTGCACTGATGGCATTAAAGATGGATGAGCACCTGGACCGACCTTTAAGGGTTTGCAGATAAATACAACAAAATCAAACCAGTAACGGTACCAAAAATAAAGAAGATTTATTCATAACACAGGGAAAAAGACCCAGGGAAACCAAGTTAACGATAAAAACGATAAAAAAATAACGATAAAAACCTGAAAACCATCAATTTCACACCCGGGCCTCAACTCTCGCAGATTGGATTGTTGGACAGATGGCCTCAGGTTTGGCTCGAGAACACTTTTGGTATACAGACAAGTTCATGGTCAACTAAGTGACTGCAAGGCACCCAGGTCCTGTGGCTGCAAACAAGCCAAATCATCCCTCCACCACACTGTTTGACAGTTGGGATGAGGTGTTTGAGCTGAGATGCTGTGTTTGGTTCTTGCCAAATGTGGCACTCTGCATTATGGCCAAACATCTCCTCTTTGGTCTTTCTCTCCAAAGTGCTGTTCCAGATGCCTTGTGGTTAGTCAAATTTGCAAACCTAAGCCATGCTGCCATGTTCATTTAAAGAGAAGAGGCCATCTCCTGGCAACCCTTCCAAACAAACCATATTTGTTCACTCAAATTTTAATGTATGCTAGGGACATGACATTTGTCATATGTCAACCCTTAGAAACGAAAGGGGGCATGCTTTGTTTTTTTACACGGTGTACATAAATAAAATGCATTTTTGGATCGGTTTTCTTTTTTTTGGATTTGCATACTATATACTAGGGCTGTACGATATAACAGGGGAAAAACATCTATCGTTTCATTTTACGCTATCGTTTGTTTCGTGGTGTCGCAAAATAAACTGTTTACGACAATATTTTTTCATCGTTCTGATGGTCACTGTAGTGGCTATATTAATTTCTTAAAGTTCTTCTCTTATATGTAATATAACCAAACTACTGACGGACAAGCGCCTGTTTTTATGCGTTGTCGTTAGCAACACAACGGTAACGCCTTCGCGTGTCCGCTTGTTTATGTTCCACATAAACCTTTCACAATAAAGCTCAAGATCCTGTTGAGACTTTTCAAAATAAACTGAATCACGTGAAAGAGCAGATTATTTACGGATGAGAAGTAAAAAAGAGCCGCCAGGTGCTAAAAAATAAACCTTAGACTCAAACGTTAGAACAGGCTTTTCCCCGCAGCACGCCGTGTAATAAATACAAAGAAAACGGCGGCCGTTACAACTTATGTCTAAAAATGCATAGTTTCATGCATCGGTTAAAACACTCGACTCCGGGTAAAGGACGCGCAGCTGGAAACACTTCACGCAAGTCGAGCTGCCCGAGATTCACAGAATTTACAGAAAATGTTACATTTGTGTGATTTATATCGTTATCGGGACGATAGAATTCTTATATCGCACAGCCCTACTGTATACTGTAAAAGAACTTGGATAAAGCTGCTCCAGATATGATCACACTTTAGCACACATTTTAAAGTGTGAGCTGTAAAAATCTTTTGTACGTGTCTCAGTAAGCTGACGGGGAATTTGGATGCTGTCCTATTATCTGAAAGCCAACACGGATGGTGCCAGCTCCTGCAGACTAAATCAGTAGCAAGGATGGTTTTATGTTAAGCACATAGACTTAGACTTTCCTGCACACATTCGAATCATTTATTCAGATGCACGATGTCTTAATAAGGGCTCCATGTTCATTCCTGGTGACACACAGTTTGATAGTCTATTTGTGGATTTTTGGTCCTCCTGCATATTTTCCAGGCACCTTGGAACAGTCCTGCTGTGAACTGGGGCCATTTTTCCTGAAGCTTTTTAATTAATCACATGACAGTGTTCCATAACCTGGAGATTTCAGCAAGCATGAGTTCCCAATGAACTACTTTAACCTCAAGCAGTCACACTCTTTTACTCTGAGGCTGAAAATATTTCACTGAACTACAAACAGTTTAAAAGCTATTTGCATTCGGAGTTTTAATCTTGCTGAAAAGCATTTCATCAAAAGTTGGGTTTAATTCATTTTGTTTCCCAGCTGTTGTGGCAGTTACAGTTGTGTTCTAGGTTATCCACCAATTTGGGGAGCAAATCTGACCACATTATACCAACTTATTGTTCGTACAAGTTACAGGCAAAATTAAGCCAAGATAACCCACATGTTAACTGTTCAAAGTGTGTTTGGTATATAGTACAACAATTTTATCCTTTATGTGACATTATCTTGGCCTGCTATGTTGAAATATTGATAACAAATATTGATAACAAATATACAATAAAAAGCACTAGTGTGTGGGCTATAAAGCCTGACCGATATAGGATTTTCAGTCAGCAAATGTTGAAGCATAGATATCTGCTGATATGTTTGTTTTTTCTCTCAGAGATAGTAAACAAACAGATTTCCCTAGTATTTGTTACGTGCAGTTATTTATGAGTCCTTACTAGAATAATACAACAATGCAGCTAAAAGTACATTTGTTTTGTTTTCACAATAAGTCGTCGATTACCTGTTTACTCTCAACCCTTCTCACTCCCGAGGGTGTAATATACTGATGATTTGTCAAGTCCCGGGGTGTTCCTGAGGAACGCGAAAGGTGAGCGTCCACGTTCTTCTGCTACGCGCCTGGTTATGGATGAAATCCAGTAGAATGACGCTCCCGCGGTAATACACGTTCCAGCCATGTATTCAAATCCTAACCCTAACCTTATCCCTAACCTTAACCACGACTTTAATGACGTTAGATAGTGTTTTCCAAAGCGATTTAAGCAAAACGAACGTACATGTGTAGATTCATTCCACATGGTTCTCATGTTTTCTCACAGTCAGGAGTTAAAGTGGGCTGGAACTATTTAAGACTATGTTAAATAGTATGTATATGACTATGTATATAAGACCATTTTTCCAATCTGGTAATATAGGGACGTGTTGGGTGCCCGGAAGCATAATATATCAGCGATTTGTCACCTAGTGTAAAATGCTACGCTTTGAGAGTGACAACGTGTTGTTATTCCGGTTGTTGTTGGAAAGTTGCAAAGTGCCCTCTCATGGATTAACGATCCAACACTCATAACAAGGTGTTTCTCTGTCACTTCTTTATTTTTTTACATTTTCATTTTCGGACAATAAATTTAAGTTATTTGCCACTACCGATATTTCAAATTGTTAATACCTGTTGATAATATATACCAATATATCGGTCAGGTTCTTGTGGGATATAACATATATGTAGTATTTGTAATCTAGCACGTTTATTGTAACAGCTCAAGGAAATCTATCCATCCATCCATCCGCTTATCCTTTTTCTGGGGGCGCTGGAGCCTATCCCAGCTGTCACAGGGCGAGAGGCGGGGTACACCCTGAACAGGTCGCAAGTCTGTCGCAGGGCTAACACACAGAGACAGACAACCATTCACACTCACATTCACACCTATGGGCAATTTAGATTGCTCAATTAACCTTTCCCCACTAACTGCATGTCGTTGGACTGTGGGAGGAAGCCGGAGTACCTGGAGAGAACCCACGCAAACACGGGAGAACATGCAAACTCCACACAGAAAAACCCTGATGGTGGAACTGAACTCAGGACCTTCTTGCTGTGCGACAACAGTGCTAACCACCGTGCTGCCAAGGAAATCTATTCAATCATAATTACACTTCACACAAAATAACAAAGATAATAACAAAAAAAAGTAACAAAAAGAAAAACAACAGCTTGGGATCCCACTGACAAGATTTTCTAATTATACAGAGCAAAGGATGGCAATGCCAGTGTGTCAAGATTTGACCTTTTCCCCAAAAGTGGACTATCACAGACTTCTTTCCCCTGACCCCCCGAGAGAGGAGAACATCTGCTGAGAAAAGCTGATTTGCATCCGCAGTGTAAAGTTAGCTGCCTCAGGTCAAAATCTGGAGATGTGACTGTCTCACGCTCACTTTGACGCTGTAGTGTCAGTTTCTTCCAAGTGGATGTTAAGGACAAACTGAAGACTGTGTATGTTTTCATTTAAAAAAATAACAGGGGGAAAAACTTATTTCCAATAGCTCCAAAATTTGTCTGGCTTAGTAATGTATTAGACTTGAGCTTTTTTCACATCATCAAATGCCCTCGGGGGACCAATTAAAAATAATATAAATGATATTGCTTTTCCCCATTGCACACACAATACCGCATCACAGCCCATGCGCTTTTATGGATTAATCTAAGAACGAAAGAAATAAAAGGTTTAATCTGCCTGCCATTATTAAAACCAGAAGCCCTCATTCCCCTCTGGTTCTTTAAAACGCCAGGTCATCTTTAGAAAATACATCAACAGCATCAAACTGAGTGTTTGCAAAAGAAGCGAGAGTCATGCTTAACAGCATCCCAGTGTGTCCGTGTTCATTACTGCGCAAAGGCAAGGGTAAGTTCAAAGAGATCAGAGAGGTCAGTTTTCCTCCTACACCCTTTATTTCCCTGGGAAATAAAACATAATAAATCCATTTACAATTGTGAAATTCAATTTAGTTCTTGGTTCAAATGTTGGAAATTAAATGGGGGAAAAAAAGCATCTTTGAAGAGACAAAAATAACAGCAGCAGGATAGCAGATAAGGGTCCCATTACGCACAATTTGTTATTCAATAAATCATTAATGGGCTCTATGAATAGCAGTTGTTGATGGACAAGAGTTAGAGCAGAAAGCAGTGTTGCTGATGCATCACAATCTGTGCAAGTATTGGCCCAAGCAGCCATGCATACTTCACAATACAATGCATAATGTATGGCTGCTGGGTGCTGACATGCTGCTAGATCTTGTCGTTATGGCGGCTTTTCAGCTCAGAACTAGGCTCCTCCTTAATGAAGAGCTTTTGCATGTTTTTCAGCATACATGCCAGCAAAAATAAGACATATAAAACAAACAGAGGATCTTTGTTTTTCAGTGTTTTTCAGCTGATGGTTAATGTTAAGTAAAGTGAAACAGATAAGCAAAGACGCATGCTATACTAGCATAATCAAGGGTTCGTGTGTGAACTTGGGCATCGATTCAGTCAATGTCAGGAGAATCAAGATAGGAGATCAGATATTGTCTGCAGCGTCCCTTTTTTGAGAGCAGGAAATAGTCTGCATCGGCTCATGTTCTCGCTCCTGGAATTGTTCTGTTTGGTTTAGGGAATGATGCTGCCTGGGCAGAGCGTGCAGAGGGCAGCGTATATTCACTGGCTCGCTTTGAATTCACAGCACAATTATCTGCTCTATTCTCACACGGGCTCAATTGGACTTTGTAATTGGGAGCTGGCAGGTTAAAGACCACTTGATGTCCGATCACAGTGAGTTGACATTTATGCTCTCACATGCAGCACCTAGAAGAGTTCAGGGCTGTGGTTCAAAAAGCTCATGTTAGTTGTGACAGACAACGAGTTGACAGGTTTCACAGGATGAATTTAGCTTTCTAAAACCACTCCTTAAACCTATGTTTCCACTAGTTGTTCCAACACACCTATAAAAAGATTTTACAAACTGTGGAAGGAAAGGGTCAGTCAGGTGTTACCTTTAAAGCCGCCATAGTAATAAAGTATTCTGCGCATGTAAACAAGGAAAAGGTTAAATGCGCAGATGGTTAGCATAAAAGTTTTCTCCTGTCTTCATCAGACAGCCAGTGTTGTGTATTATTAATGCAGTGTTAGTTCTATGCCGTGAACTCTGATAACTTATGCAAGCACTCTGCATTTTTGCCCTAATAAGCAGCAAACACAATGATTAAAAGAAGAATAAATCTGTTACTACGCTATCTCTGCTCGCCATCACTCTCCCTTTTGGGCCAGATGATGCATTATTATGGGAGTCTAGTTGTCACCCTGGCAACTAGCATGGTGCAGGGAACAACCTTAGACAGAAAGCCCAGCGGAGACTTCCCTCTTCCCTTCCAATTATCATTCATCTGTGTGCAGTGACCCTCACAAGACTTGCAACGGTGTCGTGTGGAAATTCCCTGCCCTGTTAAAAAAAAAAAGGTGGTGGGGGGGTCTATCTAACAATGCCACACAGATAAATAAATGGCCTACATAAATAAATAAATCCAACAGGCAAGGCAAAAAGAGAGATTGAGGCCAAGGGAACAAATTGCAAGGTGGGCCAAAGTTGAAAGATAGCTGCATCAACAAATTGAAAACAGTTGGGAGAGAAGGCCAGAGGAACATATCTGATCACCTGTGAAATTGGGCCACAGCGTAAAAGACGTGTGAGAGGTCTCCCTACATTTCTCTCAGTACATAAGGCTTACTAGTTGGTAAATCCACCGGTGTACTCAAAACATACATATTAACAGCTATTTATGTTTAAATCATGATATCACTAGAATAGAAGACAATAGAATACAATACTGTCACAACAAAGTTATGGGTGCAAAATTGCAAAAAGGAAAGATAATAGTGATTGAAGTAACCCCTCATTACAATCAAGGCACACAGAAGAGCACAACATGGCAAAATCTGAAGCAGCAGAAGACCGTTCCTGACAGCTAAGAACAGGTAACTAAGGCTACAATTTCAGGGGCTACATGAAAGGATGGACCGAGCCAGCCTTGTATCAATGGTTCAGGCTAAATTCTTGAAAGATTTGTATGTCACACTCATGACTATAATGCAGCCATCTTTTGAAGGCTGCTTCTGACAGGAACATGCCATGTAACAAAGCATAACAAACTCATCTCAAAGTGGTTTCTTGAACGTGACTTGAACTCAAATGTCCTCCATGGTCAGATCTCAATCCAATAGAGCAGCGGCCCCCAAGCCCCGGGCCACGGACCGGTGAGCCGTTTGGTGCCGCGAGAGTTGAGGCTCGGGTGTGAAATTTATGGTTTTCAGGATTTTTATCGTTAATTCGGTTTCCCTGGGTCTTTTCCTGTGTTGTAGTTGTTTGTCTTATTTTGAAAGAAATATTTATGCGTTACCCTGGCGACCAGAGAGCATTAAGGAGCAGAGAGGAGGATGTTACTCTCAATGTTGTTGGCGCATTTCAGGAGGACGCTGCTAATAAAGTTACACAATTACACAGTGAATTTGCGTTTATTATTATATTTACATAACGCCACACTTTGTCTTGGTCGTATCATTTTATTTTGTTGTATTTATCCGCGACACCTTAAAGGCCGGTCTGTGAAAATACTGTCTGACAGTAAACCGGTCCGTGGCGCAAAAAAGGTTGCAGACCGCTGCAATAGAGTACCTTTGGGATGTGGTAAAACAGGAGATTCCACCACATTCCTGCCTGAATGTGCAGCTGACAAATCTGCAGTAACTGCATGACGCCATCGTGTCAGTATCGACCAGAATGTTTCCAGTAGCCTCTTGAATCTACACTACAAGGAATTGAGGTTGTTCAGAGGGAATTCGAACATGTCATTTCTACCAAATTAAGTTTCAAGTGAGTGTATACAGTGAGGAGACTGACTAATTAAATAGTGACTAACAGAAAACTAAAAATATTCAAAATGACTACCGTAACAGAATTATAGCAAAAGCATGAAATATTCTGTTTTGAATCCCGTTTTCTAGGCCATATGGGTGGAAACTGAGTGGGAAAAAGTCTTCTGACTGGCAGAAATTTTCTGGACTTCCAGTGTAGCCAGGGAATATTCAAGCCAAGATTTACTTTTCCTCTGCCAGTTATGGTTTATAAATCCATATACATTAAAAAAGAGACAATAAAAAGGCAAATAAAAATGATAATTAAAAAGATAATAAAAAGACAATAAAAATCTAAATCAGACAAAAAACACTGAATATTTATTTGCAAACATTAAAGCCTATTCAAATGTGATTTGTCACTGGAACCCAAGACTCCAAGCAGACTACAAGCCGAAAATGTTATTCCTCGTCCACAAATTCCAATCATCGTATGCACTTGTTTCTAGTCAGATTAAGGGGAAGGAAACTTTTTAAAATTTGCACAGGAGGTTCACCAGGTCCGTTTCTTTCTTGTTTCTCTTTTGTAAAACAGCGTGGTGTGGTGACTCGATGACAGAACTTCAAATAAAATATAATTTTATAAATCTGAGAATATTAAAACAAACAAAAGTATACATTTAACAAGTCTCGGTTTTTAAATCCTTTATGTCTTGGCTGTACGTCCTCCAGTGGCTCACACTTTTAACATTGTTTTTGTAGAGAAATATCAGGACTTTTTTCTTTTTCTTTTTAAATCAACTTACTGGTCTTGAGAGGAATTGCGCCTAGAGGAGCTCTCAAGTGATTTCAGTATAAAGTCATGGTGCTCGCCACTTGGGACAAATGGAAACAGCTAGCTGATGGTGTGTGACTGGGAAGATATTTGTGCACCTGGACCCTGCTGCCTCAGCAACAGTGCTATAGGACAGGCATGTTAAACACCACATAGAGCCCAGAGCTCTCGCACAGGTCTTTCCATCTGTCTCATCTCCACTTAATAAAAACCTGGACTGATAAGCTGAAAATATGCATTACAGTACTTTGGGAATGAGCCATTTCACTTTAAGACAACACCAGGCCAAAAAGAGCCGTTCAATATCCGCCTTCATTAATCTAATCTGAAAATGAGAAATGATTTGATGATGGCAGTAATGCTGGTTTGCATGAAAACTCTACCTTTACACCTTAGACACGCATGCAAACAGACACATTAAGCATCACAGAAGGATGCTTAGGGAGAAAGGAAGTGAGCACTCTTTGGCGGGATGCAAAAAGGTGCCTTTCGTTTTAGGCCGGCATCAGATTGAGCCTTCAGATATACTCAGTTCCTCCAGCCTTTGTATGAAAATGCCTCTGCAACAGCACTCCTTCACTCCTCCCTCACTCTCTCCATCCTTCTCCCCTTTCTCCCTGCAGCCTTCCAGACAGATAAATGGGAGGGGGTCAGACTGAATGAGGTTTTCTCGAATGATCCTACTTCCACACCAGCAAACCAATTACCATGACTAAGATAAACCCCTATAGCACCCTTTCCAACCTCTACTCCCCCCCCTCCCCCCCACACCTCTTTCCAGGCAAAAAGAGACAACCATTGTTGTGGCTCTGCATTTCTGCCACTGCCCCTGGGGGTAGGGGGCGGGGGGAAGCAAAAAGTCAGCCTGTAGTCACTTTACTGCCTCTCCAACATGGCATGAAGGCGCACGTAAGTGCAAACCACAAAAACACAGAGCTGCATTTTCTCAAAAAGAAGGAAAAAAAATATGACATTTTCCATCCAGCCACTTCATTAGCATTTTTCCTTCTGTATCTTAAAACTGAGAAATGTCACGACCATGGCCGTGGGCTATAAGTCGCAGCGCTGTGTGATGAGTCGGTCTTGTTTTGGTGCCAAACTCAGGGGCCACAGACCAAAGCAGCCTTGATTTAAATTTCTTGCCATACTTTTGCTAACTTTACAATTAATGCCTCTATAAAGGTGCCCTTTCGGTCCCTCTAAAACGATGATAATGAACTATGACTTTATATAACACAGATTTAGTTATTTTCGTGTGGAATTTGAAGAACAGAAAGTTTCTTCAGCGAGTAGAAAAACACTTTGCAACGCTAAATCAGGGAGCACTTTGAGTTATTTGCACTGGTGAGTTCATTTAGCTAAATCTATGGCGTTGATTGTGCTGACTCTGTTTTTCTGGCCAGTGCTTTGAAAGAAGCTGTAGTGATACGGGTACACTGCCACATTATCAGTGAGAAGATGAAATACCATCCAGGAAATCCAGTTTGAGTCAAATATATACGACTGTCACACAGAATCTTACAGCTCTGGAAAGTTGTGGGGCCGTTACAGTCCAGTGGGCATGTCCCTGTGGGATTATGGATGTGCTCAGCATTTTGCACCAAAATCTCTCTCACTGAATATGAGATTTTGTGCAGTGGTGATATTTCGACCTGATAATGGCTGGAAAAGGTCAGGGGTCATCATCCTCCAGGATCTATAAATATGCAAAGCAAATTTCACTGAAATCTACCCTCCAGAATCAAAATGATGCATGGATGAACAAACCTCAGAAAAACTGACATCATTACCCTCAGTCCCCGGCTGGTAGCTTTGTGAAAACATGGAGAAAAAAAACAACTATGTGTGATGTAACCTACAGATATGTGGGTTAAGATTAAGAACACCAATAGCAGCACGGCATCGGTGAAATGAGTGCCAGGTCTGCTGTGGTGTCTTATTTACCTGTCTCTGGAACAAAAAGACCTATTTGTAGCCTTCTAGCTGAGGGAATCTCCACTTAAAAACAATTGGATATCACTGACAACCACTGCTTATTCTAGTGCAGCTAGCGAGAGGTGCCCCTGCCTCATGGCAGGGTTACAGCTGCTTACAATACAGATACACCCCTCTGTTCTCAAGGTTAAACTGACCTGAAGACTCTATGTGGGCTGGTGGGCACTTGGCCACACAGTGTTAGGAAAACATGAGGTCTAATAAATCAACTCATCTGTCTTTGTAGAGTCCTGCCACATATGGTTTGCCCTGGACAACGCTACTAAATAATGATTAAAGCAGCCTGAAAAAAGTAATGGGTTGAGTGATGATGATTAAACTTAATGGTATGATTGAGCCGTACTTTGGGAGGGTTTTTTTTCTTATTAATAGACAGCAATAAAAAGTATTTTTAAATGTAAAAAACAAACAAAAATAGCAATATTAAGAATTTGTCTGTAAAAGAAAGATTTGTTCTTATTCCCACACGAGTCTTATCATTAGCCCTCAGCGTTATGTTGTGCACAATGCAAATAAGGTGCAAACAAAGGTTTATCTCGGGCAAACATGATGAGCCAAGAGGTACAATCAAACATTTCCTGGAGTTCTCCTGTTGTGCATTAACAGGTGCAAGCCGTGAGCGTGGATTACGTGGAACATCACACAATCAATACTGGATCCTGTCTGATTTCAGACCAGCTGCAGGTGCACATTTGGATCGGGAAGCAGAAGCAGCTTCATACCTTGACAGTCCAGGCTCACACTCTCAGTAAGTTCTACTGTAATATTCTGTTACAGCCATGTAAGTGACAACACTCAAACAGATGACCTTAACCATATATATATATATATTCCAAGAAGAATGAGAATTTGGCTCCCCAAAAATATTTGACAGCAGCCCACTGAGAACACTGCTGGCAAAGCAAATTTGAAGATGAGAACTGATGTTGCAGGGTGAAAGGTCACTAACTAGAAGATGGTGGTGTTGCAACTTTGACAAGTGAAGTAATTGATCATGAGGGACTCCACTCCACTCCACTCTCCTCGTTGCTCCCTCTAGTCCCACACTGCAAGCTGAGGAAGGTGCTGAGCAATGCTGAAAAGAAGGCGTCAGCAAGATTCTTTGCAACCAGCCAGCGTTTCTTGTATTTATACTCCTCCTGTTCCCTTTTTCCTCTTTTCTCCCTAGAAAAAGAGGACCTGCTGTGAAATGGTGTAATCCAGATGCAGTGACAATGCTTTTGTCTGTGAACCACCAGGGATGTGATTTAAGAAGAAGAAAAAAGTTTATGTTTTTCATGAACTCAAAGTAGTTCTCATATGCATTTGGAGAAAGAGGAAAACTCCACAGCTGGTTTGATGTAAATCATCTACTTGAGGTCTTACTTTACATTATCTAGGAGGCAGTAAAGCTTTAAAGCCTGCCTTTTTGGCACCTGGGACGTTCATTAACTATTGTCAACATGATTTAGCGCTCGACCGCCCTGCTTGCCTTCCATTTGGTTAAGATCATAGTTTAGTAAGCATGACAAACTCCAACTGAAAAGCTTAGACATTTTAATTTGACAACAGCTCATAAAAGCTAACAGCCTCTCTGGGTAGCATGGGATTAATAAAGCTTCCTGAGAGTTCAATCAAGATTATTCGTCGACTCGGTTCAACTTTTGATGCAATATGTCAGCCAAAGCTGCGGTAATGGCCACGCGAAGCCATTGGCTTAAATTCAAGGTCAACTCAGTGAACGGTGATTTGTCTATCACTTACTGAAGAGATGGCTTGACAGTTGCACTGATTTGATACAATGGCTCAACGCAGAGGCTCTGGTAACCTTGAAGAAAATGGAAACATTTTCTTCACTTTTCACATAAAAGGATTCTTCGAAGGAAAGAAAAATGTTTTTTGTATTAGTTTTTAAACAGCTGTGCCATTTCTCTCCTGGAAAAACCCCCCCAAAAAACTATGGATGTGCAGTACGTGTTTGCTAATAAAATTTTAACGCTTCGTTATTTTATCAAAGACACAACCGTTGTTATTTTCCAGCATTCAACACATCATGAGGCCTGACAAACCTAATGGGAGGTAGGGTTGAATCAAATGAAGCATGAAAACAGTCCGCCCTTAAAAACCAGCTCATGTTTAGGGAGTATGTGTGCTTAACTGACTGTTAGTATAAGTTCACTATGATTACATTCGAATGAAAGCAGTCATTTCACGATGGCTTTGTGCACATGCAGACACATTTCTCCCAGAGTGTCTTTTTCAGCCACATGTAACTGTCAGCGCATCTATCCTACTTCAAGTTCCTACTGATAATTGCTCTGTCTGTCAATTAATAACTGAAGAGCAGTTGCAGTGACCCCGCTGCCTCACATACCAGCACAAATCTACAGTGATCCAAGCCAAGGTGAAAGTCATTGCAGCACGGTGACTCAGTCTCAGCTGGCATCACCGGGCAACTAGGGCACAAATACTCCTCGCTTTATGATGCCCCGCGGCTCCGTTTTTATCATCACAACTGCAATCTTTGCCGCATTCCCTCAGAAGCAGGCTCGCACAAGTACGCTTACTACTCTGAGAGCATGCTGTAAAATGTTAGGCAATCCATAATGTCCTCTGGTCCTCGTCCCAAATGCTAGTGTCAACTCTCATCACTCCCTGAGCCGTAGTATGGCACGCTTTCCTTGCGTGACAGACAGGGAGGTAAATCTACTGTAAATCATACATCGCGGGAGCTGTAAGGATAAATAAAGGTCCATATCACCCAAGAATTTGCAATGAATCTGCGTACGTCATCTTCATACCTAATGATCTGGTCATGGTGACTGATGAACATATGCTCGACTTGCAAATTAGAGTTTTGTAGCTGGGGTTTAGAATAAGGGTGTTATTTTCCGAGTTAGCTGGCTTGCTACATAACTGCACCCTTTAAAAAAGATAGACGGTGTCAAGCATGGATACGATTGACACATGTTGTTATTATCCTACTTACACGAGCGACACATCTGTGTTCTTGGTGGGTATGACATATGCTAACTGCTCTCAGTTAACTGCTGAAAAAAATAAAACGGGCAAGACGACAAGATGTGATTAGATTAGACTGAGTTTATTAGACTCCGTCACAAAAACGGAGTAGGACTTGGGAACTGTATCTGCTTCCCAAAACATGGTCTGAATTCTATTTATGGTGAAATAAAACTTACCAAATCTAACCATATGCTTTGGTGCTCTACAGTAGCACAGCACATGGGCTCTACTGGACTAAGCAGTGTTATGCCTGTGTTGCAGAAACCCTCAATTTCATTGGATAATGTACCCCATCAATCCCTGTCAGAGGCAAATGCACTGTAATATATTTTGTATTGGATGTGGTCACTCTATTAGCCCCTTCAGCTTTACATAACCATGCCATGCTTTGATCTGCAATGGTGCGTTAGGGCAGACATGCATGAGTTACTGCTCCAGCATGAGCCTTCCACAAAATGGCAGCAAAGGAATAGTGGATGGCCGAGCCTGGTCTTACTGCACACATCCTCCTTTATTGCCCTGAAGCGCCACTTCTTTTTTCCTACAAATTAATACTCATGCTGGAAGAAGCGCGGTTTGCATAATCTGTACCCACCAGTTTCCACTTATTTTGCAGCTACTTTTTCCAAAGCTTTTATTGCTGTGGCACGTCTGCACCGACCATTCCAGGGAACGGCTCGTCGTCAGTGTAACCACATATGTGTTACACCTTTGTATTGATGTAAGTTTAATTTGTGGATGTTTGTAGCACTGTGCAATGTTTTCTCAAATTACAAATTACAGGTAAACACAATCGATCTAGAAATACTGAAGCGAGGACAATTTCTTTGTGTGTGGAAAGGAAACACCAGCAGTGTTTTTTAAAGGGCAAAAGGAATCAAGGCAAATGTACTAGCACAAACACCCAATTTCATAATTCAGAATTCAATTCAATTTATTTATATACTGTCAAATCACAACCACTTTATATTGTAAGGTCTCTGTAAGACTCTACATTAATATAGAGTAAATCCCAATAATCAGACAACGCCCCTATGAGCAATCACTTGGCAACAGTGGGAAGGAAAACCTCCCTTTTAACAGGAAGAACCTTTCAGTAGACCCAGGCTCAGGGAGGGGCAGTCATCTGCCACAACTGGGATGTGGTTTTTAGTTGATATAGATGAGCTGAACATGCTTTTTTAGCAGCTCATCCTCTATAAGTAATCACTTTGATAAGGTTTGCATCTTCAAAAAGTCATACTTGTTATTAATCACTGACTGTCTTCCACAGCATGTCTTTTATCCTGTCTTCCTTCTCTCACCCCAACTGGTCACAGTGGATGGCCCCGCCCCTCCCTGAGCCTGGTTCTGCCGGAGGTTTCTTCCTGTTAAAAGGGAGTCTAAGGAGCTTGGAAAGAAAAGCGTCTGGACGTTTCACCTCTCATCCGAGAAGCTTCTTCAGTTCTTAGGGTCAAATGGTGGAGAGTCCCAGATTTAAACCCAGTGGGAGTTTCCCCCCAAAGAGGGGCAAAGGACCCCCTGATGATCATCTACCTAATCACATGAGCCAAGGTGTGAAAGCAGGTGTGGGTCACAATCAGCCAGGGTTTCGGGTGAGCTCATTGTGAAACCTGGCCCCACCCTATCATGTGATTTCCTGAGGTCAGATGGCCCAGGATGTGAGTGGGCGTTAAGGCGTCTGGGAAGGGATCTCAAAACTGGATTATAGATGGCAGGCAGTTGGTGTCGTAAACCACCGCCTCTGTTCAAAGATGGTCGCTCACCATTTGACCCTTAGAACTGAAGAAGCTTCTCAGACGAGAGGTCTTCAAGCAACTCAAAGAAGTCCAGATGCTTTTCTTTCCAAGCTCCTTAGACTACGATGACCTGGATGACTGAGAACCTTCACAGACATACCAGTTAAAAGGGAGTTTTTCCTTCTCACTGTCACCAAAGTGCTTGATCATAGGGGGTCATATGATTGTTGGGTATTTGTCTGTATTCATTATTGTACAGTCTACCTTACAAAATAAAGCGCCTTGAGGCGACTGTTGTTGTAATTTGGCGCTGTATATATAAAATTGAATTGAATAAAACCAAATTTGTGTGTTTAAAGTGAACATCATACCAAAATGAAAGGTTACCGCTCAGCACCAAGGTTCTTTTGATTCAATCTAGTATGTTACTTTGTGGCTCGTTGTGTTGTTTACCCATATTGTTTATATTGTTTCCTGCACTCCTTTTTACTCTTTTTTAAAAATGTATTCTGTCTTATGCTGTTGCTTATTGCTCTGACCGATTGTGAAGCACTTTGGTCAACTTTGTTGTATTATTATGTGCTATAGAAATAAATTTTGATTTGATTTGATTCTTTGGGCCCATTTTAAATCATTATTTTCATTGTGTAGCCCACAATTTCCACATTCATGAAACTCATTTGTTAGCTGCAGCAACAGCAAGTGGTTTAAATGAGAAAAATTTAATAAAAAGAGTGTAAAAGCCGACACCTGGGCTAGTAAGGGCAACGGGTAGTTAGTAACTCAAAAGTCTTTCCCAGAAGCTTGTTTGTACCAAAACACTTAAAAATGAGACTCACTCATTTCAAATGAATCTCAAGTGTTACTCTTTTTCAAACACTGGATAGACAATCCAATATTTTCAACCAATTAAATAATCATTTGTACATCTTTTTTTGGTAATTTTTTCACTTAAAAATGTCTCGTGCAATTTAATGATGACATTGAAGTCTCAAAACCTCTAAAAAGCTCACGTACTTGGTTTTAAAGGGTTAATAGTATTTGATCTTAATGAATGTAGTTTCAGCTTTAGGACTGAAGCGCTTTCTTTTCTTTTGCTCTTCAGAACAAATGTATTTTTTTCTGCCTCGTGCAACTGAATAGATGCATCAGAATAGCGCTCCTCATGTTATCATCTTCATAACTCTTGTTCCTATTCTTCCTGTGCTTCTGGATATCTTCTGTCACTGCTGGCTCTGATGATTTTGCATTTTAACTGCAATGCCCCTTTATCTCCACCCTTTGTGTGATTTTACTGGCTCCATTACCTTTTTTCAACAAGCCCATTGTTTGCCAATGTTCTAATGTCTGAATTCGAGTTGTTCGTCTATTGTTGCTATGCAGTGTCACTAAATGAGTATGCCTCGCTGACAATACACAACGTTCTGCATATTTGGTCTTCTCAGTTTAAGGATAACAGCTCTTGCCATTCACATGCAGACTGGTGACACAAGGATACTCTTCATTGTCCTCGCCTGTCACAGAACACTAGTTCCCTTTCCATTAAAAATTCTACCTTGTCTAAAAAATGCAGAACCTGGTCCAATTCTCCATTAAGACAAAAACAAACAGTTTTCCTCTTTCATGGTTTTGAAGATCTCCACACTTAACAAAATGTTAGCAATCTATTAAAGAAAACTCATCATTGTCTGCCAAGTTACTCGTAAATCTTTTCTCTCTGCTCCTTCAGTTCAGTTTGACACTTTCTGGGCAACGCTCACATCTGCCTTTGTGATTTGGTTGAGTCTCAGCCAAACAGAGGAACTGAATATGCATTAATAAAAGTGCCCCGTAATGTTCATCGTAATAGACTTGTTTTTAGGAGTAATCTGGAGTAAGAATGGTTCATTACTGGAGAAAAGGTACAAATAAAAAAAACACCAGCTGTATTACTGGTGCAAAAATTCCCCACAAGAAGAACGTATTCCAGCACCACACGCCATTTTCTTACATTTAAGACTCAAATATTACATTTATATAAACAATTTGAAGAGCTTTAAAACAAAACAGACACACGGGAAAAGCTTCTCTAGTCTGATTAATAGAAAAATAAAGCATAACCCAGAGCATGATGTGTTCATTTTCAACTTGCATGGAAAGTTGACATGGTAGACAGCAGCGAAAATCCAGTTTGACAGGGTGTGCATGTGTTTTTCAAAAATCTTTCATTTATTTCTTTGTATTTTTTTATTTTAACGTTCCTTTTTCATTTTAGGGATTTTTTTTCTTTATTTTCACATGTTTTTTTTTAAATTACTTTATATTTTTTTATTATATCTAGTTATTTGTTTATTTATCTGCTTTTACCTACTTGATTTATCTACTTTTTCTTGTTTTTACTATGCACAAGCTTCTATTACCAGGGAATAATGCACAGTCCATAAAAATGATTGCATTGCATTGACTAAACAAATGAACAATGTGGTTTGTTGCCTGCACGTGATCTCTATGTCAACATGCGATTTAATCGGGCCATGCTCTGACGAGGTGAGCTCAAAATGTTAAAGCTATCATGATGCAACAAATAGGTAAAACTGGAGTTCTGCCAGCTGTTACACTTTCAAACTGGAGAAATTTACATTCTAAAATTATCAAAGGATCTACCTAAACCCAGGAATTTATCTTTCCCTAACCACGGCAAGCAAAAGGTTCCAATGCATGGGAGCAAATAGCATATGTGGAATTAACTCCAAATGTCACCAGCCTCAGTCTTTAAAAATGTCTTTGAAACTAATATGAGGCAAACCAACTTTAAAACACAGCAGAGGCCTCAACCAGATTGGACTAACACCATTGTTTTCCCCATTTAAAAACTATTAACTAAAATTATCTGCACCATTCTTCTATTCAAGCTATTCTTCTCACCCCACTGCTAGCAAATGCAATGCATTTAATTTCACTTAATTTTATGGTACACAGTAAGCTGGCATTTATGGCACGGAATTATAAAAAATTCATGGTGGGGAAGCGCTTATAGCAGTTTTATTACTACGGTAGCAGTTAAAAAGAGCAGACTTGCATTCCAGGGATTGCCCTATGAGATTATTATCTTCATTATATGCCGTATTTAAACCAACATAGAGAGGAGCCGCTCATCTAAGTGCATTTGTATGTGTAAAAGATTATGCATTTTTAAAGAAGGCAAGGGTATCAAGTTCACAGTCAATTTCACTAAAATGATAGCCTCAGCAAAGAAAACCATTTGGTAGTTTAAAATTATATTATAACCAAATCCCAGAATGGCTATTCAATGAAAAGGTACTTATTTGACTTTTTATTTCTCTACCGTTTCTTTTTAATTGGTTTAAAATATAACAGCTTGGACGTTCATGTCGTAGAAAAGTCGCCATCAACACAGGAAGTTGTATTTTTGAATTTTACTCACACACACAATAAGAAATAATTTAACTTTAATATAATTTAACCGTCTTTCAGACTTCTAAGCCTGCATGAGTTCAACACATGGAGCAGACCTGTTGCCCTAATTAAGTACAAGTAAGTACATTAAAAAACTTTTATCACTTTCACTCAACAGCACAATTTCTTTGTTAACTACGATTATTTCAAAATGTCTCTAAATGCATTTCTAAACGTATAAATGAGACGTGTTTAGTGGTCCCATGTGAATTCCCAGTGCTCTGCTTTCATTCAGTCAGTATGAACCTTTGATCATCAGTAATATATTTGGGTATATGTTTACTAGTGGATACCTAAGTAATAGATTGGCAATAAAGAACCTGCAGTCCCAGCAGTTAATCATTGCATGGGGACTGGTCTATTGCTGCAGGTCACGCCAGAGCTTCTTTTTGCTCGGTCCCATTGTAATCGCCTAGATGCCAGGTCAAAATAAGTCACAGACTAATGATGAAGCTCGCAGTTGGTGGGCCTCAGTGGCTTGGCAGTCCTTGACCAGCTTCCTTCTTATGTTGATTTATCCGATAAATTGCTGCTCTCTGCCATTTCACATGCCGACATGAGGGCAATTAGAAATGTGCAGCGGGGAACCTTTGACTCTCATTAACTTAAGCTAGGAAATTTAGGACAGGAAGAGAAAAGCGGTAGATACCTCTGCTTTTCCTGACAAACTCTAGTGTCCCACTCCATTACAGCACAGACATGTCCCTTTCTATATAGGTTGCCAATCAATAACCTATTGGTTTGGCCCAAGTGATGTTATTGCTTTACTTGCACTCCCTGGACTTGGATGAAGATGATAAATTCAGAGGGACTAGAGGGTGTCAGAGCAATTAAGTCAGTTAAAGTAAGCTCAAGTGACGATTCCCATGCTAAACAGGCAAAGTGAACGACCTCAAATAACCCTCACACTAGCGGCTTTGTCCGGTAGGCTCAGCGAGGGCTCTCAGGAAGTCGTCTCCGTGCATAACTTTTCCCCCTGCAGTGTTACGGTAATGACTTAGTACAAGACCCAGCAGCACGTCAAGCATGGCGAAAAGTGAAGCACTGATTCCAGCCGCTCGCCTGTTCTCCAGACACTGGTAATATTTATCCCAACAAAGAGTGAGTGATTGAGGCACGCAGCGCACTAATCCCCCAATGCAATGAAATGTCTTTCCCCATGGCAGAATATGCTCATGCAGTCTGCTAAGTTTCCACTAATCCACAGATATCACTCAGAATAAAATGTGCCTTTGAAAAAAAAGGGGGAAAAAAGTAACTTTTGTAGCCATCTTCCCCCTTTTTTCAGGTCATACACATGTTCCGAAAAACTCCTATTAAAAAGCAGATTTGTCAAAAAACAGGTAACAACAGCTAAATGATTTAAAGTGAAAAAAAGAAGAAACTGCTTTGCTGAATGACGTAAGAGCGACTGAACGAGAGAGAGAAGATGTCAGGCAGCTGTACTGTACATGCTTGTCAGTATTCATTGAGGTTCATTTACTGCGTTCTTTGTCCAGCAGCAGGATGGGTTTCATTATTTATTCAGGCAAAGTGAGAGCATCGGTAAATTCAGAGCTTTTTAAAATAGAATCAAACCAACGGAAAATTCTGACATGTCGTTTGAAGCCATTTTAATGGTAATTTTATGCTGCGCTGCTTGGAAATAATTGCTGTCAAAAATGCCACAACAATTTAAGAAGAAGCTCTTTTTTTTTAAGGAGGTGGCTCTGGACACACCGCATTCTACGATCACACACAGACACGCATGTATGCAAGCATGCAGACGAAAATTTATCTCAAATTTAGGATTGTTTATAGTGCCAGACTACCAAACCTGTGAGACACTAACGAGCCACCAAAAGTGCAGGTCTGAGCATAACGTCGATGCAGTATTGACTGCACCCATTAAAAACTAGCACACTGACGAGCTGGCAATTTCTCAAGCTTACTTCTTGTCCTTGCTCAAGCAAAGAGGACGAGGACAGGAAGCTGCTGATGGTTTGTACTCTGGGGACGACAAATACGATCAGCAAATTTTAAAGCGATCTGGTGATTAGATTTAAGTCTTGTGCTTAGGTGCGTAAAACTCGCTAATCATATCAACTAATATAAAAGATTTAAGGTGCATCAACCAAAATAAAAGTGTAAATGGAAATAAAATTATCAGGAGTCAAGAATGAGACAATTTACTTGTTTTCATCCATTTTCTTCAGGTTGTTCTCTAAATATGAGCATTATCATTGACATGGGTCGTCTGTCTTTGAAATCAAGTGTGAATCAAAGCCTGTCCCCTCCTGCTTGTTCGGGGGTTCAGCTGTAACTCAGCAGGAGAGCTGCAAGCACTCCGGCCAAGACTGTCCTCCCCGCCGTCACGCTATGAGACTTTTCTAGCAGCGTCTGTCCATCTTTGGTTTTCCATGGATTAACACTTGATGGGGAGTTTTTATTTGCACTTAGAGTAGGCTAATACGTTTGTGTGTTCACTCGAAAAAGTTTGAATGAAAAGGAATGCGAGTAAATTTACTAAAAAAAAATGAATACTGATAGTTTTGGTTTGTAATTAATATCCTTTTTTGGGGCGGGGAGTGCAGATTACACGATACACCCTCCCCGCCTGGTCAAAACTCCCATTTTAAGACTCCCTGTCCAGATTGTAACGGCCAAGTCGAGACATAATCTGATGACATAATCGGACGTTGTTGTCACTGATTTGACAAAGCTCCTCTGCAGGCACAGCAAACATTACACAACTGCTCAGCAGGCCTACACCTGATTTCTCAACCAGCATTTCATGTGGAAAAATTGGAGGAATGTCGCTTTAAGAGCGTTTGAGATGAAGGTTATTGTGAAAGCTGTCTGTCTGGTTGCATAACCTCATGTTTCTTGTTTATAATATTGTAGCAATGTGATAGCATACCATAACTTGCATTCATTTGTGGATTTGTGGATTGTAATCCATCTGTGGGAACCAACAGTGGAATTTAATCCCACAGGGAAGGAAAGTGGTCAGCTGCCACTGCATGGAAACTTCTTCCCGAAGTGGCCTTTCCTTCTAACAGGGTTATGTTTATAGAGCTTAAAACAGAATCACCCTGCCTTTTCCCTCGTAATTATTTTCAAGAAGTATTCCCAATATGCCGCTGATGGCTTTCCATGAAATATTCATTCCATGAGTAAGAATGCAGGCTGTTTTACCCCAGGAGTTTAATTTTATATCTTCACTAGGCAGATGCTTTCCACCATCGCTTTGCGCGTGCAAAAAAAAAGAAAAAAGAAACAAATAAAGTGGTAGAACACTTAAATGAAATATTTAAGGTCTAAGTGTGCAATAAGGTAGAAGATGAAAAGTGATGGGATACGGTGCTTGAACTTGATATAACGATATTCTGAAATTGGCTAACAAAATCAATTTTTTATGTACTTTAATCCTAAATATTAAGCTATAAATCAACCTTGAACAATAAAAAAAAAATCAGTAAAGCACGATAGCAATGTTGAAATAATGACTCAATTAGTTATCACTGGAAGGAGCTCATTCATATTGTATTTTTCATCTTATAGTTTTAAGTCAATAGAGTTTGAGGGGGAAAAAAATCTCAAGTAATATTACTCAGAGAGCCATCCCTCACACACTGCGCCTGCCTTTACTTAATGACAGCTCCTCTTTGTAGCAAACCACAAATAATAAGTGCCTGTTGTTATCTGGTCTCATATCTACTAAAAAAGATGGTGGCTTGTCCTCAAAAACCACCACATACGCTGTCAGTAAGAAAATGGCTTTATTCCTACCAGGATACTGCACAGCTAGAGCTCTCTGCAGCGTCGTTGTGTTATGCCAAAACACCATCATTTTTCACTGAGATATTTTGTGAATTTCTATTGATATTTGCAGATTATTTACTTTTTCTGCCATGTTTGTTGTTTTTTTTGCTTTATTTCTGGGGCACTCTGACCCGACTGCTGGAGGTTTCTGGTTATAAAGGCTGGAAATCAAATCCTTTTTTTTTTTACTGGTCAGAAAACACCTGCTGGATGCAGTTGTTTTCATATTCAGTGGGTAACGATGTGGTGAAAAGACATGCTTTTTTAAAGCGACCTTTTAACATTCATTAGACTTAATTATTGGTTGATTACATTAAAATTTTTAATTTTCAGCTTAAAGCTTAAACAGTGTTTTTTTATATCACCAAACAGGAGAAATGCTTATTGATATTATCAGATGAACAACATGAATAATAACAAGTTTTACAAAAATGCGTTTTTACGTTCCTACAGGAAAGAAACTTAACACTTAATATAAAACTGAGTCACACACACTCAGTGCATCTCCACAGACAGCCTACAGGTGGTAGATGATAAGGCAAAACTGCTTCATGGAACGTCAACATCTGTCAGTATGCATCTGCCTTTGCAGCATCCATTAACGTCATCTCTCAGCATTCCTCCATCTAACTGACACTTAAACAGGGACATTGGCGAATGCAACACGCCATCAGCGAGAGTTCTGCTCAGGTGAAACGTCAATCATTTCATCATAATTATCCCCTCGCGCCATGAAGAAACCTTTCCAGCCAGGCGCAGACTGCTGCGACGCCCCGTGTGACAAGCAGCACATCGACAGTGCTGAGAGTCAGCCTCAGTTAATCGCAGACAAAGTCTTACACCACCTCGAGTTAACACAACACGCAGAATTGCTGGCTGTGGCATGCCCTGACTTTTATGCAGCGTGTCACTGGGTGAGACAAACTTAACTCCAGGACAAGTACAGGACTACTTCTTCTATAGCTCCCTATTAGATAAAAATCACCACATCCTGCTTTACTGTACCACAAATGACATGCCGCAGTCTCTAGGCAAGCTGACAGTTTGGGTTCTATTTGTTTGGGTTCTATTTTTGGAACTATTAAAACAAACAGTGTTTTCAGGGAGCACTTCCTGTTTCTACCAAAGAAATCTGTTGGCACCAAGTGTATCCAGATGGTGATACTAGCACCTTAATATAGTGCAGAACTCCAGCACAGTGACACGGCAGAAATGTAAAGACTGGCATCAACAAACGTCTCACTTTTGTTCATGAAGAGTTAAATGTGCTCGGTAATCTGCGAGCGAGAAAGCTCTGAAACTCTGATCCATTCAGATGTACTTATTGTTTCTGGAAGGACTTGCCGGTTACGACCTGCATCTCTCTTTGAATAAATATTTCATATATTAACATTGGGCATGACTAAATACTGAATGAGCCGCCACTCAATTTTCTTAATGAATATTTATGAAACCTGGTTACACGATGGAGAGTTAATGCCGGTTGAATGTTAAAGCAACTGCAAACCCACTTAATAACTGTTTAGGCCACCGGCAGCTTCTGGACTAATTATCAGAACTTATTATCATGACTGCCCCTCATGCACATATGACTTAGCATATGGCCGGATTTAAAGCGCCGTTAATGAAGAGAAGTAATTCTTAGGTTAGTGTTAGTATATTGCTCAACTGGCTCATATCTCTTAAAGCTGTTCAAGCTAGAAAATAAAGTTCAAGTCATTACTGAAAGTTGGGATCTGAGTAGCATTGGGAAAGGCAGTGCTTCTACAGGATTCTGCATGCCAATGAGAACATAGATCATGGCCACACAAATTTATTCCTTCAGTGATGGTCTCAGTTGTGAAGTTCTTTCAACTTCGATGTGCTCAGCATGAATGTTGTAAAGATGACGTGCTGGATTTTACTGCTTAGGCAGTTTTGACAGGCTGATGCTTTGAGCATATAATTGCTTTGTCTAACTTGCACTCAGTCTCACTGCAATAAAAAGAAATGCCAGATTTGCAATCTAATACCATGTTACAAATAAAAGTGGAAAAAAAAATACACGTAGCACATGAATCTGCATGATGTTTTTTATGAAACATTACCAAAGATTTCCTTTATTTATTATTTATTAGGAAAGCATCCAAGCAACTTGTTGATCTAAATATTCTTTGATTTTGAGTTTGTCGATTTTCACATTAATTTTTGCTACAACACAAGGATGCAAAAAACAAAACAAAACATCAAAGTGATGCTATAGACAATTTAAGCAATGTTTTGTCAATCAGCCAGATAACAAAGTGCTACAACACACATTTTTGTTTTTGTTAGTAACGTCTTGTCTTGCTTTACCAATGTTTGCGTAGTGGCAGATTAAATGTTTTTCCTGTGTAATATTCTGTGGTTGGTTTATTTAATTTGCAAAGCTAGCCTTATGCCATGCTACTAAGCTGTAGCACTAACTAATTACAAAGCTAGTCATGGATTAATGTGATTAAACTGACACCACTATCACAAAAAGTGCCACCAAAACCCCCTAAAATAACCCAGCTGATTCTAAAAAGAATGAATAAGGTTTGAGATATCATCTTTTGACCTGATGAACTATTAAATACTATTTATTTTTATGGCAATAAATATCTCTAACCCTTTCTTATAGTTTACTAGAGGTGGGAATCACCATACATCCCACGATACGATATTATCACAATACTTAATGCACGTTACGATATTGTTGCAATTTTTTAAAAATATTTTGCGATATTCAGATTTTGTACATAAAAGTAAACTTTATCAATATTCATTTTATCTAATAACAAAGTCTCACACTCAGTCTTTCTCTCATTTCAGTTTTATTGTTGACAAACTGAACGGTTTGTATTACAGTCTAGTTCAACTTAACTGAATCAACCATCTGGTACAATTATAGCTATTCTGAACTATGCAATTTGTGAAAACTATGCAGCCCATTCAGCAACTGAAGAATCTGAAAGTAAATTAAAACAAAATATAATTTTACATTAAATAAAAAAGTTTTAAACTTAATTAAAATAAAACATGTCTTAAATTAAAATAAGTAAACTGTCATGTTTATTGCTGCCAAAAAAAAGTTTAACACATTTGGACAGTGAAGGAATGTCAGGATTCTTGCTCAGAAAAAGGATCAACATGCTCTGAAGTCAGAGCACAAAAACCTTTTTTGTAACAAAATATCGATTTCTGCTGTCCCTGTATCCATACATTATTAGCAAACAAAATATCACGATACTACACAGTATCGATTTTTTCCCCCACCCCTATAGTTTACTGTGTTAATCCACCCTGCTGAAAGTTTATTTACTTATAAAGTAATGATGATCTCCATGATAGAAGCAGTGCTGGGGTTATGCAATCATGTTACTGTTCCCTGAGAGCCCATGAGATCCCCATTAATGGACAACGATATTATTGTATATTATATATTAGTATATTATTACTCCAAAGCAAAGCCTTAAAGCAACAGATATCTTATTTTACACCCGAGCAAATAAAACATTTGAAATATGCATTTTTGTATCAAAAAGATGTGTTGTTTTTTCATTAAGGAAATGTGATTTGCAATTCCACAATGTAATGTATTCCTTCATATCCTTTTAGTTTTGATTTTTCATGTTTTTTATTTGCAAAGAAACACATAATTACAAGTAAGGGTAATTTTCCTAGTCACGGTCTGGGTCCCACTAATATCCCTCAAACTCATAAATGTCTGACTTATAACTGAACCAAATGTACCATAAAATACTCATTTCAAAGTAAACTCCAAACTGAGCTTTCACCACAAAATTAGTTATTTTCGACAGTCTAGAAAGAATAAAAAAACTATGACAAAATGTCACACAATATGGCCTATACTGATTTTTTTATGAGCTGAGCAATGGGTAATGTGAAGTAGGACAATCATGCTGAAGCTGAACATCAGTTATGTCGCTGACCTTTTGCTATAATAGCAGTAAAGGAGTGCGAGTGATTTCATTAGGTCTGTGATATCAAACAGTTTGGATATTTTAGTGTGATTTATGAATGATTGCCGTGTTTCTGCAAATGGAAAGGTCAGCTCTGAGGCCGGGTCTCTTTTTTCCGTCTTTTTTTGGAAATAAAGTGCTTGGCCAGGCAAACGAAACAAGACTGCAATCAGAATGTTAATAGCGGAGTGAAGCACTGCGGCAGGCACTGAGACAGTCTGAGTGTCTGAATGTAGCGCTGGGGTTGGTCTGGGCATGAACTGGAGCCACTGAAAAGTAAGATGATGAGAGCCAACATGACCAGCCCTGCCATAACCTTGGCTTCATACTGCAGTGGACCAATCCATAAAACCATTCCTATCCAAGAGTCACCGAAGAAAACATAGGGGGCAAGAAGACAGCTGGCAATTTCGATGCAATTTGAGTGAGGTAGTGTACGCTCAATATCTTCTTTTTTTCTGGTGGAGAGCCAAAGCACCATCTTCTCTGTGAACTCTAATACTGTTTGCCAGGGCAATCAATAAACTGAAAATATTCAACTGCCGACATTAGGAGTCACTTTGCAAGCCAAGATGTTCACATCAGTTTTCCAAACATGTCTATTTTTGTTTTTTTCCACAAAATATGAAAATGTGTGTTAGAATATTGTTAAACAAGGTATAAGATTAGAAAATCCCATTTATATAAATGTAACCTAATGTTGCTTTACACAACTCATTTCCTCCTTAAAGCCTTTCAGGTGCAACTCTGTTCTTCATCATACTACAGTGTATTTGTGTGAAAGGTATATTAAATCTGTATTGGTTCTCATCGCTTCTTAATAGCCTCTTTAAATATTAAAATATAAAGCACTTATATAATGGTCTTGGGTCAATAAATACACTGATAACTATCAAAAAGACAAAGAAGAAAAACTACAGGAACAACCCTCCAGTTTCTTGTGACTATATTTTCCAGCTGGACTTTTCTCAAAAGGGAAGGAAACTAATTTAAAAAAAAAAAAAAATGGTTTTCACATGTGATTTTGGCTCAGACCTGAACATTTAGCACACTCATTAGAAAAATATTAAAGATATATCTGTGTACTTCCATTCAACCTGAAAGTACCCAGATGTGATTTTCATCTATGTCGCTCAACCCCCGTGTAGGATATAAATCGCCCGTTGCAGCAACAACAAATTATGACTGCGCAGCAAAGCTGAACCACATTATAGCATCTGCTCAGTGTAGCGTAGGAGAAGTCATTTGAAAGATGCTAACACCAGTACTTAGTGATGTGAGAGAACCATCACCCCCAATCTCCAGCTGCATGACCCCTGGAATATAGATGTCACTAAGCATGAATCAGCAAATCTAATGTCACCATAGTTTCCCTGCAGGCAGATTTACTGCCACGCTCCTGAGGTGATGACTCCAGGGGCGCTTGTGTAAATTACGCGTACGGACAAAAACCATGTGTATGCAGCGGTCACAGTCACAAACTGGCAAAGACAGTGACCCTGTATCCTCTCTTAGTTATGCTGCAATAGGCGTAGGCTGGTGGGGGATTCCCATGATGCATTGGGTATTTCCTTTACTCACTATGTGTTAATAGACCTCTCTGCATTGAATCATACTTGTTATTATTCTCTGGCTCTGCTCCACAGCATGTCTTTATCCTGTCTTTCTTTTCTCGCGGCAGATGGCCCCGCCCCTCACCGAGTCTGGTTCTGCTGTAGGTTTCTTCCTGTTAAAAGGGAGTTTTTCCTTCCCACTGTTGCCAAAGTGCTTGCTCACATGAATGTTGGTTTCTTCTCTGTATGTATTATTGTAGGGTCTACCTTACAATATAAAATGCCTGTTGTTGTGATTTTTCACTGTATAAATAAAACTGAATTGTCAGAATGCATGCCAAACACACCTAAAACGATTGCACCTTTAGAGAGCAATCATGTCAGCTACTGTGGGTTGGAGACTTTTGAAAAACAGCCAATTTAAAGGCGCTTATTTTCTTATGAACATATTTTTTGTTCGTTTGTTCACATACATGCATTGTGCCTCAGGAGTTATTGAACATGAACATGTTTTTTTTTTTTTAATAATTTTGGGGGAGGTGCTATAAATACCTTCAACCCTGCAGAATGGTTGCATGCAATCATGACCTCTCAGTTGTGAAGCAATCTTTTTTTTTTAACCTCTTTTTACTCTGTCATTTGCTCTAATGAGAGCTCCAATTCCCTTTTCCATCAAACAGTTTTTTCCATTTGTGTTTCTAAAATGTAACCCTTTCGTGATAATGCCGGTCCATATTGCCTTAAAAACCTTGCACAAGCACATTTGTGCCACGTTCGTGCATATAGGCACACTTTAAGCCATACCGCTACACACAATTTTGGCCTCTGCCCACGGGCTCAAACCATCCCAGACAAGCTGAGTAGATTTTTAAAGCAAGTTAATATACAATCCAAATACAACAAATGCACCTATGTGAGAATGAGCTAACATTGAACTAATCCTCTAGTTTTCCACTCCAGCCTACAAAAACTGCATTCTAAAGTGACTTATTTATTTTAGCTGAAGTAGACACCTCACAAAACATGTTTGTTCAGACTACCGACTCCTGTTGTTCAGAAATAAACAGTAAGAGATTTTCTTTGAAATGCCACCAAACTGCTCATATAGTGACACTAATGGATTTCTAAAAGGTTTTTGTCGTCGTGATTCCAGCTACAGGGTTACATCTGGTGAGTCCACAAGTCAAATCGTTGGAACTAACTACAATCTTTCGGCCTGTCCTTCCTCATAAGGCTGATGTCTTCTCAGAAAAATTAACTGCACAGTAGCAGCTACTCTTCCTGTTTGCTGATTCATAGACCAATTTGCTCACTCATCAGTAACCTAATGTTTTTGTTCGATAATGCAGGAAGGTACAGTAGCTGCTGGTCAAATATTTAATGAAATGTTCATTAACTGTTTCTCAGAGCCTAGCAGCTGAATTGATGGCGTGGTACAATAAAGTAGAAATACATTTAAATTTAGATTTGGGTCATGTTCTGATTGAGATCAGTCACATAAAACAGCCTTTGTAACATCCTAACGGCTCATTCATCTATCATGCTGGCCATCAACAGTGCCTGAGCGTGACAGCCCAAACTGAGCTTGACGCCTGTTGAATGAGTACAGTGGAGCAATTTTTCCTGATAATCGGGCCACTATAAAGCAATGGTTTGGAAAATTCGCTGACCCTTGAGCTTCCAGCCTCTGGCAATAGTGCCCAGGAGCCAGACATCCTTAGTGCTCAGGCTTTAACAAAGAGCTGGGATGACGGCTGGAACTGGAGCATGGTAAAGAACAATGCACGAGACCTGACCTCCCTGACCTTTCCATCTCTTCCCACTTCTTTGCCCTCCCCGCCCCCCCATGTGTCCATCTTGCCTTGTTTTCCCCTGCTATGAGCTGTGATTCATTCGATATCATGAATGACTTGCATTACTTCCATTCAGTTCATGCAACATGTGGCCTTGAGTTGTCTTGTCACTAGCGACAGCATATATTCTAATCTTCTCTATTTAACCCCATTATGCAGTCCTCTTGCTGGCTGCTTGGTCCAGTGGTGTATATTCCTGCTCTACATCTGCTTGGCTAACTAACCTGCCGAGTGATTGTTTCTTGATTCTCAGTGCTCTTCTTTTCTCTCTTTGCTCATCATAACTGGTATGGGCAGATAGCCTATAAAAAGGAATTATTCTTATATATAATTTTAAAAAAAATATTGATTTAAGTTTTTGACCTTACCATGTAAAGTGGTAGATGATTTACTATACGATGTGGTTTGAGGTTGAGGCTCTATGAATAAAATTTAATTAAATGAATTGAATTCACTGAGCTGTAGCTGAATTCCAATGAATTCATGCCCTTGCTGGCATAACATTTATGCAATGAGTTGCCACTGACTAACCTCCATTCCTTTTTACTAACATTAGCCAAGTATTTTCTACCACACCAACTGTCTGCCATCTACAATCCAGTTTTGAGATCCCTTCCCAGGCGCCTTAACGCCCACTCACATCTTGAGTCAGTTGATCTCAATAGGTCACATGATAGAGTAAGGCAAGGTCTTACAAAGGGGACAAGTAAAGGGAAAACTCCCACTAGGGCTTAAATAGCTAGGACTCGCCACAATTTGGTCTTAGAACTGAAGACGTTTCTCGGATGAGCAGTGAAACGTCTTCAAAAATCTTAAAGAAGTCCGGTCGCTTTTCTTTCCAAGCTCCTTAGATTACCATGACCTGGACATCATGCTAGACAGTATAATGAGTGTCCCTCATCATAAAGTATAGCAAGGAATATTTTACTGTATGTGCTGAAGCTTCAATCCTTCTCAGTCCTAAACTTAGTGCTTTTAAAAGTGCATCTCTGGCAGAAATCTTGCTATTCTTTGCTCTGTGAGAGTATGCTAATGCCTAATGACATTCTCCTAATTATAGTTTATTGTTTCTAAATCATACTCTCAAACTGTAATTTGCTTCTGCAATTCTGGCAGCAAAAGACTGGTCCAAAAATAAACAAATAACCGATTAAATACGGTTTACTTGACTTTACGTTGACAGGGATATCACGACGTGATTTATGACTTTCAATCACACAAATGCATAATCCAGTTTCCTGCAAAAACATCTTAATTGTGTTCACAGGTTCAATGAACCTTTGCAAAGATTGTGAGATTACACAGTTACACATGATGGGATTACAAAAAGGAAATTATCATAGTTTAGACATAATAGCAAAGTCACTGGAGGGTTTACTTCAAAAGCTGCCATGAGCCCTTGTCTCTGACTTAATTGATTTCAGTAATGCTTCATAATGAATGTACATCAAGGGTTCTGATTTACCTCCTGTAAAGCATTGGTGAACCTGATCCACACTGTTGAAAATACAATTAGTCTTGTCAGTCTATTTAATTCCGTCATTCAAAAATAATACCTGTGGCGCTGCATTGTTTAGATCATTAAGATAAATATACAGTAGGGCTTTACTTGAACTGTGTTTTAATCTCAATCATAATTTTGGCTTCCGACAATTAAACAAGCGGCATAAAGTGATATTTAAATGCAAGGGGAAAGCAAATCGAGCAAACCCTAAATCAGCACCTGACCACATGTCTGCATGAGCCAATCACAGCTGTTGCACCACAGAACTTGAGGTTTTCTGAACTAGTAATACTACATTAAGGATACACAACAAAATTCAAATGTCTGGCAAAGCAGATGAAGAGCTTGTCCCTCTATTCTTTGCAAATAGTTTGGATTTAGTGCAAGTGATGTTAACCAAGAAAAAAAAAATCATATGCAACTAACTTATTCAAAAGCTTAAAAGACACTGCAAACTCTAGTGCAATTAATGCATGAACGACAAGAAAAAACTGTCCCGTGGTTCCCAACGTAAATCATCCAATATCAGTCCATAAAAACAAGTCTGCAGAACACGTCAGAGCATCCATTCAGCTCACAAAGATGCTCTAAAATCACCACCGCAATCACATTCAATTTAGCCGAAGGTGTGTCCATTAAGCACGCTGAGCATCAAAACGTTTCAGAAAAACGGCCACAGAGAAAGTGAAAGCTGTGCCCCACTTTAGCTTTAGGTGAAAAGGGTGGACCAAATTTATTTTGAGGCAAAGATGTGAAAGCATTTCTCATGAAAATCATTAAAGTCAAAATTCCAACTAATGAATAAAGTCATTGTGATTATCATTTTGGCCATAACCGCACAGCCCCAATATGCAGTGCGTATTACTGCGTATTTTAAAAAATAAATATTTCCAAAAATATATCCACAAGCTCCTTGAACACTCTACTTGAATTAAACACACTTCTCAAAAATATTCACACTTGATCAACACAGTGTAACGCAAAGTTAGACTTCTGGGATAACAATCTGTCCAGTTAGGAAACCAAAAAACCACATCATCTATTTTGGTGAAAATCAAAGTGACAGCAGGTGTACCGGAGAGGCAGCAACAAGACAACCCCCGGAAAGGGAACGGTTTTGCAGATGGTGGCCACAGACCATTGCTCTCTCCTTCTCCCTCTTGAATGATTTTTTATCTAGTTTTGCTTTTTGCTGGTGTCACTGCTGGTACCATGGGATGACAGTACCTGCAGTTCATTCGGGCCGCACTGGTAGTCCAGCTCCTCCAGTATGGCACATCCATCCAGCTGGTCACAAAATGGTTTGCTGCTTCCCCACCATAGTCTGAAGAGCGTAGAGGCGATACCAGGAGAGGAGCCAGAAGCAGGACCAGCATGTGCTCCTCTGATGAGAGTAGATTCACACTGAGCACATGTGACGGATTGAAAGAGTCTAGAGATGACGTTGCACACGTTACGATGCTTGCACAATCATCTGCGAAGACAACGGGGTACCAATTGTGGACTTGCCAGTTCTAGTTCTCTCTTTCGATGCCAATCAAGCTACATGTTGCTCAGCTGTGACCCCAGACCCTATTAAAGGTGCCACCCTCATGGAATCTGCGTCTGAGAGTTTGGTCAGAAACGTGCGCATGAACAGCTCGCTGTAGGGAATTTGTAGGGTTTGGACAGTGCTCCTATTCACACAAACAAGCAGGTACCAGTCCTGCTGAGGTCCTGTAACTCCCCACTTTGTGCAATCTCCTCCACATGCTTGAGACTGTGCTGGGAAACACAGCAAACGTTTTTGCAACGGAGTGTATAAATGCACCATCATGGAGAGCCTGGAAAAACCTGTACAACTTGACTGAAATGCAGGTACGGTCTTATGCTACTTGTAGTAACAAGGATAGAGAAAAATCATTCAGGAGGAATGAGGAGGGGGCGATGCTTTGTGGCCACCACCTGCAAAACCATTTCCTTTTTTGGGGTTGTCTTCTTGTCGCCTCTCCAGTGCACCTGTTGTCACTTTGATTTTCACCACAGCAGGTGAAATGGATTCAGTCGTTTATGCTTCCTACCTGGACAGATTGATATCCCTGAAGTTTAACTGGCTTTGAGTTGTACTGAGACAACCGAATGTCGCCTTATTTTATTTGTGCAGCGTAATATATAAAGCTATTGTTTTTCCTTTCTTGTTTTTTTTGTGCACCATCAAATAGGTTTAGGCTGACTGTTATGAAGCACTCCTTTAATATTTTTGTTCCGCTTCTCTTGCCAAGGGCTAAGGCAAGGACACAGTAACAGGAATTCAAAGTGAAGAGAGAAAGGACACAAAGTTAAGTGTGTGTGTCCACAGTTTTTTAGGTGATAACAATTTTATCCTATGGGCCGCCCTTGTAGTGCTGCACTGAAGGGCTAGTGCTTAAGCATTTCAGCTTCATTCTGGTCCTTTCCGCTGAGTAAAGGCTTGAAGCTGATCTCACAGTGTGATGTCTGGCTTACTCATAGTTAGGTGATGTGTGGAAACCTTTATCTATTCTTTCACAGCATTTACTGTTATAATGGCTCCATGATGTTCAGAGGCACTCAAGTGATCACTTACCCCATAATGCCTTGAAATATTGCATTAGAGGTCATAATAAAGTTACATTATCTCACCAACTCCACACCAAGCCAACAGATCATTATCCCAATAGAGCATCAACTGTGGTTTGCTTCAGTTTATTTGCCCACTGGTTTAGGATTGGTACATAACTCCTGAATTTCCTGAAACTTACTGGAGACCATAGCTATTAGGAAGAAAATCAATGGGAAAGTGGTCTACTGCAATGTTAACCGTAGACATTTTCCCTCATGTCTGATCCTTTAAAACATCCGAAAATTCAAAATACCGCCAGCTTACTGCCTGAGCATGGTTCAGAAAAGTCGCTTTAACTCCAAAGATGCTGCCTGGAAGAGGGCCCAGCTCTCAAAAGCCACATATTGGTTTATCACTGACACAACTCAGCAGCAACTGAAATCAGGCTGAACCAAAAGTAGCAGCTGGATAATTTAAGGAACAGCTTTTCTCAAGTGATGTGACCCCTAAAAAGTCTGGGCAGACTGAAAGACAAGTAGAAGGAACTCGTTCCAGTGAATCACTAAAAGTGTGCATGTCACAATGAAGTGTTAAAAGGAAGTATGAATGGGGGGATCTAGTTGTTTTATGGAAATTTGGGGCAAATGGTAAGTAGTAAACTTAGGGTGTTGTTAGAGCTTTTAGAAACATTTGAAATATTTTACTACTGAAAGCTAATAGTTGGCTTGTCAAACCCTAGCATGCAACTGTACTATTTTAAAGGGAACATGAAACGCTACACGTATAAAGGATAATATGCACCACTAGCCCTGCTCTCAAAAACTGACATAGATGTAGCACTGTCTGTGCAGATGGATTTAAGAAAAAAGCCTACAGGCTCTCTTCCACACTGTTCTTATTTATAAAGTGCTTTACGAACCCGGCTAATGCGACTAAGAGCTAGCAGCTAGCCAAACAGCAAACGGACACTTAGTGCTAAAAGAAAACAGACAGTGAAAGTGGACAGTCATCAGTTTAAACATAAAACTCGTTGTTACAGTCAGGGGCAGAGCAAATGTGATCTTTAGTTGGAGTGTCCTTATTTTCCTCTGAGTTATCGATTGTGTCGCTAGTTAGCTCACATAAGCTAACGCAAGTCTATTAGCGCAACCGACCAACCAACCACATGACGTCACGTTCTGTACTCACAGAAGATGGTGCTAAACATGTTTTTAAAACTTTAATCTCTTATTTCTTAAATCCAGCTTCACAGACAGTGTTATATCTATGTCAGTAAGCAGCCCTACTATTTGCAGAAAAGCATCATCTAACATCAGATTTGTATTATGGACACCATTCTAACAGTATCTTCCAATACCACTGAATGAGTGGATAGAAACATATACAAATATAAGATACATATATATTTTTTGGTTTATTTATTTTTGGACACAAAAACTAGCATTTGCAGGGAAACATTATAGTCTGGGTGGCTCAGGGTAAATTATTCCATCAATCCATCTGTTCATTTTCTTCCACTTATCCAATTCAGGGTCACAGGGAATCTGGTGCTTATCCCAGCTGTTATAGGGTGAAAGGCAGGGAGTAATAAATTACTCATTATATTAAATTTACATAAAACCCCTTGTCCAGTACAGTCATGAGATGTGTTTAAAAAAAATCCTACAAACAACATGCTCAAACAGAATTAAAATTAAAATGCAGGTTTTTATTTTTGTTTTTTATTAGCTTGACAGTCATTCACAGAAGTCACAACCCTCTTATTCCTTTCCTTTTAAGCTAATGTCATTTACAGCTTGCAGTCTATTCAGCAGCTTTCCCATACCATGCACAAGAGGAGTAAAAATCCATTAGTAGGTCAACAGTTACAGATTTAAAAAAGTAGATTTTCTTTCATTGGAGTTAATAACATGGTATTTCACAAAAACCTTATTTTAAGGCACTTTGTTTGCTGCTTCCAAATGATCTGCTGATGAAACAGAGAACAGAGAGTTTTAATGGCTCTCAGAGAACCAGTGCTCCATTTACAACCAAAGTCATATAAACTCGGCCAATATTTTACTCCTGATGGGGGCACAAACCTCCATTTAAGGTCTGAAGAAATCAACTTCCCATAATGCCTTCGCTGGAGCTATGCTGTTAACCCCCATCAGTTGGACCATTTCTAACCAGGCTGTAATTGTTTGTAGACATGCAAACAAGGTGAATCTTGCTCTCCATAAAAACACTTTATGGAACACCAAATTACATCCCAAACAGATACCTTTTCATGTTGCCTAATTTATAGGCGGTGCTTTGGGAACTGAAGTGTTTTTGGAATTGTGTTCCTCAGGGACGCAGCAAAAAAAAGATAATTTTGAGTTTTTTCACAGCGCACTCGTTTTTCATGACTGGAGACTATTGGATATTATTAGCAAAAAACAAAAAAACTAAAGCATGACATATTTTCCACATTGTTTGCAGCCCACCAGGAAAAGGCTAGTTAATTACAAAGAACATGACACTTAAAAGTTTCTCTTTTTTTGGTAGTATCCCATATTCACACTGCTGTGTAATATACACAGTATTTATTTGCAACCAATGGCATTTACATGAAAATGTGGCTCGTATAGATGCAAAAGAACCATGTATTTCACGTACAAGCACACAGAGGACTACCCGATTTAGAAGTTCTTGCCTTGTTGTCAGAGTAAGAACTATATTCTTCATTTTTACTCCATTTACTGTGTTTTTTTTTTGCCATTACAATGCCAGCCATAATAATCTCTATACTGCATTCCACCTTGTTGCCTGCTTTCTTAATACAACACAAACTACTTCCTAAAATGACCACTGCGCAAGAGCCAGCTGATATCCGAAAGCGAATCATATAACTTTGGTAAATCTGGGTATATGGCTTCATTGCTATTGATGCTTTACCATAATAAAGTTTATCAGGTAATAAAGATACAACACCAAAATATATTATATTATATATACTACACTATAAATAATATATATACACTACACTATAAATAACATTTATTTACTAAAGCTTTCAGCTAGTACATACATACATACATATGAAGTCCTCAAAAGCCAATACTCCCTTGGGCTTTTTTCCTCATTCCACTTCACTGGGCTGAGACTGGAATGAGTTGCATAAGACTCCAACTGGACAAATTAATCTGTTCCTGTTTTTTGAGGCTGCCATCAGAGACATTAATCCAGATGCATGCTGTTGCTCTCCAGTTTAATAACTACCCTGACAGTCAAAGTGCTGCTGCACTGCTTGTTTTATTTCTTTTAAACTAGGTTTCGCCTGCGTTTGCTCGTGCTGTTTGTCAGTCATCCGCATGCTTCCCGTTCGCCGACTGTAACCTGCCTTGTCATCTGCTTTAGTTCTTCTCACGTCTCCCCCGCTGCCTGTTTTTGCTCTTTTTTTCCTGGTTTTCAAATATGTTTTTTTTTTCCCACCGTCTTTTTCTCAATATGACTACTAATTGCTATAAAATGCATTTGCCTTAAATACCTTCATATCTGAACAAACACAATTTATGTGTTTGCCTGACTTCACAGATTACAGATTTGTGGAACAAGCTGATGCATAAAAAAACAAATATGTTAAAGTGGTGGGTGTTCCTATGCATGAACAGATGATAGTCCAAGGTTCTCCTTCTCCAGGCTACTGAAAAGTCCAACACGTGTCTTCGGCAGGATAGCACACAATCCTAGCTGTCTTTCAACGACCAAGGCCAAAAGCAAACCTTCTTCTTTGACCCTTTGTACAAGACTGCTTTTCAAAGTAAGGCCTGTGGGATGTTGATTCATCTCAGCAAACAAAGCTGATGGACAGTAGCAATGAAATACTTATTTTAAGGTTGAAATATCTCACTGTGAGGCGAGTCGCTGAAGACCAATACACATGCACGCACACACTTTGAAGAATCATTCTGGAAAATTAAACAGCGGATTGTGGTTCCACTTCACTTTATATCTGATCATGACGGTGGTTGCTAGCCTCAAATACAACAGGAAACCTTTTTGACAAGCAAACTAAAGCTGACTGCATCTCTGAAGGTGTTCATGCGGGTGCTTCCAAAGCCTTCTTATTTGTTTGTGTTAATTTAACTCATTTCTGCAGCATCTCTGTCTTCTGATGGTTCATTACCCCTAGCATGTGTTGCTGTTTTTGACCTTCAGAAAAATAAACGCAAGGGAGAGCAAATAAAAAAAAAAAACTTTTGAAGAAACACTTTACCTGTAGTTATGAGATTTCTTTCATAGAAATAAGAACAGTACAAAAATCCTCATCACTATTGTGAAATAAATTTTAAAAATAACAATACTTCCATTAAACACAATTTCTCGCCACAAAAAAAACATAATTCAGGAAATTTTAGACAACTTAAAATAAAGATACAACCTTGAATTTTGAAAAAAAAATCTAATTAAATAAATAATCTGATACAATAAGGTCTGGTACTTGAATATTTTTACTATTACGTTTTTTTAAATGGTGAAAAATGAACCTCCATTATTATAAATCAGTTGATTATGTGAATCAGCAGAGTACAGCGTGCTAAGCCCAGCCTGCGTCACAGCTTACAGTTCTTGCTGTGTAAGAAGAGGATGCAAACTGGGGATGAAGGTGTGGGGGTGGCTGCTCAGAGAGGCTGCATGTTTGATTTAGTGCAGGCTCCCATCAGCCCCTGAGAGTGCTGGATCAACCTACCACACATTTACAGTCACAGAGTGAACACTACACACACGAGCCGGCTGATACACACAAATTGGCACCGTATCACAGCATCTCCAAGCAGTATGCTGGGGTTTTGTTTTTTTTTTAATGGACTTATTTAGACATATAGCATGCACACAGACACGCAACAAAAAGATGGCATCTCTGCATACACTCTCACCCACAGCTTCTCTCTCTCTCTGAGCAGACTAAATGCAGAGGAACTGTTATGCAACTCCAGCTGTTTCCACCACTCAGTTAATACTCTCTCAGAGGAAGTCTGCACAGCGTTCAGCTCAACGCCTTCTACCCTGGCAGGGAGCGACAGTTCTGGGCCTGCAGCTACTGTCGCCGCATTTTACAAATGCCTTCGTTCAATTTACTGCCATGTCGACTTCATGAATATTCCTGTGGTGGTGGAAAGGCATTTGCCCCATTTATGACATGGCCTTTTTGGGTTAACGTCATATTCGTGGAACAAATCCCTCATCAGAGTTGAGTTATAGGAAAGAAGGATTGACAACTGTATAGATGTTGCAGCACAATGTTAGTTTTATGTGTAGTTGACCACTTAGCGTGCTTATAATAGATGCAAGTTTGTACCCCTCCTTTTTGTTGTTTGTTTCCTCTGCTTTATAAATGGGCTGTGCCTTTTATTTTTCAGTGTCAGATGCAATATATATGGCAGGTGTATGCTTGTGGTTTAGGTACACGATCACATGGTATATAAAAACATATAGAGATACACTATAGATTCACCTTTTACAAAGATAAAACCATTTAGTTAGCAAGCTAACTATTCAGAGTGAAAAATACAGGAGCAAAGACCCCAACACAGGACACAGAAGCAAACTTAAAGTAGAAAGCAAGCTGTTTTATTCAACGTGATGCAGAGTCCAAAGTGAGACCAGTCATCCAAAAACAACAAGCATACACAGAGGGGGGACCACACAGCCCATCTGAACAGATAGTGTCACAAAGGCTGAAGGGAAAAAAGGACTATTTATACACAAAGGGTAATCAGGGAAGTGCAAACATCTGGGGGAATGAGAAACGGGTGTAGGCAATTAATACAATCACAGAGGAAGTAAAAACAACTAACTATCAAAGTAAAACAGGAAATAACCCAAAAGATAACAATCAAGAGATACTACTACAGAGATATAAAGGACCAGAATGGAGACAACAATAACAAAGTCAAGACAGAAACCTAAGAAGAATTACAAAACTGAAGACTTATCATCGGAGTAAACATGACTTAGAACTCAATACTAGAATACTACAATACATGTAAACTTTATAGAACCAAAGCATTAACTCAAACTTAAATCTACTAACTAAGAATTCAGGACATAAAACAAGGCTCAAAACTGGGGACTGTGGCAGCTGTGATTGTGTAAGCATGCTGCAAGGATACAGACTAGATAAAAAAACCTATAAAAAAAGATTTCAAAGCATTCTAATCACCAAACAATAATTTGTAAAATGAAAAACAATCCCATTTGGACTGCAGTGAGTTATACTCCTGTTTTTGTTTTTAAATGGGACTGTCCCAGTTGGGAGTTGCCTGTCTTGTTGTGGGAGTTGAATATATACTCTTGAGACTTTTTGTTTGTGGCTTGCAAAGCAACAGCTTGACATCACCTCTGCTACTCATACAACGTGATCTAATGAGGGTACATCCACATCACGATTGTAAATGTGTGTGAGCAAAGAGCATTGCTCAGATGTCTTTACAGCTACTATGTAACTTTGCTTATGGACAATTAAGTTACAATTTTACTAATAATCTGAGAGTGTAAAACACGATGTGTATCTGTTCAACCCACATTACACTTAGGGCGACATTATGTGATGCCGTAATAAATGTCAACAGTCGTAAGTTTAACTACATGCATAGAGTTTTTTTTAATGATATTTAGTTATATTACCACCCACTGGAATGTAAATTTGTAGCTGTGCTCACGCCACAAGCAGACGTTAAATTACTGCACAGAACTGATTTTGATATTAGAACTAGCTCTTGAGCTTTATCCTTAACGCAGAAGACCTGGCCCAGCACCACATTTTAGCACAGTGATTGGATGCTTATAATTGCCCTTATATAACAAAATAAAGTGGATGATTAGCTGGCATTGATTTCAGTCCTCTCATGGCACCCAGTGACATTTCCTTCCTCCTTTTATTTTATGTTCTGTTATTATTTTATTCCTGTCAAAGCCCAGACGCTTAGAGAGCAAACAGCACCACACTAATACTACCCTTCATGTTTTTTTTCGTTTTGTTGTGAGGGTTTTTTTTTTCTCTTTTTTGTGTGTGTGTTGCACTAGCGTTAAGGTGCTGACTGCAAAAATTATGGATTTCTTTGCAAATGGAAATGAGGAAAATATGCTTGGGAGCAAAGACAAGGAAAAAGGGGCAGCAGTTGACTTGAGAGAGAGAGACTGAGGCCCCAAAAAGACTGAGGTCTTGGTTTTTTACAGATTAGAAGATCAGTACAACCAGCACTTCCCCTCAGGGCCCAGCAAAAGGAGAACTGTGGAGGAAAAGCTTTTATTCTGATGCAGCTCTGCCAGCATTTCCATCCCAGAGCTACGGATGCTCAATCTCCTCTCTGAACCAGCTCCCAGATATCAGGCTTTTCTGCTGTAATGCAAACTAAATCTCTAATTACAATTTTTGGGCTTGAGTAGCAGAAGTCATAATTATGGTACCTCTTATTATGCAAATTAATTGACTGATTCCAAAGAATTAATTACCTCTTGTCCCAAGTTTGATTAGCAAATGAGAGTTTTCAGCTTCTATTTTGATTTGGTGTTTGGATTTCTTTTTTCTGTTTGGAAGAATGGGATAATAAGGAAACAAAAGGTGATGCAGATGCAACATACTGGGTAAACGGGAAATTGAATAGAATATTTACTGAGAAACAACAGATGAGCACATGGCGAGCCAGTGGGGAAAAGTAGCCAGCTATTAGATTCCTAACTCTCCACCAACACAACCAACAACAACAACCTCCCATTTTGGCTGTAAAAGCTCTAATTTGGTGGCCTCAACTCCAATACCTTCCATAATATATCACTGATCTTAACTATTGAATATTTCACTGAGTTTGCCCACTTGACTGTTAACATATAATGAACTATTGTGAAGGAAAATTATGACTTGTGTACATGTTAGCCTACAAAGTCTATTTTTATTTTAAACCACTCCTATTCCTCATTTAACAGTTTAATCTATTGACACATTTACTGTAAAGTTTAACAGTTCATGCCATAATAATGGCAAATGTATAATTTAATATAAATATCAATGCACTCTTATTTAAGAAGAATAAATATTTTTTTTAAGAGGAGGGATCATTATAATTCAGGAAAATTAAATTTATGGCAGTATAATAAAAATCTATACCATAATGATATTTAGTGATTTCTGACCTTCTGATATATCAGATATTTTTTTTCTTTCAGAGATGGGACATATTGAACCCCGATTCTTTTGTCCCCATGACAGAACAGAGAAAACCGACTCATAGTGTGTTAAAATATTGATATTTCTTTTTATTCAATCATCTTCCGGAAGAGAGAGACCCATGTACAGCTCAAACGCCAGTTGCAAGAGCTCTCTAACATTACAATCATAAACTGTGCTTCATATATGTGTTATTATGGTACTTTACACGTCACACAGTCTCAAACATTGCTTATATGGCAAGTTCCTCATTTCAGTGTCTTATCTATTAATATGGCTGTGAACTAAAACTTCCTGTTTTTCAGTCTGGCTGAGCACTTAGTTTGTGAGTTAAAAGTGGCCTTGCTCTACAAGCCTTCACTATTAAAGTACATAAAACAATATAATAGGAAAATAAGGATACTAAGGATATTGATTTCATGACAGACATAAACAGATATCCCAACATTGTTTTTAGATATATTTATGATATTTATTAATTCATTCATCACACATTACACAGACTCTACAATAAATTCATATAAGATACATGCCTTTTTTCAGGCTCAGGCTGAAGCTAACTTATTTTGTGTAATTTGGTATGGATCAGCAGGTTATTGTTTTTGTGGAGTTTCAAAAATGTGTGTCACTTATTTAATTTTTTTCATTTTTTCGTTGGCTAATACTGGCCGATAGTATCAAGTCACTGATAAACGGGTGGAGCTCCAAACATTATTGTAAACACTTTATTCAGAGATTGTTTTCCTTAGAAATGTACTATTCTAATTTATGCCATTAACCTGGACAATAAATAGAATTTTACAATAATGTGTTTATTTCAATATCATTGTTTCCTGCAATGTAAATTAAAGTTAGACCTTATACCCTGGACAGGACAAAAAAAGACATTTACTTTATAATTCTGTATTAGTGTCAAAAGTTTAATTTTTATTACATTATCAATATTGACTGGAATCTAATTATATAAAAAAAACCTTAGTCTTCCCAGTTTACAGATGAAAGAGAAGAGAGCATTGACCTCAACCCCACTGGGATGAACTCGAATAGGAAGTGCAAGCCAGGCTTCACTGCACAACATGAGAGGCAGACCTCACTAAAGCTCTTGTGAGCCAATCTCAACAGTCAAAATCTCAGAGTAAAGGTGGTTATAGTGGCAGATTAATGCCTGTAGTCTTGGTATTGAGCTGTCGAACAATTAGCTATGGCTGTACTTGTTCAAGCTGCCTAATTTATGACCAAGTGGAGCGTACTGCAGTCTTTTTAGAGCTGCAGGCACTCTTGAGCATGCATTTAGTCAATGACATACAGTACCTATTAACCATAGTTTACTTATCCGACTTCTGCTCCAGCTCTATATCACTGTTATGATGGGTCAACAGTCTATATTCAAATGGAGCCGTATCACCTCACCCCGCCTGACATATTTAAAGGTAGCCCACCTCCAAGAAAGCATGAAAAAAGTAGTCCTAATCCCTGCCTTAGCTCCGACTCAGTGCCTTCAGTTCATCTCCAGCAGGATTCAAAACAAAGGACTAGCAAATGAAATGCATGAGCAGAGCAGCAGCGCACAATGTGGTTCACCTGAATAGACTGAAATGAACTAGTCTTGACAAAGCCAAGAGGATGAGAAAGGGTCCCGTCAAAGCCCTGAGGTCTGATTTGCCTTGCTGAATGAGAAACCCCTCAAAGCCGGACCCCTGACTCGTACTCTTGATTCGCCTAAAAAAAATTAGACACATGCTTTCCATTCTTCTCCAGTCATTATCGGTAGATCACGACTGCAGTGAGAATTAACAGTTTAATTGGTTCTGTTAAACAGACAGAGACAGGCAATATAAGAACTATTGAGCTGAATTCAATGAACTGCCGTCTTCAGTGTTTGAACCAGTGGGCAAGGTCAATGTTCCAAGTCTCACCAATAATGCAGGTTGCAAAGAGAATAGACAAGTGTCAGACTAAAACAATCCAATCCCCATCACACTTCAGCCTTTGGGTTTGTTTTGCAATAAGTTTGCAGTTGTCATTGGCAGTGCTAATTACGAGGGTAGCAGCTATCCTACGGGATAAATTTCCACATAACAGCACCCTAATTTTGTCTGTCGGGCATTTAAATTCTTCCTTCCTATGGAAGATAACAGGAGCATACGAATAGCAATTAAATGCTGCTCAACCTTGGTGAGATTACACTCCTGAGAAAGACAGCCAATAAGAGTAGGTTTATTGCCTCTGAGAAGTGAGAGCAAAGACACAAAACAAGAACTATTGCACAGTTTGTTTAGCTTTTTGCTTTTGTTTGATTTTTACCATATTAACAAAATTAACATCACTTTGGGATTGCTTCTAAAAGATGTGAAGTTGTATACATTATAGCATAGGGTGGCCAGATAATATTTGAAAATGTGTAAACCGCTTTTATACTGGTAAAAGTGGTTTAAAGACATTTATAATGTAATCTTGATTGTGATTCCGTTAAAAGGATTTTATCCTATTTTTCTTCCGTCGCCCCTAAAAGAGGAGAATTCATTACACCCAGAAACACAACAGCAACAAATAAAGTAGTTAAGATGAAAAACACTTGAGCATCAGGAAATTGCTTGTTGTTATTATATTATCTGCTTGTGGATGCGCTGCATATGCAGACTAGTAACAACAACGCCACACAAAACTGAAATACTGAACTAAGACACCTAAAGTTTGACCATCACAGTCACAGTGAGAGTATGAAAAAACGAAACTACAGCAACTGTAAATAACAAAAGCACACAGTAGTCTATAGCAGCGGTCCCCAACCTTTTTTGCGCCACGGACCGGTTTATACCCGACAATATTTTCACGGACCGGACTTTAAGCTGTCACGGATAAATACAACAAAATAAAACTAGTACCGGTACCGAAAAAAAGAAAATTTATTCATAACACACGTGAAAAGACCCAGGAAAACCGAGTTAACGATAAAAAAGCGATAACAAAATAACGCTGAAAACCGATAAAAACCCTGACAACTATACATTTACACCTGAGCCTCAACTCTTGCGGCCCGGTACCAAACGACTCACGGACTGGTACCGGTCCGAGGCCTGGGGTTGGGGACCACTGGTCTAAAGAACCTCACGCCGAACTGAAATGAGAGACGTTTGCTGTTGTTTTGGTTTTCTGTAAACTTGGGAAATCAATGTTTAAGTCAAGCCTAATGTTATCTTTTATATAAAGGTACAAATCGACTGTTATCAGATCAGTGCTCTGTATCAGCAGATGTCAAAAGCTAAGATGTCGTAATGGAACGCACGTAATGCACATTCTTTCAGACAACCATTCAAGCTCACATCCAGTCAACCTACCATGTACCTCCAACACAGAACATGATAATGCTGCAGAGAACAGCCCCAGCTGAACGAAACGTCCAAACCCAGAAGAAACAAATGCTTAGAACAGAAATCAGAAATCTTCTTTGGCCTTACAATAAAGCAGGAAAGTTGGGGCCCAAGTGACTATATGTTGGTTGGAAGATGGATAATAATAATTTAACAATACGCAATCAACCAAGAAATATCAGCACATTTTGATCACGCTCAACTACACGTTTCATCCCTAAGTACTTACTTTGCTTGCACGGTTGTCACATGTGAGTGTCCTGCATCTCTAACTGTTTAAGACTAAGTAGTGCAGACCCTGTTTCTCTTGGACAATAATCTTCATTTCACATCGAGGCTCACTTTAATCTTAAGTAGTTTCACTCAATGAGTGAAACTCTGCTTTGTGTTAGTGTAAAGACATTTACCTACACATTAATGCCTAAAATATCTTAAGAATTGCAATTTCAATAGCTCATCTTAGTATTTTTAAATAATAAATGTGTTGCAAAAAGTTCTGACTCCAAATTTTTTCAAACAAAGTTTTTAGGTAATTTTCGTTTTTCTTTTTTGCAAGTGAAATTTATGTAGTAGACTTTTCTGTCACATAATTGTTACTTAACTACTTTGGTGTGTTTTGGATGCCTGTGGGGAGCTCTTTATCAGCAGGAAAAAAATTAAAACTTGTTATTTTGAAAAGAAATTTAAATAAAAATGTATTCACTCCTTCACATTTTCCAAACCCATCCTGCGGGCTGGACTGAAATCTATGCAGGACCGACTCTGTCCCTCAGGCCTTATGTTGGACACCCGTGATCTTAGAATTATTGGTTTTTGTTTCCTTCATTTCACACACTTCATTTCCTGCAGAGATAAATAGTTTTACTTCTCAAAAGCAAACCTACACAAATACAGTATTTGAGTGTTTAGAAGATGCTGCTTGACATTTGCTTTCAGGGTATTGTTTTCCTTTACAGTAGTGAGGATATAATTAAAATGATGGCATTTCATCAGAGCGCAGTAAAAGTGGCAATGCGATTGTGTAAGTTTGAATGGAGTCATGATTGAATAAGATTGAACTCAAAGTTTTCCAACAAAAAAAGGTTGAAATGAAGAATGTGCTGCGTTCTTCCTTCATTTTCTGAATTAAAAAATGTGTTAACAGTCCATAAGCAATGTCAGTAAATAGGATTCAGCAATAGTCACACATCAAAAATAAAATGATCAGTCAATTAAACTGAACAAAAAACTTCGACATCAGAGAAATTATTTGAATTGTGTAGAATTAAATATTATTACAGAATATATTGCAATTAAATAAGAAAAGTACAAAGTCCAGGATATTTGCATGTAAAAATAGCCTAATTTTAGTGAATGTGAATTTTTGTACTTGGAAAAACAATATATTTTTTTAAGAATTGTATTATTACATTCAATAAGTATCTGCTAATAGAAAGAGTTTATATATACATACAAGGCAGTAAAAGGTACCTTTTCAAGTTGCAGTTATCATGGGCAAGAATGGCATGGTAATTTTAATCATTTCAATCCTAAATTTACTATGTCATTCATGCCCATAATGAGTGCATGTAGCCCTTTTGTTTTCACTAACAGTAATCTAGAAACAAGATTGTTGCTGACTCTTTCATTCTCAAAACTATAACTATGAGCACAAACAATACAGACAATCAACGTGTCTTAAAAAAACATTTCACTTCCATGATGAACTAAATTATTAAAATTTACAGTTTCCCTCCACAAGGACCTCTCTTAGTTAAAGAGCTCAGAGAATAAAGTGTTCTGCTACTAGAAAAAGATAAAATAATTTAAAGAACATATGTTGAACCTTTACCTGAAGGTGTGACAGATTTATATAACAGCTACCCCCTTTTTCCAGAACATTTACAAATTTCAGATAACAAGATGTAATTTCTCTCTTTTTACTCTATAACTTCCCTCACAAACTGCTTTGGCCTTTCACTACTTGTACCAAGGCTTATACCAAGGCTATTTGCGAGTGGCTAGCTCTGACCTCTAGCTCGCTTTAGATTTATCCACTTTCTCTTTGTTAGCTTCTTCAAACAGGACATATTTAGCTGGGGGAGGGAGGTTTAAGTATCTCATTATGTTTGTTTGTTTTTAAAGATGTTTTTGCGCTGGTTACACTGTGTTTTAGTACAGCGAATTTTGTATCTTCATCTCTGAAAGGAAAAACTTCTTTGGCCACATGCTAATGACAGATTAGCATGTAGCTGTTAGCTTCCAAGCAGCTATTTGCCTGTGCCGTTTTGGATACATTGCACATACATGAAACAGGGCAGCTTGTAATCACACATATGTCAGACTAGTTATCTGAAAATCATCTACTTCTAAGAGATTATATAGGATAACATAAAAATACACGATGCAGACGGAAAAACAGACGTTTAAAAACGAGCAAAGAACAGTGGAAAATATTAAGATATAAACTAAATTCTGATCACTGCTAACTTTGTGATACCTGGAGCCACTCTGATTATTTTTTCAATTGCAGTTGAAGCATACAGCCTTGGAAGAGGAGCACGTATCCTCTTTGACACTGCCCAAAGGAAATAACAAGAGTTCAACTGTACAGCTGGATGAAACCTACAGAAGAACATTCTGCTCCCATTTCGATATCCCGAAGCCTCAAGTCTTTCTCTACATTTCTACAGCACAAATTCCATTATTACAAGAATTCAGTCATGTCACACTTATCACTCTGTTCTTTTTTCTTTGCCATTTTTTGTGTTCTTTGCCATAAAACATGTCAGGAAGGCACGTTTTAAAACAAAGACATTCAAAGAACACCGTCTCTACATATTAGCTTTAAACGTGGAGGTGTTTTTGGACACGACTAACCGAATACACGTTCTGAACACTACATGCCAACGTGAATTTATCATTCCACATACAAAAAAATCAACCAAAACGATGTTCTTGTTTGTAATAGTGATGAGAATCTAGATGCCCACGGATTTTTCACATTTACAAAAGCCAGTGGGAGTTTCAAGCTCTCAACATACTGCTGAATATTGTTCTGTTTTTCCAAGTCAGTAATTTTGCTCAACACCTAATGACTGTTTTTATGAGCACATAAATGCCACTTTGGTCTCTGTGATTCAGAAATCAAGCTGAGAGGTACTGTTATCACCAGACCTCTACTTTTAGTGGTCTGATGCATCTTCAGCTCCTGTTAGGTCTGGATCAATGCATCGTCAATCCTTTCCCTGAGAGGATGTATCGATTTGGTTCCCCAGACTGACCAACCTCTAATCTCTTGAAACGCTGCGGTGCTCCGCCTGCTCTTTGGGGACACCGTATCCAGCCTGAGCCGAGGCCCAGTGCGCAGCACAAAAATACATCTGTGTCTGAGAAATCTATTCAGCGTTGCACTGACAGCCTGCGATATAAGGTACGTTCGATATCAAATGCATGCCCTCCTGCAGGACTGGTTGAGGGGGCTGGTTAGGGTTCCCATGAAATGGTTTTGTACACAGAGGATGGTTTAAAAATGAACCATGCAAATGTCATTGGAGGGATGTGGTATTTTTTCAATGCTAACTAGGGCCAAAGGGCAAAGAAGTTGGCTTTTCTTAAGTACTTGGGAATAAAGTTGTTCTCTCGCAGGGAATGGCTTTCTTTTCCAATACTTTTTATTTTACCAGATATGTGATCTGATAACACAGCTCAAGAGCCCAAATTCAGTGAGCTACCCATGGTGCATTTTGACCAAATTAGGATTTCTGTCACCCTTTTACTTCCATTTCTACCACATATAGGTTACACATCTTCCCCCATTTTCTAATCTCACAGAGACCTTACTTCCATAAATGACGAGATTGAATTAATGCTTTCTAATAGGCTCATAAGTGGCATTCTGAAAAGCTGACACTAGATGAAAGAGAGTAAGCGGCGTCATGCTAATGAATGTGTACACAGTGCTCCGTTTTGGTGTGGAGGGAGAAAAAAAAGCAGGTGTTAAGCATCACGGCACGGGCTGCATTTGTGTCAGCTCACCTCCGACAGGTGAGGTGACACAAATACAGCTACAGTTAAATCACTTGCTGTACAGCAGCTGTCCTGAGCTCTATCACGGCTGCCAAAGCATTTTTCTTTTAATGTTAGTAAAGGCCTGATCCGTTTACAACAGCCAAAAATATACAAATGTTCATTTTCAACACATTATTATGTGCACAAGTATTTCTCGTAATGACCTTTCTAATGATTACAGTTGTTTTGCAGCATAAAGGTGCTCCTGTTAAGTAAGTTATCGCATGGAATGAATTTTCAGTGTTTCCAGAATCATAAATATTTTAATAAAATTACTTTGTCAACAACACTGGCAGCAAATCTATACGCATAATCATTAATTCATGATTTAGAGTGCTGTGAAGCTTCAGGTTTCAGAAAAGTTCACTTTTTTTCTTCCCTTCCCTTTCTTGCACCTCTCCATCTGGACAATTCCAAGAACCAGTTTACCGAAATTACTAAATCTCTCAAAAACCTCTGGCAGCAGGCGACCAAATGGTAATCTCACCCAAGCGTTCAAACAGCCAGAGCGGTCCCTGAGTGCACGAGAGTGTGAACAAAGCCACAGTGTCTTGGAAATGATTAATATTTGATGAAGGCTAAGTGCAAAGAGGGAACCATAAGGTTTGGTTTGCTGTTTGGGTAAATGTGAGCAATCGTATGTGACTGTGAGAAAAGGTCATCTTTGTTTTTCATCAGTGCAGGTGACCTCAGAGGCTTTCCCCTCTTTTGTTTATGGAGCGTTTGCAGCATCTCTTCCCGATGTTTTATTTAAAACCCGCAGGGTGTAAAGTGATTAATTTGTTTCTAGCATGGTACTTCAAGTAGGGCAATAATAATCAATTTTAAGTGCTAAATTATAGCAGTAAAACTGTAACGACAATCAAGTTACCCAAATGCAGGAAGCTAAAGCAAACTCAAGCTAAATACATAATGTAAAGCTACACAGGAAGGTGAAAATGTCTCTCCACGCACAGCAATTAAATCTACTTTGATCTGGGAGTTGTTTGATATAGGAACCTCCTAAACTCCAGTGAAGAAAAATCTCAATGTTAAAAGCCTCATACCACAATAGAAAGTGCTTCAGCCTTGTCCAACACCTTTGGGATGAGCTGGAACATTGACAGCAAACCTGGCCTTATCGTCTTACATCAGTGGCTGACTTCTCTAATGCTCTTGTGGCAGAATGGGAGCAAATCCCTGCAGCCAGGGTCAAAATATTGAAGAAAGCCCTCCCAGAGGAGTGGAGGCTGTTAAAGCAGCACATGAATGCCTGTAGTGCTGAAATGTAATTTTTAACAATCACAAAAAGATGGAATATTTAAGAGGTCTACATACTATGGCATAGCCTAATATAGTGTAGATGGAATTGGCTACAACAGCTTTGGACTTCATGATCTATTGAAATGATCTAAATCCAAGAACGCGTATTTCGGGAATTTGTTAAATATTAAGATATGAATGTATATTTAATGAACACTTTTGTATTTAACTGCACAATGGACAATCTAACATATCTTAATATAGCATCGGTTGGCAATAGTATTGAGCCGTTTAGTAAAAGACGGATTTTAACCTGGCATGGAGAGAATCAACCTACGTCAAAGTGCAATGTTTGCCTGTGTTTGTGCAGTGAATCTCTGTAGAAAGTCAATGCATTATGCATAAAACCCAAGTCAAATGGGCTAAGGACTTTTTTGTATCTCTGGAGATACACGAAGGTCTAATCACACCTAACCTATGTCTGATTTTTTCTTATGTCTAGTGACCTGTAGGGCAGCCCATTCTCTGTATTAAAGGAGAGAAACGGCATCTAAACACAACCGGCAGTTTCTTAATATACTGGCTGAGGTAGAGACTTTAGCTTCAAGCTTAAATTTTGGAAACGGCATGAGTTTTATTGCTATGAATACTGAAGAGGTTAATACCGCTCTGTAAGCTATCTTACTTGAAATGAATATTGTATGGTATTCTACTTTGAAGTCAGCTACACTGCATTCTTGTACTGAAATTGCTTCCTAATTTTAAATACTAAAACATATGATAATATAATAAACAAGATGCTGAAAGACGCAGAATTTGTTGATTATCAGTGAAATAGGCAGTGTGAATAACTTTCTTCAATCATTTGGTTCAGTCTTATCAAACATACTTGTCTAAAGGCAGGACGTTCGTGTGCTTTACAGCACCGGTACCGGTACCGGTCCGTGGGTCGTTTGATACCGGGCCACGATAGTTGAGGCTCGGGTGTGAAATGTATGGTTTTCAGGGTTTTTATTGTTATTTTTTTATTGTTTTTATCATTAACTTGGTTTCCCTGGGTAATTTCCTGTGTGTTATGAATAAATCTTCTTTTTTTTGGTACCGGTACTGGTTTTATTTTGTTGTATTTATGAAATATTGTCAGACATAAACCGGTCCGTGGCGCAAAAAAGGTTGGGGACTGCTGCTTTACAGTAAAGGCACCCTACCTGGCGTCACACACAGAACATCTACAGCATCATCTAAAGAAAGCATTTTAATCAGATATAATATTACGCTACAGAGCTTCAGAAAACTGAGCAGTGTTGCTGCATGCCACAGTAAAATCAAGTGTTTAATGACTAAGGTGAGTTAAACAGTCATTAAGAAACTGCGGGAAGTGCTAAAGTATTGTGGATTTCAAGCAGAAAATGTCACTTCTCTAAAGGTTATTAAAATTTCTAAAACAAATAAAATGTTACAAAAATGTAATGCAATCACAGTCACTCGCAGCCAGGTAGTGAAAATGCCGTGACAAAGTGCACTATTTATTTCATACGAGAACATTATGATGCTACACTGATGGGAGTGCAAGAAAGGAAAATTACCAGGCTGCCTCTCCACAGGCCTGAGTGATTATTCCCAAACACTAGTCTGGGTGCACCATAATCCCCCTTGTTTCTCAGGGGGTTCTGATTGTACTGCCATACATGCAGGAAATTTAATAAAACAAAATGTCCAAGGAAGCAATGTGGGGCCGTCTGTGTCAGAGGGGAACCGGGCTTAAATTATCAGCAGTTCGTTGTCTTTTGAAGCGAGAACACATTTGGACTTTATAAAACTATAATGTATGAATGGAGAATGTAAACATTTGAAGTTAGGGAATCCACTAGCTGCCAGGATTTTAGAAATACTTGGAAAGTCGTTCAGCTGATACCAGCCTGACTAAGAATCCCAAATTCACAGAACATAAATAAGTGAAGTAAACTTATATGAAATAAAACAATCAATCAGAAGACGGACTTGGTGTCCTTGATGGCAGCTACAGCACTGCTGGTTACTCATGACTCAAAGGAGTTTGGAAGTAGGTTTGCTCAATAAAATGTATTTTTACTGACAACATACAACAGGGTAAAAGAAAAAAAATAGATAAACAAACCTTAGCCTTTTAAAAGCTAATGCTCTAAACCTACCATCGCAAAACCGAAAAAAAAAACAAAAAACAGCGAGGTCAAGCAGCACCCACACATACTCCAGCGCTAACATGGCGCATGATACAGCGAACGTTAAGTACTTTCGAGCGGACTTCAAAACATTTCTGCAAAGGTTCAATCTCTAACCTTAAGATCAACATTTGCTCCATAAATAAAAAGCCATAAAAAAAAAAACCAACAACTTTGAAATAGCCCTTTTTTCCAGCTTCCATTGAACAAAGTCCAATTGTTCCAACTGCTCATTAATTTCAGCTGGAAACGTATTGTCAGTCTCTAAGCTATGGTAAATTAATGTCTGGAACAAACCCAAAATCATATAGGAAGTGGCTGTGTCAGCAAAACACTCGTTCTTACCCAGCAGCTACAATCTGTGCGGGATAGCATCCATTTGACTAATGTGATCAGTGAGGGATATTCAAAAAGTATATATAGAGAGCAATTTTTTTTTAATTCTATAGTTGTGCAACAATCTGTTTCTAGATTTAGAAAGTCTTGTCAGGATAACAGGCCTTAATTAAAAGACAGAAGTGCCAGGGGCACACTGAATTGTTCTGCATTTTAAATGAACACCACCATGTGTCTGAAACGCCCACTCTATGGGAGTAGACGAAATAAATTAATCAGCATTCATCTATGTGTGATGCAGTGCACGCTCTATATGTTTGCCAGAAATGCGGGCCAACCATATGACGTTGGGGACGACCTGTAAACTCTTCTTTTTCACTGTATGTACAATATCATTTTATTAAATGCCTTTCATTCATTTCAAACCTTTATCAAATACACGTTTTTTTCCTTCAGCAAAAAGAGCAGATGCTTTTAGATATTGAAATGGGAAGACGTCTCAAATGCAAGGAGTGAAAAGGAAGATAAAAACAAAACCTGGCTTTTCATAAGTAGCCTTTAGAACTCCGATGCTTGCAATACCACATGGTATATACAAATCTATCAATACGAAAATAAATGAATAGCCGGGGATGCGCAAACGTACACAAAAACAAATTCATGCGACGGATACATTAAGCACACCATAGCTTTGTGGGTGCCTGTCCTCTGCTGATTAACTGGTCATTTTGATATTTAATTAAAGTAGCGAATGTCAAAAAATCTGCCGTGTCCGTTACTGCTTACTGATGAGTCACTGTCCCTTAAAATCATAGCCATCAAAAAGAAATCTTTGAGATTTTGTTTTTAAAAAAGCAAAAAAAGAAAAGAACTGTGAAGGACATTACAACATCTACAAAGAGCACTCCCATATGGAAAAGAAATAGTAAAAACTTATAAAAGACTTGCATAAGATGTGGCCAACTTCATATAGTAAATCATAGGTTTATATGATTTACTCATGAAAGTGGCCACTTTCTCATTACTTTCATATATTGTTTTAGGAAGTATCCAAAACATACAAGCTTCATTTATATAATTTTCAAGGGATCTTATATCTGTTTTCATAAAGGTTTCACGCAAACCAGATACAAACGTTATAAGATTTATATATATCTTTTCCATATGGGCTCCTACCAAACCCTGTATTTACATCTGACAGTTTTACAAACTCTTTATTGACTTCGCCAGTGTGTGAATGTGTGTGTGAATGGGTGAATGACTGAATGTAGTGTGAAGCGCTTTGGGGTCCTTAGGGACTAGAAAAGCGCTATACAAATGCAGGCCATTTACCATTCTCTATACGAATGCGAATACGAATGCCCAAATGATATGTGGCATATTAAGAGAATGCTCAGGGCCTGAAATTAAGATTATTTCCACCTTACATGAATCAACAAAATGTGTCTTCCACAATATTTCTAGGATTTTGTTTTACAGAGGAGAGTAGGAGATCAAATCTCAAAAAATTTGCATTGTCACAAAGGTAGCCGACTGTCACAGTCGGCTACCTTTGCCACTTTTCCACTGAAATGTCCCACAGTTGTCATTTATCCAAACATTAATATGACAAAATAGAAGGCTGACTGACACGGCCGTTACGCTCAGCCTTTGCTATTTTTGCTCTGAAATGACCCTCCCTTGTCATCTTTCAGCACATTAGCCTGACAAAATAGAAAGGAGATTGAAGTGGCACCATCTGTGGATGACAGAGGACGCAATGAATTGATTTTTACTGTCTGATGTGCCTTCTTTTTCTTTTTTTTCCTTTATCTTCTTTTGAATATTACTAACCAATGACAGCAAGCTTAACAAAAACAAGATGCAGCCTTTGTATCGCATTTCATTTTTAATTATAATCAGTCGCAAACTGAAAAACTAGTCACCAGCTGACAACAAATTGTTTCCGTCATGACAAACAAATGCATTTGGGGACAGCAACTGAATTAATCCTGACTGGATTGTAGTTATTGTATAAAGATGTTCATATCAATCACGTAATATTCTGATTTGAACACACTGGGCAGATGTCAAAATTTAATTTCGGTGACCCAGGACTGCTCTGTGGATTATTTGTGGTGAGTTTCACAGCCAGCGACCACGTCAGCATGGCTGCATCAATGCTAAAGTGCGAGAAAGTAGAGATGTGGTGTTTTTAAGCAGGGCGTGGACGACAGCAATAGACTTGGTAAATAACTAAAGGGAAAAAGGAAAGAAGACAGAGATTTAAGGCATATTCTTCAAAAAAAGAAATGGCTAATCTGTGAGGTTTTGTGATTTCCTGTGCGTTGGCTGTATTAACCGTATTATTTAATAATCAACGAACACGGTTATGTTCTTAGCTGAAAACGGATGTCGGATTTTTTGGAGTAAAATGACTTCATCTATGAGGTTTAATGCTGTTCTTTGGCTTTCAGAAAGCATTTGGCTGAACCTTTAACAGTACAATTACAAGCCAATCTTTCTGGTGTGGGAGGTAAAATAATGTATGCAGAACAAAGTACCGTCCTCCGCTAGTACTGTACAACAGGTCAGAGATTATATGAAGAATGTATAGTGACAGGGATTCTCAAAGCAGCTATATAGGAGGTGGTAAGCAAGCACATTGTCTCAGATTTCAAATTGACAGTCTGCAGGCCTGGAGCACGAACTATCAAAGTCACTTTATGTAAAGTGACACGATTCACTTACATGTGGTCAATCGTGTTTACAGAATTAAACATACAGAGGTAAACTGTCCATTATGGGATTCTACAATGCACTCTGACCGTTATGTATCTATAGCAGGTGTTTGATATTATATTCAATTTATTTCCACAGTTCCTCTTGATGATTCACAAAGGCTACAAATGTGACTGAGGCATGTTTATATGGTTTTATTATTGCACGGACAAAATAAAAATGAATTGACTTACATTGATTGAAATGGCCCATTCAGACAGGATTAAGATTATGAGGCAAAGTAAGGAATAAAATATATGAACTGTCTGTCATTTGGGTCATAAAAACTAAAAGTAAGCAAAAAAAAAAGGCAAATGAATATCAATTAATTTACTTCCCAGTCAAAAATATTTTTATGGTATGTTACTATTATGATAGTAATAGATATATTCTGTATGTTGCATTTGTTTCATGTGTCACACTCCAACATTTGTTAATTTTGTGAGTCATGACGAATTTGAAAACACACCCCAAGCCTGGCGATTAGCCTGCTAATTAAAATAATGCAGTTTAATGTCCAAACATGAATTTCTAATAGTTTTGCACAATGGCACCAATTTGACAAAAACGGAAACAAATAGAATCACAAAGGAAAAGAAAAGAAAGAAAGAAAGAATGGATTTTTCACTGTGCAATTACAACGGTAAACTTTTTGTGTCAACACTGAAGAATTACTCTCTAGTAAATAACAAACACTACACCCAATTAAGATGTTCAAAATGACGGTGGCCTCTGAAATGCCTGATGCAACGCAACTTTCCACTTTCCAGGTGTTGCACGTGTTGCGTCATCATTGTTGGTAACTCAAAGAAGGAGCGCTAAGATAAGACAGGATTGTGTTCAGCAATCAGCGATGTAGAGGGAATTAAATTATCCTGGCATGTCAGGTTAACTCTGCAGAGCCAGACAACCAATCAATACGCAGACAGATTGCTAGACCCACAGCTTCTCATCCTCAAAAAAAATATTCTTATGCGGATTAACTGCTCCTTCACCCATTTTCATTTTCAGTTGAGAAGGTACTAATCTGACAGCCAAGTGAAGCCCAACAAATACTACACACTTCAAAGCAGCAAGAAACCGCTCTGGAAAAGGCCGGGTTCAAACATTTCCTTTCATTTCTATTTTCAGTCGGAGACACATACCCTGCCCATGGTATTTTTAACAACTTTTAGTAAACCCTCACATATATCTAGTTTTTTTATTGATGTACGAACTGAACATTTCAGCTCGAAATAGTTTTACGAGTTGATATCATCAGTCTGACATTTTTTGACTTTATCATTATTTAGCTGTAAACATTTTTACATTTTAAAGCCAAAACAAAGTCTATTGGTGTTGTGCTGAAAGTTAATAAATATTTAGAGAAATATGTCACTTATTAAATTCTAGGCTGAAAAAACCCCACCAGGCATCACCACAACATAGCCACAGCCTGAAAGACCTTTGAACGGATGGATGGAGGACAACAATTTCAGCACTACCATGTGTTTGTCCCGAGGCCAAACCTCAAAGAGCCATGACCTAACAACAGGTCTAGGTTCCAGGTACTGACGTCCATTAAAGCTGTTTGGGTGCATGGTGTGAAAGCACTTTGGACAAATTGGTATCTGTACACCACAGCAGGACGCGATGTCTCTCTGAGTGCTTGCTGGATGTATGTGTATTTTTTGATCGTTACACAATAAAATGAAAGCCACAAATATGAAATATGCTCATCTATCAAACAACATAGTAACTATATTAAACTATTAAATCTGCCAAATGTTTTTTTTATGGATATTTAGCTTTTAAAAAAAGAAAAGAAAGAAAAATACACCACCGCAAATCTACCATCCAGCTGTAAGGCTTGGTAAGAGTTTTGTTGCCTATTGTTTATAAAAAAGATTCTTTTAAAATATTCATACTCTTTGAATCCTGCTGTGTGTCTTCTTCAAGCAACAGCACAAGAAGTTATACACAGGGAACTGAATTGTAAGTCTTTCAGATCAGAGCCTGTAACAGAGCAGGGGATTGTTTGTCCTACTTGCTGCGATAGTGCAGGCCTGACTAATTGTGTTCCAGGAAATCAAATCAACCGGTCTCCTATTTCCATGTTATTATTTTGCATAAAACACAAACACCCCTTGCATTTTAGCAAGTGATTATATAAGGGTCTTATCTATTTGATGTACGGAAAAGAAAAGAAAAATTTTGCATCTTGGTTTTCCTATCTTAGGTTTTAGCATTTCCTGAAAGCAAGCGCTGATCTAATCACTCTTAGTTGTAAGGCTTGAGTAAGACTGCTTTATAACTAAGTCTTAGTATATTTAGTGTAAATTAAGATGTAAAAAAAAAGGATACATGCCGGGTTTGTTTCGTGTGTTTTTAAGTCACACCAAACCTAATGATATCATACATAAACAAGTAAAATCACGTTTTGCTCAAACTGTGAGGCGAGAGACAGCGTCCCTGTAGTGGGCGCATGGACTAGCAGGGGGAAATTTGGAGTGAAACTGAATTTAAATTATATAGAGATTGTTGGGTTTTTTTAAGCAATCATTCCCTGTGCTAACATGTAATTTTACTAAACGTCAGCTAGCAGAGGTGTTAGGGTCTCAATCATCTAGGTCATGGTAGTTTTAAGAGCTAGGATCCTTTCACATTGTTATTGACTTTGGAAACTAGAAAACTAGAAGCTCCCCTTGAGTTTCTTTTTTTTCCAAAGATAATCTTGTCAAAGTTGATGTTATCTGTCGCCCCTATTTTTTGATCTTTGTTCATTAACTGGTTCTTTTGGAAAATATGTTTTCCGGACATGATTAGTTGTAGACGACATGGTAAAGGTTACAATCTAAATCCTAATATTTATAAGGGTACTTATTTTCAACCAATTGTTCCCCAAAAGTACCAGCTTTTACGCAAAACTGCAGAAAGCCTTTGCTTGCAGTGGGAATGAACACAAGCATCCATAGAATTCCACCAAAGGTGCTTTGTGAGTCAGGAAACCCCCGAGTTCACATTGAAAATCCTCTTTATAGTCTTCATCAAAGAGGTGTTTGCTGCCAGTTCTCGTGGTTCTAAATAATGACAGATTCACTGGGCGAAAGAACTTATTTCCCATGCCAACTTTCCATTTTTTCCTCAATGAAAAAGGATACTGTTCTTCTCTCTAAATAATGACTAGTGGAAAACAAAGTAATGGAAGGAAGTGCGATTCTTTTTCATACCAAAGAGAATTGGACTGTGACACTAAGTGGAATTAAGTGGTGCTTTGCAGTGGTACAATCCATGATTTAGGCTCAAAGAAGTGCCCTCTTGTCTTGTAGCAGGTATGAATTTCCTCTGCATCATCCAACTAGGACACCGGGAAAATGAGATTGTGCTACTGTACAATAGTTGTCTGGCAATAGTGCAGAAAATATCAGTCAAGACAGAGTGATAATAGATGAGACAAAGGACGGGAACCAAGCACAGTGGGGAGACACGATCCAGTTCCACTGGAAACGGTGTAACAGCCTGAAGGGTCTCATCAGGAGCAAATTCACTGAAATGTAACACAAGCTGGAGTGTTATGTAAAATGAAAGATGGAAGAACCCAGATCACTCAAGCCTTGTGTGCTCTTGCAGCTGATGCATACCTGTATTGTATTCAGAAGGGCATTCATTTCCCCTCCGACGATTACAACCGAACACCAGCTGTATTGTTTATTTGGCTGAAAGCACAAATGATCTGCATTGATTCCTTTTTCATTCATTGCTGAACTCGGCTATTGTAAGTATGATTGCAGGAAAAATGGGTCCAATTACAGCAAAGCAATGCCTCCCTGCGACTCCACAGCACAGCAAGATGATGAAGTCCTCAAAGTCAGAGGAAGGGGGCAATCAAAGACCCCTTATTGTCTCTTGTTAATTCAAAAACTAAAATGGAAAACATTTCTTGCTGTGATTGACAATGGTTCACTTGGGATTTCAAATTAGATTAGTCAGCCATACAGCTTTACTATTAGGGCTGTTACACTGTCCTTGATACGACCCTCCACATTACACTGAAATGACTCATCAGTTTATTAATGAGTCGACTCACACAAAAACCCTCATTTACATACTTGCCAATTGTTTTTATTCATTTCTCCATGAAATTGTTCAAGTACTTAATGATTCGACTTTACCTCGTTTGGCTGTTGCTTTTATTTGTTTCATATAATTGAAAAAAAATATAATTTTTTTTTTATAATTAAAGTCAATTTTAGACAGTACAGACCACAGCCAATTTATACTACAAAAATGCAAATATACTGGTGTTAAAGGTATAATAAAAATAAGAAATGCTATATTTATCCCACATTTATGAAAATCTTAATATATATTACTATGTACTATTGTAAATATCCATCTATGCAACAGCGATATATCAATCATACTAATTTTTTTTCATTAAAACTCTATTCATTTCATTTATGATTTCAAATATTAATGTTTTGAATGTATCATATTTACATGATTTTGTACATAGATTTTTAAGCCAATTTTCCATTATGTTAAAAAGGTTTTGTGATGTTGCATAAACAAAAGAGTCTGAAATTTAGAATTTTGTCCTCCTTATATTTTGCAATCGATCAAGACTGAAGGAGATTTTTTTTTTTTTTAATTAAAGACTAATGCATTTATTAAAGTAAATTTTATTAGGACTGAAAAAATATATTCCAACATGTTTTTTGTGGTGCCAATTTTTAAGCAAAACAAAAATCACGAATTTTGATTGAAACTGAAATTGAAGAAGAAAAAGATTTTTCATACTATTAGTACTACTCAACTGACACCATATACTGATACTTAGGGATGGGTATCGTTTAGGTTTTATCCGATACCGGTGCCAAACCGGTACTTTTGAAACGGTGCCAGTGCTTAAACGGTGCTCAAACCGGTGCTTAAAGAATGGAAAACACAAAAGTGGTGCAAAAACCTCTCATGTTCAGCTGTTTTTTTGTAAAAAGATAACAATGTTAGCCTTTTCTGCAGCTATAGGGCATATATGGTATCATTCTTGGCTGGAAGCAGTGCTTAAACAATGGAAAAAAACACAAGCTTTGTCCAAAAACCTCTCATGTTTAACTGTTTTCCACTTTTTCTTTGGTCATTTTAGCCTTTTTGTCCAGGGTGAAGGGAGTATCTGCCATCAAACAAGAAGACAGCTGCATGTAGCTATGATGGTGTTTGCTGTTCACCTTACATGCATTAATGTAATAACGTGGTTAGCCTACTCAACGTAAATTACACACGAACAACATTAAGCTACTCACGCAGAGAAGAACGGCTGCTGCTGCATCATCATCCGTCATCATTTCTGCTACACTGGCAGGGCTAGGGGCCAGGACTCTCCTCTTCGGGTTTTTGGGGGATGTTGCTAATTCCGGGTCCGATAACAGGCAACCCACAAGCAGTAGATGTGCTCGGTGTGAGGTCTCGCAGCAAGCTATCAAATACGGCGCATTTCTCGGCTTTAAAAAAAAAACACTATGCGTCGCCAGGTGTTTCATCAGATTTGAGGTGTTACCTCCTTTGACAGTATCACAGTATCACCTTAAAGCACTTGTTGCAGCTGCTGAGTTTGCATCTTTTGCTGTGAAGTACAGCCAGACTTTTGACCGCTTCGCCTTGGACATTTTTAATTTGTAGCTCTGCTCTAAAAGAACGTACGTACCTGGACCCGCCTACTATTCTCGGAAACTTAAAATGATTGGCTAGAATCTAAAGTGTATCATTCCATACCAGTTGGTGGCGGTAATGCACCTTTCAGTTGTTTGCCAACCGCCAATACAAATGTAAGGAAGAAGAAAGTGCATCACAGCTCAGGAAAAAAAGCACCGAAATGTGCGCTGCTTTTCGGTCTGGTTACTACCGTTTATGTCAGAACCGGTGCCATCATGGCACCGGATACCGGTACCCATCCCTACTGATACTGGTATTGATCGACACCAGCACTCCTTTGACTCAAATGCAATTTCATGCATCTATTCCAGTGGTTCCCCTAAAATATAACCTATTTTAGATAATTAATGCTCATTTGATCTTTTTTTATTAGATTTTTTTTTACAAATGAAGTAAGAATACTAGTAGGTATATAAACATTAAATAAAATACCATGCTCCATTTCTACCCATATGGAAAAGATATATATAAATCTTATAAAGTTTGTATCTGTCTTGTGTGAAACTTGTATGAAAAGCATACAAGAGTGAAAACACATATAAGATCCCTTGAAAAAGTATATAATGAAACTTGTATGTTTTGGATACTTACTAAAACAATATATGAAAGTAATGAGAAAGTGGCCAAGAAATAGTAAAAACTTATATGATTTACTCATGAAAGTGGCCATTTTCATGAGTAAATCATATAAGTTTTTACTATTTCTTTTCCATATGGGTAATAATCTTTGCTTGAAAGGATTAAACAATTATATCCTCATTAGTTTCATTCATGTTTGTTGGCACATGGCTGTTTTTGATATTCATTCCAAAAATAGATATCAGATACTAGTGTCCGTGTTATTAGTTATATTACCTCAATATATTATCTAAATCCTACCACTAACGGCCTCCAATATGTGGCTCCTCACTACTCAGGTCTAATTAGCTGACTGGGCCATTTTCCAGTCAACACAATGCTTCAGATCTAGAGTGAAAAAGATCAGACGTGGAAAAAAAGAAGAAGTGGAACTTGAGCATTGCCTGGACAGCTCCACAAGGAAGCCACAAATGTAGTTCAATTTCATACACACAGGATGGATTTAGCCTGCATTTCCTGCAGTGCTGTCAAATTCCCTGGGGAGACTTCCAAAGATCATGGTATTCACAAATCCTTTAGTGCCTGTTGGAGCAACACAAGAATCCAGCTCAAGCCATTCAAAGATTCACTTCCTAAACTAAGGTCTCTTTTTAACAGAAGCTCCACAATCCAGGCAGTTCTTGGAGAGCACAATGGACTGCTGTCTACGCTTCCGAAAATGTTTCTGGCAAGACAGTGGAATCCAAGGGACATGGACCAACGCCCTTTGGGAGGTGAAGCCAAATCATGATGTCTATGTAGAAGATATATATTTGTATGATTACTGCACTATAATAAAAGCGACTGTGACAGACTGGCGACCTGTCCAGGGTGTACCCCGCCTCTTGCCCTATGACAGCTGGGATAGGCTCCAGCGCCCCCCGCGACCCTGAAAAGGGTAAGCGGAAGCGAATGGATGGATGGATGAATGGATGGATATGTGAGTATGTGTGTGCTTGTGGGGATTTCTTCCCAAATTCATGATTAACACGTTGCTTGGATATCTACCGTTTGCGCAAGAAATTTTAAGGGTCAGAGAAGATCACAAGAAGAAATGGAGCGGGCGGGGGTACAGGAGTAACACTCACTGTTGTGTAAGTTAACCACAGTGCTTCACTCTGCTCGGGGTACAGATTACATCCTCTTTATCCTGGAATAGGAATAAACACCCCAGGATCACTGCCTCTGTCGTTAGCAACAGACGTAGACAAAGCTGCAGTTCAGATGTTTCATCTGTGCCACACAGTATGTGTCATATATTAAGCAAGTTATGCTATAAGGCCCAACAACTAAAGACTTTTCAGCAATGTAAATATGTGGACATATATAGTTTTTTCCCTCTTTTTAATTAGAAAAAGGCGTGCACGTCCACAGCTGGTCAACAGGATACCTAGCACCTTTACATAGTAGTCCTGCAAATGGTTTAATAGGACAAAATTGCTGAAAATACAGCAACCAAGTTGTGTGTGTGTGCTTTTCACTGCTTTTTTACCAGAGTTTGAGAATCACTAGTTTTACACAACTGCTTGAACAACTCCAGAATAATTTGCTGTCTTGCCCACTCACATGTGTTATTTATACGTGTGACTAAGCCCAGGTACCGTAACACAGACAAGAGACAGAAGCAGCAGCACGTGATGACTGCACACACCCCCCCCCCCCCCAAACCCCTTCAAAAAGAGACCATGCTGTCACTGATGATAGCTGCACTGACTAAATTTAGTCAATGGCAGGAGTGACGAGAGGAAGAGGAAATTGTCAGAAAGAGGAAGTGCTCATCCTATATGCATTTGGCAGGGATGACATTAAAAGTGAAAATCATCCCACTTGTATGTAATTATCTGGGATTTTATCAGAACACAATCACAGAAGTGGTCTTCTGTTGAGTGGATCTCGGTCATCAACATACATCGGTTTCTGTAGCTGCAGAGTCTAATAATAAAACACAGGCCAGCCTGTAAAGATTTCAGAGGTAAATGCTCATCTAGCGTGCCACTCTACCCAGCATTGTGCAGTGCATATTTATTATGCAATTACTCTAAAAAGCACAATCTAGATAAACCTTAATGAGGGAAACAATGCTAGGAAAAATGGTACCTATCAGACTGCCTCAGATTTGAGCTTCCACAAAGTTAAGAGACTAAAAAAAGACATTACATAATAAATTATTAGAAGCTGAGTTTTTTTTTTTTTTTCTCGTCTCTACTGTGGGTCAACCTTATGTCTTTCACGTTCCAAATCCACCGCTTGCAACACTGCTTGTCAGCTCCAAGACCACACTGTGAGAAGACAGCATACAACAATCTTAACAGCCAAAGTAACACATCGAGGTGATTTATGTGTGCAAAGTTAAGCTGGTCAGGACACGAAGTGGAAAAAGTACTACGTGACATTTTTTCCCTTTTAAACCTTACATAATGGAACCACGGTCTTGCAGTTTTCCTCTTTGAGCTCCGCACAGAGGAACTACTTAAATTAGTCTGCGTTTGTTTTTAGCGCACACTTGCTAGAGGCCTGAGCCAGACGAGAAACGAGAATCCTGCAAGTGAAAAATAGCAGCATTCATCACTAGGGATGGGTATCGTTTAGGTTTTATCCGATACCGGTGCCAAACCGGTACTTTTGAAACGGTGCCGGTGCTTAAACGGTGCCCAAACCGGTGCTTAAAGAATGGAAAACACAAAATTGGTCCAAAAACCTCTCATGTTCAGCTGTTTTTTTGTAAAAAGATAACAATGTTAGTCTTTTCTGCAGGTATAGGGCATATATGGTATCACTCTGGGCTGGAAGCAGTGCTTAAACAATGGAAAAAACACAAACTTTGTCCAAAAACCTCTCATGTTTAGCTGTTTTCCACTTTTTCTTCGATCATTTTAGCCTTTTTGGCCAGGGTGAAGGGAGTATCTGCCATCAAACAAGAAGACAGCCGCATGTAGCTATGATGGTGTTTGCTAGTTCACGTTACATGCATTAATTTAATAACGCGGTTAGCTTACTCAACGTAAATTACACACGAACAACATTAAGCTACTCACGCAGAGAAGAACGGCTGCTGCTGCCATCATCATTTCTGCTACACTGGCAGGGCTAGGTTCATCGGATTTAAAGTGTGACCTCCTTTGACAGTATCAGCTTAAAGCACTTGTTGCAGGCTGCTGAGTTTGCATCTTTTGCTGTGAAGTACAGCCAGACTTTTGACCGCTTTGCCTTGGGCATTTTTAATCTGTAGCTCTGCTCTAAAAGAACGTACGTACCTGGACCCGCCTACTATCCTCGAAACGTAAAATGATTGGCTAGAATCTAAAGTGTATCATTCCATACCAGTTGGTGGCGGTAATGCACCTTTCAGTTGTTTGCCAACCGCCAATAGAAATGTAAGGAAGAAAAAAGTGTATCACAGCTCAGGAAAAAAAAGCACCGAAATAAAGCACCGAAATGCGCGCTGCTTTTCGGTCTGGTTACTACCGTTTATGTCAGAACCGGTGCCATGATGGCACCGGATACCGGTACCCATCCCTATTCATCACTGAGGCCTGTTGTGCATTAACAGCAATTAATATGAGCACATAAATATTCAAAGATCACTTTCATTTTACTCATTTCACTTGTTTCACACCCAGGTTGTTAAAATGTGTACGAATAGTCTAATTTGATGCACAGGCCGGTAGGCTGCTTTCTGAATAGCATATTGCAGCATACGCCCACCCCCACCAATCCCCTCAAGAGATTTGAAATCGCAGGGTGCTTACTTGACATCCCATCATTTGGCGGATCACTAACAAGTAGGCCATAAACCTTTTTTCTCCCTTTGATTACACTAAGTGCGCAGAGGCCAGATGCGACCCAGCCCAGTCATCTGTTGGCTTGCCAGCAGAGTCACTGTAGACTGGCAGAGGCAGGAGGAGGAGGAGGGGGGTCACTTGGGGTCCCCTCCCTTCAGGAATAAAGCCATTGTTCTTCATTAGAGCTGGAGAGGCTGCTGGAGGGTACAGACGGTGAACAAGTCCATTTACACACCTGTTTTCCAGCAGTATGGCTTCTACCAGCTTGACTCTGAGCCAAACCACACTGTATGATTCATTTGTGCGTGATGCAGCTTTTCTTTGTAACTGAAACAAACTGTAGCCAGTTGGAGGTAATAACACACATGACAAATTTCGTACAAAAAGTTTGGGGTTTTTTTTTAAGAAATAATTAAATTGTTCAGTTAAGTAATTCTGTCTAGGCTGTAAAAGCAGGTAGGGCTTGGGCTAAGTGCATCATGTTGAGCATCTATAATGAAACTGCAGTCATCCCAGCACCAGTACAGCTCCTCATTTTGTTTTATTTTTAAACAGTGAAGGTGATCATGAGGTTTTGTTTGTTTGTTTGTAGAGCTAATGCTAGTCATCAATTCAACATATCCACCAATAAAATACGATTTTATTCTTTTGCACGTCTTAACTTTTGGACCAAAATACCCAAAACACTTATTAGTGCATCGAGCCTACTCAAGGTTAACAGAGACATGCTTGACTGCTAATCACAACGCTTAGATTAGCGCAGCAACTGCTAGAAAGATGTAAACTTCAGTGTTAATCATGCAACAGCTTCTCACTTTGTGCCTTCAGGTCAATCTAAAGTGGAGACAACAATGCAAATGCTTTTCTAACGCGACCAATAAATCTTTTGTAAGGAGCACAACAGGTTCAGTGGCAGGGTGCACGGAGATAACATCTTAAATGAGCTGTCAAATGAAAGGCATCCCAGGTTTAGGTTGTATTCAAATCCACACTACAGCCTAAAACTACTGAAATGAGATTCTTTTTCAGCTACACTATTGAGTATTAGAGAATCCCACTAAACTACATCCTTGCTATTTCATTTATTATCCCTGATATTAGTTTACAGTTTGGAATAATCTGTCAAGTATCACATTAGGGCAGTAAATCACTTGGATTTTTGATACAATATGCTACAAAAAGACCTTTTAAGTTAAGCATAAAATATTTATTCTACCTTGTGTTTCGCTATGACAAAGCAGCAAGCCACAACCTAATCTCCTCCTGTCAGTTTTCCATCAGCAGTTAGTGAGACTGAACCTTTAAAACAGACACGACTAATGCTCTTATCCTAACATAATCATTACCCAAGCCTGAACACGTGGTGACATTCAAGAGAAGTCATGTTAACAAGCATTTTTCCTGCATTCAAACACACATACCAGTCCCCGCTCTCACCTGCGCTACGACACAGTTGCATAACTTTGCAAAAATGAAAACAGCAACACGTCTTACTATAAGTGAAGGATTGCCTAACCATGTTTTCAAGTCTCAGCAGGCTTACGGTCAGGGTGTGCTGCGTCTGCGCTCTTTAATAAACACCTGTAAAGCACCGTGCACGGGTGTTCTAAACCTGTAATCTGCACTACAACTGGCCTTACTAAACACTTCTGTGCAGAATCACAAAGGAGCTGTATAAATGCAGAGAAATGGAAAAATGCATAAATTACAGCAGGATACAACATGTGCATCTGCTTGGAACTGTTAATTACTACAGGACTGCATGATTATCGCTGATGTTTCACTCAGTATACGCATCATAGTAAAATAACACCTTTCTCACTTTCCTGAAAGCGCAGGAAAGCGAGAAAATACTCAGTTAGCGCCTATTATCTTCTAAAAAAGTACCATTAAATAAATTTTTTTTAAAAATCCTCTTATATGAACAGCAAAGAATTGGGATAAATACTACGAGCACAACTTAAAAATGATGCCTACTAAATATCTGTTTACTGTTTGATTCCCCTGAAATAACTTATTCCGACTCAAGTTATAACTTTTATTTACTTCACAGGATGAAAAGCTATCTCTGGAAGTACATTGGTTTGCCAAGAAAACAAGAAATGATGTGAGAGTGGAGCACAGAGATTGGTACCATCTTCTAAATCTTTTCTTATAGAACAAGAGGTGATTTCCCAGCAGTCTGAGTCCAACCTGTGAATGAATTGATGCAGCCTTCTATTAGACTGTCTACATTGTAGAAATCACCACTCTTTAATGCTTAACCACAATGAGAGCTTACAGTATTCTGCTCGGGGTAAATAATTGATATGCTTTGTGCAAGTGCGCCCTGAGCTTTGTTTGAACTCACTGAAGCCATTTCCATGAAAGTAACAGCACTGCCCACTGTCCAGCAAAGGACAGCAACAACCTTGTTTGCTTTGTTGTTTGCTTGAGAAAGCAAAAAAACATTGATTCATTTAAAAAAGGGGTTAAAAAAACAAAAAGTAGATTAAGCCTTGTGGATAATCCACAATGTGACAAACGAGGACATCTGCACTCCCGTCATTTTCACCCCCACCCCGAGGCTCGGCACTCAGCATAAAAAGGGGTTATGATCTGCAGACGAACAGCCTCGCACTAACTTTAAGTTAGTAATGATTCATTACATAATTGGCTTGATGTAAATACATTACTACCGCCGGTGGTGGAAGCGGCAAAGCAAGTGCTTTCACCACAGCTTCAGCGTATCACTGTCCAAGGATAAATAACCCCTGAAACGGAGCGTGTATTTCCCAGTAGCTCACGACAACCCCCCCCCCACTACCCTCTCCTCCTCCTCCAGTTTTCAACGCGGACTTCGTGCTGGCAACAAACAGCCCCAGCACTTTATCTCTTCTTACTAAATAAACGTCCGTGCTTTCCTTTACGCGCTCAACATCACCGAGCGTTCAAAAAAGAAAGAAGGAAAGAAATCGTGTCGCAGTTTTCGCCCGGCTTTATCTGTATCCTATCCGCTTCTTTAAAGCTTCTGACTCAGATTACTACACCCGGACGAAAAGCTTTGATGTTTTCATGCATGGCTCCACAGCAAATCCAGTCCCGGTGTTATGAAAACACAGCCCAGAGCGCGACTGCGAACTCGGTGAAATTAATCTTTCCTTGTTTGCCATTAACAGTTTACGCGCATTAGGCGGTGATTTGAGATATCGCCTGGACTCCTCCGACACCGCTTTTCAGTTCGGCGTTCAGCTAAAATACACGAGCGGCACTTGTTTCTTAGAAAAGACAACTTTTATAACGGGTTAGGCGCTCTCTACACGACATCCAGCGGGATGGCCGAGAGTGAACAGATTCGGAAAAATAGAGATTAAACGCGGGGGGAGAGAGGAAAAAAACTACTGATTCGTGTGAGGCCGTTGTGCTGAATTTTCCATAAAGTCCCGCTGTTATTAATATGCGGAGAGTCACGTTTTAATACATGATAATTCCTGTTTCTTCCCATTAAATGAACACAGTTTTGAGCAGTTTGCGCTTTCTTTTTCTCCGATTGCACGTTGTCTGGGCTGCTGCTATTCCACTTGAACGCACCGCTGTTTTCTGTGGTTTACAGCGTTCCGAACACGCTACACAAGTAAACCAAAGCTAGCGCACTGCATAAGCAACCCTCAGTTTAAGCATGTCACATATACATCCGTATATCCATCAAGCGACCAAAACACCACGCCATTTATTTTCTCACATCAGCATTTATTTATTTCTTTTTTTAAACCCAAGAGTCGCCAGCTGTGTAGCGGCAAAGCCATTCAGCCTATACCCTAATGGTGAGCTGACCAAAGTGATGCATTCCAGGGGCAACGCATCTGTAACGCCGGTTCCGATGCATCCACGCGCGCATCGGCTTCTTTCCTCACAGTAATTCAACTTTACTGGGAGGTTTTGTTACTTATTGCTCAACAGCATCACAGTACAACTGCACAGTAACGTCCGAATGCTCTCAAAAGCACAAATTGCCCAGAACGCTGTTCAAATTGCACTCGTTCGCATCTACATCCACGGAAATCTAAGAACAAAGTGCCACTTCCATTTAGACACCCGCGGGAAAAGTCCTACCTTTGTGAAGAGCCGCCGAAGACATGAATAAAAAGAGAATAGTCGCGAGAGAGCCGCTGCGAGCGTTCGCCATGTTGGACACCTGCTTCAGTATGGCAGAGATAGAGGCAGCTTCACCTATAGCTGCTACAACGGGACTCACTTAATGAGATGCGAGAAAGGGAGGGTACTATTTACCATATTCATTTATTACCCGTGTTGATAAATACTGTTATTTGTAATGGACGTGCCTCACAGCCTATTGAATAGCTCTCAGAATATGTTATTGGAGGGTGGGAATGTGTTTTTAACGCTGTGTTCTGCTACAGGGTTGGTTAGGAGGTGCCCGTGTGTGGTGTTAGTAGCTTGGCGTTAGTCTCTTTTTTAGAGTTTTTCTTTTGTATTTTGAACATTTGAAAACTATACTGATGATTTCACCCACTTGTATGTAATGCTTCAGAAGAGCAGGGATGGTCATAGTATTTTTGAGGCCCCAAGGCCCCCAGCCCCCCTCCCTGTATATAAAAGATGGATGTATTAATTTCTGGAACACTGTCTTGAAGGCTCAAGTTTTGGCATTTTGGTTGGCACAGGCTTAGTGCAGCAGTTAGGAGTTACAATTTTGCACTCCCAGATCACTTTAATTACTTTTTGGATAAATGAGGTTTTTAGTTAACTAGGTTAATATATGTAAGGAAATACTCCACAAGCTTACCACAAGTGATTTCCTTTTGGCAGCTGCACTTCTATGTGAGTAAGTTGTGTTAATTTCTGAAAATAATCAGTCTACACAAAACTGAGAGCATTAAAAATAAATTAAACAAATAATTAAAAGTTGAGCAAAAGCATATGGGACTATCATAAACAATATAATAGATGTATCTCCCAGATTAGAAAAGTGAGGCCAACGTGCCCTCGTTTTAAAAGCCACCAGGGGGCAGTACGCGTTGTTGCAACAAGACCCTTGAAAATAACTTTTTGAGTTGAACTGTATAAGTGCTCTGCCAGTCATTATAGGTTGAATTGAATAAATATTTTAGTACATTTTGTAAATGTTGGTCATATTTTGTTTCTTAAAGAAGGATTATTTAGGGTATGTTTACTGGTTAACATTTTGGGATTGAAAAGTCATTAGCCAATGAGCCTGCGGTTTGACATTATACTCAATTAATGATAAAATACTGAGCTACAGCTTGCAAGCATGCCAGATGAAATCAAAAACTGAAGTCCAGGAGATTCTTCTTTGCACCAGAGTGCAAACATGTTTGTTTATGTCTGTTTTGAAGTGTGTGGTGTTTTAACACTTGAGTATAGTACAGTATCCTATTTAATTCTGACAAAGTCAATAAAATCTATTGATCACGTTTCATCTCATCACTTTTGAACAAAGCCTTGAACTCTTTCATTTCAGATGCCCATTGTGAAGTCTCACATTCCAGAGCAGAATGAAATCATCTGCAGAAAGTAATGATGCAATCCTGGAGCCACCATAGTAGACACTCCTTGAGATTCTGTTATGAAAATCAGAAAAAGAAAGAAATAAAAAAAGCTGGTGACATTTTCCTGCCACAGCCAAACCCCAAACCTTTTACTATCCCACAGAATAAGCAAGGAAAAAGTGATTTGACATTTCACAAAATGCAGTAAAGTTCTGCTGTTTTGCTGTGATTTAAATTGTTTCAAATTTTAAATTTAGTTTGATATAATGTTCTGGTTAGCAATTTTGCCTCATAGCAACAAAGTTTGGGTTTCAGTTTGCGAACCAATTAGGGCCTTTCTCTGTGTATCTTGAACACATTCAAAAACCTGTATAAATTTTCTGATTTTAACTTTACTAGTGGAATATATATCAATACACTTTGTTTATAACCTTTGTTTGTAACCGTGTTAAGAAAAAAAACTTAACACAGTTACAATATGCTTAACTTTAATATAAAAAGAATCCAAAGCAATGAAAACATCCAAGAGATCTACAGTTTGAAGCTTTCCATTTGTTCACTAGTAGAAACCCAGTAATAGTAACTAAACCCAGTCACCAACTTACATGTAGGCTAATAAGCAGTTAATAAGTTTTTGATGTAAGTGAAAAGCCTAATTGCTTTGTTGATACAGTGTGTGCTACAGTAATAGTTTTTAATTAAAAAAAGATCACTGGAAAAAATATTTTTCACCACAACATTAAAACAGAGATCACCATAAAAAAGACAAAGATTTCTAGCAAGTTGTTTAACAGATATGGTCAATAACTAAGTCAGTGACTAAGACATCTAAGTTATTTAGTTTAGGAAGGTTGGCTACAGTCAACATCTGTGGAACAGGTAAACAAATAGGGTTAGTTTAGAGTGGGCCGAGTAACCTGTTTGAGTGGAAACATGTATTGTATACTGTAATTACAAGTGGGTTAATGATAGAGCCTTGAGGAACACCAAAACTGAATTAGACAGAAACAGACATTTTCTATAGTAACTGGAAATGTTGTGTTTGTAAGATATGGATGTAATACATGTAGGACAATTCCCTTAACAACAATACAGGTTCCTAAGCGGTTAAGGGAAATGGAACGACTGATCCTATTAGAAGCAATGCTCAGATCTAAAAGCACTAGGGGTGTGTAGCTACGTCTGTCAGTGGTTAAAAGTAGGTCATACAGAGAGATGTCTCTTTGTTGTGGTGAGATTCTAAGCCTAACTGTAAACTCTTAAAAATTAAATTAAATTACTGTTCTTAAAAAATATGAACTGACTTGACTTTCTCCAGCCAGTACTTAGATAATTGGTCTGTGGTTGTTGAGTAATAAAGAACCAGTAAATCAGCAAAATAAAGAGATATTAAAAATTATAGAATAAACTGATTATCTGAAGTGGCATTTAAGCCTCGGGTAAATTATTTCTTTTTAGAAACTATTTTGAATAGTTCTGAATAGTTAATCATTTATAACTGGGACAGCAAAGCAGTAATATTAGCTAACTTGATTTGTGAATTAGGTGCAATTTGAGACCAAAGGGTAACAAATTGCTCTTTCCTATCACACTGTGAGACGAGATCATTCAAAAATACGTCTACCATTGAGAGGACTGACTGAGCCTGGCCTTTTGAATGATATTTGATATTGTGTCAAACAAATAGGCAAATCTTTATCTTTTACCAATTTCGTGGACAATTGTGTCTGAAGTTAGTTTCCATTTCGGCTCCAATAATATGGCCATTTAGAATTTCTTGGTTTTACAAGTTCTGCATTTCAGTGGAGCAATACAAAGAATTGAGACACAGTATATGTCAAAAGAGGGCAAAATTCAACATTTAATGGTGGTGTTGACCAATTAGAAAGGAGTCTGGATGCAGAGACATAATTAAAAATGAAGCGTACTTTGACAGGATGATGTCCTAAATGGCGCTTTAAAAATGGCAGCTCTGTGATCTAACACAAAGAAATCTATTAAATCAAAGTTGGCCAATCATAACCCAGAAGAAAGAATCAGTGGACTTCTTTTACCTGTGTGTAGAACTGAGTGTGGGGGGAGCAGCACAATGGACTATAAAATAAAGTTTAAAAAGAAGGAAACAGGACCCTAAGACATCTCCTATAAATGTCTAACAGGCAGGTGGAAATGTGTTTCTGCAAAGTTGGCTGAGTCTACCGAGGTCAGCCATGTCTCAGTTACTATAAATAAGCAAATATTTTAAGAAAATCAGATCGTTAATTAATAATGATGTGACCTTGAATTCAGAAGGTAATTTTTCTTTTAGTTTCTTAGATCTACCAGCGGATATAACAATGGCACAATGTAGGTTACAAGTATTAGCTTACCCCCAAGGCCACATGGGATAGTACGACTTTTTGTTGCAGATGAGTAAGAAAGTACAGGCAGGATATGACTGGAAAAGTAAGCAAAATTATGTCTGTCCTATTATAAGCGGAAGTATTCGAATAGGGAACCCTGATCCACAGTAGTAGCAGCAAGTAGTAAAGCATGAGAAACCTCACAGCAGCCATATGTGCGGATGAGACTACAGGGGATTGTGGAGGAGTGCCTATTTAGGATTGTAATACCTTGCTCTTTTCATCACAAACAATGGCACATAGGACACAAGAAGTTAAACTTGTTTCTTTTCTTAACATTTCTGAAACTGGCTCCGAAACCACAGCGGGACCACAGTTTAAATTAAGACTATTTACTTACTGCCGTTCGGCTATGAGTGCTACTTAACTTTAATACTCATTATGAAATCTCAAAGTTGAACAGCACTTCTAGTTAAAAATAATAATAAATAAATCCTCCACTGCAGGAGATTGCAACACCTCAACCTCAAAACAGTCTGTCTTGATGGCATGTTTCCGAAATTACATATGGCAGCTTCAGTCGATGACTGCAGTACAAGGTTTCAGTCACATAGACCAAGAGACTGGTTGGTGACCCCTTGATAACAATCGCTAACTTGTTCACAAGTATTCACCATTTATTCCTCCAGCTGGAGTGAAACTTTGAAAACGTGCACCACAAATTAGAATTGAAGAATATACCTTAAGTGACGGTTGCGCCTCACCAACACATTGCCAAGAATAAAAGGTACAAATTTCACTTTGGATCACGGTTAAAATACCGGTTTTCTTGTTGTTTGGGAGGTGTTTGCAGACAAGTTGGCATCTTCATGCAAACTAATGGCAACTGTAGCTATTGTTAGGTATCAAAGCAATTGCAAGGAATGCATTTCCATTCTATTTCAAAGTGACTAGAAACAGTCTTCAGCAGCCACTCACCAACTGGTTGGAGAATGTACATTTTTCCCTTGTGGTGATCCCCGAACGGTCACCCACAGTTCTCCAGGCTTATGTGGCAGGGCCTAATCTTTGAATGTTTTGTCATGCTATCTTGATATACATGTGTGTGTAGGTAGGCAACATGATGTACTGTATTCAGTATCTTAAAATATTTAACCTAACGACTTTTGAATATGTACAAATTGTGCCTGCATTATGTTTATGTAACCTTATATTATATTTATATTTCACTATTTCATGTGGCTGCTTTTATTATTGCTGACTTTTCAGATGCCCCTTTTTTGCCCTGTTAAAAGAAGAACTACAATGCCAGTTGTTCAGTGAGTTAAATATTTATACAGTATAGTAAAAATATATCATTTTGACTATATAATAAATGTCTTATCTGTTACAACTCTTCTAAACTATGATATTACAAGCTAAATTTACAGTTTGAAGTAAAAAATAAAGTGTCTCATTAATGGTTTTGTCATGGTTTTAGGCCGCTGCTGGAACTGTTTCAGTGTGCCATGCCATTGATTTTATAAGTGTCTGGAACTGGAGGATATTGAAAGGATAGATCATTTTCCTCAAAAAGATGTTTATATATTTGGCATTTCAGTGATTGGAGTGGAGAGGACTGTTAAACACAATCAGAAATCTTCCATGGGTGCTCAGCTGGGTTGAGATTTATTACAGAGTGTACGGTAAGGTTTTTCAGTGACTCCTGTGGATGCTGTGATTGCAAGAGACCACTCCCATTAGGCTAGAAATGATTCATCACAGGATAAAAGTAATCACTCAGAACAATTTTGGATCAATAGCCAACCAGATTCTCTCATTGTTGGGGCCAGAAATCTGTTTTTGTTTTGTTTTCTTTTAAATTGTCACTTGTCTGTAAGTACTAGCATCTAAAAACATACTCTGATTCCTGTGACACTTAGCTCAAATATGGCCCGGTTTAAGATATTTGCAGAATGGGGCATTTTTTGGACTGTGCTACTGACAAGTCTGATGTGGGCTGGCGACTGTTGTTCTTCTACAAACAAGGCCAGATCAAGTATGCTTTAGGCTCAGTCCAAGTGTTGATTGAAATCCCTTGAAGCTGGATTTGCACTATCTTGTCCCCAGCATTAATTCCTCCTCCCACAATTGATTCAGCCTCTCCGAGACCACTTCCTCATATTTACTTCTGTCAGCCCTTCAGTATAACTGAACACTGCCTGTGTCTTTGTTATTATAAAGAATGCTGCATACACCGAAAAACGAAAAATTTTATTCTAAGGAGGAAATCATATCCAAACCAGCAAACATAAAAGAGCCAGTGAATCCTCTGTGAATGGTTTATGTTTCCCTCCTGTATATTGCAGAGATCACTGCTGGATGGACTGACTGACATGATGACTTGTTAAACCGATTGACCAACATTGCCACCTATTGGTTCCGGTGCTCACAGAGAAAGCCAAGTCAAAGAAGGACCTGTAAGGCTGGAATCACTGTAGATCCTAAAATGGTTAAATGAACTGTGATGTTGAAATTAAGGAATGTGTTTCAGGGTTTTTAAAAAAAAGGAGAAAATAAAGTGGGGTGGATAGTTGGCAAGTATAAACATCCCCAAAGTAACCACTCCTAGGTAGAAAGTCTACATCAGAGTGGTGTCTGAGAGAGAGGAAAGATAATCACACACACACACACACGCACACGCACACACACACACACACACTGCTGAAAGAGTCACAGTGAGCCAAATGCGCACTCTTACAGATAGTGCGCCGGTGCAGCAGCCAGGAATCTTTGAGGTAACACTGGCTTCACACGGGCTTGTTTCTCTATCAGAGATGTTTGGGCTGGGGTAGGACTAAAACCTGGTGCTGGTGAGCTACATAGTACTAATTTTAGTCACTTGACAATGAGAATTGATAGGCTATGAGTTTAATTTGAAGCCTTCCACAGCCACTGCCTCCTTTATCACATAGGGCGATTCCAGATAAGGAAAACACTCTACTGGCCAGGGAATCAAAAATTCTCTAGGCAGCAAAGTATAACCACGGTCTCCGAGGACATGAAGGATTACATGACGAATGATGTGAGCGGATAAATAATAAAGGCTGATTTAACGGCAGAGGTGGATTCTGCGGCTTTGAACATTCTCATTTGTGAGAATATTGATACCATCATTTTATACGATTTATGACATATGTGTTAATATCATGAAGGATTGACGAGCGCTAATAAATGTATGTACATATCTATCTTCAACTCTGTCCAAACAAAATAAAAAGGCTGAACGTGATGGGTCCGGAGGAGGAAACGCAAAAGGATGAACAGAGGTGTGATTGAGAATCAATGATAGCCATAAGCCAGGAATTTTTGCAGGGAGGAATCTGAGATATGAGACTGAGGTTGGGGGCAAGATCTCAATGAGGCTTTATAGCTTCATCACCCCTCCTGCGGCTCCTGTAATGATGGAGAAAGGGACAAAGCAGAAAAGAGGTTTGAAGGGTGTTGGCAGTAAAAAGGACAGCCAGTGGACTGAAATGAGGGTCAAAGAAGTCTGTAATGTGTATAAATAGGCACAAGAAACTGCAAGAAACAGTAATACGCACAATATTCATATCGATTGAGCTATGTCACATTATAGAAAACCTATGCAATTTACTAATTAATAGAAAACTGCATAATTGTGAAATGCACACAATCCATTATTAGGCACTGCTTGACACAGTATCAAAATAAAAGATTTTGTATTTATTCAGTATTGCACTGGATTTATAATCTATAAAGTCTTTTAAACAAACCAATGGAAGATGAAGAGTGATGCTTACTAATGCTGTCTTTCTGGGTTTGCCATACAAAAGTTGCGGGGCATTAGTGAAGGGTCCTGGGACAACAAAGGGCAGTGTGTTGCATTCTAATGCAAGCTTTGCACAGCTGGTAATCACAAAAGACTATTGAAGAAAGATATTTATGCCAAAAGAACTATTTACATTGAAGCAACTAGGTACACACAAAGGTGTCCACAGAACAGCCTTCAGCTGTTAATACTGTAGATTGAAGCAGTTAGTACATGAGGCTGTATTGGCATTATAATCAACAAAAGCTACTCCACTGAGCCTTCTCTAACTGTTTCATCGTGCTGGAGCGCAGCGTCTCAGTTTGAAAAAGAAAAAAATCTATTTAACTCTACAGGCAACTTTCATAATCTTCTATCCAAGAGTCGGTTACTAAAATGCGAATTTTATCTTTCACATTAGAGATGTTTGTTAATGTCAGCTACTGCTGTTTCATATCTTGTCATATATGCTGCTCTCTGTGTGGTAAATATCCAGTTTTAAAATGTTGAGAGAGTTTCTGTAGTTGTTGCTTTGACAAAGTTTCTCTTGTAAAAGAACAATAAAAATTAAAAATTGAATAAAAAAAGAAAAAACAAGACGTTTATGGCTAATACAAGATTCAAAAACAAAAAATACTGCAACTACTGTTGCGTCTCAGGGAGTGTGCACAGTGGGATTTCATCACACACTTCTTTCACGCTTTTTTAAAAAAAAAAAGCTGACTTTGCAGTTGTGCTATTCTCTAGGTGCAAGCTGAGCTGGAGAATTCAATTGTCTGTTGTATCTGACAAGGTCTAACTCAAACTGCACTGTTATGTCAATACACAGCACACATAGTGTAGCACCACCAACTGTAACAGTGGCTTTGACACTTGTAGATACACTGTTGAATGAATGGCCACAGGTTTCTCAAACACGGGACCAAACCACCATCAAAATGAAAGAAATTAATACAGTTCTTCTGTGACAATTAGAGCTTTCGTGTTGTCAAGGCTCAAAATGTAGGCTGGATAAAATAGGTAAGTGCGCCTGCTAAAGGAGAGAAGAGTGCACTTTCAGAGAGGATGAGTTAAAGCCCTGGAACACATTTATAACCTCATAAAGCTGGGACTTTCACTCGTGAAAAAAGGAGCATTTTTCTAATACAATTACAGCTTACATTTATTGGAAAACACCATCTCAATTGTTACTTACAGAGAAATTCCAGAATATTTTATTTTCAGGAACTGAACTAACAACAGTTAGTTATTCTGGCAGGCCGCCTTCTTTCTTTGGGTTTGTTGAGGCAGCTGTGGGACTTTCTTATGCATATCCTCAGTCAAGTGTTCTGATCAAGACAAACCATCTGGTGCTGGACCCAACCTTCTGCAGTTTGACCTGGCATGGTTGTGTCCACCTGCCTTCTGTGCTTCACAACAGCCACGAGGCTTATCTGTCCTACTGCTTTTATGGCTTGTTATCAGTCGAAAGCTGAAATTATGAGTAGTTGTTGCAGATAACATCTCAGTGCCCTGTAGTGAAAGCGTTTCAGCATCTAGATAAACACAAAGAAAGAAAGATGGGATATATATACGTTTTGCTGAATCGGTGCGACTTTGTGGACGTCACAGGTGGACTGCGGAAGAAAGGGCACCGACAAATTAAAGTACCTTTAACGAGAAATAAACCTTTCTTTCGAGACAAAAGTGAAATAAACTTTGTCTCGCTTTTCCCAAACCTCCTGCTGTTGTCTTCTCCGATAGCTGTGGATTATGCAGTTCATTGACATTCTTACCAGTTGATTGTGATTTCCTATTCAGCCCTTTGATCCAGGCTAGATTTAAAAATTCTGTTTGTGAACCGTCCATACCTTTGGTCTGTCGAGCGCTTGGCAGGATTGGAGGCTGACAAGCCAAGCAATCGTCACCTCCCCTTGAAAAGAGCCAGGGGTAGTGTGAGATTCACGGTGTTCAAAGCACCTCTCTCCTCCTTCATCATTATGTGGGATGATGCCAGTGTACCCACTGATATACATGAAAACATGTATTCTGTAGCTATAAAGTCTTCACATTCATCGCTCATCATATATTTAACACGGTTCATGTTATTCGTTTCTTTATTTACTGGCTCTATCAATTATCTCATGGTATGATTACATAGTGAGGGTAAGCTGAACTCACTCTATAGGAATTTATTTAAAAAGCAAATATACACGAGCACAGTTTTCTGCAAATGATAAATATTAATGTTAGTTGAGCAAATGTGAGCTGAATCCCTCAGACTCAACTAGTTTGCTTCCCAATTTCATCCCTTGGCTTTGTTTCATCTGTGGTGATGTGTGGTTTTTCATCAAGATTTCACAATATTTCAAATTATTGCATGCATGTACTCTTGCGAACAAGGTGAAAAGGGTACTATTCCCCTTAAATTGTCAGAGAGTTTTAGTAGTAAGTTCTTTAAAAAATAGCTTTTAAGTAATTTGTGGATACTTTTAAAAGAAAGACTCCATTTGTAAAACACAACACGGTGGCTTAACTCGAAGCTTTTGATACAAAAATGGACTGGGGACATGATAAGAAATACAAAAAGATTTATATCTTAATACTTAAAGTGTGAGGGAAACACTGTTTTAGTCCAAAAATAATTTCTTTTTCCACAGAAATAATAAAATTGTTTTCTACAAGACACTAAATTAAATCTTAAACTAATGAAAATAATGATACCTCCAATTTCCCATCCAATTTAAGGATGAACAGTTCTTGTTTGCAATAAGGCTTTCTGTTGCTGGTGTCAGTCCAGTTAAAAACTCATCGATAATTCTGTGTTTTGGTCCTATTGCTTAATCAGTTATGCGTACAGTGCAAAACCCCTGAGCCACCACACATTGATTTATATTAAGAAAAAGGGAAATGAGGGAAAGATTGTATTGAAAGATGTAAACACACATGGAAATACAATATACAAGACAAAAACAAAGACTGTGCAATTCCAGTAAACTTGATAGTCTGACCACTTTTAGTCTTCCCTGCATAAATTTAGTCTTCAGGCTACAATGAAGCCCCTGTTATTGCAATCTAAGACCTAAGCTCAGATCTTAGATTACATGGGTTCAGTTGTGCCCCAGTACGGTCATCACACCTTTAAACAGAAGTGCAACTCGACATGAAAATGCCAATGCAAAAAGTGATTTTTCGAATTTCTAAATCGATCCTTAAAAAGGTTAGCCGATTATCAAAATCAACAGGCTGCAGGATAAATGACTATAACACTGGAGATAGTTTGTGGCTTTTAAAACAGACATTGCAGAACTGCTCTTGGACGGCGTGTATGTAAACTGTGTCATGCTTCCTATCAGATCGTGGCTGGTTTTGCCAGGAAGTAACAGAGTTTGAGGGGCCTCTGATAAAGAGTGAGATGCAGGCGCAGTGTTGCTGTGTTTCTTAGATGATTATGCTTTCAGAGACCAAGCTTTTTACTTCATGTTAAAGACCATCATCATTTTAAAACATGCATAACATGTGTGAGTCTTACAGCTACCCAACTCATACAGAGATCCCCACAGCACCCCCTACCTGAAACACATCAGTGTAAACTGCTGAAGCAGAAAATACTATAGCAACTGAAAGTGTAACATTTTGAAATCAGTGTGTTAAAGATGCAATGGGCCCAGCAAGTGAGTACTCTCGTCAAACATCCAATCTCCTTTTAATTGCCTGTCATGGTGTCTGGATGTTATTATATTGGATTAACTACTATGGTGCTGGAGTCGTTACTGAGCAGGATACGTCATTTAAACAATATCTAGGACTGTTTTTTCTTCAGCCAGAGTGATGCTGACAAATGTGTTACTTCTAGGCTGGACTACTGTAATTCCTGTTCTAAAAGCTCCATAAAAAAACCTTCAATTGATCCAAAGTGCAGAAAATGACTAGAAAGGAAGACCACAGTTTTTCTATATTAGCTTCTCTTCCTCCAGCCCCTGTTAAATGCTGAATTATATTTAAAATCCTTCATACATGTACAAAGTCTGGAGTGATCTTAGATTAAAGAACTAGTTTCATATCATCCCAATAGATCATTCCAAGGGTGCAGGCTTACCTGCTGTCTGAAAGTAGAGTGGGTGGCAGAGCCTTCAGCTGGTTCATCTGCTGTGAAAAAACAAAACAAAACAAAAAACAGTGTGACTTAAGGATACTACAAGCCTTACCTTAATATCCTAATATATTATAGTGAGTTCTTTCTTTCCACCATCCGGTCTTTAAGTCTGACGTCATCAGCCGTGTCTGGCTTCAGTCTGGCTCCCCTTCAGATCCCAAAGTCAAATGATCACTGCGGCATCACTGAGAGTTAAAAACTGTCTAAATTCTTTCAGCTGTAATAAAATGATCAGCGTTGCTGCTTTACAAGGTGTAACAATTAAGTTTAACATCCAGGCATCCATGGAAACAGAATTTATAAAATTTAACGGAGTTCGAAGCTAGCAGGAAGTTAGCAGGAAGTTAGCTCGCTAGTTTCCATCTCAATACAATATACCAGTGGTTCCCAAACTTTTTTTGCTGGGCCCCCCTTGTTTTACAAGAAAAATGTTCGCGCCCCCCCTCGCGCGCACGCACGCACGCACGCACGAACACATCCTCCAACCACACAGACCCATATTTTGCTCCATTGCGTTTATTTTACACCTCAAACATTTAGTAAACAATTAAGCAAATACAAGAAATCTGCAATAAATTACAGGTAGTAAGAAAATAAACTACTAACTCTTTTACGCTACGTCCACACCTACACGGGTATTTTTGAACACGCAGCTGTTTCGTCCACGTAAACGGCGTTTCGAATCACCGAGAACGGAGATTTTTTAAAACTCCTTTTTTGTGGTTACGTGTGGACGAGGAATACAGAGTTCGTTGTGCAACGTCAAAGGTATGTGCCTTTTTTCACGTCATGCTGTGTGCACGTTATTGTTTACATGAGATGAATTGCAGAATGGCAGATAGAGACGAAATACTGTTAATCTGACTATCTGCAGGTTTTACACACTTACATATATACACAGTTACTGTCCCTCCATTTAGAAAGGCAGAGGCGTCACGGTGTAATTATTTTACATGTAGTTGTTTTTTTTCCTGTGTAATAATATTCAACATTGCTATCAATACATTTTTCAAAAAATCCCTCTGCAAAATGGGTTCAAAAACATAAACAACTGTTGGATGCTGTTTGTCCATGATCTGAACCGAGAGAACAAATTGTGGCAGGAACGACCTGATGTTATTTGTATCCCGCTGTAACTTTACTGTATAAAGAGCTAACATTTCCAAAATGTCAGGAGTAGTTAGTCATTACAACAAGTGTTTGTGAAATACAAATCAAAAATGTGGGATACTGTTTGTCCGTGATTTAAACAGCCCAGCGCTGCTCCCAACGAAGGGAAAACCAATTCTGCAGGGAGACCTACCTTGGCACTTGTGCAGGTGAAACCAAAGGGAAGATATGCTTCACCATATTTTTCTAGTCTTTGGCTTAGAATGAAGTTGGTTTGGAAACATATTCAGCTATGCTTCATTTCCTGCTTTGCGTTTGCGTGGGCGCCCGTGCTAGCAGTGTCCAAGCGTTGTTGTTTTGGGGTTTTTTTTCCCTTTTCATGCCGCGCCCCCCCTGCAATGGCTCTGCGCCCCCCCTAGGGGGCGGGTCCCACACTTTGGGAACGTCTGCAATATACCATGTTCTGACTGAGAGATTCCTGAAACAAATTAAAACATACAGCTCTGCTATCACTTCCAACATAAATGAAGACAGGAAAGTAAACAGCAGTGATGTTTGTAGGGTTACTGAAGGTGAACTAGCTGGTATATAGTGATGTGCTACGTGATTGCTAGCGGCACAGCTATGTTAGCATGATATAAACAGTGAAGCTGGAGGGTGAACGCTAACCTTTTTCCACTTGATAAAAGTTAATGTGAGGTTTCCCGTTGGTTAGGGACATCCAACAATCGCATGGCAGGATGCTGTAAACGGACCAAACTTCAGTCAGCTGTTATGTAAGACTTTTCTAACTAATAACTAATGATATATATGAAAATACATATTTTGTTTGATAGCTTTTTTTGAAGCCCCGCGACAGACTGGCGACCTGTCCAGGGTGCACCCCGCCTCTCGCCCTATGACAGCTGGGATTGGCTCCAGCACCCCCCGCGACCCTGAAAAAGGATAAGCGGAAGCGAATGGATGGATGGGATGGATAGCTTTTTTTGAGCTGATCAAATAAAAAAAGTAAATCAAAAATGTGTCAGTTCAGTCAAATAATGACACAATTAGCTCTTTCTGACATGCTAATACAGTGCACAGTGCAGTGTGTGCTGGGATAAGCTCTAGTAAAGCCAGTGAATGAATGAATGGATGGATGGATAAGGTTTTTCTTTAAGTTAGGTTGATTTAGCACTTTCCTTACTAGTCTTAAACTGGTGGAGAGTTTTTTAAAATGGACTCTTTGTACCCATTGACCCACAGTGTCCCCCCTCGTCTCTTTAAAATCGACCAGAGATGACCTTTTGTTTTGCTTTATTTTCTGTAGTTGTTAAAATTGAGAAATGGATCCGTGTAGGCAGGTTTCAAAGAAAGAAAAAGAGATATGAACCTCTAACCATATTTTCACGGGTAAAGGCTGAAATGGGTTAGCGGAGTGTTTAGTTTCCTCCCATAATTAGCATTAACACTAATTAACACTAATTAACATTATTTCACACTACAGTTTACAACAGGTATGACAAGCTGTGTATCTTTAGTTTGAGACTGTGACTCCAATGTCACTAGGTACTATTTTTAGGAGGAATAAGCAGCAGAAGGATGGTCAGCCATTTTCAATTTGAAGCTTTTTCCATTGTTCGTTTCCCCCCCAGACAGAAGGGACAGAATGAATCATGCGGCCTTCGATCATTTCTATCAAAACCTCAATAAAAGGATCCTGACCTGGCCTTGCTATACATGGCAACATACAATAATATTGTCCAATTTTCTCAACAATAGAGGGACTTTGTCCTGGAGACTATACTGATCAACAGACTCAGCTGAATAGCAGTGAAGTCAGAAGGTTAAACTTTATATATGTAACAATACCTCCCAGTTACTATGTAATAATGTTTTTCTATAATAATACGTGTGTCTTTATGATGAATAACAGCTAAAGGCGTGCTGTTAAAATGTTTGTCAGCTACAAACATCTGACATATCTCACAGGGGGCAAATTACAGATGAATAAGTGCCGGGAAGTTATTATTTTTTCTCTTTTAAGCTTTAGTAGTTTGGAGCTACCCTCAAACTCTGTAACTGGAGATGATACACCTGCTGCCAGCTGATTTGAAGGACTTAAAAGAAAAATCCACCCTCAGATAATGTTAGAGCAAATTTTTAAATCTAAAAGTTATAACCCTTTGATACCGAGGGCGCTGACACTTGAGGATGGCCATCTGCCTTTGATGTTTACCAGAACCGAATCCTAGCTGCACTGGAAATATCTTAATGCAGAGTCACATCTATATCTGGGCATATCTTTCCTATTCATCTTATAGACAGAGATAGGGGTTTGGAAAATGTATTTTTTTAAAAAAAGCAAAAATCAAACAAATAGAAAAAGGTGGATATTAAATTAATAGCATTTAAATAATTTATGCGACAAATCTGAATGTAGAGAAAACTGTCTGTGGGTAAGTGCTATCTGGCAGGAATACCGGGGTTGACTGGCAGGTGATGTAATTCTAATATTGATGCAGAACTGGGATTTCTGCCACAACACAATTGCTATTTATCCATAACAGAACCATATCAGTGTTTCTGCATGTTTAGCAAATTAGCAAACTATAAATCTAGTGTACAAATGTTTGTTTATGGCTAACCATTTTCACGCCATGTTTCCCTGCAGCAAACTGTGGAAAACCCATGCAAGGACTTCAAACTTGCTTAATCCCGGGGATTAGTAGCACTGAGCACATTATGCATTTTTTGTAGTTTTTTGTTTTGGTAAATGGGCTAAGTTATGCAAAACACAAGATTATTCTTTAATTCTGGAACTAAATAAAGTTCACAAAAGGTTGAAGAACTAGAGGTTTACTGCAGTGAATTGTTTTAACTTTAACTCTCTTTATCTTTGTACTTCATAAGGTATTATACTGCAAGCTGTATATGATGAGATAATGTTTGGATAAGATGGATCAACATTATTGACATAATCTGTTAAGGAATAGCAAGTACAGTAAAAAAAAAAAAAAAAAAAGTTATTTTATTTTATTACATTATTTTCTATTGGCATATTTCTGTAGTTGATGTAAAGATCCTGCATAAGCTTCCCAACATGGATGATTTGAATCTGTCTTTAACATATGTACTCAGTGAAATGGAGCATACATTAAATCTTTTTGTTTAATGCCCTATGTGCAAAAAACACGATGCCTCGCTGTGTTCTGTATGGATCACAATCCTCTAAGTCTCATGTGATGTGCAAAATAAATGAGGAGGAATGCAATCAGCTCAAAAGTGCTTCCAGATTAAAGCAAGTCCCAACAGGCAGGATAAGCAGTGTACAATTTGACCCCTGAACCCTTAATAATGTTCTGAAATCCCTGCTGTAATCGACTACAAGGTCCTGACAAGTTGTTGGATCAGCGCTGCTTTCCAGGAAAGTCACCACAAGGGCTCTTCACCTAATGAAATCTTGCAGCTTTCCTATTGATTTGCCACTGGTACTTTGGAGTTGTGTGCAAACACAACAATGCATATTGTTTTCCAATGGCGTGCTTTTTTTTTCTTTTCCAACACACATTCTATGATGCAGAGTTGTTAACTTGCACAGATTAAAATTGACACAACAACTTATAATAGAAGTAAAGTTTTCTGAAATTCGATTTGATGATAAAGCTGAGCTGTTATCTGCTGACTGGGAACATTTCAGTGAGCGGCTACCTATATGGACTGCTAATGCGGTGAACACAATGAAATCCCTGTAATTTGTAATATTTCTAATAATACAAGATTGCGGATAAACAGTATATTTTAACACAGTTTTGCCCTTTTTTGTTTTTGCGACAGTGCACATAAAGAAGTGAAATACATATCTTTGTGAGTATGTGAATGCTCTTTTAGCAAAAGAGTTGCCATACATTTTTTATAATGAAGCAAAGCCCTTGATCTCAAAGCATAGCCCTTTTTTAAGTGTGACTTTTTAAAATTCCCCAGACAACTTTATTCCTATTTGCTTCCTTCCTGAGGAATTTATTTTTGCTTGTAGTTTGCTTTTGCCCTTTAGTTCTCCAAGCACTCAGAACTCTTGAGAAAAAAAAGAAAGAAAACTGTTTACTTAAATTAAACTGACAGTGAGGCTTTTTCTCTGATGAAAATATACTTTTGTTTTGACATCATGGTTGTGACTAGATAAATTTAGTAAAGACAACAGTTTCAGTCACACACTTAAAACAATGCTTTTATGGGAAAAAAAATGTCAGTCAGTGTCAATTTCATGGTTCTGGGTGAAAATCCAGAATGGGTGAGCGAGAGAAAAAGAAAGATATTTATTAGGCAAACTGTAAACTGAATGCACATTTTTATATCCAAATTTGAGACAGCACAATGGACTTCTCTGAGAACTCAACATGTAATAAATAGTGCTGTCAGCGTTAATCTCGTTAAAATGACGTTAACGCCATAACACCATGCACGTCATCAACGCGTTAGCGCAGTTAGCTCGTTAATGCATTAGCACAGTCCAGCCCCATGCACGGGGCAATCTACGCTAACTTACTAACAGAGATTTGCCATGTTAATGCAGTTATGGTGTTAACGTCATTTTAATGAGATTAACACTGACAGCACTAGTAATAAAGTATAATGTGTTAACAACTTACAGTTTAAAAAATTGCTTTTTTAATAAAACAGTCAATTTTAAAAAATATTCATGGATAATAACAATAAATAAAATGTTGTCCATGTTGTCGTTATTAATTTTTAATCTAAAACTGTCATCTAGCTTAAAGGGCTTGTGCATACTGGTGGAAGGTCAGTGTCATGTGCTGTGAATAGGCAGGAATGTTGGACCCAAAGTGTAAACAGTCGGAAGCAAAATGTGAACTCAAAAGTAACAAAACCAGGCAGGCACAGCATGGAATGAGGGTAGATCACGACACAGACCACAGAAAACACAGGGCTTAAATTCACAGAGGGAGCAATCAGGGAATGGGAAACAGGAGGGAACCAAAGCTGGGACAAATCAGGGCTAATGAGACAAAGGAAGCAAAATCAGATACATTAACATGAGACATGGACTTTCAAAGTAAAACAGGAAAAATAACACAGAGATGCGACTTGGCAAAGGGATACAGGTGACAGGGGAGACAGAGCAACTATGGAACACAGAGACATAAACCATAAGTCAGAGAACTCTAACAGAGAAACCAAAAGACTAGAAATGATAAATAATATAAAAATCAAAGTTCAATAATAATGTAAAACTGAAAACTCTGGGTCGACGACCCAGGCACCCTAACAGTCAGGAGAGTAAAACTGGAGAAACACTGTGGAGGTCCTGTCATGCTCGGGGGCCATGATTATAATGTAGTATCAGCTGGAAAGCATCTGACTGGCAATGACTTCCTTTTTCAGCATGAAAACAAAGCCTGGATGGGTAACACACAGTGTAACATTATCGGTCATGTATTGACTTCCCCTGAACTAACAGCATATAATATTTTTGATACTGATACTTAAGTATCATAGTAGGTAGGTCTTAAATAAGGAATATGTATGATCAAGTGTTATCATCTTTGTATGTTCTTTTTCCTGTCCCAGTAGGGCATTGAAGCTAGTAAGTCAGTCCTAATGCTTGAAACCTTTGTATAAAGTGCACTGAAAGGAAACACACATCAAATGGAAAATTACCTCGCAGTTATTCGAATTTACAGTACTGAATCCTGTTATTCATAGCAGGCTCAATTTATCACAGAAACGTTGGTTCCATCCTCTTCAATGATAGCGCACACACCCTCTCTTTCAGCATCTCTAATCGCTGTCGGAAAAAAAAAACGAGGAAGAGATATGGAAGCCTGTCAGCAGGCAGCTGTGCTTCTGAAAAGGTAGCTGTTGCCTTTGGAGCAGGTTCCAGTCAATGTTACCCGTTTTCCACATTCATTTCTGGAGCTAACTTTGTGATCAAAATGATAGTAAATGAGGTATGCCAGGGGAGACGGAGGTTATAGAGAGGTGAATGTATCACTTGCAGCACTTCAGAGTAGGCATAGGGAATGATAGAGATTGAGATATAAAGCTGGGAGGCCACTATTTTCATTAGCATGCTGTCAGTGTTGCCTCAGTTCCCTCTTCTCACAGAGGTACATAGTTGGCCATGCAAAAAAGCACAAAGAGTTTCCAAAATCATTACAAAGCAAAATCAATATATTTGTTGAGCACTTTGGAGAGGGATGGTCAAAAATGCAGGAAGCCAATATAAGTCCACGTTTAATTATGGGTTCCTCTAGTGTTAGAGAGCCATTCAATATATTAATCTGGCTATGTTTACTGCCATTCCTGCCAACCTAGGTACTTCCAAAAAAGGAGAATTTTTTTTTTATAGATATTTATACATGAAATTAATTTGTTCCACACAAAGGCAGAAATATAGTTGTCTAGCTTTTAATTACAGATTAAGAAAAAACAACTTGAGTTTGTTAATTCTTCAAGCCAGAGAAGCAGGTATAAGGACCAGGCACCATCTTTCTGAGTACTAAAAGAAGGTAAGGAGAGTAGTAATATATATTTTTTAGAATTATCTATCTATAGTTCCTTATAAAGTACCTTATAATACAAAAAATGGTTTTTATTATACAAATGGGACATCTTTTTTTAATGAAAATTCTGTATTTGGAGTGGTATATTTGGCCTATCTAGGCTCTCCTTAATTTTGAATGTTCATTGGCTCAGAGGTGAGTCTCCTGTAGAAATATAATCTCAGACCCAAAGGATTTCAAATGCAAGAAAATCCTTCTGCATTTTATGGGATGGTGTATCTCCTTGATATTTCAGCTTATAAAGCATATTGAGCTAAAAGATTACTTATGAAGTCCAGTCGTATGTTAGACAACTGAGCATACATGATTCCCAGATACAGAGGAGGAGGAGAAGGGGAGTGGGGATATAGGAACACATAAGTAAAATAGAAAAATTGCAGAATCCATGCCGATCTCTCAAAACTGAGATGGTACCAGTGTTTCAGGGATAACTGTCTGCTAAGCTCAGCAGAGCATCGCTAAAGAAAATAGAAAAGCATATGTGTGGTGATTGGACGAGTATTAACAGAGGCATATGTGGACTGGCTTGGAAAGACAAAATGCATGAAAACAAAACCTGGATAGGTAACACACAGTGGAACACTATCGGTCATGTATTGGCTTCCCCTGAACTAACAGCATATAATATTTATGATACTGATAAAAAGCCACCTGTATTTGATCGAAGTCAAAACTGTTCTTGTCAAAAACTTATTTTAACGTTAAAAAACAGAACTCATATTTTATCTACATTTTAAACAATTATGAATTGCACTCTATAATCTGCAACCTGACTATACTTACTTGAGTAACAAAGAGCACCTAGGGTGGAGTATATAATGTACAAGTGAGTGAAACATTACTTACAAGACTCAAAATGTCAAAAGTACTTTTTGCTTTTACAGACAAACAACCATCTGCCAGTAATAATTAAGCACAAATTGACTTGCCTATGAGTATTTTGATGTTTTGTGAGATTAACTTCTGGCCCTTCTATGGTTTTTTAATTCTGGTTGGAGATTCTGTGTTGGGCTGGGTAGAAAGTACTGAACCTCACTCCCTTCCTCCATCCTACATAGCTAATGTCTGATGTCGTTGAATGCAGTGTGGGCTTTTGGTGGGTTCCCCTGCCTGAGCATTGGGAGGTGTGATTGGAGTGCCTTGTCCAGCTGTGGCGCTTCTTGCAACTCCAAAGCTAGCTTAAGCAGGGCCAAGAGGATGTAGTGCAGTTCTGACTTTAATTTTGAGGATTTTAACCCTTGTGCCAGGAAGACAGAAGCTCACTTCCGAAGGATTCTTTCACAGAAGTCAAATGTTCCTACCTGGGCCGTCCAGTTAGATGTCAAGGTCAGAGTGCGCGTTGAGCCTAGTTAGAATATGCAGAATACACCTTCAGACTGGGTCTCCACTAAGTTTTTGTATTGGTGTGTTCCAAAAATCAAACTGTAAAGAGAAGGTGGCCATAATACCTTGTGAGATGTGTGCAGACCTGGTGGCAAACTACAAGAAGCTTACTTGCCAACAAGGGTTTTTCCACTATGTACTAAGTCATGTTTTGTTTGGGGATCAAATACTTGTTTCACCAGATGACACAAAAATGTATTTATACTTTTTATGTAATGAGCGTGGAGTCAAGGAGGCCATTTACGTGAAAAGGGAAAAGACCACCTCTGAATCGAGGAGGGGGCCTAAGGGTACATCTTTCGCCATCTTACAATGCTGTGATTGCAGCCATTCCCCAACTCTCTGTGAATGGTACTCATGGCCATTGATCAGTGGTCTTTGATCAGTGGGTTTTGGTCAGTGGTTGTTGATCAATGGTCATGAGAATTTGCATAATTATGATTAAGGAACTGACCTCACAGCCCATTGTTCCTTCAGTGGGCTGGTTTCAGTCATTATGCAAATGTACTGTTTATAAGATTGGGGAAACCTGCAGTCAGCTGAGACTGAAGAAGTCACTTGGATGAGTGACGAAACGTTTCTCCCAGAAAACGCTACGTCCAGATGAACAGAATCAACTTTTGGAGATTTATTTTCCTGGATGATTGAGAATGCATCAAGATGCATTTTATGTAATGCATTTTTTTCTGGATTCTTGTTGATATTTTGTCTCTCTGCCTTAAAATGAAATTCACAAACATTAGAAAGTGTTAATTTTTTTGTAAAGGAGCACAAATTCAGTGGGGTATAAAATCTGTTTTTCCCCAGTGTATCTCTGAGAAGTGAGTAACTTTGATAAAAAGGTATTCTGGGTAGTCATTTTTATATATACATGAAAAAATCAACCTTTTAACATGAAGAGATAATTTTTTAGACTCTCTCCTGGATTTAGAATTACATGATCATACTATAAGAGCTGTGTGGAGAGAGAGAGAGAGAAAGAACAGTAATACTACTTAATTTGCTTCTGCTGCTTATTTGGGGCTGATGATTATTGCACACAGAGACAGCTTTACACACAGGTATCATTGCCAAATTTTTAAAGGACTAAGGCCAAAAGCCTAATTGTGTGGAATAACAACAATTGATGAGAGGGCTCAGTGTACCTGAAGGCTTCCATGATAGCAGCTGGAGCTCATGAGCAGATTGACATAACAGAACACTTTCAACTGAGTTGAAAAGTGGCTTTACACCACTGTAAACAAACAGCTTGACTCGTAACGATTTGATTACTATTATTAGATTTAACTGTTTATAGGTTTTATTAAGAAGGTGAATGTAAATGTAATGGATTTAACAAGGGAGCCAAAACTGGGTTCAGGGAGAATAAAAGGCTGTTAAATGCTATTAAACCCTGACTCCATCACAGCAGTACTGAGGTACAGCATCTTTCCAATGTAATATTCCGATTCAAGACAAGAAATACATTTTTCTAGACATTTATTTCTATAAATGCCTGGTAAATTAAAATCGCATTGAATTTGGCAAAGGGAATACAATAACTTAGAATATATGACTTGGACCTGACTTGGACCTGATTGGATGGATTTTCAAAATGTGCTTGTAACCATATCAGCATTGATTTCACTCAAACATCCATAATAGTACAGCCAATTAATAGAATGAATGGGTTATGTAAACAATTTATACATATTTATTGTTGTCTGAGTGGTTATTGTATGCTGTATGCGCTGAGTGATGGGATTTGTTATCATAAAAACTGTATGTATTAATGTTTGCAACCCTTCTGCCTTTCTGTCTTTTGAATCCCTACCTCGCCTGTGTTTCCATGTCTGGCTCAGTCTTGTCTTCGTCTTTGTTTACCCTTCTGTCTCCCCGGTCGTGTCCCTGTTCTGTCAACTTAGTATGTTTTAGGCTACGTCCACGGGTATTTTTGAAAACGGAGATTTTCCGTTTTCGTTTTAAAAAATAATCCCGTCCACACGTAAAGGCAGAAATGAAGGAAAACGCTGCTAGGAACATGCCAGGCAACAGGTGGCGATATATTCCTAACCATGCAGAAATGTTGGCCAATCAGAAGTCTAGAAGCCTCGGTGGGAAAAAGTAAACAAAGCTGGGGCATAGAAGCAGAACCGAGTCGTATGTGTGGAGGGACAGTAACTGTGTGTGTATATGTAAGCATTTAAACACTGCAGAGAGTACAAGTAACAGTAACAGTATTGTAGAAATTCATTTCACCGAAACAATAAGGTGGCGCACACCTTTGACGCTGCATTTTCTGCGTTTTCTCCGTTTTTCTCGTCCACACCTAAATGCAAAAACGGAGTTTTTAAAAATCTCAGTTTTCAGTGACCAAAAACGCCGTTTACGTGTGGACGAAAGGCGCAAACGCATAGAAAAATCTGCGTTTTCAAAAATACCCGGGTATGTGTGGACGTAGCCTAAGTCTCAGTGTTTGTTACTACCTGTTTTATTTTGATAGTCCCTCATCTCATGTGTCGTGTGTAGTTTTGCGTCCCCTTGTCTCATTAGTTAGATTTTGCTCACCTGTGTCTTGTTTTCCCCAGCTGTTTCCTCTCCATAATTACTGTGTGTGTATTTAAGTCCTCAGTTTATCTCTGCTTGTAGTTTTGTAGTTTTGTCCTTCATGGTTGTGTTTTCCCTTACATGGCACGTTAGAGTGCTATGCTTTGTGAGCTCTACTATTTTGTACCTTTTTTTGGGTCCAACTTTGCTCGTCTCTTAGCCAGCCTTGACACCTTTGTGGTGTAGGATCCTTTGTTCTCATAAGGCAAAAGCAGCTTCACTCCTGAAATGACAGATAACGTGTCAATTGTGATGGTACCAAAACTGCAACATCACTGAACCTGTACCTAAATTTCATGAGGGGTTTTATGTTTGAGAGCAGCAGTTTCCTCATCTTGATTCTAAAAGACTGCTGTTTGTTTTGCAATGGATGTTGCTGTTGGACTTTTGGAATAAATAAATTATATTTAATCTGATCCTATCAGTTTGGAGCTGTGCACAGGAAGCCGCTCAGAAGTGCTACTAAAGAGCAGGTACCTTTATGTGGCTCAAAATTCAGGGATGAAGCAGTCACAGCATGTGTAAAAATGCGGGCTGCCTTAAAATGGTAGGCAATTTTCACAATAATGCCTTGATACTGTGTCAGCTTAATGTATTTTTTCATGAGTTGCATATCCATACAGTTACCATTAACCACTTGAGGTGAGCAAAAAATAGTAGCACCTAGATTTTACGTGACAACCATGATATGCTTTTACCTGATGTTGCAGTGAGAGGTTCATGAGGCTCAGCTGGTGCTATATTTAGAGTTATTTTGGCACTGCGGAGTCTAAATGCCTTTTTTTTTTTTTTTTTTTGGCAAAGTGCTTGTTTTTATTATGGTGTTGACTTACACATTTGAATTATTTTATCACCCTGGAATTTTGAAACCCTGAATTTTGTCTCCGTCTGTCCACCTCCCATTCAGAGATGTAACATCTTGGCATTTCTGGTCCAACAACCAATCCTGGTCATTTCTAGTCCTGTAGTAATGGATAATTGCTATTGATTTGTAAATGATTATAATTTGTAAATTATGAACATTAATGTTAAGCTTATTATGTGGTATTATACTACAGTGTTTCTAACTGGCAGCTCATTCTTTCTCTTCACAAGTTCTTTAAAGATATAATGCATTTTGGAATCAGCTTAAAAGAAAGGCAGATGCAAAATATATTTGAATTCAAAACATATTTTGATGATATATATATATATATATATATATATATATATATATATATATATATATAACCACTGTAATTGTCTAAATGTTGCCAATACAAATGAAAGTAGCAGATTTTTAACCACAGTTTTAAAGGTTAAAGACATTTTTTTTATAAATGTTTGACCTTATTTGACTTTGATGAAGAGGATGGAGGTTTAAAGTAAAGGGATATTTAAGTTCCCCATATAGCCACTTCTATATGTCTTCAATACATTCAATGACAGTAAGAAATATAGTTTTACATAGCCCTATATATCATTATTATCATGTTAACTGTCAGATCAAGTTATTGATCTTGAAGGGGAGGTCAGAGGTCAAATGTGGCATGTTATATTTTTTTTAATCGTATATCTTTGTACATTATTTTCTATATGTTGTCAATACACACAGCACTTATAAAAATAATAGTTTCTAAGTTATAAGGTCTTTTTTTTTTCTTCAGTTTTGACCATGAAGACCGTGTTGGATGGAGACCAAATTTTAATGGATTGTTAACATGACCCCACTCTACACTCCTACAAAGTTTTATTGGAGTATATTCAAAACTTTTTGAGGAATCATTTTTACAGACACTGAGACACACACTAATGGCACCAAAAACTTAACCTCCTTCGCAGATGTAATAAATAAAAGCTACACCACATGACAAAATAGCAGCCATACATTAGAATAACTAAAGATAAAATAAATAAAGTTAAAAACATCAGGTCAAAGAGAAGGGATAGATTTAAAGAAGAGACAGACAGAATCACCTGTTTAATGTGCAAAGGCAGATCAATGGGAACAACAGTGAAAGTGCTGTCCACTCTGAGCTTACGCTTAGTTTTAGGGACACTGAGAAGCAGCTGGTCAGCTGACCAGAGAGTGGGTGTATGAGGATGTAGCAGCTCAGAGAGGTAGGGCAGGGGAAGACTACTGAGCGCTTTAAAAACAAAACAATTTTAAAATGAATCCTAAAATGTACGGGCAACCACAAACGGCAAATGTTGTCCAGAAACTTGTTCAACAGTCTAGTGTAAAGGAAATAAATCTGACTACAATGAGCACAACAACTGAACGAGATGCTGTGCTTCTTAAGTACGGAACCAAGTGATATCAAATGGAGACAGAAGAGAAGGAGGACTGAAACTGAGCCCTGTGGGACCCCACACAAGATAAGAGCGGAGGAGGACAGATAGTGACTGAGGCTAACACAGAAAGTTTGATCTGCCAAATAGAATCTGAACCACTCCAGGGCTGTGTCCTTGATCCCCACCCACTGCTCCAAACGAGAGAGTGACATGTCATGATCAGCTGTGTCACCTACAGCTGTTAAATCAAAAAGTACAAGAACAAACAAAGTCACTAGTGTCAGCAGCTGAAAATATATTGTTGGAAAACTCCTAAAAGAGCTGATTCAGTGCTGTGTAAGGTTTTGAAACTGGGTTGGAAAACCTCTGGAATGTTATTCATTGTAGAGGTTTTCCAACAAGAAGATGAAAAGATCTTCAAATGTTATATTGTCTAACTTGTCCACTCATGACAGTGCAGGATAGAATGAAAACAGGTTTTATGTCCAGTGTTGTTCATGTCATGATGCTACAGTGCACTCAGAGGCGCTGCTGCTTCAACAGCGTGGTTTGTCATTAATAGACTAAGATTTTCGCTACTGCGGCAGAAAGTAGCGCCTGTAGCGCCTCCCCCTCTGGGAGGCGCTACAGGCGCCTCCGGACTAAGACCACCAGGTACCGGAACAGCTTCTTCCCCACAGCTGTCAGACTCCTGAACTCTGCCTCCTGACATCTGACCCACATTAAACTCATGGACTGAACATACACACACCCACAACCCCCTACACACACACACAATGGACAACTGTACCCTGAAACACACAATAATAACATGGACTGAACCACCACTCACAACCACTAGCACTTATATAGCCTCTGTAGAAATTATCCACATATCTCACTTATCTTAACTGCGCTACTGTATAGTTCTGTGTAAATAATCATTCTGTACATGCGAGAATTTTTAATCCTACAACTGTTTATAACTTGCATAGTTCACATTTCTGTATAACTGTATATCTCAGATTTCTGTATAGTTTTTTTTTATGTAATGGATTCAACAAGGGAGCCAAAACTGGGTTCAGGGAGAATAAAGCACTTCTGGATGGATGCAAACTGCATTTCGTTGCCCTGTACCTGTGACATGTGCAATGACAATAAAGTTGAATTCTATTCTATTCTATTCTATTCTAAAGACAATGAAGGTGTTATTTCATGACACAAATCAGTGACGCAGATTTAAAACACACTTTAACTGAAATACAGCAAAAGTTCAAACTGTTCTAATAATGCAGAGATAAGTGTGTGCTTATTTTTATTTGTTCTTTTAATAGTGCCACAAAGGTTCGGTAATGTAATCTAATCAGTAGAGATTACTAGCCAATTTTAACCCTCTAATCCACTGGTCTGCTGGTATATTGTGAGATGCCAGCCAAGGAGCTGATATCCATTGTTTTTTAGGTTTGTTAAAAAAATTTTCTTCCTATTCTGGTTGAATTGAGCTTCAGTGTGTGTTTACAGTACGACTCCATATCCAGGAGGCAGCATGTCAAAAGGATGTTGCCTGTCAATGACCAGCTGCAGCCTGTATTCAGTTTGAATATTGCTATGAACTGATATGGATCAGTTTATGCTTTTTATTCCCTGTGATATTTAACTTTTGGGTGATGGCACAAAGATTAAGAGAGGATGAAGGCAGCAAGGAGAAGTGGAACAAAAAGAAACAGAGTGAACATCTAGTCAAATTCACCAAAATGATAAAGCTGTAGCTTCTGTTTTACTCTTTCATAGATGATGATTTCGCATAACTAAGCAGTGTGTTGTACTGTTGTCAATTGTAGATCCTCCACGTGATCTTATAAAAATTATAATAAGGTTATATTTTTGTAATTTTCTCATTTCTAGCTGAGAAAGGAGGAATAGGAAAGAGAAGAAGCAATAGAGAGTTTGAGTGCTTTCCAGTAGCACACTTAAAAAATGCCAGTGGATGTTCTAAACAGAGCGTATTGATATGAATGGAAGCATTTTACAGGATTCATGCCGCTCTAAACATGGCTCGAACAGAATGGCTGCCAGTACGTTGATGTCAGCGACTACAAATCTATTCTCCGCTCGTGAAATTGGGGTACGTGATGCTCTGTGCTAAGACTGCATAATACAGGGAGGGTTTGTAGTGCATGAGTTCAAAAACTTAATATAAAACAACTGCATGTTGTTAATGTTTCTCATTTTATCTTCTTTGCCACAGTTCTTTAAATTCTTTAATGGCCTCACCTTAAAACGGGTGGATTAGATTGAAATCTCTGATTTTTCACTCTGAATTATTCTTAGACATCGGCCATCCATCTTATTGTGTTGCTTCTAAAGGTAACATTGTAATGTTTTCTAATTGAAATGAGGTTTGGAAATGTGAAAAGGGCTGATTACATTTGCAAACAGCATATTCCATTAATATTAATTACAAGGCGTTACATGCATGACATGGCTGGGAGCTGAGCCCCCCTAAAAGTTTGATCCTAGAACCGCCCCTGGTTTGCAGCATAATGCTGTTGTTTTGTCCAGGATGCAGTTTGCACTTTACTATTGTACTCTTGTCCTTTATTGCAATAAAAATAAAAGCAATGTCTATATCCGAGCTGTAGACTGCACCACTATTTTCTTCCTGTGGCACACAAACTGAAATCAGCTGATTATAGCACAAGTGGAAACAATAAGCAGGATTGATAGGTAGGCTACTGACCAACTGGGAACCGGTTCTTTCCAAGATACGGTTCTCAGTTCCCATCCCAATTAATTACCAAGTAATTTTAGCACTAAAACTGCAAAATTAAGAAAGTTGGGCATGCTGAGAAAATTTCAAGGAAGTTTCAAGGGAGATGATTTTGTGCTGTTCTCTCTTTTTACCTTTCTGTCTGTGGATCTGATTTGTGGCCCCACTAACCTGCTTTTTATGTAGTATTGATTGTTGTTTTTCTGCGTTCTTATTTTCTCTATTTACATAAGTGAATAGAAAGTACATAACTGTCTATATTTTAGTAACACTTGTTACTAAAATACTTTTGAATGTTACTTTTGAATGTTAGGTAAATTAAACCAAATCAGCACACTGTACAGAAATGATTCCGAACCAATTAGGTGCTGGAAGGTGGGTAAATATTGTTTTTAAATGCTGTTTATAATAATGTACAAACAGATTTTATACAACGTGGCAAGTTTGCTAGTTACTAACAGTCCTTGTCTGTAGTGGTAATGCATTCTTGTTTGTTTTTTATTATAATTAATTTTGATTTTAGCATTAATCAGATGGAATATTTTTTTTTTTGCATGTGAATCTAACACATGGAGAGGCCTCTGTGTGATGTGTATTTCCACCGTAATCCAGATGGCTTTATATTACATACGCTCATTTTTAGTGTTTGCAAAACTCGTTAGACAATTGTTTATGTGAATTCATTTCTCCCCTCTCTGCCTTCCCCTTCTTGTTGGTTTCTGCAGTCCCTGGAGCTGCTGCAAGCTGCCTCCCCGGGGGTTTAGCCAGATTGAGTCGAGCGAACGGTTATCTAGGATGTGCACAGCTTTGTCATAATTGCCCCCCTCATGAGCTCACCACTGCTTTTATTTCACTTGCTAAAACCTATTAACTGCTGCATATGTTACCATGCACAGCCTTTATTGTGCAACTTTGAACACTGATGCCAATTAGCCGGGCTCGCTCTGGCCTCTCCTGGTGACGTTGTTAGGAGCACGGTGCTCGGAATTACAGCTCGTTAGCTCATTTGTTTACCCTAGAATAATTTCTAGATTTACTCTTGGGAAAAGGGTTGCTTTCTCATTTAGTTTGACCTTTTTCCAATTAGTTTTAAGGAGTGGAGACCAACCCCTATAACTAAACTGAACTTATAAATTCTACAATATTTATTTATTTGAAGTTGAAGGTATTTGGTTTGGATTTGAAAGATGTATAATTAAAAATAGTTTTCTGTATTCTTATGAACACACCAACCATTAAGGAAAGCACACATATACTCTGAGGTGTTATAGAGATATTCCGGACAAAGCCAAACGCTGTTATTCATCCAAAGTTGACATTTGAAGGTGGCAGAGGAGGCAGTGGGGTAAGTAATAAATTTGACACTACAGGGGTTATGTTTGTGTCCTCTATGGAACTTTATTTTGTTTTGCTTGCAACTGCTTTCTACTTCTGCTGACACTAACTTGGCATCAAAAAGTAGTTGGTTAGATTTAGGAAAATACCACGATTTTGGTCAAAGTATGCCTCCTGCTGAAAAATTGAACTCACCTAACGCATTTAAATGTGATAACGAGGGATTTCTTTACAAGCCAGCATTGAAAAAAAATTGCAAACATACTGGTGTTGAATAACTGTTAGCCAACTGTCTTTTCTCAGTATCTAGGTTTGATTGAAAAGTAGCTCAAAAAAGAAAGTTGTGCCAATTCCTGGATGTAAGGAAAAGGTTTGTGAACAGCAGTTCTTTTATAATATCCAAACAGTTATAAGAAAATTAAAAATATATATTTTGGGAAGAGTAAGAAAGCCTAAGATGCCACAAATGAGATTTTTCTTACTAACTTGGGGCTCTGCGTCCCACTGAGCACACTGATCAAAAGAGTGTGCAGGCTGCACCTGCTCTAGACACGTTCACCCTGCAGCCACAATGAGACAGAATTCTTGTTGCGTTTATTTTTGTTGTTTTTTATTTAAAGTTAAAAAAAGAAAAGAAGATTTGTCCTTTGATACTAGTCTCTCGTGGAGTCGACCTTATGTCACCGTGTGAGAACGGTCATTGCAGAATCAAATAAGCTGTCATTCAAATGCACTGAAAGAAAAAAAACAGACAATCATTATTTACTTCTAAAAACTGACTGGACCAGTTTAGACTGGGGAGATAACAATGTTTTCACCACGTTTGCTTAGAGCTGTCTTGGCACCGGTGCCAAGGGAGCATTGTTCATATCTGTGATATGCCAGTAGCTTTGACGAAACACAAGTATTCAGTCTCCTGGGAATCCAAACAGCCTGGCCACACACTTGTAAAGTCTTTTGTTTTGTTTTTCTTATTTTTGTTATTGTTGTTTTTTTATCCCCAAGTATCAGCATTTTCATATAACTTGAGATCCTCAGGAGGCAATGATTACACTTCTTATACCCTCATAATGCTTATATATTGATTCAGCAAATTTGTAAAAAGATTAAACATCATGAAACGAATGCTTCCTTCTAAGTGAAATAAAAGAGAGAAGAGAAATATCGTAAATTCTAGATCTGTCACAGCATCAGTGGCATTTCATTGCCATCGTGAGAGTAGTCAATTTGCAAATACTTTTAGTATTTTGTCTATCCTCAGGCTGCATTTCATGTGGAATTTAATTTGAGATTGTGTAATCAGTTTAAAATCCCAATAATAAAACGGAGTTGAAAGTGAGCCGCAGCAATAACGTCAATGTGTAACAGATCTTTTGTTTTAAAAGGTGGAAAGTAATCCTCCTAATTGCATTGTCACTATCAAAAAAAACAATGAAATATTTTTACTTGATAATAAATATCTGTCTGAGTGTGTCACCCTCAGATACACTATGGAAATGTAGCCCTATAACATTGAGATTGTTAGATTACTACGGGGGTCTAACCCCATGAACAGTGAAAGAGAACACGGATTTGACAAATGACACCAGAAGTTGTCTCCTTATGTGGAACGGAGCATGTTAACCTCTTCTGCCTCAACTGAATCCCATTGCCTGTTCAAGGTCCTCCGGGAGTGTGTGTCCTCCTTTGGCATGCAGTGCAGTCCTTCGCTGACATAGTGATACTTTCTTGTCATTGATCATATGCTAGAAGCAGGGCATTGCTCCGGTTTCATCATGCTTGCTAGACCCTGCTTGCTCTACTGGCTAACATATCTGAGGTCATTATACTGTACAGTCAGGACTGGAACTTTTTAAGGCCGCAACTTCACCTCAGGAGGACACACTTTCCATTTTCAAACAGCAAAACTTGTAGACTGACCTGGCCTTGGTACAATGTTACTTGTGAGCTGCTTGTTCAACTGCCATAGTGATATGACTTCATTTTCTACATAAAAAAACAACCAAAAAACAAGATTTCAGTCGTGTAAAAAGCACAGAGAGCAGTAAATAAATAATAAAAAGTGTGAAGTAAAGCCTGGTTATAAGTATTATTAATCCTCTTCACTGTCATTAGTCAAGAGGATTACGAAGCTTTGATTCCAGCGATGGTGAGGAGGGTTGGATGCTAGCTGCTACCACGACTGTTTTATCTGATTAAGAGTATTACACATTGTGTGCATTTCAGAATGTTTTTAATGTATAAGGATTCCCCAACACATCTTTGCCGCGTTACGCAAAGAGAATGTTGGACTGCTTACAGTCAGTGTCAAAGCAAAAGCTGGAAACACGCTGTTATTCATGGCTTTGTTTGTTGTTACCTGATCTGTCATAGCTCTGGCTGTGCCTCTCCCTCGTTCCCTATGTTTGTCCTGTTTCTCTGAATCTTTGTGTTTCTTGTTGGTCCTCTGTTTGCCTAGACTAGAATCCAGATGAATCTCAGAGCTTATGTTTCATTTGCCCTGACTGAATGTGTGTAGCACCCTCCTGTTCAAACAAATTTCCACTCTGTCTTCCCCCTGCCAGGCCAATCATGATTATCTAATATGCAGAGGCTTTAATACGGTGACTGTAATCTCAGATATCGTGAGTCTTCTCCCACTCTGTTTGTTTCTAGCCTGGGCGTGGCACTGCTTTTTACTCCTGTTACCTATTCATGAGTGTGTCTGTAATTCCCCCATCACCTGGAGCGCTGTACTTGCTCTGCACTCCCTTCACCGGCAGATTGTTTAGTCTGCCAACCTAAATTCAAGTTCAGTCGGTCCTTGTGTCGTTTGCATCCCTGTCTAATTCTACGCTCGCCCGTTGCTTGCCCAGCACCTTACCGCTCCACTCTCCAGCTCTTTCAGCTTGCCACGCTTCATCCTAGTCAGTCATTTAGCTCTGGTCATTCAGCCAACTGCCTACCAGCCAGTCACTTGCCTGCCACAGTCCAAAGTGAACCCCAGTTCAACTTGCCATCACGTCACTTCCCAATAATGAATCAAATTGTTTTAAGACTGTTTCAGGCCTTTGTTCTGGATTTGGGTTCCAACGTTAACATGCTGCCTGTTTCCACTGCCATTGTTCAGAGACAAACAGTTTATGTTATGTCACACAAAAAAATGTCTCTACTTTAGTGAAAACCTGTGAATGGATATTGTAATTGTGGAAGGTGCAGAAGGCAATGAGGCTGTGTTTATTTTTTATTTTTTTATCAAACTATTACCAGATCAAATTTTAGGCTAAGTGTCCAAAGCTTGCCAAGACAATATCCTCCACATCAATAAACTGCCACCAACAGCAGCCTCAACCGTTGATACAAGGCTGTGTCGATCTACAGCAGGGGTGGCCAACTCCAGGCCTCGAGAGCCGGTGTCCTTTAGGTTTTAGATGTGTCCTTGATCCAACACAGCTGATTCAAATGGCTAAATGATCTCCTCAACATGTCTGAAGTTCTCCAGAGGCCTGGTAATGAACTAATCATTTGATTCAGGTGTGTTGACCCAGAGTGAGATCAAAAACCTGCAGGATGCCGGCTCTCGAGGCCTGGAGTTGGCCACCCCTGATCTACGGTTTCATGTTTTTTAAAGGTTGCAGCAGAACTTGAGACTTGATGTCCAATTTTGTTGAGCCTGTTTAACTTTTAGTTTCCTGTTTTTAGATGACGGGGTGGTACTCGGCGTGTTTTCTGCATAGCGTGTTGTATGTTCACAGATGCTCATCTGCATAGTTTTATCGTAACCAATGGTTATTTGAGTTAGTATTGATTTTCTGTCAGCTATAAGCAGTCTGGGCATTCGTCTCTATTGTCTGGCATCAATAAGGGATTTTTCCCTAAACAACTGCTGCTCACTGGATATTTTCTCTTTTTTTGGATCATTCTTTGTAAATCCTGGAGATGGTTCTGTGTGAAAACCCGAGTAGATCACTAAGATCACAAAGACCAGGACTTCTGGCAACAACAACCACGCCAAGTTCAAATATACATGCTTAAATGCAGTGAGTTGCTGCATTTAAGCATGCAGTGAGGTGATTGGCTGATTTAATGCACAAACAGTTGAACCCGAGTACCTAATTAAGTGGGACTGTGAGCTTATAACAGACAATTCCTTTGCTAGTAAAGTAACCCAAATTGTACAAATTTCTAAATTCAGCTACATGTAGGTAGGCTCTTATTTCAATGAACTAAAACGCAGAAAAAAAGAAAAGAGTCTGGAAAGTCATTTTGGGAATGAGTCTTTAAGAGTGGCAGTTATGAGTTCCAGGAGACAGTCTCTTTCAACAAAACTAAACTTTTCATCTTCTGTCAGTCTTACTTTTTTCCAGGCCAGAAGGGACCCTGAAGAAAGCAGATTATTGTGCTTTAACTCTTCATTCAACATGACATAGACACACTGGGGAAAAGGGGGTCTGTGAATACAAGTTGCTCTGCACTTCCAGAACCTGTTGCCACAGCTAGTTTTCCGGGTTTGCACCTTATTTAATCATTTCTCTTGAGCCTTTCCTTTCAGGATAAGATTGTCACATGTTTACTATCTTCCTAAGTAACCTTACCCTGGACAAATGAGTTATTACCATGCTTCTCCAAAGCTTTGAATTTAGGGAATATCTACCAAAAAGTCTAAGAAATGTTTCAGGATGAATAATAGTCTTCCAGTTTAGAGTAGGGACAGACATATGTGCATTTCCCGTGGGAAAAATGTGTTGACCTCAAATACCGTGCATAACTTTTCCAACTCCATAAGGGCAGGACTGTACTGTCAGTTTGTAAGTAAGAAAAGCAAGAATTCAACTGAGAATGCTCTCAAGATTTTGCACTGTTACAATTACTCATATTTCTAAAACATATGAAAAATGTAGGCCAGTCTTAGATGTCAGCACTTTCTCTAGTGTGATTTTTTTTTGGGAACGAGAAGGCAAATCTAACTTTTTTACCTCTCCTCTTGCTTACACCAAAAAGACGCTGTAATTGCAGCTGAATTAGCACTTTCCCCTTAATAGTAAAGCAGTCAAAAGACAGCACGTCCAATAATTTTTCTTAAAATTAGCCCATTCTCTAAGATAGATTTCAGCTGTGCGGTATAAAAGCCAGGCTAGGTGAATAGAGCAATGGTTGGAAGCATTCGGTGTGCACCACAGTGGAAAATTTACTGTAATTTAGATTCTTCCGTCCTTTCACTATTAGAACAATTGCATTCAGGTTGAACATCTACAAAGAGTTCATTTAAATTTGACTTTGTACCACTGAGTTATAGAAAATTCAAAGAGCATTAAAATCACTCTCAATCTCTATACTTATTAAAAATCATGGGATGTCCCGAGGTCCCATTTAAATAGGGTATTAAATTAGAATAATAGAGGTTTGATATTAGATTTACTGAGCTAGTGGAGTGACTGAAGTTCAGACAATCTCTCAATTTACTCTCACTTTACATATCTGATCATTTTATAGTTGGGAAATTTGACTGTTCGTGTTCTAATTTATATAAAAATGATTTTTTTTAAATGACTAATTACTACATTCAATGCAATTGTGGTCTGAAAGACTTTCAACAAGAAAATTGGTTATTAGTGGTACAGGCAGTAACAAGTAAAGTAATTTGAGTGCTTGTAATGGAGGTATTTTTTGCACCAGGGTCCCTCATTTTCACTCCTCTTCGCACATTCATTGTACAGTTTCTGAATATCAATTGTGGTGTATAAATATTAATGATAAGTAACAGTGGTTGGCAGGGGTATAGTACAAGGTTTTGCGACCCTCAGAGAGCAATGTGAAGCTTTAAAGCTAGAGTGTGTGGCTAAAGTGTGGAGTACTCTAAGGTGAAATGGAAATTGGCAATGCAGAGACAAGGTGAGAGCATATTATTGAATATTTCTTAGAAGTCATCTCACTTTATGGAAGTATCTCAGTGTAAATCACCTCTGGATCAAATAGATATTTAGTACTTTGGTTTTATGGCATGGTGGGTGGGGACAGTAATGTTACATCACAGGAAAAAGGTGCTGGGTTTAAGCTCCACTCAGACTAAATGGACTTTTTTTCGGTGGATTTTGCACGTTTTTTGCTTCTTCCTGGTCGTCCCTTACTACCCCAAAACACACTGATATATAATATGTAACATCAAACATATTCCTCTCTATATCATCCAAGTTTGTCCAACATAATGAGGCAGGGAGGAAGCAAAACCAAACACACTGAACAAAAGGGCAAGGAACTGTCAAAATAAAACAGGAAGCAGGACCCACTCTAAGACACGGACTTGACACTGGGATGGGAAAAAACACATGGGAACATAGCTGACTGGGGAGACACAAAGGAAACGCAGAAAATGGACACAGGAGATAAACAAACATGAAGACAAGCGTGACTAGACATGAAATGTGGAGCACAGTGACAGAAAACTAAAGAATAGAAACTATAAATATAACACAAGCTGAAAACATCTAAGAGAACCAGAACTACAAATTACACTAAATCAAAGAATACTAATTAAACCTGAAAACACATAAACACTGTGTCACAGACCCAGTACCATGACAGTTCAGGTCTATGCAGAAGAGCAGTCTCCTTGGTAGATTGCACATTTGATGGTGACTTGTTCTATAGGCTTGATGTTGGCCTCTAGTTTTTTTTTGTCACATCCCCATTAAGTTCCTGATGAAGGCTCTTAGGGTGCTGTTGATCTTGTATAGTTCTAGGCATTCCAGGATCCATGTCTGCACTGAATCATAGGCTTTCTTGTCAATCCAGGTGGTCCACAGGTTGGTGACCCTGGTCTTGCAACTGTTCTGTCTACCAGTAGCTGGTGTTTTGCCCCTGTGGTATTCGTCCATGTAATGAGCCATTGCCTGTTAATCTTAGCGGCTATGATGCCCAACAGGAGCTTCTATGTGGTACTGAGGCAGGTTACTGGCCAGCAGGTGGATGGGACTGGTCTCTTATGGGAATTCTTGGGGATCAGGACTGTCAGGTCTTCAGCTAACTATTATTATGTGTCTTTCACTGATTAGGTTCATTTGTGCTTCCAGACACTCATGGAGTGTAATCAGCTTCTCCAGCTAGTAGGCATGAATCATGTTGAGGTCTGGTGGTGTCCAATTTTTCATACTCGAAACCCTTTTTTGGATGTCTGCCACTGTGATGGCTACTGGTCCCTGTTCAGGGAGGTTGCTGTGGTCTGTTATTAGCTTCACTAGCCACAGAGCATTCCTTTTGTGTTGTGTCCTTCCCCCAGAGTCTTTTCCAGTGTTGCTCTGTCTCCAGCCTTGGTGGGGCTGCTGTTCTCATGTTGTTCCCCTTCCACTGAGAGTACATCTTGGATGGTTCAGTAGAGTACAGCTGGTTTATTCTCCTACCTTATATCTCTCTGGTGTACCTCTTCAAATGACTGGCCATGAGCAGGTTTGGGCAGCTTGCTGTACTTCTTTGACACCCCTTTCTTCATCGCACTACCATCGGAGCCTCTGGTCTCGTTCTAGAGGAGGGCACAGCTTCTTGTGGCTACAGAGGGTCCAGGTTTCCAGCGTCAGCATGGTCCTGTCTTTCAGCCTTAGGACACCTGCATTACAGTTTGACAGGTGTCCCAATGCCATGTTGGCAGGTGCCACGTAGCAGGTGCTGGGCACTTGACACCAGAAGCAAGAGCCCACTCAGGGCTCGCCTCACCTGTGATGTGAAAAACGGATAACAGTGGTATTTCACCAGTGGCTGGAGCCACCCCCCTCCCCACTTATTCTACACCTCTCATGTCTTTTCACAGTGCCAAACTAGAATCAAACCCAATAGGGTCTTCTTTCCCCACTGATTCTGCAAAACCCGTTCCCTTGGCTGTGGTTTCGCAAGACAGCAGCTAGGGACAGTGGGAATCTCATTCATCCACTCATGCATGTCACTAAGTTGATGACTAGACATTTGGCTACCTTAACAGAGTCGTAGTTACTCCTGCTGTTTATCCAAGCTTCATTTCTTCACTTCGATATTCAGAACACTGGGCAGAAATCACATTGCATCAACACCTGCTGTGGGTCTTTGTGAATGTGTGTGTGTGTGCGTGCATGCTGCTTTGTGCTGCCGGCTTTATTAAGTTAGACTGTGGCTGTCCCATGCTTGTTAATAATTTAGTGGTTAACAAGCAGAGCATCACATTCCCTCGCAGTTATTAATAAAGTACAAGTCCATGTGGAAACAAATTCCTTGTGACCGCATCTGCAAAGCAGACAGATAAAATGGCTTTATATACAGTAACAGTACAGTTGGGACAAGATTTTACTATTGTTATAGAGCACAGCCCTTCATGTCAGCTGCATACCATTCATATGAAATGTCATATGTCATGGCCCTATTCCAGGCACTTGGACTCCGAATGCCCCGTTCATATTGCATCACGCATTTTATTTTAGATGTTTGGGAAGCTGACATATTTGAACTTGATTGTCAGTGATATGGAGGGCCTCGCAGACTGAATGGAATTTCAAAAGCAAGCAAAGAAGATAGCAATCACTCTCCTCACCAGTGAAAACAATCACAACCCAGTAAAACAACACAATTTCCAAATTTTCTTTCAGAGTATAAAAAATGGGTTCAAAGGAGGTCTGTGCTGTCAATCATGAAACATCTTCTGAGATGTCATTACTTGAGATCTGTTCAGAACCTGTTTAAAAGACTCGGCCAAAACCGTGTGTGTGTGTTTTTCAGGTTTTTCAGATTGATATGTCTTTTCCTCAATGCTGCAGCTCTGCTGACTAACGAGGGAGAGGCAAACATATGGGTAGTATGAGGTGCCGTGCTTGCTCCATAACACATGAGGCAGGATTTGCATGTGAAAGTGCGGGGCAGATTTGCACTGTGCCTTCCTTGAATTTGTGCTCACAGTCTGCGTGTAATTAGTGCCTGAGTTAAGGCAGAAGGTCTTTACAGAGTCAGCACATGGGACTGTGGTCCCATTTTGCAAGAGAATAGTTAGTAGTTGCAGTTCAGTAATGGGATTACTGAGAGGTGTCTAAGCTTTACCAAGAAAATGAGACTTTAAGGATGGTAAAGACTTCCTCACTGATCAAGAAGACTGTAAAAGAGTTACTGAGACTGCAGTCGTACTGCACGCTGAGACGACAGTAAGAAAAGAAGTATAAACTAAATTTGATTTAAACATCAAAATATAAAGGTTTGTGTAAATTAATGTAAAAGTAGCCAAGGGAATTTAATGAATTTTAAAGACTCAGAGGGATAAATATATATTGTCAAATGAATTAAGATAAGCAATTTGTAGCTGTGAGCTTAAGTCAAATGTTGCAAGGAAATGGAAGATTACCCAGTGCACTCATAATGAAAAGACAAGGAGAATGGGCCCCTTGTCTGCAACTACAACAATAATGTTTATTTTATTAGCTTTTTCATGTCACTAAAACTAATTTCTCAAAAATCAAATTTGTTGAAAGCACCATTTTCACAGAGGCATCATATTGTTAAATGAATTTTGATAGTGTAATTATTGTAAACAATGAACCAATCACTACAAGGAGTGAGAGCCTCAAAGGGATGGCACAATTATTTTCAGAACAAAGAGTTTCATCTTCGCTGTTATTCCATATCACAAATCTGTGCAGACAACACTGCCTCACTGCTAACGTCAGAAAGACATGTCAAACTTTGAGAGACAAGTTCATACAAGGTTTGCTCAGCACAGATATCCTGTTTGACTTAAAGCATTTAACTTCATCAAGAAACTGTCCATAAACGTAAACACATAACTCAATGTGCACACGAGTTGCAAACTTCACTTCAAGTACCTGGTAAAAGTCTGTTATGTAGCCTGGAGGCACTGGCTGCTCATCAAAGATACAAGGCCTAAAGCGTAGTTGTTATTGAAAGATGACATTTCAGAAAAATATACATCAAAGACTGGTTAGAAAGTGTGAGCTATGAAATGAAAGGATAGAATTCCTGCTTTAATGAAAATTTCTTCCCCATTTATTTTTTTTACATGCAATTTCTATCTGAGTTCTTAGAACGCACAAAAACAAAAAATACAAAGCATATGGGGCATGAATATTAGAACAGAGGTATACATCAATATTTTAAAAATAATAATTAATCGCAATTCTATGTGTAACAGGACAGATCCCAGTAGACTTATTCTCCATTTTCCTCAGACTGCAACATTGTTTTATGCGGCAGAAAATAATCCTTTGCAAAGAGCCTCCATATACTGAAGGGAACCAATTATGTCATCCTTTCGCTTTTTCCTACAGTCTAAGCAAACAAAAGAAGTAAAAAGGCTCATTTTACTTTTGTTTAACTTATTGATCACTGAATGCAAAGTTGTTAAGCACTAACGTTATCCTTTCAAAGCTTCTGGATGTTTCTTAAGATTTAGAAAAGAGAAGGTGGAAACAAATTGTGGAAACAAATTTGTTATTCGCATTGAAATGCCCTGAAAAGATTTGAGCAGACATGAGTTTGGCAGCTGGGGACACACTATCAATGCTTTACATAGTAAACCTTCCATTGTGAAGGTGCCATGTTCAATCAGTACTATGACTTGTAATGTACTGTATTTGTATGATAGATATAACGTGAAATGAAATAACAAAGACGGAGAAAGGACAATGAAATGAGTGACCAAACAATAATGATGGATGAAACCCATAACCATAAACCTGGCCAGACAGAAAGAGCAAAGTACTCTTCAAAAACAACAAGAGGAAGTTCAAGGACAGATGGCACGACCCTCACAGAGCCCTGAAAAATAAAAGATGTACAAGCAATTATTACAATTATTGCAATCTAAATCAACACAACTGCAAACATGTTCAAGGAAACCAAATTCACATTGTACTCAATAACTACAGAGGTCCAAACCTCCTCTGACAGTGAGATTAGAATAAAAACTGCTCCGGGAGGTTCATGGTATGTGTTTCCAGCTCCTTTAGGTGTGATGTGTAGGAGGCTGAGTACTTTTATTTAAATACTTAAAATATAGCATATACTCTATGCTATTGAGACTATTCAAAAATGAATTAATTGTTTCTCTATGCCTGCAAAACAATGTTGTTTTAAAAAATGAAACTATGCCTCAATTAAGTTGTTAATTAACAAACTAGATGGCTAATCTTCCTACACAAAGTACGCAGAGTGGGAGGAATGGGGAGTTAAACCGAGTAAAGCACAGGATGAGAAGCACACTAATTGTGAAGTGTCCCTAGCAGGTTTATCCACCCATGCAAGTGGATGTGATTCCTCACAATTACAGTTTTAGAAATCTATAACATGCCAGCTGTTTACAGTTTCTAGAGTGCCTGGCAGTATAATAATAATAATAATAATAATAATAATAATAATTTTCTACACCCCAATAATTACTCTGCAATAACCCACAACAGCATTTTCATGTAATCTTTCTGTGATTCATTGCTGATTGTGGATCAGGCATCCACGTAATAAAGGGAGAAACCCTACATTTACCAGCAGTTCTTCATCTTATTGAAGCTATCTATCCCATGTCCGCTGTGGGTTAGAGCTGCCTTATTGTTACTCCTAGATCTCTGCTCTGCATGACCTCATGATTTATTACAGAGGCCATAGAAAAAAAAATATGAACAGTGTCTGAAAATAGCATGGACATGGTCTGTATTTTCACTGGTGCTTTGGAATAATTTCCTTATATATATGTATGGGGCTACAGAAATAGAAGCATTTGTAAATATAAATGCTTATTTTTTTATCAAACTAATGCATATCAATCCTGTGTTGCATCCTGCTGTGCTCATAACAAAGTGCGCTGACATTTTTGATTCATTTTATGGGCGCTCAGTTCAACAGCTGAAATTAAAAATGTCTTTGCAGCAGATATCCATGTGTCTCTTTACAAACCACTCCCAGCAGCAGTAAAAATCTAATGAAAAATACTTCTGTGAAGGCTACATTTTATGGTGCACCTATAACATTCAGTTTTTATTTAGATGAGCCTGGCATTGGAGTAAAACACCAGAAAATAGTTTTCTGTGTTGCTCCGTCAATACTAACACTAAGCAGGCAGTTACTCGACATGTACTTTAACAAGTAACATTAATACATATTGTCATAAGCTAATGAGGTTTTGCAGACATGTGATAAATAACCACATGACATTAACTTGTCAGCCATTTAGGACATCTGACAATAATAGTGATAACATAAGATTAAGTGAATAAGGCCACAGTCACGTGGACCTAGAGACCCATCTGCCATCATATGGCAACCACTGGTTGACCATTTGAAAAATAGCTGCTAGATTGCCATCACACCCCCCCCCCCCCCTCAAAAAAAAGAAAAGAAAATTGTCTGTTGCTAAGGAAAAGTGTATATTTCCCCACCAGTTGATGAAAACCTCCTTGTGATTGCTTTTGATACTAGCATATTGCTAGAGTTTGTATAGATTGACACACTTTTCTGCAAACACTGTCCAGCGCATCTCCAAGCTGTGCATGAAACTGTGAAAAGTCTGCTGCAAACAGGAAATGGAAACTGTTTTCTTTCAAAGTAAAAGTTACGCATTCTGAAACATGTTAGCTGCAGCGCTGAGGCACAATTTTTACTTTGAAAGGGAACCATTTCTATTTCCACTTTATGGCACACTGAATAAAATAGAATAGAATAGCTCTTTACCGTCATGTACAATGAAATTGTGGGTGCTCTACACCAACTGCAAAGGAAACATAGATAGTAATACAACAGGAATAAATATCAAACGAGAGGAATAAATACACAACAAGAGGAGGGCACACATTAAAAGGACAGGTTGAAAAGTGCTTGAATGGAGGACTAACTCTGAGCATAGAGTTTGTGTGTAAATAACCTGAAGGACAAGTGTTACTCAAACCATGGCTCAGATTTGTGGGCGGGTGGGCAGGGGTGCTGTATTTGAAAGAGAAGAAACAAAAAATCAGAGGTAAGAATGGGACAATTTAATTGGGACTTGTAGTTAGGGTGACCTAACTAATCTGAGAAAACTGAGACGGTAATGTAGCTCAGTCAGTCAGTCAGTCAGATAATCATTCTTTTTTCATTCAGTGCTCCAATCCTCCAAATATACCAGGAATGGAGGAATCAATGTAAAAGTCCAAATTAAAAAGTTTACTGAACAAACCTACGGGAATACACTGGCAGCTGTAAAAGCAGCTGTAAAGGGAAACAAGAACAGTAAAAAAGTTAAAACATCAATTGAACACACACACACAAAATGAATCAAAGTGGATATATTGTTGATGAATAGTTAAACCTTAAATAGTTAAATCAAAACTTTACTGCCCTTTGCTGAATATAAAATATCGCACTTCTCTGACCCCTATTTTCATTAAAAAAAAAATATCACACAAGTGTGCATTGCCAAATATAAATCAAATTATATAAATCATCAACTCAAGTTGTTTGTACGGGGCCTGACATTGTGATTGCAACATGGACATAATAATCAGTGTATAGTTTTCGATCAGATCTAAAACTTTTAACGTGGATCTAATATTGCTCAACTTAACATTTTGACAAGTACAGGATTGGAAACAACACAACAGCTGACCAACATCTGCTTTGTCAGAAACACTTGCTAGCATACATGGATAGGTTTCAAGAACAGAAACATAAAGGGATGCCAACATGAATCACTAAGTCTACATAAACTAGTTCATTAATGTTTTTTGGAAAATATACAAACTCCAAAAGTATGAGTGCAAATGGCAAACCCTGTGAAGTTGAAAAATGTGACTCCTCAGGAACACATGCAACAATCCAAAGGCAAATTTCAGTCCACTTCTACTTATAGGAGTGGAATGAACAGCTCGCTTTGGAAGCAGCTCTGAGGAGATGCGACAGAAGCAAAGGAAAGAACAGAGCATGCCATGAACACGAGAAAAGTCACAAAAGCAAAGACACGGATGCAGCTCAACAAGAACTCAAAGAGGAAAAAATGAGAAAGGAAAAAGACAATATAGCAATGCTGTAGTTCAGGAGTGGGCAACTCCAGGCGTCCTGCGGGTTTTAGATGTGTCCTTGAACCAACACAGCTGATTTAAATGGCTAAATGACCTCCTCAACATGTCCTGAAGTTCTCCAGAGGCCTGGTAATGAACTAATCATGTGATTCAGGTGTGTTGACCCAGGGTGAGATCTAAAACCTGCAGGACACTGGCCCTCAAGGCCTGGAGTTGCCTACCCCTGCTGTAGTTGAAAGAGAAGACACAAAAATTGTAGGTAAGAATGGGACCTGTACTGTAGTTAGGGTGACCAGATTCAATGCAGAACATGTTTCTAATGCTGACATTTACACTTGAACTTTAACATGTCCACCTCAAGAGATACACAAACAGAAACTATGGAGGTCACAAGTTCACAATGTCATGTTTCGGCTGTGTACAGGCAGGAGAAGGACCCAAACGCAAGACTCACAACAACGAAATTAAACTCAAAAAGCTGCTTTATTGCAGGACGGCATGAAAAACTAAACTGGGACATGGGTAAACTAAAACACAAGGAAACACAGCCATGAGGGAGACTACGACACTGACAAAGAGAAACACAGGGCTTAAATACACAGAGGGATAACGAGGGAATGAAACACAGAAGGAGAGCACAGCTGGGAGTAATCAGGCTGGACGAGACAAGGGAAGCAAAACTAGAAACACTCACATGAGACATGGACCTTCAAAGTAAAACAGGAAACACACTGACTGAACTCAAAACATGTAAACTTAACACCAACTGAGACAGAACATAGGGAGCTGAAACATGGGACAGAAAGGCAAGGTAGACACAACATGAACATAACGACGCCCACAGGGAAAGAGCAAAACAGACCACCAAAGCACAGGACCTCTTTCAAAAATAAAATAGGAAACAATGAAACACTGACATGACTACATGGACTTGACAACATAAGAAACAGACATAAAACACATGAAGGATAAGGGAGACTTAACACAAGGGTTGAAAACACAAGAGGAATATAATAAGCAAATGAACATAGAAATCTAATGAGCTTAAACCTAAACTAAAAACATCAAAATGAACTAAAACTCAAAACACTGGGTCATAAGACCCATGATCGTGACACACAATGTTTGTTTTCTTTTAGAATTTCTTCAGTTTTCCTTCAGCATACATAAAAGCTTGAATTTGTTGTAATGGTCTTATGTAATATTCTTATGTAATAGTGTCTGTACACTCCTGTATTTTCCCTTTTATTGCAAATTCAGGTTAAACTGTTAACTTCAACTAATGTTTTGATAATCATCCTTGGGTTTCAGCAGAGCTGTAGATCCAACATCCTTCTTTTAAGCCACAGTTATTTTGTGAGATGTTTTATAGTTGAATTATTTATGTATTATTTGCTAACTAGACCCAATAAAAATATAGAAAACTACTTCAATATGCAGGAAAAAGAAGAAATATGCTTTGCAGTCACACAAAAACTCTGACACCTGGTCACTCTGTCTGTCTCCAAACTGTGTATACTCACCAGAGACTTGTGTATCTAGAACGTCCTTTATGGCAGCAAGGTCCTGCAAACATTCTTCAGAGAATTTGGTCCATATTGACAAGATACCATCATGCAGTTGCTGCAGATGTCAGTTTTGACCCCATGATGCAAATATTCCTTTCCTGGAGACGACTGAGACGAATAAAGTGAACTCATTGTCACATTTAAGAAACCAGTTTGAGATGATCTGGTGCATTATCCTGCTGGAAGCAGCTATCAGGAGATGGGTACACAGCGGTCACAAAGAGATGATTTCGACCACACCATCTGAATGTTGCAGCAGAAATTGAGAGTCATCAGAAATGGCATGGTAACATAGTTTTCCAGTCCATACTGTGGCACCTGGTGTGATCTGCTGCTGTACTCCATCTGCATCAAGAATCAACATGGTGTGCCTTCGGACATACTCTTCTGTATATACCTTGGTGGTAATGAGTAGCTATTTGATTTAATGTTGCCTTCTTACCAGCTCAAATCCATTCTGGCCATCTGGCCATTCTCATCTGGCCTCTGGCATTACCAAGGCATTTTTGCTCAGAGAACTGCCATTCACTGGGTATTTTCTCTTTTTTGGATCATTTTCTGTAAACCCTGGAGATAACTGTGTGGGGAAAATCCCATCAGATCATCAGTTTCTGAAATATTCAGTCCAGCCTGTCTGGCACCAACATGCTACATTCAACTTAACTCAACTTAACCAAGTCTACGTATCAAAATGTAGTTGTTGTCATGTGATTGGCTGATCAGAAATGGGCAGTGTAACAGGTGTACTTAACAAAGTGGACAATGAGCAAAAATGAATAATGTTAATTTCCAGCCTTGACATAAACTGATAATTATCACATCCAGTAGAAACTGTTTATTTATTTATTCTTCAATCTACAAGCTACAAACGCTGTTCACGAGTTATGGACTGTGTGTTCTTAACTGACCACAGTATGAAGGCTAGAGAGGCAGAAATGTTGCCAAGTTGTCGGTCAAAGTTTGATTCTAGAACGCCTCCTCAACTCGGATTTTCCGCTCGGGAAGTCGGAGCAGCCCCGGCAACCCTGTGTTAACAATCTAAGATGTGAATGTGAATGTAAACAGTAGTAAAACTGTAAAACTTTTCATCTTTTCTGTCACTGTTGTCTATTTCTGACTCACTAAATAAGCCAGAGCTCTGACCAGGCTCTATTCATGAGTGTGCTGCAGCAGTGTTCTTGGCTAAAAATCATCATCATCATTGTTTATTCATATAGCACTTTAAAAACACACAAGGCTGACCAAAGTGCTGAACAATAGAAACATAATAGATACCATAAGAATAATAAATACGATAAAATAATAAACATAGCAAAAACAATAAAATACAAGTCAGTCAACAACTGAGCAAATGCCAGTGAATAAAAATGTGTTTTCAATCTGGATTTAAAAACCAGCACTGATGTCGATTACCTAATCTGAAGAGGAAGATTATTCCAAAGCTTAGGAGCCACGATAGAGAACGCTCTGTCTCCTCTCAGTTTCAGCCGTGATTTGGAGACTGAGAGCAACAGCTGCTCAGCTGACCGGAGCGAACGAGTGGGGACATAGGGCTTCAGCAAATCAGACAGATAAGCAGGTGCCAGACCATTTAAAGATTTAAAAAACAATAAAAGAACTTTAAAATGAATCCTAAATTCAATTGGAAGCCAGTGCAGAGAGGCCAGGACCGGAGTAATGTGCTCAAGTTTCCTTTTACCAGATAAAAACCGTGCCGCGGCATTCTGTACTAGTTGCAGGCGTGTCAGAGTGCCCGGTCCAACCCCTATTAAAAGGGAGTTACAATAATCCAAGCGTGAGGTTATAAAAGCATGGATAACAGTCTCCAAGTCACGCCTTGAAATAAAAGGTTTAACCTTCGACAGACGCCTGAGTTGATAGAATGACGATTTCACCACCTCATTCACGTGGCCATCAAAGGTAAGTGCAGAGTCGATTTTTAACCCAAGATTGGTAATCGAGCTCTTCAGGTGAGGGGTCAGAGCAGCAAGGTCAACATCAGGGATATCAGAGGAACGATTCGGGCTGAACAGAATTGCTTCCGTTTTACGTTCATTAAAATTTAAAAAGTTTTGAGCCATCCATGACTTAACATCTATAAGGCAATCAAGCAGGAGGCTAATTGGGGAGCTATCAGAACGACTGAAAGGAAAATAAAGCTGGCAATCATCAGCATATAGATGAAATGAAACTTTATGTTTACGAAAGATCGCACCCAGTGGCAGGAGATACAATGAAACAGTAATGGCCCAAGAATAGATCCCTGTGGTACACCCCATGACAGAGAGGCCACAGAGGACGATGACGAGCCCAACTTAACACAGAAGCTCCTGTTTGAGAGATATGATTTTATCCACAGGAGTGCCAAGCCAGAAATGCCCACACAATGCTGTAATCGAGAGATCAGCAGGTCGTGATCCACTGTGTCAAAGCAGTCATATCTAGTAGTTTAAGCACTACGTGTTTACCACAGTCTGTCGCTACCAGAATATCGTTCATAACCTTTATGAGAGCTGTCTCTGTGCTATGAAATGGCCTAAAGCCGGACTGAAAAACTTGAAACATTGGAGAGTTGTTTAGATAATCCATCAGCTGAGTGTGAACAACCTTTTCCAAGATCTTACTCAGAAAAGGAAGTTTAGAGATGGGTCTAAAATTTGACATTACTGAAATATCTGAGCCTGGCTTCTTAAGTAAGGGATGAATAACTGCATGCTTAAACTCACTTGGTACTTGACCTGACAAGAGGCTGGTATTGACTATGTTCAGAATATGTGGTCCAACAGTAGGAAACGATGAACGACATCATTCGGAGAACCACGGTTTAGTAGTTAACACAAGCTTCTCTAGTTCAGGTAGAACAATTGGTGTGAAAGCAATAAGCAAATTTAAACAGGGAACATGCACAGCCGGGCCAACAGAAGATAAAGTGGAGGGTCTCAAACTGGCAACCTTATCCACAAAGAAATAAAGAAACCTATTACACATAACCTCAGAAGATTGCAAAAGAACATGATCCTCTGCATTCAGTACAGAATTAATGGTATTATACAGAACACGAGGGTTATGTGAATTAACAGCAATAAGTTGTGAAAAATGGGAGTTTCTGGCGGTCTTTACTGCCCTCTGATAAGCTTACAAATATTAAGCTGTACATGAATGTTTCTACTTAGCTTAAGTATCAAAACAAATGCTGTATTTCCTCACTTTTTCTAGACAAGCATCAGTTCCAAGTTCCAGCCAGTGCATTCAATCTGATATTGTTTAGATCACCTTTGTGGCACCGAAACAGCTCTGACCTTTTGTGTGGTGTTCGGCACGGTGGCACAGGCGATGGCTTCTAAAGTTCCTGTGAGTTTCAAGAATGGCGCCTCCATTGATCTGGCTTGCATCCAGGAGATACCAAATTGAACTGGGAGGTTTAGCGTCTGGATGAGGGCCTTTGAATATTGTGCTCCTCAGATCGCCACTGAAGAGTGAAGCTCTCACGGGCGGTCTGGTTAGTCTGTAATAATATTGAGGAAAGTGATACATGTCTAAAATGCAGAAACCTGAGAGAAACCAAGGTTTTCCAGTAAAACATTGGATCGTTCACTTTGTCAGTGGTTTTAATGCTGTGGCGAATCTGTGTATTCATACATTTTTTCATGTTTCACCACGTTGTGCTTTGGTTCTAAAGTCATATCATTACCAGCCGCTAAAAATAAATATAGGAAATTATAGAAATTGCATACACCTTGTGATTTCTGTGCAGATAAGCACTGAGACAGTTTAAGGACATGTTTTGCTTTACAGTGCAAGCCATCTGCCACAGTGATTTCTCAAAGCATCATTTAAGTCTCTCCTCAGTCTTTTCAAATTCTCTGTGCTGTATTGTGTCGTAGCAGAGAAGCGACAGCACAGCTCCATTTGCTACTTCAGAGAGAACTACATCAGTCTTCTGTTGATGCCTCCGCAAGGATTAGAACTGAGGGAACAATTTCCCCTAAAGGACCCATGCTGTTTTCCCACAAGGAAGATAATAGATGCAGGCAAAACGTCAGGAATTCTTCATTCCTCCTGCAGACAGCTGTGCTGCTTCCAAACAGCTAGGCAGCCAGTTAGAGTGCTTGTAGCCTGGGACAGGTGGTGTGTCTTTTGGTGTTTGACTGCCACATCACTGAAGTGAGGCACTAAGTGTGCTTTTTTTCCCCCCAAAGAAGGGCAAAGTTCTCAGTCATACTGCTCTGACTTGTGCCTCCCAAAGGACTTCATCCCCAAAAGGAACCAATTCAGTGTTTTCTTTGGAATTCAGTAATTCCAAAGAAAACAAATAAGAAAATAAAGCGGGGATTCAGGAGCCTCTGTTTGCCTTATCGATCGTTATTGTTGTAATTTTTTTAGTTTTTCAAAGCTTTCATTTCAAAGATGTAGAAATCGCTTGGGGAACAGAAATGATCAAATTCATTATTTAACATATATGATTGTACATGTCTTTGGACTGTGGGAGGAAGCACGACAACCCATGCAAACATGGGGGGAACATGCAAACTCCACACTGAACAGCCAGATGGCGGATTCAAACCCAGGAGCTTCTTGCTGTGAGGCAAAACTGCAAACCACCACTCCACTGTGCTGCCGTGCTGCAGTCTTTTAAACATCAAAATTTTAAAAAGTAATTTTCAAGCAAATTTAGCATACTGAATTGGTATTTAAGAATTTCATGACATGTAATGAGCAAACTAACAATTATATACATGATAAGCATTAAACAAGAGTGATAAAAAACTCTTCAATGACAAAAATAAAATGAATAATTCAAAGGACAGGTGCCATGTCCCTCACAGAGCCCTGATCTGGGTCCGTCTTGGCTCAGGTTAAAACAACAGAGACAAAGTAAATCCACACAACAACTGTGGGCGTTTTTTTTCTGGATGCCTCGGACACAACCTCTCAGGCGAGAAGGATTAAAGATGTGGAGCGAGAGGAAACCAGTGTCCATGTGCAAGAAGCACCAAATTGCCAAGAGCAAAACTCAGGCCCTGCAAATGAACTCACAGAGTTCAGCTGATGTCAGATTAGCTAAATTTGGTTAATTGTTGCTCTGGCCCCCATCTAACAGCAGCCCAACGTGGTGAGAGATTTAATGACATAAGAAGGAGAGCCAGAAATAGACTGGCCGTAAATAGTAGGGCAGTTCGGTGTGGGGTGCCTCACAAAAGCATCAGCACTAATGTCCCTACCCTGAGGATTTAGAGGTTGTTTAAGTAATGCAATTCATCATGTAAGAAATTCCACAATAGCTACAGTAGTCATGTTATATACATACTGGGTAAATATCTGATGTTAAGACTAAGACCACTTGGCAGGTAACAGGATATGCGGTGCTAAAACAACCTAAGAGAGTGAACAAAAACATTTTAGACATCTGTCAAAAAATTAAAAAAAAAAAAAAAAAAACATAAAAATGACCAAATTTGCATTTTTATATCCAAATCAGAGCAGACACACTGGGCTTCTCTGAGAAGTCAGAAAGTTAATTAAGCAAAAATAAAAAAAAATAAAAATTTCTATACCTGCTACAAAATGCCTTATGTAGATGAGTTAGTGAAACACCATGAGCAGCTGTCTAACTGTGCAACATACATCCTCTTTTTTGCACAAATCTGTTTCCAAGTTTGTGTTTCTTCTGACCAGATGCAGTTTTTTGCACCATCTTTTCAAGATTCTTATATTCATAACCAAACTGTTTAGGTCAGGGGTGGGCAACAGGTTTTAGATCTCACCCTGGGTCAACACACCTGAATCATATGATTAGTTCATTACCAAGCCTCTGGAGAACTTCAAGACATGTTGAGGAGGTAATTTAGCCTTTAAATCAGCTGTGTTGGATCAAGGACACATCTAAAACCTGCAGGACAGCGGCCCTCGAGGCCTGGAGTTGCCCACCCCTGGTTTAGGTGCTAAAACAGAAATAATTTCCTTGTACATAAAACCAATTCTGAAGTACAGTTTTAATAATACTCACACTTACAAGACATGTTTTAGAGGGATTTAATCTCCACATGTCGACTTTATTCACAAAATATAATTTTTTACTTTTTTTCCAAATAGTATTTTGATTTTCATCTCAAAATTTCAATTTTATTCTCAAAATGACTGATAAAATTTCCCTTTTTTTGAGGAAAAAAAGCAGTGTTTCTCTATCCTTAACAAAGATCCCACCAAATTAATGATAACTAAGTGAACATTTTTCTAAAATATAAGCACATTTTAATTACACCTACTGTATTTCCATGTGCTTTCTCAGCTAATCTCTGTCCAGCACCAATAAACAGTGTTATTATTAGACATTACTATTAATGGCAAAGATGTCAACATTTGTTTGTTTGTTTTAGACCACTCCGTTTGTTGCCTCACTGATATACTTTAAGTGCAGTCTTCTTCTTCCAAAGCTTCAGCTGCATTTCAAAGAGAACTGGAACTCAGAGCTGGTTCACTTACCACCAGCAATCTGTGGACACAAAACATCTTAAGTGCAAGTACAAAGCAACTACTCTAACTATATGTTAGTATTTGAAGATTTCTCAGAGTTAGAAAACCCAAATGACTCATTCTAACAAAAAAACAAGACAACAACAACAAAAAAACAGGGATGCAGTTTTAATTTTCTAATATAGTCAGAGCCATGCACATAGCCTGCGAGTATCTGTCTCTAGTGAGAAAAGAATGGTTGTTCTATTGAACATAGGACAATCATTATCCTATATTAAGAACCCCCATACAAGCTAATTACACAAGAAATGAGAGATGATCCCAAGAGAGAGACTTTAACTGCAAAATGTTAGTCTCGTGGCTTTTTGGTCTCCCTCTGTTTCCTCTGTTTTTCCTTTTGTCTCTTCTTATGTTTCCCTGCCTGTCTTGTTGTTTCTCTGTGTGTGAGTCATAGACATGGCATTCCCTTCACCTCCCCAGCATCCATCATCATCGCATCACGAGCAGTATAGCTATCACTTGCTACTACATCATTCTGGCTTTCTTGCTGTTGGTAGTTATGTTTGGCCTATTTTCCCTAGTTCACTTACATTAGCACCTCATTTTGTTTATTTTACTAATTTTTTATTAACAATTTTTGTTCTTCAGTGTTCAGATTACTTTACATGCCACTTTGCTGCCCAGCCACGTTTCACCTTCTCTCCATTCGCCTGGCTGCCCACTCCCAAGTTTCCACTCCTCTGCTTAACCATAGCTTCATTCAAATGCTTGCCGACTCTCACTGTCTGCCGCAGCCATCAGCCACCGGTACAAGCTCTGCCAGGCATGCTGCTCCCTGATTGCTCCTTCTCTATAGACCTAGGCTGGTTTCAGCTACGGGCAGGAGTTAAGAAAAATCATTTAGTTTTTGCTCACCCAATGAAAAAGTTAGCCCAGAAAATAGCAGCACTGTTGTCATTCTCTGATGGGGTTGGCAGCCTACAGCCTGCCCCTAATGTTGCCCACAGCACACGCTTCTTTCTTAACATGATCAGAGGTACAAACACACAGAGGTGCCAAGCTGACCGCTGTGGCTCTCAGAGCGTGCGGAGATGAAGGGGCGTTCACAACCATGCACTCTGAGCAAGGCAACAAGTAAACCACATACGCACACAGGTGGCTCCAGCGTGTTTGGAAGAACAAAGAAAAAGAAAAACAGAGTTTTCTTTAAAATGTGTAGATGACTCATAATGTTGTTTGTGTTATTTTTATCCCTAACATAAAGTCAGGCTTTCTGTGTAGTTCCAGGTTACCTGTTGCAGTAGCTTTTGTGCTGGTAAAATGCGTCGTGATGCTCCCTCTCTCCCACACATTTAACGTAACGTCATAAACTGATGTGTTTTGCCACGGTTATGGTTGGGGAAAACAGCCATTACTTTGAATTGCTTCTGAATTTTCTTTTCCTTTTTGCATCTTTTCTAAGTGGCTGCGGAGAAACTGAGAGAGAGCCTGCCACTAGGTGTGCGGGGGCATACATGGTGCTTGTGATATTCTTGCCTTGAATGAGGAGACTAACCATGAAAATAAACTCCTTATCTAATGGGCACTTTTATTTTACCTGTGAGGACATACGTATGTATAGATATCTAAACTAAAGAGAGAGAGAGAGAGGTTTTTTTGGAGGCAACTACTCTTTACCTGTCTTCATCCTGCACAAGCTTAACATCCTAAAACTGGTGCTGCAATGGATCCATCTCATATTCACCTGCATCTACTCTGTGTACTCATGTGTTCTGCTTTTAGAAAGGCAAATGCAGTGATATTTACAGGTATTTACGGTACTCTCAAAGACTCACAGCATTTGGTAGGTGATGTCCTTCAGGCTTTTATATCTCAATTTTATTCAAGATTTCAGATACCACTCCTTGTCTACATTGGGAGATCTATTGATGTTAACACATTCTGATTGAATAGTGTAACATCACAGGAGTCCATATGTGAACTGTTGCTGTGAGATACGAATGCTGCACAAGCACCGCAGGGTGGAAGTCAATATTTCTGCAAGGCTATGCTTTTGATTTTGTTTTACACCATGCAGGGAGAGCTACGATATTCCAAGTTTTGAATGTTTGGACAGAGTTTCATCAAATGGACAGGTATATGCTTTTTTTAAAAATTATTTTCAAATGTTTAATTGATTCTGTGAAAATCCGTCAGGTGATAAAAAGTCATATCAGAATTTCGTTTGTTTCAGGAAGTAGGCTACAGATGCTGATCTTGAACATGGTTCAGCTAAAGAGAAAGTAGAGACATACTGCCATAATGAAGTGGAGTAGAGTGAAAGAGGTTGGAACGATAAGTCTGTCAGATGCCAAAGAAGCCACAGCTATACAGTGGCATGCTCTAACATACAGTAATGCCCTCAAAGAAAAGAAGCAAGGCCTTGTGCCATCGCTGCTTACTCATTAGGAGCCTATAGGGAGTCTCCATTGTTGCTTAGGGGTAATGTGATCTGGTAAACAAAGGTATAGGCTATAAAGCATCTATGTCTTCTCCCCAGGGAAGATGGGTAAGAGAGAAAGAGGGATAAAACAGCCCTGCAGAGAACTGAAGAATGTGTTTTAATACTTGAAAGTCAAACTGAACATCAGCGATAGACAATCAGATCTGACTATCAGCAATCCATCTTGCAGATTTCGCCTGCAGTGGAAAGGTTGCTATATAGCAGTGCATAGTATAGGTGCTGTCTATGGTTTATATTTATCACTCAGTGCTTGCTTATGTAGTATTTGCAAGCACATGGCATGCGTTTTTATGACTGTTCTGATTAATGTTATGCTATTCTGGCATTTTACAGAAATATCAACACACCTTCTGCTGAGTTAAAGCAGAAGGTTTGTGCAAGTGCAAGCGTGCCGTCATGACTGCACAGTAGACATTAATTACAAGAGACTTCAAAAGATTTTAAAAAAGACTGTGGCAGTGTCCTCTAGTGGCCAAAGCTATTATGACCAGAGAAATGGAGCAATAACAGAGTTCGCTGTAAGAGGAGGGGTTCTAAAAGTTTTGATGACTGAGTGCTGCTTTCAAAAGTCAGAGTGTGATTGATGGCACAACACAAATGTGTAATGTCTCGATTCAGCGGATGGTATAGTACATCTTTAGTATATATGAGATGATTTTCGTTCTGATTTAAGGAATCGTTAAACTTGATTAGACATTTCACTTTTTCATACCCTTGAAATTTATCAGTCCTAGAGGTGAGGCGGAGGCAGATGATCTGTTGTGGCGGCCTCTACAGGGAACAGGAGAGGAAGAAGTTTAGTCTGCCTGGAGTTAAAAGAGTAGCATGAAATGAACTGTGTACACAGGTACAATAGATCAGTCTATCAATGTCACCTGCACATGGCACACAGAGTACAGCCAGCAGGCTATGGCTGCACTTTGAGAACCCCGTCTGACCACCCACAGAGTTTGTGCAAGGTTTGGGTTGATGGGTAGGTCAACAATTCGGTGGATTTTAACACAGGAATCTGTTGGCTGTTTTAACTGTTGCTGTCTTCTGTTTCAAATAGTTTCAAAGGTCAGAATTTCTTTTGATCACCACTGCTCTGTAACCTTCACCAAGTGATTCATTCTTCTAACAATTATGGAAAAGATCCATGGTCTTCCAGCAGGCTCGATAAAGTTGTTTTTGTTTCCGAACCAAACCGTGTAGCTAAGCGATATTAAATTTCTAGACTTGCTTAAAATGAACAAATGTATAGTCAAAAGAGTTGTTTCAATTAAATGTATGTGAGACTAAACTGAAGAAAGCCATGCCAAGTTGACACCATGTCAGAGTTATTGCATTTTCACATAAAAAGCCTCTTAAAACAGCACAATTTCTAGTGCTTGAAAACTTTGAAAATACACAAATATGCATGCCTATGGATGACACGAGCTAAAGGCTGCTCTTTATGTAATTAACTCACATTTAATGAGACTGGAGATTATACTAGCAGCGCACAATGTTTTAATCCCCTCATGACCTATAGCTATACAACTGCAGAGAAACACACAAAGGAGTGTTTGTGATCACACAGACCCTCGTGATAAGGCATTCATTTAGGAATCTTGTGACATAAACACGGCTGTACTTGAATTTAGTTTTCTCATAGAAATATGAACATTTGAGTTGATGTCTGTAAAAAAAAATGTTTCACAAAAAGTATCATCAGGCTTTTTTTCATCACTCGAAAACCCATTCTCTCTTTTTCAGGTTTTATAGCATAAATACGGGTAAATGTGAACATGTGGACAATGCTTGCTTGCATTTGCAACCATTGTCCATTAACCTGGGTTGTCACCACTTTCTCAATGATAGGATTGATATGCTAATTATGCGCAGGGCTCTAATTAATAAGAAAGTCTAAAAATCAAAGGAAGAACGAACAGAAGATAATTCAGAGTCATGTGCCACTGCTAAAACAACCATCATTCCATTAACAAAAGTGTTTATGAGGGGGATGATAATTACTTGACCAATTAAGTTAATTAGCAAAATAGGTGTGGTGCGGCAAGAGTGTCAGTGTGCTGTGTGCAGCTGCCCATGATACTGGTACAACGTGCAAAAGAATGGCTCCGCACAACCAGGAAATTCTTGTTACTGTTCAAGTCAAGGCTTTAATGTTTAATTAATGCCCTTATGCTCCAGCCTGCTTAATGCCTTCACCACTAAACTTGCAAATGCTAATTCATGAAAATATTACCCTGAGGCGAAAATATGCACAAACATACGAAAAGGAAAAAGTGCTGCAGAGAAATGATTCACAAAGCAAACTGGGTGTGGAATCCCAGTCTGATTTAGCTTTCTTTAATTTTCTTTGACTGAGAAACGATTGTCATTCATGGCAAAGGCTTTTCATTTCCATTTATACAAACCTCTGTTTGATTTATGGCCGTTGGTTTATCTTCTGCCTGCAAATAGCAAAGCACTCCATGGTTGCAAGCCTGTTATTCAGTGTGTTGGGATGCTAGAGCTGAGCCAGTCTACAGTCACGTGGAAAAAAAGAAAGAGTTACTTAAAATTAGGTTGAATTATTGATATAACTTCCAGGTCAAAACTAAATTAATATATTGTATGCCATATACAATGAAGTCCATAGATTTTTTTTTTCAGTCAAAGTTTTTTAGTTTTGCTGCCATACACCATCTCAGTGGAATTTAAATAAAAATAATTAAGATCTGATCAAAGTCCAAACTTTTAGATTTAGTTCAAATTTAACAAAAAATGTAAGTTAGAGACTGATGTAAACATTTATTGCCCCATTTTTAATAAATTACTTTTGTTTGACAAACAAATCATCAAAACAAAACTGACTCTTATATTTAAATATAAGAGTTGTTTTTTAATATTTGGATGCAAATCTTTTGCAGTCAATGACATCAGCAACTGCTGCCAGGCCTCTACTGCAGCCACCTTGAGTTGCTGCTTGTTTGTGGGTCTCTCTGCCTGTAGTTTTGTCTTCAGTGACTGAAAAGCTGCTCTGTTGGACTGAGATCAGGTGACTGACTTGGCCATTGAAGAATATCCCATTTCTTTGGCTTGAGGAACTCTTGGACTGTTTTTCACTGTGCTTTGGGTCATTATCCATTTGTACTGTGAAGTGCTATCCAACAAGTTTTGCAGCATTAGGCTGAATCTAAGCAGAGATATAGCCCTGTACACTTTAGATTTACTCCTGCTACTTCTATCAGCAGTCATATCATCAATAAACACTAGTGACCCAGTTCCACTGGCAGTTATACATGCCCATGCCATAATATTTCTTCCTCTGTGTTTGACAGATGATGTGGTGGGCTTCAGATCGTGAGCTGTTCCTTTCATTCTCCATGCTTTTCTCTTTCCATCACCTTAGTACAAGTTAATCTTGGTTTTAAAGATTTTTTCCCCCCAACTGTGGGGGAATTTGTTTACTTACAAATTCTAATCTGACCTTCTTGTGCTTGAGGTGGTTTGTGCCTCATTTCTTATATATAGAATTTATATTATGGATGGAATTCAGCCATCATCCACTTTATCTGTCTTCTGTAAAGGACTTCTTTCAGGCCTAAGTGTTGCTCAACTGATCACTCCATTCATTTCTTTTTAGATTCAGATTGTTTATTTAACCTCTTCTTGTTTTTTTCTTATCCCTCTTTCAATTCCTTCAGTTAAAAGGTGAAAATCTGCTTGTCAGTTTACTTATTCTGTATGGGAATAAGATTACTTAATTATTTGCTAGTTGAAGGGATACATTTAATTGAAAACAACTATGAAATGTAAAAACAAATCTAATGAATTACCTTTCATTAAAACTAGCACAGTTTTGCCGTGAACAGTTGTGGTGTATTGCTATGCTATTCTCAGCAAAGGCTGAAACATATTGAAACACAAAAAGGCAATAGAGGCTCAGCACAGTCATTCTACTTAAGGTAATAAATGTATCGGGTTTTCTGCCCTCCAGCCACTTTTCCTAATCTGGACTTGGAGGGTCATATCCATTTGTCAGCCTAAAACAGGCAAATGGAGTTTCATTTGTGGTGCTCAGAGTAACTCTAGCTGTTTGTCTCTAAAGAAACAATATCTGAGTATTGGTGTGTTTACTCAAAACAATGGTTAATGATAAGTTCTTATCTTTTCAAGAGCTTAATAAAATTTAGCGTGAATAAAAACTAACTGGATTGACTCTTCATCATCTGAAATACAAGTACAACCATGTAATAAACTACAAATTTGGGCGATCGTACATTTATATACAACATAACACAACTTCATACAATATAAACATTTTAAAATTGCATACTCTGCATATATTACACTGTGACAGTGTTGCAACTACTTGCACTTTAAATTCTGACTACACCTACACATAAGCTGCACTTGTTTTCGGGCGATTGTGGCTCAATAGTTGGGAGTTTGTTTTGTAATCGGAAGGTTGCCGGTTCGAGCCCCAGCTCCGACAGTCTCGGTCGTTGTGTCCTTGGGCAAGGCACTTCACCCGTTGCCTACTAGTGGTGGTCAGAGGGCCCGGTGGCGCCAGTGTCCGGCAGCCTCGCCTCTGTCAGTGCGCCCCAGGGTGGCTGTGGCTACAATGTAGCTGCCATCACCAGTGTGTGAATAACTGAATGTAGTGTAAAGCGCTTTGGGGTCCTTAGGGACTAAGTAAAGCACTATACAAATACAGGCCAAACTTACAGACTGATACCTGTTAACTTAAAGATCATAATCATCAACTTTTAAAATGCTTAAAGAATCATGTGAATGCAAAGCAGCTTAACATGCATGGATCTACGCAACAGACGGAGATTCTTTGATCGGTTGGTGATTATTTGCTAGCACTCGCTGAGTGAAATTGGTTACAAACAAGTATCTGATGTTTCACTAAAGCCTCCTTGCAATTGCATTGGTCACTTTGGTCACCAACTTGCCTGAAAACTTTTGCCAAGTACTCGGCGAGCAGCTATGAAATAAAATCCAGAAACGAAGAAACCAGTAACCGATTTTCACCTTGTGTTGCCTACACATTTTATTTACACCTGTGTTGTTGACGTCTGAAATGGATGAGGTTAACCTGATTGGATGAGTAAAGCTGTGTTAGGGTACCTGGGTCGTTGACCCAGCGTTTTCAGTTTTGTACCTTTATTTGTGTTTTCATCTTGGTTTATTACTGTGACGGTTTTGGTTTCTCTTTTGCATTTCTATTTTTCCCTGTTTCTTCTTGGTTTGTGATTTTGTATTTCTCAAGTTTGGGTTTCCATACTCTGTTCTGTGTCCAGTCAGTGTCTGGGTCTCCCCTGGTCCTACGTCTCTGTTCCCTCTGTTGCTTGTGAGTCTGTGTCTGTAAGTTCAGTCTGTGTTTCTTGTTTTACTTTGAAGGTCCGCGTCTCGTGTTAATGTGTCTGGTTTCGCTTCCCTTGTCTCGTCAGCCCTGATTTGCCCCAGCTGTGTTTCCCTAGTTTCTCCCATTATGCTTAGTTTATGTTTTCCATTTTAGTTATTTTTTGAGTTTACGTTGCCTCTGAGAGTCTGCACTTTTGGCTCCATCATTCCTCCACTTCTTCCTGCACACAACCTTTACATGACAAGCTGAGGTGAATGAAAAAGTAAAAAGCACTCAACAAGCAAGGATGAGTGCTAATTAGCTAATGCTGGGTACTTACCTACCATCAATCCATGGATAAGGTAATACAAAAATTTTTTAATGCATAGGAAACTGACTTGAATGAAGGACTAATAAGCTGAGTGTCTGTGGAGAAAGATGGTCTGTGTGTAATGCTACTACGCTTGAGATTCAGAAGAAAGCAATTATTTTGAAATAATGCTTACCTCTACCCAATTTTCTAATTAATTGAGAATTCCAAGCACTGTGTTTTATTTATTTCATCCACTCGTGATGCAAACTCAGGACTTATGTGCGATGTTATATTTTATTCTATAAAAATCTGCACACTCAAAATATATTCAAAGAATTTACTAACTTCAGACAACTTGTAAAGTTGTGTTTATAAGCTTTTAGCAGCGTTGTTCCCAGGACAAAATTACTACCTCTCATATTGCTTTCTGTTACTTCACTTAGCTTATCTTTACTTATTTCCCAATGATGGTCCCCTCTAAACAGTCTTAGTCCAACATATTTTAGCTGCACTCATCAACACAGCAGTTCCCAAACTTGCAGAAGGAGTGAATACTCCCTAGTTCGATGTTCAGTTCAAGCGGATCAAGAATGAAGACGAGATAGAGACTTAGGAAAATCAATTGCACTGTGAAAAAGAAAGCAATCTGTCAGACCACATAACTACAGCACAGTGATTTTAACACATCCAGTCAGGCAGAGCATGTCTGAAGAGCAGCTTCGCTTGCTTTGCCATAGAACTGCACTGGTCTATCAGGTAATCTCTCCATCACAGAGGTTCTCCAAACAAGAGTTTCTGTCTGGCTCTGTTGCTTGAGCATGTGTCTGCTCCAAATCCTTTGGAATCAATGCAATACACACTCAGTGAGACAGACATCATTAAACTAGCTGTTAGTCAAATGAAATCTGATTTATAACTGCACGAATAGCTGCAGTACCTTACAGTGATTAAAAATGACAAATCAGAATTTTAATATTGGCTTCTGCCATGAAGACTGACTTTAGTTTTCTGTTATTTTTGAATAGGCTGCCAGCAATATGACATGTTTTTAACTGTGCTTCTCTATTGAGCAACAAATTGGTAATATTACAGCGACACTGGACATCAGTGTTTGACAAAACCCAGTATCTGTCATGCCATGTTGGCACATAAGTGAACATGGCATGACTAACTTGGGCATCTGTGAAGGCATGATTACTATTGAATGAGTTTTGGTGGAAAGGCTTTGCTTATTTCAGTAAGACAATGCTAAACCCACTCTGCACATATCCCAACAGCAGGACTCCACATCCAGGAAGAATGGGAAAAACATTTCAAATTAAAAGAGAAAAAAAATCTCAAATGTTTACAAAGAATCAGTGTGACAAATAAAAATAAACCACCCTGATTGTTGTTGTTTTTTTTTAATGGGTTGGTTTATTTGGTTTGTTTATGTAACTCTTTTTAAGTTATAAGCAATACTTTAAGATTAGATTAATCATTCTGGAAAAAAAGCTTTATATTAGTTGGGGAGAACTGCACTCCCAACTACCCAGCTGCACTATGTGAAGCTGGGTCCAGGTGTTTGAGTGCTCCTCCCACCAGGTGGAGGCTTCCGGTGATGAGGACGTGGATCTCGGCGGCCTCACGGAGGGGAGCAGCTTTGGCCGTGACACTCTGTTTAACCGGCAATGTCGACTTGGCCGGGTCGGCCAGCACAGAGTCCCTGCCTTGCGTGATCCACTGGAGGGCGCTGAGGATGCACGGGAACACGGGAATATATATATGAATGACTCCCAAGCTAGGCGAGTGGCTCCAGCAGATCCCGGGAATAACATCGGAGATCTCTGTCCAGAAGAGCGCAGTCCTGGGAACAGCTAAGATACTGCGCAGGACCCTCAAGCTCCCAGGCCTCTGGTAGAGGACCCGAGCTTGAAGGATAAACCGCCCGCAGGGGCGTGCTGGGTGTTTTTTATATGAATGATAGGGATATATAGAGATATATATATAAAATAAATGCTGTTAATGGGTCACCTTTTGTGAATGAGTTCTTGATGATAAATGTCACCAGAATTCAAACTGTGTGCAGTGTTTGCCTTCAAAACAAACCTTGCAACTCTTGAAACATGGTTGAAGCAGTAAGTGTCAACCTTTACTTTTTCCATGTTTCACTACCACTTGGCAAGCAGTTGATGAGTCTTCCAATTACATTACAGCCTGTGTGACTGGGGCCTAGGCTGGAAGGTAAACTTCACCATTATCTCTACCTCAGTAATCACAGATTCACTATTTGTTTCTCAAGCTGGAATGTAAACTTAATTTAATCTTAGGTGCATGTGCGTAACTGCTGTGACGCAATTTTCCAAAAGAATGAGCTTTTCTAGGGAGCAAAGGGATCTGTTTTTCTTATTCTCTCAGCAAATAGTCAGGACATAGACAGAGAGCAGTGAAAGCACCAAAAGCCCTCGGTTCACTGTTTTGTATTATTAGTTCATTTAAAATTGATTAATTTTAACTTGATGACAAATAAAATCCTGCCGTGTTTTGATAGAAAATAAAACTAAATTTAATGCCATTAATTTAATTGATATCTGTAAAATAATTGAGTTATTTTTTTATTATTATTATATTGAGCATCAACAATGTGGTACAAAGACATACATATAGCAAGGCCACAACGCTCCTTTTTATATATTTACCCCACCCCAAGAACATATTGGACACCAATCCAGAGGGGAAAAATATTAAAATAAATAAATGAATAAAGTGAATTTAAATAAGGTACAAGGAAATTCACCATATTTAAAGATGTGCACTTAAAGGGGAATAGTTTGCACAAAAGTAATCCCAATCACACAAAAAAGGATTTACGGCAGCTGTCAAGCATCTTTCAGGTGAGTATGGTTTTAATTTTCTCTAAATGTTTTAGCAATGTATCCCAAACAGCAAAGAATCTCTCCTTCGACCCCTTGAGAGTGTACTTTATCTTTTCCAACTGTATAAATTGTGTCAGGTCACTAAACCACAAAGCTGCTTTGGGTGGCTTTTTTGACTTCCAATGCAACAATATCCTTCTGCGTGCAAGCAGTGTAGTGAAAGCACTTATGTTTTTATGACTCTTCCTTAATGCTCTATGTCCTCTATCTGTGACACCAAATATACCCATAGCTGCATTGGGTTGAAGCTCAACATTCAATGTTTTGAAAATTGTTGACCAGTAGGCTTTTAAAGTTGGACATGACCAAAACATATGTGTTAAATCTGCAGAGGGATTTCTACATCTCTCACAGCTTGCATCTATGTTTGGAAATATTTTGGCCAGTCTTGCCTTGGAGTAATGAATGCGGTGTAGAATCTTGAACTGTATGATGTTTAATTTGGCACAAAAAGTGCTGTTGTTTACTCTTAAAAGGGAAAAAAATAATGGTTTTAATACATTTATTTTTAAGGGAATCTAAAGCTACTTTCTTTCCGCCCTCTAGCGTTTCCCCCCCATAGCTTGGCCATTTGTGTGTTGACTGTGAAATAAAAAGTAGCCCATGTTTCCTACTGCTGTCAAAAAACAAAAGGCAGTACAAAATGTACCAAATGCTTCATCCTGCCAAATAGTGACATTTCAGCCGCCATTGTGTGAATAATGTGGTGATGTCACTGACTATACCCACTATAGACATTTAATGCACAGATGCTTCCAGAGCAGTAATGGGTTCAGTGTTTCACTGCAGTCAAATTGAGAGCATGACATTACTGCCACCAGTTGGACACTGCAGAAAATGGTCAGTCAATAATTAAACCGAACTCAGTCAGATGTAACTTTGCACCGTCACTTCATAAAAAGAAATTGTCCGACATTAAGGAAAGGTGACAAGTCTTGATATGTAGGGCAGGACAGTCATTATGATCCTGAATGCAATACACAGCTTCCTACTTTTTCATCCTTTAAAATTAAAACCCAAAGTGATTTATGGCTTAGTATAAAAACTCTCATATGGGTCCACTGTAATCCACTTACCTGATCTTTGTGCCTAATTTTATTCCATATCCAGCATTGGCAGCCTTTGCATGACTAACTCCCCTAATTACTGATACTGTCATTTTTTTCAGGTTCACCACTTCTTAGCTGAGTAACAGTGCAGCCCACTGATCCCACGTTACCACTTCTGTCCATGTTGCTTATACATCAGTGTGCATGTATATGCAAACAAGTGACAAATATCAAATATAAGTTGTATATCAATGATGGTAGTCCACTGAAGCTTCTTTTACAGGTCACCTGTAAGGTAGACGGCTTCCAGTTCCTTGTATTTATCTTTATTTTTAAAACACAGACTAGAAATCTCTTCGATCTTGAGTGGCACACCAGTATTTGACTCTGTCCTGTTTTTTGCACTCTGCTTCTGCTGCCTTATTCCTGATCAAACCCGATATCCAAGGAGATTGAAAGAAAAGGCAGTCTTTACCTTTGCTATCTGTCAGCTTAATCCCCAAGGAACATAGCTTCATTTTCTCTCAACACTGTTTTGTTAGCCACCCTTAACTTCTTCCCCCAAGCGCTCTTGGTGTTTCATCACTCCTAATCATTAAAAGTTTCTCAAATCCTTTCCCCTCTTTCAAATCCTTTCCCCTTGTAGAAGTGGTATCTTTTCATCTTTGTTATCCAACAATGAGATTATTTGCCATATTTTCTTTTCAAATAAAGGAGCACCTCGATCCTAGTCGAGCGCTACCTACAAAGCTTGAAGGGGATCACACAGACTGTAGTGTTTTCGCATCTTCCTCTTTATTCAGTGACCATAAGTCAAAAAGCCTCTATAAAACTCCAAACAGGAGTTTGAATATGATAAGTGGTGAAAACATTTCTCAAACCGTTGATGGCAACAATAAAGCTCCAAGAATCAAATGACAAATCAGGTCCAGCTAAGACAACTATCTGGGGAAAAAAAGCAAACATATTTCTTTGAAAGTTTGTCAACTTTTTGGCAATTGAATAAAATGCGTGTATACATTGTATCCACAAACAAGTCAGTTATTTCAGGGCACTTTACACAGTAAGGTACAGAGTTTTAGGAATAATCTTAGCTGAAATAAACTATGGTTTAATGTATTCCGAATGTCACATTTTTTTGACACAATCAAGCTGATCATCTCCTTCTGTGAGCTCTGTGGCTCTACTGTGAAACTACACACTTGCCTCTTTCCTGAAACAACTTCATTAGTCACACCTTCTTAGCACTGGGCCAGACCCTCTCTTATCTCAATTTTTCTTGGCATAGACTCAGCAAGGTGCTAGAAACATCCTATAGAGATTTTAGTCCATCTTGACACGATGTCATCGCAAAGATGCTGCAGATTCATCGACTCTGTAGCAGCAACTGTAGATGATGGGTACATGATGGTCATTAAGAGATGGACATGATCAACAGCAATACTCGGGTGGAGCCTAAAGTGGACCCAGCAAAATTTCCTGCACTATTACATTACAGATGATACACGGTAGGATGGATTCATGCTTTTCACATTGTTTACACTAAATTCTGATCCTGCCATCTGAATGTCAGGAAAAAAATCTAGATTCAGCACAGGCAGAGTTTTACTAATCTTCTATTCTTTTTTTTGTTTTGGTAAGCCTCAGTTTTCTGTTCTTAGTCGACAGGAGCGGCACCCATTGTTCTTCAGCTGTAGGTCATCTGCTTCATCATTTGACATGTTGTGCCTATAGAGATGCTCTTTTTCTTACCGTGGTTGAGTTGCTGTTGCCATGCTATTGGCTCGAAGCAGTCTGGGGATTCACATCTGACCTCTGGCAAAGCATCTTTACCCAGAGAACTGCCGCACACTGGATATATTCTTTTTTTAACACCAATCTCTGTAAACCCTAGAGATGGTTGTGTGGGGAAAATTCCAGTACATCGGCACTTTCTTCGACCAGTTCATCTGCTACTAACAACCATGCTGCATTTAAAGTCCCTCAAATCGCCTTTCTTTCCAATTCTGGTGCTTGGTGGCCAGCATGTGATTGGCTGATTACATATTTGCATAAAAGAGCAGTTGAACAGATGTCTGTGTAATCAGTGCTTCCCTCGCAGATGTTGTTAAGGTAGCCGATTTGTGTGTCTGGGAGTTCTGAATTTAAAATTGTGTTAATTTTATTCTGTAACAGACTTCCACATTGCAGTGTCATGATCAGTTCTGTGGTTAGCTGTGTGCAGACCTAAATGCAGAACACAAGAGACGGAAGTTCAGGCAACAGAACATGAGGTGAGCGTTTAATGCTCGAGCGAAAGGAAAGGAAAATATGGTTCAAAATCAAAAAGCAAAGGAGGAATAATTACACAGGGAGTGGAACCACTAGTAGGTACTTGACACAGCGGGACACAAGGGGAAGAAAACAACAATAGATTATACAAGATAAACCTAAGGCAGAAACAGAAGCAAGGAACTAGGATTTAATATACTTAAGTGTGGCAAACAAGAATAATAAGAATAATAAACAAGAATAATGATAAAAGCTCACGACATGAAAACGCAGGTCCATGGCATGCAGTTTTCAAAACTGCAGAAAAACTCTCTCTGATTGTCTTAGTTCCTAAAGCATCATCCAAAACCTGTAACCTGTCATGTGAACCTCTAGTCTTTCACCCATTATGTCTGTAGGCAACACTTTATTCACACAATTTTTTCAATTTAAATGAAGTGAACAGTGATTTTTCTTTTTTCCCTGTTTTTTAAAATTGAGTATTCGAGCTGTTCTGATGAGATGACTTTCCTCACAGACGTCCTCCTGGGGATTCTGTACATTTAAGTACATTTATAGAGCCACTTTCAAGTCCATTAGTCTGCCGAATATATCTGAAATGTAAACGCAGCAGGTTGTGTAGCGGTTCTTGACTTTCTCCTGCAGACAAATAAAAGTCATCCATGAAGGAGAAACACTTCACCACAGATATTTTACTTTGAAAAAGACACAGAAAACATTCGAGTTGTGTACTGCTCGCAATTCAAAAGCTGAACTCCATTTTTGGAGCTGTGTGACCCTTTAAATAGCACCCATAAGTTTTGATACTGGCATATGTTCAAACCTTTCTAGGTGCGACGTTTCATCATAATGAGTCACCGAAAAGTCCATTTAAAGTGCCAATCAAATTACATCAGACATACCTTTGTGAAGCTGCATGAGATGATGCAAATAAACAACGTCCACGTTCTATTTCTGTCAGTCATCTGTCTCCCTTTGCTTCACACTGATCAGAAGCTTTCACGATAAGCTCTTGATTTTTTTTCCCCTCCCTTTTCCGCTTTCAGACAAGCGGCAACAGCAGCATCAGTTGTTGAGTCTCGCAGCATCTGCTCAGCTTTCCGCCGCCAAATTTCTCATCTGAATATGAGAAAACATAACGCTGGGCTTCAGCCATGGTCCAACCTGTGATCTGTGACAGGGCTCATAAGTCGCTTAAGCATCTCTCCTCTCTAAAGCAAGTTCAGCATAGAGCAGAGGGTGCTGTAGCTCAGGGATGGGACTTTGAAGAAAGAATGAAACGCGCTCGTTTAAGACTCGAAACCCTCTTGGGGATCTTCCACCATTTACTCTCAGTGCAGAGAGTGAAACCTAAATGCTGTCATTTGCATATATTTCTTATGGAGAGCAGAGAGAAAAGTGAGAAACACTTTGGGGAGTATTTTAAATTAGGAATGTGTTTATTTCCAGGACTGGGCTGTTTAGCATTAAACGAAATCCAATCTCTGTTTAGAAAGCAGCAAATTAGCCACAATTAATTTTTTTTTGTAGTCCTGGGTATTGGGATTAGTCCAAGCTGTTTATATCCATCCCTGTTCACTGATGCTCTGAAGTATTCCAGAAAAAAAAGGACGTTGGGATGTTCATGTGCGCTATAACAGATTTGGCGTATGGTGGCGGGGGATTAAAGATGTTCAGCATGGCTAGGCCCAAGAAATGATGAGAAGTTCTTCGTCAAAATGTCTCGCGCACATCCAGAGTTCATTATCTCATTGAGGCACTTTCTTCAGGAAGCACCGCGGTGTTTTCAAACCGGCACGCTGCTGTTTCCTTCATTATCTCGCTCCTACCTGTAAGAAAGACGGCTCCAGCTTGCTCCTGCTCTCCGGCAGTTGTTAACTTTTTATTCTCACACATACAGAATCAGCATCAATTATTTAAAGTGAAGTAGAAAGGTGGTTGGCGCAGGAGCACTTTTGCTGGCTGGGCACATCTTTTAGCATGATCAAAAAGTTTCTTTCTTACTTAGTGTTGTACAAGGAATAGATGTTTGGTACAGTAATTGCCAGTATTATGCATGCAAGGGTATAAGTGCAGTTATACCATGGCAAGTGTCACTTTTTATATAAATAATATACTTTTGTATAATATACTTTTGAGTTGTCAGATTTTGTCATCTCCACAGAAATTTATCCTTTCTGCCATGAACTCATAGTGCATGTTTAATTTAATAAAACTGTTCCCAGTGAAAAATTGTTTTTTTGTTCCCCACTTAAAGCAGAATAACTCCCTGCATAATTAGCAGCACAGCATTGCTTTTGAAAAACACTTACCATCAGGGTTTGCAATGTATTTTTGCATAGAGAAACCGTGTTGTTGTTTTTTCTCCCAGACATACACCTGTCTTTGGAAATTGTTTATATCCTCTCAATCCACAGAAGCAGGATCACTCACTCTGCATAATACACACATCTCACAAGGTGCTCTTAAACCTACGTTCACCTCCGAAGCACTGAAGATGGTAAGCGCCGCATGGCTTTAAGTATAGCTCGGATTGGATAGGTTCTTCGTGACATTTCTATTCTTATCTATTAATCACCCCTACAGATTATAGATGCTGTTGCTTGAAAAGTTCTTTGCATATTTTGGAACAGATAGGTTGGATTTTTCAGCACATGCAAACACACTTCATCAGCAGCTTGGGGAGCTGATCATAATTCTAAACTTGGCCTAGTTATAGAGGAAATGTTTATTATCTAGAGATCTGTTCTTCACAACATAAACAGGTTGCACAACCTGTTTTGTTATTTATTATATGGCAAGAGAATGAAAAATGAAGCTAAACACACTCTTTCACTTATGCAGTGATAATATACATATACTGTTCTGTGAAAACGTGTTTGGTTCCTTACTTATTTCTTAGTTTTTGCATGTTTGTCACACTTAAATGTTTTAGATCATCACATTTTAAGTGCGCTTTAGTTTCGGAGCTTGACCTGATGGCTGGACGTTCTCCTTTGGGATTTTCAAGTAAAGAGCAGAATTCGTGGTTCCTTCAGTTATGGTATGTTGTCCAGGTTCTGAGGCAACAAAGCAACAAAGACCACTTTTGATATGATGCTCTGTTTATGACATGCTGTGTTAGTTTTTTCCAGATGTAATGGGAAGCAAACCTTCCAAAAAGTCCAGGTTTTGTCTCATCTGTCCACAGAATATTTTCCCAAAAGTCTTGGGGGTAATTAAGATGACTTTAGCACATGTGAGATGAGTCTGTGTTCTTTTTGGTCAGCAGTGGTTTTCCCTTTAGAACTCATCCATCAATGTCATTTTTCCCGCTATCTAAAGAACTTGGGCAAGTGAGGCCTGCAGTTTTTGAGATGTTGTTCTGGGTTCTTTTGTGAGCTCCTGGATGAGTCATCGATGCGCTCTTGAAGTAATTTTGGTAGGTCAGCCAATCCTGGGAAGGGTCACTGCTATTCCAGGTTTTCTCCATTTGTGGATAAAGTGTCAAAATATGTTTCACTGAAGTCCCAAAGCCTAACACTTTCCAGACTGATAGAGGTCAGTGACTTTGTTTCTCAGCATTGTCTTTAGATCGTAGTATGATGTGTTGCTTTTTGAGATCTTTTAGGCTCCTTCGCTTTGTCAGACATGTTCTGTTTAAGTGAAGTCAGGCCTGGGTGTGGCTGCTGTAATTTTATTCCGAAAAATTGTTTAATCACAGTTAATTAATGATTTAACAATAGGAAGACTTTACTTTTTCACATAGGGCCAGGTAGGTTTGGTTAGCGTTTTTCCCTTAACAAATGAACTGACTAAAAGATGAACTCAAGCCTACAGTAAAACTTCTTCTTTCATATGACACTATGACTTTGAATCCTTGTTACATAATCCAAACAATCCAACCATCCATACAAATTTAGTAAGATATAATCTCTAAATCGTTAAATTTCCAGTGTCCACCCGCATTTTGTCCATTTTCATTGAGTCCCTTTATGAGTTTTTCAGCTTTTTTTCTCATTACCTACTGTGTGTCAGGCGGGATGCTTATGTTAGGACAGTGTGCATAATCTTCTTCCCATATATGACCTTGTATTATGTGACTAGCAATCATCATTTGATGCATTTGCTGCGAGAGTTAGTAAATTTAGATTCTGTTACGCTCACCAATCCCGAGGCCAGGAATGAATCAATAGTTATTGATTTGCAAGCTGCTGGTCTTTCTGTTTGCAACACCAAGCCGTGTATTCACAAATAGAGTTTACAAATGTTAATAGGGCTTTTGATTTTCTCAATACTGAACTAGGTCAGGGGACAGCATCTTTGTTTCCACCTGCATGCAGCATTGGGCTCATGTAAAGTCACAACCAGGCTACAGATACGGCTAAGGATAATGACATAATAATTGTTTTTAAAGATTTTAATTATTAGATTAATGAGCCCAATAGAAGAGCTGTTCAAATAATATCTGTAATAAAGGTGTCACGGCTGGCGGGGTGAGCCGTGTGGTGTGGAGGAAACGAAGGACCCAAAATGCAGACAGCCGATAAGATGATGAGAGTGAGGGTTTATTTACAGTATACAAATAACAGAACTGAAAGCAGGACAGAACATAACCTAAACTGGGTGAGCTAAATGACAAACCGGATCATACAAATGGGGTGGGAGGCAGAGAGACACAGACGAGGAACAGACACCATGAAACACAGACGAGCCGACAACGAACACAGACCGACACCCACTATAAATACACACACCAGGTAATCAGGAAATGGCACACAGGAGGGGACACAGCTGGAACTAATGGACATAACGAGACACAACCCTACAAAGTAAAACAGGAAACACACAGACTGTTTTACATAACACGAGGACATGAACAGAGCACCGAGGGAGACGCAGGTAGGGAAGATAAACACAACCAAACACCAACAACCAATACAAGATCAGAAATAAACTAGAAAATACTAATAACAAAACTCAAAGCGCTGGGTCACCGACCCAGGACCATGACAGTACCCCCCCCTCAAGGGCTGGCTCCAGACAGCCCAAAACAAAAACAGATGACCAACCCAGGGCGGGCGGCGGGGGGCCCAGGACGGAGGGACCACAACCAAACAAAAAACAAGCTCCAGTGGGCCAAACAGATTGTCCAAAACACAACACATACTGGAGTTCCTGAACAGGGTCCCAAAACATAGTTCAGGAGGCCGGCCATGCACACGGCAGCGGCGGCGAAGTGGAAACAGTTCAGGAGGCCGACCGTGCACACGGCAGCGGCGGCGAAGTGGAAACAGTTCAGGAGGCCGACCGTGCACGCGGCAGCGGCGGCGACGGGGAAACAGGTCAGGCGGCCGACCGTGCGGACAGCAACGGCGGCGACGGGGAAACAAGTCAGGCGGCCGACCGTGCGGACAGCAACGGCGGCGACGGGGAAACAAGTCAGGCGGCCGACCGTGCGGACAGCAACGGCGGCGACGGGGAAACAGGTCAGGCGGCCGACCGTGCGGACAGCAACGGCGGCGGCGACACAAGTCCGGAGGCCGGCCGCACGGAAGGTAGCGGCGGCGTTTGGGAGGACGTCCATATCGACGATGACACCCAACAAGCGGCCTGGCAGATGACCGCCGATGTCGAGGCGGCAGTTTGGGACCTGAAGGTTGCGTGGCCTTCGCAGCACCAGACGAGACGGAAGCTGAACCAGGACCAGACGAGACGGAAGCTGAACCAGAACCAGACGAGGCGGAAGCAGAGGCTGGACCAGACGAGGCGGATGCAGAGGCTGGACCAGGCGAGGCGGAAGCAGAGGCTGGACCAGACGAGGCTGATGCAGAGGCTGGACCAGACGAGGCGGAAGCAGCCGGAGCTGGACCAGGCGAGGCGGATGAAGCCGGAGCTGGACCAGGCGAGGCGGATGAAGCCGGAGCTGGACCAGGCGAGGCGGAGGAAGCCGGAGCTGGACCAGGCGACGGCGTGGATGAAGACACGGCTGCTGCAGCTGGCGAGGATGAAGACACGGCTGCTGCAGCTGGCGAGGATGAAGACACGGCTGCTGCAGCTGGCGAGGATGAAGACACGGCTGCTGCAGCTGGCGAGGATGAAGACGCGGCTGCTGCAGCTGGCGAGGATGAAGACACGGCTGCTGCAGCTGGCGAGGATGAAGACACGGCTGCTGCAGCTGGCGAGGATGAAGACACGGCTGCTGCAGCTGGCGAGGATGAAGACACGGCTGCTGCAGCCGGTGGTGTGGATGAAGCTGCTGTTGCTGCCGGCGGCGTGGATGGAGCGGCAGCCGGCGAGGACGATGAGGCTGCAGCCGGCGGCTGGACGGGCTCCTCGGGCCCTCCAGCTGACGAGGCAGAAGACTGGACGGGCTCCTCAGGCCCTCCAGCTGACGAGGCAGAAGACTGGACGGGCTCCTCGGGCCCTCCAGCTGACGAGGCAGAAGACTGGACGGGCTCCTCGGGCCCTCCAGCTGACGAGGCAGGAGGCTGGACGGGCTCCTCGGGCCCTCCAGCTGACGAGGCAGAAGACTGGACGGGCTCCTCGGGCCCTCCAGCTGACGAGGCAGGAGACTGGACGGGCTCCTCGGGCCCTCCAGCTGACGAGGCAGGAGACTGGACGGGCTCCTCGGGCCCTCCAGCCGACGAGGCAGGAGGCTGGACGGGCTCCTCGGGCCCTCCAGCCGACGAGGCAGGAGGCTGGACGGGCTCCTCGGGCCCTCCAGCTGACGAGACAGGCGGCTGGACGGGCTCCTCGGGCCCTCCAGCGGACGAGACAGGCGGCTGGACGGGCTCCTCGGGCCCTCCAGTGGACGGAACAGGCGGCTGGACGGGCTCCTCGGGCCCTCCAGCGGACGAGACAGGAGGCTGGACGGGCTCCTCGGGCCCTCCAGCTGACGAGACAGGGGGCCGGACGGGCTCCTCGGGCCCTCCAGCGAGAATAGTCTCAGGACCAGCGGGCACAGGGGCCCCTGGCGGGCGCAGAACAGAACCAGCAGGCGCGGAGACCTCTGGCAGGCGCAGAACAGAACCAGCAGGCGCGGAGACCTCTGGCGGGCGCAGATCAGAACCAGCAGGCGCGGAGACCTCTGGCAGGAACGGATCAGAACCAGCAGGCGCACGGGCCTCTGGCAGGAACAAATCAGAACCAGCAGGCACACGGGCCTCTGGCAGGAACAAATCAGAACCAGCAGGCGCACGGGCCTCTGGCAGGAACAAATCAGAACCAGCAGGCGCACGGGCCTCTGGCAGGAACAGATCAGAACCAGCAGGCGCACGGGCCTCTGGAAAACACAAAGCTGACTGCAGCTGCACCGAGCATTGACTCAGCTCAGGCAGCGACAGCCGGGTGCAGTCCTCAGCTGGCTTCTTTACCTCCAGGGGTCCAGAGTCTGCTGGGGGCTGAAACCCAGCCTCTGGGGAGGCCCTGGAGTGCATCTCAGCACTGGCCAGCTCTTGAGGAGTGTTTTCAGGATTGTGTGGTTTGTCTCTCTGCAAAAAATACATAGAAAAAGAGTCCAAAATGGGAGGCAGAGACGCAGCCTGCTGTACAGAGGGAGTCGGTGAAGATGGCATAGATGACTGGGCTAGTGGGGATACCGGGGGCCGAGCTGAATGCTGCTGTGCAGCTAAACGAGCTTGCGGCTGTGCAGCTAAACGAGCTTGCGGCTGTGCAGCAGGCTCAAAAAACACAGCCCCGGTATAAACCGTCACAAGTTCTGGTGAAACCAAAAGAGTGTCTTGTCCACTCACCACAGCCGGCCGCTCAGAAATCCCCAGGTCCGACTGTGGCGAGGAGCGTCGGCGGCGTGAGCGCCTTTTCCCCCTTGAAGGCTGGGTTGACGGGCCGGGCAGAACATCCTCTGTCGAAAGTGAAGCATGAGTTGCAGGGTGGGTGGTAGCAGCCGGGGGGTGAAGACGGAGCTCGGTCAGAATGAAGTTCTGTGCGAGTGGGTGAAGTGAGTCCAATAGCCAGGAGTGAGCAAGGATTAGCTGCTGTAGCCTGGCTTCTAAGGCGCGGTGAAATGCCTCCCCCTCATGCTCAAGCCACAGGTTAACTAACCTTGAAACAGAGTCAACCAATTCCTCCCGAAACTCCTGGGAGGGTGCGGATGCTGCTGGGTCCATGTTTGGTCGGCTCGTACTGTCACGGCTGGCGGGGTGAGCCGTGTGGTGTGGAGGAAACGAAGGACCCAAAATGCAGACAGCCGATAAGATGATGAGAGTGAGGGTTTATTTACAGTATACAAATAACAGAACTGAAAGCAGGACAGAACATAACCTAAACTGGGTGAGCTAAATGACAAACCGGATCATACAAATGGGGTGGGAGGCAGAGAGACACAGACGAGGAACAGACACCATGAAACACAGACGAGCCGACAACGAACACAGACCGACACCCACTATAAATACACACACCAGGTAATCAGGAAATGGCACACAGGAGGGGACACAGCTGGAACTAATGGACATAACGAGACACAACCCTACAAAGTAAAACAGGAAACACACAGACTGTTTTACATAACACGAGGACATGAACAGAGCACCGAGGGAGACGCAGGTAGGGAAGATAAACACAACCAAACACCAACAACCAATACAAGATCAGAAATAAACTAGAAAATACTAATAACAAAACTCAAAGCGCTGGGTCACCGACCCAGGACCATGACAAAAGGATTGAATACAAACATGTAAATTGTAATACTTAGCAGAGGAGGAGGCAGTTTGTCCTTTAGACTGTTTTTTATTTACAGTGGGGCAAAAAAGTATTTAGTCAGCCACCGATTGTGCAAGTTCCCCCACTTAAAATGATGACAGAGGTCAGTAATTTGCACCAGAGGTACACTTCAACTGTGAGAGACAGAATGTGAAAAAAAAATCCATGAATTCACATGGTAGGATTTGTAAAGAATTTATTCGTAAATCAGGGTGGAAAATAAGTATTTGGTCAATAACAAAAATACAACTCAATACTTTGTAACATAACCTTTGTTGGCAATAACAGAGGTCAAACGTTTACTATAGGTCTTTACCAGGTTTGCACACACAGTAGCTGGTATTTTGGCCCATTCCTCCATGCAGATCTTCTCAAGAGCAGTGATGTTTTGGGGCTGTCGCCGAGCAACACGGACTTTCAACTCCCGCCACAGATTTCCTATGGGGTTGAGGTCTGGAGACTGGCTAGGCCACTCCAGGACTTTCAAATGCTTCTTACGGAGCCACTCCTTTGTTGCCCGGGCGGTGTGTTTTGGATCATTGTCATGTTGGAAGACCCAGCCTCGTTTCATCTTCAAAGTTCTCACTGATGGAAGGAGGTTTTGGCTCAAAATCTCACGATACTTGGCCCCATTCATTCTGTCCTTAACACGGATCAGTCGTCCTGTCCCCTTGGCAGAAAAACAGCCCCATAGCATGATGTTTCCACCCCCATGCTTCACAGTAGGTATGGTGTTCTTGGGATGCAACTCAGTATTCTTCTTCCTCCAAACACGACGAGTTGAGTTTATGCCAAAAAGTTCTACTTTGGTTTCATCTGACCACATGACATTCTCCCAATCCTCTGCTGTATCATCCATGTGCTCTCTGGCAAACTTCAGACGGGCCTGGACATGCACTGGCTTCAGCAGCGGAACACGTCTGGCACTGCGGGATTTGATTCCCTGCCGTTGTAGTGTGTTACTGATGGTGACCTTTGTTACTTTGGTCCCAGCTCTCTGCAGGTCATTCACCAGGTCCCCCCGTGTGGTTCTGGGATCTTTGCTCACCGTTCTCATGATCATTTTGACCCCACGGGATGAGATCTTGCGTGGAGCCCCAGATCGAGGGAGATTATCAGTGGTCTTGTATGTCTTCCATTTTCTGATGATTGCTCCCACAGTTGATTTTTTCACACCAAGCTGCTTGCCTATTGTAGATTCACTCTTCCCAGTCTGGTGCAGGTCTACAATTCTTTTCCTGGTGTCCTTCGAAAGCTCTTTGGTCTTGGCCATGGCGGAGTTTGGAGTCTGACTGGTTGAGGCTGTGGACAGGTGTCTTTTATACAGATGATGAGGTCAAACAGGTGCCATTCATACAGGTAACGAGTGGGGGACAGAAAAGCTTCTTACAGAAGACGTTACAGGTCTGTGAGAGCCAGGGATTTTCCTTGTTTGAGGTGACCAAATACTTATTTTCCACCCTGATTTACGAATAAATTCTTTACAAATCCTACCATGTGAATTCATGGATTTTTTTTTCACATTCTGTCTCTCACAGTTGAAGTGCACCTCTGGTGCAAATTACTGACCTCTGTCGTCATTTTAAGTGGGGGAACTTGCACAATCGGTGGCTGACTAAATACTTTTTTGCCCCACTGTATATGAAGATAGACGTCATGTCATAAATGTATACTGCTCATAAAAACAACCGAAGGTATATGCAATTTTGTTTTTATGGCACATTAGGTGGATGATCTTCTTGCTTGATGTCAGTAATACTCTACCCATCAAGTGTAGTGACTGCACATATATCCATATGCATGCTCTTTTGAAGGTTGATGTTGTAAATGGGACAGCAGTGGTTCATTCAGGACTGTTTTTTGTTGTTGTTTGTTTTTGTCTTTTTTTTATTTTATTTTTTGCCATCACAGACGTGCAAATTAAATGAGATTCATGTTTTTAAGTAATAGTAACCATTATTTTTATTAAGCATATAATCTCAACAACACTCTCTCCCTGTGGCTAACTAAATAGATTAAAAAAAACCTTCTTTATTCATTAATTACGCATGTTTTTTTTTTTTTTAAATTTATATTCATATATTTTATGCCATCCACTATAAATGTGTGCTAATTTGTGTGAGGATGATAATGTGATTTTTACTGATGTACTGATGGACAAAGCTGCAAGTTTTTCTTTTTTTCTCCCCCCTTTCTCCATGATTAGCACATGGGCAGTCAATCAGATATCATTTTCATAATATTGGATACCCTACAGTTCTTGCAGTGAGAAAGCAGAGGGTCTCTGACGACAGACTCCACTCTGTTTTTCTCTCTGCAAAGTGCAAGCTGAGCCAGAAATAATACATTTGGAATTGTTACTTCATTCTCCGTCTTTAGAAACATCAGTCTCTAGCTGGAATAAACCAACCAAACACAAAGGCATCTATTTCTTCCATGTTCATGAAAATCCCTACTGATAACCACACCATGGTCTGCATGTGTGGAAGCTGGATATACACTTTCATTTATACGTTGGTGTAATGCATACACAATCGACTTGCCAGTGCCATGCTGTGCTTGAAGCTGTGCAAACATATTTAACTGTCAGACCCTTGTTAGACATCCCAGTGTCCTATATTTAGTATTTAGTTCAATTATTTTTCATGTCAAACTGCCAACAATCCAGACTATGCCCTTATTGCTGTGTGTATAATCAGATCTCAGTTTGTATGCCATATGCGTACCCTCATTTTGTGTTTGCATTCCTTACTGGTTGTAAGTTCCTGCCATGTTATTACAGAAAAGACAGGCCATTGCAAATAAGAGGAAATAGCAGTTTTGTTTTGTTTGTTTGTTTTTAATTTTTTTAGGATTTTCTGAAAAAGATTTTTTTCAGGATGTTTAACAACCTGCCTGCCTTCCTTCCTCCCTCCCATGATAAATCCCTCCCTCTCTTCCATGATACCTTCTTTACTCCCTTGTTCATGTAGAGGCTTCTACACTGATAGAAATGTTTTCTATAGTTGATACACTGGGGATTTCCAAAATTACAATTTTTCTTCTGTTTCTCCTGTTTGATGGAAATGAATGTGGTTTGACATTTGGATCTCAGAGCATTTTGCTTTGGGAACACAAATTAGAAATGCAGCAAATATTTAAAAAGCAAACTGGTAGCTTTGAGTGTCAATTAGGTGATTATTACGTTACAATAACTGGCAAAACTTATAGATAAATGAAATAAGACTCAACAAGACAGGGTACTGAAAAATTGTTCTTTGCTTTCATAAATATGTGTCAATAATTTTGAGTAAAATGCATTAATAATTTTTTTTCTTTTAATCATTAAGGAAAACATCTTTGCTATAAAGCGAATTTTAATTGTGTAACAAAATTACATGGAAAATTTACATGTAATTACTCAAAGTTAGATATTTGGGCATAATTACATTTGGATTGGAAAAGTTAAAGTCAGCGCAGTGCTTTAAACTTCTGTTATAGCTAAGGGATGGCATCAGATGGCAATTATTTTTTGGTCCAAAAAGAACTTCCTGCAGAAGTCTTTGAGAAAACAACTTTGAAGTTCAAAGGTCAAATCACAATCTTAAATATAGCCAGTATATCTTCATTAATGGGCTGTGTGCCATAGGCCTTTAAGGTGGCAATAATTTAACAACTACTTTAAAAGCCATCACACAACCCAGCTGTCTTAGCTAATCATAGGCCAGTCTCCAACCTTCCTTTCATCGCAAAAATTCAGTGGTTGTAAAACTGATTAATCTGCAGAGGAACGTTTATTTGAAGAGCTTCCATTAGGTTTCACAGTTCATTACAGTACAGACTTCAAATAATGTTTTTGTTTTCTGCTGACAGTGGACTAATTTCTGTGCTTGTCCTGCAAGACCCCAGTGCAGTGTTTGAAATCTATTGATCATAACATTTTATTAAAGAAATTAGAGCAGCTTGTTTAATCCCTGTTATTTAACATACTACAGTGGAGATGTTTGAATCACATCTATCTAATAGATTCCAGTTTGTTCACATACAATAACTACGGAGTCTTCGTCACACACTAAGGTTAATTATGGAGTTCCACAGGGCTCTGTGCCAGGACCAGTTCAGTTTATATTATACATGCTTCCCTTAGGCACTATTATTAAAAGACAGAGGATACATTTTCATTGCTATGCAGATGATACCCAGCTTTATCTATCCATGAAGACAAACAATATACAAATTAGTTAAACTTCAGGAATGTCTCACAGACGTAAAGAATCAGATGATCTTAAATTCCCTGGTTCAAAATTTAAACAAAACCAAAGTTATTGTACTCTGCCTTAACAATCTTACTAGAAACATGGTGTCCAACCTGTTATCCATCCAACACAATGAGGAATCTTGGAGTCATTTTTGACCAGCATATGTCGTTCAATGTGCATTTTAAAGAAATATGTCAGACTGCTTTTTTGTGTGTGCAATATCTCTAAAAGTAGAAACATCCTATCTCTTGAGTGATGCTGAAATATTAGTTCATGCTTTTGTTACATCTAGGCTGGACTATTGTCCCGGACTATTGTCCCGGACTATTGTCCCGGACTATTGTCCCGGACTATTGTCCAGCCTAGAATTTATTGTTATCAAGTTGTACTCAAAGCTCCTTGAAAACCCCACAGTTGATCCAAAATGCTGCAGGGAGGTTACTGGCAGGGACTAGAAAGAGAGAGGATGGCAAACAACAGCATCCATAGCAACTCATCTAAAGTGGTGAAATACTAAACGCATATACCTGTATGCTGTACAGAATATGTATAAAAGCATGAACTGGAATCCCTGAATGGGCCTCCCTGTAGGCCCTTTCAGCCTTCAGGCTTTTGGAGCTCAATTTGTGGAGTCTGTCTGCAGAATAATCTTTGTAGAACCAGGACGTGTAGGGCAGCTCAAGACAAGCCAGTCAAACACACATTTTCATTCTGTGTCTATATACATACAAGCTGACAAATAAATGTGGAATAATCTTTAAATACAGATTTAGAACAGACTTTCTACAATAATGTATTTCTGAGAGGAAAAGAATGTGTTTCTCAGTATTTCTCAAAAGAGGAGACAGGTCACTGACCCACAATGCTTGCTTTTAGAAAGCTAAAAGCAAGCTAGAAATAAATAAAAAAATAATAAATGTGGCCTCACAAAAGCAAAAATCACTGATTGTTATGGAAGTCATATCTTTTTTTTATCTGGTACTGATGGCTCTTTCTTTTGTGTGGTCAAGCATTCATGTAGTAGTGTAATCAGTAGTGTAATTACTTTGAACAATACCAAATTAAGGCTATTTGGTATTGTAAAGGCTCAATAGGATATAATTATAAATCCCGTCTTACCAGACAACAAAGTATACAAGGCCTATAAAAAGGACTTAGTATAAAAGTATAAAAGAACATGTTAACATCACCAAGTGACGACTCTCCATTTTCATGTACTTTTGGGTCTAGATCATCGCTGTTTTATATTCAATGAAGTATCAGTTCTTAGACTTGCATTTTCAGTTGTTGTTGTTTGTTTTCAGTTTGCTGTTTGTTTGCTTTAATCAGCTTTATACAAGACTAACTGTCATTTGCACGACAGATAGTCTTGTATAAAGCTGGGTGTGTAGACTAAATATACACAAGCACAAAATAGTTACAGTGGGGCAAAAAAGTATTTAGTCAGCCACCGATTGTGCAAGTTCCCCCACTTAAAATGACGACAGAGGTCAGTAATTTGCACCAGAGGTGCACTTCAACTGTGAGAGACAGAATGTGAAAAAAAAATCCATGAATTCACATGGTAGGATTTGTAAAGAATTTATTCGTAAATCAGGGTGGAAAATAAGTATTTGGTCACCTCAAACAAGGAAAATCCCTGGCTCTCACAGACCTGTAACGTCTTCTGTAAGAAGCTTTTCTGTCCCCCACTCGTTACCTGTATGAATGGCACCTGTTTGACCTCATCATCTGTATAAAAGACACCTGTCCACAGCCTCAACCAGTCAGACTCCAAACTCCGCCATGGCCAAGACCAAAGAGCTTTCGAAGGACACCAGGAAAAGAATTGTAGACCTGCACCAGACTGGGAAGAGTGAATCTACAATAGGCAAGCAGCTTGGTGTGAAAAAATCAACTGTGGGAGCAATCATCAGAAAATGGAAGACATACAAGACCACTGATAATCTCCCTCGATCTGGGGCTCCACGCAAGATCTCATCCCGTGGGGTCAAAATGATCATGAGAACGGTGAGCAAAGATCCCAGAACCACACGGGGGGACCTGGTGAATGACCTGCAGAGAGCTGGGACCAAAGTAACAAAGGTCACCATCAGTAACACACTACAACGGCAGGGAATCAAATCCCGCAGTGCCAGACGTGTTCCGCTGCTGAAGCCAGTGCATGTCCAGGCCCGTCTGAAGTTTGCCAGAGAGCACATGGATGATACAGCAGAGGATTGGGAGAATGTCATGTGGTCAGATGAAACCAAAGTAGAACTTTTTGGCATAAACTCAACTCGTCGTGTTTGGAGGAAGAAGAATACTGAGTTGCATCCCAAGAACACCATACCTACTGTGAAGCATGGGGGTGGAAACATCATGCTATGGGGCTGTTTTTCTGCCAAGGGGACAGGACGACTGATCCGTGTTAAGGACAGAATGAATGGGGCCAAGTATCGTGAGATTTTGAGCCAAAACCTCCTTCCATCAGTGAGAACTTTGAAGATGAAACGAGGCTGGGTCTTCCAACATGACAATGATCCAAAACACACCGCCCGGGCAACAAAGGAGTGGCTCCGTAAGAAGCATTTGAAAGTCCTGGAGTGGCCTAGCCAGTCTCCAGACCTCAACCCCATAGGAAATCTGTGGCGGGAGTTGAAAGTCCGTGTTGCTCGGCGACAGCCCCAAAACATCACTGCTCTTGAGAAGATCTGCATGGAGGAATGGGCCAAAATACCAGCTACTGTGTGTGCAAACCTGGTAAAGACCTATAGTAAACGTTTGACCTCTGTTATTGCCAACAAAGGTTATGTTACAAAGTATTGAGTTGTATTTTTGTTATTGACCAAATACTTATTTTCCACCCTGATTTACGAATAAATTCTTTACAAATCCTACCATGTGAATTCATGGATTTTTTTTTCACATTCTGTCTCTCACAGTTGAAGTGTACCTCTGGTGCAAATTACTGACCTCTGTCATCATTTTAAGTGGGGGAACTTGCACAATCGGTGGCTGACTAAATACTTTTTTGCCCCACTGTATAAGGCGCACCTGGGGAAAAAAATGCAGCAGGGGGAACTGATGAATGAGTCACAGGTGCGTGAGGTTTACTTTGACTTGAACAATTGCAAAATGCATCCTTTATTTTTGACAGAAGTGAGGTTTAAAGTAAGTCAAGCCAACAGCGCCACTCAAAAACAATGAAATAAAATTTCATCCTCAATAAACATGAAGCAATAATTTTGAATAAAATGCAACTCAAATGTATAAAATATAAAACTTTAGTAAATAAACAAAAAATAAATAAACTGTCAAATTTGACCAAATTCCATTAAAATTAACAAATTAAGCTTGTGGATAAGTTCAATAGGGAAGATCTGTAATCACTCATCTGCCTGCTTTCCTGGGTGTTTGACTGTTTTTCTCTTGCTGTCATTCTCAATACTGACATCATTACTCTCGTCCAATCATCTTCTTGCCCGCCCTTTTTGATCCAATCAGCCTCCGCTTCGCATGGTTTAAATCTGTGCCCTCTGCCAGTCTTTGAGACTCTCTTTCAACTGAGTGATGCAACTGACCTCTCCACCTCAGACGCCTCGACAGAGCTCTATTCAAGTCTAAGTCTTCATCTTCACCACCACCAGTGTCTAGGCCCTGGGGGGTCTTTTCCTAAATCCTACCAGTGCTGGGATTCTGTTCTGCCATGTTCAATCATGTCCAATTTTTCCAAGCGGTCTCTCCTTACTGAATTAACATTGTGTCTCTATAACAAGATTACATGGAAAAATTACATGTATTCAAATCATTTTTAGTGTAGGCTATGAAATATAATAATTTACAGAGAAATGAAACAAAACAGAATCCTGTTTGTCAAGTAAGCCCACATCCATCTTTTTCTCATAGACCGCATCTTTGGAGGCCTCTGAAATCTGGATTTGACCAATAACCAGTTGCTGTGCCACATGGGTTTCCTGGAATACAAACTCATCTACAGTATATTGTGTATATATAAGCGATATTACCTGCAGTCAGCTCTGACAGAAGAGCCACCCATCATTTCTTTATATTTTGTTTCCACTTAGCCAGACTTTCTTGTAATTTTTAAAGAGTGGTCTTGACCAATAGTTCTCCCGAATTTGAGGGTCTTTCAATGTGGGCTTTTTTTTTGTTTGTTTGTTTGGGGTTTTTTTGGAACTTTTTCAGTCATTTTCAGTCCACTTCCTTACACGTGGCCTTTTTTTGTGACAAATCTTTGTTCGTTGCGCCGCAAATCACCTTCAATCACAAAAAGGCACCTAAATCAAGGGATTTTAAATTGAATCTACAAGCACTTTGTTACTGGGGCCTCTCGCAGAATCACAAAATTAATATCTGTTTGCACTCCTATAGCTATTAGCTGAAAATGTGGCGTATCTCAGTGTGTTCTTAAAAAATGTCAACAGAATTGGAAGGTTAGCTGTCATGAAGCAATTCTTAAGGAAAGGAACCAGGATAAAACATACACAAGAACTGGGCTGAATCAGTGAAAACATTTCTTAAGCGATGAATCCAAATATAAATTTTGGTTTAAATCATTGTTAATATATGCACAGGAGATCGGAGCGATATACAACAGGGTGTGTTTACAGGCATCTGTAAAACACGGTGGTCATGGTTTACGACTGGATCTGGACTTCAACCAGTGGTGTTGGAGATCTTGTGAAAATTGATGCAATAATGAACTCAAAGTAAAATCAGATTTTGAACCACCCTGCAATAACATCTGTAAAGTGCCTGATTGACAACGAGAACCAACATTTTTTTAAAAAAGCCAAAATGTCCTTCAGGAAGCCTGGAGAAGTAATTCTGAAGACTGCTTCAAGAAAGCTAATCCAAGAGAACTCAATTTGTGTTGAAGAATTAAGGTGGTATTACCAAATATTCATTTTCTGGTTCATCTGGATTGTAGATGCTGTGTTTTTGCCTTATATACTCATGTATGTTTGTACATGTTTTTAATTAATAACTAGCTGTTTCTCATTTTCCCAGCAAAATATAAAGAAGTGATGGGTGGCTCCAGACTTTTGTACAGCTCTATTTGTTTTTTCTTTTTCACTGGTCTCTCTGCCCTTAGATATCCCATCATACTGATCAATAATGCAGGCATGTCTTGACCTCTCTCCACCTCCAGACCAGTGCTTGACCTTGCCGCTGGTTATATTGCTTCATCAAACCCAAAACACAAAAGTTTTATATATAGAAGGACACAAGGACTGAGAAAGTATCAATACTTCTTGAGATGTCATTTAGGTTATTTGGATGCAGTCCAGCAAGAGGGAAGCAAACCACAACTTGTTCCATGTAAGAATACCTCTTACTGAAAAGAAAGACAATAGTTCTGACAAACACAGTCTGAAGGGCAAAGGAAAGAAAAGTCTGTAGGCAGAAACCCAGAGTGGCATGGCTTTAGGCTATACTGGTAGACTGGGATTGCAATGATTTGAAATAGCATCAAAAAAGAGGAATGTTTGAAAAATAGCAAGCGAAAAATATTAAAATTCCAACCAGCAAGTGCGGCCTATTATCATTTAATTTAAGCCACTGATGCAGTGCCATGCCAAAATTTCCAGGGTCCACATATGCAAAGTACTGGTCCTGTCAAAGGTAGTCCTGCTCAAGTACAATCCACTTAGCAGCACATGAGAGCTCTGTGTATCCAATTGGCTCCCTGTGCAATGGTTAACGAGTCAAAAAGATTTATTAGTGAGTAGGCACAAGAAAAAGCTGTTATTGCATTCTGGGGAATAACAAATGTGAGCAGACATAGGCCGGTAATTTATAGTCCCGCCAGAGTTGGTCTTCACGGTTGAAGTCATAAAATTATATTATGATCTGACAATCAAAGGCATCATGAGCATGATTTAAAATTACTTCCTCTAGGCCATATTTTTCCTGGTGGATTTGAGCAGTTTCAGTTTTATCACAGCCCGTGTGTCACGTGTGCTTGGTTTAGCTGTTGACTCGGTTGTTTAAATAATCCCAGAAGAGTTGACTGTCACGGATGTGTCCCGGGATGTTAGTCTACTTTACATGTTTCAAATGTGCAGTGCAGAGAAATGTGAGCCTCGGTAGAAGTAGAGAGACAAACAAGCAGCAAACACTTGTTTTGACACTGATCTATATGCATGCCCCAAAGCAATATTAGAACCTTATAGAATATGACTCTTTAAATCACCACTCGGATACACCGAAATAAAACTCTTCCAGTTTCCTCAGATAAAACAAAAGCAAAGTCTTCACTTGCATTTTGTGGTAATCCTATTGTCTATGAGGCCTATTTTACAAGGTTAACAGCTCAGAAACCTCAAGCAGATTTAGCAGATCCTTATTATTTCTGTTGCTTTTCCATCTTTTGGTAAGATTTAAACCAAAAACTTAAATTTTGTGCTTAGTTGAGATTAAATGAGTGCTGAGGGAGGTTGAAGGCAAACTGCTGCAGATTTCTTTATACTGAGTACAGTTTGAAGATTCTGCGTTAAAGAATCTGCTGTTCATGTGCTTGTTGTCCTTGTTGTTACACAACTGAACGTAAAGCATCCTTCAGTGTGCTGTCAGGTTATTCTGCTCCAACTTTTTTCATTTTGCCACTGGTGAAACTTTAGCTTATGAAAAGTTGAGAACTTTCATAAGCAGAAAAAAAAGAGAGATTCCTCCTACACGCCTTGCTTGAGAGCAACTTATCTGAACATCTCTGTGAATATTCAGAATCCCCAGATGTTGGTTTCCTAAAGGTTTTAGCAAACCATTGACCCTTTGTCCAGTGCTGCTACCAGGTCCCAACCAACATATTAGTGAAATGATTTTGAAAAATAGCAACTGTATTTTTAAATTGTGCTGAATCCTTGCCGGTCCCTTGTTGGTAAAGTCTACTGCTCCTGACCTCTCATCATTCCGCTTGGCATCACTCTAAGGACAAGGATTCTTGCTCTGCTACACACAAAAAGATCAAATTGCATACAAGATTTCACATTTCATTAAATTATTTATCACTTCTGCAGTGGACACTGGTCCTAACATGATTTCAGATTTTCTTTGTCTTGTTTTCATATTAATGCTCCGTATTGTACCTTATTATAAGAAAGAGTCTGAATCTGTAGAAAATCCCAAGTGGGGTGCAGCCATCATTATTTATTTTCCTGCAATTTCATATGCCACTTTCTTGGGTTGAATCCATGATTTTCTATGGATTCCATGAATGGTTGTTGTTTTTTACAGCACCACAAATCAACAACTTTAAAAAAAATAGCTACATTATGCAGACTTGTCTCCTTAGAGACCACAGGGAGCATGATGATAACGCGCAGGTGTGTGGGGAATAACAACCGCATAGGATGACACAGATGACATTAGGTTAAAAGCAGGCGAGGGAATAGCAGTTTCCAGTCAACTATTTAATTTTACATTTTAGCACTGGCCCTTTCGGGGCAGTCACATAAACAGACCACCTGGAATTTGGCCCCGAGTCTGAAAGAGTAAACACCAGGCTGAATTTTGCACTTTACTTCTACATTAGTTTACGTTTTTTTTCCCCCTTGTGTTTGTTGGTTTTCTTTTTATTTACTCCAATAGGAAGATCAATCAGAATGTCTGCTCATACACAGTGGAGTGAAATGAGAAATAGTGGTGTGGGTTTCAAATGCAGTGAATTTTATAAGCTGCACTGATGCAATAAATCAGATATGAGGTTGAACCACGAGGATACTTCAATAAAAGTTTGATAAATACAAGCAAAACAAACAAAAAAAAAAGACAAAGAATTCAACAAATACAAAATTCTTAAACTTACTCTCTTACTTACTGAGACTCGGGAATGTATGAAATAAAAAAAAAAAAGAGAATCACCCAAAATCATACTGTTGTAAAGTGTAAAGATTCTTTAAGATGAATATATGACTTTTTACATTTATGTTTGAAAATCGTTAAAAATCATAAGCCATCCCAGATGTAAATTTGGGAGAGCAAACATCAATTTTTTTTCCATCTCGTGGAGCCTCATGTTTGGTGAAAGCTGGGTCTCTGGCTATGACCCAGGGACCAAACAACAGTCTTCAGTGGACAAGCTCACAGCATTGAAGCCAAGAGTGCAAACAGAAATGCTTTTGATTTTTACAACATTCACAGTATTGTGGACCGTGAGATTATCCCCTAGGGTTAGACTGTTTATCCGACCTTTTATTGCAACATCCTGAGGTGTCTGAGGGAAAAGACTTGCACTGTAGTGCATGCCTTCTTTTTGTGCTGGCACATAACATATGCTGGTGGTTTTCTCTTGGCCAAGCCAACACAAACTCACTACACATCCTTCTGACCAGAACGGCTGCTTTTGTTCTTCTGCTCTCTTTTCCATAGTTCAGCACAGATCACAGATGTGTAAGTGCAAGTGGTCACAAAAGGGACTTACAGGGGGGCAGTGGTGAAGACCTGTAAGAGGATATGGACCAAAGTGAAATCAAAACCAAACACTGTTAAGTAAAAACTGCTTTGGATAGAGAAAATATGTTAGGTGTGTTGTTTGTTTGTTTTTTATCATAAAACAAAGTGTGTGTGTGTGTGTGTGTGTGTGTGTGTGTGTGTGTGTGTGTGTGTGTGTGTGTGTGTGTGTGGGGAGCCAGCAGCAATTTCAACATATCTTGTTAAAGGTCCCCCCAGTTCAAGTCTTTTGCCGTTCCTGTCATGGTCCTTGGTCATTTTGACCCAGCATTCTCAGTTTTCTTGTGTTTTTGTATCATGATAAGTTTATTTGTTATTGTGGTTAGGCGTGGTCGGCGGTGCCGTGCGGAAGCACCTGCACGGCATCCGCAATCAAGCCCAATGGGGCAAGCAGGGATTGTTGGGTATTGTGGTGTTGCATGTGCGGCCGGCAGCCTGTGAACTGCAGCTGTGGTAAATTAAATGGCTCAAAACAACACTTTCTGGACCCGCCGTGTCTCTATCACACCAGTTATGTTAAGGATTATTCTGTTGCCTGGGTTATTCTATTTAGTATTGTTTATTAGGTTTCCCCCTGTGCTGTTGCCCTCTGTCTCCCCTCTGGGCATTTGCGTTTATACAGAAGTGTGAGTTCTTGTGCCTTGTTTTATTCCATCATGTTTGTCTCCCCCAGTCCATCATGTCTGCTCTCTGCCTCATGTTCTCTCGTTCCCTCTCGTCTGCCTCTCCACTTCCCGCATCATGTTTCCTGTTTTATTGTGAAGGTCCCGTGTTTCCATGTTTGGTCTAGCTCCCCTGTCTCATTATGGTTATTTGTATGCCTCCTCGTGTGTTTCTACCGTTTTGCCTCCCCCCCCCTAGCAATAAAGCTGTGTTTTGTTTTCTTTTTTTCAGTTCACGTCCCGCTCCCATGAGTTTTGCATTTGGGTCCTCACCTGCCTGCACACAGCCAGTTTAGGACAGTTCCTTTGTCAGGTGTAAATACTAACCATTGCCTGGGAAAACTAAGGAGCATGTGCAGTGGTCAAACTTATAAACTGCAGAATACAGTGGAACCCCGACTTACACGAAAAATTCAAGTTAGGAAGGCACTGAACGGCAATATTTCTGCCCGTGTTACGAAATCCGCTGGCTCTGATTGGCTGAGCCCAGAATGCCTACAATGCCCACAATGCCTTCCGAATCATGTGACAACCCCTTGGCTGCGCTTCGCTGTTCCACTTGAACGATGTATAGTTGTTGCCGTTAGCAATTAGCCTATAGCTTTAGTGATGGGATTTCTGGCTCTTTTTAGAGATCCGGCTCTTTCGGTTCGGCTCACTAAAAAGAGCCGGCTCTTTCGGCTCCGAACCGGCTCTTCAGGTTGTTTTGTTGCTTTAATTAATTTATTATTAACAATAATATAAAATTATGCACAAAAGGAATTACTAATGTTAAAAAAAGTGGTTTTATTTATGTTTATATATAAATATATGCGGTGGCCCCTAGAGACAAAACACGTACAAACTCCAAAACACATTTCTAGCATGAACTGAACTTCCAAAGCAGAGCTACTAGATCACTTAAATTACACAATTGAAAGCATGTGTGTATTGTTTGTGTATTTATACACAGGCACTCATATATATTCAAATAATTTTTTTTTAAAAGTTCATTTACCTCTTACTACCACACACCAAATCTCGTTGGTCGTTGGTACTTGCTGGCTTGCGTAGCCACTAGGTAACAAAAGCTCAACACTGTGCCTAGCATCCTGGAGCACTTCTGTTGTCTTTTGTACGTGTTTTGAGTTTCTACGTGCTTCTGAGTTTTTACGTGCTTTAGAGTTTTTACGTGCTTTGGAGTTTTTACGTGTTTTGGGGTTTTTACGTGCTTTGGAGTTTGTATGTGTTTTTACGTGCTTCGGAGTTTGTACGTGATTTGAAGTTTGTATGTGCTTTGTCTCTAGGGGCCACCATAAATATACTTTTATTTATTCACTCCACATAAAATGTAATAAATAAATCATATAATACAAAAATCAACTATTCACATTTCAAATTTTAACTATTTAAATTTTCAGCTTTTTCCTTTTACAAATTTAAAGTGAAACAACACAAAACACTACAAACCACAACACAATTAAATATAAATTAAAATATGAAAACAAAAAGAAGATGCATATTCTCTGTCATATGGGCCCGCATGAATAAACTTTCTGAATCCTTTATCATCTGCAACTGAAAATAGTTGTGGATGATTACTATACCTTTCTAATGTGAAGTTGTTGTCCCTGGCTTTCTTTCTCTCTCTCTGGCTCTGTTCCTGTGCTACTGAGTGTAACTACAGCCCCTCCCCCCTCTGCCCAGCGTAAAGCACAAGGCTCGCGTGCAGAGTGAAGCGGAAAAAAGTGCGAGAGAGAGGCTGAGAGAAAGAAAAAAACCCACGTGACGGCTCGCGATAAGGAGCCGGCTCGCGTCGTTCACGTCAGAGAACCGGCTCTAAGAGCCATTTCGTTCGCGAACGACCCATCACTATATAGCTTATCGTTCTGCTAAGGCGCGATGGGTGCTTCGACTTACGAAAATTTTCGACTTGCGAAAGACCCTCGGGAACGAATTCATTTTGTAAGCCGGGGTTCCACTGTATATTGGTCTCATGAACTAGGCCAGCATCTTTATTTAAGTGAATGAATGCTGTTTGAGACAAGTGTTTCGTTCCAGTAATAAATCAAAGGCTATGGAACACAACAAGAGTCTAGCATTCTCAGAATTCAACTGTGTATCTGATGGTCATGCTCATTAATCAGTCACTCAAGAGTGGAACTAATATTCAGACAATTACTGTGTCCAATTTCACTGAAAGCAGCATAAGCAGAACTTGCTGTTAATAAATTAAACTTTCTTGGTTGTTCAGTGATCCTGTTTTTTGGCTGCCTGTGTTGGGTTCTCTTTGGATGCAGTGCCTTAAGCTCTCAGGGTAAATCTCTCAAAAACCAGGTTCATGTGGTTTAAAGGTGATTTAGAATTCATGACTTGCTTCATTGTAAGTGCTGTAAGGATGTGTTTTCATGACCATTGTTTGCACAGTGTAGTGATTTATGACTGCATTGGAAGACCAGCCTTCACGCAACTGGCATTACATGTAGGCTTACAATTAAGGCATGTTGACATTTTGAACACAATCGATAGTTTTAAAAACAGTGAAGCATGTTCAGGTAGAAAAACCATTTTTTCTGTTTTGCTCCCATTAAACTACATTTTATACTCATGTAATGCTTCTAATGGTGAGTGAAGACTAACAGGAATAAGGTATATAATGGAAAGAAAATTGAAAGACAGTTTAACTTCACTTAGTAACTTGGGGAATAGATCTTGGTGGAAAGTGGGCATTTTCAGACACTCACTGGATACCAAAAGAACATCCACTAGGCTACCTGCTTCACATCTAGGATTGTGCAGTCAGTCATTTTAATTAGTCATCCTTGACATGGCAGCGATGTATCATGTGTGAACAGAGTCTGCTTGGAAGAGCCAGTTGTTAGTGATAACAGCAGCCATGCCAGGGCTTGTAGTAGACTGTGAGCTTTTGAGGCAGATAGAAAGTGAGTCACGGCTGGTAAAGTGAACATAATTAACCTCAAGGGAGCAGGACGGGAGGCAATAGCCTCAGCCCCTGATCTCAGACTAGGCAGCCTGTAGGGTGAAGGAATCAGTAAAGACTTTCTCTTTGTGTATGTACAGTGTATATATGCGGTCACATCTAAATAAAACACCCTGAAAGAGCTTCTAGTTTGGTCTGTGTTAAGATAGAAAAACACAAATACAGTTGTATGTATGGATTGAGGTGAACAAAATACATTTTTATGGGAAAAATAATGACCTCTGGACATTTAAAGAGGGATTTTTATTCCTTACAAACAAAGTACCTTCAGCTTTGGGCTCGGCCATTGCTCAGGTTGTCCTCTAATTGCTGGCTTGGAGGTATGACCCCTGTTCCAAGTGTCACTGGCCCAGACACGAAACCCCAAGTTGCCCTAAATAGAAGGCAGCACCTTACATGACTGTACTGATATTAGTGATAGTTTGCTAGTGCAAACTAGTGAGTAAATCTCACTGTAATGTGTTCTATAGAGCATAATTAAGGTTAAAAGTAACTTTTATATTCAAAAGTAACTGGATTTAATCTTGGTGATTTTGTCAGCTCACCATCCTACTAGAATAAATGCCAAGACACACTGGAGCTTTTCTGACAACACTTTAATTTGAGCCAGATTTGCTAACTATACAAAAGCCACTTTGCCATTAAAAAGTTACTGTTGGTATTTACTGAAGGTGTGCAGTATCCCACATCTTTGTGACTGAAAGGGCATTTTTGCAGTTGACATTATTGCATATGTATTTGTAGAAGTTTCGCTTTGAAAGCACAAAATCTGGGGAGGAGAATATTTAAATATAAATGTGATTTACTGAGGTTTGCTTCATGCAATATTACTGCAGATTGCTTTGAATTTAACGCAGAACAAAAGCATATCTTATTTAGGCTCAATGTGGTTGTGACAGTTGCCCCTAGCAGTGTTCCTTTATTTGGAGGAGGTGGATGGCTAAAAGGTGTGAGTGTCATACCAAAGCTTTTGTCTTGTCATGTAATTCTTGTGAGTCCTCACCCTGCACGCTTAGGGCCAAGCCCCACACATTTCTGAATCTGAATAATATGGCTGTTTTGTAACAGGAGCCAAATTTAACTGAGCTAAACTTAACATGGAAGATGGGAGTGAGAGAATAGGAGAAACTCTGAAATACAGAACAGGATGAGTCTTGTATTGGGCAAGGAATGGGTTTTCCAGTGTTTCAGTCAGATTTCCACGCAGAGACTGTATATTTTCTCAAGAGTGCATACATGGAGCAATTATATATTTTTTGAACTTCTCTGTAGGATCGGATCTGCTACATACCAAACTGAAATGTCTCTTAAATTAGACAATCGTGGTTTTGGTTTCTTCTGCACACCCTACACAGTCTAACACAGACCTGACATGTCTCCATCCCTCCAATCTTTTCCACTTATCCTTGTTAGGGTCACAGGGGGACTGGAGCCTATCCCAGCTACCACAGGGCAAGAGACAGGGTACACCCTGGACAGGTCGCCAGTCTAACGCATGGTTGTCTGTCTCTATGTGTTAGAGACAGACAACCATTCTTACTCACATTCAAACCAAATGGCAACTTAGAATTACCAGTTAACCCAACCCCAGTAACTTCATGTCTTTAAACTGTACCCACATAAGAGAACATGGCCTGATGGTGGAATTGAACTCAGGACCTTCTTGCTGTGAGGTAAAAATGCGAATCACCACACCCGTGTGCTGCCCCTGTTTTAAACTAATTAAATTAAAATAATTTCTATCCTGTATTATTTAGTTTAGGCGATCACTCACTCACTCCATCAGTTCTGTTTGTTTTTAAGCTGCTAATATTCACTGCTGTCGGTCATTATTCTTTGCATATAAATTAGTACATTGTTAGTAGATCACCCACAGAAGTGTCAAGTCACATCACCCATATGTGTAGTTTAATAGTTAAGCAGTTTAGGTTTGTTTTTGCTATACCGCTGTTTGCTGGATGGATGGCTAAACTGTAAATGTACATGATACTTTTTCAAGTCACTGCAGAGGTTTTCTGTGTTACTTCAAAATTCTTAATATTAACCAAGTGCTCTGTGAAGCATTTACCCTGTAGGTAGGTATTGTGTGGGCACTTATTAGTTACACATTAAGCCAAAGTTGAAAACTGTCACGGTCAGCAGTGGCAGATCGTGTGGAGGACCCAGGTGCGGACACAGACGAGGAGACACTGAACTTTAAACGAAAAGCCAGCCTTTATTTTGGCTGGATTAAAGGTAGCAAACAAAGCAGAAAGCACAGAGGCAAAACTAAACTAGAAGCTGAATTGGGAAAACAGAAAACTGGAAACTGAGACTTAACTAAGACAACTAGGAAGGCTTTGACTAGGTGACTGTGACTGAAACGACTATGAACAGGACTCTGTGCCGGAACATGAAAGAACTATGAAACATGAATATGAATATGAATAAGCAACATGACCAGCACAGAGTCCTGAAACCTGCCGTAACATGGGGGAAAGATTCACAGACGACACTACACACACACCGAATGAAACAGACTAAATACCCACAGGGATGATCAGGGGAAGTGGAAACACATGAGGGAGAACAGCTGACACACATGAACCTAATGACAGGACAGGGGAAGTGAAACTAAATACAATGAACAAAGAATACCAGACTCTTTCAAAATAAAACAGGAAACATGGACATGAACTCGCATGGACCGGGGAGACAGTACAGGGGGAGATGACAAAAAGAACTAAGAAACAAAGGACTAAACCGCAAACTAGAAATTAACTAGATGAGCTAAACTAGAACACGAATGAATACAAAAGATACATAAAAACTCAAACACTGGGTCACATGACCCAGTACTGTGACAAAATCCCAAAATTCTGTCTTGCAAAGCCATAATGGGATGTGACAAATAAATGGGCAAATAAGGCCATTTTACCATTAAACACCCTGAGTGGTCAGTTCACTTTCTCTGGTATTACTTTTATTATATTTTCATATATGGGTTGTCTTTTTTCCGTCAATTTTCTTGTTTGCCTGTGTGACACATCCATTCGGCGGATTCTCAAAAACAAATGTGGCAGGCACAAAACATCCTTACAGTCGAAATACAATATTTTCAAAGTCTTGCTGACTGTCAGGAATAAGAAAGGACAATCCTCTTCGCACATGTAGAAAAAGATTACATTTTCCAGCTGTCTGTCACTGTGTGTTCTTGAGCGAGACGGTGAACCCCAAGTTGCTCCTGAAGGTAGGCACGCATCTTGAATAACAACTAACTGCAATCACTGTTTCGTGAGCATAAATGCATAGGAATAAAAGGCAAAACTACAATATGCTTTGTAAAGCACTGAGATAAATAACTGTGCAGTCACAGGAAGTTCATGTGAAGAAAAAGATGTTCAGCTGAAATAGAGGGGAACTCTAAATGGTACCGGTCAGCCTGACCTGTATCCACTTTTGAAATACTTGCTCTCTTCTCTCCTTTCTAAAATTCTTTACATTTTACAATTTGAGGAAACTTTGCTTCCTCAAAATCTGCATGTTAGCCACTGTAAACACATTGTTTTTTTGTTTGTTTTTTTCATTGTTGACCTATGAAATAACCCAAATGCAACAACATTTACAAAAGAATAAAAAGAAAGTCCTTCTCCTTTCTTCTCCACAAAAATGGTATAAACTTCTGGGGGTTTTTTTGTACAAAATAGATTACCTTAAAGGGAACAAAAACATCTTAAAAATTACAGAAAAATACCAAATGAGTCAACCTGTTCCACTCACAGTCCCTCAGGAAGCCAAGGAGAAGAGAAGAGGCTTCTGGAAAAGCTCAGTGAGGAAACTCGGCTGCGTCACATGTGGAAGGTTTTCATCGAGTGGCGTAATGCAAAAACGCTGCTCCTCTAGCATTTCATAAGTAACTCATATCGCTTAAGGCTGATCATATGGAAGCAATGGCTCGTCATTTGACAACTAAGCCTCTATCGCTCCTTATGTCTCTTTCTCGCATCTCGCATCCTAAGTTGAAACACAGCACAGCGGCATGTTACTGTAGGATAATGGTGTGAGGATGACTCAGAATGGATGGTTTAAAGATGGCGCCTTGTGTGAAGTGTTTGAATTCAGTTTCCTAATGTGTGAAATCTTTTGGCTTTTCAATTTAATATTTTTTTTCTACTAGATTTTAAAATGATTTTTGCAGCTTTTATTTGATACTTCTAGTCGTTAGCAGTATTTTACACTGCAAACAGTGTTTTGAAAGTGGGGTATTTAATGCTTTGTTTATATCATTTTGTTCTATCAAGTCTGTTTTTCAGGTTTCTGTCCAGGAAACCAACACCGTTAGTCAGTAATGTTGACTCAATGCTTACGTGCAACACGGACCTTTTTATATGGTTTCAATTGATGCAAAAAACAAACCCAAAACTGTTAGGTTAGGATACAAACAACGTGTTGATCCTTTGCAAGACTTGACCTTTCATGTCATAACCAGTGGAGCAGGCGGGGCTTAAGGTGTGGGAACTGAGAAAACAGACTAAGTGCGTATTTATAGTGCATGTGAAAGGAAACTATTTACAAAATCTTGAGGCAGGGACAGTCTGTCAATAATGCACATGGAGCAGAAACAGAATCTCCTCCACGACTCCCTCTCTCTCACATATATCACTCACCGAGGGAAATGCGGGGGCTTCTGCACAGAAGAAAGGAACAGGTAAGTTGTTGGTAACGAGAACGGGAACAAGATTTGCAGACTGGAGATGGTCTCATTAACACAGTTCAACGCTTTACCAAGACTGAAAGCTCTCTCCAAGCATAAATAGTGGCAGGTTGATCTGCAAATGACGAGTGGATGAGCTTGATGGCTTGAGGTGTGCAGGAATGGAGGATGGGAAACCCAAAGGGATCAGGCACGGTTAACAGCACACAAACAAGCACGCTCTCGTAGTGATAGAGCGAGAAAGAAGGAAAAGCAGAGGTACACAGGAGGACTGGAGGAGCATGACCTTTCAAATATGAAGGACTATTTGTTTACACATTTATACAGAGCACTTGAGTCAAGTCTTGGCTAAGCTGCAGCTTTACTAAAACATTGTACATGAGTAAGAAAATCTGAAAATTATTCTATAAATTATTCTATAAAACAATTTCCCAGTTCTGCAGGAGTGCGTTCAGCTTGCGATGATGCAAAAGTTGAAAAGAACGCATTTCATCAGCATGTGTGCTGTGCAGTCTTTCTAAATATTGTAGCAGGATTGCACATCTACACACATCACATCTGCATTCCTAAAAAATGTTGTCTCTGGATAACAGTGTCCCAGCCTATCTGCTGGTGGTAGAAAGGAAATCGCTAAATTTTCACTCCCTGCATATCTATATGGTTTCTGTTCTCTTACAAACAATCCATCAGTCACATCACGTGTTCCTGCCCAGAAGACAAATCTTGAGTGTATTTCTGTTGGGATTTTAAACAGCTGGATTTTTATCCTTTCTTCATTATCAGTGAAGAAACACTTTGAGAATCATGAATATAACGAAGTGAAACAGGAGCACTTCTGTTCAGTTACACTTACATGGTGTGATATATACTATAGTGAGTACTTCTGCCAGATCTGTGTGGGCCACGCTGGTAGCGCATTACAAAAGTGTCTCACCTACTGAAAGAAATTCCACAGTTCCACACTGCAGAGGTAATCTATCACTGGGGGGTCTTCACGCCATATTTTGCTCCATTTTCGAGAACCCCGTACACCAAACCATACTGAGGAACTGTAAAGTGGAGAAGAACACCTAAAAGTCCGTGCCTAAACTTTAATTCAAGTCAGTTTTACAGTGGGGGAAATAAAATAATTATTTCATCCCCTGCTGAATTTTGAAGTTTGCTCACTTATGAAGATATGAGCGGTCTCTAATTTTTATGGAAGTTTCATTTGAATGGAGAGAGAGACAGAATATCAATATCATATCAAAAATATATATAAAAAAAACACACATTACATAAAAGTTATAAGTTGATTTGCATGCCATTAAGTGAAATTTGATCACCTACAATGGAACCAGAATTCGTGCTCCCCAAAGATCAGCGGTGTGCCCATGTGGCAAATTATTATTCAGAAATTTAAGAAATATAAAATTACCATCAGATGCTCTCTGTCTGGAGCTCCATGCAACCTCTGAATTGCAACCGAGAAACCTAAAGGATTTAGAGCAGCGGTCCCCAAACCCCGGGCCTTGGACCAAGTCCGTGAGTCATTTGGTACCGGGCCGCGCGAGTTGAGGCTCAAGTGTGAAATGTATGTTTTTCAAGGTTTTTATCGGTTTTCATGTTATTTTGTTATCGTTTTTATCGTTAACTCGGTTTTCCTGGGTCTTTTCACGTGTGTTATGAATAAATCTTCTTTTTTTCGGTACCGGTACTAGTTTTATTTTGTTGTATTTATCCGCGACACCTTAAAGGCCGGTCCGTGAAAATATTGTCGGGCATAAACCAGTCCGTGGCGCAAAAAAGGTTGGGGACCACTGTTCTAAATGACTCATTGGCCAAGCAAACCCCTTTGATGCTGGCAAAGAGAAACTACCAATTGCCCATTTTGCCCATTTTTGGACCGCTGATTTAGAGCACTTCTGTACAAAGGGGTGGGCCAAAATCCCTCGTGAGATGTGTGCAAACCTGGTGACCAACTACAAGAAACATCTTACTGCTCTGCTTACCAACAAAGGTTTCTCCACCAAGTACAAAGTCGTGTTTTAATTGAGGATCATATTCTGTTATATAAAACCAAAACTTCTATAAAAATTAGACACTGTTCATTCCTTTGTGAGTGAACTAATTGACAAATGCAGCAGGGCATCAAATACGTATTTCCCCCACTGTATTTACATAGCACATTTGAAACAACAGGAGTTAATCCAAAGTGATTTCCAGACAGACACATTCATATATCAGGTGTCCAAACATCCTGTTTATTAAAAGAAGTAAATAAAGTTTTACAAAGTTGTATGAATTACTGTACTTATTAACCGGAAAGAACTTTTGTCATTTTCTATTCCTTTTAATTCCACTGTTGTTTGTTTGACATGTAAATGGCTCCTTCTCGTCTTTCTTTTCTGTCTTGTCACTTTTACTTCCATTATTGGGTGCTGTGCATTGCCTTGCAAAGCACTTTTGTGACTCTCTTTTTGAAAGCAATGTATTAATATGTTTTGCTTGCTTGAATTTGTGCACTTGATGTAAAGCATGTGTGACATGTGGCTCTAAAAACTGCAGTCTGCTTCTGTAGACGGGTGATCTTTGCTCCAGGTAGAATGGCACCGCTGTGAGTCAATATCCTGAGGAAGTAAGTTCCTGTCATCTAGTTCTGCTTCTCTCATTTGGGTGATTGCACTCTCTAATTAGTGGCTATATTTTTGTATTCCACTTATGATTTATGCAGTGTGTAATGTGTGAACTCGGACAAATTTATTAGGTATTTTTAGTTTATATAACCATCACTTTTTGCTCCTCGCATTCTGCAGACACTTATTTAGTTTGAGGCAAGTCTGCGACAGTTATTATTAACTGTACACATAACAGGCTCATTAAATGGACAATTGGTCCTTTGGTTTGAGAACACATAACACTTGTGTATTATTTTTATGTTTTAAGACCATGTCTTACATAGATTACTTCTTTCTCTTTTTTTGTATTAACAGAAGCGCAGAGGCACAAGATAAAGCTTATACTTTAGCCCCCCCTAGTGTGACATCAATGCAAATGCATTTAAAAAAAAGACTACGCTAAGGTTTAATTGGAAAATGAAAAACTACTGTAGAAAACGAGGCTGTCAAAACTGAGCAAATTTTACACAAAGCTAGTTTTCTATATTTCTACAAATTTATAGTGTCAATAATCCACTTCCATTTGTTTGACTTCACTTTTGTCTGTGTGTATGTGTGTGTGTGTGTGTGTGTGTGTGTGGGGGGGGGGGGGGGGGGGGGGGTTAATGCATCCAAACAATGTGTTAAAATGGCCAATAAGAAGTGGTATAAATGTACCCCGCCTCTCACCCCAGGCAAGCCTGAATTTGACAGGGTAGATGGCTTGGTGTATTAAATAAATTAAGTCTACCATGGAAGAACTGGACTAACGCAGCCACTGGGGGTCACAAGTCAGTATACTTTTTGTGTCAGTCCTAAGCATGGATAAATGGGGAAGGTTGCATCAGGAAGGGCACCCAGCATTAAAATTCTTTGCTAAATTAAATAAGTGGATCAGACAGGTGAACTGCTGTTGTGACCCCCAAAGGGAAAACCTGAAAGAACAAGAAATGGAAGACCTTTGCTGATCTGGACAGAAATCTGACATCATCCCTATCCAATTGCTTTGTATTGCAGTAACTGCATTTTTTAAATGATCTTGTGACTGAAAAGAATCGCTCTATGCCTAGGCCTCTGCTGTGATACGGGATGCTTTTGAAATGACACATTTAACTGTATAAGCAGAAGAAAATGGCTGGATGGAGATTTAATCAGAGCGAGTCCCATTTTTGTGATGACTTAGCAATAAAGGAAACAAGGAATAACTTAAATAGCAGGATAGGAATTCTATCTGTTCTTATGCTATGCTGTAACAGACACATTTTACACACTTATCATGGATATGTGTGTACAAATCTCTTCTTCTCTAAATAGGATCTGGTCGCCTCTTAAATTGTGTTGCTATGCACACGCCAAAGGGTCAGCCTTACAATCTGATCAAACGTACCCTCCATCCACAGAGGCAGACTGCCCGAAGCTTATCCTGCAGCACCACCTAGAGGAGTTCTTCCAAAATAGCAGCCACTAGTTTAGAATTAGATGCAATGTTATGGTGAAATTAATAGCAACAATGAATACACATTTGAATGGGAGTGGTTTATATCAATTTTACAGATATTACTTATTAATTAAGTTGTCCCTCTCAATGAAATCAGACAAGAAGACTATTTAAACCATACATATAGGAACCACGTGTGACATGGAGCTTATTTTGTTTAGTTTTTTGTTAAGTTTTGTTTTGTTTTGTTTTGTTTTGGGGTTTGCTCATTTTTTGCACATTAACGTTTTAGGAAACTTGTATTTTCCAAATCCTGATTTATTCTCAATTCAATTCAATTCAATTTTATTTATATAGCGCCAAATCACAACAAAAGTCGCCTCAAGGCGCTTCATAGATACAGAGAAAAACCCAACAATCATATGACCCCCTATGAGCAAGCACTTTGGCGACAGTGGGAAGGAAAAACTCCCTTTTAACAGGAAGAAACCTCCGGCAGAACCAGGCTCAGGGAGGGGCGGCCATCTGCTGCGACCGGTTGGGGTGAGAGAAGGAAGACAGGATAAAAGACATGCTGTGGAAGAGAGACAGAGATTAATAACAGATATGATTCAATGCAGAGAGGTCTGTTAATACATAGCATGATACTGTGGATTTTTAATGAGAGAGAAATAAAGATTAAAAGAAGTTTAAGAGATAATGCACACATTATATACAGAAATAGAATATATAAATGTATCTACAGGTACAGTGTAAGGAGTAGGATCAGTGCAGTATAATGTGCGATGTGATTGGTGGTATTGCACATTGAGTAAGGTATTGATATTCATAAGGTAATTCAAAATACCAAACAGTGGCTGTACTCAATGTGTACATTTTATTTTTACAGTCTGGTAACTGTATTTTGTTTTAATAGAATTGAAATTTAATAGAATCCTTTATTTAAGATGTTTAACTCTTTAAAAACCTTTAAACTAAGCTCTACGTTCATGCATGTTCCTGAAGAGGTTGTGTTTTGGTTCATCAGTTCATCCTAGCCTGTGACTGTATAATAAATAATAATGTATAATGTGTATGTGTTAGTTCCCATAGGGAAATTACTCCTCTGCATTTAACCCATTCACCCAGTGAAGCAGTGGGCAGCCACCAATGCAGCGCCCGGGGAGCAGTGTGTAGGGACGGTACCTTGCTCAGGGGTACCTCAGGGTAGCCGTTCAGTGGAGTCGAACCCCCGACCTTCCGATCATGGGGCCACCACTCTACCTACTGAGGGGCAGGGATAGACCAACTTGCAGTAATTCAGCCCAATGCCTGAATTCTTCAGTTTTCTTTTACTGGGAATTTTAGATTTTTGTCATTCTTCCAGTTTTAGTGATTCTCAGAGAAACAGAGCATGAACAAATCATTTTGTTTAAAGCAAATAAATCAACATGTTCCTCCTGATAAGAGACAAGAGGTTGTTCTGTGGTTACTGGACTTACTGCACCCAAATGAGGCTTTCTCCTGGTAATGCATTAAGGACACGGTCTTTCACCTGATCCAAGCTTCTAAGGCTCATTTTATGTGGCATCAGGTCAGCCCCTTTTCTTTTAATAAGGGCTGAGGTTTGGGAGAGTGCTACCCAATGACATAATGAACTTTGGTGGCGATAATAAGGGGCTGAAGGAAGAGATTAGGTTTTAATGAATCACTTACCAAATGATAATGGCTTCCTGAGGACTGTCATTAAATGCTTTAATGATGACTTTGACCGCTTCCATCCACGGGGCGCTACAGAAAACTCCCTGGCGGAATGCTGCCATTAAGACCTGATTTGAGAAATATCCTTTATATTTTCTATGTAACAAACAGTGAAGCATCAAAGTCCTGCAAAAATCAGAGTGTTGACAGGCTGCAGAAATCTACAAACCAAACTGCAAAAATTAACATAAATAAGATTAATATAAAACTATTTTCTGCCATACCTATACTGTACAATGGTGAATGCTCACAATTTTAAATAATGAGATCAGTGTATGTCAAGAGCTCGGGCTTCAGACTGCTCTAATCCGGCTATTCGATCCTGCTGGATGTGCATAATGTCAAAGAGAGGGTATAAATGAAGTACCTGTGTATCTTTGCTGAAAGCACATCAGCCCCACCCTCACCCTGTTCGAGAGTAAAGGTGGTAAAGGCTAAGAAGCTAAAATGGCTTGTTTCATGCACTGGATGAACCGCAGGGCTGCTTCAAGGCTCAGTGAGCTGAGTTTGTATTCTCTCCCTGTGCCTACAAGGGTTCTTTCTTTCTACTGCGTCTGCCTAGACTCCTGACATGCAAATAATTAGTGATTGGCTGTAAGTGTGAATGTGTATTACCTCAGTGATAGTCTGATGGCCTGCCTCCCACCTTACACACTCCCACAACCCTGAATTGGATTAGTGGTTGGAAAGTGGCTGGATGGCTACTTTAGTGAAGCCTGGGGATATAAATATGGAGCTGGAAAGGAATCTAATAGATCCCCCTAAAAATTATAATAACCCAGTACCCACCTAATCCAGGAAATGCATTTAAAGACACAAAGACCAACTGGGAAGCTGTCCAGTAAATCCATGTCAGTCGTTTTTACCTACTGTATTGCAAAGTAAGTGCCTCAAGTCAAACTGTCAAGTCTGACTGTGAGGAAGAAGCCAAAGGTGACAATTCAAGATGTCAGAGAGCAAGAAACTTGGGAATCAAATCGGTGACTTTCTGGCAGTATGGTGACAAGTTAGCCACTTAAAAAATGGTGACATGCAGACAGAAGCAAATACTTTAACCTTGTCTAAGGGTTGCCATTGACTCCTGGTGAGAAAGTAAACACAGCCATGAAAACCCATCAATATCCCATAGAGACTGACACCAGGAAACTGAATAGCAATATCTTTTCTTGTAAATAACCTGGACGCCCTTGTCAGCCTGACTCAGATCAGTATCTTGAGAGACGTCTCACAATAGTGTCTACATCTTGGCCCGGTGACTACATAATAGAGGGCACATCAGACCAGGGAAATGCCAGACATTCAGTGAAGTGGAACTAAAAGAGGAGGTGGTAGAGATGGACTGGAGGAGAGGGGTTATTTTGAAGTGTGGGCCGACTGAATTACTGACTGACATTCAGTCTCCATGACAGCCTGTTGACAGCCTGTAGCTGTAGACCGAGATACCCCTGTTGTTCCTGAGGAAGGCACAGGGGCATGGCTGGAATCAACAGCACTCTGAAATTAATAATTTCTTTGACTTCCCTGATGCGTAGCTTGTTTGATGCTTCTTCAGGTTCTGCTTCTCAGGCTTTCAAGTGTTGTCATTTTCTTTCTTTGTCTTTGTCTGTTTTTTTTTTTTACACAACTTTGTCTCGTGACTTTTTTTAACCTTTAAACCTATTTAAATTACCGTGTGTGTATACAGTAAATGTGCACAGTTACACACATTAATAACAATGCTAAGTGAAAAGGAAAAAACAATTAAACAAAATAACGTAGCTACGATCAAATTTTTCGAGTGATGTAATGTCTGATGTATTTAAAGCCCTGTATTTCATGCATTTTTAGAATTCAGCGGCTTCTCCACCACAAAGTAAACACAAAGTCTTATCTTAGCAGGAGGACAAACACTGAAAATGAGGAAGCTCTCATGTTAGCTGTGTGTCACAAAATTTCCAGTTCCCTTTTTATGTGGATTGCAATCCATTGCCCATATGGACAACAAAATTCACAACAAGTCTCACTGCTATACCCTGAAGTATTTATCAGGTCTAGTCTAGGAAAGTAAGACAGAAATTAAAATTTTATTGCTATACTTCCTGGTAGAGTAGGGCGATGTATTGTTATATCATTTTGAAGTTATAAGAACATTTCTGATGATAAAGGAAATAAAATTGAGAAGCACATCTGTTGATACTTGAGCTTGCAATCAGCAGCATTTATAACTGAAGGGTTTTTTCCCCCCAATGAGCTACTGCCATTAATGACACTCTTCCTAATTTTAAGTCTTAATCTATTGAAACAGGGTACCAGCAGCAGCAGCAGCAGCAGCAGCATTATAGTGTAATAGCAATGACACAGCATAATATCCAGTGACAGAGTAAATCAAATGCAAGCACAAAAGTAGCCTAAATAGTAGTAATAGTAGTGAAAGTAGTTGCTGCTGCTAGTGCCTCGTTTCGGTAGAGTCAGACTGTAGAAAGTATCTTGGGTCTGCTTTTCCACCGTGTAACCACATCAGTAATTTACAACCATCAGCCATGCTCCGGCAGCAATGCTCAGTGGAGTCATTTGTTTACATATGGGTCACACATCACCAACTGATAGCATCTCCTCCTTTGTAGCTGGCTTGTTTTTGCCTCAAGTGGCGAAGCAAGAATGATTTTTCCACCTTTAGCAGTTTTCTTGCCTAATTTGGAAAGTACTATGCTTTTTTTGGATTTTGTAAATCCAGTGACACCCTGCTCTTGCACTTAAACAATGAGACAGACCTCTCTCGATGTTTTCTGCTCTAGGGAATCTAAATGCATGACCTTGGTATAGCAACGATATGGCATTATGACATTTTTTATATAATGTAAAAAATATATCTGTTTTATGCTGATAATATGCTACAGTAACACTTTCTGGTGTTACCATAAGACCATGAGTCAGTAGTGTCAGGGCAAGTAAGGTAAGCAGTGCTTGCCCTGTGAAATCCTAAAATGCTAATTAATTCAAAGTGAGAGAAATCTCTCTCCTTATATCACAAACAAAAGTCTGTGTCATATACTGTTGACTCTTAACCACTGGAATCTTTAGTTCCAGTCATTTTCAATTGTGAGTACATGTCCCACTAACTAGTGCTTGAGCTTTTCACGCTGACAGACAACTTCTTTTGATTGCTGGTTACATCACGGATAAGCCTATAAAATGGAAAGGGGATGTTAACTCCTATAATGTGGAGTTTAATAAAGTTGAACAGGTTGAACATGTGCAGATTGCACCGGATCTGAGAAATCGCTTGATTGAACTGTTTTTTGAAATAACTTGGCTTTTTCTAGTTAAATGCATACAAGATGTGGTACTCATGGGACAGCCACGCTACGTTTTATAGGATATGATGCGTTAGATGGAGATTAAACAGAAAATAACATATTAAAAACAAGCTCAAACTGAAATACTTCTAATGTCTTTGCTTGGCTCTCTGTGAAAGTCTCCCAATGCCACTCCTTTGTGTGTAACATAATATTGATTCATTTGTATTCTCAGAGCACTCTACTCATTGTATAAACCACAGACTCATCAAGCATGTCATGATTACATTTCCAGAAAAAGAAACAGACAAAAAATGCATAAATATATTAATTCATTCAAAAGGATGTTTGAAGTTTGATATTTGATGAATTCGATGAAGTCTTCAAATGCTATAGAGGTGAAATTGTAGTGCTATGTTCAAAGGCAGTAGTAAGTTTGCGTGCCTGAATATATAAAATATAAAGAAAAAAGGGGAATTGAGAATATGTGGGAATAACTGTCAGTGAACCCTATTAAAATTTGCTTTTTTTTCCAAATCAATTTTATATTTGCAAAACTTTAACAGGATTAAGATTGATGCAAAAAAGAAAAACGGGTTTGAAAACCATTCTTTGTTGACAATACATCCATCATTCATTCAGGCAGTGATCTGGAGTTACATTTTACTTGTCACTTACAGAGCTCTGAACAGCACGTACCTTCAGCATGTTTTTGACATGCTAAAGGCTTCACTGCTTTTATACTACAGAACCAGAAACCACTTGGGAAAACAGGAGAAAAACAAGGATATAAAAAAAGAAAGAAAAAAATGACACCACATAATAATCACTCAGTGTAACCTTCTTTTTAATATAATGTGCATAACACTAATTAGATAATAAGAGCCAACCAGGAAAACAGCCTTGGCCGGTGTACAGATCAGGGAAACACACTTAGTGTAACCAGTGGACAGGTTAAGCATGGCAGGTCAGAAACACAAACACACTCAGGAGAGGAACAGCAAAGACAGAACCTGGGTGTACTGTATAATAATAGGCATGGACAGCACTGTGCACACAGGGGATGCATATGCAGTTCTGTACATGCTACAGTGAGTGTTTGTATATATGGATGAGCTTCTTACATCTGCACTAGGAATATCAATGATGGCATCTTGACAGCAGGAAGAGCTGGTGCTTTGTATTTTGCATTCAAGTGAAACTTCACAACTCGGTGAAAGTCATCCGGGTGTCGTAATGTTCCAGGTGCAAAACACAAAAAGTCTCAGTGCTCAACCTTTTTTTAAGACACAGGTGTAAACAAACTCAAATGATTGTCACCTGCCTTGAAACATAGATATTTAGCAGTAATAGTATTATTAGTAATATAATTAACAGGATGTCTCAGGACTACAAAAATAAATAACATAATTGAAGCCCTTACATAAAAACTTTACTATAAAAACATATCAACCTAAATCTATTAAATCTATTAAAAACAATAAAGGCAAGTACAGCAAAAGCCATATATTAAAAAGATAACACCAACTCAAGCACACCATGCAAATTTGCTTGGGATTTACATCGATTAAAAGGGATTAGTGAGCCACAACTTTCTATAGATTGTGCGGCACATAGTAAATAAAACCATTTCTCCAACTTCAGTAAAAGAATATGCCAGGAATCTTTCAAATGTTTCTCACAGTGAGCTCACTGTATTTTCCGCTTTACTTGAATCGTGAAAGTTTGCGGGAAAGAGTCAATTAATATACTATCTGAATTATGCCCTTTCGCCCCACTGCAATGAAGCAGCTCTTGCGTGTCGCATTTTGATTTGTTCCTGTCTCTCTCCCCGGCTTGCCTGTTACTTTTCTTGACAGCTCTCTTAATCCATCTTATTTTACGCATGTATTAATCACCTCAAACAGAATCTGGTCGCTGGAAGAAAAGCTTTCCTCTCACCTCCTGTGGATTAGCCTCTTTTCTCTGTGTCAATCAGTGATACACTTGTCTCTAGCTGTTAGTGTTATGGTTCTAACACCAGAGTAGTTTTTGATTTCATTATACTCTACATGTACTGCAGTCAGGGAAGTAAAAGTAAATAGTAAATAAATAAATATATATATATATATCTCACTTGACCTTATACCTTATATGACTCAGGGGAAATACATTTTCTTGCCAGATCAGTTGCAGAACTTTTTCTCTTCTCCTTAGGTCAATACGGTCTTTTAGAGTGTATGAGACATCTGTTTAAAGGTCATCTCAAGCAATCCACACATCAAAAGAATCATTTTTTATTTGCAGGATTGGAATAGGTCATAGGTCATAGGACATTTGATGCTTGTTACACCCCCTGTTTCCAATGTTGTCTTCCTTTTCCGCTGTGAACTGTTTCATATAATAAAAATGCCCTCCTTCTCTTGAAATACTGAAGAAGGGAAGGGGGGGGGGGGTGGAAGAGAAAAAACACCCACAGACAGAAGCGTTTTAAAATCCACCAGTGGGCTTTGTACAATGTATAACCTTTTCCAGCCTAAGAAGACAATGTTCGTGCACTTCTGTACTCTCCTCAACTCGTATACAAAGTGAGTCTAGTTTTGATAGGGGGAAAAGAATCTGCAGAGTAGTTTCATTGTTAAGAAGGATGGAGACTGAACAACAAAACAGCAGAATGTCTTTGTTCTAAGTTAAAGCAAAGGAAATTGGGTCATTGGGGATGTATCACAGTACGCCTGAACTGACTAAGTTTTAACAATGGCTTAATATTTGTGTGCAGAGCTGACATCGTTACCTAAGGGTGGCACTGCAGAGAGCGCACGGTATCTATTTATTCTAGGCCATATTCATTCCCACGGGGTCAAAAACTGCTTTTCTGTCAAAGCCATTGGAATTTCAGAGATACGCACAAGGTCGTCACATACAGACGCTTGTAAAGAATCCCTCGGCTTCACATTTAAACATACTTGGTTAATAATTATCCTTTCTACACATAGTCTTAATGGTATGCACGGGCATATTCTTCCCTAATCACCCATCTTTTCAATGAAACTTCAAAAGTGAGTCCAAATGAGTATGTGAAAAGAAATTAAAGTTCCAAACAGGACGTGAATTGCGATGGCAAGCTTGAGTCTGCGTTTGGTGTGTCGGGGGCACATTTGCCAAAGGGCACCTTGTGCATATCTGTGAAACCAGTGTCAGAATGGCAGTGCTCAACCCAGTGGGATTAGAACGCATTGTTTATCCTCTGTGAAGTATGAATGTGCTCAGTAAATATGAATGGCTTCATAAACTTTGTCACACGAGAAACATAGTCTGCCTTTTTAAATCTAAAATACAAAAGGCTGTCTCGGAGCAGCCAGTGTGTGCAAGAATGGGAAGAAACTTTAAAGCCACCAATGTATCTTTAAATTCATGCAAAGATGAGTTAGGTGCAAAAAAAGGATAGGAAGAGATATGCTGTAAGAATACAGTATGGCTCGGATCGGCGTTGTCTGTGTAGAAGTAGCTACCGAGCCCTGTCAAAGTTCCTGTCTCACCTCTTTGTTGTTTTCACCCTCCCCCCCTCCTTTGCCTCCTGTCACTCTCTATTCACCCACCAGGGGTGCTTTTCATTTTGCCAGCATGTCTCCCCTTACTTCCCTCACTTGCATCTCTTCCTTAGCTCCTCCCAGTGAGGATGTGAGTGAGAGGTGTGAGGGAGACATGCAAGGATTCTGAAGCTGGAGCCACAAAAATGAGAACTCCTTGCTCTCAAAGCCAGCTCATGACTTAGTGATGCGGTCTGCACAGCTGGATCAGCCATCAAATAGCTGTCCACAGAAGTTCCTGTCTTACAGGCTTCCAAAATATATGAAAGCCTTATTTAGTTTGGCATAACAATGAATGCATTCAGTGATGTTGTTAATTTTAACCATCATTTAATATTGATTTTTACTCTTCTGACTTATTCATGTGTCAAATGTTCTGATTTATTTACCTACTATCATCTGCAGAGTGAAACACGGCATAGCTCCATAAGAATGCCTGCATGTTGATGTGAAATGATAAAAGAAAAAAACAAACTGCAGCTTTGTGTGATGCTACAACACTGAAATGATCATTTATGAGTTAAGCCTGGGTCATTTGCATGCAGTATATGGTCATGTGTGGAGTTGCATTATTTATACACTGGGACACTTTATAAAAAATGCCATCCACCACTACAGAAGCCTTCTTGCTCCTCCTGCACCTCGCCTCCTTGAGGTGCAATTAAGGAATTGAGACTTCTTCGCAATGTCAAAGGGAAAACTGTTGCCCCACTTCTGGGGAGGCGAAACGACACGGTTAAGTATAAGCAAGCCTAATGAAAAGCACCCCAGAAGTCATTAGACTTTCCTCGTTTTTTCCAGTCGCCTGACCTCCACAACCACCTAACCGGTTTCTCATTCCACAGTCACCCCAGTATACACATGCCTGCCAGTTTCCCATTTTCTTTCTACCTACATGCCTTTAACCGTCTATTTTCGCTTTAATAAAGCACTAAACTGTCTGATTTAATCTACGTTTGGATCCTTCTTCCCATCCATACCATGCAAAATATAATTACAATTAGGTAAGTTTGTAGTCTTTTTGCCAAGCTAAGATAACTTGCTACAGGTGGAGTTGTCAACATACACACAAGGATAGCGTCAGTCTTCACATGCAACTCTCAGCAAGCATTTATTTAAATATAAAATGTATTTCAGCTAAGGTGATTTCATTTTTTATTAGGAAAAATGCAAAATAGAAACAATTAGACGATTGAATTTAATCTGAATGCAACAAAAATATAGACATATGGTACGTTTCAAGCCTCCTTCAAGCCTCCTCCAAGCCTCTAAAAAACTGCTCTAACATTTTCCGTGACACGGTTTGTAAACGTACAAATTTACAGAAAAGAAAAAAATCATTCTGTATAAATTTCAGATGTTTAAAAGGCGCGGGGGTTATGTCTGTAGAGTCTGAAAAGAATAGGACAATTGCTCCTTTTTTTAGCATAGAATCTGTTAGCAGTTAAATGTGTTACAGGTGGCAAAATGTTGGCTTTTGTCACACAGCTCCGGGGGCTGACAACAGAGTGTTTCTGAAGAGCTCTAATTTTTATTATAAAATCTGACATGACACAGTCTGGATCAAAGAACACAACGGAGGACACATTTAAAAAAAAAAAAAAAGATTTAACCAGTTAAGTATCACGCCTCGCAGAGAAACTCATCTACATCATTTCATCTGCGCTCATCTACACGTCTTTAGCATGTGTGAAAGCATGGATATATATGTGTGTGTGTGTATGTGTGTTCTGCTAATATGCCATGCTATGGGAAATAAACTCGCAAACATTTGCATGCCAGTCCACTATAATATGTGTTATTACAATTAATTTCAGGCCATAATCCTACAGATGGAGGTTTCGCACCATTGGCTCCGCAGCCAAGCACATCCACCAAATGTCTGACTGAACGCTTCTAAGTAGTGACAATAAAGCACACAGGTAACCCGATTCTTCTGCCGCATTTAAGCCTTCGCTTCCTGAGTAGCAAAGACAAGAAATCATCAGAGCCTCACCTGTCATTGCAGACAGCACGCAATGATTTACGCAATAGTCTAATATTGATTTTTATTATATATATCTTCAGATAATCATATTTCTCTTAAAAAATATTTTCGAAAACAACAAACACTTCATTTTTTATGTTTATTTATTTTTTACTTTTCACTTTTGCATAGCTTGGATGGGCAGTAAAGCTATTTTTCATTATGGATTAGACATTTTTGCAAATTAGGATTTAATTTAGAACCGATTGTTCAAACAAAAAGGAAGGTCAGGAGTCTTTCTTGAATTGATAGCAAAATCCTCCAATCTCATGTGTAGCGATGAGGTCCGTATGTTTCTATAATTGGTTAGAGATCATCAAGCAGCAAATCTCAGGGTACGGCATATTTAAATTAGATACTGGGAAGCCAGATTATGACAAAATCGTGGGCATTTATGTAGCCGTTAGGGATTGTGTTTCAGTGTAAGATCTGTTCTCAACTGCCTTCCCAACAATTCCATTGTGACCAAGGTATTTTGTAAAAACACACAATCCCATGTGGTTTTTACTTATTATCCTTTTTAATATGCAGGACAGACGCCCAAAACACACTTGCAAAGTGCTACATCAGCTGACCTGGCCTCCACAATTGCCTACGCCAAACCATTCCCATACTGCCTTTTTGTCAAAGGCACAGGTGTGCAAAAGCTCTCCTTTCAGGCAATGAAAGAACAGGTCTCACTCCCAGATATATGATTGCAGTAGAACCCGTGTCACATTTTTCACTGTGTAGCGTTTAATGCTGCAAGGGGGGCCTATTTTCTTCCAAATATAACCAAGTAGTTTCCAGTTCCTAAATCTAACAAGTGAGGAAGTAGAAGAAGTTGAAGTACAAAGTTGTAAAGGAAGCAAGATGAACAAGAAAGAAAAAAAACAAACTGTAAATCACAAAGTTTCCTAATGGAACACAAATATCCGTCTTCTGATTCACACAAGGGGGATTTACTCCATCTATCCTCTTTAGCCTCCTAATGAGGACATTGTAGGTCTTTAAAATGGTACCTTAGTCTCCTGGAGTCCAATACTCCTGTAGCCAGTGTATCAAGGCAACACCGGCATAGGACTCATTGTGAGTATGCCTGATAGACAAGATGGCATGGAACAGAACAGCAGTATTTGTTGCCCTGAGATGAAAACACATTGCCTAAACAGAGCTGAGATAGCGTGGGATAAAATGTTTTTTTCTAAATGTCCTTTCAGCTCAAGGAAACTCAAAACTGTAAATGTGTGACAAAATAAGTGGCACAGTATCAGAATTTGAAGTAAGCGTACAATGTGCAAAAGGTTGGATTGTACAAAAACGATCTTGTTTACAGCCTCGTTGAGTATATTGTCCTTTTACAGCATAGAACGACGTGTATTTTAACATTTGATCTGTGCTGTTGTTATCTTTGAGAACTGATCTTATGCAAACAAGGATATAAAGAACCTGCAACTTTTTTTGCTTTAATGCTGAGATAAATTGCACAATTTTCACTTCAAGAAGACTTTGGTATCACACTGCAGAGGGTGTCCTATTTTCAGAGGAAGTGCGCTAATTAGGCTATAGTGTGTGTGAATTTAAGCATATCTTTGTGGCCGCATGATGAGACTGATTTCCTCCAGGCTTCTGCTCAGCCTTATGCCTGAGAATGCATAAAACAGCCCTTATCAGTTAAAACGACCTTACACACATGCTGTTTATAAAACTGCTCCTATTTTTTTTTTCAGACGAAACCACACACATATACACAAACATAAATACACACACATGCATCTTACAAAGTTCTGATAAACGCACTAGCTCTGGCAAGCTCACACTGCAGACATTTTAGCTACTACCTGCTTCTATACATTGTGAAGTAAGCTAATAAAAATGCGAACAGACCTAAAATAGAGAGAATATTGTCCTTGTATTCAGTTGTGGCTAGCAACATGGCTGCAATGAAGCATTTTACCCTGCATTTAAATGTTAACTATATAAAATGCCACTAGAACGGTTAGAATCAAAACAAGAAAACTGTTTTCTTCACATGAAATTAGCCACTTCAGTGCTCCTTTAAAGTTCGCTTCCTGTGTTCATTACTACTACTACTACCACCCGGGTAGAGATAATAAGGCAGCAGCTGAAAGAAGCTTGACTGTGAGTTTTCATGGTTGTGCGCTCATCCTACACAGAGCCTAAGCAGAGCTTTGCATACCATCATCTACATCAAACATAAGGCCCAGGGGCCAGAATTATCCCTGCAAAGACTCAAAGCTGGCCTACTGGACAGCTTTTTTTCTTATGTTTTGTCTGCTGATAAAGACCTTCACACTACACCATACTGCTGCTGTGTTACTCTTGTTTAGAGGTAGCTGTGGTTCAGGAGATCCAGCAGGTTGTTCACCATTTAGAAGATCCCCGGCTCCTCCTATATGCTGAAGAATCCTTGGACAAGATACTGAACCCTCAGTTTCCCCTGATGGAGAGTGATGGACGTATAAATGTGTGTGACAGTATACTGAGTGCTCAGTTAGAGTTGAAATGCCTTATATAAATACCATTCTTTTTCCATTGTGACTGTGCTAGTGTTGATCATTACTCATCTGCCTGGATATTTGAGTTATGGACACAGATATTTTAATTGACAGATGTGCCAAAGTAGGCAGCCAGTGGGTATCTACTGAGCCTCATCTCCACTATTTGGAGTATCTGAGCTGGAGCGTTCCATTGCGTTTCTACTGTTGGTGCCTTCAGAACTATTTAATAGACTCATTTGTCTAACATCAGTGCTTTATGTGTTGTACACAGCATCCAAGAAGTTTGTGCTTCATTTTTTAGTTCAGCTAACTGGCAAATATCTATCTCTGTGTGATGCACATGTACAGTTACGGATGAAGCTTGGTAACCAAGCTTGTGAACAGTAGCTAATTACTCAGCAGTTCACCCTTTCATGCTAACATGGAACGTAAGGCTATAGCCAAAACACTGAAGTTTAAAGACATGGCACCGCATGTATTTGTCCCGTCTTCCTTCTCTCACCCCAACCAGTCGCGGCAGATGGCCGCCCCTCCCTGAGCCTGGTTCTGCTGGAGGTTTCTTCCTGTTAAAAGGGAGTTTTTCCTTCCCACTGTCGCCAAAGTTCATCTTTTATATTGTCTACACTTGCTGCAGAGAAGATCAAAGTTAAGTTCTGTGAATGAAGGAAAACTTTAATCTATTAAAGATAATCTTGGATTATCTTTTTGCTTTCCTTTTTTATGTTGAACTGACATCCCTGTTTAAGCTAGCTTTTCAATCTGCATTTTACCTACCATCACCATCGGGCTAAGTGATTTTTGTTTGTTTGCTCATTGCATAACCAGAATCGTTCACTCTATGTAACCAAAGAATTGCAGAGAAATACTGTACCATGAATTCTCTTTTAGTCTTGTTAGCCAGCTAGCTACCAAAAACAGTGTTTGCAGAATAAAGTAGTAATAAGGTAGTAAACACGCAGATGGAAAAAGGAAAGCAACACACCAGATATATTTTATGAAGCTCTCCTGGTTTATTCACACATAATGGAAAAGGAGGTGTCAATAATTAACTATATCCGTGTCCCAGCACATGAGGGTGTTAGCGGAATGAAACTGCAGGTGCTATGTCTAAGCAGGCACTAAATTGGGACAGAGCTGAAGTGGAGGTTGGATAATGATGATGATGATGAGTTGAGGAAATGTGGATTATGCCGCAAGATGGATTCGAGAAATTCCCATGGTAGGTTTCCAGATGACTGAAATCCATTTGTTGAAGTGGATTCACAGTAGCCACAACAATCCAGCAGAGGAGTAATGTACTACCTACCCTGGCAGTTAAATATGGAGCTCATGGTCCCCAAACCATAAAAGCAAAGTTATTCGTCATACCTTGCAATTCTCCCAACAAAAGCTTTTTCACAATATTCTCTGAACCAAATTGCAGACGACAGACAGTGGACAGAAAACAACAAAGCAGCGACCCAGGTTGGGAAATGCAATTATCTTTTTGCTGTAGAAAAAAAAAGCTAAATAGAGAATGTTAATCTGCATGGAGGTGGAGCTGGCTATCGGTACTCTATAGTCCAATCTCCTGAAGATTTCAAAGGACAGGTTTAAATTAATTCTATCTCTCACAGAAAGTAGGTTGAATGGGTTGTGTCTGTGTAATCATTCCACCTCATCAGACTGGCTGTGAAGCGGCACCTTTGTAGAGTTACTGCACTGTATCAGGTTCAGCAGAAGCTTGATCAGTTTGAATTAGTCATATTGAGTGGCTCCCTCACATATCAGGCTGTTAAAAGCTCACAGCAGCAGTACTGTAGTCGCACCTTTGCTACTCCTGCTTGACAAATGTAACCATATTAGCAAAGACATGAAAAAAAAAGTTTTACATACCAGGTTTTCTTTTCTTTTAGTTTTATTATTACTATGGTCTTCAAAGCGCACACTGACGCAAGACAGAGTAAATCATTAAACACATTTTTGAAAATGTAGCGTTGACAGGTTCATCAAGTTCTGACAAAGAACACATCAGATTAGAATTGATTTTTTTCTTTTTCTTTTTTTTTTTTTTTTTTTTGCCTGTCCCATTTGGTTCTTTAGCCGTCAGAATTGTTGTCTGAAGACCAACAAGGATACCCAATGGATTTATTTTGCCAAATGGATCATCATGGCATTGCCATATTGGTCCATTTGATCGACCTTTGTTTTTATTATTTATTTTATTTTATTTTCAGTTGTTACAGACGGGACAGACATGAGTGAGGGATAGGAAAGGGAGAAAGAAAGAGGAAGGAAAAGAAAAACAGAAGGGGAGAGGGACAGTGAGAAAGGGGGGAAAAAAATATCTCCGGGATCACCTGTTGAGAGAAAAAGAATAGAAAACAAGCAAAAAAACAAAACAAAACAACATACTATACACAACACCATCGCATTAATCTAGCTAAGTGTAAACAGCAGTAAATACTAAATATTGAATGTTGTTGTGCAGCACGCAGGACAGACAGCGCACAATGTGCTTTGAAGTAGCAGCCAAGAAAGGTGTGATTTAAGTCTACAAACAGTGAACACCTGTGTGCACACCTGTGTGGATTGGCGCGCTTGTATTCAAATGGTTTCCCCATGTAATGGTCTGCAAGAGGATGTAGAGAGCCATAGCCCTGTCCCCCAGGGCATGAAGCAGGCATGGAGGAGATCCAGGCCCCAGACATCCAGAGGTCCCAGAGTGCAAGAGCCCAAGGAGGACCACCGGAGGGGCATCCGTGCCACCTTCATGGGAAGGGCTGAGGATACCCAGGCGAGGGGTCACCCAGTAGCCACCGGGCAGAAACTAGAGGGGGCTGCACCGGCGTGCCCGCCGGCTCTGCCGGCAGCCAGCTGTGCCAGAGTGAACCGAGCCGCAGGCACAGAGGCCGGAGGCCCGAGGGCCCTCCGCGCCCCGGAAGAGGCCTGACTGAGCAGCAGGCGCCAGGCCCCGCCAAGTAGCCACCGGGAGTGAGCTGGCACATGACCTGAGCGCCCAGCCCCGGACACCAAGAACCAACAATGCACCGACCCCTGAGGGCATCAGTCACCGGCAGGGAGTGTGGTGAGGGGAGATAGGCCTCCACACTTGGAGGGCCTGGGAGTTCCCAGAGAGGTGGAGTCTAAGACCCGACCTGACATATAGACACAGACAAACAGGCACACACAGACACAGACATGCATTCCCACCCTCATGCACACATATACAAACACTCAGCACTCACCCAACGTAGGAATAAACGTAAATGGACATGTACACACAATCACACTCCCCAAACATAGTCTATACCCCGGGTCCAGGTATCCTCGCCCCCAGAGGGGGAAACGGCACCCAGACCCAAGAGATGTTACCCTTCCCTCCGTGGTGGAGGCTAGCAGACCGCCCCAGGCTCCGCAGCAGCAGGGAGGCCAATCGGACAGCTAGAATTGATTTTTGATATTATGTTATCAAATTGTGTCCCAGACTACAGTGCTTTTTTGTTTTTTAAAGATAAGGCTTGTGCTTTATCTTAATATCCCTGCTGGTCATAGGATGGGGATGCATGGACTGCACAGATGAGGCAAGTAGATGGAGGGATTCAGAAGAACAGGATCCAAAAAAAAAAAGGTAGTTAATGTGGGGATGCTTTCACAGTGTGCTGTCTCATCAGCATTGTTTCCAGCAGCAGCAGCAGGAAGTTGCTTTGAGCAAAGGAGCTCTGATCACAGCTGTAGCTTATCTGCCCGGCACCAAATGGCAGGCAGACAAATTAACATAGTTGAGCATTTGGAGTCGTACTCCCGAGTTTGTGATCTGACAATAGAGCGACAATTGAATTTGGCATACAGCAGGTGGGCACCAACATAGTTTCAGTTCAGTGCTAACTTTTCTTCTATCTGCTGGATGTGGCAGTTGTGTGTTAACAAGTTTGACATAGGGCGACTTTTTGCCAGTGTTGTGTTATCATCTTTTTTTTTCTCTGGAAATGCGAAGTAGCATATGGAGCTGCAGTCAGATGTTTACATGCACTCATCATGGGTATGAATGACATGGCAATTTGGGGCTTTTAATGGTTTATTTGAACTGTTTTTATTTTTGTTTTTCATTGTGGGATGATTCTACAATATACATCTTTAATGTCTGAAAAACAGTCTTGAATTTAGTTTGAATTTTTCAGATACACACAGCAAAAGCATGCATACCTTCACTTAAAATCTTTTAATAAGTGGCACTACAAAATGCGCAATTGGTAGTTTCTCTTTGCTAGCATCAAAGGGGTTTGCTTGGCCAATGAGTCATTTAGAACAGCGGTCCCCAACCTTTTTTGCGTCGCGGACTGGTTTATGCCCGACAATATTTTCACGGACTGGCCTTTAAGGTGTCGCGGATAAATACAACAAAATAAAACTAGTACCAGTACTGAAAAAAGAAGATTTATTCATAATGCACGTGAAAAGACTCAGGAAAACTGAGTTAATGATAAAAGCGATAACAAAATAACGCTGAAAACCGATAAAAACCTTGAAAACCATACATTTCACACCTGAAACTCAACTCTCGCGGCCCGGTACCAAACGACTCACGGACCGGTACCGGTCCGAGGCCCGGGGGTTGGGGACCGCTGATTTAGAACAATGGGGAACTCAGTAAATATCTAAAAATAAGAATTGTAGATTTACACAAACTGGGAAGATCTCTTGGAGCCATTTCTAAACAACTGCAGATTCCAAGAGCATCAGTTCAAAAAACTGTATGCAAATACAAGTAATTCAAATGAATTGCCACTTATGCCACAATTATGTAAATTCTCATGACCATTGATCAACAACCACTGACCAAAACCCACTGATGGTCAGTGGTTTTGGTCAGTGGTTGTTGATCAAACAACAATAATTTGCATAATTATGATTAAGGAACTGACCTCACAGCCCATTGTTCCTTCAGTTGGCTGGTTTCAGTCATTATGCAAATCTACTGTTTATAAGATTGGGGAATCCTGCAGTCAGCTGAGACTGAAGAAGTCACTTGGATGAGTGATGAAACGTTTCTCCCAGAATACGCTACGTCCAGATGAACAGAATCAACTTTTGGAGATTTATTTTCCTGGATGATTGAGAATGCATCAAGATGTTTTTCTCCCAGCTGTAACTGGCGGCTTTGTTTTAGCAGAACCAGAACTTTCTGAAAAGCTCTGAAGCATGCTTGCTTGTATTTAAAAATGTGCGCGGCAGTAGTCGCTTGTTCTGTCATGCAGATACAGCTTTGCTCACATATCTGCTTCATTATCCGCTCAGATGATCGCACTGCGTGGAAACACTGGGACACAGCAGCATCATGAACTCCAGCTATAGGGAGATTTTTCAGGAGGAAAACAAATAAATAAAAAAACATTCATGTTATAAATATGAGACCTGGTCTGTCATTTAAAATTTCATTTTTTTGTCCCCTTACTTCTTAGATCATCGAAGAGTTCAGACCAGTTTCGTTGGTGGAGACATTCATGCTGAAACTTGATGAGTACACACCAGGTCTTTTGCAGCTTATGCGTGCCCAAGGAGGAGCTGCTGGTTCCAAGATGAGACCTCTGCTGGACACTTTGAATGACGTATGTTATTTGACTTTTTTCACAAATATGTAATTATGGAGGCCTGCAGTGGGTAGCAAGAAGGTCCTGGGTTCGAATCCTGGCCCGGGGTCTTTATGCATGGAGTTTGCATGTTCTCCCTGTGCATTTCTGGGTTCCCCCCAGGTATTCTGGCTTCCTCCCACAGTCAGAAAACATGACTGTTAGGTTAATTGGATTCTCCAAATTGTCCTTAGGTTTGAGTGTGTGCGTGCATGGTTGTTTATCCTGTCTGTCTCTATGTTGCCTTGTGATTGACTTTCCAGGGTGTACCCAGCCTCTCTCCTGTTGAAAGCTGGAGATAGACATCAGCCACGTTTTTGTTGTTAATTCAGTCTTAATGTAAGTAAATCATTCGACTTAGTCTTTTCATTAAATTGTATCTCCCAACAGACACAAAGCATTGAGAAGAAAAGGGATCTCCTTATCTGCTGCCTCATTAGCTACCTCAGGGAAAGACAAGAAGATCTTTTTCATGACTGCCAGGTATGTCATATTGATAACAGATTACTTAACTCAAGGGATTCTAATGTTCTTCTCTCCTGTCCTCTCCTATCCCCTGTTCTCACCTTCTCCATTCATCATCTGTCCAGATGTGTCCATTGTGATTGAGGGAAACCAAGTGAAAGAGGGATGTGGAAGCCGAACAAAGGCATGTGTACTGCTGATGGGACTGATATATGCCCTCAACCTCGAATATCCGAAGGAGCTGAAGAACACATTTGACACTTTTCAAAAACTGTTTTTTGGAACTTGAAGGGGCCAAACTACTGAAAAAAATAAGCTTGTGCAATGCACACACATTTCCCCTCTTGTTCCAAGAGAATCTTTTGTCCAGACATAGCTTGATGGAGCTGTAACTTTTCTTCTGACAGCAAGCACAGATTGAATGTTGGTGTTAGTGTTCTGTTCTATGTATCCATATTTTTTTGATAATGTACATGCACAGAAACAACCTTGTAGAGTTTCTGTATGTGCTTTTGGCTTTCAAAATGGACTAAGTGGCCTTTGAAAGTGTTGTCTGCATTAGCTGTTGTGTTGCACTTTATTCTGTGTTTTTATGGAATAAAAACATTGAGATGATGAACCATCTGAATGTCTTTTTTGGGGGGTACATTTTACCTTATATGAATAGTAGGGGTGCAACGATACTCGTATCGATATTGAATCGTTCAATACAGTGATTTCAGTTCAGTATGCATATGTATTGAACAATACAAAATTTTTAATTTATTTTATCAACTTTTCTTCTGACGATGCTGTCTGTGTCGAGAGCTCAGTGGATCTGCGTTCGACTACTCCGCCTAGACTGCACTGTCCAGCGCAGATCCACTGAGCGCAGCGCAAGCTAGCAAGACAGACGCTAAGCTTGTTGCAACATGGCAAATTGAACCTCCCCCACCCTCATTCAGATCTGGCCTTTGGAACTATTTTGGTCTTCATATGAAGTATGACCCTGAAGGTAAGCATAGGGCTGGGTATCGTCACTGATTTCTAGAATCGATTCAAATTCCGATTCACAGGGTCCCGAATCGATTCGATCCACGATTCGATTTAATTCGATTCGATTCACTTTGATTTGAATCTGGGAAATTTTGACAGTCAGAAATATTATAATTCAGATCAGTACATTTACATATTTTTGTATCTATAAAAAGGAAGCTGACACACCAAGACTTTATCAAAGGTGTGAGCATCACAGCAGAGGCCTTTGTGTCAAAGTAGCTGAGGATAAAACACAGAAAAACATGAAGGTGACTTTCCTGTTCTGGGATTTTATAAAAATTTTCTGCAGTAGATCAAAAACGAAAGAAAACCATTAATCAACACATGAACATTACCTCTGAAGTTACAGCGGTTTGTTCGGTATTGAACGGCAGAAATTAGGTTTTATTTTCGGAAGTATATAAAACGAGCGCTGTAAACAACGGTAGACTTGTGCGTAACAAGCAAGCGAATAATGCAGAAAACAGTACAGAGAGAGAGAGGGAGAGAGAGGGAGAGAGAGCGCGCAAGAGGAGCATGCGAGAGAGAGCTGGGCATCGTGGTCGAAGCAAAACAATAAAAGTCAGAGTGAATTCATGACGATGTTTATGTGAAGCCTAATTTGGATCTTCTTTTGCTGCTGGTTCGGTCAATATTGTTTGGAGAGACATCAAACTAACAGCTTTAGAATCAGCGCATAAAGGGCGTGAACACAAAGCGCGGACCGCCGACAGATCAGAATCAGCGCGCTGTCGGCTTTCAGCCCCAACTGTGAGAAAGGCGACATCTAACTGATTCTGATCCGCGGTTGGGCTGTGTGTTTAAGTCTTTGTGCAGAATCCATGTTCCTGCTCTCATTTACTGTCTTAGCTGTTTGGTGGTTGTTGAAATTTTGTGAGATTTCACCAGAGATTCTGGCATTTCGGGCAAAATAAATTTATATGAAAAAATCGATTCAGGATTTTAATGAATCGATTTTACGTTATCCAAGCCAGAATCGATTTTAATCGATAAATCGATTATAAAAACCCACCCCTATAAGCGCATCATGGACAAAAGTAAAACAGTATGTCGGATGTGCCACGCAATGCTCAATTACATGGGTGGGAACTACTGCGTTAGCACAGTTTGCTAGTTAAGGTGTTGACACCGTCCAGCCCCACGCACAGGGCGATCTGCGGTAGCTCGTTAACGGAGATTTGCCGTGTTGTGGCGTTAATGTCATTTCAGATTAACGCTGACAGCACTAGTAGGAACAAAATGAATATGACCGCACATTTACCCCGACATTATCCTAGTGCAAAGACAAGTGGAAGCAGACAAAAACAAAAGCAGGCATGCTACAAGCTTTACCCGAGTCATTTAGACAGCCGTTAGCACACGATTCTCCTTATGGGGACCTGATATGTTTAATATGCTGCTGAGAATATAGTCCAGAAGAAGCGTATAGCATAGCTTTTATTTCGTAAAGAGCCATTTCTCTGTAATAAACTCTCTTTTCCAAAGATGAGTGATTTCTCGATCAGATAGATTTATTATTTTATCCCTTTGTTGTTTCAGCAACATTTAAATTTAAATGAACTCTACACATTCTGCCGAGAACAGTCGTCAATTATCCAGTTAGAATTGTGAAAAAAGCTTGTTGATGGCCCTCAAAACCATCTGTTTGAGGTGCAACTTGTTAACTTTTAGTGGGAGGCTATGTAGACATATGAAATTCTAACTTGTGCAACTCAATTTTATTTATATAGCTCCAGATCACAACAACAGTCACCTCAAGGTGCTTTGTATTGTAAGAACAACATAAAGCACTTAGGAGAAGAAAGAACTTATAATAGTAGAGACAAAACCCAAACAATCAAACAACTTCTTTTGAGCAAGCAGTCGGCAACAACAGGAAGGAAAAACTCCCATTTAACAGGAAGAAACCTCCAGCAGAGCCAGGCAAAGGGAGGGGCAGCCATCTGCCGCTACTGGTTGCGGGTGATGGGAGGAAGACAGGACAAAAGACGCTGGGGAAGAGAGACAGAGATTAATAGTAACTAAAGATTAAATGCAGAGTGGCGTATACACCCACAGTGAGTGAAAAAGTACAGTCATTTCACCCTGGTGAAAGAACGGTTCAAAGAAATGAAAGGCCCAAATTACCATGACAGTCAGGCACATGATGAGTGGATGTAAACTTCTGACCACAAACAAAAAGAAAACACCCTGGGTGTCTGCTTATTACTGTCCAACAGTAGCTATTGAGATGCTTCACAACAGTACTCACCACGTATAGAACCATATTAATGTATTAATATGAACAATATCACCTCAGAATTATTTTTTAAAAATAAAATGGAATAAAAATATTGTCATTGTGAACTATCCGTCACCATTTGGAAATTCAGTCATTCGTTTAGTATTAAGCTATTCTAGCAGTCTGGATAACACTTTTAATTAGAACCAATATGTCACTCTATGTGTTTTAAACCATAGTTAGCCGGTTTGCAAGCTCAGTAATCCGAATTACAGCCTCTGGTGACCATCTGCCGTCTGCATAGACAGCTCCGCGCACTATTTTGTTACTGAATTCACCTCAGCCCGCCCCCTCCGTGTGTGTCTCTCTGTGTGGGGGGTTATAGCCTACCGGGCGGAGTAATTCGTGCTGGTATCTATTGAGTGCATGCGTGCGCGAGTGCGTGCTACGGCTTCAGCCTGTCACTCTCGTTGTGCCGCGGCGCGAACACGGGTAGCAAGAAGGACCAAAAATCCGCCTGGTATCAGTTGTTGTCCCTGGAAAGACTGTTTCCCCCCATCACTAGAGACACCTCTCTTGTTTTAAAGTGCGTCTGCTCTTCAAGGAGAATAGCTGTGACACATTACAATGCTTCAAATAAGGGACCTCATCTGGGGATTGTTATTCATCGGCTGTGCAGGTAAGATGAGTTATTTCTTGTTCTAGTCTAATATTAGGTTGTGTGGGGATTAATATCCAGCTGTAGGCAAAGCAAATCTGTGTGAAAGCGCAGGCCGAGACGTGTTGATTCTAGAGCAGCATCCTCTGGTCCCACCGGCGGCATCCTTGTCACTGACTCCGGACAGTGACGCTGGGTTTGGAGCTCGAGCGCTGCAAAATTCACAGTTATCGCAAAAAGTTATCCGAAAAGTGAGGCATCTCCCCCTCTCTGAGGGAAAGCGACATGAATTACTTAGCAGGGCGCATTTTATTCAGTTTTGGGGTTATACAGTTTGATAGAGGCGCGTATCTCGGTGCGTTTTGAATATCCCTGCACAACACAGAGAAGTGCAGACGGCCAGTCTCTTTCATTCGGGGTGACTGCTCTCCCTAAGTTAAGTTATGCTACATATTTTTAATAATAATAATAATAATAATCCCCACACGTGCTGCGTGCTGTGGAAGTTAAGCTCCTGAGTTCGTCCCTGTGGGTAAATAGAGGAGAAGGATGCTACCAGAGACCGGTGGTGTTGCAGTGGGGCGCTTTTTGTGGTCCCCTTTATGTCAGCAGCCAGCTTATTGCTTATAGCCCCTTAAGTCGCTGCAAACGTCAACGGCAAACGAATATACTGTCATTCAAAAGTCCACCTCGGCTTTCTCAGTTCTGCTGGGTCAGACGTGACGCACCGAGGATGGGGTGTCCGGAGAGCCGATCGCTATTAGCGGGAACGCTTTGTTTTAGTCCACTGGAAACAGATTTACTGCCCTTTTTTCTCTTTATTACCTTAATATTCAATTTGTTTTCCGTACGCATGCGCTTAAAACTATCGAATAGATCGATAAGATGCACCCACAAATTTCCACTTGTGCCACGATCGGATTTGGCACATAACCAGTAGCTGTGCTGATGTGTCCGTGCGGGAGTTTAGTTTTTGCATCCCTGCTCTGATCATATAGGTCGACACTGAGGCATTGCCTCTGTTTTTGTTGTTTTTCTGGCCAATAAGGACTCTGTAGTTTCTAACTTAGTAGCGAGGTGCTTGTTTTTTTCTAACCTCCATGCGCAAAATGATGTCGACTTCGGCACAGACCCAGATTGATTTGATGGTACTTTTTAATTTCGTTGGTTGAGAGGAAATTCGTCATCCATTGAGGTAGACTGAATAGTCTTTCAATGTATACAATAGCATCCAATCCCAGAGCTCCCATGGTTATATAGGGCGGGAGGGGGACCCATTTCCCCCCCCAAAGCCCCCACCTCTCCCACCACCCACATCCTTCTCTCCTCCCTGCATTCACCTCCCCATTTCATACACTGCAACTGAGTGCTCAAAGAGGAGTTTGAGGACCCCCAGGGGTCCTTGGAGAGCGGAAGAATAGTTTGATGTTATAATTTGATTCAATTTAGTGTACATTATGGTGTAAAATGATTATTCTAACCCGGGGCCTCAGTTGCACTGTTGTTTCTCAGTGCTCTACAGGTCTATGCTTTTCTTGTCTTTGGCAAAAAACAAAATAAAAAAACGAGCATTTTCTTCTCCCCCACTGAGATTAACTGCAGCCAATACAGCCACTGAGTCTGGATGAAATGACTGAAGGTACAGTTAAAATAACCAGAAGGCAAATCTTTTCATGTGCTAAAAAAGTAGCCTATCATCCGGCTATGCCTGTTTCGATTTATTAACATTTGACTCCTTTCCTTTCTTCCTTTCCTTTCCTTGCCTTGTATTTGTGCCACATGGCCATGACACATTATTTGGGGTAGACTGTTAAGTCACTTTTCCCCGAGCACGCATCATTAGGTTAAAGTTCATAGATGTAGCACTGTGAGACTGTATTGAATTATCCATGCAGTAGTCTCGGTCTGGCTAAATAATACATTTATTTCACAGTTGTGCTGAAGCCAACAGCCCTGTCTTTGCAGAATTTAGGGAAATCGAGCATGAAGAATGTGGGTCTACGTACAGGAAAATAATGTATATAGCCTAAAATAATGTGGACTGGGGAAATTGAGTGGATAAGACGACAGAATTTTGAAGAAGGTGGATCATTACTGTGTATGTTGGAGGGTATTTTTCTTGTTTTGGTTTTGGTACATAAAACCTAAGCTGGCCTCCATGTGGCGCTGGGCGTGCCCCCAAAGGAGCTCTGGCTTTGTTTTTCTTGTTTGTATGATCTGGTGGTTTTTGAGTGTGATAGTGATGTTGATACTTGACGTTTAGGAAAATATTGATGTATTGATTACTGTCCAAACTTTTAAAACACAGGATTTGACATTTTGCACTTCACAAACAGCAACCAAAAAATGCACATTACATTTTTACCGCTGGGAAAACCAATGCTGTGATTTCTGCTGGGGAAAAAAAACCCTACTTAAAATACTTTCAACAAGCTGCGCGAGGACCTAATGGGCTGTGTTGGGATAATGCGTTTGGCTGATGTTTGTGGTTTCAATGAACCTTAAACTGCATCACTTGGCGCTGGCTTTTGAAAGTTTTCCAGAATATTTTTGGAGGTATTTCCAAATCAGCACCCAAACACTTGGGCACCCTGTCACTGATGTGGGTTTAGAGAGCGGCGCTGGGATGTTTTCATTTCTTCTATATGATTCACGACCCTGCCGAAATATTCTGACACCCCCACAATTTACCGCGCCTCCGCAGGGGAGGGAAAGAGAAAGGAACCAAGAGGGAGATAATTAGACAACTGTGCCTTAGCTGTACCCTCTTGCAACAAGGAGAAATTCAAATAAATTGATCGCATTATTTGATGGACCCGGGTTATATTGAAGGGGTAATGACAGTATCACACACTTTGAGGGCTGAGAAATTTAATTACATTTATTGATTTCCAGTTTCTGTTCCAGTTCGATGATAATTACATTTTTGAGGCTCGCGCCAAACATTAGGATGCAGAGCTACACCACCTTCCAAGATGTAACTGCATTATAATGCCGTTTTAGGAGTCGACACAGGTAGTGATCTTTCTCGACTTAAATTCAAGTCGAGCGTGCAGTGCCCGTTCTGACTGTGTTACTGAATTAAGCCACCACATCCATGGTGATCAGTTTGAAACTGGAAAAAGTAGAAGGTGATGCAGGGTAATCTGAGGGGAAAAGAAGCCCCGTTTATTAAAGTGAAAATGACACCGCCTCAGATTTATGACTTCAAGAATGTGAAGTTACAGATCTGAGGCATTTCTATTCTTTTTTTTAACCCTTTCATGCTCTGTGCTGTTGGCTATAGAGAAACCATTGCAGGGTTGCCTTCCAGTAAAAGTTTAAACTGGCTTTTATTGCACTGCAGCTCAGCATCGTCCAGCAGCGCCCTGCACTAACCAAATATGTGACCAAATATGTAAAATATGTACTACTGGACATTCCTGATCGATTAGTCTGACTTGAGGATAAAATATATTTATGATCAAATTACATTATTACGTTATTGAGTTGAATCGCCTTTCCTCATGATATTGCAAACTGCTGTGCAGTGTTTTAGCATCTGACAGAATGGCAGAGTCTTGTCTCTCTTGCTGAAAGTGGATTGCCTCTGTTTGATTTCTTTATTCCTTTTGTTCCTGAAACAACAAGTTTGCAGGCTGAAGGCAGGCTAGATGCTGACGTGTACCTGCCATTCAGTTCATACAGTTATATGAAACTGCAGAGCAGTGCAAATCCATGTACTGTTCTGGCTGTAAAGCAGCATGTGTGTACTTTAATCAGTCAGCTGAACTACAGAAGGGAAGAAAAACGTTAGCTTAACATTTTGAGGGAGAAAATACACAAATCCTAAATGGCTAACATATGGGACTGCTGTGGTGGGTTCAAAGCCACTATGAAAATAATACAGGCTATTTTTGACTTAGGGGAACTGGAAAAAGCAGCCAAACACAGGAAAATTATAAGGCATTTTTAGTCCGCTCTTTAAATAAAACTCGATTCTGGCTCTTTCAAGCTTTGCTCCATAGTTGCACTCTGGTCCATGCACCATTTGGCTTGGAGACATTTTGTACTAATGTACTATTACGGCTTGTTATGATCAAATTCTCGTCAGTACATGGACTGTTCAGATTATAGCAGTACTCCTACTTGGATTCAGCTTCTGTTTAGCTAAATACTGTATGCCTGTGTCGCCGTACAGTTTATGTAAGAGAGCAACAGATCAAGTGACTTGTCATCATAATTGCAAGTTGATTCTCAAGATGTGAGTTCTTTGCTGCTGCCTACATTTACATAAAGTTCAGTCATTACTGCATCTACATTTTCGCCCTATAGCTTTCTTTTTTTCCCTTCTTGCTGTGCTACCCCCCCCCCTGGATTTGTTTATTGATCTCCATCTTTTGCAGCTTTTATTATATGTCATATTATCCTTTCTCCCCTGAGAGTTCAACTCAAAACAGCCCACACAGCAGGACAGACACAGAGCCCCGTGTGTCTGAGTTGTATTATCTGCTAATTAGTGCAGACTAATAAAATACTAAAAATTTAACTCACTAAAACGGAAGCAGAAACTCCTTGGATCGTTTGTACCACACAGCACAGTCTGTTAGATAATTCCTTTTAAAAATGCTCCAACAGGCAACAACAGCACCGACATGGTGGAGAGGTGCAGTAATTGACTCTGAGTAGTCCAGCAGTCTGTGTTGGAACCCCTGTCAGTCACAGCATCCATCTGCACACTAACTCCAATATGCAGATGGATAGGTTTTAGAAAATGCACCCCTGTACACTTGCCACGAAGGGGGGAACTCTGGAGGCCCAAACTGTTTTGTGTACGAGGCTGTAAACATGCTTTTTAATGCTGTGAAATTGGCTGTTTTAAACACAGGACTCTATGTGGATTCGCTCGCTTTTTGAGTGGGCATTAGAGGAAATGCAGTTTTTGGCACTTATGCCTTGGCTTCGTTCTCCAGACCTGGAGGCTGCCGTTCGTCCCAGTCAGTACTGGTGATAAACTTTACTTCATCAAACATGTCACATGAAAACACAGTGACACTCAACTATCAAAGACCTGTGTACATCAGATTCTCCATCTTTAGCCACTTGGATATCATTTTTTTAGATGGGTGTGTTCAGGAGGTAGAGTAGATCACGTACTAATCAGAAGATCGGTGGCCTTATCCATGCCTCCTCCATTCTGCACGTTGAAGTATCCTTGGGCAAGATACTAGACCCCGAGTTGCCCTCGACGCATCCATTGGAGTCTGAGTGTTTGGACACTACGAAAAAAACCCCACTTAGGTTAATGTGTGTATGAATGGGTGAATGAGGCTTGTGTTAAGAAAACGCTTTGGGGGCTCAAATTGAGTAGAAAAGCACTGAACAAGTACCAGTCCATTTAGATGTGACAACAACAATGCTCGTTAAGTGCCGTTGCAGCCAGAACCCACTATAAGTCCCTAATCTCACTAATAGAAAAGGATGTTAACACTTATTCACATCCACTGTTGGTATGCTTTTACACAAACACAGAGCATTTGTTAGGCTAGTACGATCAAGTTAAAATGAGAGCTGCCTGTCTGTAGCCTAGGTGCTAGCTTGAGTTGCCAAGTATATTTGAATTTGGCAGATTCTTTTGGACTTATCTACAGTCTGAGACAGCAGCCACCCCCTCAGTGTTATCTGCACTTGCTGGTTCCACATCAGCATCAAGGGAAAAAGCTGGACTGAGGAGATGAGTGATGGTGACTAATGTCAGTTCTTCATTCTTTCCAGACTCCACTCAGTCTTTTGTCAGTAATATTATTTAGCTTACTGACACTCAACATTTCTTTTCAGTGTGATGTTATTAAGTGTATGTAGTGCATTTCCTGCTGTAAGCACTGCTCTCTGTACCACAGATATACAATACGTGCCTGCACATATGGGTTTGCTTATCTGTGCAAAATCTGTTATTGCCCCACCAAACTGTTAATATTTAATGGAACTGTGCTGTTCAGCTTCACTGTGTGGCCGTTAAATCGAGCTGAAATCCACAAATCTGAACAACACTTTACACTTTTAAGCTTAATTACAAAAAAACAATAATTTCTGGGTTTTTAACCACTAAAATAAACACAGGAACACAAAGACAGTTTTAATTTGATTCCAGTCACTATGCCATTAGAAGTTCTTTGTCCGTGGATGATAAAGAGGCACGTAAAGTCTAAAAACTTTGAAATGCAGATGATACAAGTTTTACATAATCCATAAATTCATGTCATATCACAGAGCTTCTGAAAGTGCTGATAATTCTGTCCAGATGAGCTCAAAATGACTTGACTGGCTATAATATTTCTTCTGACTGTTAGATGAGGATAGGCTGTCTTTGCATATTAATCAGGACATGAATAGAACCCATGAGTGATTTTTATTGTGTGAGCTCTGAAGGCGTCCTATAGAGAATTGAATGTGGGGGGAAAAAACCCAGAAAAAAAGAGACGGACTTGTTATGCAACCCAATCAGCAGCCCCCTCCTTTGCCATTGAGCGCAACATTGGACATGATTTTCAGATCTTAATGCTGTCTTCAGAGTGTGTAACTAAATGGACAACTGATGTCAATGAAGTAATGTCTCCCAAAATTCTCAAGCAGATATAATATTCACAGAGGAAGGTAGCCTTTAGTCACGTATATTCACATTATGTCATTATGTTCTAATGGAATGCCACGAGTAATACTAACTAATGTAACATGAATTTTTAAGTTACCATTAGATGAGTTAATGCACAATGACTCATCTAATGGTAACTTAAAGTTTGATGAGTCAGTACACACAAATGTAATATTACATTACTTACCACAACTTGTGGCATGGTGTATGGAAGGAGTGGGAAATGGATTCAGGGTGGGGGTGCGATAAGCTGCAGGATGATGGAAGAGGTCAGCCACGAGTCTCCATACGCTGTGATACTTGCAGACAGGGAGCAGGTGGAGGATAATCTGTAGAGCTGGAGCTGTGGAGCTATGCTCTGGAGAGAAGAGGAATGAAAAGGCACTAGAAGCAAGACAGAATATGTATGTCTTATGGGAAGTAGACAGGTGTAACAGTGAAGAGGGAAGGAGCAGTGGTAGTGAAGACGGGGTCAGCCAGGGTGCAGTGGGTGGAGACGGGTGTCAGGGGGTCATTTGTGACAAAAGATGGCAGCAAGAGTGAAAGAGAAGGTTTACAAGATGGCAGTGAAACCTGCTATGATGTATGAGTGGGAGAGGGTGACTCTGACAAAAAAGGAAGTGGAGCTGGAGGTGGCAGAGCTGACCGGGATGGGCAGGATTAGAAATGAGTACATCAGAGGCACGGGCAATAGGGAGCTGAGGAAAAGAGGAAGTGCGTAGAGAAGATTCATGGATGTAGCGGAGGAGGACCTGCAGAGGGTCGATGTGACAGAGGAGGATGCTAGAGATAGGGTGAGACGGAGGTAGATGATCTGTTGTGGCGACGCTTAAAGGCAGCAGAAAAATCAATACAATATGTAGTTAATTCAGACACAAGGCAACCCAGCACAGTCATCCATGGTTAAAACAACATGTCTTTATAACAAAACCATAAGCATTATGATTATATACCATGCAAATCTGCATATATATCTATATCTATCTATCTATCTATCTATCTATCTATCTATCTATCTATCTATCTATCTATCTATCTATCTATCTATCTATCTATCTATCTATCTATCTATATATATACATACATATATACATATATATATGTATATATGTGTATATATATGTATATATTTTTCCAAAATGAAGTTATTCATGAAAGCCACATTTTTGTGGCGGGACTTTTCTTGTCAAAATGAAAATATGCCTTCACTGAGCTTGTTGACACACTTTCTGCTTAGCCATCCATTTCAGCTCAGTTAAATCTTGTTTCTGATCCTTTTTGTTGTGGTCTTCTGTTCTGGTTACAGAAACGGGGTCTGAAACAAAATACTTCTCCAGTTTCCTTAGGCAAAATCAGGCATTTTGGCAGAGTGAAGCAGCATCAGCTTCTAATGAATTCAGATAAACAATGCTTGATGTTCCCTAAGATCCCATCCAAGAAGGTGAAATATCTGTGGGAGTGGCTGTGATTTCAAACGAGCTGCTGTTGCTCTAAGGCTAACCGGGATGCTGCTCGTGTGAGTTTTGCAAGGTGATGGAGAATATTCAGGTGTTTGTTGTGGCACTCCTCAGCATACTTGCTTAGCCCCAACCTCACCAGATTTTCTACATAAGAACTAATGATCTGTGCTCCTTTGGCAGTGGACTCCCTATGTTTTTTTTCCCTTTTACTGAGCTCTTTAAGTGAGGCTGCCAAGTCTGGTGAGGTTGCCCAAGGTGACGATGGACTACATTGCTGCGCAACAGAATCCCAGCATGATGTCCCTGTCCTCCTTGAAACGCCTGGAGAGCTACAAGCACCGATTTTTATTTGGAATAGATACTGTGTTTATTGATGTTCCAGTTTTCTTTATCGTCAGCATGGGACTCCGTGTTATTTATAGCCTGTCACCGCTATAACTTACTTCCCTCAGGACTTGCACTGATTAACAGATGGAATTTTGTCTCTGAAAGTCACTTCATACTTATGTTGTGTTCATTTTCAGGTGGAGAAGAAAAAAAACAAACAGTATTTTTTACTTTGCATAACTCCCCCCCCCCCCCCCCCCCCACCTGTTTCAACCAAAGGCATAAAATGTAATAAATATGCTTGGAGTGACAGCGCCTCGATATAAAATGCCTTGGCTTAACTGCGGTAACCTTCATCAGGGATGACACAAACGCTTGTCAGCCCTGAGTAATTTTCTTAATGTTGGATTACCGACAATCTTTGAGCTAAAAGTGCAGAGAGCAGGTTTTGCTTTAGTTTCTCTTTGTTCAACTGAGCCTTCAAGTGCAGACAGACGCCGGCAATATCATCTGAGTGTACTTGGCAGACTTTTAATGCTTATGCTTCATCACTTAAACAAACACCTACTGTATGCGATGGCTGGCTTCGGGTGTGATATCCTGCAAAGCTATATGCTTAGCAATGTAAGAATAGTAAGTTACAAGTCTTGCAGTTTTATAGGAAAAGCTTTTGAAATGCAATAACCTATAGAAATACTGAAGGGCATAAACAAATAAGCTGCATATCATTGCTTGCATTGCACCTGCTGTTTTCTATTCAACCCTATGCACAGCGTTGTCTTCTACCTTCCTCCCCAACATTATCTCTCCAGGAAAGCCGGTTTGGTACTTTCTGGAAAAGCGAAAAGTACGGGGCTCTAGTGATTGCCTGACTTTAGCTACACTGCTGCCCCCAGGTCCCCATGTTTCTCTTGTCAGCCATGTTAGTTAGCTTTAAAAAGAAAGGTATTTCTTTTTAAAGCTTTGACCAACTCTGATGCTATTATGAGTTCTTCTAAAAGATCTGATCCCTGATAGATTACTTTACTGATGCCTGATCAAATACTGCAGTTTTGTCAAAGAGACTGGCTGATGGTGGTGCCGTTATGCAGAAATCTGTGGCAAAAGTGACACGGGTCCCCCTTGAGCTTGCTGATTAATCAGGTTTTTACCATATCTTTCTGACTTCCAACGACTATAAAAGCAATCCTGATATAACAATCATGAGTCATCACCTAGATATTGTTTCATCTTGTGTTAGAAATCAAGCACCCTGCTTTTCCCTTTCCCCCTCCCTAAAAGCTCAGTCTCACATGCTGTCTAGTTCTCCTGGAGTCGAGATGATGGACAAAGAGCCTTTGCTCAACATTTATCTGTAAGAAGTCAAAGTTTTAAAAGGTTTCAATAGGTGAGCGTGTGGAAGAGTCATTAATAGTTGAAGCTGCCTTTGTCGACGGTGCACAAACAGGGATTGGCTGTTAGCTCTCCATCGTTCTCTCTGTCCCGAGGCGCTGCTGCCCGAGCATCTCATTGCCCCATCTGTAGGCATCTGCCAGGGGGACTCTGGGCCAGAAGTGGTAATCACTCTTGCGATGTGTTTATCATATATCATCATAGTATTAAAATGTAAATAATGACATAGTATGAGATAGGGCTGTGCAATATGACCAAAATCTCATATCCCGATATAAGACATTTATCGTCCGGACAAAGAAATATATCACAAACATTTTACATTTTCTGTAAATTCTGTGAATCTAGGGCAACTCAATTTGCGTGTTTTCTTTTTTGTTTTTTGTTTTGCTGGTCGTGTACCTGGAGTCAAGTGTTTTGACAGATGGATGAAACTATACATTTTTAGACATTTTCTTTGTGATTATTTATTACACAGTGTGTTGCGGGGAAAAAGTCATTCTAACGTTTGATTCTCAGGTTTATTTTTAGCACCTAATGGCTCTTTTTTGCTTCTCATCTGTAAACACTCTGCATACTCTTTCACTTGATTCTGTTTATTTTGAAAAATCTCAACAGGATCTTCCGCTTTATTGTGAAAGGTTTACGTGGTAAATAAACAAGCGGACGGCGGAGCCGCACGATGGTTTTTACCGTCGTTGTTGCTAACGTCAAAAACAGTCGCTTGTCTGTCGGTAGTGTGGTTATATTAAATATAAGATAGACGTTTTCATATCGTCATCCGATATATATCGAACAGCCCTAGTATGAGAAATCTACTATGCATTTGACTGAACCGGCATATGGTTGTGTTAGGCTGCTAATTCATTTATCACTTTTGGGATTCAAAATACTTATTAGTGGAAAAATACGTTCTCTGATTGAGTTTTTAGTAGGGCACACTATACTTAAGTTCACCTAATTTTTGTCGTCATCTTAGCAAATTTGTCATTAGATTGAAAAACCTTTCTGTAGGTCACAAAGCTGTAATCAGGGAAGCCCTGTGTATCAGTGACGCTGACTTTCACGCCTGTATTTTTCAGTGGCTAGTTTCTAGGACTGCAGCTAAGGCACTCACTGAAGTAAGAGTGTAAAACAGTTTAAAGTGGTTTGTTCCAGGATTTCCACAGCCTAGCTGATACCACACCTGCTGCATTCATTTGTAGATGGGGGAGGATTTTCTGCTCAGAAATCCTGCTTTTCAAACCACCTGAAGAGTCAACTCATTTTTCTGTACACCTGGTGTCTGCAGGGATAATTGCTGCTCATTTAAGATGCATGCAGCGATGTTTTTCCACACAGTTCATTTCGAGTGTGTCTCCCATTTTGAAACATTCCTCCTTTTCTTATTACGTGTCTTTTTTCTTTGAGAATCGTTATTACTCCCCTATGAGTCCTGTTTGGAGATATTTTTTCCCCCTCCTACTACGAAGGTGCAGCGTTGGCCATCTTAACCCCAGGTTTCAGATTGCAGCTTGCATAATAGGTTTCTTAGGAGTGACCAGTCATTCACATAACAATGGCAGCTGGCAGTTATTTACCTGAGTGTGGATGCCGGCACTTAACACTTCTGCTTATGCACAAAATAATGAACAGCAACAACGACAGCAAACAAGAAACCAAGTGACTGAATTAAGAACAATATGAAGAGTAAACATAGGGGTATATTTTTGATACCACTAAGGCTCCACTTATTATTATTATTATTATTATTATTATAATTATTATAAAAAGCACTTTGATGTGTTGATTTGAAATTTTACACACACAACTCGCTGACCTGTAATTTAGCTTCAGGGGATGTGCTCTGTTTCCTGTGATCACCACTGATATTAAGAGAAGCGTCTAGGCCCTCGGGCAGTGTGGGTGTTTTGTGCTGGCGCATGCAGACTGTAAGTTTGATGTCGCACCTTATAAACTCCGTATCACTTTCTGCGGTGTCTTGGCACAGCAAAAGTTGCTCTACGTGATTTCACCCTTCCAGCTCTGAGACCAACCTGAGGATTATTCTCTTCTTTAGCGATAAACGGCATATATCTGATGCACCTTATGTGCACACAGGCACTCCGGGTTTCTTATGTTTTTCCCACAGTCAGAAATCGACCTTCTCACATGGCTTACCTTGGCTGAGCTGTCATAGAGAGTTAAGGCCATAGTGTATTTGGGCATTTGTTCTACTGTCTCTAAATCCCAGGGAGTGACTCACCATGATGATGTAATGCCTAGCAATGACAGCTGGCTCATCCCAGGGACTCTGTGATTGGCTGGCTTCCTCAGGTGCCAAGTTGCCTCAGCGTGTGTGTGTAAAGAAAGGAAAGGGGGAAAAAAAACACCCGAGCATGTCTTCTGGGAGAAAGGAACAAGGCGAGATGTGCACCATGCGCAGTTTTTTTGTAGACTTGTTTACTTCCTAAATTGGCACAATTGTCAGCGAGCACATTCTTGAGGCATCCGCTGTGGCTCTGTAGTGTTTTTCAGACCATGCCAGCAAAAAACGAGAATGACTTCTTTCACCGAGTGCTGTTCACACACTCAGGTGGCACAATCACAGACTGTTGGAAGTTCTCAGATATTAAAATAAAAGCCACCGATAGGTTTTTATCCCAACTTAATGTGCTCTCTTTAAGTTTTGTGAAAGCTCAGTTCACAGAACTTGTTCCGGACTTGGGGAGTTCTTCAGCCTTGCTGCTATGCATTCAAATGTGTGGAGAAACAACAGTTCATGGGAAAATAGTGAATTCACATAGACGGAAAAGCATATTAAATACATAATAAAATATAATAAGAGTTTGTTAAATATAAAATATTGGGTTTATGGTCTCTTGATGGGGGGGAAAAAAACCCTAAAACAAAACAGCTTGTCAGAGGTGATAGATGTTGGCTTCCTGTTGCATTTAAACGGTATTCAGAGCTGTTTTGGAGAGGTTTCTCTGAAATCCTCTGCGTGGTATGGAAACAGCATGAAACACAGACACATCTTGAAGCTGTTGATTTGACGGTGGATGCAGCTCAGACTCTGTGGACCGTTTGATCAAACCGGTGTGTCAAAAATCATCAAATTAACTCCTGTTAAATCCTGCCACCAATCTAATATGGGAGTCACATACAACCAGAGCCCCATCGCTTGTACCCATACGGCTTTCACATGCGGCCGCTGATGAGGTTAGACTGATCAAAATAAATGGTGTTTTTGTGTAGCAGGTGGTTGCAGGGTAACATCAGCTCACTGCTGAGAGGGAGTGGCTGTTGTTATAACTGGGTTAACACTTTTAATGCCCGTGATGCTGTGTAATAAACCTCAAACCAAAATATCTATCAAAAACTCTCAAAATGTGGTGCATATTGAAATTGGATGCAAATGCTCAGTGAAACGTGTATGTACTTATGCTTTAATGAGATGTTTCCATGTCTAAATGAGGAAATATTTAGATTTTAGAATGCATGTTATCGCCATCTTTTTCTTAATTGTACCTTAAAAATATAAATTCTTACTTTCCTGATGAAATTGAGGCCAAGCGAGCATGAGATTAGTCCGAGTTTTACTTTTTTACAAAAAGCTAATTTGCAGTAATCAATACCTGTGTATTCAACTGAGCCTCTGTGGAGGTATATGGAACAAAGCAATACTGATGTAGTAAAATATGGATGAAGAGCAAATCAAATTAATTAAAAGGCCAACTATTAATGTGCTCATTTTGTCCCATCTCACATATATCAAATAAAGTGTAAGGAGCTAAAAAAGGATGGGATTATTTAACCAAACACTTCTAATAAGATTAAAGAAAATCTGTTTAGCATTTATGTTCAAGCTGCTGCAATTAATAAAATCAGGACAGGTCTGTGATTTATTATGCTTTTACACTAAGAGCTCTGTTGAAGAGCTGCTTGTGAAGAAAAGACTGTGAGGTGGGGTTGCAGACAAAGGTGCAGGGTGACGGGCAGGAGGAGGAGGGGTGGAGGTTGAAAAATAGGCGGGACACAATGCAAAGTGTTGTCAAGGAGGAGCCACTGTGCCGGCAGGGTACTCCAACCTCTGGATTCATTGTTTCCCGTTCTGTTGCCAGACCCTTGTTTTGTGCACTGAAGCTTGCAGAGACCAGTAGTAGCACGAGACACGGGCACGTTGCGTTTAGGCCTTCCTTGTGGCTCGAATTTAAAGAAGAGCGTGATGCTCAGTATGTTCTCTACTTTATTCAATTTTCCTTCTTACTTGTTAGTTGACTGGCGTTCTTCAGCGTGCAGAACGACGATCTTTTCTTCACCGTTCTTGTTACTAAATGAGTGCATTCACACGATCTGAGATACCATGAAAAGAAACATCTTTGCCGTGAATGACGATGATGATGATATGATGCAGGTTCATCCTTTTTTTTTTTTTTCAATTCCAGGAAATAATATCTAAAAATAAGACAAACCCTGCTGATAAACTAAGCCGTAAAAGGAGCTAAATTTTTGCTTATGTATCGTGGCCTGATTATGTCTGTGAAATGAATAGCCGCTCTCCTGACTGACAGCTGTCTCATTTTATCTAGTAAAGCTTTTTTGGATAATTTGCTGCTCTGCTGCTTTAATAAGCCATCGTTACCACAAAGTTCTGTAGCTGTGTAATTATATTGCACTATTGACGGTCGCAAATTATGCCTGCACATAGAAATGGATGCTAAAAGACTTATTTGCTTTAGTTAGAGAACAGAACTTGATACATGAATGTTGACAGGTGATATAGAAATGCCTTCGGTTTTCTTGGCACTCTTGTTTTGCACTTCCGCTTCCATAGTATTTGGCATCTTGCAGTATTTGTGCTGCACGACTTACTGTAAATGCTCAAAATTTAAATGTAAATCCCCGCCATATGAATGCATGAAGAAGAAATATCTACAGCCTTCGGTGGTTGCCTTTTGGTATTGATGCGTTTTGGGCAATAATGCGCTTTCTCTAAAACCTTGAACCAGTCAGTAAACTCCAAATTAAGCCCTCTCTGAAATTCTTTTGAATTTTTAATTTAATGCCAGAAGCATACGCTTTTACCAAGTGCTGAGGATGGTATTAACACTTTTGACTTTCATCTCACGGTTGAAATGGGCAGGACAGGCTACAGAAGGTATAAAAAGTGTTTTTGTGCTTTCAAAGCTTCATACACTTTGATGAAGTCTCAAGGTCAATTTATTCTGACCAAATACATTTAGGTCAAAATCTCACCTGAAATGTTTGATGCTTTAATGCATACATACATACAGATGCCGACACTTTCATCTTGATATTTTACATTTTACTTAATTTTGATCTTGCCTTTGTGAGAGACTAGAGGGGGTAAATGTCAGTTGAAGACTTGCGCTCTTTCTTAACACCAGAAGGATGAAATATGTTTGCGTTGCAGGAACAAAGGGAGTGTGTCATGCTGCAAGTGATTGATACTGGCTCACAGTGCAGGAAGCCAGATGGGCCAAACTCGGAAGCATCAGGAGTTGAGGGCTTGGCCTTTTTAGCTCATCCAACAGAGGCATTAGAGACTGTGCTGCCCAAAGACTGCAGCTCAGAGACTTGCAGTGTGCTTGGCATGCCTCAGTGTTATGCTCGAGAAAACCAGTTTGAGATGATTTGAGCTTTGAGACATGGTGTGTTATCCTGGGGGGGATCAGCCATGTGAAGATGGGTACACTGTGGTCATAAAGGGACGGACACGGTTAGCAACGATACCCAGATAGACTATGGTGTTTATACAACAGTCGGTTGGTAGTAATGGCCACAAGGTAGGCCAACAAAACATCTTCCACCATTGATCCAAGGCAGGATGGACCCATGCTTTCATGTTGTTTATGCCAAAATATAAACTGTAGTCTCTGTTTCCTTAGCTAACAGGAGTGTCACACAGTATGGTCTTCTGCTACCGTAGCTCATCTGCGTCAAAGTTTACGTATAGTGCATTCAGAGATGCTCCTCTGCATCCCTTTAGTTTAATAGGTGGGTATTTGATTTTTTCTTTCCTTCCTATCAGCTCAGAACAGTCTGGAAATGTTCCTTCTCATTTCTGGAATCTGCAATTTTTGCTAAGAGATCTGCTGATCATTCAAAAATGTGTTTTGTTTTTTGGGACTATTCTCTATAAACCCCAGAGATGGTTGTGTGGGAAATTTGTATTTTGCTGATATAAAATAAAAGGTCAGCAGTTTCTGAAATACTCAGACCAGCCCATCTGGCACCAACAACCATGCCACACTCAAACTCACTTCAGTCACGTCTTTCCCATTGTGATGCTCGATTTGAGCTTTAGCAGGTCATCTTGCCCAATTTCATTGACTTGCTTCTAGGTTAGTGGCTGATAAGATATTAAGCATTACCAAGCAGTGAACAGGTGTTTGATTATACAGGTGTATCAAAATTGCATGTTTATTATTATTATGATCAAACTTTTAGAGCAAAAGCAAAATAAATAGTTCATAAGTAAGAGTTAGGGTCTTGTCAGGTAGCTACCATGTGTGTTTTTAATATAATATCATATCCTCTGCAGAAGAAAACTCAGTTTTATCTCAGTTTTTTTGGGTGTATTTACTTACATTCTTTATTCTTTATGTATGTTAAGTATGCTTTATTATTTTCCCCAATTTTCCAACAAACAGCAACGCAAAAGAAGTCAACACTTCAAATGTTTCCATTGTGATACATCTGAATAATCAGTTTTTTCTACTTTCGAGTCAGCTGCAGTTGTGAGAAAATGTTCTTGCCTTATGTTCTTGTTTCAATAATACTGATATGAAGGGGAGCTGTTACCAGATGTTGCCTTGCTGGAGTTGTAATCGATTTGGAGCACATGCAGGTTGGCCAAGCTGGTAGACATCAATCAATACTCACTGCATTTTTAATGTCATCGTTTTTTTTAGAATTGTAAATTTATTATGTCTTTTCAACATTTAATGACATTGTGCCATTTTGATTTAGACTGATCTATTTTCACCTACATTTGGAACCAAATTCCCACTTTTATAAATGGGAATAACTATATATATATGTGTGTGTGTGTGTGTGTATCATATTAATCCTCTCCATAAGATGACGTTATAACTCTAGTTTTCTTTTTTTTTCTTTTACTGTGAGTTGTCTCAAGATTTTTCCACTACATTTCTTGGCACTAAAGCTAATTTAAGATCTAACAGACAAACATCCAGTATTTCACAAAGAGAAAACTCTTGACATCAATCATCCTACAAACTTTTCCTCTGCTGATAAACTGAAGATTAATACAACTCGGCCCACTGTGGTTGTAATGAAGCGTTTTAGGCCTTCAGGACTGTATTTTTTCTCCAATAAAACACAATTGTAGCATGTGTCTTGCCTCTGTATTTTCTCTTATTTGTGGAATATTTTACTAACTGATTTTGTGTTTGAGGACTTGCAGTGATTTCTCTCAATCCCTGCTGTCATTATACAGTATTGCTGCGATTAGTGAGCCATAGATAGATCACTTATCAGCGTCTGACCCGCTGTCGGTGTAAAAGATCAAATCAGAATGTGACGTCATACATCTGTTTTCCACTGTTTGTTTCACTAAATGCTTTTTTTCTTTCTCTCGAGCTCCAGAGCAGCATCTGTTATGGACTGCTAATGCAGTGAAAGCTCACTGTTTTTGACTTCTGCTCTATTCAGCCTCACTGCACACCGTAGCCAGCAGAGGAGATGGCTTAGTTAGCCACCCTGTGTCATAGAAACCTCCTGGGACTCTCCATTCACTCTGTGCAGCCATTAAGGAAGGGAGCATAGAAGTCTCAGCTCTTCATTATGAGTCACTTTGCCAGATTTTGCGACACTGCCCTCCATGTCAGGAGGCATAGCGGCCGATAATTTTCATGTGAAGTAGACTACAAAAAAACCAGGGGACAACGAAAATGAGATTGAAGAGACAATCAAGCCTAGTGAGAATGGCCTGGTTGTTTGTCCTGAGATGCATGAGACTGGGTTTGGATACAGTGTTAGATGACATGGCCAGCTTCCCAAGGACAGATCCCTTTTACAGAAACATTTGCTCATTAGAGAGCACATCTCTCATTGTTTATGGACTTTAATGAGCCTTGCTGCAACCAAGGGTAGAAAAACAAAGACAAGAAAATCCGGACCTTGAATTCAAAAATGTAACGCGTCCACGAGAGGGGCAGAAAGAACCTGACAACCCGCCTCCTCGCTAATCTGTCTTATCTGAATAGTGCACACTCCTTATGCATTTGAGGTTGAGGTTTGCGCCCCCCCTCCCCCTCTGATTTTTTTCCCCTCCCATGTTTTTACCCTCCCGTCTCTGTCTTTCTCATTACTGCTATTGCAGAGACCAATCTCAGGGCACCATTTTGCAGAGGACATTGTGGAGCTTAATTAGTTCATTCAGGGATATGGCTCTTCTTACTAGCCTAGTGGCTTTAATGCCTCTGGAGGGCCTTAAATGCCATCTCTCCCTTGCAGAACAGCCTCGAACTGTACAGAATATAAAATACCTGTCAGGTTAATAAGGAGGTACCCCAGCAAAACTCCTCAGTTTATTCATATGTGTGTTTGTGGCTTCTTTGGAGGATCCGGAGTGGCAGTCTCTTAGCACTGCCGTAGCCGAATGAAGAAAGAGCATGCATTTCTTTTTAAAATCGCTGCTGTCTTCCAGTCTTGGCTTGCTCTGTTCAAAACAAGGCCAAATTGCATAAAGGCAGAACTAACGGAGCATAGATTGGTGAAAAGGGGGATTCAGTGCTTAGGAAGGTTGTTTGGTCTAATGAATGTCTTTTAAATAAATCACTGAAGTACTCTTTTTTTTTCTGACGCAGTTCCCCATTTCCTAACTTTTTAACATAATAAAAATCTTATATAGTTCACATTGTTTTATAATATAAAATGTTCATATTTTTTCCTGATACTGAAAAAATACATACATAAAAAAAAAAGTGTAAAATTGATGTTAACAGTCATCTAAGAGCCTTCAAAAGGACTTTTCGCCTAAATTGAGGGCTGAAAGTAATTTGCTAAACAAATAACCTGCTAATGCACTTCCTTTGTGCTTTTGGACATAACAGACTGACATAAAAGGTTTCTTGGTAAGACGGTAAATGAGCTACATCCAATAATGTGATTTTTAAATTACAGAACTCATAACTCAGTATGCATTGATTGAACAGAGGTTTAGGTCAGTCCCCGGTGATGGGAAAATGATACTGAAAACTCAATAACAGAGAAGGCCTGCTTTAGAAAAGGTGCAATTATGTAATACTTTTCATCCTATCTTCACAGTTTCAATGACATCTGAACTCTCATTAGATGGAGGGGCCCCAGAAAATTGATGCATGTGAGCAGTATAGGGTGCTCGGTCGGAAAAGAAAATCAAGTTTGGAGGCTTAGGCTGTTTGCAGTGCTTCCTGTAACACTATCTTGTTTGTGGAATGGGGGTATTCCTTAAGTGACATTCAGTTTCTGGGCAACAGGGCAGCAGCTGTGCATATCTTTGTACCCGGGGTGATGGGAGGGGTGGGGGGATGTGGTGTGATAAAAGCCCATTGATGCAGCTGTGTTTGAACAGGGACATTGCAGTTTGATCAGTGGCTGGAGGGACTCTCTGAACATCAGAATTGAGGGAATGGATTTTATAAGATTCCTGCAGAGTGCAGTTTTTGTTTTTTGTTTTCTTTTTGAATGATGTGATGCAGGTTAAATTATCATCAGCATGAGCAGACCATGAAGTCTGAATGAGTGTCAGTATTATGTTGAGTTCAGGCTGGGGTGTTATAAAAGAAAGCAATGGAGAATAGCGTGATGAGGTTTATCGTGCACATGTTGCTTGAGTTGTCTGCCATGTTGGACGCAATACAAACTCTGGTCGCTGCTGGCAGTGGTTCCTGGAGTCTGCTGGCTGTTACCAGGGGAAATCGGCTGCGAAGAAGGTGCGGCACGAAGCACCTCTTGTACATGTAGTTTTTCATATTCAATTCAATTCCATTCTATTTATATATCACCAAATCACAACAGTTTGCCTGAAGGAGCTTTTATATTGCAAGGCGAAGAACCTACAATAATACAGAAAATACCCAACAATTAAACGACTTATTTGCACTTAGCAACAATGAGAAGGAAAAACTCCCTTTTAACAGGAAGAAATCCTTGGCATTCATTCAGGGTCACCTGATCCAGCCCTAATGATATGCTTTATTAAAAAGGAAAGTTTTAATCCTAATCCTAAAAATAGAGAGGGTGTCTCTCTCCTGAATGCAAACTAGGAGCTGTTTCCACAGGAGAAGGGCCTAAAAGCTGAAGGCGCTTCCTCTCATTCTGCTGTTAATTATCCTAGGAACTGTTTTAAAAGGGGCATCTTCTATTTTGAATGCAAAGATCTCCATTTTTGGTTCGTGTCACATTGTTCACAGTTTCACTAAAGCTGTGAGAGTAGCTGGACAGTGTTTGTGGAGTCCAACCCCATTCAAACTACGACTCCAACAATGTACTTGCAACCGAAGCACTCACAAGGAGATTTTTGCAAACAGTTGAGGAATATACAATTTTTTCTAGCAAGAGGGGGTCACTGATTGGTTTGTAGGCCCAGGTGATTGGGGCTTTAAACAATCGTTGCAAAAAAGTGTGTCTTTGGAGCAATCATCAACCTCCAGCAACCACTTAACAATACTTACAACCACTGGTTGCCAGATGATTGCAGACCAGTCTCTAGACCTTTATGACTCGTACCTAATTCACTCGATCCTACGTTGTCACCATGATTGTCACACGTCGGTGTTAATGTTAGGGGTAGGTCGATGGATGGCTAAATCAATGAATCAATTAAATAAAAGTAAATTTGATCAATCAATACTTCATTTCATGTATACTTGGTCACAAAATTGTTTTCACAGTAAAAGACTTGCTGACACTTTGTGGCAGCAATGGCTGACTTTAATGCTAATCTGTTCTTGAAAATAATTACCACCTAGCTTGCTCCCAGCCATGTTTGACTACAATGTGAATGCAGCATTAGAGGTGATAAGGAGTGCGATGTTATGAGGAAATGTATAACAGAGGACATCTTGGCAGTCATTAGTTACTTGTTGACACGCTTATTGCTGAAGCAGAGACAGGAGTGGAGGTGCGGTATAACAGAGCCACTCTCCACTAGTGTGGCCTCATTAATCACTGTCCTGTCGCTCACTATGGGTGGAGGAGGTCCTTTGTCTATGTTTGGAACATTGTGTGTTGGATTTGATGCAGCACTCGGATCCCGTTGCCTGCGTCCCCGTTGGTGCCCAGGAAAGAGGCCTGAATACGACAGTGTGCTGACATTTGTGCTTTTTCTGTTTTTACCATATGAAGTCTCATCAAAGTCTAAATTAAGACTTCATTAACCTACATGGAATTTATGCCACATCAGCTACGAGTTTCCTAAAAGCCATTTTCCGAGGACCGCTCTGCTTCTGTCTTTCAACGTTTCACTATTGTCTGATCAGAGCTTTGTTTTCTGTTGTTCCGTCTTCCGGATTTCTGACAACTTTCTCAGCCATTTTTTTTCCCCCAAGCACAGAATTTCATAATGAGGGAGTAAAAAGAAAAACGGATTCCCATGAGAACATTGTAACATTTGATCAGGCTAAAGTGTCTTTTTTGAGAGAGAATAATTTAAGAAGAGATAAAGAAACTGAAGCCGGCGTGTCATTTTTATTACCAAATGAAACGTGTTCTGTTCAGACTTCATAAAAGAAAAAAAATTCATAGAGAAATTCTCAAAGCTTGGCGTCTTAGCTTTGATTCTTTGTTTTTTCACAGGGTATTTGGGATAGATACGCAGTCGTGGCAAGGCTTTGGTGTCTTAAAGGGCATATGTCACTGCTGATTTATAGGCAGCTTAACCTGCTTATCAAAGCGGTCGGTCATGATGAGCCTGCATTATGGAAAGTAAAGTCTGTCAAGCAAGATGACAAAGCTGTATCCTTAAATATGTTGGAAACATTGTAATTAACACACTGCTGTGTTATTATAAGAACAATAACTTCTTAAATATTATTATTCATGCTGAATTTTCAGCCCATGCATTTGAAATGTACATTGTGTTTGCGCTTAAAGGTAAAATCTAGTATTGATCGACAATCCTTTTACACCCTGGCAGGTATGTGCTGATCAATTTATGGACGGGATTAGAGAAAAACTTCGTCCACATTATTGCTTGCACTGCAATAGCACTCATGAAATTTTGACTATAAATTATTCTGCTACACACAGACTGTCCCTTTCTTTTCAATTTTCAGTTGCATTTTCAAAAGTGCAGCTGTCTAGAAGGAGCAAGTTGCTACTGGACCACTGTTCTTTTGATTTGAGACTATGTCCTGGATTTCACTGCAGTGTTGAGACAAGCCAGCAGTTTGTTGGCAGTCTTGTCCACAGAGATATACATCACATTAACTACAAAAAAGGATCCAGCACTTGTGCTATTTTTGACACTGGTCTTGTGTTTGCTTAGAGCACTGTCGCTTTTTTGTGTCAGAGCGATTGCTTAGAGGTTTGGATCTAAGACTGGAAACTCCTGATAGGCAATGAGCATTAGTAAAGCTGTTCTCACTTCCGTTGCAACCAAGTCAGGAGCAATGGAAAAGCTAAAATGTAGAGTTTTGCAGGTTTTTGTTCCCAAAAGAGAGTTACCATAAAAATTGTGTCAGACTCTGTGAACCTGCTCACAGGCAGGTTTTCTTTATGAAACTATAAACTCCATTTCATTTCCTCATTCATAAAGTTGCTATCAAAGCTCGTGGTGGAGCGCGTTAATTTGAAAAAGTTCACATTTTTATGAACAGGTTTGTTATTTTTTTGTACTTGACCACTTAACATGAACACGGAGAAAGCAATTACATCACAGATTCATTATCAGAATATCGTTCTAACTGTGTGACACTGCAGACATTCAGGCAGCTGTCAGACTGTCAGCCAGTCTCTTTGCATTGGGAACATTTATTGTATCATTTGTCGTGTTGTAATCAGTCACACTGATAGAAAAATGTCTGTCACTGTTGAGATCTTAGAGATGATATGAATATGTGAAGATCAGGCTGAAATGACTTTACAATTCTAAAACTGAACGAAGTCACGTTTTAAATGCAGACTTCAGACAATCTGATTGTAATCTAATTACTTTCTGAAAGTAACACGTATCTGAAATTCAAAGTCTGTATTTCGATGTAGTTTTTAGAGTCCACTTACACTGGATTCAGACTGATTCACACCCGCATCCAGTTTGGATCTGGCCGTTTCCCAGATCATCCCAAATCCATTTGGGAACCACTATTAGGGCTTATTTTGTCCCAACACGATCTGCATTCCTTATTCAAACTGGTTGATGCTTCCAACTTTATGCCGAAATATTTAAAATCTTACAGAGAAACAGGTAGACAGCTAGATAAAAGCTACTGATATTTTACTGATAGAATTTTATACTCTTTAAAGTCTTGGAGAGTTTAAAGTGAAACAGTTACTATTACTGAACTCTTTCTCTTAATAAGAGCGCTATGATGGTAAGAGACCCATCATCTCTCAGTGAAGGCTGATATTAGATAAGCTCATAAATGGGTAGAGTGGGGAACATTAAAGGATAGGTTTTCTGTAAATCTCGTGAAGCATTTCTCACAGAGTAATGGAAAAAATAATGAATTCTTTTGTAAAACTGAGATTGTTACATCCCATCAGTATATTAAATGTTTACCGAAGAATTATTAAATAAATAAAATTGTCATAGACTGTCTTAAGGGGCTGACCCACCCTGAAGTCTGTCGCTATCTGTGTAACTGTCATCACAAGCCCACAGAGAAACTGTGTCAGATATAGTTTTCTCTATTTTGATATTTTTATCTTCAGTTTTTCAGTTTGTTCCTGTCAGGTTACAACTGAATAAGTAGATTTAAAAATCAAATTTAAAATGACCTTTTGAGCTTCATCTAATGGAAATTCAAGATGGGTAATTGAAGACCTCAGACAGTGGGAAAAAAATTATATATTAAATATTTTATGTCAAACTTAAATGCTGTCTATGATGATAACAGAGATGACAAAGCCAATAAAAACGATACCGTTCTCCCTAAGCATCGTAGTCCACATTGGCTGCTCATTATTTACCTGTTGCCACGGTGAATCTTGTTATTGGAGCTCCGTTGACGATTGCTGTCTTTCTTTACTCACTCATACGCTTAACTTGTGTTGATCAAACCTACTCTGAGCAGCATTTCAGAAACTGGAAACTTAAAGTTGCCAATCTCAGCATTAATCAACTCTGAGTTTTCTTTTAAAGTCAGAGTTTGTCGAGCGTGCTTCTTATAATAGGGCCCTGGAGAGGATGTGTGCATTTTAATGATGGAGAGAGGCCACATATGGGCATGAAAACCCATGCCAGAAGATCCTGGCAAACACTTTTTGTTTTGACGTTAATGCCAGAAGAAGTTTGCCACTATTTGGCTAAGTTTGTGTGGTCCCTAAACGGTGGTTCATTTGGAATAACGACATGCATAGTGGATCTTGGAATATCTAGAAGGAAGAGCTATCAAAAACTCACTTGTTATGTGACATCCTATTACAGTACCACGTTTGAATTCAGGAAGTTTTTTAGAACGACCCATATTTTCACAGTTGTTTGTGAAAGAATAGCCAGTTTAAAGACTGAATGGTTAGGTACTGGATTTGAGGGATCTGTGACAAAGGGACTGTAAACACCGGAATTCAAACAATAAGAATTGTGGCCCAGTACATTTGACCATATAGGATTTTTTTATTTGGACGAATTGCTAATTCCCTAGCATCAAGATGTTTCACCAAATGGTTGTTATTTTTATCTTTCTATACTCTTGTCTGGGCAAGATTTTCTGTGGTTTTTTCATCTAAAGGGCTGCCTGTAAAGGGGACTGGGTTTATCACCATCAGCAGCCAACCTCTTTAGTCATTTGATCCATAGTAAATATTGATTAGTGAAGAGTTAAAAAGGCCATACTAAAGAGTGTAACCCTAACCCATGACTTGTTGACCCTCCGAACCCCCCATTGACCCAGGAAGGATGCATTTCTTGAACAGTGAAATGTATCAAGTGACTTGAATATTACATCAGTATAATAAACATGTATACGCTGTTGTACAATTAGCAGATGATAGCATGTTTAAGATTAAAAAAAAAGTTTGAGAGTTAATTTGATTGCTGTGAGTGAAACACACAGCAGATAAATAAAGTTTCCCCCGATTAGACTTCAGGGAGTTAACAGCACTGATCATACTATCACCGGTGATCACAGTACCCATAAACAAAAACCCAATTAGTGAAATGGAAAAACAGTAATGGAGAGGGCGGGGGTGACTCCTATTGGACCTGCGAGGCTCCTGAGACATCACAGATGTGGCAGTGTCTGGACTGTGCCTGAAATATAATATAATTGCAATGAATTAATAATCATGTTGAAAATGTCATAAATAATGAGTACCAAAGACGTTTTTATGTTGAAAGTGGAGCCAAGCTGAGCATGGGTGTGGCCCCCTTATGACTGCTGGTAGCAGTAGGCAAGGCGCCAAGCCAATATGAGATGCGATCCCAGAGGTCCCCTGGCAGACATAAAAAAATAACGGGAATCCCTGGAGTGGGGCTCTGGAGGTAGCAGTGGTGAGGAGGAGGGTTGCTGTTTGTGTGTGTGTGTGTGTTGGAAGGCGTGGTTCTGAGGGGTTTTGGGGCAGCCATGTTTTCCGCTTGACTTCACCTGAAACAATACGTCAGCCTGCTAGATTTGTGCCAAATGTGAATAAGAGTGACAGTGACCTGTGGGGACTGAAAACACTGCCAACAAAATAGCGCACACCAAAGCCCACAATGCCTACATTTCCCATATTACATAGTACTCTCTTTATCTCAGTGTTTATATATATATGGGATCTATAAGTTGACTAAAATATCAGAATTACCCACAAAATTGCTGATGTAAACATATTAGCCGACGGTCAGTGTTGACATTTTTTTCCACATATACAAAAGCCAATTGAAAGAATTAGTAGACACACATAGAAGAAAAGTAAAAGACACACAGCTACTCTTTGGGTGTTTCTCTTTCTCTCATCAGCAGCATTGTGTAAACTCACAATAGTGTAACATGGATCTAATGTAATACATAATGCAGGTTTTTTACAGTCTGATATGTTATTAATTTAAAGCCTCTTTTTCTATATTTACATACTTTTCCCACTTTATTTGTGTCCGCTAATGTTTTTCCTTCTTTCCTGTCATATCCAACGGCCTTTTCTAACCAGCTCTCTTTCAGTAGCTCTTTTTCCCCTCTGTATGGTACCCTCTGGCCGTGGTCTGTCATGCTTCTGCCACGCTTCATTTCTTCATTAGAGGTTCTGAGCATTTCGCAAAATAGATTTCCACTATCAGGGATCCCATGCTGGTCTGAAAGGATGGAAAGTCTAGACAGTTTGGAAAAATTCTCACAATTCACCTTCACACTGTGGACTGTTGCCACTGTGAGGGTAAGAGTATTGGTTGCAAAGGTAGAACAATGGGTGAGAATGTAGCTGTGTGCCCAATGAAGTGATGAGGCATCCATCTCTGTCAGATATCAGTCAGCCACTTCTGACATTGAGGAGTTTTTTTTCCCATTTCAGGAGAAATTAAGTTATTTAGAATGATGTTAGCATTGCTAATTTTAACTTAGAGGACTGAGACATTAAATAAAGCACGATTACCTTTTGTTTAGAGTTGTGCCTTATCATACTGTAATGATAATACCAGTATATAATGTTAGATGATATAAATATGCCATAGTGGCATGGCAATGTCATTTCCATAGCAAAGCCATGTGTTTACATTCCCTAAATGTGCACAACAAAGGGACAAAGCCAGGCATGTCTGAAAGCAAGGGCCATAAGTCAGCTTCTGATGACACACAGGCTGACACAATGGATGGTACTTTAACAACTTCCTACAAGCACAACACACTTTTTCTCACCATTTGAGGCAAATACACACCATCGAGTACAACCAGAGGACAAAGGAAGAGACACTAACAGCTGGTGATGTGCAACCCAAATGTTTCACATCAAGCAAGTTGCACTTTGTAGTTGCACTTCATGTGACAGGAAGAGCAAGCGGTTAATGGGAATTGCTGATATGGTGACAATGTGAAAAGAGCAGGTCCGTAAGCACCTGGCTAAAAAGCTTCACCAATGGAAAACAAGTCGAAAATATTTATACCTTTTTTTTTGTTACTGTTACGTTGTCAGGCAGTTATTTTATAGTTTTACTTCATATTTCCAGAGAAATCAATAGATGGACTTCTGTTGTGCGTGCATTTAATTTATGCTGTGTCAATGGATAAAATGCTTTGTCACTACTATTGTATTGCAGTGGTGCTACTGGAGCCTTCTTTCAATAGATTAGATTCACACTTTAAAGTTAGTGTGACATTAATGACAGTAGCTCATTGGGAAAGGAGGATACAGCTTCATTTATTTAGAAGGCTACAATCATAAAAAAAAATCCATATTTTTTCTCTTTTTTATTGAAAATTTTCTTACAGTTTTAAGGCTATACTGCCCACGCTTAATTTGACTATTTCAAAAAAGATTTGATATTTCTTATATGTACTTAACAATTCACACTGGTGTGTGAGGTAAAAACAAGCCAAAAAAACCCTGCAGTTTTTTTTATGTCATTACATTTCGTATATATGTATTTTTAAATCACAAGTTCGTATTTAACCTCTTACTTACCTGAAAAAGGCAACCAAATGTGACCTTTGTTGTACTGTTTGTGTTTCTTTAGAGATGAACTACATAAAGAAGAGAAGGAGAGAAATACATTTACAGTTGTAGGAGGAAAAGATAAATTTGACCTTATGTTATACCGCCTGAGGGTTTTACAGGATTAGATAAGGTATTGCTGTTTTTGGATATATACACTCAGATTTATACAGCCACACAGTGAAAAAGTTCCTCTCACCTCCTCTCTGCTCAGTGCATATTACAACTCTCATGTTGCTTGCAGCTCTGACAGTGAAATTGGTACTTCTGCTCCACTGGAGTCACATTGCTTTGCGTCTCTTGGTACCTCTGTATCCCTGTGACTATTTCTATCTCATTTTTTTTTTATGACCAGATGTCTGTGGCGTTGCCGGGTTTTTGGAGTCCCCTGGCAGATGTGCTTGTGCAGTAGTTCTCTACGGTTAAAAAGAATGCATCATTTAACCTCTTATGGCCCTCGCATTAACAGTGCACAGTAGCACTTATTTACTTTTCCACTGGGTTGAACAAACCCACTGAAACGTCCGTGTTTCCTTCTTCCTGCGTGATGTTAACTATTTCAATCCCTCGGACAGCACCTCATGCGCGCTCACGGTGATTGCTCGTTCGGCTTTCTTTTTTGTTCACAAGCAGACCATTGGAATATACTGCCTGAGCTTGTGACACAGTCCAATGAACCTAAAAGGGATAACAGTTGCACCTCTTTTCTATTAAAAAGCCATTAAAAGAAAAGCCTCCAGTCTGCAAGAAGAAACCGAAGAAACCAGATGTGCCCACCACTTTCAAAGACTGAATTGACAGACTGGAATTGCTGGCGACCGCAAACCAACAAAGTCTATCTTTCTGAAAACACAGATTTTATTTTCTGTAGAGTTTAGTTGTGCTACTTTTTCACAATTGCAGATGTTTAAAAATGTTTATGTTTCAGTCTACAACTTCTGTGTCTTCTTGCTCACTAATTGAAATAGTACTCGAGGGAAATGCAGAAGCTTCTTTCAAGAAGAACAGCCAAAATGACCCTAGTACCTTGTCAGTGGCCTTAAAAATGTGTTTACCTCCAAAAACACACAGAGCTGATATTGAAAAATGCCTGCTCCGTTTACATAAATGTCAGGAGTTGTAACGGGAGATGAGAGTTTCATTTGGTGTTTCTTAACCGAGAAATACGGGAATGAGAAGTGTACTGTGGGAATGTGGAGTCAGGGGGGACATGAAAAGGATGGAGAATATGTCGGGTATGGTAGTAGGAGCTCAATATCACTCAGGAATGTATTGTTGGTGGTGAGGCTAACAAAGCTAGCCACGAGCCCCTTTGCAATTCCAAATGCTGTCCCTAGCTCATGCTTTGATATAAACTGTCCTGATTTTTTGTTTTCAAGGTTGTATTTGAGCCCTAAACCAGACTGCCCTGACATATAGGGTCTATTACTGTCATAACAAGTGTAGTAAGCCAATGATGGACCCATTAACCAAGATTTGCCTTAAAGTAAATGCTTGTTATGGCAGTCGTAGATAATATAACTATAGGAGCAACTTTTGCTGTATGTACAGAAGATAATGCCCTGATGGCTTTCTAAAGACAAATATAAGATTGCAGCAAGAGACAAATTATAAAGGGCTCGTGAGTAAGCATTTGCTTTGCCTCTCACTGCCCTTACTTCTGGCCTCCTTTGAGTAGAGAAGTACATCACACTGTAAAATAGTTGTGGTGTTAAGAACAAATGTTTTAGGTTTCATCTGCTCTGAAATAAAAGCTCTACTGAGCAGCCTTTTTCAAGTTCAGGAAAATGGACTTGCCTCTCTGCAGGTGCCGTCTGTTGTCTGACTAGATGAGGGGTGGAATTCCAACCCTGATGATATGTCCTTTATTCTACAGTACAGTTTACTTTTTGAAAAATAAAAGGTTATGAGTAACACAGTATTACCTCAAGCTTTTCCTAATGGACTTGAGCAAACTAAAACAGATAATTACTGCTTGTTGGTGTTTTGACTCTGTGGCTTATTAACACTCAAACTTTGTACCACTTAAAGGTAAGAAACACTAAGCTGTAATCAGTCACCTTAGCTAATATGTCTTATTCACCTACTGTCTTCTTCTCTTTTTTTTCTTCTTTAGCACACATCAATAAAAGCATAAATATGTTTAAAAAATAAGCAGTTTTTAGGACTTAATACTGTTTTACCTGTGAATCTGATATCCATCATCTTATTTTCAGGTACTATATTGGGCTGTAATTCATTGCTGTATTTGCCGCATTTGATGCTTTGAAGCATTTCAGTGTAACAAATATGCAAATAAAAAATCAGGAAGGGGGCAAATACAGTTTCATTTATTTTTGTAAATGAAGGACGTCCTGCTGTTGTAGCCTGCTGCTTTCTGAGACATATACTGCATTGTTTGCAGTAATGTTGCTGGATAGCCTTACTTACCCCCCTCCTTTGCTATAGGGCTACACTTTCTGGCAAAATTCTCCCTAACTGTGACATTGCACTTTTTCACAGAAATTGCGAGCCTTTGTACACAGCAAATCAGTTCTAAGACATGAGATGGTGTCATTGGATCAAATTATTGTCAAACCTCAGTAAGCCAAAAACACGAATGCTGATGTAAAGTTGAGGCAATACCGTAGTGAATTTACTTGAAAATAAATTTCTCAGTTTTTCTATAACTTCAAAATGCCGAGCAAAGCAGCAAACTGTTCTCTACATATCTGATCCAAAGCGAGCCGAACAAACATGGCAGATGTCTCCATGGGTTTGGTGAAGAACGAGAATGTGTGCACGTGCCTGACATCACATGTGACGTCACATACAAACTGTATACTTACATTATTTGAGTTCAGTCTCAAAAATGAATCAAAAGTGTGTTGCTATGTAAAGTTAAAGTGCCAAATTAGCGCTAACAATGTGAGAAAAATAGGAGAATTAATAATCATGAGAATGAAGATTATTACAAATTTTGATTGACTTTTTTCATGGTCTTTAAAATGCATTAGGTTACTGATTGTTTACTCTTAAATCACCAGTAAGTCACAAGTGTGAAAGAAAGAATACATGCGTGTTGGTATCGGCACATGCACGCAGGTTAAAATGTAGAACTGAATTGAATTATTGTGTACGATACCTGAGCTATGAAACTTCTCTTATTTCAATGTCACTTTTATACAACAGGAAACGTTAAACATTATCATCTTTAATGAGAAACGAACTATTTCACATTTCTTTTCATATATTTAGTCGTCTTAAAACAACTTTAAGAGACTAGCGACAAGCTTTCATCATTTCTGTTGGAAAGCATGTGATTCAAAATCAGACTCGTATGGCTTTTTTTTTCTATAGCTGTACAGACATTCTTAGCTGAGTATATACTTGAGTAATGACTGTACTTAAGCCATATTACACAGATTTAGCAATGAAAATCTCTGAATGATTTTCCTATTTTACTTAGCAGTAAATAAATACTATTGATTTTCCACATGTTCATTTACTCTACAACTACTGTAATATATAAGTGACATATTTCGCATATTTGTGATATAACAGATAACACATTGTAACATTTACTGTAAAATTGAAATCTTAAAATGGTGCAAATAGATTGAATGATAGGAAGAATGAGGGTCATTGTTCTTGTACTTGCTAACTGACAGGGCTGGAGAAGCTCGTACAGCAGCAAATTCTTCAGTGATGAATAGATGTTTTTCTCATCTGCTCATCAGCACGTTCAACACATCTATTTTCAGACTTGTTCATTTTTCAAGGAACATGGTAACTGCTTGAGTGATTTCATGTGCGCTGGCAGTTCTGTTTTAATTATGACTTGCATTCACTTGTCAGGCACATTTTGAGAAATGGAGGATTGTGAGTGCCGTTAATGTGCTTCTGTTGTTAGATAGGCTTTTCCATTTAATATTAGGTCATAGGATATAAGTTATATACATATACATATACACAAACCACAGATAACTGCAGAAAATAAAAAGGTATATATGACATAGGTACATATAATATATACATATACATAATTACAGCACTTATCCAGAGCACAATAAGATCTCCTCTCAAATCCTCTGACTTAAAAACTCTGAAAACTTGCCACTGGCCTTGTCCTTTCTGTGACTTAATCCATTATTAGATTGTGTAGGTAGAAGCAGCAAATGTGTATAACTTTAGTAAGATATTTCTAAAAGACTCTTCTGGTGTTTTATTCCATCTATTGAACACTAAACTGAAATTGTGTATCTAGGTTACCAAATTCGACTGGCATTTTAAAGATTGCTGATACCAGTCTTGACATTTAAATTGTCAGAGATCCAGGGGAGTTGCTCCTGGGCTGTTGGACTGAATTGGAGTGGGATGAAGCCTGGAATTGGCATTGATTGGTGTGTTTGTCCTCCCAAAATGAACGATGATGCTGAAAGAGCATGAATTGCCATGACATTTTCACCTCATTTTCCAGTTGTATTCATGTCACATGAACCTTCTTGGCACAATGTTCCCAATCCAGCATTGCATTCGAGTGTTGTTGCTTTAAATACCTGACCTAACATTTAGCTATTTATTATGAGGCTAAGACATGTCTCATTTTACTCTGAAAGAAGGTTACACACGACATGAGAGTGACATTATTGTACCTTTGTTGTGCTTTCAAAATAAAAAAAACGACTTGAAGCTTGATGATTTTATTCATGCACGTTAACTTAAAGTATCCTCTAAAGCTCAGTCAGTAATATCTATTATCAAAATTATGCCTCGAAGGGACTTAGTAGTGTTAGCGATCGCCATGTTTATCAAGAATTAAAAATTGGTAAACAATTTTGCGAACATTATGATATTGTTAAGAATCGTGCACCAGGGCAGTTGTTGTAGGTTCACTATCCAGCTCACCACAGCTATGTTTCCTTTCAGTTACTATTCCGCGACACCCTCAGCTTATCTACACACTTTGACTGACTGAATTAAGGTGTTTGCCTGTAACGGCGTTCACTTTTGTCACTGCAGCTACTTCTCTCACACTCCACAGAGCAAATATTGTTGAGCGAAGCACTGGAGACAGGGAGATTATGAGGACTTAGTTCGTAATTTAATTATGGATATATTTGTTGTGTTTACTTTTGCCGCTCCCATCCTCTCCCATTTTCCCCTCTCTACTTTCATTCATAACTCCAAGTTAATACTAACTGTGTTGTTAAACTGAGCTACTGTGCCATTAACGTTGATTCACAGGTCTGTCTATAAGTGTTATTGTTATCTTCATTGATGTTAATCATGTAGTTTTATATCGTGGCAACCTGATGACGGTTTAGAGGCCTGGAATCAAATTTGTCAGACACTCAGGCTAGTATTAAAATATCCTTACTCAATTCTTTGAACTATTTAACCTCTGGGTGCAAAGATAATTGTAACGCATCTATCTTTAGTTCGTTTATATTAAAAGTTGCACCATTAAGAAGCAAAGACACAACGTGGTAAATTAATAAGATACAGATGTGGTTCATTTTAGAACATTTGGCAGTAGTAGAAAAAATCTCATGAGTAAAACAGTTGAGAATTTGTCTTGGCTGAATCATGCCTTTATGAAATCTGGGGGTTATCTAAGGTAAGGCAGAATCCTCTGGAATATTCCATGACTCACCTTCTCTGGGCAGGGATCCTCTTCTCCCTAGAGAATGTGGTGGTGAAAGCTGGCAGTATCCAACTTTTCAAGGCCATTATCAAGACCACTACCGCATCACTACCTTCATCCACACTTCATTCCCTTAAGTGTGATTGATGGGAAAGTCCTGCCTGCCCTAGCATCGTGTTATGGCATACAGCCAGGGGCAAGGACTCCAGAGAGAGAGACAGATGAGAGGAAGGGGGCAGAGGATTTGAACTTTATAGTTGCCACCGCAAATCAGTGTGAGCAGAGTTTACACCTGACACAATACATGAGTGCAACGTTGTCACCCTTGACAACATGACGCTGTGCCAGCCAAGGCTATAATAGCTCAGGGATACAGAGAAAGGAGTGACACACCTCTGGCAAGTAAATGGATATATTAAAAGAAATATAGTTGTCAAATAGAGTGAAAACATGGTACAAATTTTATATTTCAAATGGTGGAAATTACATTGTGGAGTTGCACAGGTTACCTTATTAATTTTATTTTAAATTATTGTGGGTATTTGCCCAAGACAGGACAATATCCACTGTTTGATGTACTGGTTTAAGATAACTGTGTTTGATTTTAGAAGTATATTTTATACTTGCATGAATATGTTCATGTTTTTCCTGTATATTTAACAACTGTTACTACCACTTCCAGCCCCAGCCTGGTTCACCCAGGGAGCCGTCACTTATTTTCAATTCAGTTCAATTCAGTTTTATTTATATAGTGCCAAATCACAACAACAGCTGCCTCAATGCACTTTATATAGTAAGATAAAGACCATAAAATAATATGGAAAAAACCCAACAATCAGACAATCCCTTATGAGCAAGGTTTTGGCAACAGTGGAAAGGAAGAAGTCCTCTGTAACAGGAAGACACTTCTAGCAGAGCCAGAGTCAGGGTTGATGGACGCGAGATGGGACAAAAGACACACAATTTTGTCCATTTAGACTGATGGATGTTGTCACTTTGACATCGTACATTGCTTTGGGTCATGCTCATTTTAGCATTTTGGCTATTGCCTTGTACCTAATTGAGGGCAGAAGTTTCTGCTAGCAAGGTGTGTAAGCAAGGTGCATCTATTGTCTATGTGGCTGCAACACACAGACCTTCAAGTTAGCGCTAAATAATGTACAAAAGAACTTACTGGACCACAGACTAAAGCACTGAACTCCTATACAGTTAAACAAGGTGCAGTTTTTTTTGAGAAAAGTACATTGCAAATGCTAAAAGGGATAATCATAAACGGTCATAAAATCAATCATAAAATCATAAACATATTTATAAGCCTCGAACATAAAACGATTTATGTTGGAGGCTTATAAATTTGAGGACCCCATTATTATTATTACCGAGTTGTTAAGATATGAATAATCTGCTGTAAAATTAGGAATTTTAACAGGACTGATTTATTTTTCGGACCTTAATTGGCCGTTCCAATAACAAGTTGTTTTTGGAACTGAGCTTCTGCTTTATTTTTTAAGTCCCAGAGGCTGCTTGTTATCATCTTCTTATTCTGCTATTAGCATTGATGCAAGTGTTTGGACAAGATGACCTTTGTAATTTTTTTTGTATGGCAGATGGCAAAGGAAAAAACATTAGCAACTGCATAATTTAAAAAATGTTTTCCTTTAAAACCATCAATAATAACAATAATTCAATAATGATACTTTGTAATTGGAATGTAAAACGGTTGCAGAACTATTGTGATCTCAGTCCCATGTGCCTGTATGTGTAGTTTGTATAGATCCTATTATTTATTTCCCTTCCTAGACAGTTTATTCCACTGTGACTGGCACCATCATGGCATTTACATCTTGAGTGGAAAGAGTGCTCAGCCTGTGTGTTTCCTGACCTCTGTGGACAACGTCACCTGAGAACTGGCATAAATGCCTTTCCAATTTAAAAGCAGCAATTGAATGTTGATATTTTAATAGTACGCCGAACCCAATGCAGCCCCAAGTGATTTCCCTCAACTCAATAATGAACATAATTGTTGCTGAGAAGCATTTGTAAAATATGTAATTGCATGTTTGTAATGGTTGTAGCACAGTGTAACTTGTTGGCCTTGGTTAAAGTTTGGAGTGTTCAATTTCAATAAGCTCAGCACAAGAGTTTGACACCAGCAGCAAGTAATTGAAAACACTTTCTGAGGTCATGCTCCGTATAGATCTAAGGAGTAATTCTAGCTAGCCAAGATGACAGAAACAGAAGTCAATGGGTGTTGTTACCCCCGTAGTGGGGAGTTCATTGCTGAAGATCAGAAAGGAGGCGAATGACAAAGCAGGGCACCCAAGGAGACGTCCAACTCTTAACTCATCACCTGCTGCTCTGACTTGGAAAAGAACTGGGGTAATTTATGAGCGGGAGATGAACAGTGTCCACAACAGCAAATGTGGAAAATATTTGGTTGTTCTTCTTGAAACCTCTTTAAAATTTTCCTTTAATCAGCTAAATCCTTAAAGGGTCCAAGATATACAAAGTTCTCAAAAAAAGTTTTCAGCAATTCTAATTGTGTTTACAGCTAAAACAAAAGATAAAACAGGCTTACTAAAACTTAATTATCATTCTAATCTAGAAGAATACCAAATAACTAGAAATAATGGCACCAATAACAGACCAAGATGAATAACTTAAAAAAGTAACACAGTTGAGCCAGTGACTTATAGAGAGAGGCTTTCCTGGGCAGATCTACATGCAGGAAGTCCCTGTGTAAACTGTGATGGTCCTTAGAAGGGTCAGTTTAGATTGTAGCCCAGCAGTTTGCTTTTGTTTTGTATTTAATAATGCATTTGGATAGCTTGTGTCTTCCTTACTACTTGTGGTCCTTTACCAACCCTCGGCATTATCTTCTGTGATTAACTGGTAAGAAAAATGTTGCTGTCACTGATAAAAAAATAATGACCAAAACTACATCGATATGACCCAACATGCAATTAGAATTCATCTCCCATTAAAAAAAATACTAAATTTGAATTTGTCTCCTTTGTTTTTTTTTTTATCTGTTTGTCGAAGAGCCTGTTCTGTGTTGTTTTCTTAATTTTATGCCTGTCATAGTCATTTTTATGGCCTGTTAGTTTGATTATATGCTGCGTTTCTTCTTGCGAAGTGACAGAGTACACAGAAAAGCAGAGTGCAAACATAATTCATCATGACTTTATTAAAGGCAGATAAAATATGAATACTTACCAGAGATTCCAGATTCCCGTGGGGTTTGCCCAAAAATATTGCAGTGAAGGTTCAGTTTATCTAATAGCTTTGCAGTAACTTTCCTTCCTTTTCATCTCCATCCAAAGAACGCAGTTTATTTTGTCTCTGTCGATTCTCATATATAAAATATTTAAGAAATTAAAAAACAAATTCTCTTGGGTTGCTTGCCGTTAATTCTGCTGGTGATAGTGGAGTGGAGATCAATGAAAAACGAATAAACACAGAGAGGACCGCCATCTGCCTTACAAAGTCAACTTCACTCTATTTTTGCTTGGTCAAGCTCTGACCACATGATCTCTAGAGAGAGGGATTACAGGAGGACTAAGCTCCAGATTTTTTTTTCCCCATCTTCCATGGCTCTAATTAATCAGGGCAAGGTTCTACCAAGGGGCTTAGCTGGCCTCTTGTCAATTTGCAGCTATCATCTTGCTTACACAGGCCTCAACAGCACCCACTGAGTTACCATCAACAGCAGATAGCAACCTTTAATGGGAAAAGCTTCTATAAGCTGATGAGATGCTGAGCAAATAAAACACAACTGATAAAGAATTGTGGTTGCAAAGGGAATATAGCCATTTTTGCCTTCAAGTGGATTCAGTGAATGCTATAATTACACAGTTGGCTCTTATATATCATAATCGCGAGAGCATTTTCTAGGGACTTGAGTCAAGCAAACTCCAGTCCCGGTAAATTCACACATTATATCATGTAATTTTACACAATCTCTGCTATAGCTACTTAAAACCGCTAAATGGTTTTGGAAAGACATTCTTAATCTGAGTTCGTATTTATATATTGGTGTTTAAAATCTAAAAAATTAATCTCGAGCAAGATCTCAATATTTTCGGTATATTTATAAAACCAAAATGAACTAGAAGAGTTGTAAATTGACCAAATCCAAAATGGCAATGTCACACCTGACCATGCATCTTTTAATGTATTTGTTTTTAAAAAAAATCACGGGCATTATAGTTTTTGTTCCTGCCATCATCAGTGTAAGTAAAAACAGTCTCTCAAAGTTATTAAATATTTATAGGCACTTATTCTCACTTACTGTGGTTCACTTTTCTCTGTGGACATTTGCCAGGCCCTATGAAAAGCCTCATTACTTTTGCCACTTAAAAGGCTCCATTTAGCTCATTAATAGTCCATTAATTGTTTCTTTTTAGTAGGGCTTCAAGCTAGAGCCAAAGAACTGTCAGCCATGCCCTATTTCTATTATCAGTTAGAGAACAGTGCTGTTGAGCTGAGTCAAGTCAAAATGCACACTTGTTAATGCTAAGTGTAGTAAGCCTAAAGTCCACCCCAAGTCAATGGATATTGGCACAGCAGATGGACCACAGAGAGGAGCAGTCGGTTGAACAAGTTATCAAAGCTCAAAGATTAACATTTTTATGGAAATGCATTGTTATGAATTAGTGCCAATGATACGCCGTGCTTCAACTTCCAGAAAGCTGACACGTTTTCATGCTCGATACTTCAAGATCTGTGCTTTGATTTGAATATTTTTTTTCTCTGTAGTGGCAATTTAGCTTTTATTAGACAGCCCCAGAAGAGGTTTGGTCGGCATAGACTTCAATTGGGGACTACTAATGACAATTGGAAATGGAAATGTATCCAGCCACTAGCTAATTTGGTTAATGGGTCTTTGTCCAAGGAATCCTGAAATGCAATGAACCAAAAGTGAGTGTTAGCCTCATTTTCATGCAGTGCCTAACACTGACATCAAGGCGAGCTCAGTTCATGTTTAAATATGATATTGATAGCATCAACAAGATGTGAAATAATCTAGCACAATCTAGTCATAGATAATAGATAGATTTATTTACATCATTTTTTTTAATTGGTGAGCATTAGTTGGCCTCTTGTGGAGTACAAAGCCCCTCCCATACATCTGTGAATACATTTCAGCGGCACGTGGCTTGAAATGAGCTGTGGGCTGTGACAGCTCATTGCAAATGTTAAATCAAACGGTACATGTTTTCTTTGGCGTCATCCACCTCAAGGCTGTAGCTCTATCGACAGTCTAGTAGTATGTTTCAAATTTAGTGGTTCATGTCCAGCCAGCCCTTTTGTTTACAGTATTTTAGATCGCAGGAACTGAAGCAAGCGACATCTGTAAGCTATTGAGAAAAAAGAACGGGAGCTGAAAGCAAGTGCTGCTGACATTAGCCCATTTTATTTAGTTATGTTTTGTGACAAGGAGTGTGCTAAAGCTAGCAATAATTATTGGGTTTTTACTCTTCCCAAATACAAAATAATATGCTGCACAAGTACTGAATAGTGTTGATTTGTCATCCTTATATGTTTAAGAGCCATCACAATGTTCATATAATGGGAAAGTACAGCTTACCCTCTTGATAGTAACAGCATTTAATTATACATGTTCTAATTAAAAGTATTGGACGCAGATGTATATTGAGAGGGCTTGTGACAAGACATATTTGTCGAATCACTGCTTCTCGTACTCTGCCACTTCATTTTTTAATAGTCTTTTCTATAGTGTGACAATAAAAACTGCTTAACGCCCATAGCGATTTTTGAAAAGTGTTTTTTTTTAAATGTTGATTAAAATTATTCTAAAATGACAAGAACATTTTAGGCTTAAAAGAGAGGAAGCTAAAAAGAGAATTATGAAAAATCAAGATCTTTACATCTTTAATACAAGTTCCAGGTATCCAGACAAAACCCCGTCACACCCAGGTGCATTGTTTGGTATCCCTCTTGGATCACGCCCAACATGCATTGCTGAGATTTGGAAGAATTTTAGAGAAGCGCATTAGCTGTCAAAGCTTTGCAGACTAGGAGCCTCTATCTGTTTACCAGCCAGCTGGAAATGAAGAAAGCAAGGTTGTGATTAAGTCTGTCTATGAGGTAGAAGGCATGAGATAGTTTAGACATGATAAGGCAAGGGACCCAAGCGTTGTGGTGTACCAGATGGATACAGATATTGCGAGAGGCAGCATAGAAAGATGAAAGGATTATACCAGCCAATCTTTCTGTCAATAAGTGATTGGGAGGCTACAAAAATGTACCTGCAGCACTGCTTCCAAGAGGCAGAAGCATACACAACAATTTAATTTCCAGTTTGAGGGGATCCGTTGAACGAGTTCCTGTTTCAGGTTTTATCACATTGTCTAAAACTATCGTTCACCGGCACTGTTTACCTTTCTGTGACCTCAAACGGTAAGCAGAGCATTTACAAGATGAATACAGTGCAAAGTAAGCAGTTTTTCTCGGTCGCCATGACCTGGGAAAGAAGATTTAAATTCCCAAACATTAAAAGGGTAAAATCACAAAAGCACAACACGCATCTTTCAACTCTTTTCGCTTTTTGCTCTCCCCTACGTGTGATCCTGTATAATTATATAGATTGCTTGGGGGATCGGTTACTTGAGTTCCTGCTATCAGCAAATGGTAAGCAAGATTTTCCACATGCAAGAGATTAAATGACCAAATTCACACTAACCTTGCAAAGGCTTATTTATAATACCTTCTTTATAGCACACCTTCCAGAAACAGTTACAAAGTTTCCATGGAACTATTTTATTTGAGAAATATAGTGGATGGCACAGAGGAGTTAGGAATCACATTCTGAGTTCCCACTGGGATTTATCTGCAACAGGGAAATTCAGTGTCCTGTCTCACCGTGTTTTTACACCAATCCAGAAATTATTTTTATTGTTTATATTTGTAGCCCCTGTAAGGATAGCAGGTGGCTTGTCACTGTGAAACCAGCTGTAACACAGCCAGTGACTTTGTACCTTTAGAGCAACATGTCATTACATTTGACAGGTGTATTGGAAATTATATTAAATCAGGGATTTTGAGCCATCACTCACTGGTCTCTGACAGATTACTGATGAGAATCACAACTATTTCCTGTCCTACCCTACAGGGATATGTTTCTTAGGAGGAAGGGGTAACGCAGAGTGATTGTGAAAGTGGCATTGACAAAGAGCATTTGTTTCTGCTCTTGAAAACAAGTAGTAAGGGGACATGTAAGCCATCTCCTCTGTTATTTGGGCCTGCGTTGCCTTTAGCTGTGAAGTGAAAGTCTAGTTTGTGACCACATTTATTAAACAGGAAACACACTGTTGTCTCATTGCGGACTTCTAAATACCAATGGCATCGGAAACAAGCGCGCTAGTTTATTTTCCAGTGCTATTCATTTCCTGAACATCCTGTAACTTCGCTAACAAAAATAAATGAGAGAGCAGGAAAAGACTCCATTTTTTTTTGTTAAATGCATGAGCTTACGCTGAAAAGCAGCCGCTACCTCAGTGTTTGTGAACACAGCTGGAGCGTTATTTATTTAGAATTTGACTTACTTTTCATAAAAGCCTGTTATGTAAGACAAAAACTCTTGTTTGTTATTTAAGTCAGAAAACAATAAGAGGATCCTTGAGGATAACTTGTATTATGGAGTAAAACATTCGTACAGCAGCGTGAGTTGCCCGTACTTAAAATATTTCATTATGACTTTTTATAGCAGTTTTCTATTGAAGTCTGTAAGAAAAATGACAAACATATTTAATTAATTCAGTGAATAATTGATCTTTCTTTCTTTTTTTTTTTACAGGTCTGATTCTTTGTGTATTCCATTGTTGTTCATTTCTTACAGTAAGCTGATCTAGTAATATCAAGACTGTAAGGCCTCCCGCAGAAATGATGCTCCTGCAGTGCTTGGTGCATAGTCATGAGTTTTGATTGCAGGAAGGAGGTGGAGATTGTCAGTCTTACAACAAAAATATTTAGTTTCTAGAGGAGCACTCATGCAATAATATAAATGTAAATGTGATGTGTAATTATAAAGAAATATAAATCATTTTAAACGTCCTTTAGAATCTACTCAAAATCGATTCAGACTTCCCACTTTTATAATTACATTTCAGAAGTGTTATTATTACTGCTCTGTTGGAAAAATAATAAACTTCTAACCCTGATTTAGCATAGGGGGGTACGGGGGTGGGTGGTGGGGTGACTAAAAGTATTTCATCTGGGGGACGCAGCAATATATTTCTAACTACATCGACTATAGTCTCACTGTTGTTTCTCAACAGCTTGATGAATGAGTACATTTCTGAGAACCGTCCTATCTGGATCTGGATCTAGACCTTTAGTGGTGCATGTTCTAATGTTATAGATAAGTCACGCCCCTGCAATCTTCAGAGCATTTATCGGAAGACTTAGGGGTCGTTGCCCTTATAAAAGACACTAATTATGTTACAATTGAATTCACTGCCATACAGGGCAAACGACAGAAGTAGAGATAATAGAGGCTCCGATTACACATCTGGCCATCTCGGATGTAATGAGATTGCCTAAGTATGAGTTTATTGATTTAAAAAAAAAAAAAAAAATCCAAAATCCCCAGGGGGTTTGAAGTTAATATCAACACATGCACATTGGAGTGATATCTTCTGTTTTCCAAAGAGCTGCAGGTACCGGGGCTGTTAGATCAAAGAGGCATCCGAGACATGCAAATTAGGTAGTTTAAAAGTACTGGACTTTTGTTTGATGAGCTATAAAATGTGTGATAATGATTCATTTTGGCTGTGAACACTGTTGACTCTCTGTAGTGTTAAAAAAAAAAAAAAACTAAATCAGCTACCACCAACCCACATCAAAAACTGAAACCTCAAGAGATTGTATCCACACGTTCCTGAATACTTAACTCCCACTTAGCTACCTTGTTGTAGTATACTTTGTGTGAGCTTGAAAATTCTGGCGTTTTTTTTGTTGTACAGATGTTGAATTATATTCATTCATCTGTTTTTCTTAACCACTTTTCCAATGGAGCCTTTCCCCGCTTACAACACTTCATTATTTCTGATATCCTCTGAAGTCTCGCCTAGAAAGTGGAAAAAAAACACAAATCACTCAGGAGACGTTGTGTAAATTACATTTGTCCTGTCAAATTAGAGTGGAAACTATGATTGTCAGTTTCACAAGGCAGATGATAAGCACATACCAGTTTGTGTCCACGTTAATAGCTTCCAAGGGAGAGACAGCGAAAGATGGGTCACCGTGATACAAATAGTTATTCAACGCATTTACACTCCCACTCTCACTCTCACTGTCAGGACTCTTCTCATCACATTTCAATGCACCGAATACATAGGAAAAAATTTACACAAAGACATGGTTAGCATAGATAGCTATCCTAGCGAGGCCAGGTCCTGTTATCAAAACACATGCTTAGCTAATATCTGTTGAAAGCCGTAGCTAGCTAGTGTTGTCCAACTACTTTAGAAAAATCTTTATCGATCTAAAAATCCACACATGTGAGCAGCAGAGTTGTTTTCTTATAGACTTCTATGCAATCTGATCTGTTTTTACAACTAGTAGCTGTTTTCAAGATCCAATTTTCACATCGTTTTTTATATGAGGCTATCTACTTGTTTCAGGTGTCATAAACTTATCAATTTGGACAATTAAAATTATAACCGGGCTGCGCTTGAGTCGATTGCCTCAGTACTTGTGCTTTGTTTACTAAAATGCTCTAATTCCCCCAAAACATCAGACTTGGTTTTGTTTGAACAACACTCAGCATGGGTGTTTGACAGACTGCACTGTCCCCTCCTGAGCTATCGCGGCAAGCTCATTAGAGAAAAAGTCGATTGGCTGTGCGCACAACTGTTTTGATAATTACAAGTATAATTCAAGCATTGGAAATAGTCCTCTCTGTCTAAAAACTCATCATTAGCTTTGATTGAATGTGAAGCATTAATGAAAGAGGAATGCTGCGCAAATTAACTTAATGTATTCCTTTATAGTTTCAAACCGCGCACTGCAACTGCACAACTGCAAGTTTATTAGTCTTCCAACTTCCACACAGTAGTGCGACGGACTGAACTGGCATTAATGGCAGCATAGTGTTAGGAAATGTAAAGTGTCGCCAGTTACTTCGGAATTACTGGCGAATGGATAAAAGACTAATAATTTTGTATCTACAAAATGCTTGCAATAAATTCCAAATACCTGAAGAGCATTTTGCATACTGTAAGCGGGAGTGTGAAGGTACCGAAACACTAAAAAGTTAATGGATTGCAACAGTGTCTGAAGCACTGGCAAATTTCTACAACGGAAAGAACTTAATAAACGGCATGAAAAATATGTCAGCTTACCACTGAGACATATCAATATTTAATGACAGGCAATATGCTGCCTGCTTAGCACATCTTTCATAAGATCTTTCTTAACTCGCCCTCCCAGCACACAGCTCTCAGATGTTGGACTTGTGAGCTCATTTTCAGGCTGTATTCTTACGGTGCTATCAAGACACAAAGCTCTCACTGCTGCTTACTTGCTTCCACGTTAGCATAGCCTGTTATTAGGACAGAAATTTATGTGACTTTTCGTATTGACTTCCAAGCCTCTACTAGCTGTACATAAAAGTGTTTGTTGTTTGAACCTCTCCTACGCCTCAGTATAGTGTGTGCGGGCTAAATTATGACTTGCTATCTTTGCACATATGCATTCACGAGTCATACACGTAGGAGTGAGAACAGTCTTTAGGCACAGTGTGAGAGGCAAACAGAAAGCTTTTTAGTGTTGCTTTGTTTACTGTTAGATTGACTGCCTGGTACTCTAAAACTGAAAAGGCTTTGGGGGCCACGGCTGGAGCGCCGTCAGTTTAACCGTCTTCCTCTTTGATCCCGCGTGTGCATTCATGATTTCGGTGTATTCTTGCATATTTGTTAAGAGTTACAGACAGTTAAGGCACATCTAAAGGTGAGTCAGGTTATGCGGCGATGGTATATAGTGAGACCTTGTCTGGAAATAGTTGGGTACAAAGTCAGCGGCGTTGTTGGAGGAGTCTGAAAAAAAGTTTGCGGTCCTAATACAGCTCAGCCAGTGCTTAAGCCTGTTATCTGTGCCTGTGTGCTCTGCCACTGGCACACTCTCTGCTCCGTTGTGCTTGTTTTCTGCTGTCAGCTTGGACAACGCCACAGATTTAGTTGGAGCTGTATGGAGCAGACATGGTGTTGACTCCTTTAAATTACAAGGAGGAAAAGCCAAAGGCTTTTTCCATTGTCAAAGCAGCAGCAGCTTAAATGAAGAATCGGTTCCATCTCTTTTGATTTATTTTCTTGAGATTTCCAACTCAGACAGGCAGATCTCACTCACGGCCAGCTGCTGTAAAAACAGAGTCGATGCTTATAGCCTTACAGCCTTCATTTTGTGAAATCACCTGCTGATAAAGAGGTCATGTAGCGCCAAAACACCCGACAAGAGAGCCCAACCCGCCTTGTGTGATAAGTTTTAGCTCATGCGAGCAGAGGACTGTTGAGCTTGCCCGTGGCAAGGTGTACATCATTTAAACATATTTTCAGTAAAAGAAATGCATGTGACATGTGTTTTATTTCCTTTGGGAAATTGCAGTAACATCAGTGTTCCCCTTTAACCCTCCTCTGTTATTAGTTCATTGTCTGATTAGTTAGTTTTATGGATTTTCTTTTTTACCAGCATGCTCATCTATCTGCTGTAATTACCTCTGTGGAGTCAGAGGTATCAGGATTCCAAAAGTGGCCATATGCTAGGGAATTATGTTCCATCTCATATGATACAGATGGCATTTGATCATGAGGATAACAGTGTCAGATGACGTTGTTTACTATCTTTTATCCTGCACCATAAAGAGATACACGTGTAGCACACTTTCAACGGTTGTTGTTGTTGGCAGAAGGAGTACCGTTCACTTTAAAATATAATACTTAGTTAAATGTCATGATTTTGCCTTATCTGTTGATTTTTGGCTGCTGCGATGTGCAAGGTTTAAACTGACCACAGTTATTTAAGCTACTCTACGTTTCTACCCGTGCTTTTTTCAAAGAGGCTGGGCACACTCCAGAAATATTTACTGATTTATATATTTGCACGGGCAGGAAATCATTTCAGTTCTCAATTTCAGAAGAGTCAACACATTACTTTGCCAGCGTAGAAAGCAGAAACTGATATACAGTTTTTCTGTATATCAGTTCAGGTGGCTCAAACAGCACAGAACACTCTCCTCCCTGATGTTCTGTACGTTTATCTTGCAGAGTAAGACTCACCAACAGCAGATGAGAAACGGTGGGAAGAGTCCATGTTGGCAGCACTAAGATCATTTGACACCAGCTGACTTCAACTGAACTTGTGATAACAAGTCTGAGTAATCTTCTCACGTGTCTAGTTTCTTTTTTCCGTGGAATCATGGATATTACTCTTAGTTCTTTCTTCACGGAGCACAAGATTAGGAATATTGTCAGGTCAGGCAATCTAGTAGCAAGTTTCTAATGGGTTATTAGTGTCAGTAACAAGACATTTGCCCATGGATCTTTAAGCTGACAGTTTAATCACTTTCAGGAGTCCACACAATACTTTGCCAGCAGTGAAAGCAGAAACTGATAGAGCCAACAGTTGTTCAGATCGCTCGAACAGCACAGATCCCTCTCCTCTCTGATGTTGCGTATTTCATCAATATTGGATTATCAAAGATATATTAGTTTGCTTTTAAACTGCAGGCAAATCATCTACTGAACTATTTGTTATTTGTGAGTTCTGAGCCTGCAGGGTTATGTCTGTGTGCACTGGTGCTCACTTACAATCCGAAGGCACATGTGAAAGGTTGTCTGTCTGTTGTGTTAGCTCTGTGATGTCCTGGAGACGTCTCAGTCCATCATATTCAGTTCAGATTGGTCACCACCTCTCACCTAGCTGGAATTGTTTCGAGTGTTTAAAAAAGGAGATGTGCTTATTTAACAAAGAAAAACAAGAAAACAATAAGTCAGGTCTAGTAATATTTTAGATTTGTCTTTTATACCATTTAATAGAAAAACAGCAAACTGATGGATCTTATTCTTGAGCAAAAAAGCATTGTTATATTACACCTTTCACCGGTACAAAAACATGAAACAGCCCAACCTTTTGACATCCATAACAATGCTTCTGACACATGTGTATAAAGAATTTTAACATTAGCACATTTCACTCATGAAAGGTGCGTGCAAAGGATTTCTATTTGAGAAAGTGAGCTGCCTACCTACTTTTATTATGCTGAATCTCATTTATTACATTTAATCTGAATGAATAACAAAGACCTTGTGTCATTTGGGTAAACTTCAGCTGACTGATGTCACAAGTCTCTGTTAGCATGCTCTTTAATGGCAAAAAAAATTAGTGGTACCCTCCCCTTGCACTATTCCTTGACTTCTCACAGGAATATCATTTAAGAGGTTTAAGAGCACTTGCAGATCAAACAGCTGATAAATGCCATCTCTAAATTCCACTTTCAGGAGGCTGCTAAGTGTTGCTTCCAATGTGCAATCTGCAGGCGGACTCTTATTAAGGCATTTTACTTTGAATATCAGTGACCTTTCCAGCCCTTTTCTTACACTCCTATTACCTCAAAGTTACTTTTTCACTCTCTTCTTTGCCCTTTGCCAACCCCCTTTTCTTTAGCACTCAAGACGGCCGAGATGATTGCTACTTTAGAAAGTGGTCCTTTTACCAAAGAAAAAGAACAGCAGGGCTTTTCTTCAGGTAGATTAATAAGCTGACCTTGGTGCTAGCTTCCCAGCCTTTTCACTTCTGCAAAATTGACATGATTTGCTGACATAAATGAAGAAGTGATTTTGACTTGAGGAAATGGTGTGAGAGGTGAAACCCAGTATGATAATTTTCTCAAAAAAAAAAAAAAGACCTAGTAAAATCCTGACCCCGCACCAAGACAGAAGAGAAAAAGCAAACATGAGTGTTTAAAGCCATGTATAAGGCCCTTATTATAGTGTGATCTCAGTGGTAAAAGGTTTTGATGTAACCTGAGACAGTTTTAATCCTTTAAGATGACTTAAATTAAACAAGCAAACAATGCTGAACAGCAGGGATTTAATAGTTGGAAAATCACTGCAGATCTGACATCATAGCATTCAGTGTTATTTTTAATAAAGTACACCTTGATCATTTTGATAATGCCATGTGCTACCGTGCCCTTGTCGTGTGCCATTATCATTAGTGCGGGAACACAGTCAAGCTTCCAGAGGGTAACAATGGGAAAGAGTCAGGACTGCAATTTCCCCTGAAACTATGACTTTGTTTAAAGGGCAGCCGAAAATAGCTAAATACTTTTTTCACTCTTTGGGAAATGATTTAGTTATTTGTAAAGCTGCACTGCTCAAAGGCGTCTTGGCTTCACTCACCTTGCATTCGAACGCTTTTCATGTTTGACTGGTGTGTTTGCACCGTTTGAAAATTGCGTACAAGGTAACCAATTCTTCTCTTCTCTCCCTTTCTCCCACTGCTGCTCCTTTGGATCACTTGCTGATACCTTGTCATGGTATCTTCAATAGGTAAGACATTTAAATGTTTTCACTTTGGCCTTTGGGGGGGGAAGTTTGTTTAAAAACAGGGTAAAAACTAATAAAAAAGACATTATTTATACGACTTTATGGCTGTGGTAGTGCTTTTTCTGGTGTGTGTAAAGATGTGATTGTGGGCGTTATTTTGTACCACCAACAAGCAGCGTCTAGCTACCATGCCAATAATCACATCAATGCACAGGAGTCAGTAGTGTTAAAATGAAAGTGTCAGCATGTTGTGAAGATAGCTAGTACAGGATATAGGGCATGACTATAATGACTTTCTCGCGATAACGTTGCAGATGATAAAGGACGAACACATACAGCCCCTCGCACAGTTGCAGTCTCACCTTTCAAAGACCCCATAAATTTTACAGGCTTCCGCAGTTTTGTTTTCATCTTAAATTTCCAAATCTGGTTGTGATTAAGCTGCTCAGTGAGAGCCCCTGGATGCTGTCCAAGGCCCTCGCCGCACGGGTCCCTCCTTAAATGCTCCCGTCTGCTGCTGGCCGTCAGCCTCTGTGCATTTATTCAAAAGAGAGGGGCCGTGTCAGCCCGCTAAAACCACTGTTTTAGTGTCTTAGGGTCCTCTCCACGGGGAATATCAAGTGTCAGCCTCCTGCTCCGTGAGGTGATCGGTGATGGGGTTTTGCTCATGGTGATATAAGGTTTCAGCTCAGAATTTATCATGGTGTACTCACTGATGGGATCGCGTGTAGGTCTTACAGAACCACATGAAAGTTATCTTAAACTTAGCTTCCCATCAGGAACACTCCCTCAAGTTTAAAAATATGAAAAATTGGCTTTTTTTTGTAAGGATAATGCTTTAGTCCATTAAGGCTGGTTTACCAAAATGACAAAATTACATATTTTCTGAATTTTTCATTGCTGGTGGCTTCTGTGCAGGTTGTTTTTCACCTTTTCAGGTTTTGTAATATCTGTCTCCACCCAAATATTATTTTATTTAGACGTATGTGTCATTAAAAGCAGAACATTATTACAAAAGGCCTTTTCCCTGTAATATAGGTGAATCAGTTGTTATACAATACAGATCAAGAATGTATTATTGCTGACCATTTTTCAGAGTTTGCTTTAATGTTTTTTCTCTTTTTCTTATTTTAATGTGGTTTCACTGGGGCTATCTAAACTAACATCAACCGTTTACAGCAGATTTTGGGCTCCAGAGCTTCAGTGGTATTGTGAATATTTGAAGCCAGCGGCGATGTGAGATTTTTCAACTGTGGCAGATAAAGTTAAAGTTAAAGATAATGCCTAGGCTTTGATATGGGCTATATTTACATGTAAAATGATCATAGGGAGAAAACTGGAAACAGTAGAATATCTTTGACTCTTGTGTCTAGCACAGCGCACAGCTTGCTCACTGTCACGAGCTGAAAGCCTTTGTTGCTCCCTCAGTTGCTGAACAGAGCAGACTGACAGAGCAGCTGGAGAGCAAAAGCTCTGTTTGCAAAGCGCTGGCGAGAGATGTTTTAGCTATGAAAAGCCCCTAAAACGTGATTAATGCTAACTTAGTTAATGAGGTGAACTGAGATGTGTTATAACTGCTGTCAATGAGAGTTATGTTATGAGCTGATAGGATGTACACTATATGGACAAGAGTGCTGGGCCACCTATTTATTACTGCTACAGAAGCTTTGCAGCCAAGGAAACACACGGCATGAAGCTCCCCCCGTTTTTGTGCTGATGTTAATGGTAGGGCAAGTTTGGACTGCTGAAGTTATTGAGTCAGCAGAGCATTGGTGACTCAGTAACTCACTATGTGCCTCAGCACTCTGTGATTTTATAACTTTGTGGTTTAGTTGCTGTGGTTCCTAAACACTTTTACTCACAGCTGATAAAACCACTTTGTGGATATTTAGGAGGTAAGAAATTTCACAAACTCACTTGTTGCCATGGTGGCATCCTATTACATTACCATCCTCTAATGCTCTGAGCTCCTTAGAACAGCACATTCTTCAACAAATATATATATATGTAAAGGTAGACTGCATGGCTAGGTACTTAATTATATACACCTGTGGCAATGGGATGTAAAACACCTGAATTCAAAGACTAAGTGCTGTGGCCTAGTGCTTTCGTCCATATAGTGCATATCTGCCCATTAAATAAACAGATGAATAAAAATTTGGATACAAAAAATTCAAAACTGAAGCTACAGAGTTATAAGATAAGATAAGATAAGACTTTATTGATCCCACAACGGGGAAATTTTTGCGTCACCTCAGCTCAGGTACTGATATATGAAGGAAATACAAAAAAGTACAATCAATGAAAAAAAGTAAGATAATACACTATATATATATATATATATATATATATATATATATATATATATATATATATATATATATATATATATTCAAGTGGAATCCTAGTTTTCCCTAAGTTGGGAAAAACTGATCATTTGGTAATTAATTAATGTACCTAATCAAAATTTCCACCTTGCTCATAAGAATTTCTTTAAGTCAGACATGAATTACTTTCTTACATATTGTATTTGTTTTAAAGGGCATAGGTAACTGTCGACCACGTGACGAACGATTGGACTTTTCCTTAAATGAAAGATAATTTGCGCCTCGGCTATAACATCCATTACCTGTGTAACAAATTTTTTCTAAAAGATTTAATTAGAGCTCATCATTTTTCTGTACACAGTAATTTTATGTCACGGGTTAATGACCTCTCTGCTGAGTGATGCACACGGAGAAGCGAACAAATGCAGTTCTAATTGAATACTGAGCAAATGCCAGTGCCATCTCTGCTGTCATTGGGGGCCAGGATTGACAGGTTCTTTTCAGGGCTGTATCATCGGCACATCACGCTGACATGCGGTTGAGTATTTGGGGTACGTCGGCAGACAGGATAATTGCACAGACTGTACAGGCAAAGAATGTGTGTAAAAACTAAGAAAGGAATGAAAAACACTTTGCTGCACCAAAACTGCTTGGCATTTTTCCATTCATGTTTTGGGAAGGTTGACAAATGTATTGTTTAAATGTGGTGATGGCTGACATCGATTAGTGGAGCGCCTCTTATCAATGTATTAATAAGAGAAGTAAAAAAAAAAACCAAACAAACTACCACCATGCCTACCTGTGGAGCTAATATGAATGTTACATTGATCAAATTATAATACTGAGCAATCCAAAAACACGCACACAAACAAACAAGCACAAAATCCTCTCAGAAAGGGACGAATGAACAGAAAGCAATTGCTGTTCAACAAAGAGCAGCAATCTTTTCCAGAATCAATGCCACCATTACTCACCTTACCTTCTTTTTTCTTCCAATGAAATAGTCCCCATGAACACTGTTGACAGTGTGATATGTGGCTAATCTAGAGGAACACAAACACTGTGTTCAGGAAGATATGCTTTGGTAGAATGTTATTTTTCTGAACTTCTGTACACATTCCTTTGTATCGCGCAAGAAGCAAAAAGAATTCAGAGATATGGATGAATAGTTTTTGCTGGTTTACTGTAATATACAGTTAGGCCCATAATTTGTTGAACAAAAATCCAGTTCTTGCCGTTTTGCCTTTATACCCTCACACAGTGGATTTTTCAAGTCATGCAATCAATGTGTGATTGAAAAGCAGACTTTCAGCTTCGATTCAAGAGAGTTTACTGACATGCAGTTGAGTATTTGGGGTGCTGGCAGACAGGATAATTCAATTGGATTAATCCAAAATTAATTGGATTAAACTAACAAACAAAGTCTAGAACTCATGGACATAACAAATGCTGTGTCCCTTGAGGCTTTCACTGCAGCCACCTTCAGTTGTTGCTTGTTTGTGGTTTGCTCTGTTTTCAGTTTTGTTCTCAGTAAGTGAAAAGCATGCTCCATCGAGCTGCCCATTGAAGAATATCCCATTCTGTTGCTTTGAGAGACTCTTGGGTTGCTTTTGCAGTGTGCTTTGGGTCATTATCTATTTGCAATGACCCAAAGTACACTGCTTTGGGTCATTGCAAATAGCAATGTCTAATCAGATTTGCAGCATTTGCCTGAATCTGAGCAGAGAGAATAGCCCTGTACAGTTTACAATTCATTCTGGTCCTTCTATCAGCAGTCACATCACCACTGAACATCAGTGACCTAGTTCCACCGGCAACCATACATGTCCATGCTGATGTCACATGCTCTTTACCCTGTTTGACAGATGATGCTTCTAATCATAAACTTTTCCTTTCTAGTAATATTAACTAGTACAAGTTAATATTTTGTTCATCCATCTAAAGAATTCTTTATCAGAACTGTGCAGGACGCACGATCTGATATCGTCGTGTTGGTGTTGTTCCCAGATCATCATACTAAATGTTGTTCCAGGATCAACATTCCAAGTGACCAATCAGAATGTTGTGACGTCAGACTTTTGCTACTTCGGGAAAAACCGCCGTAAAACAAAAAACTGTACTTAAGGCGAGAAACTGCCTCTGTCCGCCGATCAACGGACCCTAACCCTTTAATAAACGGTAAGCAGAATTGATATTGTCCTTGCAACATTGGAATTTGGAATTTGGAATGGCTTGGCGCGCACAAGAATAACATCACAACAATGTGATTGGTCACGTGCAATGTTGAACCTGGAACAACATTTTCATGATGATCTGGGAACAACACCAACACGACGATATCAGATCATCCCTGCAGCACATGTAAGATGGGTTTTTTTTGGCAAAGTCTAATCTGTCCTCCTTTTGCTTCAGTGTTATCAGCAGTTTGCACTGCAGCATAGTTGTAAACTATCAGTATTTCCATTTGTGAAGTTATCCCTTGACTCTACACCTACCTCCTTGAGACTGTTTATAACTAGATGTTGTAAAGGAGTTATTCATAACCATGGAAACGATTCTGTCATCATGCACGTTTGTGCTTTTGTGGTGTTTCAGGACTTTTTGTGCTGAACAATGGCCTCTCTGGCTTGTGTTGATATCTCTTTAAAGTTATAGTGGAAGGCTATTAAACAGCTTGGATCAGCTTCCAATACAATGTCTGCCTCATTCGTCATGAAATAACAAGGTAACAGGCCTCATCTGGCAATGAAACTGCTTGTCAGTCATCTGACTGACAATTAATTTTCAGCCACTGAAGATGGCTAAACAGTAGCTGCAGCATTTTTGTAAAATCCAGTTAAATAAAGGTGAATGTCTGCACTTCAGTCACATATTGACTGTTTTTGAGCAGTTTGTACATTGTTACACTGATTATTCACTTTATATTTTGATTAGATGAAACCCGAATGACTTAAATTCACAATCTCGTTCACGAAATCCTCCTTCAGATTTTCATTCAATTATATTAGACCTTTCTTCTGCTGGTTCCTCTGTTTTGTTGAGTGTTCAACTGAAGAGATGGTATTATCCTCTACAGCCTGTGTTCAAGTTACATTTTTTTTATTGGTGAATAGTTCACAGTGGGTGATGAGGAGGCGTGGTTGTTGGGGCTGTGCTTCTGGGGAGAAAATAGAAGGAAGAAATAGTGCTTTTAAAAGGCAGACAACCTGAGGTGCTCAGGTAGGGGGTCTCCAGTCCCACCTCCTGCCTGTGTGGAAGTGTTCAGAGGCCTGTCTAATCAGCTGCGGCACAGCACTGAGCAAACCCTGGCAGAAAGTGAGCGATGACAATGTTTACTCCTCATCCCACATACCCACAGTGAGCAGTTATGGGCCCGGCCTGCTATTTTTGCACGCCCTCGCCCTATTGGACAGCTGTGAAGGATTGTGTCCGTTGCTTGTGGCACATGGCGTTCCCTTCCATCTGTCGCCCACGTACTGAGGTAGTTGCAAAGCAGGTCAAGTCTAACAACCCCCCTGAAACACACACTTACCGCACTGCCCACCAAGTAGCCAGACTTACCTCTTATCTAGCCATGGCTAGATAATGACTCCCCTACCCGAAAGAGATCAGGATCATTTCCAAGGCACTCCCATACATCTGGCACACCCATCCCCAGCTGTCGGTCAAAACAACATTCCAAAATGTTGTCAACATTCTGAAAAGCCTTAGATTATTCATGGCTGAGCCCCATTTTTCAAAGGTGACCACACTGCATGTACTCCCCCGTATGGTCTGTCGTTCTCAAATCTATCCCAGTATAGCTACAATTACAACGTTAAGAGGATGGGGGATCGGGGCTGTAGTTTGTAGAAATGAAATGTAGGTGGGTCATGTTGTTGTACCGAGACACCAGAAAATGTTAACCGCATCAGTGGGAAGAACAGCAAACACATTTTTGCAAATAAATATGGAGCATGCCATCATAAGACTTGCAATAGCAAAAATCTCAGCCAACATAGTTTTAACTCACAGATGGCGAACATGTAATGTCAAATTGCATACTGTAAACAACATTCTGCTTTTTTGTGTGTGAGCTTATGTGTTAATTGTTTTACTGTGATTATAATCCCCTGGCACTTCTAATGTGCTGAAACTTAAATTCTGTCTGATCGCCACTGAGGCTGCGTTGTCACGAAGTTGCCCATCTGGGCTTTTATACTGTGACACACAGAAAGCTGTTAAATTTATTGAGAAGAAAGTCCCTTTCTTCTCAATAAATTACAGCTCATCTGATGTAAGTGTGGGCCATTACTAGATAATTCCAGTCATCTTTAAGACTAAAGTCCGTGTTCATCATCAAGTGTTGAAATTTCCTTCATTTGGTTTTCTTTAGAGCCTCTTTAGTGAAAGCATTGGTACTTAGTATAAAACTTTGTGTTTCTTTCTATTGTTGGAATCTGTCACATAATTGGCACGCAGTCCTTCAGTGTTTACTGTTGGCTCTTAGCATCTACGTTCATGCAGGATTTTGGTATCCCTATTGCAGCAGATAAATAAGAAATAAATAAGATAAATAAAAGCTGAAAAACTAACAGTACATACATACAAATAGTAGAATTTGGGTTTTTTTTTTTTAAAAACAGCAACAGTAAAATGGAAGCCCAGAAATTACTTTGGCTGAACTGACAACAATTTGAAACTGTTGCTAAAGGTAACACACGAGCTTAAAAAAGTCAGTGCAGCAGAGAACATGGTTTGGAAGTTGATGCAAAGCACATACAATGACATATCTGAGCAGCACTCATAGCATTTTATTACCAGATGGGAAAGAAAAGTCGAGATGTTGGGGTTTAACCTTTGTGACTGATAAGACATTCAGGCAAAGACTGTTATTTTTTCCATTAGTTACTTTTTTCTGTAAAGGAAAAGAATAAAATAGTCGAGAATAAAAGTTTCATCTGAACACAGGTTGTCACCAACAGGTTGTCACAGTTTGGTGACACCAAACTATCGCCAACGTGCTTGCTCATAGGGGGTCATATGATTGTTGGATTTTTCTCTGTATGTATTATTGTAAGGTCAATGTTACATGTTGACACTATATAAATACTAGGGGTGGGGGAAAAAATCGATACTGTGTAGTATCGTGATATTTGGTTTGCTAATAATATATCGATACAGGGACAGCAGAAATCGATATTTTGTTACAAAAAAGGTTTTTGTGCTCTGACTTCAGAGCATGTTGATCCTTTTTCTGAGCAAGAATCCTGACATTCCTTCACTGTCCAAATTTGTTAAACTTTTTTTTGGCAGCAATAAACATGACAGTTTACTTATTTTAATTTAAGACATGTTTTATTTGAATTAAGTTTAAAACTTTTTTATTTAAAATTATATTTTGTTTTAATTTACTTTCAAATTCTTCAGTTGCTGAAGGGGCTGCATAGTTTTCATAAATTGCATAGTTCAGAATAGCTATAATTGTACCAGATGGTTGCATTCAGTTAAGTTGGACTAGACTGTAATACAAACCGTTCAGTTTTTCAACAATAAAACTGACTGAAATGAGAGAAAGACTGAGTGTGAGACTTTGATATTAGATAAAATGAATATTGATAAAGTTTACCTTTATGTACAGAATCTGAATATCGCAAAATATTTTTAAAAATTGCAATAATATCGTATTGTGCGTTAAGTATTGTGATAATATCGTATCGTGGGATGTATGGTGATTCCCACCTCTAGTTAATACAATTGAATTGAATTATTGTGAAACATTTGCACATGTACTATGTGCACCACAAGTATATGCTTTACACAGCTAAACCAGTAGCCGTGCCTCATAAGTTAGAGAAGGTCATCCTTTAATCCAACGTTGGTAAGAGCCACGGCTCCTCCAATCTGTATACTGAGGTGTCCTTTAGCAAGATATTGTACCCCAGTCTGTGCCCAAGACATCCATCAGTGTGTTTACACACTCCTGACCAGGGATTGATTTTTACCTGGCATAAAATAAACAGTCATACTGTTTTCAGATTGTAAATAAACTGTCACATTTTAGATACAATATGCAATTCAAAATCTTTTCTTTATAAGTGAGTTAATGGTATTGGGGTTTTCAAATAGGGCCCAGTGCGACTATGGTGAAGTTGTTGCACAGCAAGGTATTTGCCCCCATATGACCAGACACCGACCAGAGTGAATTGAGCAGGGAAGGCTGTCATTATGAAGCAGTTTTGCAGATCTGAGGATGGCTGAAAGTTTTAATCACATAGAGGATAATACCATGCTAATGAGAAAAAAAGATGCCAGGGGGACCTAACAGAAGCTTGTATACAGCTGCTTAATCAGAATTGATTCAAACTAATGCTAGAAGATACCAGAGAAGAATAGATAGAATACAAATCAAGACCTCGTTCAGTGTTTCTGTAGAAGTTGCGAAATAAAATGCTAAATGTGAAAAAGAGAAGGAAAAACCTACACTGGTACTCTTTTTGTCTCTCTCTCTTTTTTACACAGTCCATCGAATCTGAGGGCAAAACATCTCACAGATATTGTGTGTTACACAGTGATAATTTGGCACTACACAAAAGATTAGCATAATGTGCAGTATTAACCTGAACCTGCTGATAAAGAAGAAAAACAAGAGCAAGGCTAAAGAAAATATGTTTCGTTCTTGTTGTTTGATTTTTCTCATTATCTGTGACAAAACAAAGAAACTTGGTGGTGGTGAGAAATTACTCGCTTACTGTCATACCACTGTGCTCGTTTTGCCCTGTGTGCCCCGGGAGCTTCTTCTGTTGCAACGTTTTTATTGAAATTTAGATGTGACAAATGGAATGAGAAAGCACACAGAAAGCCTTATTCAAGCAGTCTACAAGTCATGTCCTCTTGGGTTGATGCTATTCAATTTGTACGGTACTTAGAACTGTCAGAAATCTCCCATCGGATTGAAATGTTTGGTATCTTACAATTCCCCGTCTTAATCTTCGATTATTTTGACAAATGAATAAGGATTTACTTTAAGTGAAGAGGAGCACCTTGTATTAAGCTTCAATCCTGCTGGACAAACATGAAGCACCTAATGCTTCTTTGTCAGACAGCATCCTTGTGAATATAATCAACATTCATCAGGCCAGCAGAGATTAATAACAGTATTTCCATCTCTTCTTTTTTGTTTCTTCCCAGTAACTGCGAACTGTGAAGAAAACTATTTAAACAAGCTGTTGTTACATTTTTTTACTTTTCTGTTTGTTTGTGGTGTTTTTAGACAATCTAGTCATCTCAATAAGCTAATCTAAATTTGTCAGTCAGAGAGAGATGAGTGAGGGAATTCTCCTTATCTCCTTGTTTAATAGATTTAATAGGCAGAACGGCCAGTTTGTGCTCCATCGTGCAACTCTTGACCTTGCAATTATTGGATTTCTGTGGGTTCTGTGGAAAGACGGTGCTGAATATCTTGACGACAGCAAATGAGCCAATCAGCTTGCTCTGTTTACTTATGAGTGTGTACTGTGAGGTTGGCAGGAGCCACGCTGATAGCCTGCACCATATGGTGCATCCAGGCAAACGGTTGGAAATCAATGTGTTTGTGAATCTGCTCAGCTACCATCTTGTGTCTGCACCTCGAAGAGTTATGGGGTGGGAGAGTTAGTGGTTGGGGGTTGGGGGTGAGCTTGAAACTTGAAGCGCCCAGTCCCACCCACAATCGTTATTGGGAGCCTTGTGTCTGCATCTAATCAGATCTCTGCTGAGAGCCCAACAAAAACTTGATTAAAGGCCAGACTCTTGGCGTTTTACTAGCTTTCTGTGCCACTTAACCAACCTTTCACCACCTGCGCCTGTAAAACTATCTGCTGCTATAATGTTTATTTATGTGTTTATTGGCTGGGAGCTATTAAGGTAGCACTACGTCTTCCTCTCTCTCGCTCAGCCTTTGCACCACCAGACAATTTCTATCCCATAAATGGCCATGACTTGTGAAACAGAAGAGAGCTTGGAGGAGGCAGCTGCAAAGTCGTTTTCTTCCAAAAATCCCATGCCGATCAGGTTTTTGTTTATTTTCACAAGTAGTGTATTGTTTTTATTGCACTGAACTGCACCAGAGTGTCTATTGCTGGGCCAATGCAACTGCTTAGCAGAACAGAAGCATCCTGCACACTGCAGCTAGCGTCGTCTCCAAACTGAAAATCCTACGTACGGCTCCCCGAGTGTGTCACAATGTGACAACACTGCTGAACTATTCCTGAACTGAAACTAGTGGCTTGAAAATTTCAGTCACAAAGATCTCTGCAAGCGCTCTGCGAAAGTTTTCGAACATTCCCCCGGGTCTTTTAAATAATTGAAGGGAGCCAACTTTACTTTGCCACTTACAAATTGTGTTCTATTTTGCAAGTGACTGTCAGCAGGGTTTGGGCATTTCGGCATCAGTGCTCAACAGTCTAGAAAGCGCAGCAGAGTTTCTGAATGAGGTGAATTTCAGAGAAATGTATGTAGTCCTATTAATTAGCTGTCAGGAGAAGGCCAGTGGCGAGACATTTTGGCTTATTGCAGATAATGCCATGGATTCAGGTAAAAATAATTATGATGATAATGTTCAGTCTGAGTAGGTGCTGCCATAAGAACAGATGGCAGGTAATCAGCCGCTCATACAGTGGAGTCAAATAGAAACAGGAAGAAAGCGACAATTGCCCTCATGCTGAAATTTAATTTATCTGCCGCTATATCTGTAGGAGCAGGAAATGTCTTTTGAAAGGCAGAAATTGGCAGCTCTTTTCAAAATGAGCTTTAAGAGTGGCTGTATTTCGCTTTCAGAAACGGTATGTCTATGCATAGAAAACTGTCTGCTGGGCGTCCTAGTGTTTGTGCTATATTTGAATTTTCAGAGCGAGGGGACAACAAACCATCAATATTTGCTTCCCCGGTGCTTTTTCTATATTGCTGTAGTGACTTACAGACATAATTTACAGAAGGCTGTGCTTTGCACAAGGAGATCTGAGAAAAAGATGACCTTGAAAACTGCATCATTCTTGCCCGGCTTATGGAGGTAGTGATGGCCACAATCATTCCATTTAAGCTTGCAGATCAGCAAAACAGCAGAGCATCCCATAACCCGCCAACCTGTCATTTAAGCCAATATTTATCATATTAATTTTTGATTAGACTATTGCAGTTTTGATTAACAGGTCTTAATCTGCTATGCATGCATGTTTTATCACCACTAGACTTTGCTTCAGGAATACAATTTTAATAGAAGTTTTCAAAATACACCGTAAGCAGCACATGAAGCCTTTTTCTCTTTACAAAAATGAGATATGAAGATTAGTATTTAACTAATATTGTATTTCAACAAACCTACTATTAGCTAATATCATAAAAGGTAGCACCTGTTTACCAGAAACAACTGGAAAAATATCAAATGCAAAATGCATTTTTCTTATAGCCAAAAATTCTTCTAAAAGGGGCATTCTTTAGGGTACTATTTCCCACTGGTAGGACAGTTTGTATCTTTGTGGGAAGCCCAGATAAAATCTCTACATTTTAATTGTAGTACTGGATTGTATGAATGCTTGTTTTCATCACTGAAAAAAGTTCTTTCCTTAAGTCAAAATTTGGGGTTGCTATCTAGAAATTCTGACTTAATAACCTGAAACGTTGACTTGTCTATCTCAAAATTTTGAGTTACGCTGCAACAACTCAAAATTTCGAGATCCCTAATTAATTTCTGTTCAGTTTCATCAATCTAGCGCCAATTCACAGAAACCTCCAGCAGAACCGAGCTCAGGGAGTGGCAGCCTTTCACTGCAGCTGGTTGAGGAAGAGGGGAAAAAGAAGAAAGTAAATAAATACCAAACTCTAAATTTGACATAATAGACAAGGATTCTGAGATAATGACTTAAAATTTGGACTTACCTCTGCCTGGGAAAATTACATTTTTTTTCAAAACCAGAAAATTATTTATTGAGTTATTTATTTATTTATTTATTATTGATGAATGAGAGTTGTGTGCATTTTTTCTGAAATCTCATTATTCTGGGTTAAAATGACTGAAGGACTTGTTGATGTAGACCATTGTTAAACATCTCCACAATGTTCATTCATTCAGCTCCACTTGCTCTGTATGGACGTTCTTACTTTTGTTATCTTCCACAAGGTATAATTTTTGTTGGTACCCTTCATTGTATTGTAGGGGAACCTTCAGGAATTTTAAAATGAAAATACCTCTCTCTCTCTCACACACACATAAGTGAGACATTTCTAAAAACCTTCTGCCGGATATACTGCAAACAATAGAGAATTCTGTTTATGTCTCAGGTGCATACTTTCAAAAATCTTTACAGATATTGATCTTGACAGATAAGAAATAAATGCTGCATGTCAGCAGTGACAGTAGTTCCCCAGGGCGGCTTATGCCTGGCACTCTGAGTACACCTGAATTCCTGCAAAGGTCTGTTTGTTTTTAAGTGCAAAAGTTATCCGTCCTGAACTATACTTGAAGTTGGACAGCGCAAAATATACTTTCTGCATAAATCTGCCCAGCTCATTTCCATAGAAAACCTTTATGGCACATGAACTGATGTTTAGAATGTGACTCAGGATGCATGCACGAATTTAAGATGCACTGTGAAATGAGATATGATAAAATATAGATAAATGCATAGCTATTTTTGCAGGTAGCATTGTTGACTAAGTTTGTGATTTTGGAAAACATGTGAATGATGGGGACTGAGAGTCATGTGCAGGGCAGTGTTGAATGTTTAGTCTGGCTGCAGCAGAAAGGAATGATTTGTTGTGCCTCCTCTGTGGACACTGTAGCTGAAGCAGCCTATGAAGGAAATACCCAGTGATGTCACTGTGCCATGCCATGCTGTGGGAAGTTTCGTCCATCAACCATCATTTGCCTCTCGCTCATCACCTCCATTGCATCGAAAGGGCATCTCAGTACAGAGTTGCCCTTCTTTCCCTTTATCTCTGTTCTGCAGAACCTGAGTCTCCTGAGCAGATACAGTCTGCCCTGGCCTTTCTTATAAAGTGCGCTTGAATTGTCTGACCAGATGAGTTTATTCATTTCAGTTTGCAGATGAACGCTTCAAATGTTCACATAGCAGGTGAATGTTTGCACTTGGGGAAGTCCACCACCGGTTCTTTGCTTTATCCAAAACTGATCTGGAGGCGGTTACGCGGGCCCCAGTCCACAAACGCTGGGGTCAGCTGTCTGTGCCATCCTCATCCTCATCTGTGACAAATCCAACAATGGTAGAGTCATCAGAGAACGTCTCTGGATAGTGGACATGTGGATACGCAGTTAAGCCAACGATTTTGTGCTATATTAAATATGTTCACCTTAATGTGAGTCTAGTATAGTAAAAAACCACTGAACGAAATTAAATGAACTATCGATTGCGAATGCATTAGCACGAAGTATTTACAGTTTAGCCAAGTGATTCTTCAGAGTCCTAAACTTAGAAGGCAAAAAGCTCATAAGTTTGAGAAAAGTAAGGTCAGAAACCATAGTGTGAAGGGTTGCTTCATAAATCAATAAGCTGGACTTACAGCTTTACCAAAAATAAGATCATCTTTCACTGTGTAGTATTACAAACGACCCTTAACTGCAGCTCCTCAGTCTTCAATCTCTGTCTGCACCAGGGAACTACAGGACTTTTTGATTATTTTCTCTTGATTTGCAAATATTCTTCTTCTTCTTTTTTTTTTTAGGTCTGTATGATCTCTCCACACCGGTCATCTATAGTACATGTCAGCGCGACTGCATGACTGCTTTTCACACTATAAAGGGAAACAAGATCGTTCCTCTTCTACACTAATGAAGACAAGCAGATGATTCAAATGTTTCCTTTCCACCACTTGGCTCCGAGAACAAAGCGAAGGAACCCTAGCTGGCTCCTAGCGTGCCGTTTCCCAATGACTGGGGGCTGATAGAGCACACGATAAGCAGTGAAAATGACTCTGAGCCCAGAGGACAGCTAAAACAAAATGAGCTGACAATCCTCATTTTCGCCATCCCAAATTTAGATTGTTATGATTTCCCTTAGCTGTGGGAAAGTAATTAAATCTGATAGATGAAACTGTAGGAGCTTAAAATAGGCCTGCATATGGGCTATTCTTTTAATGCTTATACAGACATGTATACATATACATACACACACACGCAGACACACAGGTGGATGTTTTGTTGTCTTTAGCATTTCTGTGCTAACGAGATAAACTGGCTGGATGCATTATCCACTTCACTGTCTGGACTGTTGAGTCACTTTGTGAAGGTATTGAGTAAAAGTAAAAATCGCTTTTTCAAAAATGTTTAATAGTTGTTGTGGCCATTGATCTTTCGTATACTCTTTACTGTTGTTTACTTTTCTCTCTGCCTTGTGAAGATCAAAATGAAACGCACTCAAAGTCCATAACTAATAGGATCAAAATGGTGGTGCAGACTACATGTGGATAAGAGCCTCGGGTAATTGAGTTTGAACACTAAAGCAGAATGTACTCACAGGGCTTGGTATGAGGTTTGTAATCCAGTAATTTCGCTATTTATTTCACAGCTATTGATCAACATCCCTGATCACACTGTGCATTAAGACCAATAGAAATCTTAAATATTGACCTTTTGAATACGCAGTAGGCCTCCACTCAACATATTCTGCCTTTGTACTCAGCAACACTTTGCAAAAAATAGATCTGCACCTTTCCCCCCCCCCCATTTAATTATTTTTTTTCTGTCAGTAGAGAACATGCTGTTCTATAGTTACTGCTGGGGGGTTGCTGTTTTTGGATTACATACTTAGTAGCCAGGCCAGTGTTTTGCTATTCTCTTTTAAGTGTGATGTTGTTGTTCACACAGTCTAGCTTTACTCCCCCATCCTCATCCAATCCATCAGCCCCCCTGTACAGAAGGAAGCCTAGAAACATGTGTTGCGGAGTAAGGTTACATTTTTTGGTCTTATGCTTGCACATAGGTTCAGAGAAATCTCTTTAGAGCTTACTGAACTTGCTATAGCTCAAAGCCTCTCAGACTGAATGAGAGTCACATATGCAAATATCCTCAACAAGGACCATAATATATCAAATTTTTAGGGTGTCTGGGCGAAGTACATTTACGTTCTTCCCCTTTTCCCTCCAACTTTTGCCTGCCTTTGTCTAGACAGCTGTGCACTCCTGGCGTCTTTGTGCTTTTATCCTATGCAAGCGGCGAAGGAGAGAGATCCCATATGCTACCAGCTGCTAGACACATTTGCTCTTACTGCTAGTAACTGAATCCAGAGTAGGGAAAACCTGAGCTGCTGCCATAACAGAATTAAAGGCCCATCCGAGCAATTGCCTTATAGGTTATATGATGTTCTAAAATGCTTCCTGCCATTTGGCGGTATAGGCAATATATATAAGACAAACATTAAATGGAACAAAATTGCGAGAATCAGTGCAAATTTGTTTTACAGTGATTCATATTTTGTCTTGAACGTTGCTTTGACCCTTTACCAAGAGGGAAATTTAGCCTTAAGGCTTAGTTATATATTGTTTGCCCAAGGAGCAAGGCTCCATATATGGTTGCATTTGCCTGTTTGTAACAAAAAGGGCCAGCTGCATCAGCCACACTCCCTTTTAAGAGGGTGCTTTATGGTTGACATCCCTCTAATTTATATCCCCACGTGGGCCCCCGAGGAAGAATATGAACCTGAGGCACATTGTGTGAATAAGGCCCTCCCTACATCCCCTAGGGCCAAAACAAGTTACATCCATGTAGTTTCGTATTTTTTTCCCTTACAAATCCATCACATTTCTTATGAAGGAAAATCTTATTTTCTTATGAGCAAGGCCATACTCCAGGATTTAGTCTAAAAATAACACTGGATTTCTATTTATTCCAATGTGATTTTAGGATTAAAACTCAAAAACAAAATGTTTTTCATTTGCTTTAAAGCTGGATTTATAAGAAGCAGGAACAGTCCCTCTCCAAACGTTTTACATAGCATAGAGACAAAAAGATTCCTGTTACTATTTCCTAATCTGTTTGGTGTGCGTGTGTAGGAGGAAGATTACGATAATGATGTTGAATTAACAACAACTATTTTGTTTGGTCTCATCATTCATCAGCCATCTTGGGAATGCTACTAAGTAGTTATGTGGGTCCGTATCTAAATCTGGTGGTTACCCGTATCTGTCATTTCGGTGGTCATAGTGATATAACAATGGCATGTATAGAATCACAAGAAAAACGGGTTTGGTAACTTTGGCCAAAATAAGATTTAAAAAGCTTTTTCTCCCTTCAAATTATACCTCTGCTAGAACACACAACATTGCGTCATTTATTTTGGGATCGGTCAAAGGTGACCACATGATGTCATCCCAGGTTTTTCCCAACAAAGCACTGAACAAATGCTTATGGCCACAGTAAGTCAAACAAAAAAAGTTACACACACTTAACTCAGCTTTACTACGATAATGAGTAGGTATGCTTGCTAACACACCGTTGATCTGCTGGGAACCCAATGCTATGTAGACAGTAAAAATATCATGTTGCCAGATCACGGGTGGTGCAACCACCTTTTGGGCTACCGCAGAATTCTCCCAATTTGAGAGTTGCTCATGCACATGAGCTATAATGTCTCTGCCTACCTTTACAACCCTATGTTTTTCTTGCAAAGGCACTCAATATTAATCTGACATGGCTGTATCAAAAAAGCATCCCGTCTGATCGTGCAGCTACTCGTATATCAATGTTATCAGAACTGATGCCCCAAAATGCAAAAATAGGTTGCACCCATGTACCATATGATTTTAGGTTATTTTTGTATTTTCGGTAGCCACTGAGAGACCAAGTTTATATTTATCTTTTAGATCTCATGGGATTTCCACTTGGATCTGTTTGTTCCACAATAAAATCAAAGGGTTGCACAGGGGATAAAAAGGTTTCAAACCCTGCACATGGTGCGTTTCCCCTGCTGTCTCCTGCATTTTTAATGAATAAACTAAAACCAATAATGTTTTACAATGACAGGCATCACGACCCCGACAGAGAGAGGCTTTTATTAATAACTCATCCATGATGTGCTCATTAAGAAAATGAAAATGAAAATCCCACTCCGTTTGTTTTTAATATCACGAGCCACAAGCTGACATTAAAAACAAAGTTATTGCCAGCCAGCTGTATAGATTTTTTTTTTTTTTGCGCGCATATGGTGTTGGTGCAAAGATGGAGATTAGTTGTTCCTGAAATATCAAACAGCAGACCAACATCTGTTAAGAATTGAACTATTTTCTCTTTAGCGAACAACTAGACGCATTACATTTCAAGCATCCAGCTCTTTGCATCCGGTGTGACATTGCGCTACAGGAAGTTTTGCACTCTGGGCATTCACATTTTGCATAAGCATCAAGAGATATGACTATTCCTCAACAACTGGGCTGAGAGTGTGTGTGTGTCTCTGTGTGCTGAGTTGTCACACTTTGATCAGAGTGCATAAAAGCTTAACAAAGACTGTCACACCAACCTTAACAGAGCAAATGAACAGATAGCTATTTATATGTCATCCAAAGGCTTTTGTTGTTGTCAGGAGCATGATTATGCACATTGTAATGATTTACATGTATATTGAAAGAGGTGCACCAGCTTGAATGCAAAATTCACCGAGAAGCACAAAGCTGTTTAATAAAAATGCCTTCGCTTCTGTATTGTGGCTTCAACAGCTCTCTGATATAGAAACCAGCTGTGACCACTCTCGGTACCAGCTCGACTTGATGAAAAGATTATGCACCCTTGGCTTTGATGTACACACTCCCATACTGTAGTCACCGTCTGCTCTCACTGAAACCACTGTTCTCGAGCCACGGTTCAGATAAAATACAGATACTCCTATTTTCCAGCTACGGCGTATTGTTTGCTAAGATATTTTACATTTTCTTCACCCTCCTCTAAAGCTTTACAGCTGTGTATACTTAAGAGGGTCTGAAAAATGTAATTCTTGCACCAGATCCCAAAAGTCGTGGTTTTGATGCTGTGCATGACAGACTCCTTGGAGATTAAATGGCTGGGAGAATTTATGGTGTGAATAGTTTAACATATGAGCCGGTTGAAATAAAATGAATGTCTGCTTGACTTGACCTGTAGACTTGGCTGAGGCTGGCTCGGTAAGGAGAGGTGAGTTTGGCGGATGAGTTATTACACAAAGACATCGGTCCTTTCAAGTGCCTTTGGTCACTGTTTGCAGATAGTTGTCTGTATGTTGAGGCCATTTACTGTCACCAGGGGGCAGTGTCACAAACAACTGGTCCACTGGCTACTCTTGCTTGAAAAGAGTGAGGTTAACTCATACAAAACAATGAAAAGCAGCTACCGTCCATGCTTTTCATGCTGTTTTTGGGATCTTAGATGTTGTCTGTGTGTCAAACTTCGCTTTCCTATCCCAGCTCACTTTAAAACTAGTTAGCATTCAGCCTATGGACAGCATTATTCAAGTTGAGCCACAGTAAGTGCTGTTGATTTTTGAAGTATTTCACTCGAGCACATCTACGTTGGTTCCACATTCATAATCCTGCACTCCGGGCTGACAAATGCCTACGCGAACAGACACAAATGCACTACCATAAATCCCATTTGCTAACCAAATGTCAACTGAATGTCATTTGGCCACTCAAGCACAGACAGCATTTCATCCTAAATATTGAAATAGGTAGAAAATTCCACATTCGTGCGTCTGCAGGAGTTTTCTTTGTAGTTGATGCAAAAATCAAAAGTTAAGATTCAGATTTATTACAACATGAGTCTGGCTTTTATATTTTTGGCCCATTGTTGTGATGGTTCATCTCAGGGCAGTCTAAGCATTCTTCCATATGCAGCCTTGCCATTTTGACCTCCTTTGATGTTTGGAAGCAGATGCTTCATTATTATAGTAGGATCACATTGGATTTGTGATACAATATTGGATTTCTTTACTTGTCCATTTGAATTGCCAACCAGAGAAAGTATATAGTGTAGGCTTTATGAAATTTGGGAGGTGAATGAATTGCAAAGGTATTACTCACAAAAAAAGATTGAAATGCTTATTCCTTTGGAAGCACCTTAATAGAGTCAAACTGGATTGCCCTGTGTAAAATATGGGACATAAATGGGATTTTAGTATATTGGTGATTACATTTAAAGATTTCCTCACTGGATAAAATGAAAGCCCTTTCACAGTGACTCATTTCTAATGAACTGGATCCTTGGTTTCTGTCTGGAAATCTTTTAGGAAAGCTGTAATATTTTTAGCACTCATACACAGGGGAGTGTTCCCCTTGAATTATTCATGTCGAAAATCGGTGCCTTATTCTGTGTGTTATCTTAAAGTGTTTAGTTAAGAAATAGATTTTAAGACCAAGTCGCAGCAATGTAACCATAATCTCCATGTCGACTTCTGAAGAGTGAGTATTGTGTTAGAAAAGACTCCCTGAGGCATACTTTCAAAGTCTTCCCCTTCTTGAAGGCATTATGAAACAATAACAAATCAAGACACCCGAGAAGAGAACAAAGTTCCCATGGCCGATAGCACTCGCCACACTTAACCTCATTGTCCTGACAAATTTTCCTGACAGAGCATTGTCAAACAGCATGCGAAGGCTTCTCATGGCATGAAACCCCCTTCATTCACTCTTGTTCAGCTGGCATTGAATTAAGAGGCAGCCATGTAAAAGACTCCCTATGAGCCTGGAGGATGAGAGGTTGTCTGGAGGTCAGTATGGAAACCTGCAGTGCAGAAGGGCGCCAACAATCTCTGGGAAAGCGGTACAAAAGAAGCCTTGGTCATTTCAGGGGCAAGACAATGGCCCCACTTGTCATCTGTCCTTTGACCTATGGCACGTTTAGCACCTCCCATTAGAAGCTAGAAATTAATCACATAGATAGTGTCTCCTTTTTCCCAGTGACCCAAGAGTCAGATTCACAAGCCTGTTTAAGTTGGTGTACAGTTTAGTGTGTCGTAAGCTTAAACTCTGGTATTTGGCTTCACAGGTGCCCAGTGTTGGACTCAAAGTCTCAGACAGAGAACAGAAGGAGTGAAACTGCAGAAAGCTTCACTCCACTTCAAAGCTTAGTGAAATATGATCTGATATAATAAGAAGTGATAGATTATTTAATAAATTATAGTCTAATTATAAACCGTAATTTCTATTTATTTTCTATTTTCATGCCATGAGGAAAATGACTCTGTTGGGTAATAGAATGTTAAACTTAAAAGATACTGAAATCCTTCATAGTATTAGGTGCAATTAAAATCAACTGCGACTCTATGTAAGGAGAAAATTATACCCAGTTAAAATTGAGCCTTAAACCCCTCTAAAGTAGTCAGGCGAATTTTGCAGTCATACATGTTTCACAGTGCTCTCGCCCATAGTGTGAAACCCCTTCATGCTTGGAATGCTCCTTGGAAGTCCCGATATGAACTAGCCTAAAGTACCATCTGCAATGTGCATGGCATCTCCTCCACTTTATCAAAACAGCGAATCTCCAACTCAAATTAAGTGGCAATTATGTTGGCGTGGCGAAAAAACTTTGATCCGATGGCTTGTGCCACAGTTTAGTTTGTTTTTCCTATGACTCCTCAGCACCTTTCAGTGAAACTCACTCCACTGGGGTGGAGCAACTGTAGTCTGGGGTTGGTCGTACGATAATTTAGCCCTTTTGTAGGTCTCCAAAGTGTCACGATTTACACACCAAATGCCACACAAGATAAATTTGTTCCCATGACAAATATGTTTGCCACGAGAATCTGTGTGTTTGTTCTCTCTTTAATGTTTCACTTGGGAAGCAGTGACATTTGGGCCACCGCTGCAGCTGGAATGCTGGAAATGAATACAGAAAGACACTGAAAGATGTTCTTCACCTCTGACTATGCAAAGCTCTAGTAAGCCTGTCAGCAAGGTGGGAAATGCTCGTTTTTCCTGAGACTTTTTAAGGCTTGAGTTGATTGATTTGTATTGGTCAGTACTTCTCTCTGTGAGGACTTGTCCACTTGAACGGCTGTGCAGGGTGGACGAAGAGGCAAAACACAGCCGAAAAACAAGTTTCGTTATGTGATTTCTTATGCCTCACACTGTGAAGTCCGGAGTGCAACCAGGATGTGAACATGCTTCACTTCAGAGACCTTTAAGGAGGGATGAACTCGAAGCTATTGGGCACCGGTCCCAAATCAGCAGGGCATGTCGGAAATCCAGAGAAACAGCCAACGGTGAATATCCCAAACATCCAGCTGTTACACTAGCGCGTGTTTGTGCCAGCACTTAGACCACATAAAATAATTTTGCTGCAAAGAATATCTTTCTCTTTTTTTTGTCAGTGATCCTCAAATTCGTTTCTTCAGGGGTGAACTGTGCTTGCCAGTGGTGAGTTTCATTCTCTGCAGCTTAGTACACATACATCATTGCTTTCATCCCTTACTGCATTGTGAACCTAAGTGGCTGCTCATTGGTTGTGAAATTTATCTTGCTTTAGCAGGTGGTGAAGGGAATCCACACAAGAATGGCAGAGCCTATACCAGCTTTTTTTTTCCACAGCAATGTTTAAAATGGCAATCACATCTTGTTGTTTTTGTTTCTGCTTTTGTGTTACTCCCAAGAGGTTAAAAAAGAAAGCTTACAGTGAGAGCTGCCTCTTTCTGCTGCATTTACCCTTAGTCTATTGTACATTTGACACGCATGATTAAGAGCTTAACTATTCTTCAGTTATCCCCAGCTACTAGATAAATGTAACCCCCTGATGGATGACCTGTTCCCAAATACTTTTGCCAAACTCTGGATTAAGTGATCCCCTGGCCTAGTGAAACTGTTGTTACCTGTCATCAGGAATCATAATTGGAAATGTCACAGCTAATTGGGTGTATAGTGACCTTTCCATCACGTATGCGTGCTGAAGAAAAGGTCTGCTGTGACATACACAAATAGAGTGACATAAGAACTACAGTAAGGCTCCGTGTTCTTCTATTGTTTTGCAACAGCAGCATGTACTGAAACACATATACAAGTTCTTTGGACCTCTAATACTTGGTAAATTAGAAGCGCAGTTCCTGCCAAAAGGAAGCCGCTTGTTTATTTGATCATCTTTGCAAAAAAGGGAGAGAGTAACAATTTTCCAACATGCAGTAGCAAAGGTTGGCTGTTTGTGGCAAACCAAAGAAGAAATGTCAGGGGAAGAGCCGTCAAAGGACTGGAAGGCACCGGCTTACTATTCAAAGCAGTGTTGTTATTTTACCAAAAAGACAATGAAGCTTTGCCCAGAATACAAAGGAATGAAATAAGGGCAATTTTAACAAATAACTGAACCCTGAAAACAAAACAGTAGTCAAAGATACTGCTTAAGAAAACCAAGCTCTAAGTTAACAACCTGGCCTAACTAAATGGGAAAGAACTGAACGTAAATTTAATTGGTTATCAGACTACTAAAAATACAAAAGGGAAAATGACAAAGGTACACCATTGCTCCCCATAATGTCACAGCTAATAGTCTGGACCTTTTGTCAGAGCATTGCATTTCAACAGGCTTCAGGCTTTAGCCATGTCTTTCGTCCAATAAGAAAGCACTCGAGCAGTAGGTAGGTATCTCAGAGGGAAAGAATATAACATTAGCCAAGACCCATATTTGATTAGAATGTAGGGATTTTTAGTTGTCTAACTGTTGTATTGCCATCGCAAAAACACATTGCCAATGCTGCCTGACACCATGCTTAAATAAATTCTGTACACTAAGGTTACACAAATTCTGTTGAAATGTATTTAAATCCAGAGTTTACCCGACAGAAATACTGTGTGAATACTAACCCAGCTAAAAGCTCAAGTGTTTCAGCTAGTTTAGTAAAAAAAAAGAAAAAAAAAGACAAAAACAAAAAACCTGATAGCGTGGTGGTGTGTACGACAAGTTCCACCTTATTACACAAAACAGATCTGTTTAGCAACCTATAAGTTTCGATTTGTCACTCCCTGTGGGAAGAGGCTTACCAGCAGTGCCTATATAAATAACAGATGTTCATTTGTGTAAATAGGTAGGTCCACAGCATTTCAATTAGGAGTACTGCTGCAGATTTGTGCACTGCAGTGTTTTTGTGGGCTGATGAAACAGCATTAGCAATTAGGTCGAGCCATGCATCCGTCACAATACCTGTTTTCGGCTAACCACAAAACTCCCGTTAACACGTTTAACGAGACTCTGCCTCCGAATTAGCCTGGCTTTCACGAGGATTTAGCAGTACTGAAAAGGACACCGGCAAGCGATAAATTTGCATTTCACACCAGTCACAATATTTCAGTGTCGCAAGCAACAGCAGTTTATCACCAGCCATCAAAATGTTGACTTGTCTCTGAGACGCAGTTGATCCATCTCCTTTGATAAGGCGGTTCTGGATGGGCAGGTCATGATGTTGGGATTCATCCTGCCCACACTTTGGAATTGATGCGGTTTGTCCACAGTTCACTTCTCCCTGGTAAATGGGTGATTAAGTTGGCACGGGAGACCACATGACTGATGAGGTTGCATGACTGAATTGCCAACTACAGTGGGAACTGGCTGTTTTTATATTTCAGAGCTATTTCTGCATAGGTACTGCTGCCTTGGCTCACTAATGGAAAATGGTGAAAAATAAAAAAATAATTAGTAAGGTTGAAAAAAAAAATCATCTCGTCACACATGACATAAACCCTTCAAGGAATTAAATCTTAGGTTTACAAACCACATTCTGCATTTCTGAGCAAGTAAACAAAATGATGTAGTGTAATTAAATGCAGGTATAAATTCCCTGCTGATACCTTTTGTTGATGCTGTTACATGTATGGAATCAACATGTGGATTTGTCTGTGTTGTTCACTTACAACATGCTGTGTTGGATTTGATCTTCTCATAATGCCTCATGATCAGAAAAAGCAGAAGTAAGTGTAAGTCAAAAGTTGCATTGTTGATATGATTGGAAAAACCTATAATCTATTGGAATAATATCACAAAATTACAGCATATAAATCTCCACGTACACAGTTTTTGCATAGTTCTCCGAATCATGCGGATAATTTCTGTTTTCCCACAAAAGTAGTTTAAAAAAACACATTAAATTACAAAAAAGAAAAATGCTTTAGTGCTATGCTTTATGTAAGTGGTGCTGAATTTCTTGTGGAGTTACAGTGAGGAATTGCATATCTATGTAAGCCTTAATTGTATTTTCTAGCTTCCTTAAATCTTCATGCAATGTTGTATCTTATGCATAAACTGCACGCTCAGCATGCCCTCAAGTCTGTTCCAAACTCAGCCAGTGTGCTGCAGGTTTGATCTTAATTATTTAAGTCTGAACACCCAGAATAGCTTTGATCTTAAAAGGCAGCAATTGAACCCTTGAACCTCGCTACCTTTGACCACATTCCTAATGTAATTCCAAATATCCACAGGGGAGTGTTTCCCTCCAAAACCAAAGCAATGGAGGAGAGCCAGCCAGCGAGACTTATAAACAATATGTGTGTGTTTTTCTGCCAAGTGCCACTGAAAGCTTCATACACACCACAATCCCCATAACCCTTCTGACATTCGCTGGGAGATGTTGGGCAAAGTCAGAAGCTGACTTCAAAGTAAGCATCAGCATAATATTTGTAACACCGGGTATATTCAGAGGATATTAAACGGTTTCAGTCCGTGCATTCCACAGAGCAGAAACAACAGATGAAGCAGATAACCTCATCCAACCTGAACAAAGACAACGTTCCTTTGCACGTGAGCTGTGTGAAACGCCGAGCTCCAGCCCTTTCTTTGCTATTACACTGTCAGTTGTTTTGATTCCTGTGCCTCCCTTTGAAGAAATAAGCCTGCTTTGAGTGTTTTATTGTGTCCATGATTGCCCTCTTGTACACATGCTTTTGTCCAGCGGCTAAAACAGCAACCCGCTGTCTCTCTATGTTAGTTTTGATATTGGCTGCGTAACTTTCCCTTCTTTTTAGAGCTAATTGGTTCACTGTGAATTTTGTATAATCTCTGAATTTTCATGATTTGTTCTTAATGAAACCGGAGCATTAGCTGTGCCTCTGTGTCAGATTGCTTGCATACTTGGTCACTGGACTGTTGAAAAGACTTCACAACTTAGTACATCATTATTTCTTTCGATATTTTCATTGTTATGATGAGAATGCCGCCCAGTCATTTTAATTCACTTTTGCTCAGCAGCCTTCATACACCTTTATCTCTTTATTGTAGATGAGTTTCACTTGTGAATTTCTGCTTTTTCTTGCTCAACACTTTGTGTCCTTGTTTTTTAAAGCACTATACTTCTTCAGCTGTTATCCCTGCTGCATTTTCTTTGCAGCTTATAGCGTCTTAGAGTTGTCCTGTACAATCAGTGCAGTTTCTACCAAGTCTGATAAAATTAGCTCTTCATTGTAGAGTAAATGGAAGTTTATTTGTATTTTGAGAATGGAAACAATGGTAAATGGCCTGTATTTATATAGCGCCTTACTAGTCCCTAAGGACCCCAAAGCGCTTTACATATTCAGTCATCCACCCATTCACACACACATTCACACACTGGTGATGGCAAGCTACATTGTAGCCACAGCCACCCTGGGGCGCACTGACAGAGGCGAGGCTGCCGGATACTGGCGCCACCGGGCCCTCTGACCACCACCAGTTGGCAACGGGTGAAGTGTCTTGCCCAAGGACACAATGACCGAGACTGTCCAAGCCGGGGCTCGAACCGGCAACCTTCCGATTGCAAGGCAAACTCCCAACTCTTGAGCCACGATCACCCCAACAAGATAAAAATGGCATAACTTTGTAAAATTCGAAACCTCTCATTACACAAGGAAGAAGGGTTCCCCTTTATTGCTGTGATCATATATCAATGTAAGTGCTATAAATTAGCTAGTCTTAAGTCTTATCTCTAAGTTGATGACTTTCAAGCATGCTTTACCTTTTGTCATTTGCACCAAGTATATCACCCATTCAGTGGGTGATTCAGTTTTCAGGTGCTACCATTGTGCATTAGAATGTCTAAAGGACTGATTTGCATACTGCGTCCGTCCTTTTCAGTAACCAGAGCTCTCTGATTTATGATGACCCAATAAAAACCACCACTGTCATGGATAAAAGCAGGATTGACAGATGCAAATTGATTTTAGGATTTATGACGAACTTGGCTTTAGAGCGTTTTGTTGCCAGCAAATTGAAGCGGTTTGAATGCACCAGGTTCAATTTTGCAAAAGGTAACCTCCTTACATTTCTGCAATTATTTTCTACATCATCAATTTTTAGATATGTTTCTCAGGGGAAGAAATTGGTTAATTTCACAAGTGTAAAAAAATCCAAATGCAATTATTATTCAATCATTATTTTGTCACAGTGTCACGGCTTTCTGTATTTGTGAGATGTTACAAAAGCAAGAAGGACTACTTATCTTGGATATGGGCTGGGGATATCATGCACTACTACATGTAGTTGAGTGTTCTCCTTTGAGTTTCACATTTTATTACAAGCCAACTCCGGAAAACTGCCTGTTAGACTCAAAGGGAAGAAATCAAATAAAAATCAGGGGGAAAAACTCTCAAGGTGCAACTTGAAAAATTCCCAGTAGAAATGCAAAGCATATTATAAATGATTGAAGTCAATGGCTTAAACCATGGAAAATCTTTTCACTTCGTCTAGTACTTCAAGTTTTAAAATCTGCTTGGTAAAGTGAAGAAATTCCTTCTGCATGCCATTTGTCTCTGTGTGAGTTTGTGGTGTTGTATGATGGAATGGGCTTATGTCTTGTGTAATTGTGATGAATGATTCATGCCAGAGTGGCATCCAAAGGCGAAAGAAAATCAGTATCCAGAACATGCAGTGAAGCAGCACTGCACTATGAGACCAAGAGCTCTGCATCTAGGTTCTGTTGTAGCCATAGACCTCATTTGTGTTTTGTATTTTCTTTTCCTTTTCTTGTAGACTTTGGCAGGACTGGATTAGAGATGGGCTTTTAAATGAAGTATATGCAAAAACAATGGCTTCTGGGGCTTTCACTGAGCATGTCATCACCAACAAACTAGGCAATCAAAAGCATTGAAGCCCCCACACTCCATAAGTCTCAGACATCCAAGTCTTTTCTCTTTAGCCTAGCGAGATACCCTATAGACACAAAGACGTTTGCCAGAATTGTTGTTCTTTCCCACAAACCACGTGGGATCAGACTGTTATTGGGTCGATGCTAGTTTGGAAGGATTCATACCAGAAGGTTCTGCATGTCTTGGTAAAATGCAAACACAACATGCCCTAATTAGCTCCTGCAAGGAAAATTTACATCATACTCTTGACACTTCTTTTAAAAGTTCTGTTCTCAACTTTGGGTTTTCTTTCTTGCTAAAATCCCCCCAATCCATTCCACATTCACCATTAAAATTAGGCATATTTTTATGTTCCTGTGTATTACTCTCTGGCTCTGTTTGGAGTTATCAATCTGTCAAGGTTCCCATGTGCAGACACAACAAGGGTGACTTTAACCTGACAGATTGTGTAAAACCTGGTGTGGGTGTCTTATCTCAAGCTATTGTAATTTTACTAACAGATGCTTTTTCTCTCTTTCTCTCCTTCTTCCATGTGATGAACTCAATTACCCTGTTTCATCTGTCATATCAAGGTAAGAGACATTTGCCATTATACCCTTCATGGAAGAATTTAAAAGTAATTACCAAGAGTGTTTATGATGAGCATCTCTGACATCAAGACACTCGAGAAAAAAAGAGAGAATACTAAATATGTTGCTGAATTCATTCACTGGGCTGAAGTGTCTTTGAAACCCTGAAAGGTTTAAATACCAGAGTCACTGCTGATTTAAGTGAATATCAAGAATTCAACCGAGAAAAAAATGTTATTGTCTCTGCACCAAATCTGTCTCGAAACCTCTTCACACAACTTCAGACAGGTGTGTTTCACTGTGGAATTATTGCTGGGCTCATCCTTACAAGACACTGTACCTGGAGTGTCTTCGTGCTGCTGGCTCTGTGGGAATTTATGATGTTCAAAAGAGTTCTAGTTTAGCTTTCCCCGTGTCATTTTAAGCTGAAAAGAGAAATCTATCAGCTATGTCTCATCCTCAGTGAAATTCCACTGTTGGGTAGAGAAAGTAGACAGCAGGTGTTTTCTGTACCCCTCCCCCCGAATAATTTGCATTGCTTGCATGGTGCTCATCTTTTCACATGTAGTGATAAGCCTCGCTTGCTTGCTTGGTGCTGGTTCACAGGAGAAGTCTCGCGATGTATTTGTATGATGTACTGAGATTGAAACGAAAGCTAAATGAGTTTTAGAATTCATGAAAACTGGTAATACTTTACAGATTAGTTATAAGTGGCTAGTTTTATGGTAACATCATTTTAAAAGCTGTAATTACCTGAAAGGTTACAAAGCAAATACGTTTAAAGCTTAAAGTTTTTTTTCTTTTTTTAATTTTTTCTTTTCCCTTTTTAAATTTTTTTTATTCTACTCAAAAAACCAAAAGTAACATTAACAACAAAACAAACCAGCAGATGTGAAACTTTGCTATCTCGTCGGAGTAGATTTCTAGGCTAGGACAAAAACAAAAATTAAAAGAAATAATTATTACCAAATCATTTTTTTGATAGCAATACATAGATATGTATGAAACAGGAGACGTGTGAATGTAAATGAACACAAATATAAATAAGGGGAAGGTGATAGTTACAGTTGTGTTTTAATATAGCCTACAAAGGCTTTCCAGATTATTTTCAAGTGAATCGGAAAAGCTACATAGAGCAACTCCGTGTTTAGGTTTTGTTTATTCTATTTTCTGGGATTTTGTGGGGTTTTCATGGTTTTGTCTTTTGTATTCCTTGTTCCTTAGTTATTATTTAGCACCTCTGTAATTTTCCAGCCTTTAGGTTTTGTCTCTGTGCCTCCCTTGTGTTCCTTGTGTTGTGTCTCCTGTTCCTTGTTCGATGTTGGTGGTATTTCCTGTTTTACTTTGACAGTCCCATGCCCTGTGTCGTCTGTTTTACTTCCTCCCTGTCTGATTATGTTCAGCTGTGTTCCCAGCCTGTTTACCATTTCCGCGTTTCCCTCTGTGTGTATTCATAGTGTGTTTTCCTCTTTTTCTTGTTGGTTCGTCTGCGTTACCTCTGCATGTCGTCCCTGGTGTTTCATCTGTGTTCCCTCCTTCAGGCTCCTCGTTCCTGGTTGTAAGGTTTTTGTAACGTTTTCCATTTTTCTCATGTTCTTTAATTTAGCTGCCCCCAGTGTGTTTTTGCCTTTTGTTAATACCCACCTCATCCCCTTGTGTTTGCGTTCGGGTCCTCATTGTCTCTACTCCACGCCATCTGCTTCGTCAGATGTCACAGTAAGTCTAAGTTTCTCCAGGTAACAATTGTAGCTACTTGAAGCCTAATTCTAGAGAGATCCCAATTGTTTTCTCCCACAACACCAGTTTATGGTTATAAGTGGATCTGACTGAACCTTCATTTAAAAATCATTGCTTAAAATCATTTAAGAACAGCAGATAGAATGTGCCAGTGTTGGATTTGCTTATTGGATCTATTTCTTTAGACAAGTTTGAAAATGTTGCAACACTTATGCTGAATGAAGCTCGGTGTAGCTCAAACTGAGGCAGTATGTACTCCTTCCAGTTGTTCCTTCCAATGAATTCATTGAAATAATAATTTCCAAATCACATTCCCATGTGGATTTTAGAGACACCATTGATAAAGGAAAATATACCTCTTCTCAAAGGCTCAGCAGAGAATACGGTTTCCATTTAGTACATTTGCAAAAACCGGTTATAATGACTTTAAATCTGATGAAATCTAAAAAAACAAAAACAAAATCATTGTAACAGTGGCAAATCCACTCTATTTTGTAACTGCTCAAAGGAAGGAACAATTCTGTTCACAAGAAGAGGCTTCATGTTACTTATACCAGTCTGTATCCAAATCCCAAAGGAGCCCTCCAAAAGAGATGGAGGGCGCGAGATGGTTGGAGCAAACCGAAGCATGGAAACAATTTTCTTGCCATTCAAAGCTTTTCGTAATAGCAGCCCGTGTCTTAAGATTCAATTAGAATGGGATTTTACTTAACATAATGTAATGGTAGAGGCACTAAAGAAAATAAAAAAACATCGAGCGACAGTGGGTAGCAACAGTTATTTTCCATTTCTGCCCATGTTAGGTTTTCAGGTTGTTCACTCGCCTGGGTTCAAAAGGAAAGAACAAACATGTTACATGGCAGATAGTACAGGCCCGTTCCACCTGCCCTTCGCCTTTTCAATATATTATCTTAGGTCTAGGTTTTATCATATTCCAAATGAAATCTGAAATAATTTTGAAAATAAAAAAAAAATGTATTTTGTATTTTTTTTTCTAAGCAAATAGAAATTTTGGAGGAATATTCATTTTAATAGGAATATTTTTACCAGCCAGCTGAAACATCTTATCTAAATGATTCATACAGTGTTTCAGTAGTGGTTTAAATAAATAGATTACTAATGTCTTTTGTCACCACAACCACCAAATAATTAAAGAACTGTGTTGAAATACTAATTTAAGCTAAACACAATGTCTCAATTAATTTCTCACGTACTCGTGTTATATTTTATTACAACTAACCAGTTATTTCTAATGTTGCCCACTTGTTACTAGGCTGTGAAGTTCTAGAAATAATTCCTTGAAGTCATTTCAAGGACTGTTGACTGAAACTGAATCAGTTCATCTGCTAACGACTTACAGGACTTTTCATGGAATTTGACAAAAATGTAAAAAGAAAATAAATCTTATCATATTACACTAATAGTAATCTAATCTAATAAAAATGCTACATTGTAGTAGAATGAGTATCCTTGGGATTAATAAATATCTGAACAACCAGAATGGTGTTACAGTGCCGTTATAATGTGGTGAAACGCCTTGGTCTGACATTTTTAGAACTGCCCAGGGACGTGTGCATTTCTCAGAAAGCGATATGCTAAATGTTCTAAAAACCCAACAATATAAAATAAATATGGCATGCCTTATGAACTAGGAGCTGCACTTTTACCAATAGCCTGCAAGTAAAGTATAGCTGAACTGAAAAGAGCCTGGGGTCTTAGGAGTTGTCATTGCCAATTGGAGCATCTGAAGTTGGGTCTTAAAATTGTTGACCTGTGTTAAATGATGTTGAAGAAACTGGAATCAGTATTTATTTGATTGTTTTTAAGATAAGTCTAAAAAAATAGCTGAGCGTAGACATGGGAAAAGAGTGCTGAACTGAAAGAGGCGCACGTGTCTGTGCACATATGGCCTCGCCTGACCCAGTTGTTTGTCCTCCTTTCCAGTTCTCAGAAGGTTAGATTGAAATTCAGGTTAGGTTTTCTTTTGGCTAAAGGCAAGTGAGAATTCATTGTCTACAGTCTAACAACTCATGGTTCACGCAGGGCAAGCCTGCTGTTGGTTTAATAATATTGCAACAGATTGGGCAGCCAAGCTGGAATGTATTGCATTACAATATCAACCTCCATTTTCCCCACATTCTCAGAAATAGGAATCCCACATCTTTCTTTCACGTCTGTTATTTTGCAATCTTCACTGTTTCAGAATTACCATAACCATAATCACATAATGTTCTGCCTTAATGAATCTCACCAGTAGGCAAACAACAGGCTTTTTATAAAATTGTAATATTTGAGCGCACAACCGTTGCTGTTTGCTTTATGTAACAGAGAGACTTGCTGGTGAATTGCAGGGCTTTAGTTCTTCTGGGAGATGGTGAGGACAGAGGGAGCAGGTTAGAGGACATGTTAAATGCAAATGTACTCTCCTCCTGTCTCCTCCTCTGTTTGACATGGATGAGCAGTATGCTCTGTTTCTGTCTCAGCCCCTGTCTTCTGTACTCTGAATATTTTTCACAGCTGTCCAAGAGGCCCGAGAGGAACTCATAGCAAATTTTAGCAGTCTGCAAGTGTGTAGTGTATGGCAAATATTTCTAAAGCCTTGTAGGGCTAAAGGGCAAGATAGAAATGCAGTCCTAATGCTAACTAATGCTCATTTGGTAATAGGAGGAGCTTGAAGAGGTTTGAATCAATGCCAGATTCACGTCACAGTGGAAAGAGTGGAACAGGCTGGCATTTCATGGCTATCATTTGGAAGTATTCCAAGTGCTTTATTGTTGGGATTCATCCAGGTGCCAGACTTCTTCTGTTTACAGCTGGCATGGCCCAGGAGTTACATAGCTTGTATTAATAGACATTTCAAATGCTGACATTTCTTTGCTACACCCTGTGCAATGTCAGTAGATAGTAGTGCAGTTGTAAAATATGTTAAATGACAAAAGCCCTTTTTTATCTTTTAAGAAAAATCCACCCTTCATAGCTTGAACCCATCTTCAAAGATGCGTTTATGCTAGTTTCTCTTGTGATGTACATTATTTACTGTGATTTTCATAAACGTTCCCTTATGGCTCTGATGTTTCTTTTTCTGCTTCATCTCAGGTTCACTCAGGTTCTTTACTCTAAGACTTTAGTTGTAATTTTAGTAGATTTTTTTCTTTCCATGTCTTATAGCCAGTAATAAAAAGTGTAATGTAAAATACAAGACCCAAGAGCACTTAAGGTCTTCTGTACGAGACTGAGATTAACTGAAGTTGAAAACAAATCTTGACCATTTAAAGGAAGTCATACATGAAGAAAAGTATCAGGACATTTAGGCTATCAAGAATAACTCTATATTGGACGTGGCCACCTGTGGAATGTTTATCCTTGTTGAAGGAAACCTATTTTTACAGATGTTAGAAAGGTAGACTTCAGGTAGGGCAGAGATTATATCACCAGTGTTGCTTCATTTGATAAATTGATAAATTTTATCCAGATATTTTGGATGTTGGTTAGGTTAAATTAAAAAGAAAGAAAGAGAGAAAACATTGCACCCCAGCATTTAAAACACTTTAATATAATTTCTCAAACTTTTACCCTTTAAATCAATATATTTAGAAAACTAACATCTAAAACGCTCAGCTGTAGTGTGCCTTTCAATGTTGGCAAGAAACCCCCCCCCCATGATCTCTGAATTATGAAGTCCTTCCCAGTTTCTAAAACACATACAGAAACACATGTAGTCCATGCCAATGGGGACTCCAACCAGTTAGAGGCTGATGTGAATACATTAGAAGAAGGAATGGAGAATTAGAGCAGCACAAAAGATGTTTGTAATGCAATAAGAATGAATAAAGGGTTTTTAATGAGGAGGCCTCCCCTCCTCTGACGCTTCTCCTGCCAGTCCAATTGTTTCATTATTCTGAGTGGGAAGTAAGAGCAGCTGGGCCTCCAAGCTGGGTTTACTGGAGACGCAGGTTAACAGGGTCAAAGCACAATCAAATCATGTGCTCAGAAGGACATTTTTATAGTTTACATCATGTAATGGTCATTCTTCACTGCATACCCCTCGCTGTAGCCACTATTTAGCATATAGGTTTATGTATGCATTTTACCTCGGACAGGAAGATATGCTCTGTTTTTCCAGGGGATGCTTTAAATTTGCTGCTTTTTAAATGAAGCAAGAAATATTTACACATCAAAGTACGTTAGAAAGCATCATTTGTTTTCAAGAAGAATTTGAACTTGGAGGACTGGAGACTCTCTGCCACTTCTCTTGTAGGGACTGTATTCACTAATATGTTTTGCTGGGTATGAATGCAGTCTGGTTTGTGTATCGTACCCATTTAAGATGGCAAAATACTGAAAATGCTACAGTACTTGTTTCATTTTCTAGTAACAGGGGGTGTATGCACTAAGCTGGGCGATTGTGGCTCAAGAGTTGGGAGTTCGCCTTGTAATCGGAAGGTTGGCAGTTCGAGCCCCGGCTCGGACAGTCGTTGTGTCCTTGGGCAAGACACTTCACCTACCGCCTACTGGTGTTGGCCAGAAGGGCCGATGGCGTGATATGGCAGCCTCGCTTCTGTCAGTGCGCCCCAGGGCAGCTGTGGCTACAACTGTAGCTTGCCTCCACCAGTGTGTGAATGTGTATGTGAATGGGTGGATGACTGGGTGTGTAAAGCGCTTTGGGGTCCCTAGGGGGGACTAGTAAAAGCGCTATACAAATACAGGCCATTTACCATTTTACCATTTAAGCCTGCAATTCTAGGAAATAAGGCAGTAAGAGTCAAGTGTTGTTTTTTTTTTAACCAGATGACCAAGGGATGATAACTGATTGGCAAAGGCAATAAGCAAATGACAATATGGAGCTTATCAGACCAACGGTGGAAATACTTAGTGTAGTGTAGTGAACCACCTAAAAGACCAGCAGGTTAAACTCTGCAGAGTGAGGTTCAGTTCATATTAAGTGATATGCTCATACAGCTGGCTTGTGGTTGTAAAATCAACTATGTTCCACAGGCTAAAATGTCCACAAATGATAATGTGATATAAATGTTTAAACTAACATAATGTAAGTAACGTCATGCTTTGTAGCAACAAGGTAAAATGTTCGGGTACTTGGCAACCACCCTAAAATATTAGTCAACACTGTTTTTGTGTGAATCGTGAGCAATATGTGATGTTAACATTTTAAATAAACAGCCTGTGACCACCATGTCAGTGATTTCAAATTATGTTTTTTGTATTTAAGGTCAAGTACATGATTTATTTTGGTATTGAGATTTCTGCACTTCTACAGGTGTTGGAACCAACTAATACATTTTTAATATCGTGACATCCCTACCCATTATATAGCTATGTCGGCATACTGAAAGTTTAAATCTTAAATTAAATACCCACAGCTGATAAATTCCTACATCTATTTGTAAAAAGCGTCTAGTAAATTAAATCTTCTTGCTTGGTCCCAGTGCTTTGATTAAGGAGGCTTTAATGAGTATAGACTACAGCACTTACTAATGATGTTATATTTATTTATCTTTCTTGTGTCGTGAAAAAACAGTTGAGAGCTTTTTCTGTTTTGAATGTAATGGGTTGGTATCTTTATGACTAGGGATGGGTATCGTTTAGGTTTTATCCGATACCGGTGCCAAACCGGTACTTTTGAAACGGTGCCGGTGCTTAAACGGTGCTCAAACCGGTGCTTAAAGAATGGAGAACACAAAATTGGTCCAAAAACCTCTTATGTTCAGCTGTTTTTTTTGTAAAAAGATAACAATGTTAGCCTTTTCTGCAGCTATGGGGCATTTATGGTATCACTCTTGGCTGGAAGCAGTGCTTAAACAATGGAAAAAACACAAACTTCTCTCACGTCATCATGGCACCAGATTCACTAATATGTTTTGCTGGGTATGAATGCAGTCTGGTTTGTCCAACATTTATATCACATTATCATTTGTGGACATTTTAGCCTGTGGAACATAGTTGATTTTACAACCACAAGCCAGCTGTATGAGCATATCACTTACTATGAACATCCCTATTTATGACACATTTCTTGTCTTATTAAGCACTGAAAGCGCTTTCCATTTTATTAATTTTAATTTCATGATTAAATGATTACGTTTACAGATTTCTTTGAAACATCAAGGCAATTAAGGGCATTGCCACTATTTGAAACTCCTGCTGAGTCCATAATAAAATGTTTTCAAGGCAATTACTTGCTAATGACTGAACCTTTAGAGAAAGATGACAAAGTTTTTTTGTTTTTCAAAGCTGCTGTGAGATGGTTGTTTGTCACATTTATTCAAGTCCATAGAGCACGGCATCTTTTTGTAGACTTTCACCTGTACTGCAGAAAGGAATTGGTGCATTTACCTCACATGCAACAGGTTTTTTGAGTCCATCTTTAGTGCTCACAGAGGAATGAAGCGTTTCATTTTGGTGTGGCTGCAGGGCATGGCTAGTGTTCAACTGGATTGGATTGAGGATCAGCCATCTTTGCCTTGTTCCACACCAGAGGGGAAGCTGTATGAATCATTCTGTCACAGATTATCCTCAAGTGTAGACGTGGTGAATGTGCACAATACACACAGCATTAATTGGCCTCTCAGCTGCGTATTTTGACTCATGAACTTCTATTGCGTGACATTCTGTGAGGTCAAATGGTAATGCAGTACTAGAGCTATAAAGTTTTCTCATTTATTAAGCTATTGTCATGCTGTATTTTCTGAGAGAGCTGTGCTGAAAACTCTTACTGAGTGAGGTTAAAATGTACCAGACCAAATCCTGGGCAATTTGCTGTGTCATTTCACTTCAGCTTAACTTTTACTTGGTCAGTTTGATTACATCTGGTGTTGAAATTACCTTTTTGGGGGGTATAAGCTAAGTATTGTCAAGCAGATTATAGCCATGACATAAGTAAAACCACTGCCTCGCATATATGGAGTATGCAATTTAAAGGTAGACCTGCACAAATGTGTTTAAAAAAAAAAGCTTTTAAATTGGGGTCATGCGCTATGATTTACAGACATCTGACTGATACAGCGTGTAAAAAGTTAAATGAATATGAAGATAAACTCCAGTGATCTTTCCTTTGTTTCGTATTTTAAACAAGAAAGTATTAGACTTTTGTACATAAAGCAGCTTTGTGTCCTTGAAAAATTGCTGGCACCGTAAAGGAAATCTATTCATGCTATGAGCGGATTTATTACGTCTGTGGTAAATGAAGTTTGGCCGAGAACCAAAATAAATAGAGCTCTATGTGGAGTAGGGGTATGTAGGAAAAGTAATATTATTTATCATTGCTTCCCATGTGAAGTATCGTAGCTAATCGCTCCCAGTGGATATGCATTCTCTTCTCATAAACATAGCATAAACAGCAAAAATTGATTACCATTTAGTTTATGTGCTTATCTCATATTTAGGCTTTGCTTTTGGAGCCTTTGTGTACACAGACAGTGCACTGGAAAGCACTCTGTGGATTCAATTTTTTTTTTTTTTTTCCAAGGTTGAATTTTGCATGCAGATAAAATCCTTCTTGAGCTCCACAAAGGTCACTGAGTGCCTTGCTGGTTTTTTGACAGCAGCATGCACAAATAACCCCTACCTGTCCAAAGCAGCACTCCTGACATTTTCCTCAAGCAATAGTGATGGATTGTCTAGGAAAGTAATATACATGAGCATATCATTCCCTGGGTGAATGTTTGACAATGACAGGGTGTGTCGAAGGAACGATACAGCAGTGCAGCCGGTGATACTGGAAGATGCAGTTTAAGACGCAGTTATCCGTACTTGCGTTGCTTATACTTGGTTATTATAATTTCTTTTTCTCTGAGATTTGGTTGTGTTGCAAAAAATGACCGAACACACAAAACTTTGACTCAAAAAAAACCCACCCAGAAACTTTAAAGCTAATACCTGCCTGGTATTAGTGAAACCGTTTACCTTGAAGTGTTACATCATTATCCCACGCAGAGTCATGAACTCAATCACAGCACAACCATTCAAACAGGAAACCGCTAACCTTACCTAGAGTTTCTTCTTAAACTTTTTAAGAAACGTGTTGGATGATAAGTGGTTTCTCTTCAGAAAAGAGTGGTTTTAAAAGTTTGGAATTTAGTGGCTGTCCTTGTTCAGCTGAAGATAATGAGCTTTCAGCAGAGTTAGACAAATAATGGTGGTTAGCTTTGTGCTGGCAGTAACTTTCCACACTTTTTGCTGGTGTTGTGGGAGCACAGCACCAGCAGAAATGTACCTTCTCATTTACTGGGGTAAAAGAAAAAGAAGAAGAAAAATCCAATTTTTTTTCAAAGGAGAAAAACCTGTGAAAGGGTGGCACACCTGTGATCAGCACTGCTTTAATGAGAACCTGTGGACTGTAGCTGTAACAGATTCTGTGCATTCAAATCCTACTGGTGTTTTGGGATTTTCCAGAACAATAGATTATAATTCGTCCTCAGTTGTCCACATAAATGTTCCACGCTGTTGTTTTTCTTTCTCTTCCTCTATTGTAGGAGTGCTTTAGTTTCTTTTTTCACACTGGTCTAACAACCTATTGATGGAATAGTGACATTTTGCTGGAGTTATCCGTCTGCTGAAATCCATGTACTTCTTGGCAGACTTCTGGAAAGGTAGGTGTTGGGTTAAACCAGAGGAACCAGAGGTTAGCGGCACACCACCGTGCAAATGTCTTCATGAAACACTTGACATTAACTTGATAGTTGATGATGCATATTTTCCTCTTTTCCTCCTGATTTGCATGTTTGTGCACGAATCCAGGAGTGTTTAATACATACAAATGCAGAGCCGCAGAGATTTCGGCTGGTCAAGTTTTCTTTAAACCTAGTGGCCGTTAGCTATTCTCTAATTTGCAGTCTTCTTTCTTTTCCTTTGACAGACTTCCTTTGTAAATGAATTGCTTATGTAAATGCCGCATGCAGTGGGTTTATTGCACAGCCTCAGCAATGTGCCCCTGTTACCTATGACAAGCAAAAACTGCCAATTTAAATACTCTGAAATCCTTCTTCTTCAGGGAACCCATATCTGAGAGCCTGAGCCGCTTTCTCTTTCTTTTATCGTCATTGCCTTTTCTGTTACATTATATCGCCTCGCCTTGCATTCCCTCATTCCCCCCTTGTGTTGCTTAGTTTTCGCTTCGTGGCTTTGTTCTTACCTTCTTCCTCAATACTTTAACTCTGACTATGTTCTTTTTCTTTCTTCTGCTGGGTTTTTTTCCCTCTCTCCCTCTTCGTTTCCCTGGCCCTCATTTCCTCTCTCTGGGGGAGTTTTGGATCAGAGAGTCGTTTTGGTGCCAGGCTGCGACAATACTTCATGTTAATAAAAAGGATGGTTGGAAGCACAGTGAGAGCTGCACGGAAACATTTTTCCAGCTAGTTTGCCATGCCTTGTTTTGTTGTGGTAGGAAAGAGTCCATATCTTTTACAGCACCGTTCCATCATCATCATCAGAGGCAACAATTTGTGGTTCCTCTCATACTAATATTTTATCTGCCGTGTGTTTATTCATGAACTTGAGAATGACCTGGTAGTTACACGATTATAATGAAAATGTTGTAGATTTGAAATTGGAAACAGAGGTAAACAAATCCACTAAATTGGCCTTCAGCAGCATTTGCAGAGGTAATGGGCAACAACCTGCGAAATTGCCCCCCCATTATTGAGTTAGTTTAAAGTGATGTGAAAACATGTGGATGCAATCTTCCAGTCTGGTAAACCACGGTTCTGCCTTTAAAACGTAAGTGACTTCTTATTTACCCAAGCGCTGAATGCTATCACGAAGACCAGCTCGCACATGCAAACATAACCCACACACTCGTTATAAGACGAGTCTTTCCCACTGAGCAACCATGCAGCTTGGCTGTCTGTACCATCTGAATATGATCACCAAAATATTTGATCTGTATTTAATTAGATTTGTGGAGAAACACCGTGTTAGTACATATTGTGGTTTTGGTTAAAATTGAGTATCTTCTTGATTTTTACACCACCAAAAACACAAAGTACAATTTCAAATTCTAATCATTTGTAATTATATTAATGAATTGAGTGAACTACCAACACAGACATACTGGTGGGAATCAGCTACGCTGATCCATTATCATTTCAAAATGTCAGAAACAGAAGAAGGTGTAATACTGACTAATTTGATTTTAAATTAGTCTAATGTAGTTCAGTTTTCACAGATGCTACTGTATCTGCTCTCCTGTAGTTTTTCTCACTTGGTGGGTGTGTGTTTTTCAAGACAAACGTGGCTGTTTGTGGAGAGGATGCTTAAAGGTTAGACATTTTACAGATATATAAAAGTTTTAATGAGTTAATAGACTCACAGGCTGAAAAGAACAAAACAAATAAGGCCAAAATGATGACTTTATATTCTTTCAACTAATAATTATCTTGTAATGTTTGCTTATTACAGTAGGGCTAAAATGTATGGAAACCTGAAGCCTTTCCTTCTTTTGCAGATGCAAGCTTGAGGTGGGTCACCCTCTGTCATCCCTTAGTTATGCTGCAATAGGCTTGGGGTGCTTTGAAATGCACTGAGCATTTCTTTTTCACTCACCTCATTTCATTCTGTCTGTTTACACACCACTGCTGTATTTAATTATTAGCAGTTATTAAACTCTGGCTTACTCCTGTGTGTCTTTTGTCCTGTCCCTCTGCTCTCTTCTCTTTCCCCTCACCCCCAACGGGTCACGGCAGATCACTTCCCCTCCCTGAGCCTGGTTCTGCCAGAAGTTTCTTCCTGTTATAAAAATGAGATTTTTCTTCCTACCTTTGCTAAGTGCTTACTCACTGAGGGGGAGTCATCTGATTGTTGGGGGTTCTCTTTAATATTACCTATTACAGTACAGTATAAAGTCCTGTTAGGTGGCTGCTGTTGTAAATTGGTTGTGTATTTATAAGACTGACTTGAGTATAAAAAGGCTCGTGCACATTAATGCTTTCCTCCACCTCGCAGCGCCAGTGGTATCAGTTATTGATGATAGGATCTGACTGCCCAGTGCCACTTTAAATCTGGAAGTAACTTTAACGGCCCTAATTTTAAGTGCTATTCTTTGTCAAGCAATTTCAGCGTCTGTAGACTGTTTGCGTTTCACTGTGTATTTGAGTCAAAATTACAGCATGTGAAACCGAGTCTCGGTTACACTGCTTGACTGATTGACGCTATGCTGACATGCTGGTTAGCAAAATTGCTCACCTCTCATTCCGACAAACCCTAAATTCATCCTCTATCCCTTCACGTTGGCAAGAGCTGTTTTTGAACATTTTGAGACTTCGACAAAGAGATGTTTTCTGTGAGAGGACTCATATTCTCTCAGATAAACGTTTGTGAATTTTGTAGCAAAAGCACAAATCCTAATTTTTAAATCAGAGGCTTGAGCGTTTTGATCAAAGAGGTAGTGAAACAAATTGCTTGTAGAATGCTAAAGCTTTTATTTTGCTGTGATGGGTATGATACTCTGAAGTGAAGATTCACACTTGACATAATTGAAATGATTATGTCCTCTATAAAAAGTGCGTAGGACACCATCTAAGCCATTTGAAGTGTGGTGAGTGGGTAAAATTGTTCTATCTGTGCCACTGTCAAAATAGAGCATGAGATATATAGTTTAAACTGCGTGTGTTATTTTAAGCAGACCCAAACAGTATAGTCTGTCAACACTGACTTTTGGTTTGGCTTTGCTGTGTTTGCTGTAAATTTGTTTGCAGCACAAACAGTGGTGAAGTACAGTGACAACTCTTTTCATAGCAGCAGTATGAACACATCAGTGGTTGTGGACGGCGAGGGTAAGGCTGGGGAGCAGATGGCATATTGATTTAGACAGTAACTTCCCAGAGACCTTCAGCCTATGACAGTTGCCACTTGCTTTCCTTTTTGCCAAAATTATCATTTTTTTTCTGACAAAGACAACGGCCAACAAACACAGCCCAAAGCATCAACCGTTGCTCAATAAATTTAAAATGCATTGATTATGTTAAAATATTGTTTTTATCAAACGCACAGCAGCTCATAGAGCCGCTGAAGTTTCTTTGGCAAGCAAAAAAGACGTGAAGCTGTATGATTTTTTTTTTCTTCTTCTTCTTTTTTTTGTTGAAGATTGTTAGAACTGATATAAGTCACATTATGCAGTCCAGAAGCTGAGAATGAAAATCAATTTTTTCCACTGTTAACTGTCTTTCTGTGCAAGATAAAACATCCCACGGTCTTTTCTTAAAATATTGAGAGAAAGCCTGCAGGTCTTGGTCATTGTCTGAAGTCAGCAGCAGCACCAGGCCATATTGTTATTCACATAGTGTGTTCAGCTGCTGAAGACGTTGTCATAGCAACCAGTGGATCTGTTTTGCTGACGTTTATTGAAACCAATCTGCGTGTGTGTGTGCGTGCAAGGTGAGTCTGATGTCTAATTGATAGAGCTGCTGACCTAAGGGGCTTCTCATCCACACCACCGATGACAGAGTGAATCACAGCAGCAAAACTTCTCCTTTGTTTTCAGGCTTCCCATATCGTTTAAAATCCCAGCGACTAGATTGGGATCATTAATTCTTGAAAAGGAAGATGTCATGGAAGCAGAACAGAGGCCTATTGTCTTCTGCCTGGAGCATAAATGTGTCTGTGATCTAAAAACTGAATTGCTAAAAAGTACATCAGGGGACAGTTTGATGTCTTGCATAAATTAGCATTTCAAAATGTTTGTTTGGTTCATAATCTTTAAGTGAGCCACTAATCTAGAAAGCATTGCCAAATAGATCTCTTTTGTATACATTTTAATTTGGTGCGTCTGCAGCAATTAGCAGTTAACTGCAGAAATGCATTTTTAATGTAAAAGCCTGTTTGCTTTGGCTCATTGTTGAGAGTAACACTTGAGCACTGATAGCGAGACAGCAGCATTCAACCAACACATCGAGGCACGAGTCATATTTATCAAATGTCTAAGATGGAAACGTTTTAGCAGCTTCTTTGACACAAGGTTGAAAAAAGGGAAAAACAGCCAAATACAATATTAAACCTTCAGTCTGTGTGTTCTTGAAAAGTTTTAGTAGTTTAAAGAAGTGAAATGTATGTGTGGAAAATAAGCTTCTTGGCTTAAGTCTGTGCTCTTCTCCGTGTTTTTTACATTTTAAATTTAAAGGGATAGTTCCCCACTCATAAAAAATATACTAGTGGTGTCAGCGTTAATCTCGTTAATACGACGTTAACGCCATAACGGCATTAACGTGGCAAATCCCCGTTAGCGAGTTATCGCGGATCGGCCCGTGCGAGGGCTGCATGGTGTCAATGCATTAGAGCGGTTAGCTCATTAGTGCGTAAGCGCCGTGCAGCCCTCGCACAGGCCGTCGTGTTAACCAGATTAATGCTGACAGCACTAAAATATACATATAAAAAAACAAAGTCTGGATTATCAGGAGTCGACCAAAGATTGATTAACTAGAGTTGATCCAGCAAAAGGAAGCATCAAGGTTTGAATCTCCTGACCGACTGAAGCCTTTCTGTGTGGAGTCTGCATGTTCTGCCTACACCAGTCTGGGTTCTCCCTGTGTAATCTGGCTTCTTCCCACTCTCCTTAGGTTAGATTCTAAATTAAATTGTGACTGGTCTTACTCTCTGTATCAATCCTGTGACAAACTGGCAAACTGCCCATGGTATACCCCACTTTTCAGCCTGTAGCTGCTGGGATGGAGGGTGGAGTGCAAAGTCATCAGCAAACACTAGAAATCTTGGCTAGCAGGCTTTAAACTGTACTTCTGTGACACACAAACACACGTCTGCTAATTATTGCTATGTAATAGGCTAATAAAATACTAGAATTTCACCCACCAAAAGGTAACCACAAGCTTTGCATATGTGCCTCTTGAATATAATAGAAGCAGATATTGTTTGCCTTGCACTGCCCAAAGCAAACAGGAGAAAAAACGTCAGAGACCCTGTCCAACAGCGCCTGCTCTGTAAGCTGTAATGTTAGCTAGCTGCATGCTTCCTTTACCTGGCAATTCTAGTGCAGTGATTTAGGAAAATGTCCCGGAGCAATAATCTTACCTCTGTGTGAAAGTGCGATAGACCCCTTTTGTTATGATGCATTTTATTGAAAGGTGCGACTAAGTGGCCTGTTTGTGCAATCGCCCTTTCACATTCTGATGGTTCTTATATATATTTTATTGATGTTGTTTAGTTTGTATCGCTGGTCATTTTAGTGCTAAATCTTCAATATTTCATATTAGAGGTAATATGATTCCGCTTTTATCTGTTTACATGATTAAATTAATTGCTGCACAATATGAGACCGTAAAAGCTCTGAGATTGTTTGTGCTGAAAGAAGAGTGCGGCACACCCAAGGCATCGTTTCAGTGTTGCATTGAGACGGTTTTCAGATAATGTTAGCGTTATGACCACTTTTAATTTCTGGCATTATTGCATTGAGTGGGAAATGCGAGCACATCTCTAATGAGAAATGCCATTATACCTTCACAATCTAATCTGTGGCGTTCCATTAACTCTGCGTCATTCAGCATTTGGTGAATATTTTCCTTTCCTATTTGTCCTTTTCACCATTTTCTCCTCTGCTTAAGAAGCTCTTAAGCCTCTTAAATGTTCTTATCACTGCTCCTGACAGTGTTTCACCTTAGGGGTTCCCGTAAGGCCTAAGATGCTCTTTGAATAACTTTTATATTAGCCACAATTTAGTCTTAACTTTCTGGGGAAACTCTGATAAAGCATCATATTTCTATTAGTTCCCCAACTTTTTGTAATATATAGCATAGTGAAAACATCCCAAAATCACAGAATTATGGGGCGGCGAGCATGCCTTTTGGATGATGGTTGAGGAAATGCATACAGCACTTCAGTTGATTCATTCCTACCTCAGGGTTAACAATAGGTGTGAAATTCTGCTGCACTCCAGATGTAATTCTTCACCTGGCTTCCCTCGTGACACAGTGTGGGTTTGAGACTGATGGCTGTGTGACACAGCCCACTTGTGCCAGATTGTTTTCTGAAACTATAATAGCAACAGCAGTTTACATTTACTGCTCCTCCAGCCTTGAAAGCATGGAGTCAAAGGAGGGAGGGGTTGGGACATTTAAGACACAGTGAATATGTCTATAGGGCTCAGCTGATCATAAGGCATTTGATATTGTTGGAATTTCAAAATTATGGGTATTAATAATGTAGAGAAATGATGGTGGGCAGCCACGGCATTCATAAAAGAGCGCATACGTAGTTTGCTGCAATGCTTAATAGATTTCCTCTCATCTGCATGATGTAAAAATGTGCCCGGTTCCGAGGATATTATTCAAGAGACACACACACACACGCACAAACAGGCAAACGCTGCGTATTTTGTGCTTTTCAACACTAAAATATTATCATATATGTAATTCATCCAGTTTATTAGAAGTGTAAGTCTTGTGTGTTTGCCCGAGTGCTCACAGAGCAACAAAATAATGCATCAACGTCAAGGCGGCTTACTGCCGCGCTGGAGAAAGGTGTACGCTAAAGCCATATTATATTTGTTCCATCCGCCTCAAACACAATCCAAAATCAGCTCGGCTTATGAAGAAACGCTGCAGAATAAAAACAAGGTGTTAGACATTACTTTTATTTATCGAAACATTTGCTTCAACACAGTTTCATAGCCTTTGTGTTGTCAGCAACACTTTAGATAACTACTAAACTGTCAGATTTATTCGTGTTTTCGTATGCTGTTGTTAGTGCGAGTCCTGACAGCCAGTTTCAAATTATGTTCCTGTGTTCAGTACTATGGTTTTGATTATAGTCTCGACTTTTCCTTTAACTTAGACCAAACTCTTAAAATGCTTATACACTGCAAGTTTTCTGGATATATTTAAGATCAAAGGATAGATTGAGCTACAGCATAAAGCTTCCTTGATTGTTATTATTCCATGAACAATGCCTCTAATGCATTCTTAGCCCTTCAACGGCCTTACAACAAGAAACAAAGTGAATTTGATCAGTGGGTCTTTCTTCAACACTTTTCTTTTAAACCCTTAAATTCCTACTTGTGATTTTTATTGTCTTTTTTTAACCATTGACATGAGAGCTATGAAATCCACATAACCCTGTCTGAATTTAATCACGGAGCTCATATTTTTTTTCCTGAGAGAATATGGCGAATCGAATTTGATTGAATGCTGTCGCCCCATTTGAGGTTAGAAAAATATTGTGATTTGTTAATCCAGTTGAGCAAGCGAAGCTCACCCGTGTTGAGACTCCATCAACACGAGCATCACGAGGCATAGAGCAATGACGGGGGCAATGCTTTGGCAGGGACTCCTGCCCTTTGCAATTGATTGTAACGGCCGTGATTTATTTTGCTGTTTTCCAAACTGACACTGCTAGCTTTGTTTCCAGTGGGTTTCGAGTTGGCGAAAGATTGTGGTCACGGTTAAAAGAAATCCATGTTGACTGCTGTTGAGAGACGGGATGGAGACAATGGTCTGTTGTGTGAAAGTTGACCCAGTCATATGCTTTAAAAATATCCTACCACATAAATCCCAAACTCCCTTCGAGACGGACACTGGTGATCATTGCCGTGACCACGTTAGGTCATTGTCAGGTAAGCGTAAACATGTATTGTTATAAATTGAGCAAGTAAATCTTGTTGTCGTTGTTCTTGTGAAGGCAGTCTCTAACCTTTCTGGAAGGGGATTGTAGAGCAACTTTGTATTTGCTTCATTTCACTCTTACAAGATGACAAAATGCACCAGGTAATGACATTTTTAGAGGTGAGGTGGTAAATCAAGCCCGCAACCTGCTCGCACAAATGTAGTGCAGATATAATATGGTTGTTGATACACTCGTGACCCTCTATGTATTAAATCATTCACCAGAAAGGTTTTCCGCTTCAGCTAGATATTGCTAAGTGGTTTGTGACTGAAATACAACTTTGACTTAATGCAAGAAGGTGCTCAGCAGAGCAGAAGGACATCTGGTCTGGTTGGGTTTAATTTTGTTTTCTGATTAATTATGCCAGCAAATTAAACTCTACGCTATGTTGTTTTCATATCTGCACAAAAGGGATTGGGAGAATTGTAAAGGCTTTGGCGGTGGGACTAGTGGCTAAAAAGGAAATGACATAAAGCAGAACCAATGCCCTGATGATCTAATAATTGAGATGTCCCATATGGGGTCATTTTGGGGGGTGTTACAAGGTTTAATGGACTAGCATAAATGCCGACGTCTGGATTGCAGGATATGGCCCATAAGCCATCGGCAAGCCCTCCAATGCCTAGATCAATGAGGAACAAGGCAACACGAGCCCATTAGTGGATCAGTGCAATTTCAAGCTACTGTGAAACACTTTCCAGTGTCTCCCTCCCTCCTTCCTTCCTGCGCGCACACACTCACACCTCGCAAATGGCTAGCTTTATTTATCTGCACTGTCAGATCAATCAATAGCTGCTGATTTGATAGCAAAACTACACTGATAATCATCCATCCGCACTAGCACAGAGACACGCCCACACGTACATTCGATTCCTTCACTTTTGTCATCACCCAGGAGAACAGCATGTGTGAAGCCACTCAAATGAGCAGTGGTTTATGGGTTTTTTTTCTGAATTCTGCAGTGAACTATTCTGCGCCTTTTCAAAAGCTTGTCTGATCACAGCTTGAAGGGAAACCTTGACATTATGAATTTTAGTGCATTCTGTGAGGATCAGTAGCAAAAGCTAATAAATCATTTTAGGGAAACAACAGGCTAATTTTTTCTTTCTTTTTTTTCTTCTTTGTGCAATGGCTGTGGGAAAAAAAACTGAACAGGAATTCTAAATACCAATCTATTACATGAAGAGCTCTTGTGCTTGATTGTCTGCTTTGTCATCTGCGTGCTACGAGATCTTCATTACAACCCACTGAAAGGCCTTAACCTGCATAACCTTCGCAAGTCTGCTCATTCGCAGATGTGAATCTGATGCACGGACATTTGCGACATCAGTACAAAATATATGTAATTTGCACGATCACCTTCAAAAGAGTTTTAACTGCGTTCCCGTCTCTTTTTAAAAGACAGCCAAATGAGCCATTGTTGGTCATATAATAACGGCTGAAAGATTTCTGTCCACTTGTTGAATTTAGTGCTATCAACAATATGTATTTGTCTCTAGTTGTGCTTTAGATATAATAAACTGTTTATTTCTTGTTCCTCTGTTAGAGTAAACCTGGAGTGCATGATTATATCCTTGGATTATTTTATAGGACAGATGTAAAGTTGTGTTAAATTGGGGTTAGTGCTTGTGTGTGTGCAATCTTAAGTGAATGGTATTGAATTTGTGCCCCTGTTTCCCTGTGCATTCTTTTATTTGCTGGACGAATACATTGAAATGAGCTGTTTATCCCAGGAGCTCTGTATTTGCTTGTTGAGTAGCCCAGAAGCTGGATGTTTAAACAATGTGTAGCTACAGAAATGATTTGTACGCCTCGTCCAACACGTAAACTAATTTAGCCTGATGTTGTTAAGTGGTAATGGAAAAATAAGGCAGGACATTTCAAGATAAAAAGCCAGTAACACAGAACTTGCAAATGTGCTTTCTGCTCACACATCTGCTGAATGTTGCATTCACCAACTGTCTTGTTAATAATAGACTGTGTGCTTAATTTTATTTTTTAGCAGATCTGCCATTTATTTGTGTATTTTATTTATTTGCATGTGTATTAAATAGCTGCAGCTGTGCTTCATGGTTCTGGCTGCTTTGGGGCTGTGCAGGAACTTGCTGATGTTTTTGTAATCTGACCTTTGTATGTAATTATTACCTCTACCAGTGACCTTTCACTCTGAACTTACAGAGCTGTTGACTTTAGGTCTATTTTGGATACCAACACTAGTGCCTTCAAAATATAAAATAATATGAAATTAAGAATAAAAAATAATGTTTGGCATTTCCGTATCCACATGGATTGTAATTATGAGTCTTCTTTGCTCTTTTTTAATTTCATTGAAATGAAAGTGGTGTGAACAGTGTTCTTAAAGTCAAGTGATCAGTTGATTGGTTCTACATCCATTCATATTTAAATATGTGCACAGACACCATTTGGAATCTACACAGTTCTATGGATCTGGCCCCACAGTGGGTCACGGTCATTCATGAGTTGCAGACAAAAAGGTTCTATTGGAGTCTGGCAATAAAAAGTGGATAACGAGGTAATGCATGGTGGATATTAAAACAGATGAGCTCACGATGAATTTGATTGTTCGTGATTGCATCATTGTGTGTGCGAGACCAATGGTTCACCTTGGCGATGCATCATGTTCAGCATGCTCTCTCAGTCTAGCATAAAATTGGAAAAGAGTTTGAGCAGGAAAATCCACCGCAACAGTGCTTGTTGGTCGGTCAGCAGCCTGCAAAACTCGAATGATTTTCAGTTAGCTTAAGAAATGTAAAGCCATCTCTGGCCACTGACAACTGCAAACACTGAGGTCAGGTTTTAAACCCAACCACATTGTTTTAGCGCCCTAAGTGAAAGCTGACTGAGAAGTTAACCGTGTGTGGTCTAAGTTGCAGCCCGTTCTCATTGCCGATGCGTAACATACCGAGGATTTGTCACATCCTGAGGGGTCTTGGGTTGTGGATGAAATCCAATAGAATGACATTCCCGGTGGTAACAGACGTTCCAGCCATGTATTCCAGCCCTAACCTTAATCCTAACCCTAAACGTATCCCTAACCGTAACCACAACCTTAATGGTATTAGAGTTTTCCAAAGCGATTAAAGTAAAATAAATGCATATGTGCCGATAGAGTCCAAACGGATCTCATGTGTCCTCCTTTTTCCAAACACGTAACATAGGAACCTGTTGGGTGGCCGAAGGCGTAACATACAGACCATTTGTCACATAGTGTAATATGTTACGCTTTGGGAGTGAGAACGTGTTGCAAGTTATCGTCATCGATGATGACTCCGTCCCATGTCCCGTCCTTTTTTTTTTTCAGTTTTGAAATTTGTTCTCTCAAGTCTTGGCAATTTGGGGACAAAAAATAATTCAACACACATCAAAAAACGTTTTATATGCTTTCCCAAAGGACACTCTTTTGCTTTTCTCCACAAAACAGGATTAGGGTTGGGGCTACGGTTGTGGGTTGTCAGTAATGAAGACTGTAGGTGTAAACAGTGGTCTTATTGTCGGTCTTATTGTCGGTTGTGTAATTATAGACGTCTGTTAACTTCCTGCCTCCTAATATGGAGCTTGCTGACCAAGCTTCAATGTGTGACAAGTTTGGAGCGATATTTGTTGACAGAAAATTGTGTAAACCTGTGTAATATGATGTTTGTGTATTTTCTGCTTTTGAATTTATTTACAATTTCTTGCTTTTCAGGTGACAGTTTGGCCGCTTTAAGTGAAGAATTGATTTTTCAACTGCTTACATTATTAGCACAATGCTCTCAGCTCCCAACAGTGTCTGCACGCTTCAGCTTATGTCAAGTGCGTCTAGCCTTTTATCCTTAGTTGTAACTGAAGCTTATTTTAGTGGTTACGGTCACATTTGCTTTTTATCATTTATCACCCTCTTAAACCCACATCTACTCCTTCCAGTACTTACACTTCAGTTGACATGTCAAAGCCATTAAATGCGTTAAATTCACCTCGCTCTGCCGCTCTCAAAAACCATTTTAAAGCCTCTTCTCCCATTTACAGCACAAGTTCAAGTTAGACTCTGTAGCATTTTATTTATTCATTTATATATTGCATATGTCACATGAATTTACTGGGGTTTTTTCCAGAAACTTTTACTTTCTTTAGTCTTAGTTTGGTCATTTTTGCACAAATTCAGATTTTAAAAACATTTTTGTGTGCAATTCATCCAAAACCAATAGGATGTCTTATCCCAGAGTGGCAGACTTCAAGTTAGCACTGCATTTTCTGAAGGCTTAGCTGCTCCATCGATCAGCACCCCCCTTCTTCTTTGCTGTGCTGCTCTTTGAAAAGGTTACATTTCTATGACAAAGTGACTTTGAGAAAAAATGAGAATGCTAAGACATGGATAAAAACATGCAGTGGTCACATTTGTGCCAAGGTCTGGAGGCGGTGGTTTGACGGTAACTTATCCAAGAAGAACACTCAAGGTTAAACAGATTCTCTTCCACTGAGTAAAATCTCTGCATGCTTAATGTTTTCCACTCTTAAAAAGACATCAGTGAATTTTTTAAAGTCATATCTACAGTGATCTCAAGGATTTTTACCAAGATGTAAATGTCAAAATCACATCATCAAAAGATGTCTTTGATCCAGTTATTTATGGCGTGCACGCATCCTTCAACACTGATATGAAGAGTGCACCACACATCAGATAGATCCTTGCGCACAGTAAATAATGCCAGCAGCGCAGAAATTTATCTAGTTAGATTAGATTAGATTCTGAAACACCTTTAACCAAGACAGTGCTGCTACTTCCTGCCTTACATACTGAGGCTTAGTTGCAACATGTAGGCTTACCATTTTAACACACTGGCCCCGTTTTAGCATCATTTTTTTCCCCAACAGGATTTAAATGGAAGTCACTTAACTATCTGAAATAGATTCTGCGAGACCGCAGACAAACGCACTCTGCTGGTGTCAGCTCTGCTACGGGATGTGTAATGGTGGTGACCGAGGTCACGGCGGAGAATCTTGTTTCAGATCAGCAGCAATACACCCTTGAAACGTGTGTTTAACTTTGTGAAAGGGTGTATTTAAATTCAAAGTATAATCTTTTCATAAACCTAACCAGCAGTTCCTGACTGGACTACAGTCTTCTGGTTAGATGTCATGCGATTATGGCCATGTGCACGTCTGTCAGCTGTTATTCTTCCTCATTTGGCAACATGCTTTTCTCCACATCAGAACGAGACCTACATGCTGAATCTAGTTTGTTAGGGGAAAAGGGAAGAGTCCTGTGCATGAATTTGTATGTGATGAGCTGGGAGTGGAAGGTGTTGAAACAATCCCCTGAATTTAGACAATAAGGAAAGTAGTGACATAATAACCTTAACTCAGTATCCACTTACCAGCTTTTCCCTAATCTTGCAATCACATTAAGTCTATGCAAGCACATGAGGTTTGCCATGTTTTTCATTGAGTCGTCTCGGTAACTGAATAAGTGTATTCTGCTGCATTTCATCTCTTAATGACATCTGCCACGTGGACTTCCTGTACACGTTTTTCGTTTCAAATCTTAACTGGCGCTCCATCACATGTGCTAATGCAGTGCATCCCATCAATATCTCCATCTGTCAAGGCAAACAAAAGCAGGGCTGCAAATGCAGGCGATATTGACTCGGTTCTACCTCTCATTCTCCTGTGTGTTTTTCCCCTCTCTGAATATGGAACAAGCAGGATCAATATTTTTCCATTAGCAGCAGCATGGGGATTGTATGGTTGCATGGCCACAGATGGCCGAGCTGCCAAACAATGGGCAGTGGCTGCAGTCACTTAATTAATTTTAAGATATTAGGTTTAATTCTTTCCCGTAGGACCAAAAGTTGAGGAATGGGATGACCTCATTTTGAGTAAATAAAGAATACAGAATGGAAATGCTACCTGCGTGGAAAGCCTTTTAAACATTTTATCAATAAGGGGATTGTATTGGAGTGTAGTCATTCAGTGCACTTTTATATTTGTAATCGGGTGAGACAGGACAGGAAGCCATTAATATTGAAATTCATTAAAAGCTGGAAGAAACATGGCAGGCCCCCCCCAAAAAACAAACAACAGGAATGTAATACACTCCAGATAATCTCCCACGTTAACACCTTGCTTCTCAGTGGAGCAACCCTGAATAAAAGGAAAACGTGTATACAGGATACTGCAACCACACTACAAGTCAACCATAATTTCTGTTGAGCATTTTAGCTGCCAGCTATAGTTCTTAGCTGTCAACTTTATTCCCCACCATGATCTACTATTCTAGTTTGTGCCTAAGCATAATTACAAGAGTTACAAAATATTTTTTGATGGCGTATATGTGAGTGCACTTCAGAAGTGTTTGCATGCTGTTAGTCAGAGCACTACCAGAAATTGGAGAGGTATACTTGTTTGAGTTTTCACTCAATGTAAGGCTTTATTTTTGTTTTTGTTTTTTTTTTTCCCCTCAAATGAGTGTTGTTGTTGATAATGTGACCTTTATGGGCTGCACAAGTGAGTCATCATTCAGATCGCTGTGCAGGTTTATTGCCTATGTTTTTAAAGGGGTATTGGATTTTGGAATGGAATGATGTGTGGCAGCAAAATAGTCCATTGCGTTTTTCTCAAGAAAGCAAATATGTAAGAGCAGGCCTGTGTGTTGATTTCAATCCAAAGAGGCATCCGTAGCAACATCCTGATGATATTTTAATCCGCTAAGCAATAATAGAATGACTTTCATTGTCACATCAACCTCTTTATGTACAATCTGGAGTATCCGGTACAGTAGGTAATGTCTTAAAATAATTTTGGCAGATGCAGCGTTGCTTAGAAATGATAGAAGATGCCAGTTTATATTGTGTGAATTCTCTCAAGGTGTAACAAATCCATTTCTGTGACAGTACTAGCATTTCAAAAGTCACTACTGATAGTATATTATAGAATTAGTTAAAGATGATTGATACATTGTGACACAAAATATTCACTACAGTTTTTGTTTGTTTGTTTTTTTTACTTTAGTTTGGTCTGAATTAACCACCTGGACTTTAAATTTAAAATGTAATGTGGATAACAGAGATTCATCCTTCACTATCCTCTAACAACTTTATGTATTTACGAGGCATTTGTTATTGGCACTCAAGGAAATGCCAAAAAGCCTTAACCAGCATGTTCATTGAGGAGTATGGAAACTGGAGGGTGACGAGTTTCTTGAAGAGTGAAGATAATCTGATTAGTAATGTGATACACTGCTGAGGGGGGAGGGAGGGACCAGTGTGGCCTTTTGAGGATAGAAAATTGAGGACAAGTCATTTAAGTGGCGTATTATGGGAATGATGGACAATGGGCTCTGAAGCGGGTTTTGTCATTTCTATTTCTGTGATTCTCCACTGGACAGGCAGGCACTTCAGCTGTTTATCTTTATATGAATATTTATGAGGTACAACATCAGACTGGTAAAATTACAAAAGCATAGTTTACATCACCTTTCAATTTTTTTTTCCCTGCCATGTAAAACCCTATCAAGGCTTGCACTTGCATCAATAAGTGAATATGTGGGCATGTGATCAATGCCCAGTAAGAGTTCTGGTTTGATTTGATTTTTCCCAAGAGAGAGTGACAGTTGGTGTTTGATCATTTTAAACAACAGGGAATCTTTGTCAGGTGTTTGTTGAGCTGAGCATATTGAATATTTTATTTTTCGGCTCATAATTTTTAATCAGTTTTGCTCAGTGACAGAGGAAGCTGACAGGACAACAGCAGTTTAATCCTACCCAGTGGGGGCTAATAAGTTGTAGCTCTGACCTCCAGTGTATGAACCATCCCTGCGATGGATCTTATCAGCTCTGCACACAAGGCCTACATCCAGCTTTTTCGGCTGTATTTTTTTTAATGAAGGTGGTCTGGTTTCAGGTATAAAGTGGGCCAGTCCAAATTATGTTACCACATAGCGACATCAAAGCATTCTTGTGCTGTTAAGGAGTATTCGGGATATGTACATATTTTTTGTAAAAGAAATAAATATTCAGCGCTTGGCTCTTATCAGTTGCAGATTACTGGAGGATTCTTTGTGGCAATAATTAAATAATTTTGACCTGCAAAGAACATTTTGTCATGCTTCTTTCAGAAGTCTAATCTAGAGCCAACTGGCAATATTTCATTCATTTTACTTCCCTTACCTCAAGTGAAATTGCAAAAATACATGTATGTGTGGATTCAAATCTTTTTGAAGATGTAATTGTTGTTGAACGTTCACACCTGACATTATTGTTTTGTGTGATGAGTCATGGCCCTGTACCATAATCGACCCTCACAGCCTGTCTGTGCAGATCAACATGTTTGGAAGGCTTAAACCAGGTAATAAAGGTCAGCAGTGCTTTGTAGACTTGCAGGATTTGCCTGCAGTCTGTTATCACCCTAGACTTTGCCTCGAGCAAAAGAGACCTGAATAGAGGTTCAGGCTCCTGTGCTGCAGGCTTTGTAGAAGCACGTCTTTTCCAAGTGCCTAGCTAAAGCTCAAAAGTTTTTCTTTGTTGTTTTAATGTTAATATTAAGCACAGGGACTTACTTTAGAAATATTGTCCTAGTTTGTAAAAAAAAATAACAACAACAACCAACAGTTCTTTTCCAGAGGCCAGTTCTTATTTGAGCGTAGTCTTCTTGGAAAAAGCATCATCTGTTAAATTATGAAGAGTCTCCGAATCAGTGTGATTCTAATAGCTAAAGTCCTTCCTAATAGTTAAAGCGTACTGGATGTGTTTTTGTTTTTGTTTTTTTGAAAATGTTTCACAGATCATTCAAGAAGATTGACAATATTCGACTACAATAAAAAGGTTTTACTGCACAGAAACAACTGCATTTATAGAGTAGTTGAAGTTTTAAACCCGTTTGGTATTTTCAGTTGAGGTCGTGCTCTTGGCTGGTTGGTTTAAAATGCCTTTTATGTTTGAAGGCCACGAAATCACACAGAGAGTCTTTCTGATGGATCTCACGGTGTTTGATCGTGCATTAGACTGCAGTAATGATTGTATGCGTGCCAGACTTTATACATTCAACAGCATCTCCAGATTCTATTCTTTGACATGACTTTGTGAGTTCTGTCATTTCATGTAGACTAACCGCTTAGTGAATACTCTGAAAGCCTAAACGCATTTCAGTGAATAAATGTTCAAGTCAGAAGTTGGTGTGGCTGAAAAAAAAAGGTACTGTGCAGTGTGTGCCTACTGTAAAGGACAAATCGCCTGTGATTTATGCTGATTGCTCCAACCTCAGCAACCTTGTCTAAAAATTTAATTTGCCTACCTCCATTTGCTGAGAACAGTGACAAGGTACAGTAAACCCAAACCCCAGGGCACACTTGGCTTGTATAAAACGTTTGCCTTTGGATATTGTCTCCTTTTGAATCGGAAATCCCCAAAATATTCAAATGAAAGTATAATTGGGCAAAGTGAGATTCAGATTTCAGATTTATGCAAGACAAGGGGAGCAGTGTCGTCCCACAGCTTCTTACAGCAAAGGTCTAAAATGCATGTTTCCAGCCATGTGTGTCGCAGGTTACCACAATGAGATGTTGCTAAAACATTTTCATATTCATCCATATTCATATATCTTTGGAGGTGCAGTAAAGGAAAGCGAAACTTTTGAACTTGTATTCCAAATATGATATTTAAATCAAATATGAGATGCATTGTCGGGGTCACTTATGAAATATTGTGTTTTCTTTTACAGTAATAGAAACATTTTATTGTTTTTGTCTGTATATGCACTTTGTGGTTTCTTTTAGAAACTGACTGACATTGGTTGTGACAGTATTATTGTCTGAAAATGGCAGAAATGCTTCTGTGGTGCAGGCCCTGCCACATGGGAAAAATTCTTTAGGACCCGGAGCTGTTTGAGTAATGTGATACGTCCAAACTATTATATATAACATGTGAAGACCAGTGTTGTTTCCCTATTTCAAAACCATAGCCTACACTGGACAGTGTTAAAACATGAATATACTAGATAACTATTTTGACACAGAATAAATAAACCCTCAACAATGTTTTCATATTTGAAAGTTTACCCAGAATGCACTTTTCTCTTCTGAAAACAGATAAAACATCCAAAGGGCTACTGCTTGCTTTTGTTATAAACGTTTGTTGGTGAAGTTTTGCTATTAACAATATCTGTCACATGATAATGATCCTCAAAGTTGATTATAGAAATAAAATGTGCTGAATAAAAATGAGGTTTTGGCTTTAGATGGTTACTTCGTGGGGTAGATAACAGAGCTCAGTGTGTTGTTGAGAGCATATTTCTCCTATATTGGCTTCCCTTCATTGGCTCCCCGTTAAATCCAGAATTGAATTCCAAATCCTGCTCCTCACATACAAGGTCTTAAATAATCAGGCCCCATCTTATCTTAATGATCTTGTAGTACCATATCACCCTATTAGAGCACTTCGCTCTCAAACTGCAGGCGTACTTATTATTTAAAAGTAGAATGTGAGGGAGAGCCTTCAGCTTTCAGGCCACTCTTCTATGGAAGCAGCTTCCAGTTTGGATTCGGGAGACAGACACTATCTCTACTTTTATGATTAGGCTTAAAACTTTCCTTTTTGCTAAAGCATATAGTTAGGGCTGGACCAGGTGACCCTGAATCCTTTCTTAGTTATGCTGCAATAGGCATAGGCTGCTGGGGGAATCCCATTATGCATTGAGTATTTCTTCTTCAGTCACCTTAATCTCTCCCACAGCATGTCTTTTATCCTGTCTTCCGTCTCTCACCCCAACCGGTCGCAGCAGATGGCCCCGCCCCTCCCTGAGCCTGATTCTGCTGGAGGTTTCTTCCTGTTAAAAGGGAGATTTTCCTTCCCACTGTCACCAAATATGATTGTTGGGTTTTTCTCTGTATGTATTATTGTAGGTTCTACCTAAAAATATAAAGCGCTTTGAGACGACTGTTGTTATGATTTGGCGCTGTATGAATTGAATGGAATTGTTCATTTCTGACAGTTAATGTCCTTATAAACTTATGAGGGCTCAAAAATTCTAGAAAGATAGAATTGGTAACATGCAGGAAATAAACCAGAAGATTTTATTACTTGTCACTAATTGACCTGATGAAAATACTTCTTTACAATGTATAGGTCTAGAGATCTGACATGTTATCAAAGCCATTTAGGTTCACCTGTTCTTATTCTTGTTGAGATCTGTGAACTATTTTCGGCTGTAGTTTGTGAAATTATTGGGATCGATCAGCTGCTTAACAGATTATTTCCTGATTTAGTGCCATAACTCAGTGAAAATTATAATTAACAAATGTGCATCGAGTAACGATGCTTTGCTGTCTACAATAATTATAAGATTTTCAAGGCTTTTCTTAATTAAGGCTTTTGGTACAGAAGGGTTGAGAATCTTTTAATAGGGACAACACTTGATTTTCCAGTCCCCGGATACTGGTACATGGTGGCAGTGAAGAAGTCTGAGCATCTTTTCAGATGCAGTGTGTTGATGCAAATACATGCTGGCATTTGCTGACAATAGAAAAAATCAGGCTCTAATGTTGGCTTGATGAGCCGCCCTGGGAAAAAAAAAATGGGGGAGAGCTCGCAAAGTGGATTCACCAATGCAAGCTGTGGCTGCACACTCTCTGTTCATCCCCCCGGGAAAGCATGATTATCTTCCTCTTACTCAACCCCCTCCCGCACCCCCCAGGTCTCAATTAAAGTTTGTCACTGAAATGAGCGCAAATGGGCATCTGCCAGTTTTAGAAAACTGCATTTCAGCGATCTGGTGTGAAAATAAATGTTATATTCTCTTCCTGTCTCTGGGGATTTATTTTTATGATTTGATCACATTGTGTAAGATGAGGGTTTGTTGAAATTACATCTAAACATTAAAAGCCTTTGGAGATACAGCCGATAGTGTCAATAGTGCCATGTTTAATTGGTGGTCCTCTCGTCAGTTGTGCTAAATCCTTGGTGTAAAATCTGAAAATTATATTTCTGTGCAAAACTCTTAAGCCAACCTATATTTTGCTTGGAAAATGGGAAACGGGTGCTGTGATTTATTCATTTATTAAAACATCTGCAATAGTAAATGGAAACAGAATATAAGGCAAAAAACAGTTCTAACAGGCTTTAAAGTCAATATTTGGTATGATCAAATTTATTCTTCAACATAGCTTACCTAAGAGTGTTCAGGCTATCTTGCCATTTCTTTAGGTAGTCTTCAGGAAGTATTTGTCAGGCTTCTTGAAGGACAATGGAAGCTCTTCTTCGGATTCTGGCTGCCTTTTGTTCCATTCTCTGTCAAGATGGTCCAACATTGGGGAGGCCAATCCATGACTGATTGTGTTCCATTGTGTCTTTTTCTACCCAGATATGCTTTTACTGTCTTGGCAGTGTTTTACACTGTAGGCTATATCAGCTGTCCCCAACCCCCGGGCCTCAGACCGGTACCGGTCCGTGAGTCGTTTGGTACCGGGCCGCGAGAGTTGAGGCTCAGGTGTGAAATGTATGGTTTTCAGGGTTTCTATCGGTTTTCAGCGTTATTTTGTTATCGTTTTTATCATTAACTCTGTTTTCCTGGGTCTTTTCACGTGTGTTATGAATAAATCTTCTTTTTTTCGGTACCGGTACTAGTTTTATTTTGTTGTATTTATTCCGCGACAACTTAAAGGCCGGTCCGTGAAAATATTGTCGGGCATAAACCGGTTCATGGCGCAAAAAAGGTTGGGGACCACTGGACTATATGCTTCTCCTCTCCTGAACTCCTCTGTACAAGTTGAAGAGTTTATAGGAAAAATGGAAGGGACAGATGCATCTCTCAGGTCCTGTGCAAGGTCATTGCTAGACACGACTTTCAAATACCATTCATCTTCTGTAGATAGTTGTTTTAGACCTTGCTACTTCTTTTTCTTTTTGTCCTACACTTGTCCACTTATCCACTTTTCTCAAATTCTTTGAGGTCACACTTCACACTATACTTAGATATGCCAAATTGTGGACACAGAGCAGGCTGTAAAAGAAGCACCTGGCAGCAGCTGTATTCACCAATACGTGAGCAAGCTAAAAGACCAGACGACGGCAGACAGAAATGAGGCATTTTAAACACTGAAAATGTTTAAAATGTGAGTGGCAGCATCACCAAACAAGACACCCCAATGGGGAGGGCCCAAAGCTCAAAAGATGAGTCACGGTTAAAAAAGAAGGCTTCGAGGAATTCTGTAATGTGGAGATATTTTTACTATTTAAAGTCTGACAAAGAAATAGAGCAGAATGCATACTGCATAAACCATGTTTCCACAAAGGCAGGTAAGGCAGGTAATACCATGACAAGACATGATTTTAGTGAGCACAAATGAAAATGTTGGATTTACACAGATAATTGTGGTCACTGACCCTCTCTACCAGCTCCCTGCCCAAATATCTCTCTCTGATGCCCCTATTTCAGCTATACACTGAGTATAGACAGACAGTTGAACAGCTGTGTCAAACCTTGCTACCACATCAGATTCTTGGACAAATTTAAAGAAGTGATTGGTGGCATAAGACTTTTGCACAGTACCTATATCTTTGATGTTGCTAATACTTGCATCAAAGAAGTCATTGAGAGCACCATATAATCAGCGTATAAATGCAGACATCGTCTAATATATTAATTTTTAAACTAAATTAGAGTGTTCCCTAGGCTTGGCTTCTGCAGCCACTACAGGAGATGAAAATACCAGGTTAATACGACCATCTGTTAAAATACATTTCTGGGAGACTCTTTTTTTTTTTTTTTCCACGACAGACGTCTGTTCCTTTAATGCCCTCATATTATAAAAACAGATCCCCTTAATTAGAAACAGTTCATGAAAACTGGATTGCAGCCTTCTTAAATTTAACCTCCAATGATCAGACCCTAATCTCTGAGACAGAGATCGGCTGTTATTGGTCAGGAAATGTATGTAGGTGTGTGCATTTCTATGTATTGTGTGTGTGCATACTTCCCAGCAACATTTATTTTAAAAAGTGGGTTGGATGGTCTTTGATTCCTGCTGCTAAGAACACATGTAGTCCATGTGTGGTGTGTTTATTTGCCATCTCTGGTGCCCCTCAAGATCCCAAAGTCTCACTTTGCCTTGTCCAATGTTTATCTTAGTTTAGGGGTTCAGCTCAGCCTTTATTCTATACACGATACATACTATTGAGAAAGACTCCTCTGTTATAGTTAGAAACAGACACATCTGGCTGAAAACTCCAAATACTAGAGCCCTTCAAAATTTTGGGGGTCAAATTTGAGGGAAAAGTGAAAGATTCAGTTACACGTTCATCCTTTGAAAAACAAGTATGTGTTTGTTTGAACTGGTTACAGTATTTGGTGAAATAGTCCAAAATGCAGCTACAGAATGATTAAAAGACCACCTCTGAGTAGAGGACAGGTTTTAAGTCTCTCTCCATACGACCACTAGTTTGACCACGATTAAGTCACGTTATGAGCCAGTCAACCCGCATAATCTAAATACTTGGAAATATGTTTGCTGGAAATGAACAAAAACTTTGGACCCAGAGAAAGTTCTGAAACTACCAAAACTGGACCAGGAAAAAATACAGTTTGTTCAGTTGGGACATCTGCAGAATTACACAGAGGTATTTAGGGGCGATGAGGTATGACTTTAGAAGGTCTCACATTACTGATTTTCCCTCCATTGCTGCTCTTCTAAGCAGTTTTCAGGATGGAAACCAACAGCTGCTTTCGCCAGCTTTGCACGCTTGTGGCCCCACACAGCAGTGAGACAGAACAGAAGAATTTCTGACTCGAACGGCCAAAAATCCTGCAAGTTGTCAGTTACTGTAACTGCATGCTCACACAGGCAGTTAGTCATGCAGATATCAAAGGATGCCAAGGGGGGCAGACTAAGGACTAGTCCAACTTTCTCTGGGCAAAGTGCTTAGTCACTGTTGATTAGGAAGAACTCACTATGAAGATTCAATTTATTATGTGCGGGGAAGCAACCATGCTGACACAAGGACTTGTCACACAGTTGTCTGGTGCGTATCCACTGTGTGACAGTATTGTTTAACAACTCTTCATACTGAAAGTTAAATGGCTGAGTAGTTTTCATACAATTCATTTCTTTAATAAGCTTTGGAAAAGGGTCAGGGTTGAGGTTAAAAGAGGTCATATGCTGGCTGCTAGTATGATTTGACCACGAGAGGTATCTTTCAAGTAGAATGTAAACTTGACTTTGTTTGGTTTTTAGTTTTTCCCTTATTGGAGTTTCTTATACCTACATAGAAAATGTAACTCACTGCCTCAATCAGCCATTTCTTCAACATTAAGGCTATCAGAGTCCAGTCTAAGATGTTAAGCTCTTTTAGACATTATAATCTACTTCATATATTTAAATATAATTAGTATTTTCTCATTTTGTACTTCAGTTGTAACTAAACTCCCAACTCTTCCTTCTCTCAGTTCATGAATTTTCAGTGTTAATTTTTGCAAGAACTTTATCTCCACTTTCCTGTTTCAAAGAAAAATAAATCTTGTGTGCCTCAAAATAACTCAGCGCTCCAGTCATAATATTGTCAGACTAAGTTTGGACAGAGTTCTCCCGGAAATTAGGAACACACTCAGAGAAAGACGGCTGTATTTTCTTGTCCATATGCTCTCACCCAAGGCATTTTAAGAACACGCATGAGGAGACTTTGAAGAGCTCTGCAGCACCAAAGCTAGGATAGTATTGTGATTCCTAACAGCTTTCTTAGCTTTGCTTTTACATACAGCCAGATGTTGGATTTAGAAGCTGTTCTCTACCAGTGCTTTGAATGAAGGGTGAAAACTTGAATTTACCCTCCCAAGTCGAAGGAACCAATAATCCTTAAAGCAGCAGAAGAGGTAGAAGAGAAATTACATCTGGAATACTTCAGCTTACATAGAATTTTCCCTTTTGCCTGCCTTCTGCTGTGTTGACTTTTCCAGTCACGGAGGAAAAAAGAGTGCAATCTGGAAGTCTGAGGGTTCTACGTGGTTACCGCAAGTGGTCAAAGGTTTCAGCCAGAGACAGCGCTCTCATCGCCATGCTATGTACATTTGCATAGCCAAAACCCATATGAAGAACCATCAGTCAGCATTAACGATACCTTCCCAATAGCTAAGGCATTCCTGGGCTCTTAAAGTGGTAGTAGGTATGACGTGTCTTCAAAACAAAAGCTCACTTGAATTTCACAAGAATAATAATACTAAGGTTCAGAATGTCACCTTTGCAGTGGAGTGATCAGCTGGATCGCTTCCACTTGGACCAAAAGTTGGGTTTTGCTTCTGGTTCTGATTCTTAGTGTGTTATGTTGAAGTCTCATGCGCTGGAGTGGGACAGCAGCAATTAAAAAAAAAAAGGTAGAACTTGAGTTTGCTTTATGTCGAATTTTAAAAAGCTTTGCCAAGTAACACAGAAAAGAAAAGCAAGTCAAAGTGGACAATAACATAATTGTAAAATGGGAAGAAGCCAACGTGCCACTGACTCAGAAACCAATGGCTTCATTTCTTTCCTTTCTGACTCTAATAAAGACATATTTACAAAATTAACTTTAACTACCAATTAAGTTAGTTTAATCAATTTCTAGCCACAGCACAAAAAAGCTGTGATCCATTTGCTCTTATACTTCCATACAAGCAGACTTCCTTTTTAGCAACCGCCACAGGACGTAACCAGTGTTGGCTCTTACATAGAACTCGGGTTCAGTCGCTCTTCACACTCAGAAGCTATGTTTATCTTTTATATCGTCTATGAATAACACAAGGTCAACTGGACAAAACAGTCGGGTGTTTTGTCACAAGGGATGTTGGGTAGTATTTCAGTGGGTCTTGAACCAGCTACCAGCCTAAAGCTGAGACCTTGCTCCCTTGCTTTGTCTCAGAGGGTATTAAAGTTTCCATCTAAGGCTTTAAATCACACTCCTGGTATCAGCCATGATACCAGCGTGTTTGTCCTGCCTGGCGCTGTGTATAAATAAAGAGACTATCGTACTCAAGGAAGTTAGCCACTATAGAAAAGCAAAATTTGCACTGATATCATAGACTATTTAATTTTGTCCAAAACATCAACAATATAAATGCAGCCACCTGAAGAAAAACAATGATTCTCCCTGAGGCAGATCAAAATTCTTCTGAGATATGGACCTTGAATCTTGGTCACCACCTGTCTGCTAAACTGCATGGGTCTTACAATCCTTGCAGAGTATCTTTAGAGCAGAATTCCCAGTAGCCTATCTGAATGTGAATTATGTGCTTCTAGTCATACACAATGAATATGCAACAACCTAATGGCTTGCAAATGAGAGGAAAGTCTGGAAGACTGCCATAACAGAAATAGCTACTAAAACTTTTGCCATCTCCTGTTTTCTTATCATCGGCTCAAGCAGGCTCTGAATTTAGCATCCTATTCAGAGCATATTTATTTTACCTTGACAAGACGGCTGGGCTGGCACCAGCTTCATTGCAAGATGCTCCGTAATTAGGTTGTATTTACATGTATTTACAAAGCAGAGCTATAACTGAAATGAGACCAGCGTACAATCGCGCAGCCACATTCCACGCTGATAATTAGAAAACTTCTCAGATGATAGGTTTGCTGCTTTTCTGCCTATTCAATTGATCATTTTTAAGGCTGCGCCCAGAAGAACACTATTGTTTCTGTTGCTAAAAGTGACAAAGTGCTCACTTTCCTTCAGAGAAGGCCGGTCGTTGCATTGAAAACTGGGTGATGCGCAGTGATAAATGATGTGAATCAACATTTCAATAAGGACTGAGGTGGAAAATAGTCGACCTATCATTTAAATCAGCTTAAGCGCTCATGTGATCTTTCGTCATGTTCCATATTTTCTTTCCCAGGAATGACCAGCTTACATTTGCAATGAAATTTGAGGCGTGTGTAGTACATCATTTGTCTGGTCCTTGTGTTGCTGGCTGATATTGCCGTGTTTAAATTCCAACATATTGCCTTGACAACATCATACCAGAGATATATTACACAGTCATTGACTGAGTGCGTTACCCCTGGCCCCACCGTGTCCTTGATGGCACTACCCTTCCTTAAACTGTAATTTATTTGTTGTTCACTTGTCACTTTTGTTTGTCATCAACAATGCATTTTACCTCGAGCAATAGCTCATCCATTTAGCATTACTTAAGTAAGAAAGATGTTAGCTGGGGAGAGTAATCCCTTCATGCACAGGATGAAATGGTTTTCAGAAAAATAGGGGCTATTGTGCTGATAAATATGGATGATATAAAATAGATTAAACCGTGCTTTCAACAGAAGGGAGCGAGGGAGGCTGTTCACGAGGAACAACAAAGACACTACAGAGGTTTTCGAATGCCTCGTTTCTGCTTACAGGTTTTCCAACTTACATTTTCATGTCAGTTACATTTGAATTTTTATTGCAGCCAATCAATAACTCCACTTCCAGATTTTAGGCATTTTCTAGGTAGCTATAGCTTTCATAAAACGCCCTGTTTATGTTTTGACGGCAGAATAGAAAAGAATTTGTCTGTTGTCTTAACCACACTTTAAATTTGTATCATAAGTGAACATTTCTTTTGCAGTGGAGAACCCCCCCCCCCCCCCCCCAACTAGCCCTTCTTTTCTTAAACAAACACATCAACAATGTACACTCTTAGAAACAAGAATGTGCTACTAGATTGTAAGAAGACTACGACACAATTTATGTGCAAAGTTTACATTTTTAAGGCAAAAAGAGACTCTTGGAGTGCCCAGAATAAACATTAGTGTAGTGATTCATTCACTTACATCATCCTGCTCTATTAGGTCATTTATATGTTAATGGACATGAATTTCTAGTGCCTGGATTCAGGAACTGAAAGTTACATATAACCACTGTGTAGGTAAATAACATATGTCATTTAGAGTCTGTAGGTATACTGAACCTTGAGGAGCCATCCGCATTTAATCATGAATCTGACGTTAAAGCAGTAGAAGACCAGATTGATTTAAGTCACTCTGTCAATCCAAAAATGAGAACCTGCGAGCTGAAATAAAAATAAAAGAAAAAATGTTTCAATTAGTGAAGCAAAATTAAATAGAAAATAAAAGTGCTTTGTGCTTTTCACAGGTGGGCTATTAGATCACGATTTCGAATAAAATAGCTTGCGCAGGAATCGACTGGTCACTTTTAATTCCAATTTGTACTTGACATTTAGGTTTCTTCCACCTAATTCTCATCTATTATACTACAGGCAATCTAATAGAGGATACAGTATGCTATAAGTTTTCCTCCGGGTTTGTGTTTCTAGTCTGTGGTAATCAAATTAGATGTACTAATGCAGTGTGTGTGGTAGCAGCCATGTTAGCAACAGCAAAGGTACCTGCTAGAGCCCCACCAATAAAGAATTTTTAAGACCAGCACATCACTAATACTTGGTGATTTTAATAATATAATATATTGGACAATGTTTAAAAAATAAAAAAGAAACAGATTTACCAAACATGTGCTATGTGTAGTTATGAGCCCTTACTAAGATAATATGATGGTGCAGTTTAAAAGTAATCTTTTACTGTTACAATAAGTTGGACTTCCAATACTATACTTTATTGCACTGGTCCACTCTGTGTACTATTGTATTTATGTATTCTTATTCTTCTTTATATCTCATTCTATTTCTATTCAACTACAGTACTGTTGTGCTTATTCTTAATGTACCTTATTTCTGTATAGTTGTATATTTGAATTTTTATTTTTACAGTTAGCACCTTTGATCTAGGAGGACGATATTTCATCCCACTGTATACTTGAGTTTTTCTTGTCAACCCAACAATACACACTCGACTTGACTACTTGGGTTGCTCATTTACGCTGTTCTCGGGTCAGCTGCTTGAAGGGCGTTTCTCCCGTCTCTTCCTTACTCTTTAAATTTTCAGTATGATTACAGATACCAATATATCAGAAAATAGCTAGTGTAATGACATCATTCACAACTCAATCATAAGAGCCTGCAATGCTGTCTGACCAAAATCGCTCATTCACACTACTCGCCTCTGAGTTGACTTATGCCATGTTTGAAGTTGGTCGCATGAATGTTTCTCGAGGTGGGAGCAAAAGCAGAAAGACTGAGAGACTTTCTTGGCTATTATTCTGTGTGTTAATTCTCACAATGTGCTAGTCCTTTGTCGCTTCCCTTGTGTCTTCAATATGTGCTACATAGTCTTTCATTTCGATGGAATTTTGTTTTAGGATTCGCCTTGCAAATCCATTCACGAGTATAACTGAGTGAGATGGCCCAAGAGGACCCCGAGAGGAAGTGATAAACTTGGCTGTTGTTTGACAGCATCCAAGGGTGAATAACATGTCCTCATCGCATCAGGCAGCTACTTCTGCTGCTTCCCAGTTTGTCATGAAAGCACTTGTCTGATTTTTACGGAAGAGAGGCCCAGCAGGGCGAGAGCAGAGACGTACTGTAAATTCACCCAGGCGATGCTTGTGTTCGCCTTAGGAATGTAGAGTTGACACCCACATCACGCCCACCCTCCACAGCCAGCCCGATGCCTTGGGAAAGCCCATTTGTCAGTTGTAATCTTTAATAACCATAGCTATTACTGTATACTGCAGAACAAATGGGACTTGTTATTATTCATGCAGATCCTAATCAGACGTATGCTAAAAACGGGTTGACATCTACATGGCCTGTGGGAAGACTGACTGTCCTTTTAATGTAATCATCTGTAATTGACACTAACAGTAAATGTTCTTTTACAATGAAGAAGAGCAAAGGCAGAGACAAATGTTCTTGAAGTGAAATAATTTCTGCTGTTTTAACTTTCTGTTTCAAACACAGAGTTGAAATGTCAGAATACTTCTGTCGAAAACAAAGTTGAAGGGGAATACTTCAATACTTAAGCAGCACTAGTCGCATCTAGGATGTGATCAGCATAGAAATAGTCGTATGTATTCGTAATCAGAAAAACATCAAATAGAGATGCGGTGCATTAGAATTACACCACGTTTATGCGCTCTCTTATTGCAAGCTGCGGGTTGGACACGTTGGTCAGTATTATATGTTGTTTATCTGTAACTGACATTGTATTGTACAGACTATGACTCAAAAATTTGAGCAAGTTTGACATTTTTAGCCTTCATTTTTCTCTTCTACATAAATTAGTTTTGTCTGAGAGTTTCTAAACACGTGTGCGACTGTTTTGACTGCTCACTTTTATTGCCCTAAGTAATTATCTTCTCAGCTTCGGCAAATAGAAACATACCCACATAAATACTGTTTTCTTTATGCATCAGGTTAAAAACACAGGAAATCTAATCTCAGAGCTTGATAATAAGCGATTTACATTACTATTACCATAATAGTCGAATCATTTGTTTCCTCTTAAACAGTTTATAACATTGAGAAATTCAAAGAAAATTAAAAACGTTTTTTTCTGCGCAGGTGAAACGTGATCTCTGTTTAGCCATTGGGCTTCAAGACTCCTGAATAGTGCCCCATTATATAAAGCCCAGTGTCCCTTGGAAGTAAGAGGGAGGGCAGGAGAAACCTGATGTGAAGTGAAAGACTCTTATCAGTGCTTTTATTAGTGCAGTGGGTACTGCTCAGCTGCTCTGACCAGCCTGCTGCCGCTGCAGTGGTGATTCAGACAGAGAGAGACTTCTGGTATGAACATGATTCTTTCCTCAGCACCGCTGTAATAAATGGGGATTCAGCAGTCATCGAAGCTACTCTTGAACATACACTCGCTCTCTCCAATGTCATAAAGCCGTTTCTCAGAAACGTCTAGCAGGGTGAGAACATATGCTTGTGTCGTCACCCTGTCGCAATGCAGCCATTTGCCGGTCCTGTCAACCATCATAAATAGTCTTTAAGGACATCAATACAGCCTACAGCGTGGCTCTATATCACATCCTGAGCAGCTCGCAAATCACTCGCTAATTATCCCACCGGGCTATTTTAAATACCTTTTTCCATAGCAGTCTTCCATGTGCGTGTATCTATGTATGCATGCTTGACAAAAGCACACATGCACAGACAGACACAATATGATATTTTTAATAACCGGCAAGTGATCAGCTGCACGGGGCAAACTTCAGTGAATTTCCAGGGATTATAGTGGCAGTCACTGGGCCCTGGTGCGTTAAAACAGGTGTTATATCTGTACTGGAAAAACCAAGAGTCTTCTTGGTTACCAGACACAGCATTTCACATTATGCTTTTCTTTTTTCTTTTTTTTTTTTTTAACAAAGTTTCATATTTTACTTGCAAAAAATGCTAACTAAGAACACTTACTGCCTTCCTCAGGAGGACCATGAGAATAAGGGAGTAGCAGTAATGCACTATTAGGCGGGGTGCCCTACATCATATTTCACACTCTGAGAAATATTCTCTTTATTAGAACGCCAATACATCCCACTTTAACAGGACTCAGAGGATGTTTGTTGTATATCAAAATGAGATGGAAGACTGGTTCATTGCCCGAAATGTGGGTCCTGCTACATTTAAAGATACAATACTTACCAGAGATTTCACTTTATTTTTTTGAGTTATTAAAAAAAAGTAAGCAAAAATATCCTTAAAAGTTTTACTAGTTTTAATTAGGGGAGAATTTCAAAGAATAAGTGCTGAGGAAATCTAATAATAGATGTGGTAATTTGCTTTTACTTTATTTAATCTACTGTGTACCTATTAATCAGCTTAAAAGGTTCATTTGGAAAGTTGCATTTTAGCAAATTTTTACAATTGAATTACTTGTGAAAATTTTACTGGCTTTAGTAATCCAGATCCGTGGATGCTCGGAAGTAGTGCACATACACTCAGCTCTGGGTTGGTTACATCCCTCTGCACACAATTATATTAGAGTTTTTTCCTGACTTGCATGACACGTGCTGGTGAAAGCACAGGGGTTGCTTTCTGCTGACCCAAATTCCAATAGGTCACTTTGGATGAGGTTCAACTCAGCTGACTATGATAATAGGCAGAAAACAGGGTTTAGATTCAAACTTATAAGTGACATTGTAATCATAAACCATTCCCATCGTAAATCATGTTTTATTTTGAAGCTCAGAGTTTAAAGAGCAAATGCTGGGAGTTAAGTACTCTATGCTCCCTGAGACAGGAGGAAAGTAAAGCTGAACGAACCCTAGGTTTTATTTCCCAATTTTCTACCACTGTCACAATTACTGTAGCATTACAGCAAATTTAATGATAATTTGTTAGTCATACAAGCAAAAACCCAGGCCTGGGGCACTCTTCCAAACACTTCATTCCAAATTAAACAAAATTTCATTGCGAATAGCAGTTTTGATGAGAGTTACGTTGCAGATGGGTGACGTACATTAACTCTGACACGTGCAAATAAGGGGATATATCATTGCATTAGCCGGGGGATGATCAAATGAACATAATATATGAGAAATGGGATTAATAGTACATCTTTCTTAGAAACACATAGATGTTAACAATTTTCATATGTCATGCGTGTATATATATATATATATATATATATATATATACACACACACACACATATATATATATATATATATATATATATATATATATATATATATATATATATATATATATATATACACACACACATACGACCATTAAAGTAATATAGTGTACAAGGCTCACAAGTGCTCACTGGTTTTCACTTTATTTATCAGTTGCACACACAGAGACAGTCTCCTCTCAGTCCAGACCTCAGTCTCTCTTCTCCCCCTTTCTTCACTATAAAAAGAAGCAGAGACCGTCATCAGTCCAATCGCCACCATATGTGGCCTCACCTGCCTCCCGGCTCCGCCCCTTTGAGCTTACTGCACCACCCCTGCATCTGAGCCAGGGACCAAGCCTCCACCACATATAGTAGTTATAGTCTACTGTAAATAATCCATCCATCCATCCATTCGCTTCCGCTTCTCCTTTTCAGGGTCGCAGGGGCGCTGGAGCCTATCCCAGCTGTCATAGGGCGAGAGGCGGGGTACACCCTGGACAGGTCGCCAGTCTGTCGCAGGGCCAACACACAGGGACAGACAACCATTCGCGCTCACATTCACTCGCACATTCACACCTAATGGCAATTTGGATTATCCAATTAACCTGTCCCCACAAGCTACATGTCTTTGGACGGTGGGAGGAAGCCGGAGTACCCGGAGAGAACCCACGCAAACACGGGGAGAACATGCAAACTCCACACAGAAAGACCCCGGCCTGATGTTGGAATTGAACTCAGGACCTTCTTGCTGTGCGGCAACAGTGCTAACCACCGTGACACCGTGCTGCCTACTGTAAATAATCTAAAAGAAAATACTTTAATACGCTGGTGAGGTGGTTGAACCTGAACTCTTGGTGCTTGGTTGGGCTTCTCAAATTATGACCTCAAACATACGAGAGCTGAACAGGTGAGCGAATCGATTCGGCGGATAATCGGACTCGTTGGACAGGACATGGCTCTTGCCATTCATCATTTAACCAAAGACAGACTGTGCCGATTTGACATCTTGTCATTTATCACGAACATACGCAGCCTGACTAATGCGAGCCCGCATAATGACTTTATCAATAGCTCATCATCTGTGACCAGTACATCAGAAGCTCTGTTTACTTCATTTTTTGAACAGGACTCTTTTATTTTCTGCCCACCGATTACAGCTTGTCAAACAAATGACCTCAATTAGTGGATCAGAGCTGCGAGTGCTATGAAAGTTACTGTTAGAGTTTAATATCTCCTGACAGTATTGGCATTAAAATACGGAGTCTGTCGCTGCCGTGTGCTTTGTATAAGAGGTGCACACATTAGACTGATGGAAATCTAATTACATTGGCAATTCACAAAAGAGTGGAGAAAGTGCTGGGTTTGCAGTACAAAACATGGTCTACTGAAATACACCAGCAGAACATCTCATAGTCATACAAATGAGATTTTCAATCTGAGAGATGGGATCATGAAGCCTGAAGCAGTTTGTCATCTCCTGATTTGCACTCTCTGGCTTTTTTCTCTCAGATAGAGCTATCTGTAAAATTGCAAAGGAAGTGGTCATGCAGCAGAAACAGAGGGTGATGACGGCTGCTTCCTCTAAGCGATGATATTTCACCAGATTAAAAAGCAGTGTTCTGATAATGGAACAGCAGCTTTATTTACCACCGGCAGTAGTCGAAGTATTGTACGTGTCCTGAAGGCTTGTTGTTGCCAAGCATCAAAGAACAAAGATGCTGCTCTTTAAAACATTATTTTAGTTTTTTCTGTCTTCTCTGTCTCGCTCTGCATCCGTCCTGCCGGGGTGACTAGTTGCTCATGCTGAGTGCTTCATTTTCTTTTATTGTTTTCAGCCCAAACAGAACAAAGCTCCAGATGCCAAAGACATTTAACATGCCTTCCAGTGCACTAATGTGTGCTTCACCAGAGGAATTACCCTGACATCTCAAAGCTTTGATGATCGAGCTATATGTGTATGAGAAGTCAACAGAGAGCAGTAAAACAGACGTTTATTTTTGAGCAAAGACGGAACAAATATTAAAAATGACTAAAGAAGGAAAATATGGATGAGGATGTGAAATTCCACATGAAAGTTCTTTGTAGCCTTGTTTCAGACAATGTAGTCCATCCGCCTGTCCGTCCAATCCTCTTCTCGACAGCTTATCCAACACAGCGGCTGGACCCTATCCCAGCTCTTATAGGTTGACAAAGTAGTTCAGGATGATTTGTTTTTAGAAAATAGAGGTTCTATAGAATGAAAAACACTACGTGTCAGAAAAACGGTGTGTGGAAGTGGCTAAGAATAACTGACAAATATTATTATAATATAGTAGACATTGTCTAGTTTTAGGGAAGTGATGTTAATGTCTATCATTACTTTCCTAAAACACGGGAATTAAACCTTTTAGCAGACGCTACTCAAACAGAAGTAAGTGATGCATTCGATGGGGACTAGCCGTGGACTGCAGCAGAATATGGATTGTATGTGGAAACGACTGAAAAATGCTGTGCACATGTTCATCGTAACAAAGTAGTAAGGTTCAGAAATGCAAGAGAAGAATGAGTGCCCTAACTCACTGGCTTTGGTCATGTCAGAAGCTCCAAGGAGTCAAAAAGAACTAAGTGTTAAAGGAAGGCAATACCTTGCATGAGCATGTCCAGTGACTTTTTTTAAAAAAGCAAGCGAATTACCATTTTCTTTTAGTTGGTAGTGGTTGTATATAAAAACTAAGTCAAGTTTTTTTTTGTTTGTGATTTGTTTTGTTTACATTTTTTTAATTGTAGATTGCAGAATGGCTCTATCCTTTACTTATAAAACTGAAAAATGGTAAATGTGTTAGGATTTGTTTTTAAAAAAAGGTAATATTCTGCGACCGAGGTATCGTGCACAGGGGAATAAACTGTTCTGACATTTTTATTTGCTCGTATTCTTTTTCTCTTAATTAATTCTTATCAAATATAGTAAACAATGTAGCAGAGTAGTGAGCTTTATTTAGAAGTTGGTGCTGTAACTTAATCATTAAAAAAATGAATTCAGTGTAAAAGTATGTTAACTTTATCTCTAAAACTCACTATCGGTAATATGTATAAGGTATCAGTATATCAGTAATATAATATGTGGAATCTATGTATCCATATATAAATTACAGAGCAATGAAGTCAGTCTCATAGCACTGAAGCTTTTTCACACCTCAGTCACATGCAAGCCTTTTTTCTACATTGTTGTCACTCTTCGCTTTGTACTGACACTGAAAATTTACCTTTAGGGCTTTTTTTATATTTGTAGTTTTGAGCTGCACTTCAGGGTCATGTTTAGGCAGCAAAACGACTAAACTAATTTAATCATTTTAATGCATTGGTATCTCTGATACAATCACGCTGCAGGAAAAGTGAAAATAAACAAACCATTAGTACGAGAAAAAAAAGTGCTTCATGAAACAGTGATGGCTCAGGGCATTAATATACTGCGTTCTGTCTTTTATCTCTGTGCTGCCTCTCTAGCTGACACCCCCCAAAAATTATTTCACTAAAGTAATTGGTGTTATTTTTGCAGCTTTTATAATGGCGTAAAATGGCTAGTGTGCTTTGCAACAGGGTGGCTTGTTAGAACGGAGAACCGAAAAGAGAGAGAGCTGGAGCTTTTCTGATAATGGACAACAACTCAGTCAGGGCAGGACTCGCACTGTGCAGTCTTTCTACCAACCGCAGCTCCTCCCTCCCTTCTTACCATCATCCCTCATCCGTGTTTGTGTTGGAGGTGGAGCACTGCTGGCTGTGAAGCATCTGTCTCTTCTTAGGTTTGGGATTTTCTTCCTTCCTATCTCTTTCTTTCCTTCCATTGATCCCATTTCTTGTCACGTATCCAACCCTGCTTATCCCTCACTTGCACAAACACCCCTCCACTTCATATCCTTCCTTCCCTCCATCCCTCAGCAAATTCCACCTGCCTCCTGCCTATTGAGACAGAAGTCATCCTAAGCTTTTTCTGCTAATGGTGAGGGGAGAGACAAGACGTGAATCGAGCTACAACAACATGTGGCAGGATTAGGAAACTGCAAAGCACAGAATGTCAGAACAAAGCTGATCATTAGTGCATTGATATGTTACTGCTCAAGAAGTACTTTGTGTGTCTGTTTTTAACCCATTACACACACACTGCACTGTGATTGATGCTGATTGTTTTTTTTTTTTTCTTCTTCTTTTGGCCTCCAAATAGCACCGGTGTGATATAAACTTTATCGAGTAGAACACTGATACTTTCTCTGAACCTGCAGCTGATCTCAGGAACATTGAGTTGTACTTTTTACGATGCGAGTGTGATGAAAAGTGTCTGCAGACGGGGGCAAAGACGCACCGAGACGCATGAAATTTGTGGTTTTGCTGCCCAAAGCGCTTTTGTTTTTGTAACAAATTACTGAAACTCCATGATCGCAGTTACAGTATGCACACAGGCCTACTGTTTGGCTTCCCCACATAAGATTAATAAAATACTGTCAAAGGCTTGTTGGCGTTGCATTCAGCTCAAATTCCCTTGAATATATGTACCAACCAGGAGGGTTTTAAAAATGGCTTATAGCTCGATGCTGCAATAACAGGAAAAAAAAAAAATCAGAAAAATCATGGAGTTCATGGGAAGTAAATATCAGTCCATCCTGGAATTTTCTGAAATTGAAAAAAAAAATGTAACAAGTAGAAGCAATAGAGAAAAAATTGGCAATATTTTTAAGTGTACGTAACATTGGTAATCCTACTAAATAGCAGTGATTATAATCGTAGACGTGTTTACGTTTTCCAACATTTCCTATGGGTTTAAGACTCTCAGTATGTGCATGACGCATGCATATGCATTCAGCTCTTTACTGCTTTAACACTGTTAATGCATCTTTTGTTCCTGAAGAATGTCGATTTCATGCAACCCCCCCCCCCCAAACCCCTCCCCCGTTTTTTATTATAATCATCAATGATTACCCTGACAGAGCAAAATGTTCCAGAGGGTCTGCCAGCTGAATGAATTTGTTCACAGTGTGGAATCCCTCTGCTGTCTGAGAGCCACACTCTGCTAGTAGGCCTCCAGTATGATGGAAGCTCCTGGTTTAGACTTCTCACTGTGGTCTCCGTGGGCACTAACATTGTGGCAGGTGTATCAGAGGTGTGCTCAGAGGTGTAACTCTGCTTGTTGACATTTTGTTTCAGTGGACTGGGAATAGGGTCTGCTCTTCAGACTTTGTTTAAAGAATGGTTTGTAGCAGGATGGCTCAGAAACAAAGGGGCAGTGTCCAGCTCTACAGGTACAGTGCATGCAGCTACACCTGTTCCTGTGTTAGCCTTCTTGTACCATCTTATATCATCACTCAGCACACAGAGCAGGCTATAACCCCACAAGGCCACCAGTGGACACACTAAAATGGTATCTGAAGGAATTTAGAAAAAACAGCGTTGCGCAGCCTTGAGGATTCTACCCATTTACCATTGTCCTCCTATAACATTTTCAATTTCAAAAGCGACGAAATACATGCAAACGTTTGCTGGCCACATTAATAGCTTCACCTGATCAACTACTCGTTAGCACAAGTATCTAATCAGCCAAGTATATGGCAGCAACTTGGGCCATATAGACGTGACCAAGACGACCTGCTGAAGTTCAAACTGAGCATCAGAATGGGAAAGGAAGGTGATTTGAGTGATTTTGAACCTGGTGTGGTTGTTGCTGCCACCCGGGCTAGACTGACTATTTCAAATCGGTTAATTTACTGTGATTTTCCTCCATAACTGTCTTTAGGATTTACAGAGAATGGTCCAAAACAGAAACAAATGCACTGGGCTTTGTTGAGGTCAGAGGTTAGAGGAGAATGGCCAGAGTGCATAAGGGTGATATCAAGGCAACAGTAACTCAAATAACCACTTCATACAAACAGGTATGCAGAAGAGCATCTCTAATGTTTCTGCCGTGTATCAATAGTTCAGATTGGTGGTGGTAGTGGTGGTATAATGGTCTGGAGGATATTGTCTTGGCACACTTTGCAACCCTCAGAAACAACCGAGCGTCATTTAAATGGTGATCATGTCCATCCATTTATGACCACAGCGTAACCTTTTCCCGATGGCTGCTTCCAGCAGGATATTGTGCCATATCACAAAGCTCAAATCATCTCAAACTGGGAGATTGGAATCCTTTTCTGCAACCGATAAATCTGCAACAACTGTGTGATGCTATCATGTCAACATGAACCAAATTCTTGTTGAATATATGCCAATAAGAATGAAGGCAATAGTGTGTACTGTTGTCAGCGGTGTACCTAATAAAGTCTAGTATAGTGGCTGGTGAGTAATTACTCTCATATCAGACATATCAGTCACCCAAAGATCTTTTAATTCATATATTTTTGTCCTTCTCATAACTGAGTACTTGTATTACCCACAGTGCAAGTAAACCTCCAGCGGGGCATCGTGGGATTCAGCTTTGTTGTGCTTGCAGGAGACTGTAGAGACTGGATAACCTTGTATCTTTTATATTTATTTTTTATTATTCCAACCAACGGTGACTCAGTGTTAAGAATGAAGAATGTACGACAGCTGGACATGTGACTGTGCTTGAAACCTAAGAGTGCTGTATTTAAGTGACCTCAATTGTAAAGTTTCAATCAATTGGATCAACTCAATTCCTGCACAACTGGCACACAGTGTGTAGTCCAGCTGTGTACATTTGTAATTTCCCTGCCTTTCTTTTTTCCCCTGTTATGTTTGTGACCTGGATTTAGAAAACTAAACTGTCTGTCATGGGAAACAATTAGGGCTGTATCGAATAAAGCTCTGGAGTTTCAGTAGAAACAGACTGAACTCGTTTGGTACTCTCCCACAAATTTGTAATGAGTCAGTCACAAAAGTGGGAAAATGAAAATGTGGTGCTAAAAGTGCAGACTGACTGAATCACCTGTGCTGGACGCTGTGTTGTCAAGGCTGGTTCTGGGATCTGTCTGGAGAAATCTGCCAGTGTTGCAGTTATGTTTGACATGACAGCCTTCCTCCCAGGGGTTAAGCATCATTCATATTCATGAGAACGATGTTTGAGAGCTGCTGGGAGCCGAACGCTCTATAAAACAACTGTGAGGCTTTTTAGCCCCAGTCCCTTCCTGCTCAGCATTTCGGTAGAATGTCATGTCTATTTTTCCCCACTGATATCCAGCCAATACAAACACATGTATTCCTTGTTGAGTTTTGTCAAAATAATCACCAGCTAAACAACTGAATTTAGAAAGGCCAAATCAATACTTTAGAGCTGCCTGAATCTCACTTTTCTGATGTTTCTGTTTCATGCTTCATGCTATGTTAACTACTTCCCTTTTTCATCAATTTACTGTCGATCTGTTGTGTCTGTGCTACATTTCCCAGCGACCATTTGTCAGTAGGGATGGGTATCGTTTAGGTTTTATCCGATACCAGTGCCAAACCGGAACTTTTGAAACTGTGCCGGTGCTCGAACCGGTGCTTAAAGAATGGAGAACACAAAATTGGTCCAAAAACCTCTCATGTTCAGCTGTTTTTTTGTAAAAAGATAACAATGTTAGCCTTTTCTGCAGCTATAGGGCATATATGGTATCACTCTTGGCTGGAAGCCGTGCTTAAACAATGGAAAAAACACAAACTTTGTCCAAAAACCTCTCATGTTCAACTGTTTCCACTTTTTCTTTGGTCATTTTAGCCTTTTTGGCCAGGGTGACGGGAGTAACGCGGTTAGTGTACTCAACGTAAATTACACACGAACAACATTAAGCTACTCACGCAGAGAAGAACAGCTGTTGCTGCCATCATCATCCGTCATCATTTCTGCTACACTGGCAGGGCTAGGGGCCAGGACTCTCCTCTTCGGGTTTTGGGGTATGTTGCTAACTCCGGGTCAGATAACAGGCAACCCACCCGCAGTAGATGTGCACGGTGTGAGGTCTCGCAGCAAGCTATCAAATACGGCGCATTTCTCGGCTTTTAATAAAATGCTATGCGTCGCCAGGTGTTTCATCAGATTTGAGGTGTTACCTCCTTTGACAGTATCACAGTATCAGCTTAAAGCACTTGTTGCAGGCTGCTGAGTTTGCATCTTTTGCTGTGAAGTACAGCCAGAGTTTTGACCGCTTCGCTCTTGGGCATTTTTAATCTGTAGCTCTGCTCTAAAAGAACGTACGTACCTGGGCCCGCCTACTATCCTCGGAAAGGTAAAATGATTGGCTAGAATCTAAAGTGTATGACATCTCAGGAAAAAACAGCACCGAAATAAAGCACCGAAATGTGCGCTGCTTTTCGGTCTGGTTACTACCGTTTATGTCATAACCGGTGCCATAATGGCACCAGATACCGGTACCCATCCCTATTTGTCAGTCAGACACTGTGGTCAGCTTTGTTAAGCCTTTGTTTAGTCTTTGAATACATTTTGAGCTATTGCTGAGTGCTTGTTGGGTTGGCTCATGTACGTGTTCGTTAGATATTACTTACTCATGAAATAAGCACTTCATACCATGTCAGGCTGGCATTGCACATGTATAAAGAGAGTTCAATGTCTTTAATTTTTTACATACAGCTTGAAAATCATCAGAGCATAATGGTTTTAATATCTCTTGCAGCTCCTGCGCACACTTTCTGTAAATCCTTGCAGTATATATTTTGTAGTCAATGAGCACACATCAGCTAAGGCTAAGCAGCAGCTTGTGTGGGACACCGTCCAGGCCCCTGTGGGGGGCGTGGCACTTGAAAAATTCGGTGTAATGAAGCATTCACAGCAGAGGTGTGTAAACAAATCCTGTGTATTCCAATCAAGGTTATTTGGCCTAATATGCCGAAAGGAGAATTAGATTCTGACGCAAAGATCATTAACAGCAATTTTCTGAGGTTGGCTCAGTTTTGGCAATGTTCCACGTTGCCCTAATTATGTCCCCATGTACTATATGTGCATATGAAGTCAGACATAAAGAGCACTGGAGGTCAGTTGGCTGATTTGTCTAACAAACACATCCTGTTCCAAGTCAGCCTTAATCAAGTTTGTGCACTTATAGAGTGAAATGCTTAGGATGGTATAGTTAACCAAAAACTGTGTGAAAAAACAATTTAACACTCTAAATACAGACAGTTTACACTTGTTTTTATTGCAATAAATCTTTCCTCTGACATATGCTTGCCATACAATAAGTAAAATGGATCTTTTATTAATTCATTTATGTCACAAGAAATTAAATGAGAAAAATAGAAATCAAATGACAAAAAACAAAGGTGTAGGTTGTTACAGCTACATCTTTAACCTCTGATTAAAGTATGGAATCGTGACAAAAGATGGAAAAAAAGAAACTGTTCATGTTAAATCCAACAATAATTGAACTCTTTGTATCTAAGAGCATTGTCACATTTAAACATTTGAATAATTATGTTCGTTCTATACAGTTTTTTTTTTCAAAGTTCAACCCCCACAATAGACACAATAACACTTTACATTGTTCTTAACCTGCGATTTCTGAAAAATATATATAATTTCCTTTTATTTCATATTAAGTATTCCTTTTTTTTAAACAGATGGTGGATACCAAGTAGCAATTGGCCATTATATTCTTTGTACATAATTCGACTTATGTTAAATTTCATAGACAACTTCAGATATTTTGTGTGAAAAGCTTTTGTCCTAAGGAAGATGTGTGGAAAAATATTATCCATAAACATTAGCCTTTACTATCTAATTTAAAGAAAAAGTATGCTTAAACCTTTAAATGCATCACATGAGTTCTTCTGTAACAACCAGAAATCTTTCAGTAGTGGTACATCCATTAGCAGCCTGCTCCCTAGTTTCTTATTCCCTTTGAGTGCTGGTATATTTTTTGCAGTCTGGATATGCACTTTCTGCCTTTACTATTACAGAATGAGAAAGTCTGTGGTTAGGGTAGTGAGTCACATTGGGTGAGCATATTGAGCGGGGGACAAGGGAACGATGACGTGAAATATTTCCTTAATCCTAAGATTAACGATTGACTCATCCCACGATTCCAAATGGCAACAGAAATTCAAAGAGAATTGAATGCAGTGCTCCAATTATTAAAAAATGAAATTGTGGAGTGTGAAATGCTGAAGGCACAGTTGCTGTATTAACAGGCCAATCAGGCAGACTGTGGTAGAATTGTAAAATTCAATAATTCAGGGAGAAATTACTCCTCAGAAGGGAGATGTGAATAATTCAGGGTATTATGACTTAAAGAACTATCAGCTGGATTCGGAATGGAGTGGATTTATGATTAATTCACAGCTGGATTAATGGTGTTTCAGTTGGAGCGTCAGTTTACATCAGCGGGACGGGCTGTCCACTTTACCCACTTTAAAAGAATGGTGAAAAGAAAGGGATTATTGTCAGCTGTGTCCCTTTGATGAATTTTCAGCTGGCGATGTGTGCCAGTGCAAGAGGAAAACAATCCGGTGAGCTCCAAGTCTGCGAGTTTTATACATTTGCGGATGACGGCACAACGCGGCGAGGGCAGTCTGCTGTTAAGTAGTCGGGATAATTGGAGGAGACGTGTCCTGTGCACTGTTCGTAATCACTTGATAGTCATTGCAGCTGGCTCAGCGTGAAAGTCATGAGGGTACATATGAAGAAGCACTAAAGCGGTTATGTGAAGAAAATGTGTATAGGATCAGGAGCTTAATCTACAGGATAAAGAGACCGAATTGTGGCCAGACGTCAAATAGTCCAATCAGCCCTCAGTTATCACATACTGTCTGCTTCTTTCTGACTGATTCAAGTGCACTTGAGCAAGGCTTTGAACACTCAGCTGCACTAATGAAGTGGCTAAGCTTGTACTGTAGCTGGAGGGTAATTAAAGGCAAGGTATTTACATTTTTATTATTACAAAGATATACAATTATAATCATTCAAATAATTCAGTGACATCCTCGTGGTGTCAAGTAAGAGTTTCATGTGTTTGATGCGTAGAATAATGACAGGATGCAGAAAGAGTTATAGTTCATTGAGAATTTGCTCATTTTAAGCCAACAGTCCTTTCATAATAGCAAATACTATTGTAATAGTCCTATAATTAGCATTTTCACAAATGAAGAAAGCAATGTGCTTTATTTGCTTAGAAACATCAGTATAACCCTCAAAAGCTTGTAAAGATACCGAGTCCAGGATGAAGTTACTGTGACAGTGAAACTTTTGTGAGATGAAAACCAAATTGGAACTTCAACTGATATGGCTCAAGGATGCCCTGCTCTTTCTTTTTTCAGATAATAGCCGGACCTCGTTTTTCAATGATTTTTTTCTACATCATCTAGCTGAGTAAAGCTGATTCTTAACTATGCAGTTTTACTTTATGAATCAAAAGTAAAACTCAAACTGCATAGTTAAGAATCAGCTTTCCATACATGCTTATCACCTGCATTGGTGTCAGTTGGTGTGCAGTTTTGATGCTTGCTTGGTTTATGCTTTTTTTCTTTGAGTCTTGGTTTGTGTTTTGTTATTAATTTAAACAAAGATTTTAATTTTTTGTGGTTTTTTTTGTATTTTTGTGTTCCTCTTCGATTCCTTTTATTATTCTGGTCATCTTGAGTTTTTATTTCCTACTTTTACATGAAGGTTGAGTTCAGTTCAGTTCATTTTTATTTCAAACATGTGCCTTCACAATCATTACAAAATGTCATTCCCTTTTTTGTTTGAAATGGAGTAGGCAGAAGTATATACTCTCCTCAAGTTTTACCTCTCATTCATTTAATGTTCTTTTAGTCTTAAATTAAACAAACAACATATGAAGCAAAAGTAAAGTAAGTTCAACTTTGTGATATCTTGTCGTTTGTTTCATGTCTATTATTTTTATTATTAGTAGCAGTATTAAAGTATTAGAAGTACAAACAGACTACTACTTCTAATAGTAGTCTGTGGTAGTCCTTTGGCCTGTGGTTATGCCGCAGTTCCTCTGTGTTCATCTATCTTTAGCATCTTGTTCAGTGTCAGTAGTCATGTCTGTTAGTCTTTTTTGGTGTTAACTTTCCGTTTCTGCACCTTTCTAGACTTTTGTTTTGTATAGTTTGCATCAGCCAATATAAGCTAATTTTTAATGTTTTCACATGTCTACATTTGGGTCTCCACTCTGCCTCACCAGGACGCTGTTTGCAGTATCAGTGTTTCTCATATTTCAAAGACCTATAGAGTGACGTTCTGGATACTCCTGTCATATTCTCCGTTAGGATTTTGGTTATGAGCCATCATTTTGTAACCATCCAAATCAGCCTTACTAAGAGCTACAATGTTATCAGAAAGAAATCACACACACACAGAAGTCCTGTGTGATATCCACCCTGTTTAAGCAGACAAAAAAATACTGCGCCCACAGTGTTAAAGTGAATCAGAAACTGAATCCTATCTCTGATTGGTGATTGGAATCAGGAAATGCTGCACGATATAAATAACTAGACTATATGTCACTACGCCCAAATTACAAAATATGTATAAAACAATTTTTTTTGTTTTACAACATTACAATAATGAAAAAGTATTAAATTTGAGAAGGGTGCAAATAATTTGCTCTGGAATCTAGGGTTTGCAGCACATTGTGGGATGAGCAGATCCTTCACAATTAAATGTAATTATGTGCACTGACATTTCACTTAGTAGCTTGTTGGCTTGGTTCAAAGTCTTTATGTTAGGATTTTCAGAAGCATCGATCGAGAAAATGAATGGGAAATTTCTCTTATGGAACTTGAAACCTGTAAAAATGTTAAATTCTTGAGTTCTTTTAGGGTTTATAGATGGACTATAACCAAATAACAACCATTAACTTGTTTCAGCACACATTCAGAGTGGATTTCTTTGGTCTGCTTTGTATTTTAATCTGTCCTTAATTTGTTGATTTTATTGTTATTTGTCTATTATTTGGCTAGCTGTGAGCTCATTACCAGAGCTCACAGCTAGCCTAACATGGTACAAACTGGATTGTTGATTGAATTGCATTGAATTGTTTTTGCTATTACGTGTCTAAAAATCAGTTGTTTAAGAAAAACAGCAAAAACCAAAAAGTGTTTGGACTGAATAAGATATTTTGACTTTGCCTGTTTTTTTTCCCTCCTTACGCAACATGTTTGGCTCAGCTCCATTTATTGATATTTCAGGACGTGAGTGAGCATAAGGGGTGCAAAAATGTGCAGAAATTCATTTGTCAAATTTTGTTTACTCTCTTTAAAAATCAATTGCCCTCCTCACTCTCCTGGCAGACGGCGAGTTTGTCACGTCCAGCGCTCAACCAGTGATAAAGCACTTTCCCACTTTTTGAAATGGATTACCTGCTTGTTTCCAAGGTCACTGCACTAGCCGCCATCTGTGACTGTCTGTGTATTAGCACAGAGAGCAAGGTTGTGATCTGTGCGCATATACATTTGTTTCCGTGTATGTGCTTGAAATATAGAGACGATCCTAAACAAAATACAGCGATTCACACTGAATGTTTTATGATTCAGAGCTCTATGACTCATACGGGTTTGTGATGGTATGAATGGAAATGAACATGGTAGTGAGTAAAAAAAAAAAATCTTTACAATAGCAATTAATGAAAGATCTCATTAGACACAGCCTTTATTTTTTCTGTCTACTCTGCATGTTAATTTTCAGTTGGTATCCTCATTTAAATGTCACAGGAAAGTATGATGACAGATTCCCTGGAACTACTGGATGCTGTGTTTCTCATGTCATGCTTAAAACTATAATTGTTTTGCACTTTTTTTAAGTTTCAAGTTTTTTTTTTTTTACACTGAATGGCTCCCGTAATGAGGCTTCCTTCCCTCTCTTTCACATGTAGGTCAGCTTGAGCTAACTGACCACTGACTGGTTCCTCTTGTTCCATTTTCTCACTGTGCGGTTGAAAATTGACAGATTCAGTCTGACACTTTGGTTTGAAGCAGATTCCCAAAGCACAGAGCTCTGCTCTCTTATTTGTGAAACCTCCTCTAAATATGCAGCAGCAAAAGGACAGAGATGTTTGAACTTACAGTTTTTTAATATTGTGGCATTTTAAAATGACCCTTTTTGTATTAATGTAGCAACTGTGATATGATATAAGCTGACTTGTTGTCTTTCTTTTTGGGTACCAAAACAGATCAATACCCACTAACGACCTGTCATCCATGGATGTTCAGGGCTAAATCTGATGAGGCGCTTCTGGGTTTTATTTTGAAAGTAATTAAAATTGTTTTATGTTCAGTCACATTGGTTTGATCCAAATAAAACCCCCTTTTTATGGGACAGCATATAGCCATGGTAGAACTGCGAACACGTGATCGCCTCCCATCCAGCAAAGAACCATAACAATTACAGTGCTGATATTTGTGTGAAAAGTTCAAAAGTAATCTTTTCTGCATATCTAGAGAAAGACCCACATCCTTAAGTTTGGTTTAAAACCTGGCTTTTCGGGATTTGAAAAGAAGTCTGGAAAAAGACTTCTCTTTCTGTGTAAATTGAGTTCTTATCTCTTTGTTGAAAAGCCATCACATTTCACTTTTCATTCAAACATCAGGATTATTGAGATGTCTTGCAAGGTTTTCTCTTCAGGGTCTTTTGAGCACGCTTTGGACGGTTGGTGTTTATTTAAATCACAGTAATGCAGGACTAAATTTGATCAATGTGTGTCCATGGCGATAAGGATTTCAAGCACACCTGACCTTCTTCAGAGTGCAGAAAAAGGGGAAATAATCTAACAAGCACAGCAACTTTTATTTTGTAGTATAAGTAGCAACTCTATTTTAACTATTATGGATTGAGTTTTGTGGTAAAATAGAAAATAAAGTGGTAATATTACATAAATACTTAAGATAAGACTTTTAAAGATTTTCTGGAAGTGGTCCTAAAGCCAAAATCACTGGTGAATTCATTTTGACAGTTTTCACATGTGTGAGCATGTTTCCTCTATGTTTTAGGCGGAACCAAAACATAACACAACACCGTAAGTTGCTTTACCGATATTGGCACCAGGAAGTCACGCGAGGCGACTTGAGCAGTGTCATTTTTACATAGCAGAGCAACAATAACAGTGACCAGTATACAAGCCAGACATAGCGTTGAAACATTGTCAGCTTTCACCGATAAAACTGCGAAATGAAGATTCATGTTCCTTCTCTTTTCCTAATGCAGATTTGATTTAGATTATTTGAATAAAGCCGTATGATGCTAGCAGCAGCAGACAGAGAGAAAGAGATGAATCAGCCTTGCTTGCTTTTAGTGGTTGTGTGTAGAGCAAAAGAGAATAGAAATAACAGGAAAATGAAGGTTCAGTTGACTCAGTGACGCTGCTTGATAGTGCTGGCTGTTATTTCCCTTGATTTTAGCCGTCACCCCCTCGCTGTTTAGAATCATTGATAAAGTCTGTTATTTTGCACCTTGTAGACCTGCATTTGGAGTTCTAGATTAGCTAACTGTGGATAGGCACTCATGTAGAAATGTAACTACAGCAGTACCCACAGATTTAAATGGCAGTATTCCATTACTTTGAAACAGGAGGCTGGTAATGTTGCTATTTTGCAGTTCAAAGACTATTGCATGATAAAAGCTGAGAAATCTGACTGTGAGCTTTTACTGGCATGCAACAAATATTCTGAGTATATATGTGTATATATTTTTATAAATATGCAAAAGTTTTCAGGCCAGCACAATGGATCACCAATGAGATTGGGTTACGTTTTAATAGTCTGACGTGTTGAATAGGACTTGAGATCCTATGACATGGGCTAATTTGAACTCCTTTCTTCATCATAGCTCCACTTAGCAGGTGCACACCATCTGAAGGTGAAATCAAACCTCTGCTTGCAGCTCCTATAGCATCAACCCTGAATTCCGAATGTAATCTTTCAGGATGTTGCCTAAGTAATATTTAAATTTCAGTATTCATAATAACTCTAGCCCAGAGGATGCAAAGGAGCTGCTGACAATACCTAATTTATCAGCGCTAATTTTCTGTATTAGTGAGAACGATTGCCCGTGGTGGTTGATTCATTTCCTTATTCTTTCCATACCTACTGCTCTTTTCCTCATTTTCTTTTTGGCTTCCTCTCTTCATATCCACTTATCTTTCCCACTGCTTATTCTGCTCCTCACATATTGTTTAGACATGCCTGGCTGACGCAGACATCTCATTTAGTGGGAGTTGCTATTAAAGCATCTTTATATGCATTCTCTTTCTGCAAAGAGAGCTTTGTCAATAATGGCTTATAGCGTTTGGGTGATTGCACAGAAATCCAAGTTGATATGAAGAAAAAGTTGATGAATTTGACATTATTTGTGAAACTCCAGAAACAGATGTTTGATGTTTTTTGTCTTTCTAACCTTAACCTTAACCCACATTATAATATGGAGATTCATTTCAAGTAATCAGTGCTATGCAGTGAGTGTGATGAAAATACAAAGACCCGATAACAGTAGGTTGACTAAACATAAATAGATTTTTTAAAATGTTGACTTAGTTTTCATTTGGCTTAATTTAATCTCCAAATAAGGTAAAGTCATATCTGCATGTTTCTTGCCATATCACACTTTCCACATGTCAGAGTTTCCAAGCTTATGAAAATTATCCTCTTAAAAAATGAAAAATGAAAAAATAAAAGTATGCAACAACTATGGAAGACTCCCTGTTCAACAATGAAGCTCAGGTTTCGTACTAATTATGTCCAACTAATCCTAGATAGATAAAAGATATAAAAAGTGCATCATAAACACGAGCTCGGGTCTCAGGAGGTTATATGAACAAATGCCAAACTGTGAGATAAAGACCCAGGAACTGCAATGAACTTGATTCATCCTTTAGGAAACGTTTTTCATAAACCTCTTTCCCCCCCCTGGAGGCATGTTGTCAGTGAAGGTTGTCTGTCAGCAAGTTTATGCAAAAATAAATAAATAAAAGAACAACCTCATGAAACAGTGCTGAGGTGGCTCAAGGATGCATCTGTGAGATTTTGGCACTAACTTGGATAAATTTCCAAGACAGACTGACTGAGAATTCACTGCCCTTCTTATTTATTTTGACTATTTTAAGGAGGAAAAGGTGTTACTCATTCCCTTTTTCCACCCACGTCCTCCTGGGGCAATCAGGGATTCAAACCATCTGCTTTCCTCTCTGACCTCCCAGCATTCGTCTAAAACAGATGAGCTTCTTTTGTCCAAACTTTCCTCTGGTTTTCTGCTTTCTGCACTGTGAGGCACACTGTGTTGTTTCCAAACACAGCTCATCTCACCTTCATTACGCGTTGCTCATCTGGAAAAGGCCGCAAAGGTCTGCACAGTGTCTTAGGCCACTGCACATACTCATAATCAGGTGCTACTCTGCAAACAAATAGCTCTGCTTTTAAAGAAACAAATTAGGTTCCTACATCATACATTCGTACGAAAAGTTGGTTGTTCCTCTGAGCAATGCATGCTTGAGTAACCTTTTCTCTTCATTTATTATTTTCTTTGCGATATGATGATCTTAGAAATGCTGTTTATCAGCAGCAAGAATGTCCTCCCACTGTTTTGTTTTAATTTTTCATTTTTGTTTGCGGTAGCGGCAATTGGCTAGGGTAATGCTATTCAGAAGCAAACTGACTCAGAATACACAGAGAAATTAAAATTGTAGCTTCTTTTTGAGTCACATTAAAACTCACTGAACTGAAAAATACTTGGAAGGACCACTTTCAGAGATGTGAACGATATGTGACAGTGTGTGAAGGCAAAACGAGATAAGGTGCTGACCTCAACCAGCGATGTACAACCATTTTTTCCCTGTATCTATATCTGTATTTTTTCTGTAGTTTTTATTCATGTGTGTAATTCCCTACATGTCCCTACAGAACCTTTCCTTAGCAGTACTTTTTCTTCTCATTCACACTTTTCCATCTAAGCAGTTAGCCTGTAATTATAGAAACCAGTTTGCCCACATTCAGGAAGATACAGTTGAATCAATGGCTGCTTTTTTGTGTGCGTATTGAAACCTTAAAGTAACAGAATTCGTGCATCAGCACTGGATGTGTGTTCTACTGTATTTGGATAAAAATGTCCATCACAGTAAATCAGCGGTCTCCAACCTTTTTTGCGCCACGGACCGGTTTATGCCCGACAATATTTTCACGGACCGGCCTTTAAGGTGTCGCAGATAAATACAACAAAATAAAACTAGTACCGGTACCAAAAAAAAGAAAATTTATTCATAACACACGTGAAAAGACCCAGGAAAACCGAGTAAACGATAAAAACGATAACAAAATAACGCTGAAACCCGATTAAAAACCCTGAAAACTATACATTTCACACCTGAGCCTCAACTCTCGTGGCCCGGTACCAAACGACTCACGGACGGGGGTTGGGGACCGCAGCAATAAATCATTTATTGTTTCTTTAATGCTGTTTCATTTTATAGAACTTTATTGGTTTGTTCTGATTTGCACTTAAAGTTATAGCCTTAAATCTCTGAAAACAACTGACAACAAGCGAGTTTAACTTAACTTAATTTAATTCAACAGTGAAACATCTTTTTGATAAATTAACAGTTTTCCTTTTGTTTTGGTCTTTCTCCCTATGTCTGCTTCTCCCTGTATCCTGCAACTCCGCTCCATATCTACATAAAGGTAAGAATCGTACCTTCTGTGGGCATTTTGATGGTGTTATTCTAGCTGGATATGTGAGTAATATCCACTGTTTTTCTAAAAGAAAACTACTCACTTAAACGGTTTTACTGCATTTGAGACAGGTTTATGAATTTCTAAAACTACAGTTACATCAAATGTAATGCAACGTGATTAATTTTCCCTCCGTAAAGTTATTACTCCCAGGCAGTAATCCTGGGCAACGTGCCTTTTACATGAAACCACAAGATGTAGGTTGAAAAATAACACTTGTTTTCTTTTTTCATGCATCCCCCTTATTAAGACGCAAAATACTCTGGGAAGGTTTAATTCTGGGAAGGTTTGAAGTTAATCTCCCTAACCCACAAGCTTCTCCTCAGCCATTAGGAATCAGCCTTCAGCCCTGCTGCCTTTCAAAACAATCAAAGCTGCTCTTCTGCTTGTGTTGCTGTTGCATTGGCATTTTTAAGCTCCAAAACTGCAGAGATTAATTTATAAGAACCAATTATCCTTCTGATGCGGCTGTTTGGGTGAAATTAAATGCATGTGTGAACGGTGTTCCTCATCAGAGGCTTATGATATTAGCTCTTTTTGAAGATAACAACTTACTTAATATGGACACTATTCAATTAAAAAAAATAAATAAATTAGAGTACGTTACACTGAGTCATATCAGAGTGTGATTGTGGTGCCCATGGGACTCATTCTCTGCTCTGTCACAGCTCCTTTCTTTATTCATTCTACATAGAGCCCTACATCTGTCACACATCATGAAGTCCACCCAAAAATGCCCCCTCCTTTACTTTTTTAAGCTATGAATGGAACTAGATGGTGGAAGGGTAAGCATGACAAGAGAACAAAAACTGAAATAGTAAAGCAGAACTAACATATGTGACTAACAGGTCAGCCTAATAAGCTTTTAAAATAACACACACTGCATCGTTTGTGCAGACCAACCACATCTCCTGCATAACTGTGTAATTAATGGTGGACGCTGACAGGAAGACATAAACAAAATAAGTCAAGAACCTATATCTATGCCAAGTACAACAGTCCTCTCTCGACTCTAACCAAACACTTGGAAACAACACGATGTAACCACACAGCGTTCAGGCCCGTTTTTCACTCCCCATTCAACTCTATTTCCGCTGCTGTTGGATCAGAGGTTATTGTAAAAACAAAGCAGACTCAATTAGACAGGAGCAAAAACCAAAAGAGAAAAAACAGGACGGTAATGTGACTTTCCTCTTTTCCTCCTCTATTATATGCTCAGAGCACCTGTATTGCAATCCTGCATATAATCTCCTCTTTGTTTTTGCAGCCATTGTTTCCCTTTTGTCCATCACTCTTTTCTGCTCTAGCCGTTTATACCAAGTTCAGTGAAATGTACACAACAACACCTCAGGCTGGTTAAAGCACATGTGGTGCTAGACGTCGCAATCTTTCTTCGCACAATAAAAACTAAGCGCATGTCAGATTTTAGGCTACACTGGCGCGATATCAGTGAAGGCAGCTGCCTCCAGTCAGAAGCTCCTTCTTCACATCAGTGCTGAACTCCAGATTAGACACCAGCTCGGGACAAACCCCAGAGAATCTACTTCCTGGAAAGAATTGTTGAGAAGTTAATCTTCGTAACCTGCAAGCTCCATAACCACCATGAGACATAAGACATGAAGGCAATCATTTCTCCGAAACTGATCAAAAGCTGCCTGACTGCTACATTGTGTTGCTCTGAAATGTCCAGAGAATCAGTCCAGTTATTGCTCGCAGACGTTTTTCTATTACAGGGGAAAAAAATCCTACCTTCTGACCACACAGGCAATAGTGCACAAGCCTTGGATGCAGTTTATGTTTGCATTAGAAAAGTGACGGACTCTGCAGTCCTGCAATTGCAAGAGATTGTTATATGCTTTTATGCTTTTGGTCAGCGGGCTCTTCTAAAAGGAAAAGAAAAGTGGATCCAGTGTCTGTCTTCATTTATTCCTCCCCGATGGACAGTCCCTTTTATATATATCCAGGGGCTTTTGTAAAAAATTAAATAGTCTGCCGAGATATTACTGGAGCTTTTTGTAGCTTACTGACCAGCTGACAGAGTGACTCATGTTGAAGGTCTTGGCTAAAAATACATTGATGGATATGGCTCAGATGTGTCGTTTTGTTTCTTGCATTTTTCCATATAAACCGCTCTTGTTAGCGGCTAAAACACTGCATCATTCTGACAGCCGAGTTTGATAACAATCTCAATTTAAAACTGACAGGCCAGAATGGTCACTGTCAACTCAATCAGCCCGATGCAACACGGAGACGTGTTTGCTTTCCTTCTGTGACTCCTCGAGTCATTTCTTCTTGACCGATTATCAGCCGAGGCTCAGCGGGGCTGTTGATTGGTTTAATGGTAGCAAGCAGTGAGCGCAGACAATGGTGGGAATTAAGAAGCGCCAGCAATGGTAAACACTGTATCATCTACAGGCCTGAAACAGATAAGTGGCTTTCATCAGCAGCTGACACCTGATGAGTCGTCTCAGAGAAATCCAAACTACTGAGGCCAATTAAGAACATCCCGTGTCTGCATTTCTTTACTGGGATCTTTATTGTTGTGCATCATCTGTACTTTTCTGTCTACTTATTTTGTCTCCTATGTGTACCTTTCGCTTCTCAATCCAAGGTCTCTCGTACTCGGATTTAGATTTTAGGCTGAATATTAAAAATGCTTTAATTTTGTGGCCAACAAAGATTGCAAAGCTGTTTTAAACTCATTGCAAAAGTTCAAATGACCCTAGGGTTCACCTGAAACACCTTGCCAATTGGTTTACGTCCTTGATCACTAATTGTAGCTTTTGTTTTATAACTTTTTTAAACGAAGGACCCTGTTTGAATCAGAAAGGACGATAAAGCAAATGGTGCAACCCTTTGAAAGTGCACTGTTGCTTTGTTTCTTTGTGAAATATATATGTCATTTGTCACTTCCATTTTGAAAACACCATCACAGTAAAAGCCATACGTTTTTTTTAACCTTGAGGTTTCAAGACCAATGAGTGATTTCACAGTGGCTCTGTCAGTTCAGCTTATATATGCTACGGTGTCCCTGAGAGGTCAAACACTCTTCAACTTAATACAAAAATACTGCAAATGTTCCCAACTGTAGCCACCATGCTGCGTTTTATTCACCTCATGTTTTGAGGGCTTTTGCAGCATTTTTCTATTTGCTGTTTTTTTCTGAAGTTGCAGTGCATTTGATCTCCATAGTATACAGATTAAGAAAGAAATTACACGTTTTTGCCTTTTAGTTCTTGTTAATTTCATGTTCACATGGATTATTAACATAAACTAAGCAGATAACAGACAAAGGCGGTGCGCTGAGGCTAGCAAAAAACCGAGCCAAACAACGTCAGTGCAAAAAAGAGACAAGCAGAGATACAGTACAGCTGCAGAAGTGCATTAACAGCAGCAAACCCATTGACCTGCTCCAAAGGCAGACGGAGGCAAAATGACTGCACTAAATTAAAGTGCAAGGCTTTTAATTTGCAAGTGTTTCCCCCAACTATTCTGTCAAAAGATTACGTGGCTATGCTCTGTTAGCGTTGAGCCAAGGATTTTGGTGTCATCTGAGCCCATTTCAAGATGAAAAGAACGACTGATTGAATAATCTTTGGATATTAAACTTTTTGAGCACAGCTTTTGTACTTGAATTTTTTGATTAAAAATGTTTAAATCGCTCGGGGACTTTGAATGTTGTGTTTTTAAAGCTAAATATGTGGCGGCAACTTTTTTTGGGGATACATCCTTTAGTCTTTAGTTACACTGTTAGTGTGTGACAGGGAAAAACAACCTCTGAATTCTATCTTTTTTAGATTAAAACGTCAGATTCTTCAGTTTAAATGGAATTGTCAATCAGAAGGAAAATCATTTAAATAATTCATGAATATAAAGTTGGCTTTATAAAAACATGCTTACAATTCATGTCTTTGGCAAATACTCCAGGTCCTTCTCACTCGCGTGGTGAGAAAAGGCTTTCAGAACCCATTGGTGGTAATAATGCTGGTGCTGAGGTTTGGAAGCTATGCAAAAATTAAAAAGTTACACAAAGTGAGTGAGTGGGCAGCACAGTGGATAGAGCCTATCTGAGCTGTCACAGCTGGCCAATTTAGAATCCTGCATGCTTTTCTGGTTGTTGCATTTTTTAACAGTGAATTGAGGAAGTGTGGCACTTTTACCTTTCATGTGGTACAACACATGCGCGATGCAGTTACTCAAAATGAAAGAAATGCAAATCAGATATGGTGCGCTACACACGAATGCAGTATTTATATAAATGAACAGATTGGTTTTTGTACAACAACAAAAACTACTTCTGTTCCTACCCTTATCGTGTGTTCACTATCAACAAAATGATACCACACGTACCATGTAGGTGTTCAAGTTTAGTGCCAGACAATTATTTTGAGAGGAAACAGGGAGTCTGGCTCCCTGTCTCCCGGTACCGGTCCGTGAGTCGTTTGGTACCGGGCCGCGAGAGTTGAGGCTCAGGTGTGAAATGTATAGTTTTCAGGGTTTTTAAATCGGGTTTCAGCGTTATTTTGTGGCAAAGTCCACCTACCTGAACCTCTAAAGCTCAAAAATCAATACCTTGTATCTTGCTTGTTTTGTGCAGTTTGGTACAAAGGTTGAGGAAAAAAATAAATCATTGTTTATGTGAGGTCATTTGTTTTTTGGTTGTCACCAGAAATAATCATTTTTAATGCATTTGATCTACAAAAACAAACATTTTTTTGTGAAATACGTGCAATATATTTTTATTAGAAGTAGACATCATTGTCTTACTAAAGTTTGTATTATGGTTTGTTGTGTTTTTCAAAGTTTTATAAAGTAAACTCGATGGGAAATTACTCCATGAGGAAAAACATTCTATGATAAATAGGGCAGAGTAGGGGAAAGTAGTTATTTTGCTATTCGTTGTGATTAAACTGAACACTAAAATGGAATGTCTGTGCTTCAGTAGATAATATTTTACATGTTTGCAACAAGGTCCTCCCACACCAACTTATAGTAGTGCACTTTTTCCAGCCCACATAAGTGCTTTCGCGTAAAACGGACACCATTACATAAGAACAAAATACATTCGACTTAAATATTATACTCGTCAGAGGCAAAATGCAACCAAATGCACTTGTGTGCAGCAAATACTAGGAAAATAATGAATATTTCTTTTCCATTTATTTCTAGACCAGGTGTTCAGACAACCTAAGAAAATCAGAGTCAAGTGTCTTTTTGAGCGATGTGCTTCAGTTTACTGTCTCCACCTGCCACCATGTTAAGCTGTTTTCCCCCCTGAAGCCCTGCTCATTGCATCCTATTCATAGGATTACCAGAGATGCAGGTGTTTCCATAGCAACTGCAGTGCAGGCAGTGGCAACTGGGCTATGATGGGGCATGGTGGCTGTAATGTGTGTGCATGAGTACATGCGTGAGTGTTTTGTTTTTGTTTTTTTATCACAGAAGTACACAGAAAAAAGAGAAAAACGCACCATAAACTTTTGGTTCGCTTTTACAAGGAAGAACGCTGCAATTGCCCTTAATTTTAAGATTGTGCATACAATGCGTACGCATAAGCTCCCGCCCAATTACGACTTGCCCATATCGAAATGGTGGCCTAAGCTTTGGCATTGTCGCATTGTTAACTTTTTGTTTAAAGCTTTTCTTTTGTTGCTACAACCCATTGTTGCTACTTGCCATATGACCATAGAGGACATTATTACTTGCGAGGATTATCCCGAAGAACATGTGGCGTTAATCACCTTAGCAAACAGGCAGCATGTCTGGGAAGAGGTGTACTCGGAGACAGTCTCATTCCCCAAAATGCTGCGAAAGCACACAAAGAATTAGCAGAGGGTGACATCATCATTATGGATAGCATCTTTATATGATACAGCTGGTAAATACCAGCTTGGCTATAATTGAGCTGCGGCCATTATTTTCCTTGTTTACGTGTTTTTCTTCTCCTCCTTTAGCATCCTATCAAGCAACGCCTTTTACGGTTTACATGTATAAAGCTGGGGAAGTGTAGCAAATATAGATGCTTTCATTCAGGACAAAGGTGAAAGCGGTGTGAATCATATGCTACAGCCTTTTACAGTCACCAGATCTTGACCTAAGTGCACACCTATTTTGTACATAATAACATCTGAAACGGCACTCAAAGCACCATTTCAAAGAGAATTTCTTTTGGAAGAACAGTGTTTATCCCCTCACTAGACCATCAAAGGTGTGTGGAGTGCGTATCAAGGAGCAAGCTATTCTGGATGCTCATGGTGTCTCACCATAGCATCTGTTCGTTTTGGTTGTATCTTCTGTTTGCCCCTCATCTTTGTAGCTATACAAATATTAACAAGCAGCCTTGTTAGTTGCTTCTGTGTGCTCTCCGTGAAAGCAGAAAAGCCACCTATAGATGTAGCGTTCTAGTTGTAATGCCACTGCCAAAACTGTGCGAGGTCATTCATAAATGCAGAAAACATGTGACCTCAACACAGGCGACGGCAGCAGCAGCACCACAGTTGTTCTCATTTATAAATGACCTTTTATGCCGTGTTTATGTGAGGACTAGAAATGCACCAGATAAGACCTGTTATAGGCTTTTACTTCATTGAAAAATAGAAAATGTGATTAAACGAATGTTAAAGACGGGGTATCCAGGTACACAAAAATATTGTGTTTTCCCATCGTCTAATATCACTGAAACCAGCTAAAACAGCCGAACCTGCTGCACTGTGTGATCCTTCTTCTTCTTTTTTGGGGGGTCTTGTCATTTAATGTCATCCTGTATCATAATGACTAAGATCCTCCTGTGCACCATCTGTTTAAAATAACTCACAAAGGCTCCCAGAATAGACACAGCTGTCAGGAACGGACATGTTTGCACAAAAGAGGCAGTTGGTATGACACATCTCAGAGTAGTCCAAAACAAAATGTAACACTCATAACAAATGACTTCTTTTTTTGTGTGTGTGCATATTTTGTATTTATTTCCTGAGGCTACGCTATCAAAAAAAAAAAAAAAAAAAAAGTAGGGCGTTTATGTGAATTGTATTTTGAAGCAGTAAGCAGATATGATTGAGCCACATTGTCTCCCCTAGTGAGATGAATACAGTGGATTCTTCTTGACATAAGATGCTATCTGCTCCCCACCAGTGGATTTACAGCTGGGACACTCTCAGAGAGGCAGAGAGATTAGAAAGCCCACCAGCTGATAAGAAGAAGCGATAAGTAAAGTAAAGCTGTAGTTTTCAATTGATGCTGAATGCATGGCTGGATAGAAACTGACAGCGCTTCATATCAGTTTGCAAATGCAAGCGTTGGGATTAGTCTGGAAGTTACATTCAAAACACACAATTATTGTGTGGCAGAGGCACAGCATCGCCTTCACGCGCAAAAATACTCTCCTGCTAGGAAATTGCTCTTAGCAGTGCTTCCTTAGCACCACCTGCACGGGCTAAAAAAGTGCTGGCTCACCAGGGGAAGGACGGTGACAACAGTTAATCTGTTCCATTACATTAGCAAGTGTTATTTGTTGTATGTATGCCCTGTTCCCAAACTTAATTGGCATATAAACAAGAAAAAATGAATCAGAGATTTTTCTTTCTTTTTCTGGAATGTAGGGTACCTTTAATGATTATATACTGGCCAGACATGTTCCTACTTAGTGTATAGATTGTGGAGTTATATGCAGTGTCTACACTGGCTGTGTATTATGGGTGTGGAACTGACTAAATAAGAGTAACAATCAATATCAATTATACCTTTTAAATTAGAACAGCCAACCAAAGAAAAAGCACTTTTGCTCATCATTCTGACACACCATTGAATGGCTGTTTCTGCACAGTTTTTCTGTACAATTTCCTCTGCTTGACTTGTTATCTTGGTAACTTTCATCTTGTTATACCTCTCGTCTCTGATCACTTGCATCAGCAGTGCAGCAAAGGGCCGTGAATATATCAAAGAAATTACAAGGTACAATTCAAGGCCGTGGAAATGTAACATAACATATGAGGGCGTACTAAATGCAATTAAACTTACTTTCGGCTGCTGCCTTATTCACAAAGGATCGCCACTGCAGGTAGCACCGCATGTTTGATTTGGCGGTGTTCTTTTTTTGACGTTTCTGACACAACCCCAAAAGGGATTTTTTGTGCTAAATGCGATTGCCGGAGAAAACTGATTTCACATCGTTCCTTCAACAATTCATTTTGCCCTATGAGAAAATGAATTGTTGAAGACATATTTTTCCCAGAGCTAATTATGTTTGTTAAGAGGAAAATGAGGTATTGTTGTTTTAATTTGCTTATTTTGCCATTTTATCTTTTTAATTCAATGAAATGCCTTGAGAAAATCTCAAATTCAGTTTTGTATATTGATACCCCTGGGCCTTTTTTCTTTCTTTTTTTTTTAATTACCTCAGCATAAATGGCAATCAAAAAATCACTCAAGCCTTAATAGCTCCACAAAGCACTACTGAGAGAAGAATATGAAGGCAGTATTAAAAAATAATAAAAAAATAAAAGAATATTAGGAGGAGATAAAGTGTGATGAATAGAGCAATCATTTTATAGTACGTGGACTCCTCCTTCCACTTTCTCTCTGGTACTAATATACACTTATCATTATTATTATTATGGGTTGTTTGTGTCTGCTCAGTTTGAATTAAGGAAAAAGTTCCGACCAAAACTGTTTAAATATGCAAATTCCTAAAGAGTGTGCTTCCTGTTGACATTCTGGGTACGTTTGAGCAACAAATCAGTGTGAAGAGGCCAGTCCAAACAAAGCAGCAGGGTTAACTGGCTGGCTCGCTACATAAGAGGCGAAGACTGAAGGCCAGAGCCTCTTAGCGAGGAGACTTATTTGGCATCTATTCATTAGGTGTCCACTGAGCACCTTTTTATTGATTTGAGTGGCTGTAAAACGGACTAAAAGGAAAATTCAAAAGTTCCTCAAATCCACACTTTATGATATTCAGTGCATTCCCAGTGCATTTTTTGTTGTTGTTGTAATGCGCTTTGAAGTTGAAGATTTCTCCCTCAGTGGTCCTCATCTACATTAACCTCCGTTACTGCTTCTGTAGCTTGTCTAATGCATGTAGGTGAAGGGGGCAATGCTAAAGTGAATAATGATGAGCACAATTATCGCAACACGCGCAGCATGCCTTAGGAATTTAGTGACTATGTGCATTTCTGAAGCCCCCGAAAGTCTCCTCTGATCTGAACTTGTCAAATCCCTGAACTCTTTATGGTGTCTCAGCACTGTGGGATATCTTGCTGATGAAAAAGTAGGCTTACCAGCTCGATTTCTCTTTCTGTCAAAGGGTTGGTTTGATTTGGGATTATGTTTTTGTAAATCTTCAAAATGTCATTTATTTTCTATGTTCTCCATATTTCCTAGAGTGCAGAAAAAGACTTCAATGGTACCCGTGTCTTAAATGTACGATGTGGGAAATCTCACTGCTACTGTAGATGTCAGTAGATTGCAGTCAAATGAATTCAGTTTTCTTGCCACTTCTAATTCAAGTACATAATTCTAGCCAAGGCATGCTGGTCACATTCTTTCTTTCCCTCACGTTTTCATATCTTAGGTGAAGGGGACCTCTTCAAAGGTGATAAAACATAGGCATGGTTCTTCATATCTTGAGTCTGAAGGTGCAGAAACAAATGAAAATTTAGCTCTACAGCATTTGAAAGCCTGCACATTTTCTTCTCCTCTGTTCTTGACGTAAATGGACTGGACTTGGAATTCTGCACTTTTCTACTCTACTTCAGCAATCAAAGCGCTTTATACAGCATGCTTCATTCACCCATTCATACAAGCACTTTTTTCTATGCTTTTTCTACATAAGTGCTTTCTATCTAACATTCAAACTCTCATGGATGTATCAGAGAGCAACTTGGGGTTCAGTACCTTGCCCAAAGATGCACTGGCATGCTGACTTTAGCAGCAAGGGACATGTTCATTGAACCACCAACCTTCCAATTAGTAGATGAACTGCTCTACAGTCACCCCTACCTGTCTATGTGCTTGGTTTCTCGAGGTCATATTGGGTCTGTACAGTCAGTAGCATCATGTGTATAGCAGCAGCATTGTGATAGCATTGACTGTAGCAAGTGCTCTTTATGTCAAACTAGATACTTTTGATCACTATAAATCAAAGATTCAAGATTCATCCTCAAATCCATGAGTCAGTCGAACTGAACTGTCTGAACTGAACTGAGATTTCACTTATGTGAGCAGCAGCACTCAACCTAAAATCTTCAGTAAATATTCTACGCTCACTTTAGAAGATAATAAAAAAGGCCTGTTGCTCAATAGCATGAGTCATTATAACAGAACTGCACACACCTTGTAAACATGGACTGTAGATCTACACCGAAGCAAAGGTGACTATAATTTCACTTCATTCAAAATTTGCAACCTGTTTAACTGCAACTGTGATGGGTGTGTCGACAGAATGTGCTAGATTCCTTCCAGAAATAGTGTGCTTGACATCTGGTTGGCTGCGTTGTAAAGACTGAAATTGGGGTGCACCACTTATATCTGCCTCTTTCATCAAACATTTTAAGTTGTGCTTCTTAGTAGCGATTTATGGAACTCAGTAATGCAAGGTGTAGTTTTAAAAGGTTTCTCCACATAATCATGCTGGTCATTCTATGTAGCTTAGCTGGTGGTTTTTCAGGGGATTTGGTGTTATAGGTAGATGTAAATCTAAATGAGAAGTGCTAATGGATTAGGACTGTTACATCCTAAGACTTTGGTAAGTTATGGAAATACCTCTTTGCACACTTGATCTGGCAAAATACACCTTGCCGGATGAAGTACGGGGTTTTGAAGCCCTTTTGCCTTTTTTCAACAAGACAACAAGGTGCTGGAAACATATACCTCACACTCAGTATATTTCCATGCACATTTGTGCTCTCCTGGTGCCCATATGATTTGTCCAGATAATGAATTTGTGAACCAAACGGGTTTAACATAATGCTATAACATGAGCCCTCAAAAGACTTGGTAATTGTAAGTCGTAGGTGGATTGTTGGAGTATATAAGAGACATGATTGTTGATTACTGTCCATTAAGACTGCTTCACAAAGATGTCATCTCCTGGTTGCTTGTAGAAGAGCTGCACATTTTAAATGTTAATGGCTTTGATCAGAGTTAAAGCGTGAATGGGATCTTGATTACCCAGAAGCTGTACAAAGTGTGTTCTCTCAATAGCGCGAGTCGTCTTTTGTTTTCAGTTCAGTTTTCAGTTTTCAGTTTTATTTGTCATATGCAAGTTAGCACAGGGTCAACATTGCAATGAAATGTGTTTTACGAGCAGCAGTCACTCAGCAGCATGATATAGTAGGAGAAAATATAATAAAATATAATAAAATAAAATATAAAAATATAAAAATAGTAAGGAGCAAAATATTAGAGAGACATGGTAAAAGAGAAAAGATGACTAAATATATATGTATCTATAACTATAAATATATGTACACTAGTGATTAAATAAGAAAATCTTGAAAAGAAATATGATGGGAGGGTAGATGGGATATTGCACAGGAATGAGCAGCAGAAAATTACAGTATTGCGCCGGTGCAGCCCCCTCTAGCTTCTGCCCGGTGGCTACTGGGTGACCCCTCATCTGGGGATCCTCAGCCCTTCCCATGAAGGTGGCACGGATGCCCCTCCGGTGGTCCTCCTTGGGCTCTTGCACTCTGGGGCCTCTGGATGTCTGGGGCCTGGATCTCCTCCATGCCTGCTTCATGCCCTGGGGGACGGGGCTATGGCTCTCTACATCCTCTAGCAGACCATTACATGGGGAAACCATTTGAATACAAGCGCGCCGATCCACACAGGTGTGCACATGGGTGTTCACTATTCGTAGACTTAAATCACACCTTTCTTGGCTGCTACTTCAAAGCACATTGTGCGCTGTATGTCCTGCGTGCTGCACAACAACATTCAATATTTAGTATTTACTGCTGTTTACACTTAGCTAGATTAATGCGATGGTGTTGTGTATAGTATGTTGCATTGTTTTGTTTTGTTTTTTGCTTGTTTTCTATTCTTTCTCTCTCAACAGGTGATCCCGGAGATATTTTTTCTTCCCCCCTTTCTCACTGTCCCTCTCCCCTTCTGTTTTTCTTTTCCTTCCTCTTTCTTTCTCCCTTTCCTATCCCTCACTCATGTCTGTCCCGTCTGTAACAACTGAAAATAAAATAAATAATAAAAACAAAGGTCGATCAAATGGACCAATACGGCAATGCCATGATGATCCATTTGGCAAAATAAATCCATTGGGTATCCTTGTTGGTCTTCAGACAACAATTCTGACGGCTAAAGAACCAAATGGGACAGGCAAAAAAAAAAAAAAAAAAAAAAAAAAAAAAAAATTACAGTATTGCACTTTAAATATAAATATCAATGACAATAAAGTGAAGTGACCAGTGCAGATTAAACAGAGTACTTGTGAAGCTGCAGGGTAGCTTCTGAGTGCTGTGTTGTGTGTGTTTAAGTGTTGTGGTTGAGGTGTCGTACGGCTTGGTGGTAAAAAACTGTTTTTAAGTCTTGTAGTCCGAGCAGACAGACTCCTGTAACGTCTGCCAGATGGTAACAAGGAGAACAGCTGATGTGCTGGGTGGCTGTGGTCCTTGATTATGCTGTGTGCTTTACGGAGGCATCGCTGGAGGTAAATGTCCTGAATGGCAGGAAGCCTCATGCCAGTGATGTGCTCTGCTGCCTTCACCACCCTCTGTAGTGCTTTACGGCTGCTGGCAGAGCAGCTTCCGTACCAAATTGTGATGCAGCTCGTCAGCAAGCTCTCGATCGTACACCTGTAGAAATTTGAGGTGATGTTGGTGTTCATGCTAAACTTCCTCAGCCTCCTCAGGAAGTAGAGCCGCTGGTGAGCTTTCCTGATAGCAGTGTCTGTGTGAAGGGTCCAGGAGAAGTCCTCGGTGATGTTGACTCCAAGGAACTTGAAGCTGCTGACCCTTTCGACCTTGACACCGTTGATGTGGATGGGCTGGTGTTCTCTGACTGGTCGTTTCCGGTAGTCCACTATCATCTCTCTAGTTTTGCTGATGTTGAGAGTCAGGTTATTTTCCAGACACCACTCGTACAGCGCCATTTGCAGAGGTTTACTCATTTTTCTCAGAATCCATTTTGAATTCCTTTCTGAGAAAATGTATTAATAATTCCTCATACTGAAGAAAGACCTTCCACCAAGATATTGTTACTTTAATATCAAAGCATTCATTTGTTGTATTCTCTACATTTGATCTACATTTTAATCTATTTAGTCTTTCATGTTGCCTGGAGAAAATGTCTGTGGTGCTCTGTTTAGATGTTCAAAGCAGGAAAGTGGAAGCTCCCCCCCCAAACATAGCAGGTGTGATCAGGATTTCTCCAAGGAAACAGTTTCTCTTCCCTAAACGTAAGGAAACGTTTCAGTGTAGGTATGCCAAAACCACAAGGTCTATAGTTTAGAACATATAAGTAGGTAACATATGGTACATAAAAGCAAAGTGAAAAACAGCCATTATATAAGACATTATACAGGATGCATATTTGTGGCAGTAATCAATAATTTTAATGATCCTTTTTGAGCTTCATATTTTTCACCTCATTACAGTACTACCACCTACACAAAATGAAGAAAAAAAACCAACTTTACTTCTTTTGCATTCTCATTCTTAATTTATGATACTGTAATTGTGCCAATTTATTTTCTAACTGACCTACAGAGATGGGTTTTCAGGCAATGCAAACATGCTCCCGTGCAACTGCACATTCCTTGAGGATGATGGTGCTGTGAATCGGTCGAATGGTGATTGGTTTACAAGTGGGCAAGAACAGGGAAGAGAGCGACGGGAATGGGTGAAACAGAAAACTGCAGAGGAGACTTTTCACTGTTTTAAGCACTTGGTTTCACTTGAGCTGTTTGTGTGTTATAACTACTTCTCCACGGCTGGCTGATGGACCATCAACAGCACAAGCAAGGGTAGCCCACAAGCTGATTCTGCCACATGTTTTTGATACAGCTCCCATTTGACAACAGAAATAGTCTACAGCTGTCAACACACTGCCAACACGCTACCACTGTTGAACCATAATTTCCCCATTACACTGTATTCATGGCACAAAGAATGTGGTGTGATTTGGGAACAGATTAGGTTGACTCACCGCTTGCATGCTTTACTCATCCCATTTTCTACCAGTCATTTAAGAAGATGACCTCTGTTCTTTTGAGAAATCTAAGGGCTCTAACGGTGAGTCAGTGGAATCTTAGTGGAAATGGGATTGGAGTGCTGCAATACTTCTCTGACCACATACTCAGAATGGAATTAATTTCCTGGTTATAGAAGCTGACTTGCTGAAAAAAAGTCAATATGTTGTACAGTTGACTCAGTCTAGAATAGGTTACTTTTATAGAATAATAGCTTATAACTATATTTGTGTTTCTCCCTTCCCACTTTGGAAAGTCCATTTCAGTCTCATAGAAATGCACAAGATGTTGTGACTGCTTTATTGTATATTAGCACCTACTCTTCAATTTGAGCTTTTGAGAATTTATGACCCCTTAAAAGGATTAGCTATATTATTATAAGAGCCACAAGCTAGAAAGACCATGGTTTATGCATTCTGTGTCCATCTTCTCTTCCAGCTATTTCATGCCAGAATAGCTTAAAGCAAATGAACAGTAGATATGCTTTTTTTTCCACTTCGGATCAAAGAGGAAACTTTGGCCCAGGCATCAAGGTTTTTTGGGGACAAGACCAAAGAAAACCACGCAACAAAGAAGTCAGCCTCCTAAATAACAAACCGAAGTGCTTAAGTCTATCAAAGTCTGTTTTGGTGGTTTTCTTTTTTTTTTCCCCCCCCCCCAATTCGTTCGCTTTGAAATATAAACCTTTTCAAAAGTGAGTGTATGTGGCAGGCCATGTTCATATCTGGAGGGACTAAACATTTTTGGAGCACAAAAAGAAAAATCATCTCTCTACTTTTTTTTGTTTTGCTTTACATGCACACATACATCATTGGTGTAGGTGGTTGCCATGGAAACCGCTATAAGTCAGATTAATTCCTGACAGCGGTCGCAGTCAAAATAAATGGCTTTGGGAATTGGGGCGCGCTCCACATAAAGCAGAGAACTGGGGTAAAATTAGCTTCCCTCAGAGAAGAAGAAGAAGCTGCTGCTAAAATTTAAAACTTAACCTAAGTAAAGCAGTAGTTTCTTTCCTGGATACAAAAAGTATTGCTTAGCAACTTTTGTTAACACAGTGAGGGATACAGCGAGCTTGTCCTCCCCAGAGAGCTCTTCAGATTTTACTTTGCTCAAGGAAAAAAGTCATTATCTAAGTGCCCTCACTAACTGTCTCCACCAGAAAAACAAAAGCGTTAGATTAATCTTGATTTCACTAAACAGACTCCTAACAGGGCCAATTTGAAAGTGTTCTGATCTTGTCACATGGTCTTCACTAGCAATACATTTGCTTAATTTTCTTCTTATTAACATAAAAGCCAAAGTTTCACTGACACTACCCATTTTTCAGATACTTTAAATAACTGTAGTTTTTGTCACAGCGAGTTAGAAGAGCCGCGTGGAAGAAATGAAGGAGGGTCCAAACGCAGGCAGTCGTGAAGGTGTGAAGGTGGTTTATTGAATAAACGGCAAAGGGAAAGTGGCAAACGAAGGCAAACTAAACTATACTGGAAAACAACTGAACTACAGCGCAGAAACCAGAACACGAACATGAAGGAGGGCGAGCAGAGGCAGACGATGGTAGACAGCAGGGAACACACGGATGAAACATGGTGAATACACAGACGGACCAGCAACTACAATGACAGAAGACGCGACTTAAATACACACAGAGAAACAGGGAGATTACACACAGGTGGGGAACACAGCTGGGAGTAATCAACAAGACAAGACAGAGGTAAAACTGAACACACACACTCACATGAGACGCAGACCTTCACAATAAAACAGGAAACAAGAACACTACACAAAGACGCAGACTCGACACTGAGAGACAGACAGAAAATGACACATGGAACTAACCCACACAAAACATGAGAACACAAATAAACAGAAACATGGAACTCTAATAAAAATCATCATAGTACCCAAAACCACAACAATCATTCAAAAATACTGGTTCGAAACTGACCCAGAACCGTGACAGTTTTTCTAATCAAGTGTGTGCAGTTCTGTTATAATGACTCAAATGTAGCGTCAGAATAAAACTGCATATTATCTAATAAGTGAGACTGCACTGGATACATAAAGTAAAGTAAGTACCACACTTAATTTTTCATTGTACTCAGATTGTCTTGATGGTCACCAGATCTCAATCCAACAGAGCACCTTAAGAATCAGAACACTTATGTATCAAATTATAGTAAATGGCCTGTGTTTTTAAATCACAAATGTGACTTTGACAAGTCTGCACCAACTTTGTAATGCTACTATGCCAACATGGAGGAGGAGGCACCTTGTTGAATCTATGCCAAGAAGAGTTAAGGCAGTTCTGATGGCAAAATGCAGTATTACCAAGACACACCTAATGGTGTCTGGTGAGTGCATTTTGTTATTTACAGACATTTATGAGAATGTTGTGGTTGCTGTGTTGCTTTGTTCAAACGTACAGTTATAGGCAGTGCGGTGGCTTCACCCAGTTGGACCCAGTCTACAATTTGGGATACAAAGACTGTGCTTCCTACCGGTTTTTCCCAAGTCATTCTTTTGCAGATCGCAATTTCTTTTTCCCCAATAAAACAGTGGTTGTTAACCCATTTAAAATAATTAGTCTTACTTTCACTGTAGAAGTGTTGTTGTCATATGTCTTACAAGACTTTGCTTCAAGCGTGCTTGAGGAAACACTTAGACGATGTCCAATAAACTGGTGTGTCTGAAAGCTCCTGCACGTCTATGCCCCATGGCGTTCTAGTTGTGTTTGATGGAAAATTGTTGTTCCTGAGTAGTAACCTTCAGTCAGAACAAAGACAGAAGGAGCAGAAGGACACAAGATATGGATGAAATGCTCTTTACCTAAATTGAGCTCCAGGTTACGCCTATGTTGACCCCTCTCTCAAGTCTCGGCTGCTTTTATTGTGTACATCTGGACTCTTGGGATTCTCTCTTTGTTTCTGTGGCCAGAAGAAAACAATAGATACTCTGTGTAAAGAGCCACTAGTAAAAGCCTCTATTTACCATGACAAAGCTGAGGGCCATGAAATGGTCACCGCTGTCGCAGAGAAAGCGGCACAACGCTGACATATAAATCTGTCAGCTACACACACGTAGTCACATAAACTGTTTGCAGTGTCTACAAACGTGCACGCATACACAAAAATAAGCCCGACAGAATTTTAGAAACATACACACACCCCGTTCCGAAACACACCACCCACAGCTGACCACAGATATGCAGCACACAGGATGAGAAACTGGAAGCATTTGGGGAGTTCCAATGTTTCCTTTGTTTCTGCCTGTTTTTCTTTTTTTTTTCTTCACCAGACATTTTTAGCAAGTCTTTTTGCAAGCAGTGCAGAACTAAAGTCAACAAAGTATTTGCTTATCTCTCGCTGCTCGAGACCTTTTTCATCACTTTGCGGCTCATTTCTGATGCAGGCTAATGATACCATCGTCAGTGCATTTACTCCTATTGTCATTTTCTGCTTGCACATTATACACATCAGCATCCTTTTTGCCATTGGTTGGAAATTGTGCCAATGGATTTTAATCAAGGGCTTTCTCTAAAATTATCCTCTTAAATTATTCGTCTCGCTCGCCTTGGTAAAGCAGTCCTGTGGTTTGTGGCTGTATAAAAATAAACTAATACCAAACTCTAACCAGTCCAAATGCATTGGGACAGTTAATGTAGCACATATTGCAAGCTAATGGAAATGTTTTGCAAAAGCCAGTGTGGAAGAAGTCAGGACAATAAATTCCTGTTTTCCATAACTGCCTATCAAATACCCAAGTTTGAAGGAAAACCAACATGATTTAGATTCTTTTTAATAAATTTAACCTGTAATTTATTCCTAACCATAAAGATGTTCTGTAAGTGTCTAAACATAACTAGTGTAGCTTAATCCCAACCAGTGTTGGTCAAGTTACTTGAAAAAAGTAATCAGTAATTAATTACTGATTACTTCCCCAAAAAAGTAATCCCGTTACTTTACTGATTACTCATTTTCAAAAGTAATTAATTACTTAGTTACTTAGTTACTTTTTAAAAACATGATTTACAACCTGAATAGGTGATAAAGCGATAGATCTTTCAGCCCAATTCTACTTTTTCTACATAATCCATCATACAAAATGTAATCAAATGGAAAAGTCTCTTTTTAAAACTTGTTTTGTTAGTTTTAATCTTTTAACTTTATGCATGAAGCAAAATTTTAATTATATGCACCATTCTCTGACTGGAAGAAATTAGTTTAACATTTAAACCTATTTTCTGCACATTCCAGCACATAATAAATATATATATATATATATATTTGTGTTTACACTCACTCTTTCAGATGCAAGTAAAACACAGCAGAAAATAAATAAAGTCAAAGACTAGCGGTCCTTTTGCTCTATTTTCACCTGTAAAGCAGGAGTAGAGTAGGCGGAGGTTTATCCTGGTGCAGGTGTGCCGCAGCGGTCAGTGGAAGGATACCGCAGTTTCTCTGTGAGTTTCTCATTATGTCGTAGCTACTCGGTGCTTGCTTGGAAGTTTAGGGGTTTTTTTTTCGCTGTAAAAAGACGTTTTCTTCCCACGCACAACGGACACTAATGTTTTTGTCACTTTTTACGGAATCAAACTCAAAATAAGGTCAGTACTTCCACGCTTTAAACGCTTATTATCCATTGTTGATCTGCACACAGCTGTTGTCACGAACATCACACTCGCTTACGTCACTGTCATGAGACATTCTCGCAAGAAAATCACGGTTTTAGTAACGCAGCGTTCCTACGGGAAAGTAACGGTAATCTAATTACCGTTTTTGCAATAGTAATCCCTTACTTTACTCGTTACTTGAAAAAAGTAATCGGATTACAGTAACGCCCATCTCTGATCCCAACCATAAAAAGTTTCATTATTTTCCAATTACTGTGATATTAGAGGACGATAAATGAAATACTCTTTGAACTCCACACTTCAAATTTCTGTCAGTGTTCAACACTGAGCACTAAGGTCTGAATTATCCATCACTGTATTCCGACAGCATATAAAAAAATCTCTCTTGCTGTTTGCTGTATAATCATGAAAACAATCCCACATGAGTCGTGGACTTCTCCTAATAAATCTTTTTTCTGAAGGTCAAGGCTTCCACATCACTGCTGTAGACATGTACTGGTGTTAATGAGAAAGGCTTACAAGGGGAATGTTTCAGTTTCCAAGATATTGCAATCGACTCATCCATTTCAGCTAAAAGGGACCTGGGGGCTAAGAAATTACTTGAGTGCAAAGAGGCAACCGCAAGGCATTGTGACGAAAAATGAATCACCAAGTGGTCATTTGTTTGTTTAGACACATCTACATTGTTAAATAGGACAGGGTAAGAGCAGTTGTTTCTCACATATAGTGCAGCACATGATGATTTTCGAGCAAGCTGAAATGAAAGCCAAACTGTTTACCCCTTTAGAAATGATCAATGGTGAAAAATAACATTAACAAATCAGGAGGAAGGAATAGTTCTAGGCAATGGAAGTGCTCTGGCTGACAGATGGAAGGGTATTAAATAGTTATGGGAGCTTATGACCTTGTACATTTTATTTTCTTCCACTGAGATCTATATTACTTGAATGAATGTGTAGAAATAGTCTTTTGGGCACATTTCCATGCTCTACACTTAAGCATTTAATTTGTATTTGTTTTAGGGGGTTTCTTTGTGATAGAGTTGTAGAAATTATAATGTTTAAGAATTGATAACGTCATTCCAAGAAGTTTAGCCAGGAAAGTCTGCCGACTGTTACATTTATCGCAGTTTCCCCATGAGGATTAGCAGCCAGATAGTGTATTGCTTGCCGCTGTGTTGATAGGACTGGTCAGGGGAGAAAGCCAGGGCTGGCACTCTAGGCAGCAAACAACAGATTGAGGTGATGCGGCAGGCAGCAGAACAAGTTGGCTTTGGAGCTTAAAGGAAGGCGCTCCTGCTTAAAATATTGCTTCAAGGATTCACTGGCTGTATTTTAAGATGATTGTAATGCATAAATATTTTGATCCAGACACTCCAAACTTGGTCTCCCTAGGTGTCTGTTGTACCAACTCTGTGAGGTTGTATAACAGATGAAGGTCACGTATTTCTGGATTATTGCTCCTGCCCAACAATATTATTGTATATATATTGTTGGGCAGGAGTGACGGGCTGAGGTCCAAGACATTTAGTTAGCCCAATCTGTCACAGTTGAGTGTGGATGCAGAACAGAACACAGGCGGGCAGAATGAAAACTTAAAGTTTACCTTTTAATGGGTATGAGAAGAGCGGTCCACGGAAAACAAAGTTCAGAGAGGGAACTAAATCCAGGAGTCTAGGGAAAACCACAAAAAAACAGGAAAACCAATCGACCAGGAAACAGCATAGGAAGGGATAACAAATGCACTGACAAAGGACAAAAGGACTTACGGGGCTTAGTATACACTGAGGGATAATGGGAATTGGAAGCAGCTGTGGGAAATACACAGGAATAGACGACTGGGGAAAACAAGATGAGGGGAAGTAAAACTGAACACAAGGCATAAAGGACAAATAATTTTAATAATTTGTAATTTGTTAATAATTAAAATAATAATATTAAACAGAATTATTGCTGTCAGCTATAGCACTCGTGTAGGCTTGGCCGTTAAAACCAGGCCACCCTGTGGGATTATCATTAACCTTTTACAGTGTGTTAACTTTGAGTACAAATCAGCGACCCCACATATCCATAAATTTCTCTTGTGGTTTCACTCTAGAGGTCAGTCATTCAGTCACAATGCAAACTCTCAATGCAAACAAAGTCCTACTAATGGGTTCAATTAGGGCTGCACGACTAATCCTTAGAAAATCGCGATCTCAATTCATACTTATGTGCGATCTCATTTCCAAATGACAATGATTTAAAAAAAAAAAAAAAAAAAAAAAAAGACACATTTTGATCCGGGACGTAATCTGCATGAAAACAAGCGCTCACTCTTCCTGCTCAACAAATGACAAGGGCGGAGCCTTATACCACGTGATACAGAAGCTGGCTGCTAAAATTGGCAGGGAAAAAACAACGGAGAGCACGTTAGGAATGACGAGAAAGTGACAGGAGAAAATCCGTCCCGGTCAACCACCCAAACATCGGGAACCTTATACAGCGCTTCCCTATACCCGTCGAACTCCCGCAGGCACAAAGAAATTACGGAGGCTATTACTTATCACCTGACCAAAGATATGGCTCCCATCAACACTGTGCAAAACGAGGAATTTAGGAAAACGATCAACACCCTAGACCAGGGGTGTCAAACTCAAATACACAGTGGGCCAAAATTCAAAACTGGAACAAAGTCGTGGGCTAACATTAATATTTATTGAAAAAAAATCTTCCTCCAGATATAAGAATGAATCTTTTCTTATGGACTCAATTAAGTTTTGCTGGAAAACTGAATATGGAACAAGCAAAGCTTAATACTAAACAATATATATATTAGCTGTATAATACCAATAGGCCAGCTCTAATAGTAATTTGGTATGGCGCGGGCCAAATGTAATTAGGCTGCGGGCCAAATTTGGCCTGCTGGCCAGAGTTTGACACCTATGACTTATGACAAAGTTACAGTCTCAATGTTATTCTTTATTTTTTCTCAGTGTCTTCTTGAGGGACAGTGTGTGTATATGTGTACGTGATATTAAATGAATGTTTAAGTGCAGGTTATTGTGCAGACTCAGCACAGAGAATCAAAGAGTTGATTTGTAGTGTGTCACATCAGTGTGGTGGCAGCTGTTCTGGCAGCCAACATCAAAATAGCGTTGTCAAAAATGACAATAGCGTTGGCATTTTTGTTATTTGTGTTTTGTAATCTTTATAAAAACCTAGAAAAAACCACCTCTTAATCTTTGGTATATGGCGAGGCGCTGTGGACATCCAAGTTTGTGATTGTGTAGATTTTTCAAATCAATACCATGGTTGCATCTACTGAAAATCTCTGTGAAGCTTAAATCTCGGTGACCTTGACTTCAAGGTCAGAGGTCAACTTTTCTGAAAATCGGAGGAGTTTCACATTTATAACACAGGTATGTCTACTAGGAGGCTGAAGGGTAGCACTATATATTTATAAACAATCAAAAACAACAATTTAGTTCCAATTTGTATGGAATTTATTTCTGTAAACATGGTGTTTTAGGTCGGATTAAAGGACTGATGTGATGGTAAGGTGTCCGCTACTCTGCTTTGAATATTGGTAGGCTTTTTTTTTTTTTAATTTTCACAAGAATTGCTAGTTCCCCTAGAGTTTTGGCCACCCCAGCAATCAGAAGATTCCCTATGAGCAAGCATTTAGCGACAGTGGGAAGGAAAAACTCCCTTTAAAAAGGAAGAAACCTTCGACAGAACCAGGCTCAGGAAGGGACAGTCATCTGCCGCGACCAGTTGGGGTGGGGGGAGTGAAAATTAAAAAAAAAAAAAGCCAAAGTGATAATTATTGGAGCAGCTTAATTAATATTTCCAGTGTAATTTGCTGTTAATATCCTTTTCCAACCCCAGTTTGTGTTTTTATCACTTTTGTCCAGGGTGGAAGATGCCATGCTGGAGATTGACTCTGTATGGTTTTTCAGTGTTGATACTTGGGAACCTGTTGGAGAGGCCAGGGTTGAAAAAGGGATGCCGTAGAACCTGAGAGGGTGTTATCCGCTGGTGTGCATCCAAGGCCAACATCTCTTTAATTAGGCTGACAAATAAGCGTTGGCCATCTTCTGGTCCTCGTCTGAACATCATTATTTGTTCGAGGTCATCCAGACGTGTCAGTTTTATGTATCTTGTCTCCAAAGATTCATATCCTGTCTCGTATTTAAATTGTTGGGCGGTCTTAAATGTCCAGCGTTGTTGGTTGTAGTTGTAGTTGTCTTTTGTGAAATAGTCTTCAGTGTACACGCCAGGATCGAGAACATGATCTGGTGGCTGACCCTGAGTCTCTATGATGAATTTCAAAACATCATAATATTTTTTTCCAGGGTAGAGTGGCACCCCTGTAACAAGCTCAACAGCCACCAGCCCCAGAGACCACATGTCACATGCTTCGTTATAAGGAAGGCCAAGCATAACCTCAGGTGCACTATAACCAACTGTCCCCACACGGTCACCAGGCATCACTGCAGACGCAGGACATGCGAGGCCAAAGTCTATAAGTCTGACTTTGACTGGAGACTCATAGCGATTTACAACCATGATGTTTCCAGGTTTGAGGTCAGCGTGCACTATTCCCAAAGAACCCAGGTGGGACAGAGCATTTGTGAGTTGACCTAAAATTGGCCTGACTTCGCTTATGGGGAGACGCCGGTTATTTGGGTCCCCTATGTAGTCCCACAGGCATTGATCTAGGAGTTCAAATTTCAGGCAAACCCACTCTCTGTCAAGGAAAAAGCCGTTCCATTGAACAATGTTGGCGGCATCTGGATCCAACCTTTGCAGCTGCTCCAGGATGAAAATTTCCTTTTTTGCTTGTTGCACAATATCAGTGCGGTTCTTGTTCACCTTAATAGCCACAGCTTGGTTGGTTTTGGTATCATGGCATTTGGCTACAATACCAAAGCCCCCTTCTCCGAGGAAAGCCTCTACCTCGTAGTGGTTTCCCAAAATGCTCCCTTCAACTATTTCAAGTTTATCTGAGCTGAAGGATGGGCTGGCTGATGTGTGGACGAATACTTGCTGAGAAAATTCAACCGAGTTTTGAAAACTGCAGTTGATTTTCTCTGATATCTTGCATTTCAAGTTTGAAGGGTGCTGAAAGACCACAGGGTTTTGTGCTCTTTCAGCACTCATGTCAATGCAAGGGGAACTCTTAGGGTTGAAAAAGGGATGCCGGAGAACCTCCGACGGTGTTATGCGCTGGTTTGCATCCAAGGCCAACATCTGTTTAATTAAGCTTACAAACAAACGTTGGCCATCTTCTGGTCCTCTTCTAAACATCATTACTTGTTCGAGGTCATCGAGACGCGTCAGTTTTATGTATCTTGTCTCCAGGGACTCATATCCTGTCTCGTACTGAAATTGTTGGGCAGTCTTAAATGTCCAGCGCTGTTGGTTGTCGTTGTCTTCAATGAAATAGTCTTCAGTGTACACGCCAGAGTCTAGAAGATGATCTGGTGGCTGACCCTGAGTCTCTATGATGACTTTCAAAACATCATAGTCTTCATTTCCAGGGTAGAGTGGCACCCCTGTACCAAGCTCCACAGCTACCAGCCCCAGAGACCACATGTCACTTGCTTCATTGTAAGGAAGGCCAAGCATAACTTCAGGTGCACTATAACCAACCGTCCCCACGCGGTCACCAGGCATCACTGCAGACGCAGGACATGCGAGGCCAAAGTCTATAAGTCTGACTTTGATGGGAGACTCATGGCGGTTTACAACCATGATGTTTCCAGGTTTGAGGTCAGCGTGCACTATTCCCACAGAACCCAGGTGGGACAGAGCATTAGTGAGCTGACCTAAAATTGGCCTGACTTCGCTTATGGGGAGACCCTGGTTTTTCCGGTCCCCTATATAGTCCCACAGGCATTGATCAAGGAGTTCGAACTTTAAGCAAACCCGCTCTCCGTCGTGGAAAAAGCCGTTCCATTTAACAATGTTGGCGGCATCTGGATCCAACCTTCTCAGCTGCTCCAGGATGAAAAGTTCCAGTTTTGCCTGTTGCAGAATATCAGGGTCGCTCTTGTTCACTTTAATAGCCACAGCTCGGTTGGTCATGGTATCACGACATTTGGCTACAACACCAAAGCCCCCTTCTCCAAGGAAAGCCTCTACCTTGTAGTGGTTTCCAAAAATGCTCCCTTTAACTATTCCAAGCTCATTTGAGCGGAAGGATGGGTTAGCTGACATGGTGAAATGTGTCGGCTTGGTCAGTGAATTGCTAAGTAACGCGAAATTCTCTCAAAACTCTCCAAAAGGGTTTGCTTACTGTCAGGTCAAGGTCCGTTGAGCAGCAAAGTTTAACAGAGCAAAGCTCCTATTTAAGGGTTTTTTCTCTCAGCAAGATGATGACATCACAAGAGATCAAAGGCATTCTACTTTGCCATTGATCAAAAATAGAATGCCATTGATCCAAAGTAGAATGCCATTGATCCATTCTATTTTTTCAGTTGAAATACTGAAAAAAAAACAGTGTTTCAACAGGGCAGGCTGGCGCCCTGTGGGAGGCAGAGGTGATAGGGTAAGGATGCAGAGGATAAGAAAAGATCTTATCTGTCAGCTCATCAGCGAGCAGCCGCAGAATCACAGGTGCAGCTTGGCAGGGGATGGAGAGTGAAGACAAAATCAACAATGACTTATGGCAGGGGTGTCAAACTCAAATACACAGTGGACCAAAATTCAAAACTGGAACAAAGTCGCAGGCTAAGATTGCCCAGGCTGAGATTGCCCACCCCTGCCCTAGACAAACGCTACACAGTGCCGTCCCGCAACTATTTTTCTATTGTTGCACTACCTGCTCTATACACGCAGTGTCGAGCAACGGTGGAGACAGAATTTCAAGCAGTACAACATTTTGCAGCAACGACAAAATGTGAGACATTTGTTGTTTTTATGTTTATTTATTGTTTTTATGTTCAGTGTCAACTGTTACGAAGTTGACGTGCAGTTAATGAGCGCAATAAATATTTATACTGGAAAAGAAAATTGTGAGAGATTTGTGATCTCAATTCTAAGCAAAAAAATTGTGATTCTCATTTTATGCAAATCGTGCAGCCCTAGGTTCAATAGTTAATAATGAATGTGCTTCTCTTTTTGTTAATTAGCAGTTTTCTTATTTAGTCTTATTTTTTGAAGTGAAAATGCCAAAATCTCGTGAAAAAAAAAGACACAGCATTCATAAAGTGAGAAAAAGGGTGACCTCATACTAACACTATACTCACTGATTTTTGTATGAGCATCATTCATTGTCTTTACTGATAAAATACATTGTTTTATGCAATATTTTAGAGAAAACATTATTTAGATGATAAAGCAGCACGCAGTCTATAATGTGTGGCGGTGGTGTCACAGGCGTCTGTGTTGGTGTTTTTAACTGCACTTAGCATCAACCGTACAATGTCTCATCAATCTCACATGCTGACAAATTTCTATCAGTGTCAATGTACCATTATACGTCAACACAACAAAAAGCAAAAGGTACCAGATGGGTGGCACTTCTCAGCATTCGCACTATACAAGCAACATAGAAGGGTTTTGTTTTTCAGTTCTCAAGGAGAATTGGCAGATATATCTGTCCAATTCACCACCCCAACTCCTCACCTTTGGAGTCTATTTCATGAAATATAACAGTCATTCCTAGGATACAAAGGATACAGGATTTTTGCAAATTTGCAAAAAAGCAGTATATGCATCAAAAGAAACTATTTCCAGGAGTGCAATATGTGTCCTAAGCATCCCAGAAACGACACAGAAAGTCATAAAGTCAAACATAACTTTTAAAAACACCAGTATAGGCTCATGAGGCCCTGATGGTAAATATACTACATTTCCGCGAAAATGACGCCACTTCCGGTTTCGGGCAGGTCATGGCGGACATGTGAAAGTTCGCGCTGACATCTATTCCAACATAGGAAGTGTTACAAACAGCTGATCGGATCGGCAAAGCATGTTTCTGGAATATTATGTTTGTGTTGCTGCAAGTGCTTTTTATGCAGTTTTTGCAAAGCTATATGTGGAAGGAAACCGTCACCTAGGACAAGCTGATGGCATAAGATGTAAGTACAAGTCCTCTGGTTTCATATGCAAAAAAAATTTTTGCGCTAGCTTACGTGGTTGCAGTACTACCGGGATTTAAAAATAGTTACGCAAAACAGAGCGTGCCCGCTCCGACCGGCTTTAAAGGGTTAAGCACGCTTTTAGTCCTAGAGAAATACAACTGGAATTGCTGAAGATCTTCAGAGACATTGAAAACACTTTGGGGGAGGGGGCGGCTAAAGAAAATAAAAGAATACAGAATACTGTGTCTTCTACACTACAAAAGTCCAGATGATGAGCCATCCCTATATGTAAGTCAGAACCACCTTGTCTGCTTTTTCACAGGGGAACTAGTGTCAGCCTAGTTTTAGGTGCTTGTCCTCATTTTCAAGGGCAAGGTATTTTTTTTCATGCCATCAGCAGTGGGCTGCGCCTAGTCTCTTGCTCTTTCTTCCTGTCTGTTCCTATCCTACACTTCGCTCTGTTCTTCTGTCTCGGCACTGGGTCTGTCTTTCCTCCCTGCCGCCTTATGTACATACATTATTAAACAATCTAAGGAGCAAAAATGCTATAATAGAGTGTCTCAGCATCCAGCTGGACCACAGAGACATGTTATTTTTACCAATCTCCTTCGCCCCATTCAGATGGTTAAATAATGTATGTGTTAGCAGCACATCCACTCTGCTGGATGTAGGGGGATGCAGATGGGAATCATCAGTATGCCAAGTGTGTCATTAGGATGACACCATCCAGTGGCAGATTGCGGATTTCAGACAAATTTCACCATGGAATGCTTGCAGAGAAAATGAGATAGGGTGGGATAGGGAGTTGGTGCAAGTATCTGATTTCATTCCCTTTCTTCTAAGCCCCCCTCCCTAACTGTATATTTATTTTGTCTCCGGAGCTTGTAGTCATCGCCCTGTGCTTTTTAAAAAGTTTTTTTATTGAATACTGTCAGGGTTGAGGTTGCTTCTCACTCAGGAATTGTTCCCTTTAAACAATAAGATTCTTCAACATCAATATAGAGGAATGTCATGCTTCTCTGCTTCACCCCATTTTACAGCAATAACGTTCGCTATCACTGTCACCACCCACTGTTATCCAGACTCAAAATGATTTTATCTCTGCACCTGCCATAAAATTGGCTGAATTTGCTCCCTGTCCCTTGCTCCAAAACACCTGCATCATGCTACATTTAAATGAGAAATGTTTGCAATATAAAGCATAGTCACAGTTTGCTTATTACCCTGCAATGTAAAGAATAAATGAATAGTAATGCTGAACTTGGCTATTCTCAATGATAAACATGTTTTACTTGTGTTTTTATCATTGTGTTTACTATAACATACAGTCCAAAGGTATAATTTTCTTATATACTATGAGTCCCCAGTAAACCGTAATATGAGTTTTCCAACATATTTGATGTAAGAAAGACAAACTGCTTGTGTTGTTGTGGTCGTTTGATGTCCTTCCTATGAGTCTCCCTTAAAGGACTAACGCTTCCTGATCTTGTGCTTTCTGGGTTTGTTTGTATTGTCTCATTAAAATGTTTGCTGAAATAGTCAAAACTGTTTCCCACCTTACTTCAGCATTTATTCGCCAGTAACATCAGTCTGTCAGTGTGCGCATGCAGTGTGCATACTAATTGAAAATTCACATTTTAATCACTATAATTATTTGTCTTTGTCGCCAATTATTATTTCCTGCAACAGGTGTGAAGCATTTGCTGACATAGTTGTGGAATGGTACCATTAATACTAAACAGTGTGATTAACCCAGTAGAAAAAATCTTTAAAAAAAAAAAATCAATTTAGCAATTTCAAGTACTTTGCTTTATGCATGGCTCCTCATTTCAGAGAGAGAGAGCTTGTTTGTTTGTTTTTATGAAATGCCCTTTGACCCAGCAGATATCTTGAAACCCTATATGCTATAATAATAACATATATAGAACCATTACGCCAGTTCAAACTGAGTCCATCCATCCATCCTCTTATCTAATTCAGGGTCACAGAGGGGCTGGAGCCTATCCCAGCTAGCATAGGGCACGAGGCAGGGGTACACCTGGACAAGTCGCCAACCTGTTGCAAGGCCAGCACACAGACAGAAAACCATTCACACTCACGCCTAACAGCACTGTGTTTGTAATGTGGGAGGAAGCCAGAGTACCCGGAAAACCACGGGGAGAACATGCACACTCCACAAAGAAAAACTCCAGGCAGATGGTGGATTCATATGGCGTTATTTTTGTGCCACTATTCTGAGCGCACATAAAAAAAGTTTGCAGGTGCAAGTGTTGTATTTTGAGGAGAAATTTATTTTGAGCGAAGAAAAGCTGAATTTGAGTGAACAAAATTCATTGCTGCGTGCAAAAATGTATGTCCGTGTTTGCTATTATCCACACACACACAATAGCAGCCCCTCTCGCTCAGTTTTTGCATTTGCTCTCAACATTTCTGCCCGTGCACGCTCAATTCTTTCTCTACACCGTTATATTTGTGCCACAAAACCAGCCAATCACACACTTGGATGCAAAAAAATCTGATTGGCTGTTCTGGTCTCCAATCAGCTTGAAATGACGAAATGCAATATCCCAGAATCCATTTCGTCCAAAACTCAAACGAGGCAGTGGCGGAGTTTGAAATATTACTCTTTCTTGGTCACAAAATAAACTTTTAAGATATTTTCATGCGAGAATGGTGCTGCGTAAACTTCAAATACCTGCTCGATTTATCAAGACATCACATATTTGCATAAGTGCTCTGACGTTTTCGGAGATGCCTGTTACCCAGGACCACCTTGATGTAAGGCGACAGTGCTAACCACCCCACCACCGTGCTCCAAAGTGGGATTTGGGATAACAAAAGTACTATCAGTATTTAAAATGAGGTGGAAGCTCAGCTCTTTGGAATCGATCCTGTTGCATATGTATTCCAGGGTGTTCTTTTGTCAACTTACAAAATATAGGGAGAAACTGTGCCTGTCTTTACAAAATGACCCGTAAAATTAACCACACCTATGAGAGCTATTTGTGGATTGCGCTCACATGCTGTTTTGTCCTGTTTAGGAAATCTAGACCTCTATTTTTATTTGGGCTTCAGTCAAGCTAAAATATTTGAAGCTTATACAACTTTCTATTTTTTCCTTACTTTACAACATAATGCTACAATATCACAGTATAAAGCATTTCAGAAAATTAAATGAAAATGAATACAATTGAAAAAATCTTAGTGCCAATTAAACCAAATCCACAAGCAGATGACTGGCATATAATTTTATAGGGATTGTATGTATCATAGATTTGTAATTTCATATTAGATGGGGTTTTTTTTGGGGGGGGTAAAAACAATATTAAATGCAAAAATATTATTGTTTTATAACCCTGTCAGACCAATGGCCTTGTAAGATTTTAAAAAATCCACAACAGTGCAATAACACAATACAATTTGGCATACGCTAACAAAGACATTGATTTTCAAAAATATGCACCCCAGGCTTGCAAAATTTAACTGAAGAGAAAAGCATTAAAAGTAAAGAAATGTCCTGTAAATTTTTATGTTGATTGATTTTTGTTGCCTTAAATTTTTATTTTTATTTGGGGATTTGTTAATTGATTAATTCAAATTGCCCATAGGTGTGAATGCGGGAGTGAATGTGAGCACGAATGGTTGTCTGTCTCTGTGTGTTAACCCTGCGACAGACTGGCGACCTGTCCAGGGTGTACCCCGCCTCTCACCCTATGACAGCTGGGATAGGCTCCAGCGCCCCCGCGACCCTGAAAAGGATAAGCGGAAGCGAATGGATGGATAATTTTTATTTCATTTAATTAAATGAATCACACTCAGTCTAATAATCTTCCTACAGTATTATATGCCTATTATATATCACGCCCTTTTAAATACATAATTAAATGCATTGTCCCTAGAAGTAATTTTGTTTAATAAATCTACAATAAGACTCAAGAGAGATGTCTTGACTTTCCAATCATCAACCTTTTTTAGCAGTTGTGGCTCAGGAGAGCAGGTCGTCTACTAATCGGAAGTTTGGTTTTTCGATCCCTGCCTGCTCCAGTCTGTGTGCCAAAGTATCCTCGGGCGAGCTGCTGAGCTCTCTCGATGTGAGTTGCTCTCGATGTGTTCAACGGACTGTGAATGTTAGATAGGAAGCACTTAGAAAAGAAAAACATTCTCGGGTGAATGAGACATGTTTTGAGTGCTCGAGTAGAAAAGCACTATATAACAGCAAGTCCATTTACTATTTTTGTTTAGGTCATTTTGCTGTTATTGGACAATGAAAAACGGGAAATGTGGAGCAAAAACAAAAACAGGGGTATTACTTGCAGTAAAGGTTCAGCGTGCCTGGAATTGAATGGGTCACTCACTGGTCATGGCATTTGCACCCATGAGGTATGCTTTGGAGAAAACCACTCTCTATTTTGGGTAGCTTCCAAAGCTCTTGTTTAAACAGCGTGCAGAGCATCACAATGAACACAATAATTTGTACTAACATGGGGATTGTCCTAACCCAGCTATTCATAGTGTCATAGCCCTCCAAATATTAATTAAAGGTATTTAAAACACAGACGAGCCCACTCATGACACTGCAGTATATACAGAGTAGGCTGTCAGTTTTTATTAATACCACTGATCAATCTATTCTTATTATTATACGTGTCACAAATATTCTAAGATACAATATAATTTGATTTGTATTTTTATTTTGAAAAGCTGTGTTCCCCTTTGAAGCGAAATGCACATCTTGAACAACACTGAGGTTCTTTGAAAGGCTATTTGGGGCATTTTGCACATAGTGTCCTTATCACAATTTACCCGGATCCAAGTGTTATGACACTTTGGGCAAAAACTGAAAATAATAATGAAAATAATACTCTATTTAAATAGAATAAGTAGTAGCCTTTATTATTGTGTTTTGAAGCACTATAAATCTTAAACCCAACAGAATATAAACAGCGATGAGCAAAAAAGGAGCAGAAATAAAGAAGAACTCTTTCATGTGTTCCCTTATGTTTCAGAATCCAAACGAGCCTCAGGAAACTCAGCAATTCTAGCAGAGCGAGAGCAATAAGCTCTTTAATCGATGGTTCTCTGGCCTTTGTTGACAACGACAAGTGTCACATCAGGTGTCCTTTTGAGGAAGATTTATTCCTTATTCCAAAAGAATCGGACAGAAAAATCCAATTAAAATGGAATCTGTCAGGACCACAATCTCTTTAGATTGAATATAGGGATGCAGACTCCCTCCATATCTCAGACATGCCAGATAACTTGCAGATCACACAATTTCCTCACAAGACACGCAGGCGAACCATCCATTCTGTGTGTCCTCCCTTCCATTCCATTTATAAGTTGCATCTAATGGCCGGCGGCCATCCACAGAAGTTCAAACACCAGAGTCTCTAAAACACTTGTAGGAGTTATGCATTTCTAATGTTCATAATCATGTAAACCAGACAAATTTATTGGCTGACGGAGAGGGTGGGATGAGAAGTCAGAAATATGCACCTAATGCACTTTAAGCACTGCCATAAATTAGTTAGCATACATTTCATGGTTGATACATATTTAACTTCCCCTCCTGTGTTGTCAGTGGGAGCAGAGTTTATTTTAAGGCAGATTCTTTCTGGGAGAATCTCTCGGAATGATGATGATGGGGTAGAAATGATGTGACCACACTGATTACACAAAAGTTAAGTACAGCTGCATGCCTAATGAAGTTGACATGGTGCTAATGCTCTTGATACAGTTCCATTCACTTCAGCTGTCAATGTCATAACAAGCTTAAGTTCATTGTGCTACTGTATTCAACAGTCTAATTCAAACCCAAATGAGGGATCTGCAAAGCAGTGTTTACATGCGTTGTGAATGGTCAGTGCGGACGCTATACTGAGCCATTATGATCGTGTAATGAAGGCATGCTTTTGATTTTTTTATCTTTTTGTATACTGAATTTGTGCTTACCAGACTCTAAATTAACAATTAAATGTGCAACTGTGAGGTTCGCCACATATTTTTAAAGTTGTTTCTAACATTTCTTGACATTGCGAGTTACATTAGCCTTTTCTTCCACAATCATCAATTTCCTTCTGAGGATTTACAAATTGGACAGATAGATAATTCGATTAAATTTCACTTGAGGACAGTTTTAAGAATGTTTCTTCATTTGGCTTTTAATGAGTTCTGTGGTGATTGTGTTACAGAAGCAATAAAAAAACAGTTTATTTTTCTGTGCTGAATGGATTGGTTTAAGAATTTGTTGCTATATGTGGTCGTATATAAAGGATAACATGATAATACCTCAGTGGAGTCTGTGTACCTTTGAGCTTAAATTAGTTTCTTTCTCAAAAAAAAAAAAGGTTTAATCTGCGGTGTGTTAGTCTTCCCACCTAAACTTGCTGAAATGAAATGTCTGTTTGCCTGTTTGATTACAAAAAGCTGAAATAAGACAGATTGTCGACGCTGATTGCAGATTTTCATTGTGGCTGTAAATCAATTCTTTACAAAAACAAAACAACTTCAAATAACTTCACCCTCAAACCTGTAACAAATCCACTATGTTAAGTCACACTTTTCCCCACAAAGATGTAATATTTCTCATTTCTAAGCCCCCACTCTCTTTTGTCACGCGTCTAAAAAAGTGACAATAAAATCACAGCATCCAGTTGCAATGCTTAAAGAACAAGCAAAAGCAATTTGTGAATTAAGAGCGTTTTTACATTTTTTTCCCCCAATGCCGAAAGTAAAACATAAGTGCATGTTTAGGTTTATCTAAGCATATATCCCTCGATTATTTACATTTTAGTATAGTGCCATATTTTTTAATCTCCCATTAGGATATGACAATGATCAAATACCAAAGAGTAGCACTTTTTAATGAAGAAATTAGATAGATAGATAGATAAATTAGCAATAGAGGGAAAGTTTGCTCATTAATTATTTCAATAATGTAGATGACCTTAAAACATCCAGATTCATGAAGCAAGGTTGTAGGACAACATCCCCCTTCTCAAAAACAAACCTCAAAAACTGAATATTTCAGGATTAATTTTGTGCTGATTGTAGTCAGAGTGGTGCATAGGTGTGCATAGTAGTGCACATTTGTAAAATATAGGAAGAAATGTGATCGATTTGATTTAATAACGTGAAATGTTTGAATATTCAACTGACTGACTATTAGTTACAATGAACAGTTATCAAAGCTTAAATGCTAATCTTTCATTAGTAGAATTCCTGCAGTCTGCTGAAGTATTTCTAATATTTCCTAGATTCCTAGATAGATGTATACTTCCAGGTTAGTTCAGATAGGTGTGGTCTTCTTTTAAGTTTCAAAGCTCACGTAGGCATCGGGGTGGCGAAGTGATTAGGGAGACCTCCCTTCAATGCTAAGTCAATATGAGCATGACCGGGCCGGTGAGTGCAGCTGTGTAGAAGACAAAGCTTTGATCTCATTGTTGAGGTGGGATGGTAGAAGGAGTTTCACACAGTGACACATGTAGACGAGTGTGCTTATTACCACTGCTTGCTTGATTTTCTGTGCCATTTGAAGTGAACATAAATTCACTCATCAATAAAAAGCCCTGTTCTCTAAACTTTGCTTTATAAAGCCTTTGAAAGATCAAAATGCTAAACTAGCGCAGGCAGCAATTATTAATTGAACATTTTTAGCAGCCTGGAAATAATGAATGTACAGCTACGGAAGATAACCTCTGAGAATACTGCCACTTGATTAAATGCTGTTTCCAAGAACTGAGGGCTATGCTAAAGTTAAACAGAAATGGAATAGAGAAAACACAAGAGGACAAATTATTGTGCTAGTGTATGTGTATATATATATATATTTAATCATATATATAGTTATAAAGTCTTGGATAGTTCTTGATATTTTATTACATGAGAAGTAGTGGCAAAGGAAAAACTTAAATTCAAAAATTATATTCAGAACCATGTGCCCGATTTAAACAAATGATTCTTCATTTTTACAAATAATTTGACAACACAGCCAATAAAATTCTTCACATTAGGAAATGAGAGTATATCTTCCAAAAACACAACAAAGGGAGCATGTGGATTGTACCTTTTCTCCAGTTTTATTTATTGAACACACCATATTATTTTATAATTTTTATTTATAGCACCAAATCAAAACAATGGTCATATTAAGGAGCTTCATATTGTAAGGTAAAGACTGTAAAATAATGCAGAAAACCCGAACAATCTGGCAACCACATGCTTGCTCCCCCTATGAGTAAGAGTGACAAAGGGAGGAAAACCTTCCTTTTTTATGTGATTTTATGTGATACACGGCGCTCCAAAATCTGTTAAAAAATGTTCTAGTACGACTTTGGTAAGCTACGAAGCCGCACCACTTGATGGATTGTCGGAGCAGTGCGGCTACCGTAGTCAGGAGCCTCACGGAGTAATCAGCTTAGCTCGCTAATTTCCACCTAAACATGATGTAGCATTTCTGACTGAGGGATTTCTGAAAAAATTAAAATGTACAGCTCTGCTATCACTTCCAACATAAATGAAGACAGAAAACTAAACAGCAGTGACGTTTGTAGGCTTACTGAAGTTGGACTAGCTGGTATATAATGATGTGCTACGTGATCGCTAGCAACACAGCTATGTTAGCATAACATAAACACAGTGAAGCTCGAGGATGAACTCTAACTTTTTCCCACTAGATAAAAGTTAACGTGAGTGTTCCCAATGGTCAGTGACAAATGCAATCGCATGGCAGGATGCTGTAAATGGACCAAACTTTAGTCAGGAGAACAACTGAGATAATCCATCCACAATACGAGGTTAGTCATTAATATACTGCAACAACATGGGAATAGAGCAGCTGCGAGAGAATTCAACATTAATGAATCAATGGTACAGAAGTGGAGGAAGCAAGAAGAATAAGGTGAGCAAAGTTTGACTTATCTGACTGTTCCATTTCTCTTAATGCGCCTTAGAATCCGGTGCACCTTATGGTCTGAAAAATACGGTATCTCCAATAAAATAAAACAATAAAAAATGAACAAAAGCGTATTGGTTTTTAAATTATTTTTAATGGTATTCTAATTTAATTTAGGGTTGTTACAAGTGTATACAAAAAAGCACTCAATCTGTATCATCTTACATGGAGGAGACATTTGATGGTTGCTAGAGTGTTTAAACTGAGATGACAAATATGCTTCGGGAACACAGCCCAGACATAGAGCTGGATTAAGGTCCCTCCATTGCAGCTAAAGGATATTGAAGTTGCAGCTGTGCATGAGTGATAGACAGTGTCTCCGTTGCGAGAACAAGTTCTATTTTTTGTGACCAGTATCGTCCATCTCCCAAGTGATACTTTGCAAAGGTGGCAAGAAAGTCATGTACTCTTACGATGCGTATGAATGTTTGAGATAAATATCCTTTTGTTAGACGCTTTCATCATGGCAAGTTGTGCATGGTCAAATGGAAAGGCCCTAGTGGAAAGAATTAACAGGCCACTCAATTATGTAAAAGAATTTTATTATATCTCAAGCAGCCAGTGTGGAATCCCCATCCATTATAAATCCAGAACCACATCCCAGAGGTTACAGCCTCTGTTTCTTAATATCTACTCTGACTCCTTATGTCATCAATGGATACATGAATGAGGGGTTCTTTGGTTTGCTTTTATGTCTGTGTCGGGATGATATTGAGAGTGCTTACAGAGAGCAGGAATTGTATCTGGTCCTTTGAGGCATGGTGTGAGGAATAAGCACAGAACTGGCCAGGGGCTGTAAAACAATTGCAAAAGATTCAATTGGATTTAAGGTTAGCCTCTGTTCATGGATCCTGCCATATCCAATCCCCTCTACAGGCTCAGTTTCATTCAGTGGACTATATAGGCTGAGGTCTCTGTGTCTTGGTCACACGCCACGCGCTATTTTGCATGTATACATGGAAGTCATCCACAGTTTGCTATGAAAGTGCTATGTTTAGCAGATTTAAACACCCATATATCACTGTCAAGATAATTGCAGTACCTCTGTAAAATCATCCGTAACAAATGAGAGCATGTCTGAAAGAATTTCTCACACCGGCGGGGGTATTGTTAATGCTAGCGTTTCTCTAAATGAAGATCACGTACTGCACAAACCACCTTGTTTCATATTTCAAAGAAAACGTCCCACTGCTTTGTTGTGAAGCTCAAGTACCCGAATAACAGTGAAAATATCACAATATTTCTGAATTCTATTCTGAGTAGGAAACAGAATTTATGAACAGCTCTTTTTGTTTTTGTTTTTGGTTCAATGATATCATCCCCATTATGTAAAGCAGGCTGTATTTCTTCTGTCTTTCTTGTTCTCCCGCTTATTTTCTTAACCAATAAAGTGAGTGATATACATATGTGGCTCACATCAGTTTTGGTCAGCAAAGAAGCTGCTTGTAAGAGGTGCTAGGAAGCTATCGATGTGTTGGTCATGGTAATCTCTGAAGCATAGCAGTTCACCTTGTAAGAAGATGGTGTCACAGTTGGTTCTGATTTATACAATTTATACATCCCCTCATTCCAAGCCTTACCCAGTGTTCCTCGTTTAGATTTTCCATAGTTTATGCCCTCTTTTCAATTTTGGATTTCTGCAAGGTGCTTGAGACCTTTTGTAGCTGTTTTTGAACCAATTAAATCACACACTACCATTTATGTTGACCTAAAGATCACCCAGCCAAAATATCTCTTGCCCTGCATAGCCTACAATCAGCCAGCAAAGAGTCATAAAGGAAGTAAGTGAGCAAAAATGCCAGTCCTTTATAAAGGAAGACCATCCACTGCACGAGTGGGTTAGACTGATAAGAATAAAGTCTTAAACAGGGGTCAGCTCAGCTCCCAGCTCTCTGAAAAGATCGGCCTTGTTCATTCTCTGCCATTCTTTGCTAGTACCTTTCTACCTTTCATTTGTGGCATATACTGTCCTCCTCTGGCAGACTGACAGAATTTATTTTCTCATTGTGATAACTGTGTTTACTACTTGGAGTGTATGAGCTTCTGAAACATGCCGATTTTGTTTCTCAGAAACTGAAATGTTGGATTCTCCAAACCGTTGTTGTAGTAGACCCATTTGAACGAGTTTTCGGATTTCTGCTCAAAACACATTTGTTGTGCAGACATTGAAGTGTGACATATATCTGGAGAATATTTTAGTCTAAGTGTGGATGGCGATAACCACTCAATCCTGGAGCCAAGGGGCTTTGAGTTGCCTCGAGGCGAAGTTCTGGCTGACTCAATTTCTGCAAGTTAATCTAAACCAGTCGCTGCCAAAAAAGCCTCTCGGATCATTAAACCACTGTCAACAATTCAGATGAGGAGGCTACTGGTCCATGAAGGATAACACAACTCCTGTTAGAGCTTAGAGCCAGAATAGCATTTAAAATTAAATACGTTTCATTTTGGAACACTGAAGTTATCATATAACATTTATTGCTACAAGTCCACCTACCAATGTCACATTAGTGTTAAAAAAATCATCACTACATGTCATTGAAAAGATGAGCACACAACACATTCCAATCTCTGAGATTCCCCTGAGCATCTACACACTTTGCAGCCTTTTTCACTTGTTCTATTGGCTGTGCAGAGCAAAAAGAAGAGTGAATGTTGGACTACCATTCGTCAGATATACAGAAACCTTACTGCAACTCTCAGAACTTTGTAAATAGGCAATTGCTTTTCTGCTTTGGAAAGCAATTTCTTTCTTTAGCCAAGAAGCGAGTTACTGTAGATAAAGGAATTTACATCAAAACACAGAGTAGAGAAAAGAATTGTTACTCTAGAGCCAGGATTTTGAGTGAAGTGTGAGCAATACTGGATTACAACCTGTGCACAGCAGCTAACTTTCATGCTGCCCCAGACACTGGGACCCGAAGATGCTTGGAGCTCACAATATTCCAATCAGTTTATGCACATTTGATTAATTGCAAATTTGTTTGTAAATATGGCGTGCAAAGTAAAAGGACGATATGATTGGACGTGATGATAGGGAGCTTTAGGTGACACATTTTATTGCATTATCTCGGGCTGAAGGACAGGTAATAATAGTGTGAATAATTGCAGTGTGCATAATTTGACATAAACTGCATCCAGCCAGTGTAGACTTGCTACTTGGGCTTTGTAATAGCAAAATAAAACCTGATGTACTGTGAGGAGCACAACCTTAGAACAAACAAGCAGTAAAAGAAGCTTATAGAATCAAGTTCTTTTGCTAGTAATGTTCCCTTTTGCACAGGTTTGATGTGAGATGCATTCAAACTCACTTTATGGCTTCAAACTGGAGCTCTACTGTAAACAAAACGGGGTCACGATTCAGTGAAAGATAAACTGAATGTGAACAGAGAGGGGAAAAAATATCTCTGTGGGATGCGCTGATTGTGTTCCCTTTTGAATGTGGACATGAGCGTGAAAAAATCTCTGTAAAAGAAGCACTAAAGATTGTTTACACAAACTGCTGCTGTACTTGGTGTGTTGGTCTTTTTGCCATTAGTATGCGAGCGAGTATTCTGTAGCTCTGCAGTGATTATCAACTTGGTGAGATGCAGGGCCACTTCAGGGTCAAACAACGAAAGAAGACAGGGGTAGTGGTTTAACCCTTTTGGCCTCATTAGTTAATTAGGGTGCAGACTGGCAATTTCACTCATACTGGCCTTTGGACATACAGGCGCTTATGTAGATATTAGACAGACTCTTATTATCTGTCTAAGTTAAATGCATTTTTACATGTACAGTTAACCAGTGTTGGGAAGGTTACTTTTAAAATGTATTCCACTACAGATTACAGAATACATGCCCCAAAATGTATTTTTTTAATGTTCTCCATTACGTTACTCAATGAGTGTAACGTATTCTGAATACTTTGGATTACTTAATATATTATCATGCTTTTTACAACTTCATGAATGTGATTTATTACTATTACTGAAGGCTACACCATACCAATAGCAACTAGATTTTTAAATCTTAATATAAAATGAGTAACAGTAGGGTGGACATCGGGTAAGGCTGCACTTTTTGCAGTGATCTCATATAGAAAACTATTCCGCGCGTATATAAAACAGGTCCGCGGCTCCGAACTGTAGTAAAGGGACCTCTAGCTAAAACATCGGGTTTGTGTCGAGCTCGTAGTTGAAAAATAGCTTTACTTTGTTGTCTGGGTCAACTTTGCTAGCGAGAGACAGAGAGAGGCGTTGAAAGGCTTCTCCAACGGAACTTATTGTTTCAGAGGAAAACACGAACACGGTGTACAGTCGAGTCTTAATAGCTTACTTACAGCTGGGCTCGTTAGGCCCTCTTTTTGGCTGCAGTGGTTATTATTATATTTACATGTTTCCATCTCCCGTTTCTGCTCGGTGACAACTCGTACTTTTCGACTCATTATCTCCCTCCTCACGCTCACAGACACATGAGGGGTATGGCAGTCCATTCTCCCTGCAGCACGGACTACACTGCCCATGAGGCTAAAATTCGATGCCTGTAACACTCTGCCTATTGCCTTCATATTAAATAATTTTTGTGAATAACTTTTTTAAATATTTCTTCACGTCATTATGCGGGCCGCAAGTCCGGGTCACATTTTGATTGAGACACAGGCATTACAGCCTCTTAATGCGTGTTTTGTTTGGGTTTCCACCGGCGTGGAATTACATAAAATAGAGAGGGCATAGCCTTATGAAACAGGAAAACACCGCCGTGTAATCCATTCATTTCAACAAAGTAACTGTATTCTGAATACCACCTTTTTAAACGGTAACTGTAACGGATTACAGTTACTCATATTTTGTATTTTAAATACGTAATGCCGGTACATGTATTCTGTTACTCCCCAACACTGCATTTAACACACTGGTTATATTCAATCACATTGTTTTCGGAGGAGTTGAATCTTTTCCACATTTCATCTTGGGAATTTGCCGTACTTTCCTGTAGACCAGTGGCTCTTCTTCTTCTGTTTCTTAAACTTTTACTCGACGCTGGCACCAAAAGGAAGTTAATTTCTACATCTGTTAAGTATCTACATGTGCGCCATGCACCCATAAAGACTATGGATCCACCATGCTAACTGAGCTTGCTGGTGATAGCTTAATGCTTAGCACTCTAGTCTAAATAGGGTCATTTCTAGCTCTTAAAATGGTCACAGCCGTAGAGGTACAAACCAAGGGGTGTTGTCATAGTTACTAGTTGTAATTACAGGTGATGCCAAATTGAAATAGTAAGGGCTTTTTTAATTACTGGAGGGAACTTATGGCTTCCAGGAGTCAGGAAAAAACAGGTCACAAAAATTGCATTTGTCCTTGGGTTCTTGTGCGCTGATTGAATTTTATGTATCTGTTTTTTTCCAGAGGTTTAGTTTAAAAAAGTTACAGCGACTCAGTAGAACAGAAGTTATTGTAGGGATGGTGTGTTCAAGAAAGGATATACGGTTTGAGAATACCTTCTGGAATTCTTGCTAGAAACATGGAGAGAAGTTTCTTCAACTTTGCAAGGGTCTCAATAGAGAGCATAGGTGTGATCCTGTGAGCTCTATAGAAACGTTATTCTCTTATCAAGCGATATAAGTAAACTTTGCTTGACTGACAACGCTTTAAGTTGGGAGAAGAAGGCTTTGTAGACAGACCAGAGATATGCGGGTGAGGTTTTATCTGACATTCGTACTTCCTCAGTGATTAACACTTTATTTTTTTTTAAACCTTGGCAGGATCTCTGCTCAGGAATTCTGAGCCTGAACTCTTCTTTAAATCAAAGCAACATATCCACCACTTTAGAGGCATAAAAGCCTGTAGAAGTACCTCATACAGAGAACTAACTCCTGAAGGGACGAAAAGGCATGCACGTCACTCCATGGCTCTTTTTCCCCCCCATTTTAATAAAGCTTGGATTTTTTTTATTTTAACTTTGAAAGAAGACATTGCAAGATGCCAAAAGAAAGCACAGTAAGACTTCAGCATGGCCTAGAAAGACCAGCGCTAGTGCAGACAGAGTATTTTCCTTTTTTCCCCTTTTAAAAATGCTCTTTTGTTACATTTTTTATGCTAATGTGATTATTGTTTTGTTGAGAAAATCTGTTATAATTTCTGCCCTCCCTTCACCTAAAACATATTACATTTTCTTCTTCCAAATTAAAGCTTGGCCTCACTTGTATTGCTTTTAATTATATTACACCGGGGGAATTGACCTTGTGACAGAAAGACCCTGCTGAAAGTTAATTGGTAGGAGCTGTGGCATATTCAGGTCAGGCCAGATTCAAATTACTTGGAAATACTTTTCATGATCTGCTTTAGCTGAGAAGTGCAATTGGTCGAGTGTGTGAAATGTAGGACAATAATCTGAAGCTTTGGAGAGCTAACCTTTGAATTCTGCTAGTCTCCACGTAATAATCGGGATGACCACTAGTATGGTATATTGTGCGTGTTATAACAATTATAAACAAGCTGCTAATAGTGTACCATGTGAGACATCCAACTTTTTCCTATTTCTGATCCGATACACAAATATTAGCTTAAAGTATGTACTGATGCCAATTATTGATCTGATATTGTTATAAGATGTTTTCCTAAAAAACACTAAAACTATTGAAAACATTTATAAAAGAAGTTTAAAACTACTTGACAAAAAACCCGACTTCCCACCACCACTGTCATGTGTTAAAAAAACATAAATTACTGAACTTCAATAACTTGGTGAAACTTAAAAGAGTGTGTTTAATATATAAAGTCTTACACTCCCTTGCTCCACCACCACTAAAGCAGTTCATTAGGCATACAGAAAGCTCAGACAGGACCACTCGAGCTACAATCCGAGGAGACTTGTTTATACCCCACAGACGGATAGCATTTGGGCAGAACGTCCTCTCTGTTAAGGGTGGCCATCTATGGAACAGTCTTCCTCAACCCATTAGAGAATGCTCGACATTCAATTTGTTTAAGGCAAAGGTTAAAAACTGGTTATGGACAAATCAAGTGTGTGATCATGTATGAGTTGTATAGTTTTAATGTTTTATTTGGGAACAGAATGGTGTGTATGTGTAAGTTTGGTGATGGAGTTTTTATTATGAATGAATGATGAATTTTTATGAATTATTATGTCTATTTTTTATGTTTAAGGACAACAGATGGAAATTAGCCTTTGCCTATAATCTGGCATGTTTACATTCATGTAAATTTTTTTTTTTTTTACATTTACGTTCATTAACATGCACTGTCCTAAATAAATAAATAAAAAAATAAAAAAAATAAAAAATAAAATACCAGAAATCATTCCGGTTCAACTCAAACATACCCAATTTAATAAAAACTAATAATATGTAGCAAATAATCACAACTAAGGGGTTTAAATTGACTGAATTTGTACTTATTAGTTAGAAAATAAATGTAAGCAGGACTAAATGGATAAAACTAAAAATGTATTTGTGTTATCCACCTGTCATCCAGCTCACTGTGAGTCACAGACTGCTGTCATTTACGGTCACGCTACTTTCTCCTTTCCTCCTCTCAGTCTGCCACACACACGCACACACAGACACACACGTGTATCTAAGTGACTCCAAACTGGTGTCACTTTGCCATTAGCTTCCTCCATGCTACGTTAGCTCTCCCAGTAGCAACTCACAGCTGATGATGCACGGTTGTTTCCTATCCAGCCTTTCGACTGGACCCATACCCGATTGCACAAGTCCAATATTTGGGTGCCCAACCATTACAGAGCTTTATTAATGCTGATCCAAGTTTGTTCTGTATGCACATATAGGTTTCTGTAAATATTCATGGCTCTTTTGGGGGGCATTGTCAACTTTGGTCAACCTGTATAAGTTTCTCTTCACCCGGTGAGGCGGATGTGCTGTGAATTTTCATGTTGCCCTTCAACATCCTGAGAGATTGACTCCAGATGAAAGAAACCTGCTGCTTTTTCTATAGCAAAATGTCTACGCTCAATAAATACATATTTAATCACAGCTATCAGAAGATGATCAGTTTCCTTTGTCGATCCTTGAAATCTTACTTTCCTAGTCGTATGCCAGCATAAAGCTGAAATTCCAACTTTGTTCACACAATATGAACACAGAAATATCTCCTTTCCTTAGGAACCACCCAAGAGCTCTTTAGACAAACTTTTTACACGTTTTTACTCCCACTGCGGGCGAGGCCAGCTACTCGGTGGTGTAATGCATACCGCAGCCTATAGCGTCGATACAGAACTGTAAATGTTTGCCTTGTGTTTTGTAATCTTTAGCCATTTCCCCTTTTATTACCACAGTCGGCTTTACATGTAATCTCTTCCCAGCCAGACCTCTTGCCGTAGCCGTTGTCCCTTCGACTGCCCTCTCCAGCCTTTCAGCCTCTTGCGCAGCATTCTCCTCACGATTTGTAATTAGGTCCTGTCAAAACGAGAAGGCTTAAATTAGTCAGATCAAAGAAGGACATACTGGCCTCTGTTTAATATCCAAATATTTATGAGGGAAGAAGAGCCTTTATTGGAAATGGATCACGGTGTTGTGTATTTTAAGGAGGACAGATTAGACTACACATTTTTCATCAGAACTTGAGGGCAAATATAAAGTTGGAAGTTGGAAGTAGCCTTTGCTCACACCATAGTTTGCTCCACAGTTTAGTGGAAAAACAATCTGAAACGTGTGAATTCTGCAGCACACGTTTGTGCTCTTCCACAATGACTTTTCTCCACTTAAAATGCACTTGGAAGGCAACTCAAGTGCTGAAGGGTTGGAGGGGATGCTGGTAACAACCATAATCCTGACAAAGCTGATGCGGTGAATGACTGAAAGATGTGAGAAGAAGGAGCTTAGAAGGTAACACGTCTATGTCAATTTGATTAAGGCCTGACACCCACACGCAGCACATGGAAACAGCTGCTTAGTATTTTGTGCAGTGCCTCAAAGTGCAGCAGGTTAATGATAAGTGGTTGAGACACTTTGGAATGTGCGTCTGTAAGGCTAATTTATCTGCTACTAAAAAACAAATTAGAAGCGTAATGTTCAAAGTTAGCTGAGGTAGGAAAATGGCTTTAACAACTGTTATGTATATGCATTGTTTACTTGCAAAACTCGTTTCCTTTTCAAGTTCCAGTAAGTGTTTAGAATTACTTCTGGGTTATACTTTTACTAATAGTTAGTTTAAGCTATAGCCTCAAACGTCAACAAATCAAAACACCAAAAGAGGGACTATATTTTATTGGAATATAAGAGACAACATGTACAACATCTGGCTTTAAGTCCTACATATATATTGAATTAGTTTCATTTCAAGTATTTACGTACTGTAAACGCCAAGCTGACTGGAGTCTTGCAATAGAAATGCAGCTCACTTAGGCTTTCTTTCAATCAGTATACACTGCAGGAAAGATCAGAGAGGTTGTGTTTTTCAGGGCAAGGAAAGGACAAAAACAAAACGACATTGATGGAAACTAATAACAGGCCGCAACCTCCTTTGTGTAGACATCTTGTAAAGGTTATGAGGGTGAAAAACTGCTAGAAGTAGTGTGAGTTGTTTTTGTGGATTGACTGGCAAGTCAGAGAAAGTCAGAGAAGTTGAGTGAAAAAGTTTTAGTATTTGAAGAACTGAAACTGAGAAGTAATTGTGGGAATGATGACTTAGATGGACTTCTGGAAAGAATGTAGGTTTTGACAATTGCTGCTAGAACTCTTTCTCGAATTTTGTAGAGAAGTTTCCTAAAGTTTGCAAAGGGGTTCAAAAGGGAGCTTATGTGTGGGTTTGTGAGGTGTATAGAAATTTTATTCTCTCGTCAGGCAATACAAGCAGACTTGACTGATAAAGCTCTGCGGTGGCAGAAGATTTTAGACAGGCTAGATTTTATCTGACATTTATGCTTAATCATTTAATATTTTCAAAATTCACTGTTGCTGCTAAACATTGTGTGATGGATGAGAAGTATTAGAAATAAAGGTTAATGGAGACGTTTTTTAAGGCCACAGCACTGTACTGGTTGGTGGTTTTTAGGTTTGTAGAATTTTGAGCTAAGATCATTGACCGATTTATGATGATGGCATGATGCTGTTATCAGCTGATATTAGCTATTTGCTGATCAATCACTATAGGCATTTAAAAAGTGTATAAAGGGCAAGAGAAACACCCATCAACCAAGCTGACATTCCATACTTTATCCACCAGAGGGCACTATGCAACTTCCCTGTTGGTAACAACAACCAGCTGATCCAATCAGATTTAGGTTAAGCGTAAACAAGTAACTCAAAAAGATGAATTTGTTGTTTGTTTTAGAAATATTAAAAATTGAATTATAATCATATTAATCTCTGACTGACAAAATAGTGGCTTAAATAATTAAACTCGCTATATAAATAATATAGCTATATTATAATATAGCAAATAGAGGTGGGAATCACCATACATCCCACGATACGATATTATCACAATACTTAACGCACGATACGATATTATTGCAATTTTTTTAAATATTTTGCGATATTCAGATTCTGTACATAAAGGTAAACTTTATCAATATTCATTTTATCTAATAACAAAGTCTCACACTCAGTCTTTCTCTCATGTCAGTCAGTTTTATTGTTGACAAAGTGAACGGTTTGTATTACAGTCTAGTCCAACTTACCATCTGGTACAATTATAGCTATTCTGAACTATGAAATTTGTGAAAACTATGCAGCCCCTTCAGCAACTGAAGAATTTGAAAGTAAATTAAAACAAAATATAATTTTACATTAAATAAAAAAGTTTTAAACTTAATTAAAATAAAACATGTCTTAAATTAAAATAAGTAAACTGTCATGTTTGTTGCTGCCATAAAAAATGTAAACACATTTGGAAAGTGAAGGAATGTCAGGATTCTTGCTCAGAAAAAGGAGCTGATCAACATGCTCTGAAGTCAGAGTCCACAAAAACTTTTTTTGTAACAAAATATCGATTTCTGCTGTCCCTGTATTGATACATTATTAGCAAACAAAATATCACGATACTACACAGTATCAATTTTTCCCCCCACCCCTAATAGCAAATATAATCTTCCTCCAGTGTATCAAGAAGAATGCTGCAAAATGTTTTTTGCAAATTGCAGTTTGAAAAGCAACCTGAAATCCTTATGCCTTAGTTTAATAGGGCATATCCAATAACAGTTTTAAAATAGAGTTTGAAACTTTCCTGTCTTCTTTCTCTTTCAAATGGAAAGAGAAAGTGTCCCAAAATATTCATATAAAATGATGGAGCTCTAATTTGTGATCAGAATTGCCTCGTAATATCTCAAGAATTCAGCTATTTCCTCCTCCATACAGCCAGATGGGAATTAAGGATTAACCTGTCTAACCAATTTAGTATTAAATTAAGGAATACAAAATCTCAGAGAAATGTGTTTCCAGTTGGAAAGCTTTGAGAGGGTAACATTATGTGGTTGGCGTGTGCTTGGAACCTTCATGGCTGACACTTTGACATTCTTCCAGCCACAGGAAGAACAGAGAAATGTAAATCTTGGACACACATGACGACATTTTCATCTGTTCTTGTACGTCCCCAGACGACGGCTTTTCAAGCATATGTGCTATTGATGTGTAGCCCTACACAGTACTGTCTGCTCCATAGTGTGTGCTTACTCCGACATGACTTGCATGTTAAGCACCAACAGCTGACTGTTGTAGCCTCCTTGTAATGGAGCCAGTCACCACAGGCTGCCAGGCTGCAATTAGGCATGCAAACCTCCTGATCCAAGACGGGACAGAAGCTGCTTCAAACTTCAGGTTTTTTCCCAGCCAACCTGACAACTTCTCATTTGTTCTCTTTTCAAATTTGCACGTCCTAAAATGAAGTAATGACAGCAATGTGGCCGTGTATAGATACCTGTGCTTTTACATAATTTGGCATTAAGGAACTCTGTGGTTCAGATACTGAAAGAATGTTTACCAGCAGCAGGCTGTAAACTCCGTAATCCTCTTGCTAGAGAACAGTCAGCACTGCCATTTTAGTTTTGGTCATTGTTACTAAAGCCTCACAGGCATATTTGCTTCAAAGTATGGACAGCTTAGCAGTAGATTAATACACTATTACTAATCTCGCCTCTGAGCTTACCATAAGTAGCTTTAAATGGGCTCTTCCATCTAACTTCTTTTCTTACTTTGTCAAATTAATAGCATAAGTGGTCAGCACGGTTGGCAAGCTGTTCATGCATGAATGGGCATTTGTCTATGTGTGGAAGTGTATGTCACTAAAGAAAAGGTGGATAAATACTGTAGCCCTCATGTGTGGTCCATGACAAGAGAGCAACCTGCAACATGAGCACTGAGGTTTGAGTGTGGAAGCTGCCATGTGTGGCTAAACAGTTGGATACGGTAGAATAGAAAGAGAGATGGGGTAATTTTATTTATGCAAACTCAGAGGTCGAAGCTGAGCTGCTAGGCTGTGGGTGATGTAAAGTGAGTTATTCACCATCTGTGCACAAACTGTAAAATTCTAACAAATATTTAAAACAGCAATTTGGCCATCGGTGCAGAAATGTTGTATTTTTGTTGTTATTTTCCTGTTTGTGCAAAAGAAACAAAGAAATCGAACATATAAAAAAGTTACTCAAGTCTTTTGACTCGCTGTAAACTAAAATACAGCCGTTGCAATCGATACATAGAATCTGATTTGTTAATAGGACAGTCACAGTTGTAATAGAAATACATGACATGAATCAGAAACGGATAAAAACATTTACCTGGTGTTTCTACAGCACTTAAGTGAGCTAGTTCAATTAGTAGTACATGTTCAGGGTGACTGGCCTAACAAATCAGATTCTCCACAATGAGGAAGGTCCAGCGTAGCCATACATCTGTAACAAAAAGCTAAATAGCAGCTTTTATAAACTTGTTCATCTGGACAACTTAAAGTTTTTAGACTTTTGAAAAAAGTCCTCATTTTTGTTACTTAAGGCTGACTGAAGTTAAGCCCCTAACTTCTCTGGTCTGCTCATTAGCTACAACATGCTTCTCTAAAAAGAGACACGATGCTTAATTTAGCTCCGAGATAAAAAATTGTTGCTAGAATGGAAGACGTGTGTGCATGCTGCAGTGCATCTGATTGCAACTGTGAAAATTATACAGCATCTTTCTGCCATCAGTGTTTCTCTGAAGTTTAAATTTACATTCATTTATAGAATTTTTGTTTTGGCCCAGCTTACCTTAAGCATACTTCTATCTCTGTGAAAACATGCGGTTGCAGTGACAGTAAATTCTGTTTATTAAAAAGCAAGGTGATGTGGTTATTGTGCATGTGCGTTAGGAGTCGAAGGAAGACTAAAGGGAGACTCTTCAGAGTAGACAGAGAGGTTTATGAGTCTTTAGAGGACTGGAAGTGAGGGACAGGCTTAGAGGATGGGTATTAGATTGGTGTCATGAGAGTGCATGTTAGGGCAAAGATAGCTTCATCCTTTATCTGAGCTCTCTCCTCACAAAACCGAGCACTTCTTTCTTTCCTTGCTTTTAATCTACAACAATCTACATCACTTTTGCTTTTATGCTGCATGCTGTATATTTAGCTGTGAGATGCGTGAGGCAGATTTCTTTGTTTTTTTACCTTATGTAATGCTATCTTATGCCACTAAATTATGCCTAAATATATAATTGTTCCCTTTTTCTATTGTGCTCATAAATGTAATGGAAGCTAATGTTGGATTATTTTAACATTAAAGTTTTTTATGAAGAGTATCTTTTATGTTTTTACAGTCTTAGGGCATCTGGATGATATCATTAGATGTACACTAAGTGCAAATTGCACATGCAGTTAAAATAAAATTCCCAGGAGCATTTAATTTGAGCCCAAATTGCAGCAATCAGATGCTTTTGAGTGTTCTGGGTGTGCTTTGCATTTGTCTCACCCCAGCATTGATTTAGCATTACGTTACTTGTGTAATCTTTTGATCCTTGCAAAACGGTTTAATCTAGGAACCGCATCCGACCAAAATCCCTATCTGAAAACTCATTACACCTTTCAAAAACAAGATCTTTAAAAAAGCAGCTCTTCAAAATCACACCTTTTTATTTTTGTATGTTTAAATAACACGTTTCAATTCTTTCACAGTTAGTTTTGTGTACTATAGATCACACCTGGAGTCATCCCCCTCACTTGAATTTCTTTGCCAGTAGATTCGTGACTGAAGCAGGGCTGCGCTGCTTTTTTATTACTCTGAACAGAAGCTTAACATTACCCATCTGGCACTGGGGTAATCAAGTTTTGATTTCGATTCTGATTTGATTGATTCTCAGAGCTGGCTCTCATGGAATATCCAGCTTCTGCCTTATATTTTGATGCTGTTGAGATGAATATGAATAATCTTAGGTACGAACTGCTACAAAGAGAAATAATTCACTTTGTTGTTAGTTTGTCAGCAGCTTTATGTTTGTGTCTTTGACAACAATAGTGGGCCAGGGGAGATTCTTTACTACTGCAAATGACAAGTGAGACAAATGATCAGCAAATCTTTGTGCTGTTGTGTGCAGCGCAAAGTGTTTGGTGTGTACTTATTGGTACCCACTTTTGAAAGTGCAATTTCCTCTCAGTCGATCTCATGTCATAACTCACATTTGTGCAGTGATTAAACCTGATGGCTTACCTTTACTAAATCTTTATTTTTAACTTCCATGATCGGCTCTCATCAAAGAAACAGTCGCGCTCGACACTTTCAGCCGCCACTCCATCCTGGAGATACTGCACGAGTGCCCATGTAGACGCACAGACTGAGAAAGTGGATCTGGGAATAGCTATCTTTCCCACACCGCCTGAACTCCTTTTTGTTGTCTTTAGCGTTGCAGATATGATCAGTTGGTTTTGGGCCAGTGGTTTTAGTCTTAGGAGGCATGGGTATAGCATGGTATCTGGGATCGTACTAGATGAGAGAAGGAACTGGATATGTTGTTGTCTTTGTATCTACCTCCAGCCTCTAAAAGCAAACATACTGTGGGGCAGTGGTTTTTCATGCCTCTGCAGCCTGCGTGCTGGCTTGGAACAAAGGCTGGTTCATTCATGTGGCAGATGCGGTGTTTTACTGCAAATCAATATTTGTGTGACTTCTTGACCAAGGCATAAAGGGAATATTATTCACACTTTGAACACATGTATGAAATCAATACTTATGACTGTCCTTGACCGTGATGATTGCAGCATTTGTTTCCGGTTCAATTTAAGAACCAGTGTTTACATTTTGTTGACGAGTAGCATAGTTATGCCAGTACCTCTCTGCCGATCTATCTCATCTACAGCATTGCCTAAATGCATCGAGGTGATTGGCTGATTTGTGAACAGGTGTAGCTAATAATTTAGCTGTTCTTATTTGTGGCTTTGCACTGCTCATGTGGACCATGCATTTCACAGTGTCTTACAATGTGTGTAAATATAATCAAGGGACATTTTGGACCCTTAACAGCATTCCTGAAATGTTTTAGTCAAGCATAAAAAAAAGAAGAAGAAAATACGGTTGGCCAAAGCACTGAGAACCATATTGGTTTCAAAATGCTTCTAAACACAAAAGCACATTGTGTGTCTGGATGCGGTATTCACTCTCCTCGCTCCAGAATTATGGCTGAGGTAAAGCTTCACACCACAATGATGATGCCTTTACACATAAAAATGTGTGTGGAGAGAAAGAGCAACAAAGGTCTTTGATGTGACATTATCTTCTTAGTCATGCAGGTTTTTCTGCAATGGCGAAACTGTAGCATTACGAAACAATGCCACATTGTGCTGTGATGATAGTTGGCTACCTGTCTATGAATGGCAAGTCCTCGCAAACCATTCCCGTGAATGTCCTGGTGAGAATTGAGCTGAGACTGACTCACTCATTTGTGTGAAGTGGCGACATGCTGGAGGCTCCGCGGGACTTCTCTGTCAAGCTCCGATCACAATTCTGTGGTATTTCTACTTCACAGGCTTTGCTTCAGTCCGGCGCCACATACAGTATCACTGAAGATAGGAGTCATATATTAAACCATGTCACTCTAAAAAGTCATCAGATCCCTTGTAGTACAGCGGAGCACTGGCGAGTTAGGATTAGCTGATCAAGCCTTTGAAAATCAATTCAAATTTGTTAGGGTGCACGCAAGCGTTTCTCTCTTCTCTTTTTAAATGTCATCTCTGTCACTGTAGCTTTAGCTGATGCTGGGAGAAGACGCGCATTAGAGCCTTTATGGTATTATGTATTCTTAAGCGTCTGTAAACAGAAGTCGGGATGCAAGAATGCTTCGGAGTGGCTTAGTTAGGTCGTTTTTATAAGGTGAGCAAACAAATGTTAAGTCTGCGTCTCGCCTAATTTAGTTAGGATTTGTCCTTCTTTAAGAGTTCAGTTTGTCTTTCACTCTGCTACTTTTTCTTTTATGCTGCCTTCAGCTGCCAGCTTTGTGCTTTGAGTGTCAAGTGTCAGAGAGGAAATTAGAAACACACTAACAACAAAAATGGAAGTGTTGGTAGCAAAAGGTACAGTTTTGCTTCCTTGGGGTAAATCGCAAACTATAAATAAGGGAAAGCAAATTCCAGCAGTGCAGATTTCAGTTCACAACATGGTGCAAAATAAATACATACGCGACAAAAGACGCATATTATTTCTTCTTAACTGTGAGTTCCTTTGCTTTGTGGGTGCAACTTTAAACTCAAACACATTTGCACATTGAGATGTTGCACTCTAGTGAGCATAGAAATTACATCCCAGAGTTTCAAAGTGTTTGCCTGAACATGGTTGTTCCTTTGAGCAGGCATGGCCATTTCACTTTGAGCCTTGCCTTATTGTGTCTCAGCCCCGTGTCACCGTTCCTTTCGATTGAACCAGAGACTAATTTATATTTTGTCCTGTCTTCTTTTTTCTTCGCCCAGCTGCCATTCAGGTGGAAATTACTCCACCACAAGGGGAGATCAGCGTAGGAGATTCCAAATTTTTCATCTGCGAAGGTAAGAGTGATCTTTCTACATCCCTCATTTAACGCAGCTTGATGCAAATGTCACCTCATCTAGCATTGGCGGTATTTATTGGGGTAATTTGATGAAAGTAATACAAGTTAGGTTAAATAATGAGATCGGTGTACTGGTGGAGGAAAAAAAAAGAAAAAGATCACAAGGATAAATTGACGAGTTTATTCTGTGGAGGTGGTGGGATGATGAGATCTGAGTCATGTAAGAAATAAGACATAAAAGAGGTGGGAGAGAGGTGCTGTATGAGAAGATAATGAGACAGAGGTCTTACATTCTCTCTGTGCATTTGTCAGCCTGTCTGTGATACAGATGCTGCTTACAAAAGACAGATCTGCAGTCTGCCATTATAGAACATCTTCTTACATTTAAAAAACGTCCTAATTTTCTGAGTAGAGATTATTCATTCATTTGGTCTTATTAACCCAGGTTACTTCTACGCTACAAAACAAACTGACTGAATTAACAGCGTGCCCACAGCCCTTACGAGGGGTCGTCCAGTATGAAAAGTTTCAAAGCATCTCTCTCGTTATCACGTTGATGTGAGTTACAATCATGCTGGATAATGAATGCATTGCATTTTCTTGAATTTAAAATAGAAAATTCAAAAGACGGCACAGCTACCTTCATAGGACTTATGAGTCAATAGTTTATTGAACCACCTGTAGTCGGACTAACTTGAAATTAGGGCTGCTCGATTATGGCAAAAATGATAATCACGATTATTTTCACTGAAATTGAGATCTCGATTATTTGACGATATTTATTTAACAATAACAATGTATTGAATGATGACTTTAAAAAATAATATAAAATAGTGTGCAAATACTGATAACAGTGCAAATGTTTGCAATATAAAAAATAAATGAAAAATGTAGACATCTATGTTTAGCGAACTTTGCAGTGTTGCTCTGTGGTGCAGCTACGACACTGTAGCAAAGTTTACACACTATGTCTGCTTGATCCACGTCTGACTCCGCGAACCCATAATGTTTCCACACCACTGAAGTTTTTTTTTTTACCTCTCTTTTCAACCAACAGCAGTCACTCTCCTCTCCAAATAACTTCTGCTTAGCTTTCCGAGCTTCCCTCGGGTCCTCTTAATCAGCGGTCCCCAACCCCCGGGCCTTGGACCGGTACCGGTCCGTGAGTCATTTGGTACCGGGCCGCGAGAGTTGAGGCTCAGGTGTGAAATGTATAGTTTTCAGGGTTTTTATCGGTTTTCAGCGTTATTTTGTTATCGTTTTTACCGTTTACTCGTTTTTCCCTGGTCTTTTCACGTGTGTTATGAATAAATTTTCCTTTTTTAGGTACCGGTACTAGTTTTATTTTGTTGTATTTATCCACGACAAAAACCGGTCCTGGGCGCAAAAAAGGTTGGGGACCGCTGCTCTTAATTGTTGTGACGCGTGTTCCAAATGCAGAGAGGTGCGCTCGATTTGCCACAAGGAGCAGCGCGAGAGTAAAGCACGAGGGAGGGGCTATTAATCGGCTCAGTCATTTTTAATAATCGTCGAAAGCCCATATTGTAATCGTGATTACAATTCGATTAATTGAGAAGCCCTTCTTGAAATAATCATTTTCTACATGACGCTGTCTCTCGACAGTTGTTCTGAGGTGTTTGTGCTGATAAGCTGTATTTGCTTTTTGCAAACTGTGGTGCATTATGTCAAAGCATCTCCACTTCTCAGTTCTCCAAAGAACACTTCCAAACATCCCATACTTGTACTGTCATGAACTTTAATATTTCTTATGTTGGCTGAGACCTGCTGAATCCGAGATGCAGTTTCTCTGAGCATTGCATGGTCTGATCTTGGGGTGAATTTGCTGAGATGTCTGCTCCTGGGAATATCATGGCAATGTGTTAACTCACAGCTGAATGCTCCAGAGCAGCAAAGTGACACACTCGCACATATCCAAGTCAACAAGTCTATTTGATTTTCAGCACATGGCAGCTACATACCCTCTTAATTCCTATGGAAGCAGTAGTGGTGGATTGTTTTTTACAGGAATTACAAAGTCCAGTCAAAATTTTCTTTTGCATACTACATGCAATCAAGGTTTTTTTTTTCTTTTTGAAAAAAATAACCACTTCTCTCCCACTAATCACCTGTTGTTTCACTGCTTTTAGCAGAATGTTTCTGTAAAAATGAAGCCCTAAAAGCAAAGATGGGTGTCTGTGTGTGGAATATGAAGCCTTGACATTAAGTGCTAAGTGATTTCATTCTTTGTTCTATGAAGAAATTTTTGCATTCGTTTGAACTCGAATTCCTCCGTTTGAAAAGGGTGTCAAAATACATTTAGAGCTCTTTGTGCTCCTCGAGAGAAGAGATAGTATTAATAATTTTCAGGGAAGCAAAAAACTGCCTCTGCCTTGTACTACTGTTTATAAAAAGATGAATAATGTTGAAACGTTTCTTTCTTTTTCTTTTAGTCAAAGTTTCCTCCTACTGAATAATCCTACTAAGGAAACAGAAATAATTCATATCTCCCTTTTTCTGTTTTGCTGCGTCTGTTTAGTCTTTGGGTTTACATAACATACACTGGATGAAAACAGATTGTGATTTCACAATAATGCTTCCAAACCATCTTCAAACCAAGAATTCTTAATTTTGTTTTGATATATTCTGTTCAAATTACGATTCATTTTTAACAATTTTTATTCACATTCTCTAATGAGAACCAAGTCTAGCTCAAACATTAATCAGCTCCACATATGCATTCATCAGGGAAATAAGGAACTACAACTGCTTTATTCCAACATGAACAGATGTGAAGAATATGAATGCCAGCGATGACAGTTCTTCCCCTCGACTGCTGTCAGTGACGCAGGTCATCACACAGTGCAGTGTGTCTTATCTTTTGCAGAGTCATATCTTTTCTTGCAAAGCGGGAGGCATATCTAAGCTAATTCAAAACATCAAAAGCACCAAACAAGATAACAGATTTCAGTGGCAATCCTATAGGTTCTGACTATTATTTACAGGCCACTTGTGAAATTCTTTAAAAAAAAAAAAGTTTTGCTTTTTTATCTCATTATTTACTTTGTTACTTTCAGTGGTAGGAGATGCTAAAGACATAGACTGGTACGCCCCCAGCGGTGAGAAGATCCTTCCCAACAGGGCCGACATTTTTGTGAGCCGCAGTGATGAAGCCACGTCGACTCTCACCATATACCACGCCACCGTGGACAGTGCTGGCATCTACAAGTGTGTGGCAAAGGATGGAGACAAGGAAGCCCAGGCCACTGTCCAAGTAAAGATCTTCCGTAAGTATGACCTGATTTTGCAGTCTTTACAGACTTTACCGGTGAAGAGTGTTACTTTTTCACATGTTGGTAGTCAACATTACTGCATGTAGTAACTCAGCCACTATGAACGCTCTCTTTGAGTAATGCATTTCAAAGACAGAGAACCAGTGTTTATATTATTAAAGGTAACCTGATTTCCAGCTCCATACTGTTATTCTCAGTCTAGCTTGGCAAGCTGGACTTTGGTGAGTTTATCCACTGTATGAAACCAGCCGTTTAAGCACCGTCCCTTTAAGCCAGCTTTCTTCCGACTGGCTGCCCCTCTCATAAACAGAAGATTTAAACAGCAGGTGTGAGGAGTTGCTGTTCTCCCAGCCAGGGCTGTGTGACTGAAATGACCATAGTAAGAACTGAACTATAACCTACTGGAAACTGAGCATTTAGATCACTCTGAAGTTTTTGGCTCATGGGGATTATTTCACATATACTGACCTAATTATTGGAAACTTTGGTATGTGTAATATAAACGCCAAAGTGAACCACTGAAATTGAAAAGGTGTAAGTTTTCACCTTTACAAATGTCACTCTCTGTGTTAATACATATAAAAATGTGTAATATGTGCATTCCCCCACAGAAAAGATCACGTTCAAGAGCGCTCCCAACCCGCAGGAGTTCATCGAAGGTGATGATGCTGACATAGTCTGTGATGTTGTCAGTTCACCACCACCCACTATTATTTGGAAGCACAAGGGCTCCAAGATCCAACCTGCCAAAGATGGTGAGTCAGTTCAAAAAAAAGAAAAAGAGGGGGAAAAAACACCCCACTGCTTAGCTGCTTTCTCACCTCCAACCTGCCTTTCCATTCCATCTTCTTAACTGTGTGAGCAGCCACCTTACCTCCCTGCCAATGCTGTTTGCCAGTTCATGCTTTCCAATCAATTTGCCACACTATTCCTCATCTCCCGCTCCTGCTGCCCATCATCTATGAACAAAGCCAACCGTTTTCCATTGGAAAGTAGTTTTAGACCTCATAGATGATGCGTGAACATGGAAATTGTATTTTTAGGCCTAGCAAGAGGTGGTTATTGTCACTGGAAAATGTGTCTGGGGGCACACCTGAGTTTAATTTCGCCAAATAAAGGAAAACTATAGTAAACTAAATCGGAAAAACTCAGCATGTTTTTTTTAAGGAAGGAAAGTGTAATCTAAGAAAACTTCTGCTGTCACTAACAACAATAACAGCAAAAAAACTGTAATAAAACCTACCCAGATTTGCTAGTTTAGGATCAGATTTTTTTGTTACTTTGCAAATCGTAATCATAGCATCTGTTTTGGCAATGATGAAGTAAAGTTCAGCCACAAAAGCAAAAGTTGCTTAAGTCTGACCATCATTGGTGCATAAACAGTTTGCAAACCACCTCCATCTCATGTTCTGACTTCAGGTCATACCTGACACATTTGATGCCTTCTCTTTCAGCAGAGCTTCCCAAAGTGTGGGGCCCGCCCCATTGGGGGGGGGGGGGGGGGCAGAGCCATTGCAGGGGGGCGCGGTATGAAAAGGGAAAAAAAAAACCAAAAAAAACGCTTGGACACTGCTAGCACAGGGCTCCCACACAAACGCAAAGCAGGAGGTGAAGCATAGACAAACAGAATCCCACATTCTTGATTTTTAGTTCACAAACACTCGTTGTAATGACTAACTACTCCTGACATTTTGGAAATGTTAGCTCTTTATACAGTAAAGTTACAGCGGGATACAAATAATATCAGGCTGATCCTGCCACGATTTGTCCCCCCTGTCTAAATCACCGACAAACAGTATCCCACAGTTGTTTATGTTTTTAAACCCATTTTGCACAGAGAGGCATTTTTTGAAAAATGTATTGATAGCAATGTTGAAAATTATTACACAGGAAAAAACAACTACTTGTAAATTAATCACACCGTGAAGCCTCTGCTTTTCTAAATGGAGGGACAGTAACTGCGTGTGTGTATGTAACCGTGTAAAACCAGAAGAAAAAATACATGTATATGTAGGTGTGGACGTACCGTAAAAGAGTTAGTAGTGTATTTTATTACTACCTGTACTTTATTGCAGTTTACTTGTATTTGCTTAATTGTTTACTAAATGTTTGAGGTGTGAAATACATTTTTCTTGTAAAACAAAGGGGGGCCTAGCAAAAAAAGTTTGGGAACCACTGTCTTTCAGGGTGATAAGATCTTACTATTGCTCCTCATGTCTCACTCTGATTTTGTATGGAGTGCAGACTTAAGGACCCACACCCAGGACACGCGAGAAAGAGATCTCAAACAAAAAGCGAGCTTTAATCGCTTATGATTTCATATAAACAACAACAGATAATGAAAGACAATTTAAAAGAAAAATGATGGAATCCAAGAAAAGCCAGAGAATGAATCCAAAGAAGAAAATGGACAGGGGAGAAATAGAAGCATAAAAAACACAGGCAATGCAACAAAGAGAAGGAAAGGGCTCTTTATACACTGCACATCGATTGCGGATCACACACACGGCAGAGGAAGGAAATGTAGATGAAAGTAATGCAGAAAAATCAAACAAACAGAGGCTCAAAACCGAATGGAAACACCAGAGAAAATTAACTGTTAAAGTAAAGCAGGAAACAACCCTAATCACACAGAAAAGACAACGAATAGTAAACACATTACAGAGGAACAGTGGGGAGGCAAGAACGATAATAATAATCATAAACCCACAACAATAGAAAAACTGGAAGCAGGAAATCCTGAAACGCATAAAAAACCAAACAAAAAAAAAGCTCAGCTATCAGGAGACTCTTATCTTTATAAATACACACATACATTTTAACAACATTTTTAACCTATAACTCTTTCTTACAAAAGGAATTTTGTGTTTCGGGAGTTAGAGGTGTTTGATGTACACAACTGGGTCTTGTTCTCGCTGCGCACGGGCGATCAGAGATGTAGCTTTGATGTAATTGTTACACGTTGTGGAACATCTATTTTATCCATATGTCACATTAGTATATCAAAAAACACTATAAAAACTTCTTCTGGTATTATAATCCCTTTATCTGCTGTTTGTCCTGTGTTTTGAACCATTTCTGCTTTGCCAGTAAGCACACAGAACAAAGGTGTTTAGCTCAGCTGTGGAGGAAACTGTGAGCGTGCACATACCGAACATATAAAACTGTAAGTGTTGCTGAACATTTTGCCAGGAACTCACGGGGCAAAAAAAAATCTAATCTAATGTAGCTGCTGTGAATCCAAGCTGTCTTCTGTGTAAAATGATATTATGAGCTTTTCAGCATTTGGTCCCTTCTGGCCAAAAATATGAGGAGGGCCTAAATTCATGTACAATATTTGGTAATCATTTAATCTGGCAATAGCTTCTTTCTTGGGAGGAGCATTGACCAAATTGGTCCAAAACAGCCATGGCTTAGCAAGTTCAGTGAAAAACTAGGATCTAGTGTGGGAGCTGGACATAAAACAGGAGTCTGGGTTTTGTTTCACACTTGAACCGGGGACTATTTTAACCTTAAAGTAACCCCTCCCTCGGTGACCGCTAGAGAGCCTGGAGTCACCACACTGTTGTGTTAAGCCTGCCTTTGTTCTTGGATTCTTGTCAAGGAATGTGTTTTTCACTGGAAAAGCCACTAATTGTAACCAACACCGAAAACTAAAAACTGCTTATGCAATTTTCTTCAGTGCAGTCGCTGACCTGACCCTGAGCTGCAAGCTGCAGAGTTAAAAATCCCAACAGTAACTCTTCCTTGTAAAATGTGTCACGGTGACCTGAATAAGAGGTGTTTAACAAAAGCTTTGTTTCTTCTTAACTTTTAGACTCCTGGATTAAACTTTAAAAGCTTTTCAACATTTCAGTCATTTATTTTTTATACACTATGTAAATTTTTCACTCCCATGGATGGTGCGGTGTGGTAGGAGTCGCTGAGGTGGAATTGTTTGTTCAGTAAACTGTATAACCCTTAAACTTGATAGGAAGAACACGGCACTTTATTGAGGCAACAGTCATTACTAAAATTAATGACATGCAGTTTGTCAACAAAAAGTAAATAAAAAAAGTCCCCTTTGTAATGTCTAAATTGTGGATTTTAATAAGTGCTGGATAGTTTTTCTCAATAATGTGTGAAAAATAACACCAGGTTTCGGTCAGACAGCTCACTGTGTTACTGTGCATTGTTTAATTAGAGCTGCAACAGTTTGTCAGGGTTTGATTAAAACATTTACTGTAGCCAGAGAGTCATGAAGCTCTCTTATCTGATTTGATTACCAGGAAGGATTTTCTTAATCTTGCCCCAACTTCCTGTCTCAGTGTTTCATTTAAGCATACAGTTCACACTGCTCTCATTTTATGATCATCTCTTAGATCATAGAAGACTTATTAAATCATAAGTTTCTTTTGTCCCACTGTGATGTTGAGAATGTAATCGTCACAATCTTGAACCTTTGTTCTTTTTTGTCCTTTTTTTGCAGTTCGATTTAAGATCATGGATAACGGCCATCTGCAGATCCGCAGCATTAAAAAGACAGATGAGGGCACATACACTTGTGAGGCTCGTGTCATGGCCAGGGGAGAAATTGACTTCAAGACTATGAAGGTCATTGTTAACGGTAAGCAGTGTATACACCACCTTCTATGCTCTGCCTGCCCTGCTGTTTATCAATGTGTGGTTTTGGCTTAACAGAGCAGGGTTCAGTAATGAGCCAGATGGCTCTCAAACCCTTAAAACTTTTTTGTTGCTCCAATGATAGTTAGTTAGTCAGATCATCTAGCCATCTTTTTCAAGTTTCTGGTTTAGAGAAACATATTCAAACAACTACGGACCAGAATGACGAGAAATTGGTTTTAAATTTGTTGATTTCTCAGAAAATGTTCTGACCTTTAGTAGCAACATTATCCCCAAATTGCTTTTAAATATCAAAGTCCTTTAACTATCAGGATGAAGAATTTTGAAAAATATATTTAAAAAAATAATTTTAGGCAATTTTCTTGAGGAAATATCACTTCTTAAAAGCTACTCTGTAGATTTTCAGGGATAATTGATTTTTTATTTTCAAACCCTCTGACTAACTTAAGAAATAGACGTGTAACTATGGGAAATATCGTTATATGTGTGTGAAATATGGTCATTTCAGCTATGTTGAAACGTCCAGTCTGTTTTATCACGACTCAATGGAGGAAACTTGAAGTGCATTTTGGATAAACTTTACTACAATTACATATCACCATGTGGGTTCAGTAGTTGTTTAAAACAAGTCAAACCAAAAAGGGGTCTTTTTTTGTGAACATTTTTCCAGTGTTTGGTTAATTTTATATGGAATGTGCAAAAAGAAGTAATAAAATCATTTATATGTAGATTCATTTTGAATCTACATATCTAAATTAAACCTCTTTAAATATAATTTATAAATACACATTAGTTACTTAAAATTCAAATGAATCTTGCATCTTTTTTCAGTGCTTCCCACCATCCGTGTCAGGCACCCAGAAGTCAACGCTACAGCAGACGTTGGTAAATCAGCTTTACTGGCTTGTGATGCAGATGGCTTCCCGGAACCCACCGTGACTTGGGCACAGTACGTCATTCAATCTCGTTATCTGGCTGTTGTGACGAGCAGAGTTCAGATTTACCCCGGATCACGTCAGGAGAAATTTCGAGCTTCCACAAAAAATGAAGCATTTTATTTATTCTTTTTTTTCGTCTTCAGATCCTCTCGTTCTTGACCTCGAAACAAGCGATATTAGTTAGAGCAATGAAATGAATAATTATGAATTACAAAATGTTATGCTTGGTGCACAGTAATCCTTCTCAGGTCCAAAACTTCAACGACAAACCGAAAAGAAACACTGACGCCAATACAAATGACACCCCCCCCCCCCCCCCCCCCCCCCCCCCCCCTCTCTCTAAGTGGCAATCTGCAAAGCAGGTAAAAGCAGCCTGATAAGATTAGGCTGAGATGAATGATATTTGCAGCAGCGCAATGGAAGACAAACTATGCACTATACAGTGTACTAGTACTTAAAGCACATAGAGGGCTTTTATTAATTCCAGCTTTTCAATGGAAACTCATTATAAGTCACACTCATTAGTATTCATTAGCGAGCGGGAGATTTATATACCGCTACCTTTTGCTTTTTCACTTCAGCAGTGCATTTTATGACACAATGACATGGAGAGATATTCTGATGGCTTTTTACCTCAATGATCAAAAGCCTTGTAATAACTTCCACAGTAAAAGGGTAAATGAGTCATGTGTTTTTGCCTCTTACTAGATAAAGGGTTGATAGGACGGAGCTACATCTGCACAAGATTAGTCTTCCTGAAACTTAATTCCATGGTAATTAGGAATTTGTTATGCTACGCTAATGGCTGCAATTTATATTTACAGGTCAGTTCGATTAGTTACAAACATTCCTAATCAAAAAGGACCTCGGCGTTTTTTATCTTTTCTGCAGCAAGGAGCATCAATTTAACGGGGACATTTTTATAAGTTCGAGGCTACCCTTTAGCAGGATGTGCGCTACCCGAGGCAGCTGTCGGGGTGTCTCTGTTGTTTTTTCTCCAGCTCTCCAGCTCCTGGACACAGTAATAATAAGGAAATAATAAATCTCTGTATACAGTAGAGTGATCAGACCAGATTTGTGACTTTGCTGTTCATAGCTTACCAGTCAGTCCCCTTTATTCTTCTGTCTCTGACTCTTTTCATGCAGGCTTGCTTTTGATAATGTTAATTTTTACATGACTCTTGTTAATATATATTTATAGGGATTATGAATATATCAACAAGCAGAATAAACCAAAGTGAAAACAAAGTGCATATGCATCTTAGCAACCGCTAATTGGTAGTAGTTCAAAAATCGGTACCTGAAATGTGTTTAATTGAGTAAGTTCTGGTGATTAAAGAGGAGGTTTACTGAGTTAGTAATGATTTTAAACATTAACTTACCAATACACCGAGCATGTGTGTGCTGGAATAGGATAATTTTTGTTTGATGACCACCGACTTGTGCAAATGTATGTTTTCGGGAGACGAAATCGAGGACGTCAGCCCGAACGTGTTTTTTTTTTTTTTCTTCATGCAGCTGTTTGCTCAGTGCACGTTAATATTCTTGGTGCATCATTCATGTCTGAATGCAGCAGTGAGGAGAAACCTTTAGACAAAGCATGATTGCTGCTGCATGAGTAAATAAGACGACTGAACTGAAATCCCGCTCACAGCTGTCTTTCATGCAGCAGATCTAATGTGTGATCCTGAGGAAGAAGCAGGCATTAAGAGAAGAGGGTTAAGATGGACAGGAAGGTTGTTGGGAGGATAGATGTGTGAGGCGGTGAAAAAAACATAGGGGTAAAGCTCTGTTTGTTCTAGTTACTGACAGGCCTGTCATTCACTGTCTGGCTGCTGGAGCGATGCTGCCACTCCAGGTCTACGAACACTTAATTCACTACAAAAGAAAAAAGAAAAAGAGAGAGATTTTAACCTCTAAGTGAAAGTTTAGCTCCTGAGAGTAGGAGTGTTTTCTGAAATCTAAAAGAAGCATCGTCATCATACAATCGGTGTATGACCTTCTTAAAAACAAGGCTGAAGGGAGACCAAAGGCAAACAGAATCTGAGGCGATGTTGGAGGTGTTCTTAGAAGCACTGAGCACAGGACGGCGTTTTTTGGTCTGCGAGCCTTTGTCGTCTGCGAGCTGCTTGTTTCAGTAGATAAAACCCCAACTGTTCTTTGTTAGTGAGTTTAGAAAATTATTCGTAGGCTCCTCAAGTTGTGCAAGTAAATACATGTGACGCGGACACTTCTCTTTTCCTCTTTTTTTCCCCTTGCTACAGTAACGGTGTTGTCCTTGAAGACGGCGATAAGTACAGCCTCAATGAGGACGGTTCAGAATTGGTAATAAAACATGTCACCAAAGTGGATGAAGGAGATTACACGTGCATCGCCAAGAACAAGGCGGGAGAGAAAACGGAGGAAGTCAGCCTAAGCGTGTTTGGTAAGAAAATGACTCCATTTGCTGATGGTTTGCTTAACATAAAGAACACGGCGGCTGGTTTTTTTTGTATCATCTCTGACATTTCTTTGTTGTACTTTGTGGCATTTGCTGCACACTCTTACGCAGCTTTTCCTTACGCAGCTGTGAAACATAAAGTGCAGTATCTCTTTATGTAGTCTTGTGGCTCTGTTATAACTCAGTGGGGTATGAAACCACTCTGTATTCCTTGCCACAGTAATACTGAAACATCTCTATCAGCCATGGATCAAATGGCCATGTCAAATGTGTGATTCACAGTGACGTGATCATTCGATTGCATATATTCATCTGTCAGCAGCTGATGAGTTTATGTGGTGACTTGAACCTAAGATTTTTTCCGCCTCTGCTATCAAACCCAGTTAATAGAAAAAAGGCAGGTGGATTAGTGGTAATAGCTGTTAATAAATGTCAAGCATCTATTAGCTGTTTAAAAAAGAAACAGATTAAATATTTGAAATTACCCCGCTGCCTCTCATTGAAGATGGAGCATTAAACCAAAGGTACCCACATTTATGTGTCTAGAAAACCAATTCTAATAACAGTTTCTGTCTTGCTTCTAGTCCAACCCAACATTACCTACTTGAGTAACCAGACCGCTTCGGAGTTTGATGATCAAGTCACCCTGACATGTCAGGCTTCCGGTGACCCGACACCTACAATTTCCTGGAGTTTTGGAAACAAGGTCTTCACTGAAGGAGAACAGGTAGAGTTGCTGTGTGGTCATGCACCAGAAACTCTTTTTTTTTTCCCCAGTTAATAGAAGTGTTTTAAAAAGCCAGTGTTTTTAGAAAAAGGGGTGCTAATGACAGAGAGGTACCAAAAAATAAAACTACAGTTGTTTGAGAAATTTGCCTAAAACATTTCTGCTCTTAAGGAACAACATGGCAAACAACAAATTTTTAAAAAAAGTTGTCATTCAGAAAAGATAAAGTGGATGAAAGCTAGAACTGAGCCTCCACATAATTTCTACGACTTACATATTATGACCTGCACTGTAATATACAATACAGCACATGCTCTCCAGATTTGTTGGCAGCTGTTATTAAATGCAATTTTCAGAAAAAGGCTTCAATTTCAATTTCCAAAAACTCACATGGACATTTTTAAGGAATTTTGTCAGCCATTCACTGACTTTCATTTTTTTTAAATTCAGCCTCGAAATCCCACCAATTATTTTCACTTCCGTCACTTTTCATCTCATGGCATTAATAACTAATCAGTTGGCCATTCAACTCCACCCACGTGCTGGGAATGCAGCTAAAAGTGCTTAGTACATTTCTCATTGTTACATGAGTTTGAACTTTGCACAATGAGGTTTTGATGTTGCCTTCACCATCTCTCTGAACTTTTGACAGCCTTGTCTTATACAGCCCGAGTTGCTTTAATGCTTTTGTACATTTACATTGTGACTGACAGAGGAGAGAGAGTGCAGACTTCTTATGTCTCCCCACATGTTTTAACAGCGCATCTTACACGCTACATCTTTTATTCATTGGCTTTTAATGGAAATTTCTTTCCTTTTTTTGTGAATTTACTATAAAAAGTGCTCTTTTAAAATTAACAGGAAATCAAACAAGAGTTTAAAAAACAAAGTGAAAATGATTTAATTGGCATTAGCTTAATTATTGCTATGAATCAGATTGTTGTGATTCCAGTTATGCCACTCTGGCAAACTACTGTGATAATCCACTTTGGGAACGAGTGGGCACTTTTTTTCCCAGGATGAACACAATATGAGTAAAGCAGCCACATAAGGGCTATGCATCTTTGTCATGCTTTGGCGTATATCCTAGTTTTTCCTCTTCATGTCCTTCAGGAGCACTGGAGATAACACTGGATTAAAGCTTTGCTTATAGGATATGGTAAACGGCTTCTTAGGATGTGTAAGCTATGAACACCATTCCTTTCCTTATTTTCTCCATTACAGTGGTCACAGCATTCTGGCAGTTGCCAGCCTAGTGAGAGAGTCTCATCCAGAGTCTATTGTTATGCTCTTATCAGCTCATTAAAATTGTATAATTTTGAAAAATCCATCTTAACGGTCTATTCTGACAATGCACATGGTGCTAGCAGCAAACAGATTAGTCACTTCAGAGGGGTAATTTTCTGTGAATGCAGTAAACAGTATTAAGATAATTACCTCGCTGCCTCCACCAGGTTTTTGGATTCGGAAAAAACATTTCATGCACTGGTTTGTGATTCAGCTTACGTTACATACTGCTACATGTTTATATTACTTCTAAAAGCACTAAAGTTGGACACTGCATATTTCCCTGATACACAGAACAGCTGGGTTGCAGACTGGTTGCTGGCCTTGGGACATTTGCTGTGGAATAGCAGGAAAAAAGCACAATTTGGCATAAAACTTGTATACCACACATTTTCTTGTTCCTGCCAACAATATGCTGGCATTTAATTAGGCATAAGATAAGCTGTACCCTGTCACTACAAGCAGCATTTAGCATGAAAACCCCCCGTCCGTTTTTTGTTTGACTGTTCAGAGGTATTGTAACTCCTGTGAAATATGTTCCCACACAAAAATAGTTCAACAATGTTTGTTGTCCTGCCATAGCAGACACAGTTGTTCTTCAAATGTTTCAAATGACACAGGTGTGTAACAACAATAGAGGAACTACTCTTGGAGCTACACACTGTAAATGCAATGAAAGCACCTGTCCTGTTATTTCCCACAGGGCATAAGAGAGTCAGCTGCACAGTATTTTGGGCCATGCTGGCCTACTTCATTTAACATGCTCTGTCAGCTGGTGCATTGTGATGAATTATGTCTGAAAGTTACCATGTAGCTCGTTTTCACATTAAATATATCTCTGTGAAATGAACTATTGATTTTTGGTGGAATAATATAAAACTAAAAAGACCACGGTAATGACTGTCTGACGAACTCTCTTCTAGTCATATTGTAAACATTCTCTATACTAACAATTGTAAATATCGTTGATACAGTTGTTTAAGCATTCAGACGGCTAATTGGAGAAAATATAACTTTATTGTGAGCCTGTGCACCAAATGTGGCAGTTGTATTTACAGCAGCAGGATGATTTCAATCAATTCAGTTTTATTTATAATGCACCAAATCCCGACAGTCACTTCAAGGTGCTTTTTATCATTGTTTATCTATTACCCCACAGTAATAGAGTGAAAGCTCCAGCATTCAGATGACCCCATATGAGCGAGCCCTTAGTGGCAGTGGGAAGGAAAAACTCATTTTTAGCAGGAAGAAAACTCCAGAACCAGGCTCATCGAGGGGGCAGCCATCTGCTACGACTGGGGAGAGACATGGGACAAAAGACACACTGTGCAAGAGATCCAGAGATCAATAATAACTAATGATTAGATGCAAACAAGAAACACATGAGTCCTAAATAGTTATGCTTTATCAAAAACGGAAAGTTTTAAGCTTTACTTTTTAAATTTAATTTAGAAGTTTAGACAGTGTGTGTCCAAAATTTAAGCTGGGAGCTGGTTCGACAGACGAGGGGCCTGAAGCTGAAGCTCCCACTCTACTTTTATATCCTATGAAGTAAGCCTTCAATCCAAGAGCAAAGTGTTATAATGGGGGGGATATGGAACTATGAGGTGTTTAAGAATGGAAAAAACTGTAGGATAGGGATGGGTATCGTTTAGGTTTTATCCGATACCGGTGCCAAACCGGTACTTTTGAAACGGTGCCGGTGCTTAAACGGTGCTCAAACTGGTGCTTAAAGAATGGCGAACACAAAATTGGTCCAAAAACCTCTCATGTTCAGCTGTTACTTTGTAAAAAGATAACCATGTTAGCCTTTTCTGCAGCTATGGGGCATATATGGTATCACTCTTGGCTGGAAGCAGTGCTTTAACAATGGAAAAAACACAAACTTTGTCCAAAAACCTCTCATGTTTAACTGTTTCCCACTTTTTCTTTGGTCATTTTAGCCTTTTTGCCATCATGATACCGGTACCCATCCCTACTGTAGGATATTGTAGTTTCTGAACAACATTGTACTAAAGAAGAATGTGTTATTTATTCGGTTCTTGTAATGCAGACATCTCGATAAGTTGTTCTTAAACTGAGACGGATTTTATTTTAGACTTAATGGCAAACTTGTGCAAATTATCCATTCACCACTCCGGTTGTGCTGGAAAATGATCAGTTTGTACATTTGAGTCAGTTAAAATATTCCCATATTTTCCTATTAACTGTGCAATTTATCACTGCCAATCAGCTGCGGCAGCCGTGACTGTATTGCGACTTTCTGAATGTAATCTTCCACCTGCAAGACAGGCTTGCATGTCGTATTCACAGTTGCCACTGAATGTCTTCTATTCACAGGCTGTCATCATCCCTCTCCTCCCTATCTATCACTGTCAGATACATTTTGATTTAATGTTGCTGTAGTCAGAAAATCCCGCTGATCATTTGGTAATAGCTGTCACTAATTTTCATTGGATCTTCATTCATCATTACTTTCCTGTTTGCCACGCTCTGTCTTCCATTCACATTCTAGTTCCACATCATACCAGCCAGGGTACGAGAGCACAGACATATTCATAATGATGTGCAATGACAGAACAGGAATTTTTCTGGCTTCGGCTTCTTCTTTTGAATATTGCTGGCTTAAGAAAAACACAGCTAATGGCGTCATTGTGTAACGTATGACTAAGACATCATCTCAGTTCAGCTGAAGGTCTTTGTGGTTTGAACGTTTATACCACATGATAGGAATCTGTACGTAGTTTATATTAATAGAGGATAAGTGGTGGAAGTCAATGTTCTGTACTTACATGAATGGGTTAATCAAGATACATAAGCCATGATGAGAAAATGTGCTGATTAGGAAACAAAGTCCCTAGGTGCTGGTAGTGGTTCTTGTATAATTAGTTGCGGTGCCTTGTTTTCCTTAGTGTGCCTCCAAATTCTCTCTTATTAGAGTACATTAACTAATAACTGGCCCCATGCAGCTCTAGGAAAATGTGCTCGAGTTTGGCATTTTGACCATTTCTGTTACTTACTTGATTGCCAAGTTGGAAAGCCTGGCCCTCATCATAACAGTCATTTTCACATCAAGAAAACCTTGAACTAGACAATGCCAAATGTTCAACTAGCCTTTAATACGTCAACAGAGGGATATGATCTATTTATGACATCATTAGTCTTAATTGTTTAATAATAATAAATAAAGCTTTGAATGAAATTATTCAGCTGAATCCAATCTGTAGTTTTCATAAACAACATCGGAACAGTGCCAAGTCCCGCTTCTAGAAATCTTGTAAAAAATCACAGCTGTTTGCCTGAAAGGCAAATCGGTAACTACCCTTGATATTTGCATTTGGTGTTCTACCTTTTTTTAAATTCTAGTTACATTACTGCAAGATGGCATCACTGATTTAATACAAATGCAGAAATCTTCTGGTTTATAAAAGAGCGCCTAAGGTCTTTACCACTCTGTCAGCCACGGGTTTATTAAGTCCCATTTTGAGTATTTGGCTGTTCCCATTTGGCATTTTTGGAATCACATATGATTAAGCAAGAAGTAATCAGAGAAAATGAGGATACGAGTTTTTAACTTTTCTCCCACAAGTAGCTACACCTTTAATCCCTCATTCCTCTGTTTCCTATTTTACTCTAAATGTGAATATTTTATGAGCGTTTCTTATTAAGGACAGTGCTTACTGAAGTCATTATGTGCAATCTGCTTACCTCTTCATGCCTAGAGGCTACTTCCATCTTTAACATGTTGTGCGTTGCAAAAACAAAGTAAACTATGATTGATAGCATTTAAAAGACAGATAATGCGCTTATACATATTCTGGAAAATAATTTGCAACAATGTATTTGCATGATTTTGCTTTAACAATCTAAAACAAAACCATGGAACGGTATTTAAAAGATTCAGTCATTGCACATTGAAGCCAGTCTGCATTCGTTCTATGTGGGTCATTTCCAAAAGCTCACTTTGTTCCACTGTGTCGCTGTTTGTCTTTGCCTCTTTGCTTCTGTCCTCTCTAGGCCTCTTGGACTCGACCAGACACATACGAGGTATGGCTACTAAATATCGTAGCCTGATTCTAGATGTACTAGCCCAGACTTGCATCATAGACTACCACTTTTACCCCCACCACCTCTTTTTTTGTTTTTGTTTGCAGAACAGAAGTGTTATCATTCAGCCCACATTTAATATGCACCATATTTAGTTTTGCACTTAATGTGTAGACTAATAGCCACATAGTACAGTTCATTTAATACATTTAGTTCCAGTATACATTTAGACTTGCTCCATTAGTTTATCACTGTTTATTTTTGTCAACAAATTTCCATGTGAGACGCAGGCATCTCGGTGTAGACCAAGTAGCTCCATTCTTTGTTTCCTGCTGCACAGTGTGGTGAATGCTCAGACTTTGCATGGAAAAAAAAAGATAAATCCTGTATTGTTGATTGATCAGCAGCTGGACACCAAAAAAACACACACACTGTCTGCTCTGCTGTGAGCAAACTAACTCTAACTCACCAAACTCTAGCAAATAACAGAATGGGTTTTAATGGTGTAGCCTTCTGTCATGGGCCAGGGGCCTGCATGTTTTTGCTTCAACTGTACACTGAAGTAGCTGCCTCATTCAGTCACCTGGGGCCTCATTTATACTGTGGTCTCACTAGGTCAGTTCACCCAAATGAAAAAGAATGTCTTCCTTGCCCCTGATCACATGTAGCCAAGTTGAGAGTTTTGATTTTGTTTCTCCGGGATTTGAGAGTTGTTGTTTTTTTTCCAACCTCTAATACAAAGAAAGTTGACAGAATTCTGTTTGCATTGTCCACTTTTAAGGCTCATGGTTAGGTAGAACTCTTAGAATGGCATTAACAAGCATTTTTACAGGGTAAGGGTGTGTTTGCATTTTTAAAAAATCCCGAAGCACTTGAGCTTCCTGTTCTGTTGTTTGGCACAAAAGAAAAACATGCAAACTCTTGGCCTGCTGCAAAAACAATTACTACCTTTGGACAGAACTGACACAGTACAATCAGCTCACTTCACTCACCACTGCCACACATGTGTGACAAGGAACCAAGCTAAGAATTAACTGTCATATTCAGCACCCATAACACACAGATTCAGAGTTTTGACAAGTTTGTCCTAACTGGCTTCAATAACTTGCTTCAATCATTCATGGCACTCATTTCCTGCTGATGTAATGCTGCGAAGTTTTTTTTTAAACTATCGAATTCCACACGCCTGTTTAACATTGCCTTATCCCAGCATGTGACAATAATCACGTCACCTTGTTGGGCTGTTGACTGGGTTTTAAGTTGCATTTTATGGATCTACTGCTGTGACCTATGCTTTTATGTTTTAGCGGGAGCACTTTTTTCTTACCTCTCTGAGCCCAGTCTAATCCAAGGGTCACTACAGATTTTTCAGTACTTGACATCCTTGACTGTGCACTTCATTACAGAAGTTCAATTAAAGACTTCTTCTTTGGTGTTTTTATTGTTGCTATTACTTTGTTCTAGTGATTTCCAGTATTTACATGTTGAATTTCATGTTCTACATAAGATCTTTTGAGCTATTTTACTGTTATTGCTGGACTTGACGATCATATGAAAGATGCCTTAAGTTAAGTTAAAGAGTTCAGTGTTATGTAGGAATAGCAAAGAGGTAAGGCTAAAGACTGCATCTCAGTTGAAAGAAGCTTTTTTGGCTTTGTATGATGTCAGTGAGAGCAGCTATTCCTAAGCACAGACCTATGCAAAGACCTATATGAAGAAAGCTGTCCTAAAGGGAGGAGTAAGGGATCTACATTTGCCTGTTTTAGACTGAGGGGCTGCACCTAGGCCCAGGTACTTTGAACTGTGAATCATGCAGACTACTTCAATAAATTCTAAGAATAAAGCCATAGAGTTAGACGTGAACAAACGAGCCCATTAAGTATTTTTCTTGTAGGCCTACACAGAAAGTCAGCTGTCAGCGAATGTATTTATTGCAGCACAGAATGGATCGAACAGATCTTCAGTAATAGCGTCGGCCTTGCTTTCATTGGACGTTAGGTGAACCGAGCTGACAGGTGTTAATCAGCAACCCTAAAAAGCAGTCATTAAACAATTAGTCATAGAAGACAATCGAACATGAAAGTATGAAATTATGCTAAGGACAACAGCAAAACCCTTTCACTTTATCTTTATTTCATTAAGAAGTGCACTTTGGAAGAGTTTGACACTTAAACCAGATAAAAGTCTGATTATTATAACCTGCCTAATGACTGATTTTCAACTCATAAGAAGATCATATGACCATGTCGTTGCCTGCTTGTTTTTCTTTTAGCAACATGTTAAGTAAAGACAATTATAGATAAAGGAAATGGTTTAATAGAACTCTATTTACCACTTGCCTTTTGTTAACCGTCGCCTTAAATTAACCGTTGTCTTAAAATCGTAACCTTTTTCCCGCCTCAACACTTCGGAGGGCTTGAGAATGCCAAGTAGAGAAATTGCACTTAGTTTTCTTGGTATACTTCTCCTTGATGAAAGATTTGACAGTGGAGAAATTAAAAGAATTAAGGACAGAAATAGATGGGGAATGATAAGCAAGCAACACAAGTCCCAGGCTGGATTAAAATTATGAATAGCCTACCCCTTTGTATATTCATGTTCTGTTCCTTAAACCCCTGGGCCATCAGGGTGCTCCATAAATCAACATTCTAGACATCAAAGTTGACAAGGACCACTCCAAGTAGTTTCAAAGTTAAATTTTTGGAGGAGGCACAGGTTTGTCCTGTCCTTCAGGTGTTCTCCACAAATATATATCTTCATGTGCCACGTTGTGTTAAAGGATCCTGATACCAAATTGGGAGACAGTTAATCATGAGCTGAATTCTTGATGTAGTTGAGTTCATTTTTTTTAAACTGTTGGCTCAGCTCGCCGACCTCTGCTTTGTTAAAAAGTTCTATTTTTAGCTGCCTAAACTGCCTCATTTTTTTCAAAGGAGGAGGTGGTTATAAAATTTCAGCGTGTTATTAATACAGCGCTAACATCGTTTTAGTGTTTTGGAAAGATAAAGCATAAATGGCTCTTGGACTGTGATTGCTGAGAATAGCAGATCTACATCTAATGAGTACACAGACAGAGCCTGTGCATGTTATGCCTGACAGTCTCCCTCTTCATGTAACACTTGCTGGACAGAATGTACGACAAGCAAAACACGTGTACAAAGATTTGCTCTGCAGATCAAATCAGCAGTGACTGCAAAATACAAGACACTGAAAAAATCCTGTCCATACGTCGCCTTACAAGTCTACCACCATAATTCATTTTTGTAATTAAAATGATTTGGTTAATGAATGAATCCTGTTCAAAGGTCTCCCCTCTCCCTTCTACCTGTGCTGTATTATTAAAGCATTATTCTCTATTAACCTTTTTTCCTGTTTATATTCCAGCAGTGTACCCAGTACAGCTCTTTCCTGTGTTACTGCAGTAAGACATGATTAATGCTGCCCTTTCAAAATGTTCCAGGACACTCCCTCAGATCTTCAGTAAACAGCAGAAATATTTCTGCCACATCTGCGTCACCCTGCTCTGCAAAGAAAAGCTGTTTTTGACATAATACTTACACAACAAATATGACTCTGTTATATACTACATCTATATTCTAGTTTACCAGCCAGAGCTTTGCACGCCGAAGCACAAGCTTGAATGCATAAAATAAAAAGCGAATACTATGGCACCTAGAACGAAGATGTATATCTCCTTTTTGTGTCGCCTGTGTCCCCCAAAGGAAAGATAAACTGTTACAGGTTTGTTTAACAGCCATGGGTTTTATAGGCTTGCAGTTTTATTAATCATTTCATAGGGCTTCTCTTTATTACCGATGTTGGTTTTTTCACCTACTGACTTTCGCCATGTGATTTCAAAACTTACCGAAAATATACTTTGTGTCTTCGCAAAACGGTGCAGAACTTGAAGCCCCCCTCTGCTTTGGGCCTGTATTTGCATTAGGTTAGATGCACAACAGAGACAAAGCTAGGATTCACTGCATTTGTTTAAAAAAACAAGTGAGGTCGTTGGGCCACTTTTGATGTCAGCTGCACAGCTGTTAAGAGATCACTCTAAGGCATAACACATGCTTGGAATAGCAGTATTAGCTCAGTAGGCAGGCTAATAAATTTGATCTCTTAATACAAATACAAACCAGATTTAACAAGCTGTTTGTTAAAAGTGCAGTTAGACTGCCTGTAACCCTGCAACCAGACTGCTAAATGGTAAGGACAACAATCGAGTTTGCAGGTTATTAGCCAGGGCTCTGACGCAGGTTTAATAGTTATCCCAGCAATAGTTTTTCAGAGGCCAGGATGTCCAGTCTGTTGCTGTTTATATATATATATATATATGAGAAAAGAATAAATTTTAGCAGCATATTTGTAAGATTTTTACAACTAACGTTATTTTTTTTTTAGGATTTAAAGGAAGGATTTGTTTGCTCCTGTGGCACTCACTTCTTCACACACACAAAAAAACATCAGCTAATATCCTTATCAGCTAATAGCATCCAAGGAATACTAAATTCTCTCTCAGAAGAGTTCATTGCAGTTGTAGCTTTTATGTTGTCTCCATCCCGCTGTTCTTGTGGTATTTCTGCACTGCAGTTCTCATGGCTCACCTGTCAGTCAGTCGTCACAATTTTTAAATTTTTTTTAACTCTTGCTTTCTCAGTTTATAGTTCCCACTGTATCTTCTGCTCATTTGTCCCATTTGCGCTAGCAAAACAACAAATACAGACTGATCCTTTAGCCCCGTTTTATATAAAACTACCTGCTTTATAAGTGAGAATAATTTCTTTCTCTTCTTCTTTATAGAGCCTTGATAGAAATGTGGTGGTGCGCAGTCATGCGCGGGTGTCCTCTCTCACCTTGAAAAATGTCCAGTTCACATATGCTGGACAGTACCTCTGCACCGCCAGCAACTCCATCGGCCAGGACGCCCGGCACATGTACCTGGAAGTCCGCTGTAAGTCACGAAACTGTGCCTGGCCGCACGCTCCACTGGTTTATCTTTGCTGTCAACACAGATAACCATAAGTTTGCACTGTTATATGTACAAATATGAAAGTGATAAGAGCTGCTGTTGCTGCTGACATCTGCTTAATAAAATGTCATCGTTTTAACGTTTCATTTTAGTCTGTTGGAAACGGGGTAGGAGTAGTGTCTAAAAGAATTCTTTTACGGAAACTCTGTTGCTACATTTATCTTTTATAAGTTGTTGCATCAGCCAAAAAAACAGTCTTCAAAGAGCATGTTAAAAGTGTTAGTTACTATTGTTAAATTACAAAAATCTGTTAACTGTGATACAGTATACTGATTTATCAGGCAGTGAAGGTCACTTTGTTCCTGCAGTAATTCATTTCTTTCCATATATGGAGGCCAGATGCTTTTTTTCGACTCTTGTCTGTGCTCAGGCATTGGATCTTTTTTTTCTCTGTCTCCAAAAATGGTTTCTGACAGCACCTAGACAACTTTCTCGGGTTTTGTTCTTTTGCTGATGGTTTTAGCTGTAGGCAAGGCAATCTATAGCACTAGCAATTTAACAGTAAGAGCAAGAGAGCATGTCTCTCCAGTCAAGAATAACTTGATACTCATGACATCGATTTAAACCACTGCTGCCTTGTGGCTGCCTTGCATGTGGATGCATGCTTTTTCTCATCTTCCGCAGATATTTCCCCTCATATGCATGTTTAATGCTTATTCGAAAAGGTGTCTGTAGATGGAAGGTCTCAGTGTGACACCAAAACCTTGAGCTGGTTTCACAAAGAGAGGATAGAAAAGCATTCAGACATTAAAGAGGCAATATGTGCTGTCAGGTGTAGCAAACATTAGATAAACTGTGCTTGGTTTGTCTAACATTACTTCATTATTATTTCATTTATACCAAGCTGTTGGTTGACAGTATTAATTTTCAATTCAATTCAGTTTTATTCATACAGCGCCAAATCACAACAACAGTCGCCTAAAGGCGCTTTATATTGTAAGGTAGACCCTACAATAATACATACAGAGAAAAACCCAACAATCATATGACCCCCTATGAGCAAGCACTTTGGCGACAGTGGGAAGGAAAAACTCCGTTTTGGCAGGAAGGAACCTCCGGCAGAACCAGGCTCAGGGAGGGGCGGGGCCATCTGCCGCAACCGGTTGGGGTGAGAGAAGGAAAACAGGATAAAAGACATGCTGTGGAAGAGAGACAGAGACTAATAACAAGTATGATTCAATGCAGAGAGGTCTGTTAGCACATAGTGAGTGAGAAAGGTGACCAATGTAACAAGATAGTAACAAGATCAGTTAAAGTCCTAAAGGGTGAGGGTATCATCTTCAAGCTGATGCATCAAAAATGACTTAACAGCACAAAATCCAGCTTGTATATCAGCGTTATCAGAATTCTCTTGAAACAAAAGCAAACTTCCATATGTCTAAATTTAAAAGAACATTCTTATAACATTGTGTCGTAAGTGTTTTTAAATGTACTACAGCAGTTACAGGTAATTAAGAACAACTCTTCAGGTAATCAGGTATCGACCCTGCTTTTGGATCCTAGTTCTTACTGATGTCTTTTTAATATGTATCTTCTTTTATTTGATATGAAGAAGCCTCTAAAACAATCTATGGTCATTGTCAGCCTCTCTGGCTTTCCATTAGCACTACTCATGTGCAGTGTCCCTTTAAGCTCAGTTTTTAAAACCTTACAATGTAGCTACAGCCCATTGGCTCACAGTTTGCCACACACGAAGAATCAATCAGAGGCGAACTAAGATTTCAGTTCAGAATCATCCAGAGCGCACAGCAGCATATCAATGACTGACAAGGCTAATCAAAAGGTATTGGCTGAAGCATTTGCTTATTACGCCAACCCTTTTAACAAAAGATCTTTTGACTAACCTCGTGTTGTGGATAGATCATCTCAGATGTTCTCTCGACTGAAGATTGGTCATTTTTCAGCATCTTCCTTCTGTCATATGGTTGCATTTGTCTCAGCCTATCAGGGACAGTCACATTACCTTTGATGGAGAGTTAACATTCATCATCCATCTTGGCATGGTACCAGTCAAAAGGTAGACTCAGGGGTACACAGCAGATTTTAAACTTCCATTTATTTTTGAGCAACAGTATTTGAATATACTCCATAGTGTAGCTGATGTTGTTTCACCTAGGACTAAAAATAAGTTAGATAAAACTGTTTCTGGATCTTAATCGTGGGCATTTTTCACATCTGTCTTTGCAGGACTGGACACGTTCTTTGAAGCTTGCAAGAAATGCTGTAAAGCCTAAATTGTACTTTCTGCAGCTGGTCAACCGTGAGAGTCTGTGACACTCCAAGTAAGGGTCAACAGTGCGAGACTGTTGGCCCTTTTGATCTTTAGGGCGGTGCACCAAGAGAATTGCAATTTCAACAAGTTGTTTTCTTTTATAGACACAACAAAGCTCCAGTGTGCTACAGCACCAAGAAAAAACAGAATGACCCTAATAGTACAGTGTATGTACCCTGGTGATGGTTTAATGCTCCATCAGCACCAAACTATAAACTAGTGCTTTGATGTGTATAAAATTATACTTGATCTCATTTTGACGCCTATCAAATGTTACTTAATTAACAAAAAAAAAAAAAGATAGAGAGAGAATGAGAGAGGGAAATAAGGCCAATGGATGCTTAATTGGATTAATATGCTCCTGTGCTCAGTGCGCTTGTAATTTGCTTAGAGATATAATCACAATTCAGCATTGATAGAGATGTTTAAGGGCTTGCTAGAGTAATCATCAAATTATCAGGTAGCTGATTTACTGTTGCCAAGCAATTATCGATAAGAAAAGGTGCTTTGTCGTGAGCACAGCTCTCACTCACTGTCCCCTCTATCACCGCTCACCCACTCACACAACGGAGACGTTATCGAAGCATGGAAGTTCCTATCTGCCTCACAGCATGATCCCATTAGCTAGGCTGAGCATGTCTAGGTTTGTTCCTGAAGGACTGATAGGAAAGTGTTAATGTCCTTTCTGTTTGACTTCCATTTTGTCAGAGGTTGAAGTTTGTTAAACATGAATGTCTAATGAAAACACTGTTTGAGCTCCAAGCAGGTCACCTGTTACATACTCTTTCTGATTCTCCTAGTCCTGCTGGATGAATTAGAAATTGTAACTCTAGATTTTGCTTTTTATTACAGACTTATGCAATGGCCAATTATTCATTCACGTTAGGATGTCCTGATAGCCAAAGACAAGCTAATTCACCTACATAAGACAGCGATACTGATATTGATTACATATTGTATGAAACTGACAGATCAATGAGAGAAAGAAAAACTAATTCATACTACAGATTAATTCCTCAAAGAAGCTGAACAGGAAACACTTTGAATGTAAAACAGTTTAGGGTTTTTTGGTTGGGAGTTTTATGGAGTATTATTTCAGTGTTCCACTAAAAAAGACTAAATTCCTTCTAATAGTAATGCAGTCTTTATATTATGTGTAGTAAGTATTGCTGTTGCTGCCACTTTTGTATGAATGTACTAGTCATACAAATGTGACGCTGTCATCATTTTTGTATAACTATAGCATTTGTATGCACTTTGCACAGTGCTCATAATGATATCATATAACAATCTATTTAATATACATGAGCTCTATGCAGCCTACTTGATATGTATGAACCCTATGTGGCAGATGCATTCCTCCTATGTTCACCTATACCAGGCTAGCAGCCTGCAGAAATCAAACAGGCAGGTCGCAGGCCCTATAGAGTCAATGAGACCAAAAGCAGCGCTGACAGAAAGAGTGAGAATCTAATCAGAGCTGCAGGAGATGGAACATCTATTGACTCAGCCTTGTCCATCAATCCCAGCCGCAGCATGCTGCAGACTTTTAAAGGATCTAGGGTCAGAAGTAAAGCCCTGGCAGTGTCAGGGTCCACTGCATTTTACGGCACTCGTGAAGCGAAGCATACTTCACTGAATTTAAAAGCAATGCTCTGTGATTTGAGCAGGAGATTTTAAAAGGAAACAACGAAGGGAAGAATTAATTAACTTTACCGTTACATTTACTCTTACTTGTCTGTTTTCCTGTCAAAAATTGGGGTGCAGTGTAACAGGTTTGGCTATATGGGATCAACTCATTTCAGGTAGGAAGTGAAAATAGCTTGGTAGCACTGTTGCTTGGTTTCAGTCGTTTATTTGATTTTTGCTGCATAATCCATAAGTATGCTACAGGCACATACAAGATTAAAGAAATCAAAGAAAAATAATCTGGTCATCAAACCCGAGCAGTGCTATTTCTTTAAACTAATTGGTTGTGCTAATTTATAATTATTAGTTATAATGTTGTTGTTTTTTTATTTGTAACACATTCATAAACTCTCTGAAGCGTTTTCATGTCTTATAAAACCAGCACAAGTTGGCTGTAAAACATAAATGCATACCGTAAAAATTTATAGATCACAACTAAAGCATTAGAATTCATTTAGCATCTGTTTACCATTCTGTACAACTGTAGCTTTTGTCACCATTGCCACGAGTGCTTTCTTTTCCGTAGTGAGTGTGTTTTACATGTCTTTTTTCTGCTGCCATGAATTCTAAATAGAGTATTTTTACTGGTAGCCTTGATTAAAGCTGCTAGAAGTGTGGAGAAGAGCTTCAAGGATGAAAGGAAATACTGCCATTCGTGACAAGATATAATGGCCATATCCAACTGACTGATACCGTTCTGTCCTTTAGACTTTTCAACAGAGCTTGGAGTTTTCATTATACCGCACATACTTAAAAATCAGTGCTGCTTTTTACAAGCAGATTCCTGTTGGATTCAATTTAGACTGTTGTAAAAGTGAACGTTTTACTCACATACAGCTGATTATATGCAGTGTTTACATCTTGGCTGTTTCATCTTGCAGATATTTTAGGTCATTATTGTGCTATTTGATGAATCCTATATCACCCAGAATGTCTTCCTTTGTTACTTCTGTTTTTCTCCCCATTGAGTATCCAGTACTACTTTCTGCACTACCTAATAATGCATCAGATGTGTAGTAAAGGAGTTTTTTCCACGGGTTTGTCAGTAATCTGCATTAATTTGGCCAACCATAAGAGTTTTTTCTTTAACTAGTCAGATTCAGTTTATTTCCACTGAGTAATTTCAGTAAACCTTTGACAATCTGCTTATCTGTTTCAAGCATCCTCACTCCCCTGTCTGTTCCTTCAGATACTCCAAAGATCCTGGGTTCGGTGACAGTATATACATGGGAGGGAAACCCGGCCAACATCAGTTGTGAGGTGGAGGCTCATCCCGGAGCCTCGGTGGTTTGGTTCAGAGACGGCTTCCAGCTGCCCACTGCCAACAGCACTAACATGAAGATCTATAACACACCATCCGTCAGCTACCTTGAGGTGTGCTGCATCTGTCTTCTTAATGCTGATTTCTACTGACATAAAGAGGCACAAAACACACAAACATGCTCTGTATATTTGACATATTTTGGCAGATTACTTAGAACGCAGCTCCATTTTTTTTATTGTTTTTGAGAAGTATCCAAAAACGCGCACACAAAAAAACAGAGTCGTAGCTCACAAAAGGCTTTCTGTTTGTTACACAAGAATGAATTGTGGCTAATATAAGCCACTGTTTCAGTGAGATTAGAAGAGTAACGTGAAAGATTGCATTAAAAGCTAACAAGTAGTTCCAGACCAACTTTAAATGGACTATAATTATAGGCCTAGTATCGAGCACACTCAACTGCTAGACACTGTGTTAATGAACCAATGGGTAATGATTAAAATCAAGAAATCTGTGCATCTGCATACCAACCAGGCTCCAGATCTAACACAAAGGCTAAATAGCAGAAAAGCATTAAGTGAGACTACACCCTAATGATCTACACTGTGTTTAAGTTCATGCATGTAGTCAGTCTTTTTTCTTTCTTTCTTTTTTGTCCACATCCAAAAACTCGAGACATAACCTGATATTTCTCGGTGTTTTTGTCTCTTTTTGTCTTTCAGATTACCCCTGATTCTCAAAACGACTTTGGCAGTTACAACTGCACAGCGACCAATGTGATGGGTTCTGAATCCAAGGAATTCCTTCTTATCCAAGCAGGTTTGTTAACCAGAAATTACTCCCATTTAGGAGAAATTTTTAGTGTCTTGGGGAAACAAAAGAAACACTCTAAATAATGAAATGACGAGACTTCACGTTTCCTGGCTGGCCAGTGTCTTTTATGCAGAAGAACTTCACAAACCACTGCCATGGACTGAATTTTAGAGTCATATTCCCAATATGGATCTAACCACCTAAAAGCAAATGGTTTGACAACTCACCAGTAAAACCAAGAGAAAGGTCAATCAGTTTATCAGTAAAATGTAAAAGTAATTTCTAAATGCAATCAGAAGCTATTTTAGGAAGCAAAGGTATAAAAAAATCTCCATCAGAAGTTCTAGCAGAGCAGGAACAAATGGAGTTGAGAGAACTGTTTCCAATAAAACCAGAAAAACCACTGCTGTATGCAAGACAAGTGGTAATGAATGAGAAGTATGGATGAAAGATTTAGAATTTATGATGAACTAATTTATCTGCTTTGCCTGTATTTAGAGCAACAGCGCGCAGATCTGAAGCATCTACTTGTGAAAGTGTAGTCAGGATGGTGTGAATTGACTTCAGATGATTAAAAGAGTTCTAGCAAAGATATGCGTGTATTGCCTGGATACAATGAAAAGTGGCATTGTGTTTGTGTATGAGGAAGCACAAAGGCATCCTGCAGTACGAATAGGGAAGAAAAACAAACCAGGACTTGGAGACACTCGGAGCACAGGCTAGACAGGCAATGGAAGAAAATTGAAATCACAGCGGAACTGCCCTTTAAGTCTTATTTTCTCGCGTTAGCTTCATTTGGTATGCAAATTGCTTTGGACCCATTAGAAGTAGAAGGTCGCTCAGGACCTTGTCTAAATGCAGGGTGGTCAGATTAATTATGGTAACACCCTGTGCTGACATTGTGTAATATCCTGTAGGCTTTTTGAGGTATTTTTGGTAATTTGCTGCATAACTCGTCTGTTTGCCTAAAGTGACTGCTTCCAAACAGAGTTATCCGAAAAAGAACCCTGTAAATAAGTCTCCACACCTTTTCACTGCAATTATGTCCGTGAGAACATTTTTGCATGTAATGTGAGGCAAAGAGCTCGACCAAACGAAGCTATTTGAGCCACGGTACTCAGTCCAGACAAGGCATCATTAAAGAAATCACTGGGTAAGCAGATCCAGGACGCGTGCAGACATATGCAGATGAGCTTATAATTAGTTTAATCCCTCTTGACAGTGACATAGTCATCCCAGTTTGCTTTTTTTTAATTATCAGCAGATGGATATCAAAGAATTAACGTGCTTCAGCCTCGCTAGTGAACCTGTTTCATTGCAATGTTCATTACACCAAACAAATGAATTAATAATAACGTGGAATAATTGTTTAAACACATATCTTAATCAGGATTTTAGTATGTGGCGGCGGTGGTATTGCTGGTAAAAAAGGTATTACAATGTCAGCAAAGTCAAAAGACTTTGCTGACAGTAAGTTTTTTTCCAGTAAGGCGATACTCTGTGCATTGACCTGATCATTTTAGGTGTTTTACCTTGACATGAACATGCAACAAAAAGGCTAGAATAAAAGAAACGGTCACTTTTTAACCAGTGATTTACATGGGACACAAATAATAGACCAGTGTACCACAGAACTAATATACTGATTAGCCTCGTAAAGGCTTCCCACTGAAAGATTAAAAACAGAATGACATCTGTTTGTCCACAGAGGAAAGTTTCATTTTGTTATTAAATCAATCCCAGGGATGAGCTGAAGTTGTACTGTCCCTGCAAACTTTGAGTAGCGGGCACACAGTTAGCACGGCTGCAACTTGGTGTCGTAATTGTTAATTAATGGATGTGAAGCATTTTCTTAAGTTTGATAACAAAGCAAATGAAAACAGTTAATGCTGATGATGTCAGCGAGGACCTTCGTCATAGTACTCACAGAGGTGGGTGTGTTTGTTATCTCAAGTGAGGACTGAAATTGCACTGGGGTAAATGCTATCCTATGTTTAGCCACAACGTGAGCACTTTTCCAGCATGGTAACATTTTTGTATTAAGCTGAAATGAGTTTCATGAAAAGAGGGAGAGAGAGAGGATAGAGATGCAAATACAGCCAGAAATATAAAACCGCTATGATAAGAGCTGCTGCTGCTGCTAGATTTCAAATTAGTAGATTGAAGAAGAGTTTATGAAGCTCTGAAACCTATTTTAAATGAATCAAACCAATTCCTAAAATTAAATATTAGTCATTTTTTTGTTGTTATTCTTTTTTCCCACACTGCAGCAGAGCAAAGAACATAGTGTGCACAATGGAAGCTAAAAGCATTTTATGAAAAGCTGTTTTTTTTTTTTTTTTTTTTTTTTTTTTTTTGCTTTTTAAAAAGCTTTTGAAAACTGAAAAAAAAAGTATTAACACATTATTTTGCCTGCTTGCCGTTGCAGAGGTGCCGTCATCGCCTGTAATTCAACAAGTGGAGCCTTTCTCAAGCACAGCAGTGGTAAAGTTTGAGGAGCCCGATTCAATGGGTGGAGTGCCAATTATCAAGTATAGAGTGGAATGGCGTTTGCCTGGCCAGGACTGGACTGGCAAGGAGGAAGATGTTGAGGATGGTGAGTCGGTCATAACGCAAACTAAATTTGCTGGATTATCCCTCCTTGTGTATAACAAGCACATGTAGAAGTGGTAGCCTTTACAGAAAATACCATTATGGAAGTTTAGTACTCGTATAGCCTCATTTAGCCATTAGCAGGAGATTGAAAATGACTGCTGGGACAAAGATTTCTCTGTATGGTTTAGGTTTGTTATGATTCCTGAGTAGTCATCTCTTCCGTACGTTTCCCCTTAGAGCCCTGAAAAACATACTTTCAGTGAAGCGCAGTGGATGGAAGGGTTGTTATTTACCACTTTCCGTGTCGGCATCAGCTGCATCATCCACACCTTAGTACCACTTAGGCCACTTTAATTCTTAGCATCCAACTGATGCATCATACTTTAAGAGCCATCCTGAAGGGGAGGACTCTAAGAGTCCATCTTTGTCAGCAAATCTATGGAATTATTCATTTCTGCCGTTAGGTAAAAAAGGCTTGAGATGTTCTTGTTAATCATAATATTTAAACATTAAATTCCAGGGTAATCCACTGTAAAGTTTGCGGCGCAAAGAGAAGCGCAGCACAGCGTTTCAGCTCCGCGACTATTATGCGTTTATGTCTAGTTCCTACATGCCGAAAACAGTTCTGCGACAACATTTAATCCAAACATGACAGTAGCTGATGTCAAGAAGAGATGTGGAACACAGTATAGCCTAAATGACAGTCAGCTCCGACACTGACAGGCCCTAGATAATATCCCCGTCCCGCTGAGGGTTTGTGGCTCCTGCAAATCTGGATGGTTTTCGTCCTGTCTGCCACATGGGATGTATCAGTCAGTGGCTGACAGGCTGTGCTGTCAGCTCAAGGCCCATGAGCCGCCTGACATGCGAGCGTGTACACAAAACGAAATGCATGGACCCACACGCAAACAGTCAGTGTTGTCAGAAATATTTCATACAGCTAGATAAACCACTCTGTCTCTAATAAATCTGAGCAATTTTGAAACACACATGCTGTGAAAGGACCCTGCAAAACACATCGTATTTCCTAAGATACTTGTAATATCATTTTTATAAAGGTCTAGCTACTGAAGCTACAATATGCCATGAAGGGAGGCAGTATATTGTTACGGATACTGAATTATCAAGTGGCTGAACTGTGTCAATAAAAAGGCTTTTGTGTCTGTCACAGTACTGTGACCCAGAGCTGCCATCACATGTTTAAAAGCAGTACTGCCAGATATAGATACCACACCCATATAACTGTGGGTCCATGCTATATAGGTACTGATGCTGCTGTGTGCACACACATAAAACAGCCTTACTTCTGCACTGTGTAACTATTTCTGCACGTACTAACAGATCATATGTAGCTTCATTCATTGTGTATCCATATAGTCTGTAGTAATTTCTTTGTAAATTTAAAATACTCACATTTGCTTTCCCATAATGCATAAAGTATACAGTGCAGAGTGGATCTTAATGGTAATCTACCTCAGTGCTTGACTGGTATTTCTCACTGATGTGTTTTTGATGGCGCGCAGTGGTTTTGGGGCCACGGAGCATTCAGTTCTATACATGAAAATACTCATTTTGTTTTTGGCTTTAGTTTGAGATTTATTGAAAATATATACGAGCTCGCACTATTGATAGGCTGATGTTGCTATAAATTCAAATAAGCATTAATTAAAAATACATCATTTTAGGACATATTTCTAAAATCAGTGAGCATATCAAGTAATATTGCACATTATTTACCTACCTTTTGACTGAAAATGATTAATACTAATCTGTACCTGGATATTATACATTTTTATAATTAAATCTAGTCACAAATCCTTAATACTAATAATCATTTTCTCAGATACCCAGTATCTGGATGTCCTTTTATATGTTTTTAACCAAATATTGAATTTTAGTCCTTACTGTTTATGGAAATAACAGTAAATTTATAAAGTGTATTTTTCACATTGTACACATAATTACAATATTAGTGCTGCAGTAATGTCGAAAGACACTGATTAAGATACACTGAATTTAATAACGTTTTATTTGTGGAGAAAACCTTTTACATAAGCAGAGGCAACCAACATGCACCCCCCCCCCCCCCACCCCTTTCCCCCATAGGTATATTACTTTGGGCTGGCTGTAAAATTTTAATCTGACCATTAATGGACTCAGCAAAGACATCAGTTTTATGCTGCTGCTAAAAGCCCAGTTCTCAATTCATCTGCTCTAATGCTTGAAAGCTGTATTCATGCAGTTTCCCCGAGCAGCCTTATGCTCAGCTCTTTCTGCAAGTCCGTCTCACTGATACATAAATTTGAGACATAAATGGTCACAGTAATGGAGAGATGTTTCTCAGTTGGTTTTCGCAGCCTAAATTTGTTCTCATCCATGAAATTACTATTCTTTGCATAGCACACTGAGAGATCGGCCAACTCAGTTTTATAACAAATGTCAAGACCGTGAATGTGTATCGTGACTGAAATCTCAACTGTTCCTTGGAAGGAACAACGTGAGTGTCAAAAGCAAAATTTAAACTTAAAAAAATCTTAAAACTGAGTTTTAGAAAGTAATAATTTTATAAGATGTATTACACTTGAATTTAGATTGTTGTTGTTGTTGGGAGATTATTGGTTATATCAGTGGAATTTACCCACAAAAATGGCATTTAAAGATCACTGCAATGGCCTTTTAAAAAAAATAATACACCTGAGCGCTCTTGTATAACAATAGATCTTTGATCCCCCCCCAACAATAGAACCTGAAATATAAAATCACAGAGCCCCTCTGCAATTACAATTTATGCCCTTCTTGGGATTTGTTTTTCACATATACAATTAAAATTAATAACCCCTCTATTGGTCATTGTGGTTGCTGTTTGTATGCAACTGAGTCATTGTTATAAACTCATTAAAATTGTAGTTCACCTGTGGGGTCCTGGCATCAAGTGTCAACAAAAAGCTTTCAGCATGGAATTACTGCCTTGGTTTTTTTGGAGTTCCAAGGTTTCATGTAGGAAATAGTCTTCTCCTAATATGGACCAGGCCAGCGCTCCCTAACCCCTGGGCCTCGGACCGGTACCGGTCCGTGAGTCGTTTGGTACCGGGCCGCGAGAGTTGAAACTCAGGTGTGAAATGTATAGTTTTCAGGGTTTTTATCAGTTTTCAGCATTATTTTGTTATCGCTTTTATCGTTAACTTGGTTTTCCTGGGTCTTTTCACGTGTGTTATGAATAAATCTTCTTTTTTCGGTACCGGTACCAGTTTTATTTTGTTGTATTTATCCGCGACACCTTAAAGGCCGGTCCGTGAAAATATTGTCCGTGGCGCAAAAAAGGTTGGGGACCGTTGGACCAGGCCACAGCAGGCATCCCGCTGAATCATTCTGAGCAACTTATAGGAGAAATACCCCATTTTTATTATATTGTGGTGAGCTTAAGCGAAAGGAGGAGACAGAGATCTCTACTTTGGGAAGCAGAGCAAAGTGTGAGTGTAAAAAACAAAATCCAAAAAAATGAGAGCAATCTTGAACGGGTGGACTAGCGCATTACTCTACTGCGGCCTATGAGAAGGTAAGTAGCACGCAGGCAGCCACACTGATGGTTTACCAACCTCACATAAATTGGTAAAAGCCAACATGATTGGGTCACATATGAAATGTTCCCAGAGTCTCAGTTCTGAATTCCTTGGGTCACTGTGCACCTTCATGGAATAACACCACCTTGCCTCCAACAGACATGACCGGGATCACCATCACTAATTTGAAACCAGAAACTACATATGAGGTCAGGATGTCCGCCATCAATGGGAAAGGTGAAGGCGAGAGCAGCCAGGCCAGCACTTTCAAGACTGAGCCAGTCCGTAAGTACTCCCCTCGCTTCTTGCTCCTGCTCTAAGTGCTCCTCTGACCCAAATGCTTTGAACCTAATGCCGTAGCTCACTCCGCTGCCTCCCCGTGTCTAGCTGTGCCCAGATGCTTTCACCCTTACGTTCCTCTATTCTCATGCCAAGCCCCCTGCGCAATCCTTTTCCATCCAGGCCAGAAGAAACGATAACTCACGACGACGCCGTCACTCCATGATCCGACTTTGTTAATAGGGTTAACGATGCAACGTGTAACCTACCTCTCCTTCATCACCCAGCACTTTTATGTACCTCTTTTTTTGGTGAATGTTTGCAGCGTGTAAGTCTGAATGAACCCTCGTCTTCATAGCCCACAGCTCAGGTGATTTACTGAAAGCTTTCTGCAAAGTACGTGCGCATTCTTAAAGCTGATTTATACTTCAGTGTGAAGGAGTGTTGTCTCTGTATTTATAGTTCAGTGACAGCATGCATTTTTAATGTAGCAGCCACACGTCGAGTCCTGCTGAGAATTGTTTATATTTTCTGATAGTGATGGCGGAGCATGATGAATTACTGGATATTTTAGAAGGTCAAGAACATTTTCTATTTAACGGCGTTAAAGCGGGTTTTGTGGATATTCTGGACATATTTGTCATTGCCCTTGGTGCTTCCTATATATCACAGCTTAGTTAGTTAGACATATGGGGCAAACTTTACATCAAACAGCAGGTATGTGACACTTGTCATCACCAGGATGTGTCGGCCTGACATGAAATGTGACTTTGAGTTTATTTTTGTCACGTGCTTCTCATTGAAGTATAAATTGGGCCAGATAGTAGTGTAAATGCGCGCACATTCTGCATTTTGAATCTCTTTCAAATCCAAATCATATAGCAAAATGATCCAGTAACTGCAGTTTAACATGATAACAAGTGATTGCACATTGTACCATAGTAAAAAATAATAAGGATGTAAATTCACGGGAGAGGATACAGAGCTTTTTATCAGTCAGCACTTCAAACCAAGGTCAGGAATAAATCTTTGTCTTATTTTGTGCCTGCCTTCATGTCACACTTCCATTTGTGTGCTTCTTCATCCTCCCCCCTTTAGAAGTAGCTCCTCACCATCCTTTTATTTTGCTTGCAGTAAAAAAAAAAGAAATCTCTTCCATGTGTTCATTATGCTTATTTTGGAAACCCTTTTAACTTGAAGTTCAGCTCAGACGTTACAAAAATTGACTAAAATTTGATGGAGGAATCATATTAGATGCTGTAATCAGTTTGTTTTATTGCATCAGAGTGTGTGTGTGGGGGGATTATCAGCCGCAAACCCAGATTCCTTACCTTGATCGACACCTTGAAGTCATTAAAAGTATTTTCTACTGTAATTGCTGATACAGTACCAGTATTATCAACTGTAAAACAGAGAGAAGCAGAGCTTTCTGTGAACAGAATACTCAGTAAGGCACAACAGACAGTGGGTTAACGATTTGACAGGGCAGCTGGCCTCTTTCATTGATCATATTTCTCATTTCATTGTGTTTTTTTCTTCTCTTTGTTTTATTGTTTTCTCATCTGGTTTTTCATCTGTTCTCTATTCCATTGGACTTCTCAGGGTATTCTGTCACAAGTAAGTTTCTGTCCTCCATGTCTTGGCCGCTTTATATTCGTCTGCATTTTGTCTCCATCCTCCCGTTGTATTTTACCCTCACTGTTCTGTGTTAAAAAAAATCTTGAGTGGTTACTAAATGATGCTACAGCCAACTGGATGTAAGAACTGATCACACAGCGTTCCAGAGAATCATCATCCAGTGCCCCAGAACTATGAATTTTCTTTTTCCCCCCCAACCAATCAGCATTAGTTTTTTCTTCTTTTTTTTCCCTAATATGGCAAATGGATGAATTATATGCAGTGTCAGGATCATTTTAGAGATATTTGTGTGATGGTCTTAAAGAGCAGGTTGTTTTCTGCAACAGTCCTGCTTGTAATTCCTGTTTTTTTAGTGTTTTTTTTCTTTAAAAAAACATTATGTACTTCTGCATTGCAGTAGTTCAGTCAGTGAATGTTATACAAGGAATATACTCTCTTCAGACTATGACTTCGCCTAAATTAAAGACTATATATAGTTGCATTATCCGACGATGTATGGAATCATTTCTGGTAATTATTTTAAAAACCAGGTGTCTTTGCATATATTTTATGTATATTCCAGTCTTCATCTGCCCCAGATCTTTTGGGTTCCCATTCTTTTGATATTAGACGTTTTCAGACACAGAGATTAATATCTGGAAAGTAAGAAAATAAAAAAACTACTAGTTTGCAGTAGGTTACTGGAGGAGGGAGGTGTAGCTTTCTTTGAGAAAAGACTGTGCTTACTGTTACACAGGAAGAGGTTTTAATATCTCGTAAAATACAGAGACCCAGAAGCTCAATGCATTGTATCTTCCTTAATAGAAAAATACACACATACACGCACAGAAAAACATTTCACCAGTTCACTTTATCTACAACCTTTAGAAGAATGTTGAAAAGTGAAAAAATACAACCAAATACTGAAACACTGCAGTGCAAGTAAACTTCAGCAGAAAGGTTTCCAGCCAGAACTAAAAAGTAAATGGCAAGCATGAGAGCTGTTTTCACAGCTCGACATGCTTGCCATTTCCATTTCAACACAATAGTGTTGAAATGGAAATCGGATTTGAACCTAGGACCTTTTTGTCCTGAGGCAATAGTGCTAACCACCAGTGCCTCATATTAAGAAGGTCCAGGGTTTGAATCCACCAGTCTGCTGGGACTTTTTTGTGTGGAGTCTGCTTGTTCACCGTTTGGGTTCTTGAGTATTTTGGCTTCGTCCCACAGTCTAAGGACATTCTAAGTTGGCCGTAGTTGTGAATGTGATTGTGTGAATGGTTGTCGGTCTCTCTGTGTTCGCCCTGCGATAGATAGGTGACCTGTCCAGGGCGTACCCTGCCTCTCGCCCCAACGTACCCAGCTAATCGTGATTCTAAATGAGATAATCAGAAGAAATATTTTCTGATTACATTTTCTTCAACACAGTGCACTGACTTCATAGTACCACTGTCAATATAAAGCTTCAATTCCAGAAGCATGACTGGGAAATGTGCAGCTGTTTACATTGTGTGTATGTTTTCTGCCATATAATACTTTTAGGGACAAATAAGTTGCGTCTTTTTAAAAGAAAGTTAAAGAGAAGAATTTAATTAACTTGGTGTAAAGAGTGTAATAGTGCTGTAGCGCCTAAGTGTTTGGGTGAGTGTGTGTGTCTGATTGTTGTGCTTATAATTTTGTTAAGCGAGTAATTGTATGTTGTTGCTGTAAACAAAACAAAAGGCAGTTGCCGTAGGTATAGTAAGAAATCAATATAACATGTTACAGTCACTACTGTACAAACAAGAATGCAGCTTTGGATCCTCAAAAGTCTTACAAGCGCTGCAAAATTTTGGTAAATCTGGCCATAATTTTATTTTCATAAGAACTTCATTTAATGCTACAGGCCTGAGCTTACAAAAGATAAATGAGCATAATTTCTGTCAACTTATAAGTTGTTCATTTCAGCCTTTTATGCATTCTAAATATCGACAAGCTATAAGCAGCCACGGTCTTGAATCCAGGGGGGCTGTAAAGACCTGAGCCCAGTATTTCAGGCAAGCAAATTCCAAATCTGTTTGCAAATATCTAAAATGCATGTATGCATGTAATGTGGGAGGAACCTAGGGAACCACAGTTGTGAACCATTTGGCTTCAGTTGGATCAGTGGGAGGACATGAACAAACCTATTCCTGTAAACTGCCTAAATGTTATGATTCTTAGTGTATTTGCAGCCCACTAGTTTACAATATCTAACACTTGAAGAACTATGAGCTTTTTAAACTCTTAGATGAATAGCTGTCAGTGGTTCTCAGCAAGAAGAAATGATGTCTTAGCAAGCGCTCACATTTCCATTGCTGTTAAAGAGCAAAGATCTGAGCTTAGTGAGCATGTAAATGCTACTGGTTGGGCCAAAATTACACAGTAATTTTTGTGTTCTTATAAGTGGCACAATGCACCCTGAGAGAACCAGTATATAATCAGTGTGAAAATATCAAATTTATTCATATCATTTCATGTCCATACTTAACACATTAATATGTCAACACTCACTAGTTAGTATAGATGCAGAAATATAAGATTTGTCAGTGATCCAGGCAAATTCTTTATGACCAAGAGACAAAAAAACCAGTCCGATCCTTGAGGGTTTTTTTCTGTTGAGGACTCCAGCGCCTCTCATTTTGTTTTCACCATCTTTCAGTTTCATCAGAGATACCACCCCCTATTGCTGCCACCAGTATGGCCCGTAGTGAGTATGCCAGTCCAGCAGTGTGCGCTGTGTCTCTTTACCTCTCTTACCTGCTTGGCATTGCATCTAGTTTTCATTTATATTTGTTGTGGGTCATTAGAGGGCTCAGAATCCCTCTACAGAGTGAAAATTGACAAAGAAATCGAATAGCTTTGCTAATTGTCTCAAATACTTAAAAATTTAGATTTTTACTAACACTTAAAGGTTAACCATCTGACATAGTGTTGTGTTTGCAGAATTAACACAACTTGCCTGTTCATTAATGTTCAAAATTAGATTCTTGAGACCGGTGCTGTGCAGTTGGAATATATATCGAGTTTGTTTTACCAGGCCTGCTTTATACCTGTCAAAGTAAGCAGCTCAGTAGATAGAGGATACTTACTGTAGTTTAATTGCTATTTGTAGAGGTATCATGCTAACACCTTAGTATAAAGTTAGGTGGTTTATAGAAAACTCATAACACTACATCAAACAAGTTGTTTATGCTATTATTTGCTATAAACATTAAGGTAGTATTGTCCATGCTAACACCTCATACTCTGTGTCATAACAGAATACTGCAATGTCCATACTTTTACTGAGTAAAAACATTCGTAATTTAAGCAAATTCTAGTGTACTTACATGTTTAGTTGATCTTAAAGTAGATTCATATTTTGCACCATTTCTTCTCCTAAAAACAAAGCTAAACATCAATTCAGCGTATGTTCAATGTGCCATTTGTTCACACTAACGGGCATGGCTGCTAATGACAAATGAAAGCTAATTTTCAGATGTATCTATTTATTTGTAAAAAAAAAAAAAAAAAAATCAGAAGAGTGCAAAAAAAGGGAAGGCACCCGCCAAATGATCAAACAATTTACTATTAAGATCTTACATACTGAGGAGCTATTAAAGTCACATGGACTGCCCCTCATTATATAACTCCTGTCTTGTAATTTACACTAAGATGTGTATTTTTATCTTACAATGAGGAGTTGCAATTGAACAAGCACACTTTTAGGGTGCAGTATATATATATATATATATATATATATATATATATATATATATATATATATTGGTATTCCCTAGTATATCCTAAATGCAACACTTCATGGAAAGTAGCCATTCCAAGAGCCATTGTTGCAATTCCTATTTCCTCAGTCTTTCCTCAATATACAGCATTGTAGACCTTATTAAAAGTTGTCACTAGATATTGAAAGCTATTTCTGGTTCTTACCCTGTTATCTGTTTAGGTGAGACACAGCATATAGTTAAGCTGATCTGACAGTTGTTAAAGTACAGTTTGGTTGGTCCTGCAGTGTTGTTACATTCACAGCTGAACGAACCATGAGGAGCCATTCTTTAAAATGACAGAGGGATATCTGTCTTCTCTGTGAATCTTTCAGTTGTTTCATCCACTCAATTTAATCACAACTTGTTTTCTCCCAGATCGCTCATGAGTTGAATCCTCCCCTTAGTGTGCATTCAGTCCATTTCTGTCTGAAAAGCCCGACAGCAGCGTGTTAACAGCCTCTCAAAATCATCCTTCATGTATTGACTGGCTACGCCAGAGCATGGATAGCCACTGCCAATTGTTCTTTATCTGACTGGGACTGAAAGCTGTGACTAAGTAGGAAGCAGAGGCCAGGACTTTCTAATGAATTTTTAAGGGAATGGACCAAAAATAACTTCTTCCACAAATACTTTTTGTGAATACTGAAAAACAAGAAAAAGACAGATCGCTGACACTGATCAACAAAGCCCAAGCAGACCCGGGTTGAGGTTTTTAACGTTATTGTGTGCAGTAAAATTTTAACCAGTAGCACTGCTAAGTGACTAACCTGTCTGACTGCTTATTGCTGTCATTTGTGGTTTTCACAGACCTTAAAACGTCATTTTGGTTAACAGTGTGCAGTGTGTAAAGAAGCATAACATGTGTGTTTGGTCACTGGAGTAATTGCTGTAAGTGTAGTCGCTCCTTTTAAGCTCCTGATGTATGATGTGTCTGCTGTGTGAGATCTGTATGTCTCAATATTGTTCTTAACGAGTCTTTCCTTTTTGACACACCATTTTAATAACATTTGTCTAATGCAGTTGTGGCTATTCATTAGCTTGAAATAGGATGCAGCTGATGGCAGTGTATCTGCTCAGTGCTTTTACAAATGCATTCCTCAGAACAAATGCCACATATGCTTTTTTAGCTGTCGTAGAACTTATTTCTTCAGATTTTTCATGTGTTCCTATTGTTGTCTGCCGTGTTGTGTATCATACTTAGTTGGCATGGTTTTATTCCCAAAGCTGCAGAGTTTCCTCTGTTTTCATTTAAGCTCTATTGTTACCGGAAAGACACAACAACAACTAAAATTTATTTGAATTGATTTTAAAATTGATTTTCTGTTCGACATTTTCATGTTATTTTCAAAGACAATCAGCCCTACTAGAATGGGTACAAGTTAAAATTGAGATCTGGCCAAATTGTTACCAAAATAAATAACAGAGGAAAAAAATGCCAGAGGAAAAGCTGTCAACTGGATGCATGAGGCAATTCTGGGTGTATCGTTTTGGCTGAGTCTTCAATATCTTTATTAGTTTATTTGTTTGGTTATTTACTGATATCCTCAGTGTTGTTAACAGCCATAACTAAATATCCAGTACCTCATATATTCAATAACATATTTTTTATGTGTTCAAAAACTTCTGTTTATCAATTTACAATTTGTTTTTGTTGTTCTGTTTTGTCATTATGTCTTTAACATTCTTGATTTTGTTTTTTTTAATTATTATTTTGACATGTTTTCATCATTTCAAAATGTTTTGTATGTTTCCCATATGCCCCCCACCTGTCCCTGCTACCCCCACACTTTCCCTCTTTTTCTTCTTCTATGTTATCCTTTCAACCATTCATGTCCGTGGCATCATGTGACTTTGTCATGTGGCTCTTGCATGGTGCTGATGATGTCGTCTTCGCTGACCAACAGAAGGTAAATTTCCTTTGTTTAGTTCGAGACCATTACATCAGCAATAATCATGCGCAAGGCCTTTGTTAAATTAGGCTCATAGAAGAGGCATTAAAACATTTTCAGTTTTATTCATTTAGCCATTTGTTTCATCTACGAGCCATTATGTAATTAAGTAACAAACATTCACTAACCACGACTTTCATAATCAAAGCGATTACTAATAATAATAACCACAATGATTATTTTCCCTTGCATTTATAGAGTAACACCAAATTTACTCTTGGTGCCTTGATTATTTGTGTGTGGGTGTGTGTGTACAGAACTTTGTAGAATATGTGTATGTGTGTGTGTGTGTGTGTATATATGTGTGTGTGTGTGTGTGTGTGTGTGTGTGTGTATATATATATATATATATATATATATATATATATATATATATATATATATATATGTGTGTGTGTGTGTGTGTATATATATATATATATATATATATTGTATATATATATATATATATATATATGTATGTATGTATATGTGTGTATATATATATATATATGTATGTGTATATATATGTATATGTGTGTGTGTATATATACATATATATATATATATATATATATATATATATATATACACATACATATATATATACATACATATATGTATATGTATATATGTATATGTATATATATGTATATGTGTATATATATATATATATGTATATATATGTATGTATGTATGTATGTATGTATGTATGTATATATATATATATATATATGCTTAGTTGAAGCTGAGCTTCAACTAAACTCAAATTAACACCACAAACAACACTAATCTTCATAGAGCCAGCAATGCAAGAGTGATGTAAGTTTGAAGAATTAACATGTAGAAAATTCAGTTTTTTTTCTCTGTAGTGCCAAATCACAGCACAACAGTCATCTATCTAAAGCACAATAAAACAGAGAAAATAGACAAAAGATTTTATACACACGTTAAATTGATGCATAAGATCATGTTCAGATCTGTTAAACCCACTTAAACAGCCTATATCCTTAACTTGGATCAATAAGTAGACCACTGCATAATAAATAATGACAGGATTTTGATATTTTCTCTTTCTGTAAGTGTAAATAACTACATTCTGAATGTGAAACATTCACATTTACAAAACAGTCACAGCTTGAAATGTCTTTTGAAAAAAGTCAGTGCGTTTTCAACAATGCATCTTAAAATTTGTAGATAACAGTGGGCCATTACAGGCGCAAAATCATTCCACACCCAGTATTCTGGAAATAAAACTATAATAGCGTTTCATTTGCTGTTTGAATTCCATTCAAACAGCAAGCTGCAGATGTGCTCACATTTTTAAACTTTGCAGACATCTTCGCTCCTGTGTAGTAATCCTGGTACAACTGCATCAGTAATACCAGTGCATTTTAGCAACAGATTCAAGATATTAGTGCAATTTTTAAACTTTGCAAAGCCATCGTGCACGTTTTCCAGCTATGCCTGACGCCTAGGCACTATTGGATGTGCTGCAGAGCAAAGTGCTACTGAATGCATATGCTCAATTTCATCTTTCTTTTTAAACATAATTTTTGAGTTCTCACCCTGGTTAACATAGAAGTTATGACTAATTAGAAAAATCTTTAACAAAGTCACACATAATTGTGTCATATTATGTTTCATGTAAAATGTGTTGTTGTTAACATGATTTGCCTTTAATATGGCCAAATGCCTTCACAGATAGCATTGCAAAGCATTTTTTAAACCCACTCTTCCGGTTTTGTAACAAACCATTTCATTATGAATTCTTTTTAAACATCATGAGAGCAGCCCCACAAAGTGCCACTAACCACAATTTGCATTGCATGCATTGTTAAATATAGTCACCCACAAGGCTAATGTTTCATATTCTTCCCCTGGAGAGCTACATAGTTCACACTGTTTTACCGGTTGGACTCACAACAATCCTTTGCATTACTGCAGCATGCAAGTTTATTTCCTTTTTCTTGTTGCATCCTCTTTCTTGTTGTTCAGCTGTTCTTAAAGAAAATGTCTGTCCTACCTGCATGTCTCTGTATCTTTGATGTAATGTCTTTCTAGTAGTTTGCATATGCAGAAGTGCTAACATTGGGGACATCTTTTTAGTATTTGGAAGTCATTGAGACGATTGGGCAATGTTAAAAACATATATCTTTTTTTTTTCATTTGACCTGAACAAAGACTCCAACTTTGAGACATTTACTATTTTCAAAATTCACCTTTCTTTTGTAATAATTCATACTGTTAACAATCGCTCACATACAGCACTTATGAGATGATTTTCAGTTATGATCTATGAACTCGTAAAACTTAAACGAATTTCTTTATTCTACAGAATGTTTTTAATAACTTTGTTGTATACTGTCTGTGTGATTAGCTTGGGCTGCATGTGGAACCACGCCATCCACATGCATGTTAGAGCGAGGCCATGGGTGGTGTTTCACACGATACCCTTCTGAATTTACAGCAGTGGGCCAAATTCCAAGCTTTGCATGTGTAGTTTTTTTTCATTCTAATCTTCCACTTTCTCTGTTTTAGCCTTCAGAAATATTCACCTAACCCAGAATGATGCTGAATGTATCAATGTCTGCCTGTCACAGAGTTACTACTGCTGTAACTAATACTGTCTGATTCACTTTCAGCCTGTGTCATGCTCACTTCTGCCTGGTGGGATGCAGTTTTTTAGAAAGTGTGCTTATTTGATTACTTCAAGAAAAAGTGCCTTCATGCATATTCATTTAATTAACTACAACCACTAACACTGATGTTTGAAATGTTAAATACCGAATACGTGACTTTGTTTTTCTTGTGACTATCACAAAATGGATAAGTGTATATATATATATATATATATATATATATATATATATATATATATATATATATATATATATAGAGGGAGAGAGAGAGAGAGATTTTTTGGTTTACCTCCTTATTGAATTTCTATCAGTAGCATGCATGTAGAAATTGCAGCACCACTCAGCCTTTCTGTTACCTGCTGGTGTGGCTGTTACTTTTAAGATTGTTAGCACAGGGCAAAGATTATAGCATCACAAGGTAGGGGATTTAATAACATATTAGCAAGGCTAACTGTGTGTAACCAATATGCACATAATTGATGAGTTTGGGTTGTTAGTCTCCACCCTTATAGCCTTAACAGTGCCACGAAGAGCTACAGCGCACACACACACACACGCAAAAAACACATTGACCTCCTTTCCCACAAGACTATGTAAATGTTATTAAAAGTAATAGAGGAACATGTCCAATCAAGGCCTACAGGCTCATTATCCAGCGACCCAGCAGTCATTACTCAGGAGGACAGAGCAGATAATGAGGGCCTCAAGGAGAACAACACCTCCGCCTGTGGTTCTGAGGCAGCCACGTTGACCTCTGTTGCTTCTAGTCGTCCTGGAAGTAATATTCCAAGTCTGTCTTTAATTATCAGATACTCTTCTCATGGAGGTTATATTTCTTTCAGTGGGTCCTCCAAACTGAACACGTAGATGTACTATTTTGGAAATCTTTTGATGGGTGCCCCCTGATCTGGCACTGCTGTGGTTAAAGTTTAAGTTTAGGCGCAAAATCTAATGGCTTGGGTTAAACAAATAGTTCAAGGGTAATGAAAGATTTTGGTTGTTGAGAAATTAACATTAACTAAAACTTACTAACCGAGGTTAACATTGATTGCATTATTTTAAAACTAAGTTATTATTTGAGGTGAAGGCTTGAAAATGATTAATGTTATTGATCTGCTCCTGGTAGACACTGGTGAAAAAAATGTGTCTATTGTAGCGCAGTTTTCTTTTCTTTTAAGATAAAAAATTTCAGACATGTTAATTAATGTAGGTAGTTGGTGTTTAAAGGTAAACATGTGTTGATGCAGTAACCACCGTTTGTCATCTAATCATCATTCCTTGGTTTCCTGTTTAGGGGAACCCAGTGCTCCCAAACTGCAGGCCAAGGTGCACAGCCCGGGCAATTCTCTTAAGATCAACTGGATCACGCAAGATAACGGTGGTTCCAAGATTAAACATTACCTGATCCGATACAAGGCTGTGAGTATTTCTGGCAATGGGGGTAACTTTTTGTATGCTTCAAGCATTTGATATAAAAACAAAAACAACATAAAAAAAAAAAATAACAGTTACAATAAAGTAGTCAAATCTGGCTAGGGCTTTGAGCAGTGGTAAATCTACTGGAATCTGTCAAAATATGTGCCTGCTAATGACTCCAAAGCATTTTAATCATCATCATCCAAGTCATTTCCCCCTTTCAATTTGTATCTTCTACCTCTTTGGAATTAACAGTTGTCACTAGGAAGAAAGGGTGACTGTAATTAGACCAACCAACCCTTACAGCAGACTAGTTTTCCTGCAGTGGCGGTAATATAAAGTTATGTTCTCATGCAGCACTTGTCCACTGAATTATAACTATGTATTCAAAAAGATTCATTACTAACCTGATGGAAAAGATAAATGCTTAAACACCACTTTCATTTATTCTTATAAGATCTACTTGTGTACAATTTGTGTATAATAATTGGTGAGTACTTTATACATTTAATTATTTTCTTGTTTTTTCCCTCATTATTAACGGTTTCGGACCAGGTTAATCTCTTTGGAACTGAAATGTTGAGAAAGACCATGTACTGCTTTTATGTCATCTCAAGAAGAGTTTGAGACATTTGTAGATGATCTAAAATTAGCTTTTCCTTTGAGAGTGTTGAATTGTTCCTGTCTACATCCCTTTCTCAGAAGCGTGTATCTGACTGGAAACCAGAGCTCCGCCTTCCCAGTGACAGTACCTATATCGTCCTGAACAGCCTGGAATGGAACACGGAGTATGAGGTTCACGTGGTGGCAGAGAATGAGCAGGGCAAATCTAAGCCCGGCATCCTCACCTTCAAAACAGATACAGAGCCCACAACTGTCCCAGGTACTATTCCCATCATACCTACCCCGAGCATCCACACACACCAGCCACAGTGCACATAGGCTTCTACCGTGACCAGAAAATCTATTATTTGGATCTTTGACTTTCGCTAGGTGCTTATTCAAAGCTTGCTGGCTGCAGGGTCGGTCATGAATAATCTATCTCTGTCTGTCGCATGGCAGAGGTGTATTGTTTTTACTGTTTTCATATCTGGTAACCAAAAGGAGATGCACGATGCAAACCCCATTGATGCGTAAAGCAAAGACTCTATTATAAGCCGAGGGACACGTAGTGGTGTGGCCTATACAGAGTGTTTGAAATGAGCACAAACTTTAAATTGCATTCCCATTGGAAATGGGTTATTTTCTATTGTGAAAATATTTGCATATGTTTCAGTAAATCACCCATTTCTCATTTTGGGGGGAAATTTTAAAGAAAAAGTGAACCTGGTGCTAAACGTTTGCACAGTACTGTAACTGTAAGGTTTATAATCCAGGTATTATATATAATATCACACAAAGACTTGATCTAATGGTGTATTTTGAAGAGCTACTTTTGGGGAGTTGGGGATTTTTTAAAATGAGATTTACATTTAAGGAACTAAACTAACTTGCCCACTAAGTTTACTATAGTAGATGACCTTAAAATGCCCAGTGCAACTAATCTAACATTGTTCTACAATAGTTAATAAGCACAGGCTTTGTCCTTGTAGGCCAAAATGGGTTTTTAAATGATAAACCAAAGACTGAACATGGCATGTGTGCACCAAAAGTTTGATGTCAGTAGAAATACACAAGTGACTGGAAGCTGGGTCATTTGAAATCTATTTTCATTTTACCCCCAGCCTACGCTCTTTGTTTCTAGTTCTCTGTCAGTGCCACACTTTTGTTTTCTTTAATAATGTCATCTCCACTAAATCCTCTCTTCGTGGAGGAATGAATTTCTATGCACAGAGCACCTTTTTAAAACACTGCACTCGCTTCAAAAAATGTTGAAGCCCAGGCAGCACAAGATCAAAAGTAGCTAATGAGTCCATATGACAAGCAGAGGCATCCTCACTGCATTTCTCCTTGGATATCCGGCTCTTCCAAGTCTCATTACTTGTTATGAAGTAACTTCAACTCCTCGATCTTAATGTCCAATGATGTGAGAACAGACTTCAGTCAGACCCAGAGAAAACAGAGTTTTGTCCATTTATTCCCAAATACACAGGTGGTCACGGTCGGCCTTTGCTCTGTTGCTGTGTTGTGTGTAGAGTGCACTTTTTAACTTGGGCTGCCTCCCCACTTGAATTAGCTAACAGTTTCAAATTCTTTGACATCTTACACTCTGTCTGTGTTTCTTTTTTTTTGTTTCATCCTGTTTTTCTTCCATTGTCACCCTCCCTTTCACTATTCGCCTGCCCTTTTCTTCTTTATGAAAGGAAGCGTTGATTGCCTCAGTCGTATTTTCCTTTAACTGTCAAGTGCACGCTGTGAAAAAGATTTCACCCGAAAAATCGAAATCACTTATAAAATGGCCCACTCTTTAAACGAATGTGCCCGAAAACAGCCCACAAGTCATAAACACAAACTAAAATATGTGCCTTGCTATAGATTTAAAAGTACTGACGGAACATTTTTATAAAATAATACACAAAATTAAGCCATCAAGTAGTAGGACAATGCTGTAATCATTTCCCACCAGTCAAAGCAGACAATTACACTCATCAGCTACTTTGTTAGGCTCACTTTGAAAGTGCTGAGCTGAACCCTGTTTTGTCTCTAAGAGCATCTTAATTCTTTGTGGCACATAAAGATATGTAAACTTTCCTCAGAGATTTTGTACATATTGACATGATAAATATAGACATGATTTGAGTTTTGTGGCATTGGCATCCTGCTGGAAACAGCCATGATAAGGTGAGTGCACTGTGCTCATAAAGGGATAGACACAGTGAGCAACAATATTCAGGTACGCTGTAGTGTTTGAATGATCCTCAGTTGGTACTAAAGGCTTTACTCAGAATACATCCCCCCACCATCAGCAGCTTTTGATACAAGGAAGGACGAATCCATGTTTTTATGTTGTTTAGACCAAATTGTTACCCTACCATCCAAATCTCACAATCAAAACTCACAGACCAGGCAACGTTTTTCCAATTTTAAAAAACGACCTCGCAAATTATAACCTCAACCTCCTGTTTAACTGACAGGAGTTGGCACCCAGTGCAGTCTTCTACTATTGTAGGGGAATCTGTTGTTTTTCTGAATAACTTGCTTGTAACGAGAGGTTATACTGCTGCTACTGTATCAGCTCGAAGGAGCGTAGCCATTCTCCTCTGACCTCTGGCATCAATAAGGCATTTTCACCCAGAGAACTGCCGCTCACTGGATTTTCTCTGTTTAAAACTGTTTTCTGTAAACCCTGGAGATGATTGTCTGGGAAAAAATCCCAGCAGTTCAGCAGTTTTTTTTGGAACAGTCTGACCAGCCTGTCTGGCACCAACAACCTTCTCACATTCAAAGTCACTTAAATCACCTTTGCTTCAACATTCTGACGCTTGGGTTGAACTTTAGCAGATCGTCTTAACTTTGTCTGTTTGATATTTGCACCAACAAGCATTTGAACAGGTATACCTAACAAAGTGGCCAGTGAGTGTTTGTTCTTTAGAGAGCTATCATCACACACATAGCTACTCATTCAGAATTCTGTGGGTCATAGTCACTGTAGTTGAGCTTTATTATTAATCGGGATAGATTACTGACTTTTTACATCCAAAATACAAATGTTGAAGAAACTATTATATGCATGCAATCTAAAATTCATCACAATTTCAGCTTTTGAAGTTGAGTAAGTCACTATTTGTAAAAAAAATGAAGTTTAAGCTTGCAGATTCAGTTTTTTCCTAAATCATTAATGACCATACTCCATAATTTACTATCCTGCCGCATTTTATACACCATTCATTGTTTTTTGATTTGTTTGCAGTCTCTCTCTCTCTGTTTGTATTACGATATCTCAGCCTCTATTGCCTCTATCTTTGTTTCACATTTTCTCTGATTTTCATTCTTTCTCTCAGCATCTGTCTTCCCTTCTGCTACCAGGTTTAGTAGGTCTCACAGTTCAGGCTCCAAGACTGACCTGAATTGAAATGTGTGGCCTAGTTAGGTGGGGATGCAGTCCATACAGTCTTTGCATGGTGCCTTTTCCAGCTGGATTAATGTTTTTCTGCTCTTTACTGGAGTTGTTAAAAGGCAACTGCTGCCAGTGCATGGCACATGAAAAAACCTGTTTGGTAGTTTGGTTGGTTTTTGGGAGTTTTCATATGCTGTAATTGTTTTGTTTTTTTTATTTTTCATGTCCTTGCTGGGCAACAGCCATATAGCAGTGGGAGGTTTGGATCACATATAAATCTACCAGACTACAAGTTAACCTTAGTATCATCCGAGTCAGCCCCCCCTTCAAGTCTTCTAATTACTTTTGTTTAAGTTTCTATTTTTATTTGTTTTGTTTTGAGATATTTTGGTATTACTTCCAAGCTGCTGTTGTTTTTCTTCACTTCAGGGAGCATGGGCTATTGCCGAGGTTTATTTTTAGCTACAACATCTGCATTTAATTCCACTATTCCCTTGCAGTCTCACAGCTGTTCTTTGTACTGCTTGATCAACAGCTGCTCCTTTTTATATGCAGGGCTCTACATGCTCAATTTTATCTGAATCTCTCATTGGGAGTCCAGTGCGTACGCAAGGTCGAGCTTCAGCCTGTTTAAATTTCTGTTTTATGTTCAAAAAAACAACCATACGCACAAGAATTCATTCAGCCCAGTAATGTGAATGCACTTCAGCATAAAAGATCTCTGAAAACTTATCGGAGTTTGTTGTCCTTTGAATTTATTTGAATCGGACGTGTGAAAGGGTTTGTGTATAGCTAATTTGCTTTAGGTTTAATGCACACAGGAACAGCTGAGCGGCAATTGTTTGCCACAGTCTCACAGAATGTCAAATGCTGCCCAAATGTGAAGAGATAATATAAAAAAACAAAGTGGCACATCTTGATCCATCCAAATCTCCCCAGCTAAGGTTGACTTAGGACTAAAACTATAAAGCTAATAATATTTTGTAACATGAGGTCATCCATTCATCCATGTCACAGACTTGACCTTCATAACCAGCGTCTGCTTTGGATGTTTGGTTTTGCATGGGCCATTCCCCCCAACCATGACCAGTGGTGTAATGCTAGATGAACAAGTGGTACTATTGTGAATATTTGCCTATGCTTTCTTTCCGTATGTATCCATACCAACACAAAAAAGACGTCCATACAGATTTGAACTTTGAACCACGACGTCTGTGAACAAGATAATTTCCTTTTTATTTACCGACAAAAAAGCTGCCATATTGTTTTTAACATTTCTTTTAAGTAATTATCGGGTTCCTTTAGAACCCGAATTCAGAAGCCATTTATAATTGCAACATCCAATAGGATTTGAAGGTAATGTCTTACGTAATGTAGACAAAAAAAAAAACATTTTAATGAATCCATCTACAATCTGCACAGCCTTTACTGATAAGTCAAGAGCAACAATAGTAGCTAAGGCTACGTGAGCAAAGCAGTCCAGCTTCTTTCCTCTGCAGGCTCAGAGGCCAGTTTTCTGGCCTTTGGCTCCAACTTTCCAAAGACACACACAATAAAATATAGAGACGCGTTGCTGTGTTTTTTTTATTACTCCATTATTACCGAATCTGTGAATTAATGACACTTTGGCATTCAGTTTATGCATCACTGGCAAGCAAGCTTGTGCTTGCATTTACTTTATATTACACCACTGGCCATTAGGAGTGAGAGATACTAGCCTGACTCATGTGGATGTGTTCTTGCATTCAGGCTGTCATCTATCTTACCCTAAACTTGGCCGCTGCTCTGCACCATGGCTGATTTAAAACTCCCCCTTCTTTATACTGAACCTTAAGGTGAAAACAGAGACTGTGCTGCAGTGTGTTTGAAACGTCCTCCTTATTGATGTCATCCCCCATTACCTTCCTTTGTGTGACCCTCCACCCATGCCTGCCATGAACCATGTGTCATTTGCTGTGATACTAACATGCTATAACTTCTTTTATTTTTACCCTTTAACTTAGACTTCCTTTTTTATTCTTCAAGTCAGTCTTGAAAAGAAAAAAACAACCTTCCAGACTTGTATTTCTGTATTTCTGACCTATTTTTCTATCTCTCTCCCTCTTTTCCCTCTTTCTCTCCTGCTTCTTTTTTTTCTCCGTGTCCTTCCTGTCTCCATGTGTGATCTTCTTGGGCACCTATGGACCATGACATTGCCATACACACAAATTTCTTTCTCTGTTTGTGTTTTTACTGTGTGTGTGTGTGGTTTTTTTTTTCTTGTCACACTTTATTGCTGTGATTATCACTCAAAATACTCTGTTGTGGATATTTATTTATTGTTGGTCAATAACCTCAGCTACCCTCGGTTGCCAATGTGTGACGTGCAGTCTGGCAGCTCTTCTCCTGTCCGTGCTGACTGTGCTCTGGCTCCCATAAACTGATTGCATTCAAGGAGAAAGAGGATAGTCTGAGCCGTTCAAATCTTTGGCTCCAGACCTTTGCTTTCTATGCCTTTTGACCCTTGTGCAGCCACACACAAGAAAAAAAAAGTTGAAGAGTCAAGACATTGGTTTCATGACGTTATTACAGGGTGCTCAGTACTTGCATCAATTTCAGTTTTCTGGTTTTTAGATTCTGTTAATATTTTTTTCGTCTGTTTTCACTGTAATGTCATCTTGTGTATGAATAGATTCCGAAGGAGAGAGATTTTTAGGGTTTTCTCAATGTTGCAAGTTGGACGTCGGGTGCTCTTTCAGGATACAATGTAGACAAAGTATTGTAGCTTTGTTTTTGATTTGATTAGTAACACATTCATAATGCCTTAATGTGATCTGAAGAGGGGGTGATAAATAGAATAATTACACTGTTTAATTTTGTGTCTGCAGTGGTTTAATCAGACACGGAAATTGTAAAGAGACTTTTATTTTGGACTTTACTGCCTATTAAACAAACACATCCATTCCACTGTTATGTCACAAATGACATAAAAGCATGAACACTGCATGAAAGCTGACACAAGGCATGATCCAGTATTCATGAATGTGCTATGCAGCTGCTTCAAAGCTCCCCAGTCAAGCATTATGAATGTGTTAACCAGGAGATGAGTACAAATGCTGTGCCTAAATTCTGGCTGTTTTTTTTTTTCTTCTTCTTCTTCTTTTATACAAGCTTGAAATGTCCTGCTGTACAAATTGAGGGGAAGATAACATTTGCAGAGAAATTTAATATCGGTTATGGTCAGAGAACTCATTTTTTTCCAGACTCATTCTTAATTTTCAACATTATATTATGCTCATTTTCAAATACATTGTTATGTAACCGCCTTGTCAAGAGAGAACAGAAGGATGTGCAGAAAAACTAATCATGTTTTGTGAAGAAGTGTACATACTCTTTTCAAACTGATATTTGAGAAATCAGCTGTCATTTTGAGGATTCATGCTCTCTTTTTACCTGAAAGCAGTGAAATGTCTAAAAAAGAAAAGAACCCATAAAGAAACAGCTGTTAAACACTAAAAAATTTTGTTTAAAAAAATGTGGAATTATTTTCTTCTCTATTCCTGAGACATTTTTGTAAGTGCTTATCAGTGTATTTCCATGTAACCATTGTAGGGTTGAAATAAATTGTTTCTTTTTTCTTTCATGAAAGTAATGACTTTGAGGCTTTGGCGACTAAACATACTAAGATATCTTTGTCTGACTCTTCTGGGAAGCTGATTGTTAAGCTGATTTTTGCCCTTTTTTTCTCTGGAGCTTTAACAAAATGTCTGTATTCTGCATTCAGTGTTGCATTACATCAAACATGACTGTTGAACCCAGATGTTTTGAGGTCAGGGGCTTGGCTGTAGCCTAAGTGAAGAAGATAAAGTATGCATTTTGCATAAAAAAGGAACAAATGGTAAACTGTATATTGTATGGAGGCCTTGCAGCAGTGTAAAACAGCACAAAAATATGGATATTAATATGCAAACATTAGCTAAACATTAGAATGAAACCAATATGCAACCCTGATGGCGCCGAGTAGATTATTTTGGTTGTTGTTAGCTGCTACGATCTAAGCAACAAAATAATGTATCCAGTGTTTACACAACAAAAAACGCCAAAATTTGATTTCCTTATTAAATGGCCGACAACATTGTAAGTTTTTCCAGACCACCTTTAATTTTTGTTGACCTGATAGCCAGGCAACCTAGCTAGCAACCAAGCTATGAAAATCCGCAGTTACAGAAGGATTCTTACTTGTATCTTGTGATCTGACACCACTGTGGTTATGTTTTGTAAGGGTGGAGGTTATGTATTCTGTAGCAGTATTTTTTTTAAATACTTGAAATATGGTACTTCATAATAGCATGTCTAATGGCTAGCTAGCTTACTGCTAGCTTCTGTTTCCACGCTCCTGTATGTTTGGTTTTTTTTTTGTTGTTATTGTTTTTCATGGAGGCCTTGTCTGATTGTAACACCATGGAGAACGGCCACACTAGCAACTCTACTGGAGTTAAAGAATTTAAATGTTTTAACTCTCAGTAATGCCTCAGTGCTTATTAGCTCTTATTAACTAATGGAGCATTTGGCTAAGAAATTGCTAATTACTTGAGACTTAACAAGGGAATAACCTTAGGCCAATTTAAATGTCCGTCTTTAACAGTGGCAATGACAAGCTAGAGATTTTTAAAAAAGGCTGTCAGAGTTTGGGCTACTTAAAGTCCTCTGTATAGTTTCCATTTGTTCCAACATTTGTTCGTCACTCTGCTGTACAACTCATTAAAGTTTGCAGAGTCATGAGAGATGACAGATTGCAATGCATAACTTAAGAGATTAAAATCACCTGCAGCCATGATCAACAGCATTTTAGTGTGAGAGAATTAATAAAGCATTGATACATTTTCAGTAATCACACATATGTGAATGGTCATTGTTTTTATTCTGTCTTGATGAGCATTTTCCATCATAGAGGCCAGTCATACAGAAAGTCAGTTTGCTGTAATGAATACAGCTAGCGTGTGTTTTAAAACCACTTTTCTCTGATTTATCACAAATTTCAGCTAAGCGGTACTAAGACCTGTGCTGCTGCTGGTAATTTGAGCCATATGGTCCTGATGGATTGGAGTTGATTATGTCTGTATTAAAAGTCAGATTCACACGGATATACACGCACTGTGTAAGTGCATGTTTCAGTAATATTGGAAATACGAAATAATTTATCTTCCCATCAAGCGTGCTCTTGTGGCTAGTGAGTGCTTTAACATCCAGCACAACACGTACCAAACTAAAACTCATAAGAAATCATAGAAAAAGTGCAGAAAAGAGCACTTGAGTTCCAAGTAATCAAATGTCACAGGCTTTTCCACTGAACGTATGATCTTTGATGGCCTTTTGATGGGACGCTAAGGTGAATCTATTCCCATAAGCTCTCTGCCTGAGCCTTAGACTAGGCAGTATCATCAAACCTGAATAACATCAAAATCTGTAACACCCCGTTCCTCTGAACAGGAATGAAGGAGAATTAGGCATGAGGAAGAGCAGAGGAATTATTAGCAAAGAAAAAATAAAAGTTAACAAGGTTAGCTTCAAATGTTATTGACTTTTTTTCTCTGAGCAGTTTTCACTTTGGAAATGTGGCACCCCCGCCTTTTTATGAGTTGGGGTCTAAAATAAGATTTGTATTCCCTCCATTTATTATCCCTGGCACTGCGGTTTAATCTCAACTAAGTTCTGTCACAAGGAAAATAAGAGCTTACGACACCCTTGAGGTGTTCTTTGTCACTTTGTCCCCCCAGTTGTTCATCAGTGCCTACCGAGTAATGATAGTGCTGATCAGTGCTGAGTGATTTTCATTTTTGCTAATCAGGATCTCCATCTAAATGTCTGCATCAAACTTACTTGTGTTGCATATAAACAGAATATTTCTCTTCCCTGAAGCAAACGGTTCAGGTCGCCCACTGCATACAGATTAAAGGGAAAGCTGCCATCTCTCTTTCTATTGGATTTTTCCTTTTTTGTATAGCCTGAAACGTTTCTTCAGCTGGTTAGCTTGGTGTGATTAATGGCAGAAACTTCAAATCAAATGTTCGAGCTTAAAACAATCCACAGAAGCGTCATCGTAATCATCGCTGTGTCAAAAATATCTATTGTGTTAAAATAGATACATTTTTTTAAATTAACGATTCCCCTCTTTCCTCTATAGGCTTTCCTCTATGGAAATGAGTCCAGAATTCCTAACTTTCAAGCCAGCATGCACATCAGTTTGTAGCACTTGTTTTCATAGCATCTTAATTTAAAAAGGGCTGAAATCCCATCTAGCCACACACCGCTCTCTGCATGAAGAGTTTCCAAGGATCTTAAATCAGTCAGAGAGGGAGTCGGTCGCCGGTTGAGCGTCACCCTGCCTCCTTGTGCCCCAAAAGAAAACTGATTCTGAAGCCGATTTTATTTTTAATGGTGGTGCAGTGCCACACTGTGGCAGAGCTTTGATGGAGGACGCAGACATGGGAATTACTGAAGAAACTTTTTTAAAGCCAAATGAGGTCCATGCAGTATCCAGAAATAAGTGTCGTAGGTGGAAAAATAGACCCAACGAAGGAAAGGAAAAGAAGAAAATAAGAGTCATGGGAAGTCTGTGATGGTGTTGTATGAACAATCGTAATGACAGTTGTAGTGCTGGTTGAAAAACGGTGACAGCTTACGCATTTTTACACCTCAGGCAGACAGTCTGTATTCCCCGTCTACAGTATAAACAAATTTGTCCTGAACTGGGCTTCTTCCTTTACAGATGAGGGGGACACTGTGTTTGCTTCTCTACAGTCTGTTGCATGCATATGGTTATTTTAATCACTGCAATGTTCAGCATTCCACTGAATCTCAAACACAAACTGTTCTGAGACTATTTATTATGTGGGCCCTCTGGTGAAATAAATGTTGTTAAAATGTCTTAAACTGTATTTCTACTCTAAAATTAATATTTTTTATTTAGACTCGGCTGTTTTACTTATGGCTGAACCAATCCATGAAATGTAAAGCAAGTGCTGGAAGATTTTTTATTGCATTTCTGCGTGTTTTACAGCACAAGTTTGTAAAGATACTGCAACCCACGGGCAGAGTTGCACAGTTGGACTCAAATCTAACTCCTGATATAAAGGTGTTTCATCAGGGTACAACTGCACATATCTTGCAGTCTTATTGATTCCTCAGAAATGTGTGTAGTGAAATATTTTATCACATGCGGTCTGTTTATCAGCAGTCGTCTGGAAACCTGTCTCAGTACTGTACCCGACAAGCCCGTAAAGAGAAATGTTTTTGTAGTCCACCCTGACAGGTAGATTTGTGCTTTCTCCCTCAGTGAGAGCACTCGGTAAGAACCCCCCCACCCCCTCAGCACTGAATACATGGCACATGATTTATTGTGCCTGTTAAAATGCAAATGAAGCAATGGGCAGAGAGAAAAACAAGTGTTTTCTGCACCACTGTAGTCACCTATAAGTACGCAGAACTCTGGCATGTTCTTGCTATTTTCATCACGACCATCAGAGAAATTGAAGGTTTACATACCGGGCCAGCCAGAAAGAGGAAGATAGTGGATTTGAATTAAACGTCTCGGTTGGCCCAGGGCAGTGCTTTCACTTGTGAATGCATCAGAGTGCAGTAAGCACAAACATAACATCTTTAAGAGGCATAAAATGTTTTTTTCCTGCAAAGTCTGCAGCATAGCTGTCCATGGGCTGCGCTCCCGTCAGCATTTAAAGAGTGTTATGTGTGTCAACAATTGTTTCTACTTCAAAGGCCAAGAGAATTGGAGCTTTCATTTGGTCTAATTCATGTGTTTCAGTCTCCTTTTAATGGCACATTTACACGGTGCTTTTATAAAATACTTACATTTGACATATTAGTGGCATAAACTGGCCCAATAAGGTTTCATCTTAGTCATGAGCGTTCAGCACTCCGTAGGCAATTTAAATCACTGGCAGAAAGTGCGATGTCATACTATGACATCTCATAAAGTAAAGCTGTATGTTAACAGTCAAAGATTAGCATGGCAGTTATTCGTTGCAGGGTTGCATACGAGTAAATCGGTTACCCCAAATGACACACATGTGGTTTAAGATCCAGTGAATTTTTGTAAAGAGTGTGTTAACAGTTCTGCTCGCTCTTTACCTGTCACACACATTTAGTATGATACTTCAGTGTGGCAGTTACTGCTTTGCTCCATTTGAAAAAGACATTGGCTTCCCTTTATATATATCCCCCCACCACCACCACCACCCCTATGTGATTACTCAGCTGTACAAAATGACAGTTTTAGACGCCAGTGCACATGGATTTAATGGAACTGACACTAAATCGTCACGTTCGTTGTGGTTACTTCAGATCAAAGTCTGTTTTGCTGGAGTAACTAGTGTATACTGATGTGGCGGTACATTGTCTATATTTGGCCTTTTATCTAAAGAGTAGGGAATGTGTGAAACCACAAAATGGGCAGAAAACTGAAAGCACAGTGCTTCCTTACGGTGGTAACGCTGCTGTCATTTATTTATACTTTAAGCTTTTAGAATACGCTGCAGGCTGTGCAGAGGCCATTATAAATAGGGGTTCGTTCCATAGTTCCAGTGAATCACGACTGCAGAACATATTTGTCACTGGCTGATCCTTTCCCTTTTTCCCATATCCAAGGCTGAGGGTATAAACAGTTAACATAAAGATGGTCCTCAAATTGCACAGCGCTCACATTCTCCTCAGACACTTTGATGAGCCCTTGATCCTTATCAGACCCTGGCGAGCCATTACAGCAGTCTTTACTGCCTGAAGCAGAGCCAAATTGATACATGTAAGAGAGGCTTTAATTTAACTGAAGGTCTTCCAATTTGATTGCCTACTGGCACGGTAGATACCATAATAACAAAGATAACAGGGTTGGAACTGTAATTCTGACTTTACACGCTGAACACAAACAAACATCTTTTCAGCTTTGATTTTAAATCATCTTCATATTAAATGCATGCCTTGATTGGGAAACATTGTGTTAATACATGGAGGCAATACAGGATGTTCTATATTTTTTTCCAGGTTCTCCAGTCCAGAGGTTGTTCATTTGAAATTTACCTCAGGTATGGTTGTGAGGCTTTCACTAAACTTAGGTGTGAATGGGTGAATGTCACATGTAGTGGTCAGTAAGGCTACAGTCACCCTGGAGTAAACCGTGGCTGGAGACTGTGTGCAAGGAATTTGTGATTTTGTTGCCTTTGAAATCGTTGCTTCAAGGACGGAGGACGGGGTCTGCGACCGCTCACAGTCAGCTGTCATCTTCACAGTAGCTTTACTGCGTCGTGACAACCTTAAAATGGCAGTAAGATGGAGTGAGTCTGTTATCAGGTTTGTCAGTGGGGTCAAGTTGGCAATTACATGCAAGCTGTTATAACACGGTAATTATATTTTTTAACAAGTCAGCAAAAATGATCTGCGTGAACAGAAATTTACATTTAACATAATTTCAAACGAACTACTTAGATTCAAAGTCAAGCTAAGACGATAGAGATTTGAAACACAAGTTCAAAAACGTCTGAACAAATAGTGATGTAGTTGTGTAGGTGCTCGCAGCCTTGCTTTAGGAATAGAACCAGAATACAACCAGCTGAGTCGAGTCTCCTACTGCTAACAGACACATGGGAGACGAGGTTCATTCACTGGAGCAGACTGACTCAGATTAAGTGCAACATGTTTGTAATCTGTCTGCATTTATAAATTAGACTGTGGTTATTTGCAAATTTTTTCTTGTCTGTCTGAGAGTGACTGCAGACACTCCAGGCCAGACCAAGATTGTTTGGAGACACGTTGCCAGGTGACCTGTCTCGGAATCACCGGGCAACTACAAGTTTTTTGCAACACCAAGCTCCCTTATGGCTCACGCTGAAGTGTGACTGACCCATAAGACTAGAAGTGTGCTGCAAAAATGATAAATACCACCTCTTTCTGATGATAAAGTAGAAATAGATCTGAGCTCGGATACACCTGAATGTTGTTTTTGTAGAACAACATGAAATTCATTGGATGAACAAGCGGATATTGCTTTTTGTTTCTCACAGTCTCTGTAAGAAACCAGATGCAAGTTGAGGAAGGCCTGTCTTTATGTCTTTAAGTGTCCACTGACTATTACAAGAAATCTTGTTATACCTGGTTACCACAAATCCTGCTTACTGTGATTACCTCAGTCAAGGAAATATGTGTTTTTTTCAAATTATTTTTTGTCTTTTCTGTTTTTTCTGTTAGTTTAACTTATCCACATTTTTCAGTGGAGTAGTGAATCCCTTTTATTTTTTTCCTCAACAGGATTTTCCATTTTTATCCAAAGCATTACAGTTTATTCACTTTTTTTTCTTAACAATTATACGGTTTCTCCAGTATTCTGTTGCTGTTATCAATCAGATCTATTGTTTCTTCCAGAAGAAGGTTAAAATCCAGTAAGTCATAGTGTGCAGTGACGTTGCACTGGCACGAATTCTGTGGCTCCAAGTTTAATCTCTAAAATAATTACAATTTACATAAAATATCACTCAATTTGTTAATTATTAATTAAGCATTAATAAAAGGTGTGATGCGCTAGTTCACAGACTGAAGTCACTGCTACCTACTGAGGGCAGGGAAAGCTCAGTAGGTAGAGTGGTTGCCCCATGATCGGAAGGTCGGGGGTTCGACTCCACTCAACGGCTACCCTGAGGTACCCCTGAGCAAGGTACCGTCCCTACACACTGCTCCCCGGGCGCTGCATTGGTGGCTGCCCACTGCTTCACTGGGTGAATGGGTTAAAATGCAGAGGAGTAATTTCCCTACGAGGACTAACACATACACAGACCTATTATTACATTATTATACAACAATGCATGCTCCCCCCTTAAATTCTCTCTTTTTTTCTAAAGGCTAGCAAGCAGCCGGTTGCACACAATGATAAAAAAGGTAGAAAATGTAGCTGTCTAAGCCGGCCTTGACCTCCAAAATCCATCTTTATGCCATTCTCTCTATAATCTGCATGTGCGTTTGTTTATTGGGGATAATCTGTAGGAGAAAACGACTTGTATTTGTACTCTGCCTTCAGAGCTGAATTAGAAATGTGTTGGCTGCTCACACATGCTGCTCAGGTAACCCTTCATAACCTTATATAAGTTTGATTGAAACTGGCAAAATGATTGGGTGGGTGTTTAAAAAAAAAAGTGAATCGCTAAAACTATGAATATTCTGCTACAACATTGTTTTCCTGTGTTGTAATATATCCGAGTAGACTGTCATCGCAATTTATTTGCCCCTCATGCAGTTTTCGAGGCATTTTTGCTTATTGTAAAATATTTATACAATGTAGTGTTTATATTTAATGGTGCCATATTGACACCTAAGGCGCAAATATTAATAGTCAGTTCACAAATGTCTATAAATGTGTTACAAGCCTTTTATGAAACGCCTAGTGACAAGAATGCCTAGAAGCCCTTTGAAGGCTACCGTTAGTTTTGTCTATTTGTTTTGATTTGTTTTCGTCTTTGCAAGTTCTGTGATTCTGTATGAAATTGAACATAGTGTTTCAGCCACCGGGGATGTCAAGAATAAATATAGAGTTGTTAGAAATTACATCAGTCCCCCTTGCACCGTTCATTTTCAACTCCCCTCTGAAAAGAGCGACACACATCTGAAGTTTTGACTGAAACCTGAAGCACTGTATTAAAAGCCTGATTGCATTCCTCATCATCTCTCTCTCCCTCTCTCTTTCTAACTTCCTTCCCATCCCCTCTTCTCTATATTTAAACCCTCTTCTCCTCTTCTGCCTGTTTTGCTTGTATATCCCCTCTACCTGTCTTTGTCCCTTCAGACGCCATGGGTGGTGGCTCAGGCATGGGCACCGGGGCCATCGTAGGCATCCTTATTGTTGTCTTTTTCCTGCTGCTGGTGGGCGTGGATGTCACCTGCTATTTCCTCAACAAGTGCGGGCTCCTCATGTGCATTGCTGTTAACTTCTGTGGGAAAGCTGGCCCAGGCGCAAAGAGCAAGGACATCGAGGAGGGCAAGGCGGCATTCACGTAAGCGAGCGTCATCTTTTGACTGGAACGCAGATTATTTGTGGTGTGCCTACAGAGAATTAGCACATTTTCAAAAATACCTCTGATAAACCCACTGCCCATCATCAGAGAACCTAAGTTAGAGTGTAGCTGTTGGACTTGCAGCAAATATCAACATATTTCTCAGGAGCTGACTGAGAAGAAGGCAGAGCTAAAAAAAAAAAAAAATAGAATAAATACTTAAAGGGCTTAAAGTTATCTTTTGAACCATAAATACAAATCAATGCTTATGATTTATATAACTTTAGAATAAAGCCAGTAAAGATGTGCTTATTCAGCTCACTTTACTTTGGTCGGCATTACTGGCCTTTTCTCTTCACAAGGTAACCACTGGCTTCAGTGCCAAGTCCACCTGGTTACAGCAAAGATAAGAAAAGTCTCTGTTCCAATCACACGTTAAAAAACCCCCTCGACTATTGTTTTTTCAGGGTGAAGGATTCATTTTATTAAGGAGCAGAATAACTCTATGTTTTAGTAGTTTTGGGTCCTAAACCTTACCCAGAAAGTATTAAACTGAAATGGAATCAGCGGGTGAAAGCACAATAAAATGTGAGTTACAAAAGAAACCAGTAATGGAGTGATAACAAGGCAAACCAAAGCAGGACATGTCTCAGAGCTGAGAAACTTGTAGATTTTATCACTCTTTAACAGCTGGATCGTTAACCAGTGCACTAAACACCCATCCTAAAGCACCACTAATGTGTATTTCTGTGAGGCCAGCAGTATCTGACAGAACAACAGTATCTGATGTACTACGATGAAAAGACATTGGTTTAATCTAACTAAGCAGACTAAGTCAGCCAAATTTCTTTTTTTAACTTATACAATTCTGAAATAATAGTTTTATTTTTGTGACCAGGTTATTAAAAGAGCTGTTAGTATGAGGGTTTATTAGACTCCATTGATTCCTGGGTAGATGTATGTAAGTACACACTAAAAACATGTTTTTAAGTCTTCGCCCACGAGTTCGATACAAAAGAGCAAATTCCCAAGGTGCTGAGCTAAAGTGAAAGCAGGCAAATCTTTATATTTTATCCTTAGGGAAATTCCCTCAATTATTCAGCACCAACAGTAAATATTTAATGGCGCTGAAATGCAGTTACTGCATGTTCGCCTGTGTTTGATCAAACATTTTGTTCTATGCGCCGAACTGTCCGTCATCTCACCAGCTCCGAATGCAACAAATAAATATTTCAGCTCTGACACCTCGCACAAAACAAATTTAGTGAAAGTGCATCGTGAGAGTTGTAGCGTTATTTAGCACGCTGCGTTTAAACAGGTCAGTCCCAGCAATGCACACAGCTCAGCACAGTCAGAGAGCAGTGTGATGATAACACAAGGCCTCAGGGAAAACCACCAATCAGAGCTTACAGGTCAGTGCAGGTGGAGGATGATCAAAGAGGATGATAGGGTGAGTGCGTTTGATGGGTTTTTGTATGTTTTAGTTGACTAAAATTAACCTGTTCATTTGACATTGTTACTGCCAGATTTTTCTCTTTGTAGGCTTGAAAAATAACACATCTAGTTAAGTGCACTTAATTCATTACCCTGGTAACAATATTTCCTTTGGATAACAGCAAAGATGAGTGTAAGGAGCCTATTGTTGAAGTGAGAACAGAGGAAGAAAACACTCCAAACCAAGAAGGAGGAGGTGCCACCGAGCCCAACGAGACCACGCCATTGACAGAACCTGAGTGAGTGTCAAGAGTACAGAGAGATTAAGCAAATCGTTGGTTTGCTCTGAGCAGAAACATTTTACAAATATAATGTTGGTCCAGCCCAGCTTTCATTCAAATATTGACCCAGTTCTCTTGTAAGGACTGTTATACATACCACAGAGCAGCGCTGGTAATTTACACTGTAAGCATTTTTATGCAAGGCTAAAATGTCCCACTGTCTATACAGTATGCATGACCATGTATGACGCATCACACTTAACTGCCTACAGTGAACACTCAACAGAAATGATTCTGCAAGTGCTGGTCTACATGCACGGCCACAGAACCATGATGCAGGCTGTAGGCTGCATTTTTGGGTCATCTCTTAACGAAGACTTTTGCCATTTTATATTGAAAGTAATACATTTGCTTAACTTCCTTTTTTTGGCACAATTTCAAACCATTCAAATGTTATTTTTGCAACAAGAAGCAACAAGCGCAGCAACCAACTTAACAATTATCACAGTACATTGTCGTTGAAACTTCAGTCGTCTCATTTCAAAGCCGAGCGCTGTTGAATCTCCTTCTGAGCGACTTTGCCAAGGTCCATAAATCATTCAGACACATTCAAAGTAAGAACAAACACCGCTTTCTGCTGGGAAAACTGCTTGTGAAAGACATCCGAGCATCTTAATCCTGAAACTCCCTCCATTCCCTTTATAGTTTATCGTTGGATTGTTTTATGTTTTCCCCTTACAAATATTTTGTTGCTAACATTTTGATTGTGTAGTCTCTTTTTTTTTACTGCAGCACAATAATCTGCTTTGTTTATCCCCCGACCTGCACTCTCCTTTTACCTCTTATTTTCCTTGCTGTCCTTGATTCCCTCACTTTTCTGCCCTCTGCTTCCTCCCCTGTGCCAATTCCCTATCTTTCCCTCTCCTACCTTGTTTTTCCCGCTTTTCCTCACAAAACAGGCCTGCTGCTGCAGACACCACGCCGATGGTGGTAAATCTGCTGTCCTCCACAGCTGCTAACTCAGTTACTGAGAGCTTTAGCACGGCACAAAGCAGTCCTGCTAGTGAGAGAACCACACTAACAACCAACACCTCCAGCCCAACCCAAGTGGCCCATGCCAAGTCTCACCCTAAAAACAGCCCTACAGCCAATTCGCATAAATCTAACCCCCAACCTGATGTTGGACCTCTGGTTGACCTGAGCGACACCCCTAAAGTTGCCGCATCTTCCGACCCAACACCCCTTGTATCAGAGCTAGTCAGCCCACCCTCTGCTAATGCTGATGGGCCACAGAGTCAGCGGGACTCAGTCAAAGCCCCTGACAGCACCCAGAATAAGGACTCACAAGTAGACGGCCCGACCAAGGATGTTCCTAATGCCCCGTGCACAGACTCGACCACACCAGCCCAAAATGAGTATGAGCACCTCCATATCTGTATTTTTCCAAGTATCTCTTTGAGCCTGATAGCATCCCTTTAGCTCATAAGTCTCTTCCATTTCAAAGGAAAAATTCCACTTATGTATTATCAGGCTTCCCCAAGCAGTTTTGCACTCATCAGGCATGTGGCAGAAAATAGCAGGCAGCTTTAGATCAAGATTTGAGTCCTTAAAACTTGTTAATTAGTTTAAATTTATTTCCTGGTCTCAATATTTTCCTAAAGTCTTTCCATTGCTATTTATTTAATGATAATTCACAGTCATAAATATAAACTGTTAGAGGCCAAAGCACGGAGCCAAATAGCAGTCATAGTGGAAATGACTGTACTTGTGTTTATCTTAAAAACATTATTCTCAAAGCCTCAAACCATCATGTTTCTGAGATTAAAAACTTCTTTTTTACTTTATTATATTGTGAAAGATCCCACATTTATTTATTTATTTTTTTTAAAAAGGTCAATCTAAATGACTCATCGGTGCTTTTAAGTAGTTCTCCCTTACCGGAGGTTTTGATGGGTCTATATATTCCCTAAAACTACGCTGGGCTGTTGCCTGGTATCAGCTGAGGTTAAAAACATTTCCAGCAGCAACAGTTGCAGCACACCTAAATTTCAAGACAAAAACTGTTAAAATAATTATGCAATTTAAACATTTTCAAACATTGCATGAGTAGTAAACCCAAGTCTTTTTAAAGCATGTACCCATTGATTTTAACACTATATTGCACATTATTCAAGAATATTATGAATTTCAGGAGTATGCAAGAGTGGAATTTCCCTTTAATGGTAGCAAGGATAATGATCTACTGGGATGCTACCAGTGTAGCATGCTACCAGCATGCCTGTCATCAATCAAGATCCACCACCTTCCTCCACCTGTTTGTTTATTCACATAGTAGAGGCAGATTTTCTCCTACCATACATCTAAGCCATCTCATATTCCTCATCATCATGGGCAGATTGTAGGAGAATGATGCATTTTGTTCACCTCCTGGGGCATCTAGCAATACCCACTGTCCTAATATACAGAAAATATATTCAGTCATTTTAATCAGTTCATTAAACCGGGCTTTTATTTTTATTGGTGCCGACTGCAGGCATTTGAAACATTCATAGCTGGACGATGGTAAATGGGTTAGATTAAATTTACCAGAATGATGTAGGCACACGTCTTTCCTGCTTTAAGCTGCATGCACATGAGTTTCCCACTCCTTATTGCTCTGGTTTTGGCTTCTTCGTAAAAGCTGAGAAGCCGTGCACTCAACGTGGGTGAAATGGAATCAAACAAGATCAAGGCTGACACTTACAACTAATTCTTTTTCATGTACAGAAGATTACAACTTAAATTAAATTAGCTGATGATGTAAACATATTGCAAAATCTGTAAAATCACAGTATTTAAAATTGCTTTATAAGTTTATATTTTTAAATTAAAAGGTTTTCTTTGCTCTAAAGCCATTTGTGAAACAGCAAGATGCAAGTTTGAGTGAAAAAGACTTACAAGTACCTTCTTACGAGTGCTAGACTCAGTTTAAAACAGGATTTAATTGTTTCCTTAGTTTTGTGCAAATATCGGGACTCTAAATCTAGCCCTGAGTGCTTGTTTTATCATAAGCAACAGAAAAATATGACCAAAAGCTTTAAATTCATCCCTACAGTGTTAAAATCATATATCACATGTCAGTCTTTGTAAGTAGTTTTTAATTGACCTCTTAAAACAAGCAGCAGTAGGTGAACGCCAGAGGCTACAACCTAAGCTAGGTGCATTTAATAGACTGTAAGTGACACTGTTAATGGTGCTTACTTTGCCATAGCTGGGGTTCAAGTCCTGCCGCGCCATAAGAAATTTTCGTGTAGTGAACTCGGCAGAAGAATTTTCAGTTGAAATCGCTGAAGTAAATTTAAAAAATTCACCAAGCAGCAGCTTTACTGTGCTCTGTCCTCTTCATTGTTATAAGATAATAGATGGTGAAGGCCAAAAGAAAACTGTCAGTCCCCCAAATTTCTCCCAGACACTTCTGTTTTCTGTCTTAATTCTTGTAGAAGCTGTCATTTCAGTGGCGGTATGACAGGTTATTATTTGGAGTTTTGGCCCTACGAGTTTGCAGATTTTCCTGATTTTTCTGACAGTCTGAGTATGGCGAGGAAGCTGCAGAAGATAAATTACAGAGGCTTACTGACAGCCACTCCTCTTTCTCTGCCTTCTTCATCTCATACTTTACTCACTTGGATGGCCAGAGGAAGATGTCAGTGATGAAGTATGGGGAGTTGAGAGGTAGTTGGAAGCAGGGCTCTTGTCAGCTCAACATCACCTTGATAAAACCAAACTTGTCATCGGGGGGATTTTTCTTCATAACTCTGACAGGACTGAAGCACAGCTCTCCCACTGATCTATGTGGTGATCCTTCTTCAGCATCCCAACACTAAAACATCTTGTCAGACTTCTTGTGGGTTTATTGGATATCTGAGCCCTCCTCTGGACTTATTTTAACAGAAGAGACGAAATAAGAGCAGACTATAGAATATGTACCTTTAAGAATTCCTTATTAATAGATGTTTTACACTCATTATTATTCCTAGATCTTAAATGTATCTTTAACATTGATCTAATGATGTGTCTAATGTGACCTTGACTCAACAGCCAATGCAATTGTGCACTTGTGAATAGTTTTTGATGATGTAAGAATGATTTTAAAAAGTGACTAATACCCTGCATAGCTCTTTAGAAGCTTGCATGTGCTTGAAATACAGTTAGACTCACAATCATCAGTAATTTGGTTCTCAGTGAAGTTGAGAGTAACTTGAAACTGGAGTAACTGCATAAATGACTCACAGATGTGAATTCTACCGCGTAAAGGTCAAAAGTTGAAGCTAGTTGATTATAGAAGAGAGGGTTTAAGTGGTTAGCATTGTCGCCTGTTACCAGGAAGGTCCTGGGTTCAATTACCCCAGCTGGCATGTCGAGCCTGTTGTCTCTGTCCCCGCGTGGGTTCTCTCTGGATACTCCGGCTTCCTCCCAGAGTCTAAAGACACACTTGTTAGGTTAATTGGTCATTCTGATAGGATAGGCAGAATTTTGAATGAGCAACAGTACAGTGCTAATGTCAAACAATGGACTGCTGCTGTGTGGAATATTAGTATAGTGAAAATGTGGAAATAGATAGCAGAAAATCCATTTTTGTTTAAACTTTTTATAGAGTTAATTGCACAACGCAATCCTGTATAGTGCAGTGAAAAAGTATTTCCCCCTTCCTGATTTCTTCTTTTTTTGCATATTTGTCACATATTTAAAATCAAATACATTTCAATATTAGACAAAGATAACCCAGAGTTTGTATGTTCTCCCCGTGTTTGCGTGGGTTCTCCCCGGGTACTCCGGCTTCCTCCCACAGTCCAAAGACATGCAGTCAGTGGGGTTAGGTTACTTGGAAACACTAAATTGCCCATAGGTGTGAATGGGGGGGTGAATGTGAGTGCGACTGGTTGTCTCTGTCTATGTATTAGCCCTGCGACAGACTGGCGACCCATTCAGGGTGTACCCTACCTCTCGCACTATGACAGCTGGGATAGGCTCCAGCGCCCTCCACACGTACCCTGAAAAGGATAAGCGCTAGTGAATGGATGGACAAAGATAACCCAAGTAAACACAAAGTGCAGTTTTTAATCCAAAATTTGGAGTTTTTTTGAGCCGTTCAGAGGTAGACTTGCTGGTGTGTCTAGGATCATTGTCCTGCTGAATAACCCGAACTCATTTGATGGCCAGACATTCTCCTTCGGGATTTAATGGTAGAGAGCAGAATTCATGGTTGCATCAATTACAGCAAGTGGTCCAGGTCCTGAAGCAACAAAGCAGCTCCAGATTGTCACACTACCACCACCATGTTTGATTGTTGCTCTGATGTTTTGATTCCTTAGGGATCATCAAGATGTTTGGCGGGTTTTTCCTTCTTTTGTACTTTTTGGTCAGCGGTGGTTTTCACCTCTGAACTTTCTCATGGATGCCATTTTTGCCCAGTTTATTTCTTTATTTGTTTAATTGTGAAGACTGAACTTAACTCTTCAAGATGTTATTCTGGGTTCTTTTGTGACCCTATTTTGGTTGTGCAGCCAGTCCTGGGATTCTCCACTGTTATGTTATCTCCATTGTGGACAATGGCTCTCACTGCGGTTCTCTGGAGTCCCAAAACCTTAGAAATGGCTTTTTATCCCTTTCCAAACCGATAGATGTCAATGACTTTGTTTCTCAGCTGTTTTTTCTTTAGATTGTGGCATGAGGTGTTGCTTTTTGAGATTTTTTTAGCCGACCTTATTTTTTAAGACACACCTGGATTCAACAGGTCTGGCAGTAATCTTTCCTGGGTGTAGCTAGTGAAATTGAACTCAGCTTTCCAAAAAATGTATTTAATCAAAGTTGATTCAGGATTTAACAAAGGGCCAAAATTACATTTTTCACATAAAACAAGGTAATACATGAAAGCATCATTAAAACACTATATCCTGGACTTACTCGGGTTGTCTTTGTCTAATATTGTGTTTTGGTTTTAGGTTTCTGATGAGCATGTAAGTGCGAGAACTGTGCAAGAAAATGAAAACTCGGGAAGGGGAAAATACTTTATAAATTGATTTCACAATGCAGTTCTGGCTTCTACAACATAATAAATCTCTTTGGGTGAAAATAAGTCTTGATTCCACAAACACAAACAAGAAAAGATGCTTTTTGTTCTCCAGGATTTGTCGGTATATTTTTATTGGTAACAAAAATGAACTACTGAATGAATCATAAAAAGATGCCCAGGGATAAAAAAGAGACAGAAAACAGGAAAGAACTTCAATCGGACACCGACTCAGTGAAGAGAGCTCCAGAGAGGGTTTAAAGCAACGTCCAGCTGACTTTTTTCTAACAGACCGAAAAAATTTTTTATAAACTGTTGCAATTCAGTTAAAAAATTGAATTGCACAAATAGCTAAAAGAAAGATTCCAGTGCAGTTTAAGACTGTTGAACCTGAGCCAAAAGAACTCAAAGCATCCAACAGCCTCATCTGCACCATTCACAGTTTCCCATCCCCAAAACTCTCGGAAACTAACAGTAACATGAATTTAAACTGAACATTTCCCTGAAGCTTTTGGTCATCCCCCCAGGACACAAATAAAATGTAAATTCCTGTAATGTGCATTTATATTATTACATTAAAAAAGTTCTCCTTCTTGGAACACTGGGGGGGAGAAAAGTGTCAAGTCTGCAAACTTTTTTTTCCATAATCTCACATCCTGCTGACAGCATTTATTCGCCCAAGAGGATACAGGCTATGTTTACCTTTTTGTACATTCTCAGTGACTGCTCAGCAAAAGCTGAATTGTGTAATGTAATAAGCAGTTCAGCCACTGGGGGATGCTAGTGGAGCTTTACAGTTTGTATGAATAATTACACCATATTTAAAGGAGTTGACACCAAAAATTTATAAGATGACATCTAAGAAGGCGGTCGGGTTTAGATATATTTACAGATCTTATGTATTGCACTGTCCCTGCCTTATTTTTCTAAGGCACAGTAAGAGCACGGTACAGAAGACATAAAAGCAATGCCCTTAAAAAAGAAGAATCCGAGCCAGAACACCAGAAAGTTTTCAACTTAAATGATGTATGGCCCAAAAGTCTCTTTCCATTGTGTCTCAGCTCAGTCCAGATGGCATGTAATCCTCTTGTGAATTGTAGTTTGTGTTGTAGGTTATGCCTCAGTCTTTCATTCCCTCATCCATTGTGCCTACTGTACCAGCCCTGTCTCATTCCACATCAGCATTCATTGTTCCTTGAAAGTAGCTGTGACATCCATGTACTCTTATTTGATGTCTGGCTAGGATAGTGAGCTTGATCCCATTATGTGTGAAATGCATTCAGTTCCAGGAGGAAAAACAAATTCCCTCAAAGCATCTTGCATGTTTTTCCCCCAATTTCCCCCTCCCTTCTTTCTTTGAAAAATGATACAAAAGGCAGCTCAGAACAGACCGTTTAGCTGTGAAAGAGAGACTTAGTGATTTGCTGCTAACAGAATCTCCTCTCTTTTTGTCTTTCTGTGTCTCTCTCATTCTTACGTTTCGGCCTGTAGTGGTAAGACTGTGAAGGATGATAGCACTAAAGGCGAGGCGGAGGTGAAGAATGCCACAGCCGAAGTGAAGACAGTTCCCAACGAGGCTCCTCAGATGAATGGCAACGAAAGTAAAGCGTAATCTTCTCGGCCGTGAGCAGCAGGAAGAAGAGGGCACGTAGGGCTGGGAGGGTTCGGGTTGTTGGGTTTTAAGGTTAAAAGGGGTTGGTCACAGTCACTGAAACCTCAAAGCAATTTCACACACCACCCCGTTGCATTAGAAAAACCAACAAGAAGCAACTGAAAAAAAAAAATTAGAAAAAAGAAAACCATTGGTCTCTTTCTCTTTCTGCAGTGTCTTCTGACCAGGAATATGTAAAGACCTCATGCACTTGCCTTAGTTCCTTTACATAAGTTTACCTATTTGTCACAAAAATAATAGATCTCTTGTAATTCACCTTCTTTCTTTGACTTAATATTAAATTGATCAGCGGAGAAGAATCGACATTTTCCTGTAGATAAACATGGTTGGACTGTAGCTTTACTTCACTGATTACTGCCTTCATGATGTACACACATGTAAGTCATGTACATTACCGATACTACTATTCTTTATGCAGTATGGTCATCATCATGGTAATGCATTATGAAAAAATGGGTCTTTTTTTTTTTCTTCTGTCGATATTTTTTGTGTTTGAATAATATGCAGATAAACTGCCTATTTAGCTTTTTTTTTTATGTGTTATTTCCAGTGCTAGAGATTAGAACATTAGCATGCCTGATTTTGCAAGTTTACTGTATTTCTGTATGTGTTGCTGTCATTTGGTTCATATTCACTTTTTTTGTTGTTGTTGTCTCTGTGTGTTTCTGGTCCAGATGTAGCCTAAGCCATGATAAATGAAAGAAAACACCAGTGAAAACTGTATCATGCTATAAGTACTACTATTAATTGGTTTCAACCCCGTTGTCCTAAATATTACATTTATATACAGCAATCTAATGGTTTTTTACAAGACACATAGCTAATGCATGCTTACAAATTATTTTATAGATTTGCTCCGAGTTAAGGGCAAGTCTATAAGCAGTGCATTATTTGAATTACACGCATCAACGCGTTTGGGGTAAAATACAGAGAAAATACAGTGATCATGCATACATTTAGACTGAATGTATTTGTGCAACCTATTATTAAGTTGCTTATTAAGTGTATATAAACTTACAGTTTCAGGAGACACGTTGGGTTTAAATTAAGTGGTGACAGTGAAGAATACAGAAGAGTACAAATGTGTTTCTTTGCAGTGATTACATCTCTTAAAGTCCAGCTTTCAAGGCTGGATGAAGTCTCGTTTCGAAGAAGAATTACTACCTTATTTTTGTCTGAATTTGGTGAAAACGTCTGTTGCATACTCGATATAATGGATTGGATTTATATAGCGCTTTTCAAGGCACCCAAAGCGCTTTACAATTCCACTATTCATTCACTCTCGCACTCACACACTGGTGGAAGCAAGCTACGGTTGTAGCCACAGCTGCCCTGATATCATCAGTATCCTAAAACCCACTAGTCATCTATTAATACTGTTTTCACTCTTCACCAGCTCAAGCAAGTTAACATGTGACCAAATGTAATAGACGGATTGATCATTGATTATATATTAAATAAATGGGACCAATGAAATGGGATGCTACAGGATGTAAATAATGGAAATCTGACTTATGGCCACTATTTCTTCTGGGTAGTACTTAGGTAAATTAAGCTATACAGATAGATCTGCAACTAATATTTCACACTGTCTGCTCTCTACCTTACATTGAAAATAATGCAACTTCCTGTGTATTTTTAGTCTCACTGTTTGACTACAGCAAACCATTAGTTTTAGTCCTTGTGAGTTTACCTTGGAAGCAGTATATAACAACACAAACCCATTAACGTTTTTAGATTAATGGAGGAAATTTACCTTTGCCTCCTTTTCTCTCACATGCTGTCACCTCAGTCACCGTCTCCTTTAAGCATTCTTGACCAGCTGTTTACATGACAGCTTTGGGCTTAAATGTGACTCGGAGGCCAGATGTGTTCGGTTCAGTTTGTTTGTTTGAACTTTAGCTTAGGGTTGTTGAATATTTGACACCGATTTGTCTTGACTGGGCTAACCTCCATCACTCACCGGGAGATTCAAAAGCTCGGCTTGTTTAGATTCGCTTACCTGTCAGTGATTTAACCGTCTAATCGTGTCAGCTGTTGTTTTTACACTTGCACCACAGCTGCACTCATTGTGAGCTTGTGTTACCACTGCATTTACCAACAAAGTCTAGTTGCTGGAAACTTTATTAAAAATTTCTGAAGGTTTGTAGATGAGTTGGTTAAGTGATTATCTTGAGCTTTTTGTGTAACCGGTCTATAATTGTAACTGCTTCTTTCTATTAGGAAACCTAATATCAATCATTCTCTGATCATTACAGAAATTTGTGAGCATGTACAGTACAAAGACACAAGCTGCTTGTGTATAGAAACCCATACCATAAAGCTCCCGGTGCACAGATTTTGTGTTAATGCCAGAGGAGGTTTTAAATTCTGCAGTTATTGAGTCAGCAGAGCATTGGCAGCATTTACACTCTATGCGTCTCAGCACTCTGCTCTCTAACTTCATAGGGTCTGCCAAGTCATGGCTGAGTGGCTGTGGTTGCTAAACCTTTCCACTTACAGCTCATTGGGGAAAAGGGAAGAAATTTCGCAAACTGACTTGTTGCAACGGTGGCATCCTATTACAGTACCACGTTCAAATTGAGCGAGCGCTTTAGAATGACCCATTTTTTCACAAATGTTTCTAAAACCAGACTGTGTGGCCAAGATGCTTGATTTTATACATCTGCAGCAGTGGGTCTGAAAACGCCTAAATTCACAGATTTTTTTTAAACCAATAAAAATATCCAATCTGTCACAGACCGTAAGGATTTCTAAAGAACAATGTGATTAAAAACCTGGATTAGTGACTTGAAATGAATGTACACTCTAACCTTTTCAGCAAATCTTAACGAACTTGGCCTCTTTTAAGCAGGAATTAAACGTATCCTTGGAAATGAAAGATCTCGTCATATGTTTAGAAGTTCACCGAAAACATGTTTTTCCACACTGCTATGGATTTGAAAGGTAATGAGACTGTGTGTGACCTTTTTTGTACAGTGTTCCTCCTACTTTAGGCTGCAAGCTAGTACACTGAATGTGTGAAGCCATTGAGTCCTTTGTCATAGAGTTGAAATAGCTTGTGAAACATGTAGCTGATAGTATGCGACAGAATTAGCAACACCGATGTACAGAAGTCTGACAGCAGCAAACTGGAAAGACACAGTGCCTTTAAATATGAAAATGTTGGCATGCGATCAGTTTCTTTCAGTGTCTGCATTAAACATTTCACATCTCCATTTGCTTTTTCATTTACTGCATTTGATTTGTTAATTAAGCCGAGCTTTGTCGTCTCATATAAGTCTTAAATGGCTGTATCGTTGTGTTATTATGAGTGCTTGCAGTGTCCTTGCTGAAGGAGAATTCTGGTTTATTATAATTTGGTCTTGTATACAGTATTTATGTTTGGTCATCACTTCTGTCATAATAAATGGAAATAAATACACATGTGGTGTAGATCTTTATAATTAACCTCCTGTCATAACTAATACAAGTCAAAACTGTAATAAACGGATTGGGGGGGGCAAACTGAGCTGCAATCCTTGAAAACTTGCACCATATTACAAAGATGTTTCGAAAACACTGACATTGGAGTACAAGGCACATTGACGCTCAGGTCTCACATTCTCTATAATATTTGAAACACATTTGTCTAAAGCAAGCATGCGACATATATTAGAAGGATACTACTACGTAATCACTTTTGCTATGTAAAAACTATTTATGGCTTAATGAATTGTATTGACCCCGTGTTGTGTAACTTTGTCCTGTTTGCGCAATTTCGCTTCAAAAGAAACGTGATTTCCTTGCACAGCCTTGAATTGTAATTTTTTTTTAAAAGGGTGCGGTCTCATGACCAAACCTCACTGTTTCCCCTGTGAAAGTATTGTACATGAAAACTTTTTCCACTCCAGTCACACTTTCATTTGTGAAGTCACATCGGGTGAGCCGGAGGCCTTTGTTCAAAGCCTCAAAAATACAAGAACGACACAGAAGCAGCCTTGGTTTTTTCCTTTGACTCCACCACTTGATTCAGTAAGAATAAAGACATCTAGTTCTACTCGAGGAGTTTTTCAGGTTTTCAAAAAGATGAAAAGCATCCTTTCAAGGTTCTCTATCTCACAGAGAATAGAATAAATCCCCTGCACACAAATGTCTAACCCCAAACTTCTTCCTATTCAGTCAGACAGGAGCCTTCAGCTTCCACTGCCAACACTGGTCACTCTCTTTGATCCAGAGCTCCCTATTCTTTTTTTTTTCTCTTATGCTTCGTGTGTGTGTGTATATAAACATCAGCTCTATGCTGCAGGTAAAAAATCTGTAGGCTGCCACTCTTCTGTCTGTCTGCCCACTGTCGCAATTGTAAATACCGAATACTAACTGAGGCAAAAAAAACAATCTGACCTTGCATTCTGCCGGAAATTTTGTGTTCAATAAAATTAAAGGAAAAATGCATCTTGTTAAGATTTTTTCTTTCATACCAAGAATTGTGCAGACACGCATGATGGGATGCTTACTACCTCGTTTGCATATTTAAACATGCATTTCAGAAAACTTGCAATGCAAAAAATGTTCTTTATGTAAGTAACCTAGAAAAGTTCACCGGTGATATCTGTTAGTCAAATGTTTGTCAAAGAAGACTGAAAGCAACAGTTGAGATTAGTTATCACCTTCATGATTTGAAGGTAAACACCTTCAAAGCAGTGGCCTGTATTTTAAGGCAATAATTTATCGAGCAAAATTTCTTTTGATCTTTTAAAGGAGGAAAATGTGGCTACTCAGCGACAGTACCTTGAATTTTATTCTTATTAAACATTCCGAGAATTGTATTAAAGTATTTTCATAGTAGGAAAAAATAACTAGATATATAAGGGATCGCCACAGCAGATGGTTCCGCGTGTTTACGCTGGGAATGTTTTTTTACGATGCCCTTTCTTGACGCAGCCACAGAGGGATCTGCATCGTCTCCCAGCATCAGACTGGGGATATTTGACTTGTAAGGCAAAAATGTAAACCATTAATGTAGCCAGCTGCCATGTTCATGGTCAAGAAATTCACTACTACTGCAACTGATTTAAAAACACTTACCTAGAATTTATTTTTTTAATAAGCTTTTTCTTGTTGTAAATAATTATATTAATTATTAATTATATTTAATATATAACATATAAAGTAAGTATTTGTGTTAAAGTATTAATATTTTTAAATACTGTATGTTTATATACTAGACTTGTCGCAGTAACATGTTAAATACTGGATTAACAGAACATAAATGTTGAGTAAATAAAATACATTTACAGAATATGGTGAATGCTGCTGCAGAAGACCTTAAAATTAAGTTTGTCTTTAAATTGCTTACATTATTAATGTTTTGTTTTTTACCTAAAAAGAAATATCCACTCATTTATGAACATAAAAACAGCATTTTTACTTAACACCTTATATTAGCTGGGAGTTTTTACATGAATGAAACAGAAACATTAGTATTTTTTTCTTTTTCTTCTCTTCTTTGACGTATGAAACACTCATGCTGATAAACTTCTTGTTACAAGAAGAAATACCCATTGACATACATTTATACACTACATCAGACCCTATGCAGTTCTCTATAATGACCATTAGAGAGCAGTATGCTCCCAAGCTTGAAAATGGACCTGACGCTAAACAACTAAATCACAGGATGATTTAGTTTACAAGATTAGTGACACTACATTATTTTCTGTAATTAACATAATATTACTCTATTATCTCTTAATGTCTTTATAAACTAAATAACTACATATTGTCGATTTCTGACAACAATAGGACATCTAATGTTAAACTCTGTTCCATTTTAGTACTAAATTAACAGCAGACACATTTTAATGAATGTTTGTGGGACTAATTAGACCTTTACCATCTAAATAATCAGACTTTCCTTAGTAGTTCTTATGGATATTAAATGATCCTATGTTTTCCAAAAGGTGGCAGGCTAACTCAAGAAATGTTGAGCAAAAGCAATCAATACATGATTAGAATGTCTTTAAATCAGAAATGTTGAAGCACTGTTGAAGGAATACAAATCGCTGTAAATAAAATCAGTTCACTAACACTAATGAGGTTTATGTTAGACTGGTAAAAGATGCAATGTGGAGTTGAGCTGTTTTTGTATTTTACACTTGAGGTATGTTTAACTACCCTAATGTGCGTGTATATATATATATATAATATATATAATATATATATATATATATACACACACACACACACACACAAGTACAAGTTTACTTGTACTAGATTATTTGTGCTCTGTGGAAGCGCTAGTTACACCCTAGTAAAAAAAAGCATTTAAACAAAGTTGTGAAGCTGTGATTCACAACAGTATGCAGGTCCGATTTTCAAGTGGTTTATCAGAACCAAATATCAGCTACATAAGTAATATGACTCTTCAAAGCTCCATATCATCCAGTTTCTCCTTTTCTGTAGAGATCATTCCACTCATCTGCTCAACTTTGCACTCACCAGATTAGGGGGCTTTTCAAGGGCTCTGTCCCTCCCCCCTTTCTATAACAATGGTCCAGTGTGGTTTTCGTTGGCCTGGGATTGATCCCATACACAGATAACTACATGCACATAGCCTAACCTCGTGGCTACTACCTGTCTGAACACACATTTAATTTTGCCGCCGCGCACACACAGCCTTATAATAGTGAAGCCATGTGTTAAGCTGATTGGTACGCACCACACCTATCTCTTGTTTAGAGAGGACATTAGTCAATGTGTGGTAATGAGTTAATTAGTAAAGTGGTTGAGTCATTTATGTAGATTTTTGTCTACCTTTTGTCATTGTCAAAGTTTCCATTTGCAGCACGTTTTAAGCATTAATTGCTGTCCGAATGGCACAAGTGAGAAAATATACAATTGTGGAGATAACCACACATTGTAAAAGGTCTACCTGGATGATTGAGCGTGCATCAAGATACTCGGGCCTGTGGGGGACAACAAATGAGCTAACACTAAAGACTGAGCACATAAACATCTTACCGTATAAGCTTGAGAAATTGAATAGTGGTCATCAACAACCCAGTTTTGGGGTAATTTCCTTACAAACCTTAGGAACTTTTTCCTTCTGGATCTTTTTAGAAGAGTTTATTGTTAGGATACCTGGTGTCCCGGTGATTTAAGGCACAATTTCACAGTGAACTCACTTGCCACACAGAGTCAAAGCAATCAGCTTCTTCTCTCTTTGTGAGATTTCCTGGCATTTTTCTCCGTGTGACTAATTTCGATTTATTCTAAAGTGCAAATAGAATTTAACCACAAAAAACAAGAAATTTCACATTCAGATATGCGCATATATGTGAGAAGCATCTGAAAGTGTTCAAATGTTTCCCTGATTGCTTCTGACAGTGCCTGTCTGCAGTAGCAATTTGAGCACGATCTGGGTCTTTGAACTGCCTTGGAGCCCACCCTCGGCATAAGCATCAATATAATGTTCCCCAAACAGAATGCCGGTAATATTTTGTGCCAAGCGATAGAATAATTTTCCAAAATAAAAGCCTGTAAATTGTTGTAAACAATCAAATGTATTCACTGGAGATGGAATGATTTGATGAAACAGAAGGCCACGCTTCTCATCATAGTCAGCTTTGTTGAGCAGATTAGAATGCAGTCTGAATGTACCAGACACTGAGCCTCGGTTTGTTTTTGAAATATACAGAAGCAGATGTTTGCACAGCAGATTCTCTCTCTCTTTTCTCATAGCTTTCCTTTCAGATTTTTGAGACGTATTTGTTTTTTGTCATGCAGAGCCACGTTTTGGTCTTCTCATTTCCAGGCTGTTCCTGTCTTGTTCCTTTTTCTTTTGCCTCAGCACAGGGTCAGCCAGCCATGAATTCCTATCCAGAACACTCTGCTTCATCTCTGCTTCCCAACCTCTAAATCACATCGGTGTTACATCATAGCACACAGAGACACACGCGCATAGACACACACGCACACAAACTCACACACTGTGGCCACCATGCCAAGAACTTTTCTTCTCATACAATCCCCGCCCCCCCTCTCCCAAACTTTCCTTGTGAAGAGTCATCTACATTTTTAAGCCAATCTTTAACCAAGAAGAACCTGTTTTTATTGTGCTATGATTTTTGGATGGACATTGAGTACTTTTGGTTTAAATGTGCTTTTGAAAAGGCAGCAGGCATGTGTTTAATTAATCTTTTGAGTTAAATAGTAACAAATAGGAATCAACAATTGGGGGGGGGAGAAAAAGAAAAGAAGAGTTCTCCAAAATTCAGCTTTTATTTCATTCTTGAGTAAAAAGTATTTTTTATTTGTTTAGATGTGAGGTAATCTTTATATTTTTATTTCTTTCAGTCTTTGAATTTGGCCAAACCAAATCAAAATACAATATTCTAGGAGCTGAGTAAAGTAGCAGAATATACAGTAGATGGACAACAGATTTCATCATTTAATCCTATTTGTACTGCCGTAAGTCACTTCCAGTATGCACGCATGCTGGAAGGGAAAAAAGCCATTCTTTACAGTAAGATCTTGTAAACTTTATTTCTTTATTTTGTTTTTTAGTAGCATTCAGCAGACAGACAGCTGGCACAAAAGATGTTTGATATGCAGACATGGATACATTGTGCACAAATAATCAGTTTTTATCAGGTTTTTTTGCACTGGGGAATAAAGCGTGACTGATACTCTGACACTGGGAAAATAACATGCTAAAAAGAAAAAATGACAAACGACCCAAAGAGCTTTCCAGATCTCTTTCAGCAACTTTCTCTTTTTGCTATGAGCTCTTTATGTATAGACGACATTTATATTTTCCTCTGCATGAGCTTATTTTCCTAGTATTATGTTTGGTTTTGCATTTTTTTGCAGCAGGGCTGAAATTTAATAATAATAATAATAACAATAATTTTGTGTTACACAACCATTCTGTTTTTGATATATTAACCCTTTAAGACCTACCATAGAACCAAGTCCGCCAGAGCTTATATTATATTTTTACATGTTGTAGTGCCATTTTTGGGAGCATTCCAAGTTGCTATACATCAATACAATCATTATAGCCCAGATTTTAATAATATGTATGCATTAAGTGCATAGTAATTACATAAATTGCAAAAAAGTGCAATAAACTACAAAAAAAAATGAAAATGGTTTTTGTTTTTTTAACATATATTTCTAGTTAGAGAAATTTAAGAGGCTTATCCCTCAAAACTGTGAATACAAAAAAGTTGCACAAAATAGTTTCCCACCACAAGAAATTAATTTTGAGTGTCTTCATAGTTTTATTTTTTAAACACACCAATTTTTATATACAGCAGGAAAAATGAAAATAAATATTATAGTCCAAATTTGCAAAAAAACAGCATGTGCATCAAAATAAACTATTTCCAGCAGTGCAATTTGACTTCTAAGCATCCCAGAAACGACACAGAAAGTCATAAAGTCAAACATAACCTTTAAAAACACCAGTATATGCTTGTATAGGCCCTGAAGGTAAAAAAAAAACAACCTACATTTCCACGAAAATGACGCCACTTCCGGTTTCGGGCAGGTAATGGCGGACATGCGATAGTTCGCGCTGACGTCTATTCCAACGTAGGAAGTGTTATGAACAGCTGATCAGATCGGCAAAGCGTGTTTCTGGAATATTATGTTTTTGTTGCTGCAAGCGCTTTTTATGCAATTTTTGCTAAGCTATATGTGGAAGGAAACTGTGACCTAGGACAAGCTGATGGCATAAGATGTAAGTACAACTCCTCTGGTTTCATATGCAAAAAAAATTATTGAGCTAGCTTATGTGGTTGCAGAGCTACCGCGATTTAAAAATAGTTAAGCAAAACGGAGCGTGCTATTCCAACCGGCTTTAAAGGGTTAATAAATAGGATTTTTGTGTATAAAGGTGGAACGAGGCCAATAATAACACAAAAGTTTAGATTTAAAAAAAATCTTCATTTCGCAAATCATTGTTTAAGTTAATATTTGTACCATGTGAAAGACTTATATTACATAAATGAAAAGCACCATTCCTACACAGTGTTGTACTTTTTTCTTTTTCTTTTGTGGCTGAATTCCATTATTACAAGAGGATTAGTGTTATTGTGCTTTGGTATTTGGCACTGACCCAGCTTATAGTACATTAATAATTCAACTTCACAGACTTCTGCTTTTTATCTCAATTTCAAGACTCCTTATAAGCATTTTTAAATACAGAAAGTACAGTCATCAAGGGGCTTATCACTAACCATAAGTGATAACTAAACTTAAAAATATGTATGTAGAAAATAATGTAATTTGGGTAGTTTGTTGATTTGTTTTTGAAGTCACACATATATGTAGAAAATTTTCAGTGTATTCATACTTTTTGCAGAAAATCAGACTGCCCATTTTCTTTTCCCGTTTTGGTATTCTCTTAGTGTACTGGACCTTTCACAGGAATGCACCAGGAGTTCCGGCAAATTACAGAACCTTCGGTTTTTTATCAGCAAATCTTCAGAAGGGGGCTTCTTCAAAGAAATAACTTCCCACTTCACTTCTTAAGCTGAACAAAAACTCCTTTTAAATGAATGGCTTTTGCTCACAGCTTGTGGCCGCAGCTGGCAGTATTGTTGCCCACTCTCGTCCTCTGGTCACAGAACAGACAGACAGAGGATGAAGGGCGATGAAGGGGGTTGACACAACAGGTACACACATGAAACAACTGCAATTATTGCACCCCCCCTCCTTCTCACCATCTCACTTGACAAAGCCGATTTATTTTAATTTGTTTTATTTCGTTTTATTCTCCTCCGATGTGTTTGTTGTCTGGAATGTCTAGGAAAAGTGTAACCAAGACAATCTTTGATTCTCTGGTTTGGTTTAATGAAGATCACTGAAGATCTGAAAAGCACTGCAGGCCACGTATTGTTAACACAAAACTGGAACTGGACAATACAGATTTCCAAAAGAATGATTACATTGGATCGGATTGGAGATGGATGGATGGATGGATGGATGGATGTCCTGAGGAAAAGATAGCTAAAGCACTGTGTAAATGTGTATGTGTGTGGGTGGGTGAGTGGGTGTGCCTTGTACAGTAAAATGCTTAAAGTGCTCAACAAAAATAGAAAAGCCCTACATAGATCTGTTCCATCCACCGACAATCTAAAGAACTCCACCCGCATCGCTTTGTGTGTAATGACCACACGCATGCAATTTCTACGATATCGACCTGCTCTGCTCTTTTATGAAAACATATCCAAATGCCTCAAATTAAACCACGTGTTTGACAACTGTAAACTGTTCTTCAGTCACTGACTTATCTGTTCTTCGATTCTTCGTGCGTGAAGACGTGCAGTATTTCCTCTGACCTTAATCTTCCGTGCTACCTCAATTCTTTCCACTCTGTATGGGCATATTAACTCAGATGAATCTAAAGTCAAGAGCTTTTTTCCCTTTAAGTCTGAAATAGATTTGTGTTACTTAACTTGTATAAAACTGAACCCTGTTTTACATCATCTTCCACAACTACACAAACTTTTCAGAAAGGTAGAATTGGTCAAGAAATCTGGATGAAGGAAAGCCCTGACCTTGCTGACTATCATACTCTGCTCTTGGAGTGATCTGACCTTAAGGAGGACACTTAAGGACAATGCGGCACCTGGCAGGTCAACTAACTGAAATACATGAAGGTGGGTAAACTAACTGGAGCCAAAAACTAGAACCAAAGCACTAAGGTGGTTTAATCTTTAGGCTTTAGTTAACAGGAAACACTATCTACATGTGCTAAGTGTCAGCAAGAAACTCCTTTTTTTCATTTTTATTTTGTCCATCATCTCCGTCTGCTTTGCTAAAACTGTACTTATAGTTTATTTGAAGGCAAAGTGAAAAGTCGACACATTAGCAGATAATCTGTGTTGAACATCAGTATTGGTTAGAGGATAAACAAATCAAGGTTATCCTGAATGATTCATTTACAGATACTGGAATCTAGATGGAAGAGAGAATAGGGAGAAAAGAAAGAGAGAGATGTGCTAAAGGATTAGCTGTGAGAAGCTTCCCTGCAGTGAGTAGGCCTTCTTTTTTCCAGGAACACCAGGAACACTGTAAGGTGATTACTGTGTCGTTTGCCATCGGTCCAGTGGTTAAGCACTATGGACACAAGAGCTTGACTGGCTCTACTCAGCACAATGGGAATCAGAGCAAGACTTTTTTTCTTTCCCCCTTTTTTTACCTGCCTTTCATCAACCAATGTGCAAACAAAAAAAAAGTGTGTTTACTCTTTAAATTAAATATTATCGACTGAGAATCTGGCAACTAAAAAAAGGAGCGGGGAAATCTGGCAAATTGAGCCAGGAAATATATCGGAGAGATGTTTGTAATTCTGCTTTGCTGAAGAGAGCTTGGTTTTTACACTTTGTATAAGTGTGTGTGTGTTAGGTTGGAGATAGGATGAAAAAATGGGTGATGAGGAGAGGAGAGGCGGTTCTTTTCTTCCCTCTCAATGAAAGGCAGATGTGGTCTTTCCACAGGAAGTAGACAAGACGTGGTAAATGGTGGAGACAAGGAGTCAGCTCACATACACTCACCTAAACACATACAGCTCTTTAAAGTGTAATTAATAATGTATATTTTTATGCTTTACAAACACCCACACTATATGCATATTAATAAAATCAGTAATCATTTTTGTGTATGTGCATATATGTAGTGTGAGTATCACAGTTATGATAACAGTTTATGTTATTATTGTTGGGCAGATCATGTTTAAATAGAGAAAACACTTGAAGAGAATTAAAACTGCACCAGTGCTATCAGACATCCAGAATGAGCTCAGAGCGGAGCTACAGCTTATTCTTGTTGCTTCTTCAGTTTAGTGGATTCATGCATCTGATCAGGATTTTCCAAGAGCTTCCAGCTGGTGGGAGACCCCAGCATAGGCAGTGAGATTATACACTATATGGAAAAGTAAAACTCTTTGGTGTTTCCAGGACCGGAAACACCAAAGAGTTTTGCACATAGTTATATAGTCTAGCTTTATAAACATTTGTGAATTAAAGGGGTCGTCCTAAAGCAGCGGTCCCCAACCCCCGGGCCTCGGACCGGTACCGGTCCATGTGTCATTTGGTACCGGGCCGCGAGAGTAGAGGCTCAGGTGTGAAATGTATAGTTTTCAGGGTTTTTATCGGTTTTCAGCGTTATTTTGTTATCGTTTTTAACATTAACTCGGTTTTCCTGGGTCTTTTCACGTGTGTTATGAATAAATCTTCTTTTTTTCGGTACCGGTACTAGTTTTATTTTGTTGTATTTATCTGCGACACCTTAAAGGCCAGTCCGTGAAAATATTGTCGGGCATAAACCGGTCCGTGGCGCAAAAAAGGTTGGAGACCGCTGATCTAAAGCACACGTTAAATTCAAATATCATAAAAGGATGCAACCACTGCAACAAGTCAGTTTGTGAAATTCCTTCCCTCCTAGATATTCCACGATTAACTGTAAGTGGCTTCATTACAAAGTGGAAGAGTTTAGGAACCACAGCAACTTGTGCGTACTGAGACACACAGTGTGTAAATGTTGCCAACACTCTGCTAAATCAGTGACTGCTAACTTCCAGACCTTCTGTGGCATTAACCTCGGCACAAACACTGTGCATCACAAGCTTTATGACATTTGTTTCAATGCTAAGCCATTGAAATGGCATAAATGGCGTAATAGTTCTGTTTGTATATGTACTCTTTTTTTAGGAAAGCTCTGGGAATCCCCCAGGTAGGGCTGAAGAATGTTGCTAGGACAACTGGACTACTTTGTTTAACCTGCTCAACCACTGAGCTGACTTTGGATACGTGTCAAAAATGATAGTGCCTTTGAAGTCAGAATGCACCAGCAATGCAGCTCACGCGGAATCAAAGTTATCCTTGAATTATCATTCAAAAACAGACACAACATTTACATAAACGAAGCAGATAATAAAAAATATTCCGCATCTAGCAGTAAGCTTATACTACATATTTAAAAGCTGAAACTAAATAGGGCTTCTCACATTATTCTTTAAATGTTGCCAATATCAGATTCCAGAATGAACTAGTTACTCTGCTCAAATGACCTGGATGGCCAAAAGGACCACAACAATGATGTCACCGTTGGTGAGACCACTACAGTGCAGTGAAATGCATCGAATTTATATGAATGATTGTGTGTTTGTGTGATGATGCAAAGTTGAAGCCAGGAGTTGTTGAAGCATGAAATGAACGGCTTCACTCAAAGAGATTTCTTACAAAATTTCAGGATTTAAAGGACCGGTGCCGCTTTCAGCTCCTCTTCACAAGAGCAAGACACACAGGTTATGCGAGTGATGTAAAAGTTGCAGTGCACCAGTGATGCCCTTTCATCTGAGCAAGTCTGATCCTGTGCAAAATCCCAGTACAATGGACAGATATGCTTTGTCGCAGCAGTGTGTTTGAAAAAGGTTGTGTGGGGGATAGCGGTGGAGATAGTAAAGAGGCTTTCAAGCCACAGTAAATTACACATTTTTAAATTTATTAATATAAAGAAAAGACTTTGTGTACATTTCATCTCATACACTCAGTTAACCATACATTCAAGGCTAACATTAAAATTCATACTTTTTTAATACAGCAAAATGTAACTGCACTCATTGCCTTCATCGAGGTATTCACCATATGCCTTAATGAACTGTGAGTTGCAAGGAGCAAACAAACAGAATGAAAGCATTGCCAAGGCTGTCAGAAAGGCTGAAAACCTAGGCTATAGTATCTTTAAAAGTGCAACCGCAATTAAAAAAGACAACTACAAAGCTTAGCCTTGATGCCAGTCGAGCTTGTGAGTCTGAAATCTGTAACTTTTAGAAAGTAATTTCTGCATCGCATTGTCTAAGTCTTTCTAAGATAACTGGGAGGCAACTCCAAGCAACCGACATTTGAATGGGCAACTCAGATTTCGGTAATACAAGGACGTTGCTCAACTGTTCAGTCACAAAGGTAGGCCTTTGGATTAGTTTGCGTCGACAGGCTGCCTCAAGATCTGCAGAATTATCACCTGTTAGGAACCTCAGCAGCTGTGAATATGTGTGACTTTCACAAATTCCTTTTGATCAATAGAGTCATTGTGACTGAAATAAAAAGATCACTATGACACATGCTTTAGTCTACTCCATTCTGCTCGTTTAGTGAAATAATGACACGAGCACAGCGTCTCAAAATCATGTTCCGTGGTGCACTGCAAAAAGATCATTTCAGAGTTCTGACAGAACAACTCTCAAAACACCTCCGTAACCCACAGCCTTTTAAAGCCTTCAGATTCACCTGCAATTGAATATCTTCTGCCAAGATGATCCTTCAGACGTACATATTTTTAAAAAATCTACGTTCACTAAGAGGTTTTGCAAGTTCCCAAAGAATCTTTAATGAGGAACAAAAAAATATTCTTGACTCGCTTTTTCTGGTGATTGTTTCCTGTAATTCGGTTGTTAAGTGATGACGTGACGAATCCTACTTCCGGGCCTAAAGTAGTCTGCGTTTAATATGGCTTTTGTGTTGTTAACATGTTTAATGTTTTGTATTTTCTTCTATTTAATCTCAAAAAGCTCCTAAAACAGTCAGTGATCACTGTTGACCTCCCTTGGCTTTCATTACCGCTAATCATTTATTTAAGCTCAGTTTTTAAAACCTTAGGATGTAACTACAGCCCAGCCCATGCAGCAGTATATGAATGACTAACCTCGTATTGTGGATGGATTATCTCAGTTGTTCTCCTGACTGAAGTTTGGTCCTTTTACAGCATCCTGCCATGCGATTACATTTGTTTCTGACCACCGAGAACACTCACGTTAACTTTTATCGAGTAGAAAAAAAGTTAACTTGTTTATATTATGCTAACATAGCTGTGTCGCTAGCGGTCACATAGCACATCATTATATACCAGCTAGCCAAACTTCAGTAACACTACAAACGTCACTGCTGTTTAGTTTTCTGTCTTCATTTATGTTGGAAGTGATAACAGAGCTGTACGTTTTAATTTGTTTCCAAAACCCCGCAGTCAGGACATGCTATATTGTATTTAGATAGAAGCTAGCGAGCTAACTTCCTGCTAACTTCTAACTCCGTTAAATGTCATAAATTCCATTTTCATGGATGCCTGGATGTTAAACTCAATTGTTACACCTGGTAGAGCAGAACGCTGATCATTTTATTAAAGATGAAAGACTTTAGACAGTTTTTCAACTCTCAGTAATGCCATAGTGATCGTTTGATATATGGACCTGCAGCGGAATTTAGGCCCAGACACGGCTAGTGACGTCAGACTTAATGACCGGATATTTCCACAGAAAGAGGCAAATTCACTTATATTCTTCAAAGCATCCACGCCGAGTACTGCTGCATGTAAAAAATATTTCAAAAAATACCCGGGTATTTTTCAAAACGCAGATTTTTCTATGCGTTTGCACCTTTCGTCCACACGTAAACGGCGTTTTCGGTCACTGACAACGGAGATTTCTAAAAACTCCTGCCAGGGTGGATAATTTCGAAAACTCAGTTTTTGCATTTACATGTGGACGAGAAAAACAGAGAAAACGCAGCGTCACAGGTGTGCGCCTTTTTTGACGTCACACTGTGCGCCACGTTATTGTTTCGGTGAAATGAATTTCTACAATACTGTTACTGTTAATTGTAGTCTCTGCAGTGTTTAAATGCTTACATATACACACACAGCTACTGTCCCTCCACACATACAACTCGGTTCTGCTTCTATGCCCCAGCTTTGTTTACTCTTTCCCGCCCAGGCTTCTAGACTTCTGATTGGCCAACATTTCTACACGGTTAGGAATATATCGCCACCTGTTGCTTTGGCATGTTCCTAGCAGCGTTTTCCTTCATTTCTGCGTTTACGTGTGGACGGGATTATTTTTTAAAACGGAAAATCTCAGTTTTCAAAAATACCCGTGTACGTGTGGACGTATCAGCTGGGTTAAAAAAAAAGAAAAAAGAAAACAAAAAAACAGAAACTCACACCTTTCAGTTGCAAATGCTGCTCTGCTTCTAACATAGCATGACATCACAAGTAGCTATCTCTGCAGGTATTCTGGGAGTATAATAACAAATGTCAAGTTTGTCATGTGTCTCTTCACTTTTTTGTGCGGTTGTGACTCTGTTCAGCTCTGAATGTTTGTCAGCAGAGGTGTCTGTCCTACTGGATGTTAAACAGAAAGGTAAGACCGGTAACTTTCTTATTTGGAATTTCTGAAAACTACATTTATTTTACTCCATTCACTCCTTTTCCCATGTTATATTATTTTTTAAATTTTTCTGAACCTTGTTTTATTGGAGATGCAAAACCTTCAAATAGCAAACAGAATACATGCACGTCATTTTAAAGAAAGAGGTTACTTTGAGGCAGTTTTTGCTGTTGCTCTGATAACAGCTTAACACTTAATCAAAGTGCCATCTTCTATTATCTTGTATTGTGCTGCAAAATGTTGTGCTGGGACTTTACTTTGGAATCTTGAATCCCTAAAAGCAGTTGCAACAATAGTATGCCAGTGACAAATATGACAGGAATTTTTTTTTTTAAACAAATATATGATTATCCAAACGTTTCCCAAATGTTTTTATTTTCTATTTAACCCCGATTTTATTTGAAGGTATAGGACCAGAGGCTATTTTACTGACTCTTATCATGATTTTATTTTGTGTGTTTTAATTTAAAAATATTTTTTGCATGCTTTTATTATTTCCTACCAACATCTTACTAATCAAAAAAGTTATCAACACCTCCGCAGTCACTGTGTAGAAACGACAGGAAGTCAGCACAGACAGAGATGAGACACACAGCAGACACACAGCGGAGCTTCAGCAGAGCAAGAAGGAAGTAACAAGATGGACATTGCAGACAGACGGGATGCAAAACAAGACCTGGGATTGGCCATGAAGTTGTGTTTGTGGAACTGGCGTCTGATGTGGAGGAGATGGACCCAGTAAAAGGTGTTTGCAGTGAGACACAAATCCAGTGAAAATGTGAGTGTGTGTGTTTTAAGGCCCTCTGCTTGTTTTAATTGTATATATTTTTTATTATTTTCTAAAATCACTTACACTGGGTATTGCACTCCTTGGCTAAAATCCCCCCTTTCCCCCCCTAGCTGCCCACCAACTAATGAAAAACAACCTTATTTTCCTTTAGGAGGTACAACAGACTAACAAAAAGGTGCTTTATCGTTTTCCTTTTATCCTAAATTTAAAAAAGATATATAGATTTTCCAAATTATAATAAATGTTTTACATTTATGTAAGACTTGAGATCTCATGATATGATTCCCTCATCAGAATAGCTGCTGTTCATGTTTTTTTATTCATCATAATGTTTACTTGATTCAAACTTAATTCCCGTAGTCATGTTGCCTCATAGTATTTATCAGTGGCTTGTGTGAGTCTTATGACACAATACATTTAAATCATAAATAGTAATTGTAATATTTATGTAAACACTTCAACCACACATCGGATATTTATGAACAAAACATTAAAGTTGAAAAACTTTGTTAACATTGATTGCTTTGTGTAACAGTGACTGGAAACAAAACTAATCCCTGTTTTGAGGGTTGGATTCAAAATGATGTTAAAAGTCAAAGATAAAAGTTACAGTCTAATCCAACTTGCTTCATAATCTGGCTCATTAGTATGTATGGCCCCCATTTGCCCGTATGTACTCCCAACATCTGGTCATTCTCCTGATGAGACAGTGGATGGTTTCCTGGGGGATCTCCTTCCAGACCTGGATCAGGGTTCCTGGACAGTCTGTGGTGTTATTTGGCAGCAATGGATGCACCAATACATCAAGTCCCTGAGGCTGTAAATTGGATTCAAGTCTTTGAGGAATGTGAGGGCCAGCCAGTGGTATCAATGCCCTCATCATCCAGGACACTTTAGCCACACGAGGCCAAGCATTGTCCAGCACCAGGAGGAACCCAGGGCTCATGGCACCAGGATAAGGTCTGACAATGGGCCTGAAGATTTTATCCCAGTACCCAACAGCTGTCAGGTTACTGCTGGCGAGCACGTAGAGACCCTCCCAGGATCTGCCTCCACAGATCACCACTGCCAAACCGGTCATGCTGGACGGTACTGCAGGCAGCATATCAGTCACCATGATGTCTCCAGACTCTTTCACATCTGTCACATGTGCTCGAAATGAACCTGCTCTCATCTGTGAAGACAACAGAATGCCAATGGTGGGCTTGCCAGCTCTGATGTTGTCTGGCGAATGGCAATCTAGATGCATAATGCTGGTCTGTGAACACAGGTACCACCCTCATGCTACTCCCATAGAGCCTGACTATGACAGTTTGATCAGAAATATACATGAGTACCCCTCTGGAGGTCATTTTGTAGGTCTTTGGCAGTGCTCCTGTTCCTCCATACACATAGGGCCAAATGTCAGTCCCACTGTTGGGCTGATGCCCTACAATGGCCCTATCCCATCTCCTGGTATCTCTTCCACACTCTTGAGATTGTGTTGGGAGGCACAGCAAACATTCTTGCAACAGCAAATATGGATGCACCATGCTGGAAGAGCTGGATGGGCTGCACAACCTGAATGAGCTGCTTCATGCTGCCAGGAAGTGACAAGGGCACTAACCAAAACCAAAACTAGAAAAAAAAGGAATAACAGAGAAAGCTGACTGTGTTTCCCTTATTCTTTTTCCGAGTTTTATTTCGTTTGCTGATAGGTATAATTGTTTTGTTCCCCTGCTGCTTCTTTTACCAGCGCAGGTGTATATCCACTACTCTAACTGCACCTCACGGATTACTGTGTATCGCATTTCTGGATGAAGTAGGAACTTTACTGTATGCTATTAAGCACTACACCGGATCTTCCAATCACTGAACCCGTGCTTTAATCTCCTTCATTTTGTCTCACTCTTTAGCCTGTCTCTTTTCTCCTTACTGCCTGTCCTTCTGCATTTATTTCTTCACCCACCATTTCACCATTGAGTTCTTCTCTTACTCATTACAGTGATGTGAGATTAATTTAAGTACACGGACTCGGCGCTAAACTAGTCTATCTCTGGGCTTTTTGGCCCTTCCAAGATGTCCATGCAATCTCCTCTGAAAGGAAAGGGGCTATTAAGCAGCGCATCACAAAAGGATGGAGAGAATCAAACCGAGGGCAATTGAACACAGGTAGACAAACAAATTCACACAATGACACCGGGAAGAAATTGAGGTGTGCATGTGCGTGCGTGTGTGTTTGTAGGTCTTAGTTCTATTGTCAAGTATTTAACAAATACCCCGAGTGTACGGTTGCAGCATCTGTGAATAAAGCAAACATATGTTGGTGTTTCAGGCTCAAAAGAAAACTGAGCATATGTGTTTGATAGCATGTACAGTATCCAAAAGACAGTCATAAAAACAAGAGTGTAGTAAGTACAAGACGGGGAAGTCACTGAAAATGTTCACTACCGCTTCAAATTTACATGTACCAAATGCATTCAATCCAACAATTGCTTAATTCCACATGCTCCCTCAACTCAAATGATCCATCAAAAAGCAACAAATGAGTCCTTCTTATGCAAAGGAAGAATAAGGAGATCCCATGCATCAGCATTACTTTGAGTGGAATTGTTATAATATTCGACATTAGCACCACTTTACCAACAGAGCAGCTGAAAGTGCAGAAGAGAGCACGGTTCAGGGTGTCTTAACAAAATGCAGAAGAGGCTGTTCTGTACAGGTTACTGGGCAGCGTTACTTTGCTTGATTTATTCATGAAATACTTTTTTTTTAAATTGTTTTGAAATGCGACTTCTTGCCCAGTGATGTCTATGTATGCAGCATATTGATCATAAAGACATTTATTGAATTAGTTTGTCAAGATTGTCCAGGTTGTTCAGTGCCCTGATGAATAATGCACAGCCCACAAACTTGTAACATTCAATTTCTGGCTGCCTAAGCCTTTAATGCATCATACGTCCTTCTTTTTCTTCTCATTCCCCAGCTGTATCTCCTCAAGTGCTTGAAAAATGCACAAATGGAAAGTTGTCTGAAACCTCTTAGCTCAGGTTTCATTTCCAAGGCAGGCATTTCACCAGGCATGGTTTGACAAACCCGTAACAAAAATATATGAAATAGCAAGCTAGCTGAGGCACAAAGCCCGATCCATTTGAGACAAACGGTGAAAGTAAACCAAAGGCTTTCTGCCAGACCTCTCACAAGGGTCTCGTCTGTTATCGGGCTTAATAAACTCCATTTAATGGAAAAATGAAAAAAGCAGCCCCTACTTTGCTATTGTTGTCATAATACAAAAGAGTATGAATTCTATATGATATTCAATGGCATCGAGTTTATAAAAAAATAAGGGAAAAAAATGAATCTATTTAAATTCACAAAAGCACGTCTGCACACAGCGTGTGTTAGCTCCCATACATACACAACATTGTACTCAGACAGTAGAAACAGCAATTACCTAAAGAAAAGTATAAGCGCTGCCTCAGTAAACAAGAAAAATGTTCAATAAACACAAAACTAAACAAAACTTTTTTTTAGTTTTGAATATAAAGTCAACAGATTGAAGTTGTATGGAACGCTGGACTCTTTATGCTACTTGTAGACAGTGACATGATGTGTATTATTTGACAGAAGTTATGGGAAACAAGTGGCATCAAATCAAGTAGAAAGATCGTGCACAAAGTACAGATTCAATCCAAGAAGTAGATTAACATAAAAAGTATCCCTGATTAGCCAGAAGTGCTTATTTCCTATTGATTTAATGTATCAATCTTATATCTTTAAGGGTTTATAAAAAAGTGCAAAGACCACACGTCCATATGCTTCCCACAGGCTTGAACAAATGTGGTTCTGGAATGGGATTTCCCTGAAGAAAGAATGCATTCGACACACAGTGAAAATCCCTCTGATTTATTTGGTCAATGTCTGCCTCATCCACTCTCACTGTACAATGCACAAGGACTACCTAAGGCATGAGAGGGAATTGATCTCCTGTCAGACTGTGAGTCGGGCTCTCTCCTCTCAGATCACCACTTTTCTGCTGTGATTTCTTCAACCGGGGAGATCAGCTGACATTGGTGAAGAGTTTAAATGGGTTCAAATATGTTAATTATTAATGAGAAAATTACCCCACCAAAGTCCATGTGGGGTTTTGTGTTTGTCTGCCCACCTTTTCTTCTTTCTTTTCTTTTTTTCTGTGTATCACCTGTCTAAACCAAAATAGATCCAGATCTCAAAGCTTTGTTGCAGAATTTAAATTCTAGAATTCAAAAAGAAACTGAATAGGAAGGATTATATAAAATGGATCTCTAAACAATACCTGGGGTGATCTCCTTATTTCGCTTACAATTAGCCTTATCAGTGTTCATTTAGCTTAAAAATAATATGGTGAAAAAGCAATGATGAGACGCTGCGCTCGCAGATATCAGAGTCGGAGAAATACATAAAGCTTCAAGATAAAAGAGGTTTTCTCTGCTGTCTGCCTTTCCTTCTCCTTTAAAAAATGCTTTTGTTCTTTTTGTTGTTCTAATTTTGTTGTTTTGTTCTGAATAATTTGCACTTGTGTTTGAAAATACAATGAATCATCACAGTAATGCTGCCTTCCCCTGAAAAATAGCAGGGCCGCAGTGACAGTTTGTCACACGCAGACATACCAACGTTTTTTTTGTTTTCTTCAGCGGTATGGCCGCTCGCGATGCCGGGTCATAAATTTCTTCAATAACTTAGCTAGACATCACACACCGACATCACAAGGGCACATCCATTATTTTAGGGTAAATGCTATAAATGACCCAAAGTCTCACTGCAAGGATAAAGCCACTTGTCCCAACGAAGTTAGCGTTGTTCGCTTTGATTGCTTGCATTTTGGATGTTGTGCTGCTCGTTTTTCATTTTCTGTTTGTTTTTTCTGCCCCCACGCACGGCAATACGTCAAATACGCGCACAGGACATTGGAGTAATCTGACACCATACATTTACTATAAGCACAAAAGTTATATCAGTGAATAATCATGAGACAAAACGCAGATTCTTCAGTTTTCTTAAGTGCTCTTTTTTGATAGCTAGTGCTACAGAAGTGTTCTAATACATGGAGTACAAATAAATAATATTTTGCTAATTTGATAAAAAAGTTGGGTGGGTTTTCCCCCCGTAGCTATGTGAGAGATAATACATTAAATATTTTATCAGATTTGATGTTTAGCCAGTGAACACAGAACCAGTATGAATTATTAGATTTTTTAATGGCTTTTTGAGGTGAAAAGTGCATTCTGTTTTACAACGGAAAAATGTTATCTACAGATGATAATTTATTGCCTTTTCACTAGCAACCTTATCGCCTTGGTAATAACCATCCTTTCAACACAGCCGATGGTCTGTCAATGGTTGGTTAAGAAATGATTGCAGAGTCTTAGATCAAGGTGCTCCTCACCTGAAACTGACCAAACAAGTCCTGTTTGTGGGGCTGCCATTCTTTTGCCATTCAAGAAAAGAGAAGTATTGATCCGGGAGATTCTCTTAAGCGCTGTAGTTTGTCCTCTGAGGGTGCAGCTGAAGGCTTGGAATGGAGAAGTAAACAGGCACTTGGTAAATAAAACACCTAGGTCAACATAGCCATTTCACCCATTAACCTGTTGCAGGTTCGACCATTCTGCCTGTGGAAGTGGACAAACCTGTAACTTGGTAAACAGAGAAGAGCTGGTCATTCAGGGGTCAGAAAAATGAAGTGCACTCGTTTTGGACGAGTGAACTACTTTAGATTCATGCTTTCCACTTTTGCTCTAATTTGCTTACATTTGTTATTTCTGTTCTAATAGTTACTTTACTTGGATTTTGTGTTTTATTAAAAAAAGTTATTTTGGTTACACAAATGTTGTCGTATTAGTATAAAATGCTTTAACTACAGTCTGCAGGAGATTGTGTGTCTGTGGGATCAAACTAAAATCCACACTGAAAGATTTTTGGCTTTCCCCATAAGCACATGGCAACCAAAAAAAGCACCTCCTGACCAAATCCAGCAAGGCCAGAGGTGAGGGTCAGGGGTCAGAGAGGTGTGGCCTCAGTGCCGGAGACGCCCCCAGGTTTACACAAGTGTAAAAAGAGTCCATTCAGTTTGGCTGCATGGGCAGAGTTTCACAAAGGTCCACTGTGTGGGGCCTATACACACACCCCCCACCCACAGACACTCATACACAGGCGCGCACACACATCACCTCCAAGCGCCGTGGCTACACAGGATACAGACAATGGGGGGTTTCTGGTCAGCAGAGCCTCAAAGATCTTAACCTGAAATATTTTCCTTCGTGACAGAACCATTAACCAGGTTTTCCTGTCACTTCTGTCTATGCTTGAGAATTTAGTCTGAATCGAAGCCTAAAACTTTCTGTTCGTTAGAAGGTAGGAGAGTAAATAACTACTAAGAAACTATAAAACGGACACAGTACAGCTACAGTTTAAATAATGCAGTCATAAAAAACTTTGGCTGAGCAAATACACGCCGAAGATCATCAAACATTATTATGTTAGGTTATTCTAACAGTCAGCATGCGTTATAATATGATACCAAAATGTTCAAATGGCTACCACCTCACCCTGAAAATAACTTTTGACCTTATATCTGTCTGGGGGTCTAAAAAGCTGATTTGGTGAGACCCAACCAAACACTAATACTGAAGACGAAGGCCTTGAAAAATGGGTCACACAGCTTAATTTTGATATGAGTTTAGTAAGCTGTAGGTTTTAGGAAATGCTGTCCAGATAGCAGTAAAAATGCTGTTTACTTTCAGTGGTTTAATAGCACGGATATGATGTCTTGGTGGGTATTTACACGAGCACAACAGTTTAAGTGCGATTGACCTGAAATGAATTTCACAATCTGTGGTCATGGTAATGAGGCAAAATAATGTCATGTTTCCCAGCAACAACATGGCTCCATTATTTTTTAATATTCAATATATAAACATAATATTTAATTTCTTTTGGGGAACTGCAAAGCTCTGTGGAACAGACAAATTAAAAAAATATCAGACTTTGACCGCCGACTTCAGCTCTCATCCTGTGGTTTGTAAGGACGTCTTTCTCTTAATAAACTGCACGTGCCCAGTCTGACTTGTTTTCTGAGTTTCCCCTGAATCTGTGACATATTTTGTTTTTAATTTGGATCTGATTGCTCTAATTATTTTCAATATTATGGGCCTGATCACATTCCTGAGTATGGTTTTGAACAAGAAAACTGATAATTAGCCAGTCGGATTCAGGAGAACTTTAATCATCCCCAGAGGGAAACTGCAGTTGCTTAAGATTGGGAAGTTGTAAAATTTAGTAATAAGTTTTAATAATTGAAAATGAATGTAAAAAAATACAATTTAATTCGGCAGCAAGGGTGCTTTTTATAACTTTATAACTCTGGGGGTAAACACACTTCTCTGGCTGGCCAGAACAGCGTGTGAAGTGTGGGAGAGGTTGTCCATGATGGAGAGGACTTCTGACATCTTTCTCTGTGCAGACTGGAGATTGTCCAGCTCCACCCCAGCCTTCCTGAAATGTTTTGGTTTCGTCCGTCATCAGGCTTTTGTCCAAGCAGACTACAGTGTAGGAAACAGACACCACAAACTCACAGGAGATCTGCAGCATGGTGCCACTTAAAATGAAAGTGTGGAGCCTTCACAGAAAAACAATCTTAGCCTTAGTGTACTGAAAAAACGAGTAATACTGCTTGTATGTGTTATTTTATTTCCATTTGTCTGTTTTTGTTGTTTTAACTGGTTACTTTTCTCATTTTATTTCACTGTGCTCTGTAAATCTCTCTGTAAATGTGCATATATACAAAAACTATTACTCTTACTCATGATTATATTAATCCTGGATCTCCTCGCCTCCTTTATTTGCTGATGTTGAGTTGCACAGAACTGTGCACCATCCTTTGAAATTTCCAAAAAGCATACCGTATTTGTATATTAGCTGTGCACATGCATTTATTTTTATTGAAAAGCACTACATAAAGATTTTCATTATTACAGATCGCCTTCTTTTAACAAAGAAAACAACGATAGAGTGAGCTGCAATATATATCTGTGGGAATGCAATGGAAACCTGTGCAGCCCAGATAACCTGCCACTGAATCACACCGGAGCTCCTATTAACTCAGTGACATTTAATGATCCCATTCGGAACCAAAACTTCCTCCAGGCAGCCCATCTTTTTTCTAACTCTTGGTATTTTTTTTTAAAGTGTAGTGATGATCTGGTTTTTATAATTTAGCCCACATCTTCCTTCCCCTCAGTAAAATGGTGGATTATTGCCAGATTAAGGGAGTGCCTTTTTCTTTATCCCTGGGTAAGCCTGCACAGCACGCAGCTCAGAGGTAATGAAGCACTCTGTGATCCGTGCCCGGATGAATCTAAAAATTCCCAGAGCACCACTGTATTTTAAAGGAAATGAGATTTCCCTGAAAGCCTCCGAACCTATGCTTCCCATTTTGAAATGGCTATAAACCGCGGGCCTGCTTACAACCTGGTGCAAGAACCTCGACTTGTTGCTGTTTTTAAAATCATTTCAATAAGCACGAAGAGAAAGTTTGACATTGTAACAAATACTGCGGAGGAAGTGTTTGCTTTCTTTGCCTGAGAAAATGATAGCGATTACTAATTCCAATTGAGTCCGCTTATTTTTCAGTCTGACATTTAAATCTACGATTGCCGTGACCTTTACTGACCACCTGGCCAGTCGCTACTAAAAGATTTCTGACAGGCGGTTTATTAAAGCATCCCGGTGTTTTTACAGTCCAGCGGCTGATCCGTGAGGGTGACTGTCACAGGTACTGAGTCATTTATGTGAGTAGGAAACAAAACTCATGAGAGAAAAACTGAAATTAGAACAAAAACAAAAACTGGTTGAGCAATACAAAGCAAAAGTCATCAGCTGTCTGGGAGTTTGAACAGGAATAAAGTTTCTATGTTACCCAAGACTGTCATGCAGAACTGAAATGCTTGTCTGTTGCTGGTGGCTCTGAATGACAGTCCAAAGACATTTTAGTCAAATCTATCATCTATTAAAAAAAACTAAAGAACACTTGATCAGTTTTTATGCCTTGGCTATGAAGCATCTTTTGTCATTTTTGTAAATATTAATGATTATCGTTTTCTTTCCTCTGGAAACCATAAAGCTGCTGTCAGACACTGACTGATAGAGCATGCCGAGTGATCTGTTGCAGACACTGAGCGACCCCGGTCTCCCTGAGAAAGTCTACTCTGACCTGACCCGTCTATTGCTTCAATTTTATCAGCTTCAGTCAGTTGAGTGTTGATGTGAGCCTGAGGTGCAAAGGTGTTCAAACTCATCACGCTGGATGATTTGGCCCTCCCAGCTTTTTTGGCCTTACAGCCGTTGTGTTGTAAATGGTTCTTCTTTAAACTGCACCACTTTGCAAAGGTTCAGTTTTGTAGGATTTTAAACTGCCGGACTTTTACTGGTAAAAATATTCCATTCTACCTCAAACAATATGCATTCCTTAACCACTGAACAAATATATATAAATGTCAACTCATTTAACCCCCAAAGGCATTATATTTATGCACTTTGTTAACAGAATAGCTGATAGTAAATGTTTGCCATTCAAAATAACAATTACAGTTATTTTGGAATCACACCAATTACATATGTCTGTATAGATTTATATGCCATGATGGTGAAATATTTCATTTGTTGCTTGTAATCTTTAACCCTCCAAAAGCAGTAGATAAAAAGTTTGCTTAACAATAAAAGAAAGCAAAGCAGGAGCTGGGGAACTTAAATGTTTGCACAAATGGATAACTTGGATAAGGATTTATGTACACATCATGTCCATTCTCTCAACTTCCTTCTGAGTTACAGGCAATTTTTATTTGTGACTTTAGGAAAGTAAGAGCTCTCAAGAAGCACTTAAAGGCAACGTAACAGCAAAAATGAAAATATAGTGACATAAAACCCAGGGTAAAGGATCGCCACTAGACAGTGATCATCATTAGGGCAAAACCATCTATCAAATTTATATCCAGAAAAGAGCCAAATTATGCTTTTACAATAGAGAGTTCTATCAAGCCAAACAATTATGAGGTGAGCTGCCCATTGCATCGCTTGTTATAGGTCAATGGGAAAAAAAGAGGAGGATAAAAACAATCCAGGGCTGGTAATGCACTACAAAACCATTTGGCTGAAAGTCATTCACTGCACTGATCATTTGGATGGATTTTTATAAAACAAGAAATTAGTTGGCCCACAGCTGCACGCGTAGCTTTGTTTCTCCAGTAGTTTCCTTCCTTCCTGTTGTCAGTATTTTAAAACGAGGGATCTAAGACTCAAGCGAATGAAAATTACTTCTATGAAATCAGTGAAATCAGATGCAGACCTTAGATATATTTAATCACACTGAATTGTGAGCACATTCAGAGTTTTGTTGGCAGTGACTGACACTTCCATGTCTATTAACCCTTTTTTCCCTCTTCAACATAACATTTGAACCATGTTGTGGTTAAACGTATTAGATTCTGATTTAGGTATACCCATTTTTCAGACGATCATTTACTTTGGATGGTTATAAACTTTATTCTAGCCATTACACAGTTAAATCGCGAGTATTATAATTCTGCACTGACCTAAAAATCCCCCTAGTTTCTAGAATATTCCACTGTAAAATCTGTTAATGACAACAGTAGTGGTGTAGCGGTTTGAATTTAGGATTTTTAAAAAAATAATAATTTAAAGAGTAGTTCGTAAAATGATAGAAGTGGGAGGATAGGATCGGAAGCTCGAAGCACTAATATCACAGAATATCGATGTGAAACTACATCATTGCCAGGAACACAAATAATGAAATTATAATGTGTTTTGCTTTCTGATTGTAGGACATCAAGTCACGGAACACGATGTTACTTTTTAAGAAGATAGAAATAGAGCATTTTTTTAATTGAATAATTTCTCCATTTGTTTTTTGGGTACGCTAGTTATGTGCCAGACAGCACAGCTACACAGCTTCATCGCTTTGCACTAAGTCATACCTGTCCCTCTGCTACACCAATTTTTGAACCGATATGAATGGAGTGAAAATATTAGAGGGTTTTTTTTATGAGCCCCTCTTCTTGAGTTTCCCTCCTGTAACGCCGAACCCATAAGTCAGCTCCTGGCTCGAGTTAAAGAACAACCGCAGGCTGTGTGTGCGTTCAGGAAGCTGGAGAGAGGGCAGTGTCGCTCACCTTTCACTGCCATACTGTAACATAGGCGTTTGACATGAGACAGCCCCCTAGGTGTCTCACTTTCTCAGTGTTTGTATGGACTGGAGCGCAGCGCCGGCTGCCCGCCTGCCTGCTTCTCGTCTGGCTGACTGGCTGCGTTGACGTCAGCGCCGTGTTGATTTGCTAAGGCGAGAGAAGAAAGGAGTTAGAGCATGTTCTGAGAGCGGGTACTGCGAACTGCCTTACTATGCTGTAGCCCCAATCCCCCTGCACTATCCGGAATCAAAACGTGCAACTTAGGTGAGTACCAATCCGGGATAAATGCAGCTGCAGTTTCCCGGCGACAAGTGCCAGAGCCGCTACTCTGCATGTATCTAGTACTGTTTTCTTCGCGTACTTTCATTCACCATATGGATGTTTTGATGTGTTTATAGTGCTGAGGATCGGCTTTTTTATGCATGTCCCCGTTCAACCTCACGCTGAAGTTGACTGCAAACGCGACTTTGGCATGCGAGTTGGACTTGCGCACCGGAGTTCTGGATGAAAACAAGTGTTTACCTGATTGCGCTGCAAGGTGTTGAAGTTTGCATTAACGCACTGTAGCTCAGTGTAGAGATGTTAAGGTTGACGTAACCCCCCCTTCTTCTTCTCGGGCTCGTTAGTATTCTGGAGATCGCAGTCAGAGGACGTGAGGTCTGGCTGTTTCACGGGGAGCCAGACAACATATGACGCCTCGCTGCGTGTGACTTTGAAATCGCGTTAGCTTGTTTTGGTGGAAATTTTGCCCATATTTTTTTTTTTAAGGACGGCGACACTCATGCTTGTCCTTGTGTCTCCAGACGCACCAGCGTGGCTTATTTAGCCGTGATGACATCATGATGGGGGACTGGAGACACTGGTTTTTACACACGAAACAACCGTAAATCCAGTCACTGTACAGGCGCACTGCCATTGATTGACAGCCAGCTAAATGTTTGATTGGTTACCAATAATCGGCTCGCCGTAGCACGCGCAGCACACTGTGAGGTGGGGGAACTGGTAACAGATGCGATGGCAAATTGATTTGTTATCGAGTGTGTCTGATCTCTCTCTTCCCCTTTCACTCTTTTTTCCTCTTTATCCCTTAGGCAGCTTTCCCGAGACCAAACCCCCCTTCTTTCTCCTTCACTGTTACAAGGTAGCGCTACAGTGTTCATCCTGCCTCAAAGTCCACCTGTGCGTTGATCAAATGAGAGCTGGCTCAAATCGGAGACCCTTGCCTGCCGTCTGTGTCGCGTGTACTTTTTTAGCAGGCACCGGTATCTGATCGCTCCCCCTCCCCGTACCATTTTGATCTCTCCGCGTTTGTGTCTGTCAGTGTGGCTCATGGTCTGGAATATTGAACGCTGTTTATTCTTGTTGTGGCTGGCTCGTCAAGGCGCGCTATGGCAGACAACTCGTGATCATATTGATTATGCTGCCGCTCTGTGAAGTCGGCGTGATGTGGTTATTGTCAGCGGTCCATATCGTCCTCCGGGGAGGAAATCTCTCCAGGCTTAATGTACTTAATGTAGTACGCGATGTTTTGCGTAACGCATAATGTTGTGTATAATTTGTCTGGTGCGTCTGGCTAAAATTAACGCCGTCTAGACCCACGCAGCCTTTTTCCTTTATTAATAGAAAACAGACAAAGTCCCCAGACAGCAACTTTACATCCCAGTGAAGCCACAGTTTAGTTGATAACCCACAGAGCGCAACAAGCATTGATCATTTACGGGGCCATAAATCGGCGCTATTGGCATACCTGCAATAAAGATAATGTCGGGTTTTAGGCATGATCTCTGTTTACTGAGAGGCTAATTTCAGTTAGAGGAGAACCTGTGGTTTTATCATTACCTACATTCTACATCGATTTTTGTCAAGGTACGGAAAAGACAAACCGCCCAGTGCCCCAAAAGCCGGGAGATTTATTTTCCGTTACTCTCAGCACTAACAATAGGTGCAGCATCATTTACCCCCTGAATATTCAGATTCAGTGTGTTTAAATGATCTTATTTATACATTATAGAAGGTTTGGCAAGAAAAAGAAACCTTATCATTTTTTCAAGGTTTATTTTTCCTTTCTTCTTTTCTTTTCTTTTCTTCTTTCTTTCTTTTCTTTTTTGTACAGGTGTGAAGGGAGTTGCCTTTTTATTCCCTGTTTCATAATCTTTAAAAATTAATTTGAAGATTATTATTAATAAAAACAATACTAATATTACAAATTTAGACAGCATATCACTTCTCACCAGACTTCATCTGACACACTTTGTCATTTGTCATAAGCCTGACTTATTCACTCTTCCGAAAACCTAAAAATTGGCCCCGAGTGAGCTTTTGTAGGTCAAAGGCGACACTAATCTGGTGACCATTCCTGCTTCACTTGGAGTAGGTGCAGTGGCAAATAACTGTTTAGTTAATTGGGACAATGAAGAAGCAGCATAGTTCAGTGTTAAACTGAATGTAGTGGTGAATCTGTGTATTCAATCTAAGCCAGCTTTAATTATTTTTTTTGGTGCAGGTCAAAGTATAGGGTTGTGGGAGCGTGTTGCGTTGTTAACTTCAGTAATCAGGTTAACAGGAGTAGGAGGAGGACAAATTTGCGATTTTCAACATTAGCGACTGAGAGCTGTGTTTGGTACAGCAGTGTTGTGTGCTTTTGCCTCATCCTGCTTTCCTTTCCACCCATTTCTGGCCGCTGCTCTCTGCTCCCGTCTGTGATGAGAATACTGAGTAAGATGCTATTTAATTTCAGAAAGGCTGCTGATGGTCTTTGTGAACCGAGCGGCAGTGAAAACCCACAATTCACACTTGTTTAATTGGTGTACATACCGATTAGATAACTAAATGAAGACATCTTTTTAACGTAACATATGTTGGACTGATTGATATGCAGGTTGAGCATGTTGGATGGCTCACAAATTGTTTCCCTTCAGAAATCTACAGTCAATACGCTCTGCTGAATTTAAGAACAGTGCCACTGAGCGGAGTGTTTACCACACTGGCAGGATATTTGCAATTGCCTCACACTTGCCATTTAGAGAGAGAAAGAGGTGGCATGTTTTAAATAAGCGTAACAAATGCATCACATTTATTTGCAGCGTGATTGAAATAATGAAAGGCACTTGTATTTTATGATAAACTGGAATTTAAAATTTTTTTCAAAAGAGAAAGCCCTTTCATTCATTCAGATTCTGAAGGGAAGAAAAAAAAAACGCAGACTGAGCATGTTGGATTTAAATGTGTAAAGACTAATATCTTGTAAAACTCATGATACTTTGTTCTTACATCAGACGCTACCAGAGCTGATTTTTTTTCTCCCCTCTTGTCTTCCATACAGGTTTCATCTTGTTTACAAAGATAGCTAAAAACATTGTTGAACGGGGAAGGAGAGCCTCATGAGTCGGCCTCGTGGTTTGCATCGACATCATGGATTTAACTAAAATGGGTATGATCCAGCTTCAGAACCCCAACCACCCCAATTCCCTGCTGCAGAAGGCCAACCAGATGCGTCTGGCTGGAACTCTGTGCGACGTGGTCATCATGGTAGACAGCCAGGAGTTTCACGCTCACAGGACTGTGCTAGCCTGCACCAGCAAAATGTTTGAAATCCTCTTTCACCGCAGCAGCCAGCATTATACCCTGGACTTTCTATCACCAAAGACTTTTCAGCAGATTTTGGAGTATGCTTACACTGCCACGCTCCAGGCCAAGGTGGAGGACTTGGATGACCTTCTGTATGCAGCCGAGATACTTGAGATTGAGTACTTAGAAGAGCAATGCCTGAAGATCCTGGAAACCATCCAGTCCTCAGATGAAAATGATGCTGAGGTCAACGCTAACGATGGAAGCACAGAGGAAGACGATGAGCGCAAAGGTCACAATGGAGCCAAAAATTCAAAAAAGCATTCCATGGGGAGCCCCTATCTGTCAGGTACACAGCAAGTCTCTAACATGCCCGGGGTCGTCGACCAGAGTCCCTCCGTCTCCACTTCCTTTGGTGTCTCCACCCTGAGTCCCACCAAAGCTGCTGTGGACAGTCTGATGAGCATCGGCCAGTCTCTGCTCCAGCAGGGCTTTGGCGCTGAACAACTAGTTCACGGCAACTCCAACCAACTGATGACTGAGATCAAGACTGAGATGATGCAAGTGGATATGGGCGGCAATGGCCACGAAAGTCCACAGAACATGGAGTCCAGTGCCTCCAGCAATGGAGAACGAAGTGGGGAGGACAGGAACAGAGATGGTCCCGGAACGCCAACCAGGAGCAGCGTGATCACCAGTGCCCGTGAGCTGCATTACGTCCGTGACGAAGGCATGGGCGACGCTCAAGCTGAAGTCAGTCAGATGGGGATGGAAGCAATGGCTGGAATGACTGAGAAACATCTGGCCTCTCTCTACTCCTTACCTGTCAATCATAAATCAGATGCCATGATGTCCATGCCAGTATCCATGGCGTCCGCTCTGCCCATGTCCCCAGCCCTGGCTATGTCTATGGACTTCAGTGCCTATGGGGGACTCCTGCCTCAGAGTTTCATCCAGAGAGAATTCTTCAGCAAGCTTGGGGAGCTGGCAGTGGGCATGAAACCAGACGGCAGGAACCAGCATGAACGTTGCAATGTTTGCGGTGCAGAGCTACCAGATAATGAAGCTGTGGAGCAGCACAGGTAAGACAACTTTTCTTCCGAATATAGTCGCTTAAAAATAATTTTTTAAAATTGTTTTGTTCTTGAAATTTGTGTCCCTTTTTTTTAGCATTTCAACTACCCTTAATTTGACTGAAATTTTGAATGTTTATTTATGGATTCTTGATGTGCATCAGAATGTGAAAGTCTTAAGTCACTTGGCTTCATTTTACTAATTCACGATCCACATAGTAACATAATTCCTATTGTTAATAATTTAAAGTGGACAGCTTTTTGCTTTGATATTATGAGAAATAGCAAATAGTAACACCCTTTTATAACCACAGAAACCTTAGTTTTGTGTAGCTGACAGCTCAAACTTGGAGATTTGCTCCTTCAGTAACTACCAGGCCTGTCCAGGTGACCGCCGAAGAAGTGCTGTCTTAACATTGTCCAAGACCATTAGTCACACCTTACAAGATGTGGGCGGCAGCTATCACACACACTTACCAAAGTGGAACCCCCTCATCCTGGAACCAATTCCCCTCCCCTTTCCCATAACTGCACAAGGGGGGCCTTTATTAGCTTGATAATTGGAGTAGACGGTCAGTCCAGGAAATGAGTGCTGAACCTGGGCTTTGAGACAAGGAGGTAGCTCTTGGACAGGAGAGTGACAGTAAACCAGAAAAAAACAGAGTTTTTGCCCCGAAACCTCACTTGAATTACTGAAAAATTTTTCAAATCTCTCTATGCCTTTTTTCTGACATAATAACCTGCTCAATTTGATCTATTTCACTGGATTTCTTTCATATTTGGATTGACCCTGGTTGAGCAAGCAAACTGAATATTAATCTTGCATGACCTCTCTTTCGTGCTGTCGTAATGTTTAAGAAATTTTTACCTTGAAGGCCACCTTCTCACCCTTCAGTGTTTGCTTGAATCAATGCAAAGGAATGCACAGTGGTTAAAGTTCACCGGAGGATTTGAACCTTATCACCCGTCCCATCATTCTTGAGCTGGTATCTTGGCATACATGGCTAAGCACTGAAGTGATTCAGTCCAGACTTTCAAGTAAAAGAAATATTACCGAATAGGTTTGACTCGATGAAAGACATACAGGAAGTCACAGTGTATATATTTGTATGACCTTCATGATTAGAGCTAATTTTTCATTAAGTTAAAGAGGATTTTTTTTGCATTGACTCATATTACACGTCTAAAAATCATAAGGACAGAAAAAGAAGTGGCTTTTGCGCATATGATCAGTTCATCCTAAGCAGGCTTTTACAGCCACTTAAAAAAAAAGAAGCACAATAGCCTCTGCTTTAGATGCATTAATGTAGCCGAACTGCGTTAACGGACAGGCTACGCTCGTCTCTGTCTTGAGAAAAAGTGTGGCGTGTGAAATGGTTGCCTGTGTTTCAAGAGGAATTTCATCAATTCACTCAAGCTGGGAAATCTTGTATCAAAGGAGATTTCCAAACCGTTTCATGCATTGATCTCGCCGCCTCACCCCATAGCATACTAATGGGTTAATTTACACTGGTTGATACACCGACACGACACTGTTTAATATTGTATGTGCTGTCCTGACAGCCTCCTGAAGTGTAGAAATCAAACATTGCATCATCCGCTGTCTGCTCTGCCATTTTGACATGAAAGGTCCGCTTCGCCTGAGATGCTGGATAATTCAGACGCTTCTCGTGTCCTCACAAACTCCACTGTGGGTCATTTGGTATTATATCCAGTCCCTGCTTCTTTTTTTTTTCTTTATTTATTGCTTATTTTTTATGGCTATCCTGTCACACTTCTTAATCCTCCTGATGGGTATGCAAGATGTTTTATTTCAGACAAGTGGAGTCGTGTTCCCTCTGACTAATTACGCATCATTCCCCCGGAGCAACTGTGTCAGGGTCAGCACTGCCTCTGCAACAAACGCATAAAAAAGTTGGCAAAGTTCACTTAGGTGCGGGCAGGTCAAGTCAAACATGAGTCTAATTGTTTCCAGATGTGGCACAGGTCAGTGGTGTGAGGTGTCAATGTGGGCTTCTATGTTTAAATGAATGCACCGAAAAGTGCCCACTTCCTGTATAAATCTAGTTTCTGCAACCTTTCATATAAACACTGAATTCATTATGTATTGGCAAAACAAGTGTAAGGAGTTGCTTATTGACTGTGGAAACATTTGCTTCTTTTTAAGCAGCAGAGATGCTACCTTGATATTAGGTTAATGAACGCCTTATAATGTACATCAGTTTAGAATAAATTATTATAATTGAAGGGAAAAAGCTTATATTGAATGTTATGTCAGAAGTAGATTTTTGCCTGCTTTTTCTGATATGATAGCTGATCAATTAACTTAACTTTAGACTAATTCCTTTAATGATTGACTATCTTAAGATAACTATAGATATTTGAGGATTTTGCCTTCTTTGAACTACTTTATAAGTAGTTGTGTTATCTGTATTTTACCTTGGGTATTGTAAAAGCACTGATGTTGAAAGTTTAACTTATCGTGCAAACAAAAATGAGCTTAATGAAAGGTTTACTCTGACTTATAAGTGCCAGAGTTTCCTTGTATTTAATCTAAGTCTATCTGACCATGGCAACTTTTCCCCTCCACCTTCCCTCCATCAGGCCACCAGCTCACGTCCCCACTGACAAGCCCTAGATTTATTTAGCCCACGGTGTGCATTGTTGGGGCTTTAGGCAGACAGGATTACAGCAATATTTTAGTAACCCTTGCACTGAGAAAATAATCAACACAGGAAGGGCCTGAGTGATTATTTAGAAAATAAATGCATGATGCAGGGGGCTAATTCTGCAGAGGCAGTGTGTGTGTGTGTGTGTGTGGGGGGGGCTCCTCTGCTTGGTATTCCAAACACAGCATCCAATTCACGGGAACTAGCCTTGGGTTTATCTCTTTCACTTAATCGTCCATTCTCATGCAAATGATTGACCCTTGCTGTAATGTACATCACATAAGTGAAAAAAAAGAGCCTGTTTGAAAGGAGCTTTTCCAGCATATAGCCGTTAAACATTACTGATAAGTATCAATGCTATAGCAGTGTCTTTTCATAGTACAGCCTGGGTTTATTTTTGGAGGGGCACAGGGACGATGAATGAACGGGATAAGTCAATGAATTCCTGTTTGTCTGCTCTGTTTTCGCTCCTGTTATTTTTATTATTGATGGCAGTGTTTGGGGCAGAGGCTGGCAGCGGTGGAAATAATCACCCTCGCATTAACCTCCGCACGCGCACACACTTGTGTTCATTACTTTTCACATACACTCCCCTCAGCAGTAGCAGGCAGCGCTCACTCTTCCATTTCCTCCTCTTTTGTGGCAAAGGGGACGGAGGGCGCTCTAATACCCCAGGCCGCAGGTGTTTAAACAGCAGGCCCAAGGCCCTTATCTGTGCATATCAGAGTGGGACAGATAACCCTTGGCGCTCCTTCTTAGTAAACCAAGAGCAGATTGAGTTCAGATAGCGGTCCAATGCATTTGTTGCAGGTGATAACAATGTATGCACATACACACACGCATGTAACCTGCACACTAAGGGGAAGCTGTTGGAAGGTATAGATGTTGTTTTCTTACACAATGACATTCGGTTGCTTTGGTCACTAGCAACAATTAACCACCACCCCCATCCCCAGTGAGCTCCAATAAGCATAAAGGATGCCTGCAAGACAGTCGATGGGACTCAATGGTACCAAATGTCAAAAAATAAATACACCTGTTTCATGACAACAAAAACACACATTTTTTGTAAATACAGTATATATATATATATATATATATATATATATACTTCCTTTGATATATTTTTTTCCGCACTTCACCGATTTTTCCAGTCGTAACTGTCTGGGTTAGGATTTACAAGAATACGCGTGATGGCATCCAGTGATGACAACCACTGACAAAAATATAAATTGAACAGCATGCAAATGTGGAGATGCACCAAAGTAAACTCCCAAAACCTTTCGATGTCTTTATAAGATGCATATATATGTATTTATGTATGTATGTAGTCATGTTGTTATGGTTAGATAAAGTTATTTGAATACATACAATAAAAACTGTAAAAGCATTTAAAGTTAAACTATAACTTATCTTTTTAACTATTTGGATCTTTGTGATTGGTGGTCAAACTGACAATTCAGAAACACGGAAACACGGTCTACAAATCCAGTCATAGTCACCAGTGAAAAGTCACCAGTCTTTTCATTCGTGGTGATTGATAGTGCATGTCATAAAATTGCAAAAGGACCTGTCAAAAATTTAAAACCAGCACACTACTGCGCCCATTTTGCGACAACAGCAGTTGTAGCTTAATGTGGTAGCCAACTACCTCGCGCCATGTCGTTTTAACTCTCACGATTAGATATATTAATATTATCTCATAAGTTCCATAGCTCTTATGTCTATTAGCAGCTAAACTGAAGACTCTACAACAGCGGTCCCCAACCCCCGGGTTTCGGACCGGTACTGGTCCGTGAGTCGTTTGGTACCGGGCCGCGAGAGTTGAGGCTCAGGTGTGAAATGTATAGTTTTCAGGGTTTTTTATCGGTTTTCAGCGTTATTTTGTTATCGTTTTTATCGTTTACTCGGTTTTCCTGGGTCTTTTCAAGTGTGTTATGAATAAATTTTCTTTTTTTTGGTACCGGTACTAGTTTTATTTTGTTGTATTTATCCGCGACACCTTAAAGGCCGGTCCATGAAAATATTGTCGGGCATAAACCGGTCTGTGGCGCAAAAAAGGTTGGGGACCGCTGCTCTACAACACTGAGCAGTGTTGTTCTTTCAACATACAACAAAACCACAAGGTTCTGATGCCGTAAGAAAACTGTCTGTGCCGATCACAGTGCATAACCTCACAAATAGAGTGTGTGTGTATAAAAAAATCAGACTGTTGCTGTTGTTTGAGAGGTGACATCCGGTATAGTTTGTGCAAAATCCCCAGACAGCATTCCAGAGTGTTTGTTGACCTCAAAATAACAGCCCTTCTGTATCCTGCTCATCTTAAGTGTAAAAGTAGGGGGAAAAAACTACATGCGCTAACAATAAAGGATAAATATCTGTGCTTTGAAGTAGGTAGTCAGATATTTGCTTCATTGTCACAGTCTTACTCACTGAATACAGTATGTCGCCTTTGATCTTAAATAAGAATGACTAAGAGAGCAGCAGACTTTTGATTCTAACCTGTAAAACTGTGCAAGCATTTTCCTGCTTCCTGAAAGTAGCTGGGCAACAAAGCATCCATTACATGGCAGTGGATTACCCTCTATTTGAAATCACTCAGTGAGTTAAGTCTCCCCTGCTTGCACTCAGAGGTACAGTACATGTTGGTGTAATAATCCAATAGCACAAAAAGCCTCACTCAACGAAAAACACCTCTCCAAGAAACACCTAAGCCACAGACAACAGCAGAGGGCTTATTCAAGTCTGGCTGCCACATCATTTCCCTTTTATCCTCGCACAGGTGCTTTCTTTTTTTGCCCCTATTGGAGGTGCGGTGTTTGTTTGTGCCCCTAAGGAACTGCCGCTTTGACCAGGCCCGTGGTGATAGCCAGAGCCGAGGCAGCTGCTGGCTGAGTCCCAATTATAGACAGGCTTTAAAAGGCTCTGGTTGAACCGTAAAGATTTACACCGCCATCGCTGTGATCTCAGATCTGGGCTCTGTCCTCACTGTCAGGATAGGGAGATGTATCGATTAAAGACTTAACTCAGGGGGCTGCATCTTGTGGAATATACTACACGCACACAAGCGTGCAGATCAAGCGTCTTATCGTCGTACGCTGTGATGTCATCAGGTGGCAAAGGCAAGCAGTCTTTTCAGAGAGGGCGGGGGGGAAAAGATGCTTTTTTGGAAATGGTGTGGTGGTGGTAAGAAATAAGATAAGTAAGAGAAGGGCAGCACCAAGATAGGGGTTGGGGGATACCAATATGCAGACAGTGGCTGTGGCAATGGAGGGAGGCGATCTAATCAAGCAGCAGATTAGATCGCCTTCCTCCCTGAGATAAGAGTGGAGGGAGTGTGCTTGTGCAATAAAAGTTAGCAGCTTGACTCGGTGTGACCAGCTGCCTCTGTGTGGCTAACAGCGCTCAGCAGACGTGGCCTTTGCTGATGCGGTCTGGCTTGGAGTGCTATGAAGCAAATACACTGAGGCCCCTATCTTTTGTCTATGTGGGGGAACTTGTGGTTTGGAGAGAGGGTTAATGATAACATACTGTACTCTAAGTTGGCCTTCTTTGTACCCATGCAAGCATGTGGATTTTTTTCTCTTGTATTTTTTTTGAGAGGCCAGGGTGGGGACTCAAGGGGAGTGCTAATTACTGCTAGTTATCAGGTGACATGCAAATGCGTTATCACCCCTAACTTCCCGATGTGTATCTCTAGTCCCAGAAGCTGCAGTGCGAGTGTTGGCAGGAGGAGAGGCTGTGACACAAAGGCTGTGTGTAAATTACCGCACAGATAAATGCACAAGCAGAGTTTCTCTATTTTACAATCTTAAATTAGACTTAAAAGTCTGCACCTTTTGGCAGACTTTTCTTACTGTATTAAGGTCCATGCATCATTGTCAGCTTTCCCATTAAATAAGAAAAAGTCAATAGAATTAGAATGATCTGACCTTAAAGCTCAGTGGGTTTTAGTTCTGGTTCATGGAGCCCTTCCTCTGTTCTCCTGGACCTGAACGCTGTGGGTTCTAATCCCATCGATATCCCATTAGCATCCCCTCTCCGGGTCCCCGCCACATGAAAGAAGATGTGCCGGTTCCCTCTCTCTGATTCTATCACTCTGGCGGACCGTAGGGAGGACGGCCACAATGAGTAAATGTGCTGAAGCCAAAGGGCCAACCCAAGTGTGCTCACAAATGTCCTGTGAGTATGCGTCTGTGTGTATGTGTGTGAAATAGCTGCCACCGCCACCTCGGAGGCCCCCTAGCCTCCCTGGGAAGTATCAAACCGGAGCCCTTCGCAGCTTCGAGCGAGAGAGCTACTAATTAGCCTCTTTGTTGCCACTTGAATGGTTTGCCAGAGATTGGCAAGGGGCCCCAATGGAGTGATACCAGCACACTAAGAAGCTGGTCATAAAAATTACTCCCCATTCTCTCCGCCATCACCTGTCACAAAGGAGCTCTCAGGTAGGAAAATGAGGCCAGAACAGCACAACGTGAGCTTTTTATCCTTCTCTTTAGAGACTGACGGATGATGTTTGCTCAACAGGTTGATTCTGGGTTCGTGCTAGCTATCTGCTCATAGGCTGGGAGGGCAAGGCCACATATAATTGCAACCGCTTCAATGTTATTGATAGCATAAGCTCAGCGTTCAACTCTTTAAATTGCTGAGTGAGAAGTCGAGTTAACATCGAGTGGCAAATCGATATGCGAAATCAGATTATTTTAGAAGTGCTGCTGATGTAAGCCAGGTTATTGGCTTGTTTAAGTGAACGCACAACCACTTTTCTCTATAGGTAAAAAAAAGTAAAAACAGTGTGGGTGAGTTTCACAATTAAGTACCCCGAACAAGAACTAAAGGCATAAAGAACCACCAAATCAATACTTTGCACAAAAGAGTTGTTTGCTACAAGAACATTATCAGATTTTGCGGGTTATGAGATTTATTTGTTTTCTTAGTGTTCCTTGAGACAGTTATCCAAACAAAAGTTAATAGTTCCATACTCCCTAATTTATGCTGTAGTATTAAAATACATCACCCCCCCCCCCCCCCCCCCCCCGAAAGTTATTTATTTCAACACACTAATTGGAAGAACAAGAATTTGAGTGAAAAATGTTAGAGGTGGTGTTTTTTATGTTTTTTAGATTACATCATTGATTAACCTCTAAAAACATTATTACTATAATAATTTACTCTGAGTATTTCTTCACGGGTTTGTCAATCTCAGCCCTGACCCTGAACCTTAAATAAGAGGCTACAAGAGTTAAATATTTTCTTAAAAGTCGTATTACTAAAGATGACTGTGATTATGTTATAACAAAGCAGCCTGTCTGACTGTCAGACCATTCAAAATGCTCGCCGATCCATACTTCTGGCAACTGACATGCTGCTCGGTGAGCGCCGTGGCAGGAGTGCAATGAATGTCAAGGCGACTTGCAGCTTTAGCCCTGACCGACACATTTTAAGCTCCGCTGTAATCCAGGAGGGATCAGTTGGGTAAATCATGGCATAAAGCTTAAAACCATAATTGATTTATGTATTTGCTGACCGAAGACGCCCAGAGAGATTAACGGAGGGAGAGAGCCGATGATGGATATGCCGACCCCCTCGTGCAGGCCTGCGTGCTAGGTGGGGGGATGAATTCAATTGAAGGGAGATTTGTCAGCTTGAAAAGGAAGAATGTCTAAAAACAGAGTGAGAGTCTGAGAATAATCGCACTGGAGTTGCATTTAAAACATCAATCTGTATGTAAGTGGATGCATTTTTTTGTTGTTGTCAGCTTTAGTAGCTGATTAAATTAAACTTGTGCCAAAACAGGCTTGGTGTGATCAGTAGATTTGATTAGCCTCCAATTCATTCACATATTTTAATGTTGTCCTGATAAGTGCTGTTGCACATGATAGCCACTGTAGAAATATTATCATATCATGAATCCAATTTCTTTCTCTTTTTTTGACGAATGAGAAAATTTCTCATGTTAATTTTTCTGTTACTTTAAGTGTTATATTTAAAATCAAATTTAAAATTTTCTTTCTTTAAGGCAGCCAAATTATTCTTCATTTAATGTTAATCTAATTTAATATTCCTGTCACAGCCAACAGTATTTTTACTGATTACATGACCTTGGTGTGATAGCTGCTGTTACCCACTGTTCATTTATTTTTATACATTTATAAAAATGACAATAAGGATATATAGTGTGTAACTCTATGTAGCATTTACATTCCTGTGCTGATCACAGACATGTCTTCGTAAAAAGACATCATCAATCTCACATTAATTGGCCTTATAATTTCCAGATTGTCACTGATGAGCTACTTGACACTCGTTTAATTGGTCAGATGGCGACCCTGGTGTAGCCAGCACGTGAATTTCTCTGACACCTTATGAATCCTCTCTTTCTTGTTTACTGCCCGACTGTCAGACATCTCCAAGGTCTTTCTTGACCATTTCCAGATTGTTTCGTGTTTGTCTGTTTGTCCCTGGGCCCCGAAAGGCGAGAGTGGGATAGTAAAAAGAAGGAGGGAGGAAAAAAAAAGCCATTCCATTTCCTGGACTGATCGCTGAAGCGGATTGCTCTGACATGTCATGACTCAAACAGCATCATTTCTGCCACTCCTGTCTCGGTGCTGACCTTACAAATGATGCTGTAGGCTCCCGCCATATGCCATTAAGCATGCTGTAAAACGGGATGGGGTTTTATCCCCCTTCAAACGTGCAACAGCGCGCGCGCACCCCCCGCAGCTTTCGCTCTCTGTTCTCACCTCTCGGAAAACAAAAAGGAGATTACAGGAGTGGTTTTCTCTCTCATAGTTTTGTCCATATACTTTTTTTTCTCTCCTCTTCCATTCCCAGCTTGTGTTTTATTGCCTCCTGTGAGTGTTGGTCTGAGGCAAGGAGCTGAAGCTTCCCTAACAGGTGTTTGGGTGCTTATCACACACGTCTGTGCCCTTATCTCTAGCCCTCAGCTTCCTGCATCCTCTCTCTTGCATGCCTCAGAGTGGGGATATATTTCACTTAGCCTCTGACCCAAAACCTTCCTCTCTATCTCTTTGGGTCTCTCTTCCTCCTTTGCTCGCTTGCTCTTGCTAACACACTCTCTCTCTCTCTCACACACACACACACACACACACACACACACACACACACACACACACACACACACACACACACTGTGTGATAGACGAAACGAGACTGTGAAGACATTTCATCATTTTAACGCAACTTGACTTTCTTTGATCATTTCGTTTTCTTCATATTAATCATAGGCCGCAGTATGCTCCTTAAATTGAAGATTCTTGGGAATAAGTAAGAGTGCAGCAACAATTACTTTAGTTATCAGCATCTCTTCTTGTTTATTTTCTGTAATAATTGATCAGCGGTGAAGGATGTGAGACGTCAAGAAATGGTGAAGAATTCCAGCTTTTGGCCGAGGCGACGTTCTTAAAAAAGTTTAGGTTTTTCCAGTTACATGTTTTGTTAATTACAAAACAAATTGTGTTGCCCCACCAAAATCAAATGGTATCCTCCAACTGGCATAGGCTGTTATAGAGGGAGAAAAAGCCCTTGAATTACAGCGTAAATGTTTTAGTGGCTTTGGCACAGGGGCAGCTTTGATGTTGTTCAGACCCGTGAGTTTGATGCAGCATTTTGTCAGAGTGATTGGTCTCAGGCTTTAGCCCTGCCTCCACATTCCCTCCATCCTTCCCTACTCCCAAGCCCCACACAGGGACAAAGGCTAAAGTGTCTGTGGGATGGGGTTGTGATGGTGGTTTGGAGGGGGTTGACCCCATCCAAGGACCTGACAGGGGCCCTTCTTTTTTTTTTTTTTTCTCCATAATCCCCATTCTGAGTGGGTACAGAGGGGAGAGAACCCGCACTCTAACACCCATGAGAGACTCTATTGTGAGTAGCAGGCTCTGTTACAGTAGGACGGATGCAGGGGTCTAAGGCCCAGATAAACGCTGGGGTCAGCCAGGCCCCCGTTATTTACAGTAGGCCCTTTCATTGGCCGCCTGAAACAGGAGCCTGTGGTGGAGGTGGTGGCGGCGGGGCTTCAGGGGACGAACACTGTTTGTGCTCAGCCAGGCCTCCACTATAGGTCAAAGAGCACGGGGGGGTGGGGCCACAGGGGTTACAGACCTGACTTTTGTCTGTGCGTTGGGGGAGTTGCTGCTTCATCGGGGAGAAGAAAAGGTGTTGGGGGTGGGAAGGGTTGTGTCCGTCCAAAAAAGGCAGCCAAGATGACTTCCATGAACACTTTTCTATAATGTGACATAACTAGATTTAGAAAAAAGAGCAAAACTGTGTGTCAAAGGTATGTTTATAATGTGTGTACATTTTAATTTCATACATTACATTTCTTATACAAGTCCAGCACTGTACATGAAGCTTAATAATTCTAAAATCAAGGAATTATTTTTATTTATTTTTACATTATTTCAAGACGATTGGATTAAAGTGTAGATATTTTTGCACAACAATATGTAAGTTAGTGTTTAAATAATTTGCTGTACAATCAGGTTATCACAACAATTAATTCTGCCCCAGAACTAACAGTTTAAGTCTTCATTATTTCAAATTGCAGTTTGGTTCAACATTTGTCGTCTGGGTTGAAGATATTGTTAGTACCAACTCAAACTGGCATTTATATTTCAAGTTTTACTTTATTTTAGGCAATAAATATTTTATTTTTGATGTCATTCTTTCAAAAACTAATCGATTAATACGTTTTGAAGTTTCTCAGATTATTAAAGGCATGTTTATTTTTGCCCATTTTCTTTTTATTTCTGGACAATAATAACACTTTGCTGGAAAACAAGAGGAAATTCTGCACAACTGTCCAACACAAAGAGCAATGGCAACAGTATAAAAGCAAAATATTTTATTTTAATTTTTTTATCGTTTTTGCCAGGGGGAAAAAACTGAAAATTCAGCACCGTCACAAATAACCGCATGCCTGTTTCAATTGTCCTGCAGTGACTCGGTGACCTACATAAGCGCAGCTAAAAACACGTCCTGCTATAGAAGGTAAAGAAACATAGCCTTTAAAAGAAAACAAAGGTGTTAGCTACTTGCTGTAACCCGATGCTTCAGATTTAGTTAGGTCATCTTCATTGTCCCGTGACATTCAATGCTCTGTAATAATCCCTTTTTTGTGACAAATCCAAAGTCCAAATGGTCAAAGCAAGTCTCCTCTACACTTAAAATAGTTGCTGTCAAGTGCATTTATTAACCTTAATCTGATCCGATCCATTACCAACCTAATTCCTGTTTGCTGTCTGTCATTAAGAAATGAGAACTTGCCAATGTCCAACATAGCTCGAGAAAGTAAACTGGTACCATCTGCCAGTAGACTCGGGCGTAATCTTACCATAATCTTAGTGTCAACCTTCCACGTTATGAGGCTAGGATGGAGGGAAAGCCAAGCGGAGACATACAATAAGGACAGCCGTCTCTCAGGCATTCATTTGGCGGAACAGATTTAGTTATTTTTTCTTGGACAAAGACAGGAGGGGTTAAAGGTCAGCAGGCGAGAACTTTACAGATGAAGTGGGGTGTGGTGGGGGGTGTGTAGAAGTTTTATTTGACCCTGCACCTCTCACCCCTATTGTCCTGTAAGAACACAATAGGTTCTGTCAAACTCAAGCGGTCAGCGTTTCGGCCAAGCCTGCTGAGCCACAGAAGTGCAATCAGAGATTTTAAATATGGCTGAAGGACGCTACAGATGACCAGTCAGGAGACAAAGATAAAGAAGAGATTTGTCTTCTCAAAAGTATTTTTTCTTACGTGTAAGAAGGAACATTTGTGAGTGTTTAATATTTGTTTTACTACAGTACGACTACTCCGGAACATTTTTTGAAACATTGGTAATTAATAGTTTCACATTCCTATTTTACATATAGAAATGTAACGGGTGATAAAAATGAGTTATTACAAATGAGAAAGCTATAATACATGATTAAAACATCCTGTGAAAATGCATCAGTGTTCCATAATCACATAATGTGACACATGAGAATTTTTTCTGATATTTAAAAGTGCAATTTACTGAGAGCTGCCTAAAATAATAATCAGACGAAGTAAAAAAAAAAAAAAAGAAAAAAAAAGAATTGTCTTATAATTGTCTTGCTTAAATCATTGTCTTAATCATCTGAAAAGTTACAGTTTTCAATAATATCTATTGTGTATTTTTCATCAAAAGAGTTTTACAATAAAATGGGGAATAATAATGCTGTGAAAATATGGGAAATAATAGTAGGTCCAAAAAACAAAGTTAAAAAATCATATATTTGTGTGTGAATGATAAAAGGCAGTTGGTTGCGTTCTGATTGGCCATAAAAAGCCGCATTTTTAACACAGAGCTCTGCTGCAACTAGGCTATATGTCAACAGCTACTTTTCTGTAACAGCGACTGTGGCAGCTTGCGTCGTAAATGCCAAAGTCTTGCTGACATTTTTCACCTCAAAAGGAAGGGGGAAGAATGCAAAAAAGTAAAAATATATAGGATCAGAGAGCAGAACTGCAGCGTGAAAAGGGCTCTCTGGCCTTACATTCTCTCTGCTTATGTCTTGCTTTCTGTCCTCTAAATACCCTTGACATATGGAGGAGATCAAAAGAAAGGGAGAGATGAGGGTTGCATGTGTGTGTCAAGGTACAATGCAGGCCATAGCGAGGCCTTACAAACAGAGGATGTGGTGTGGAGTTTGAGTTCTCACTGTCTCTTTTTTTGGTTGTTGTCATTGATGTTTTTTGTTTTTTTTTACTGGATAGGGTGTCATTTTAATTAAACCTTTGCCAAAAATCCAAAAAATTGTTTTTTTGTTTATTTTTTTAAAGAATTTCAAGCACCTAATATCTTTTTTCTCTTAATGCTAATATAGGTCCATTGAATTCGCAGCTCTATGTGATTGATAGCTGCATATTCAGTTCTGAGGGAAGCAGCAAAATATATATATATATAAATAAATAAATATATATTTTTTCTGTACGTATATACCTGCGATACCGGAACAGGGATTTAACAGGGAAAAAAGCCCAGAGTATTTCCGTTCACCGTTCCAGGCTGGTGGTAGGTAACTGTTGTCAGGAAGGAGCCTCATTAAATGGTCCATTAATGAAGGCTTTATGGAATACAACAGTAAACACCACTTCGCTCACAAACATAATTTTTTGACTGGCTTTTCTTTTGAGATGTCAAGCCTGGCATCGTCTTTCTCCTAAACTCTCAAAGCTGTAAAGGCTGGTCAGTTTGCTGTCATAGCCCGCAATATGGCGAATGGGCCTGTACAGGCGTTCAGAGGTCAGTGGACATGGTACAGCTTTCACATGGCCCTGAGGTCCTGACCCCCACCTTTGTTGGCCGTAGTTACCCCCCTCTTCCCAGCAAGGACCGAAGCCCTTTGAGCCAAGCCCTCAACCCCCTGCAGTGCGCGCCCCTTCAGCACATTAATAGTGGCACTGGAACTAATTGCCCAACCTTAGATGTGCTTGAGACCCAGATTGCCTCAGCTGCCAGCGCGCCACAAACCCCCCAACACTCCACCCCAAACAGAAGAAAACCTTCAAAAGAAGAATTGCAAAATTGCTGGTTTCTCTGCCCAGTCCTTTGGTAAAACACAGCTCTTCTCCTCAAAGGGCTTCATTTATTTCTTTGTGTTACTGTAAATGTGCATCCATTCAAGCTTGTTTTGAAAACATCGCCCTCCCTTTTTGCGCCGCGCTCTCGATTTTTGTCTCGCCATTCACTGATGGCTTGGTTTTGCTTTTATTCCTGCGAGAGGACTGACAAGTACTCACTATGTACCTCGCGCCTTGGCGAGACCTTCCCACACATGCCATCCACCGCCATTTTGTTGCTAACCCCGTCAGGCACGATAAAGCGCCAAATCACCCTTTTGTATTCGGCACACGTATCGGTAATCCATCCCATCATTCTAAAATATTTTCTTTCAGGCGTGCGCTTTGAACTGTGAATTGCAGTACTGGTGTAAAGTGGTGTCTAGCACCAGACTGTTGCTGTTCACACTGTCACGTCTGCCGTCTCCTCCGCTGCAGTCAGCCTCACCCGAGTTCAAAGAGACACTGAAAGAGAGGGAAGCAGTCTGAGGGGCGTTTTATGATTTTATTGGGTCAGAGGAAGCATTGTTGGGAAGGTGTTGGTTCGTTGTCTGTGCTCAATCTTTCGTAATGTGTCTACAGACTGTGGCGGTCTGCTTGTTTTTGGATGCATTTGCCTATAAGATATGTTCTCACAGCATTAAGTGCTGCTTTATTGGCATGGAAATGTGCGTTTCTGGCTCATCTAATGTCTCTTTGTCAGTTGCAGAAGAGAGACGGGAAAGGAATATGGTACCTTTTTATCAGGTAAATGGAAACATCAAAGCGGATCATTTCTAATGGGTGGTCAGATTAACTGCACACAAGAGAACGTGTGTTGTGGCCATATGTAGATAATAATAATAATAATAATAATAAATAAAGCTTTCTAACTCTATCATGTTATGTTCAGTGTGTCTACAGGAAAAAAATAGATTCTGGTAATAAAGCAAAGAAAAACCTTTTAGCTATTGTTGGTTTTGAGCACATGGAACAAAACAAAATGCAAACATGCTCACTGTTAAGGGCTTAAACTGTTAGATTTTCCAAAAAAATACTAGCTGCCTTACACAAAGAGTCACCTTTGTACTGTGCAAACACATTGAGGGATAGGTTTCAGTCAGGGTGTGACTGGCAAAAACATGAATGATATTGTTTGACAGCTTTACTTCAACTTTATATATTTTGATGGTCTATTAATCCGAGTTTAAGGATCACGATGTTTGCCAAGTCCCAAAGCAGAAAAAACTAATACTTTTAATCAGGCATTGTCAAGTCACAAATAAATGAATACAGGACATATTAGCAGTATTGGTAATGACAGCGTGTTTTCTGTTGGAATATCCAGCTTCTAAGTAAGGTGCAATTTGAGTGCCTTGTTGACTGGTGCAGTTCAGACAGCACAACATTTCATCAACTACTATTTAGCCTGTTTAACCTTATCGGTGGAGCCATCTAGACCTTTGGCTATGATGTTAGTTACATAGCACAGACAGGAACAGTAAAGGCTGGGCTTTTTAGATAGAGCATTTTTAAACAAAACCAGATTCAAGCATTGAATCTTACAGAAAAGGCTTTATAGCACTTCATGGAAGTCATGAGCATCAATAAAAATAGTAGTAGCCTTTTAATGCGGGAGATGGTGTCATAGAGAAACTTTATTTTCTCTATAAAAGACTTCCTTTCTTTTAATTAATCGAGTTTTTAATGTAGCTAGTGAAAGTGCACGGGTGGAAAGTAGTGCTGTATTGAACTTTTAACCATAATTTCAAATGTCCATGTGCGATAAGGCACTGGTTTGGCAACCTCGCTGTGGTTGTCGTGTAACGTGTATATACACACCAAACATGCTGTGTTTTTGTGGAAATTTGTCCTAAAAACACAGTATGAAAAAAGCTGACGTGAAGCAATGAGGAGCTGGTCCTTATGGTCAAAGAAAAGGAAGAAACAGAAATACTGGGTTCTCACCAGAAGGCAGGAGCAGGGAGAAATTTCATGGTTTGAGCCATGAGTTGAAGCTGTATCACGACCGCTTTCGTACGTATTTCAGGATGTCAGCGGGGCCGTTGTGAGCTCTTGTTTGTGGAGTTGAGACCAGATCTGAGGAGGCAGAGAAATAATTTCAAAGAGTTGATTGACCCGGAGCAGAATCTGGTTTTGTGTCTAAAAATTGAACTTGCAAAAAACATAAACGCAAATGGATTCAGCAAAATCACATGGTGTGAATCGCCTGTATTAAGAATAAGTGAGTTTGAAAAATATTTTTAATGCATTAACAGCCTTAAGATTCAAAATATAGAGCAGTGAATCCGAAAAAGTTGATTGTGTTCACCTGGACGTCACATGGATGAGTGACAAAACGTTTCTCCCACTGAAACCGCTACGTCCATATGAACAGAATTAACTTTTTGGGATTTCCTTGCTGTCGAAAATACAGTTTGTTGGCACATGTTGCGACAATGATACTCTGTATTTGATTTAATACAAAATAAGAAAAAATGAATTAGCTCTCCAACTTAAGCTTCCATATGGAAAAATCCCAGAAATCCCAGCTACGGCACAAAGAGATTTCATGTCGCCGGCCACTAGCTAGCTTTTGTTCACCTGCTAGAGCAGCAATGGATTGACATAGCAAATGGAACGCAAAGGAGCAATGGCAACAGATTATTGCATTGCAGACCAAGAATGTTTGTACTTTGCAGATATAATGCCAGTCCAGGTGTGATCTAAGTCTCAGACCATAGCGTTAAATAAAACTCTCCACTGAAACCAAAAGTGATTGAATTCTTTGAGGCTTAGCAACTCTTTAAAGACCTAGTAGCAGGTCCTTTCACAAGTATTCAAGCTATGCCCTTGCTTTTCAGAGCTAGTATTTCATAATCTACGCTTTGACTGAACCAAGGTAACTGTTCCCATACCATCAATCTACATAGATTTTAAAAAAATATATCCATGGACACATTGTGACTGAATATATATTTTAAAATGGCTACATTTCGTAATCTTTAAACTTTGCTTCAATGCCACAGCTTTTCAGCGTTATTTCATTCAAAGCATTGCAGACATTTATGTAGGTTGTATTCATATCCAACCTCCATCAGTGACATACATTTATATACAGCTGTATCCAAAAAACCAAGCATTGCAGACCACATATTTCTCCCCGAAACACTCAGACCCTTTTGGCTTTTCTAGGACAGCGTCTGCCCACTGAGGCTCAACACTCCCTGCTCTTTATGAAATATTGCATGTCATACTTCAGTCTCCGTGTTTGCATGCGCCCAAATAATCCATCACATAAATATCTTCTTCCTTCTTTAAATAAACTCTACTACGGCAGCAGAAGTAGTAGCAGCGTGTCTGCCAGCCAGTATGTTAATCCTCCGAGGAAACGTAGCCACTGACAGATGTGTGCGTCGCTATCAAGAATTACAGCTGTGATAAGAAAGATTGAACTTTATCCTCTTGTAGAAATGATACAGTGATGGAGCTCTACAGTGTTATTATATGGTAAATATCCTGTACATACCATGCCCACTCGAATCCAATGACCATGCGCTTTAAATCTCTTTTTGCTGTGTATGTTGTGAATCTGTGTTGTGTTAAGAGCATATGCAGGTGTTCAGTTTTGGCTGACCTGTTAATCAGCCTTTGATTATGTGAGGTCAGAACAGAAAGAAGTTTGATGGAAGTTTATCAGCAACAAAAAGCTTCTACTAGTATTTGCATAATGAGTAAGAGAGAAAGAGGAGGTTGTTTCCTAAAAGGCCCCAAACAACGATATCTTGGACTTTATGACATGATATTTGAGCTTCGTTATAAAATGTAGGTTTGCACATGTGCTGTTCTGGGACACTAATCATACAACATAAACGCGTGCATTATATTGTTCATGTCTGTAACAGTAGCAGGTGTAAATTTGCTAGTAGTGACCAGTTTGGATGGGGTCCACCTTTCTTTTCATTATTCAGAGGTTCTAACCTCTACATTGCATCTGCACAGCATCTATTTCTAATTACTGCAGCCGCTCTGCCACTCCACCACCGTCTGCAAGAGTACATACAGTAAATCCTTTATTTTGTGTCAGGGATGTGATGAAAAGCTTGAAATAATGCCACTTTATTGAATGACATTGTTTGAGGCTCTGAAACTCTTGACGATTGAGTAAAATAAAAGAAATATACTCACAGAAAATAAGGTTTAGTTTAATGTCTATCCATGAGCTGTGTTACAAAGAAGACTAGAAGAAGGATAACATCAAGATCACCACTTATTGCATCAGAAAAGAAACATCTTCCATTCAGTATTATACAAATGAAGCTGTCAGAAGCTGTTTTAAATATTGTGAATAGGGCTCTCAAGTATGTGAGACAAGCTTATGACCTTGTAGAGAGTCATTCTTGCTGAAGGGGAGTGCACAATCACTGTAAAAAAAAAAGAAAAAAAAGAAAAAACAGTAAAGACTTTGCTGCCAACGCTGAATATGCCACACTTTTTCACAACCAAATGAACGCTTTCTCCTTTTTTTTTAATGCTACAGTTTGCTATTCAAAGTGAAGTGCTAAAGCTCAAGTACCTTATCTCTCCCTTCAGGCTGAGGTATGTGTTTATTTATTGGACTGTCAGTCGGTCTGTCTCAACATTTTTGTCCAATGTAAAGTATCTCGGCAACAGCTAGATTGCCACTGAATTATCAGCATAGCTTAATCATAATAGGCGGATTCTTAATAGTTTTGACGACCCACTGAATCTGTTGGAATGTCACAACATTAAAGTTCATTACCAAGGCTTTGATTAGTAGCAAGGTATCTCAGAAATATGCAGCATATTTACAGCTTTTTTTCTTCTTCTTTTACAGCCACTACTGTACAATACTGGAGTTTGAAACTTTAATGTAACACCTTGAAAAATGTTGATACTCTACACAGTTCTTATTACCACAGAGATGTATCCCTGACATTTGGAGCAAAAATATTTCTTTATTTATTTTCCTAAAAAGAAATTAAGCTACATAATGAAATGACATAGTTCTGCTTCCTTCCTGAGATGTAAGGATTTAATGGCACAACATGCTGAAACTGCGACGAATTCACATTTGTTTAGCCGAGATTTCAAAACTGAGCCACTTACACAATGGGAATACAGCCACTTCAGATGTGCTCATTGCTATCAAGAATTACAGCTTTCGTAAGAAAAGACTGAACTTTATCCTCTTGTAGTAATGAAACATTAATGGCTCTACACTCTTATTATAAGGAAAATATCCTGGACATAGCGAGCTCGCTCTAATCCAATTACTATGCACTTTAAATCTTTCCTCCTGTATGTTGAGAACTCACACTAAAACAATCTAGACGGATTATGTACCTTGACATGGCAGAGGAAACATGGGTAAATTTGATTTTTATCTTCCCTGCTGTCGTGAAAATCTGGCTCCCAACCAGAGGTTCATGGCAAACCGTGGATTTTGTGTAAATTCATTCAAAAATCCATTAAAAATATCAATGTTCTATTCATGTGTTGGACTTAAAATCCTGTTACTTCCATATAAATATTTCAGACAACTTATAAATCACAATTATGGTTCGTTGTTAAGCAAACTCGAGCAGTGTCTCGCATGTGAGACGGCGTCAGTTGTTTCAGCAAATTAAATCGTGTTTACATTCAAGGACCGAAGCCCTCTGGTAGGCATAGTAATGTAGAGAGCGCGGGTGACGTTGTTATAGAGCCACAGTGTTTGCGCAGGATAGACTTGGGCGGATGAATGGGTTAACAAAACATTTGACTTAACACGGGAGACTGCCTAACCGTATTGTCATTCAGATTAGATGACTTAATGCCTTATTTATTATAAAGTTAAAAGTGATGAAATGGCAATTAAAAAAAAAATCTTGGAAATGGAAAATTTTGTTTGTGATTCTACTCTAGTTTTACTTTTGCAAAATGAGGAAAGGGATGGAGAGAGTTAACAGCTTTGGTTATTTTACCATCCATTAAATTTGATGAGCAGTTGTTGATGGAGTTTGGTGAGGCTGCATAGCAAGAAAAAGGCAGCCTGTATTGTGGAAATCATCAGTGCCGCAATAGTGTTATTTTCTCACCCAGTTTTTCTGACCTTGCTGCAAAGTCTTAGTTAACATTTTTCCCAGGCAGCTAGCTGATTATTATGTATTTGACTAGAGCTTGGTTAGCTTTTCCTCTTCCCAGATACTCGAAATACATATTTGAGAATCAGTCTAACTCTTAGCCGCAGCTTCCAAAATGTGGCAATACAGAATTTAGTGATTTCTATTGGGTTTATTCTTTCTTTATATACTCCTTATAAACTCCTTATAAATGACTTTATTTTATATAACGTGTTTTTTCTAAAACAGATTACTGGTGTTAGGTTTAAGCTTTCCAAAATAAAATACCACGGCACCACTAATCTCACGAGTTAATTCCAAGCCTGTTTGTACCTCACGGTTTTCATAATCAGTGCTACAGAAGTTCAAGTCAATCATAAAAAAAAAAAAATCTTTTCAGCAAAAATTAGTCTCAGAAAAGCTACTGGCTGTTTACAGAAGTGCACCTTTTCATTATGTCAAGCACCAGCATAAATGAGTTTATTAACAAGAGTAAGCAGAACTTGGTAGCAAACCTGCACTTAGCTTGTTTTTGCCCTGCGAGTCAGCCACATCTTTGACAAAAATCTCTTTGTTGTAGTAAAAAATAAATAAATAAACAATCTTATTTTGTAAAATAAGCAGCATCACCACAGTTTTGTCTGTTTTTGGTGTAACTGAAGTGATATCATAACAGTTTATTTTCCTACCACATTCTAATTTGTTGACGGGTGTTTTTCCCAAAATATGGAACTAATGAGATCATCTCTTTACATCTCACTGTATCTATTTAAAACAAGCAGGCTGTGGATTTCACCAAAAACAAACACGAGTGCAGAAGAGGAGCTCAGGAGAGCAAACAGGGCCTTAGTCAGTGTTCCAGCCCCCCGCTTGCGATTTTGGAGATCATTTGGCCATGCCATCATGTCACTGTCACCGTCTAATCTCATTGGTAAGCCCCAGGCATGCCACACTGTCCCGGCAGCCCACATCTGAACAAACACCCTCAGAGAGAAAGACACCAACCTTTCTGTGAAGTGACAGAGAAATGATGAGAGAGGGTGGGAAGCGTTAGCAAGGGGGAAATGTACAGTGCAGTCGCCAGCACCTGTCTCGATATTCATCTTGGTAGTGCAAGAACAGAATCCCCTGTCCGCCTACAAATGATAGCAGTGAGTGGCTTTAGGTAAAAGGAGGAGTGTACAGCGACACGGTACCTGTCAGGATGTATATACCAGGAGCTTTTTATGTTGTATATCTCTTAAAAGTTGTGGGGCTGAAGAATGCTAGAAATGGAGATTTAAATTATCATCAGTTAAAAAAAGAATTGGCTACTCTCTTTAATAGAAGCGTACATATTGTAGTAATAAACACAATATGATGCTGCTTTTAAGCTTATTTTCAGCTGTCTGTTACTTGGTTTTAACATTTCATGAGAGAATAATAGCAATGCAGCTCACATTTAGACTGAAAATGGCACACAACGCACAAGATGGGCTTGGAAAGAACGGGCAGATGCGAGCTTCTAAAGATGATGAGCAACTGCAATACAGTGATGGGAGTCAATAATTGAGTTTTGGGAAACAACATTTATTTTGCAAGTTGACATAGCCACACTAAAAGAACCAATTAAGGTGGTCAGATGTGTTCTCTTATTGTGCTTCCTCCACCATCCCCTATTTTGTAACAAAGCTAATTAAAAATGGCGTGTTTTGTCTGAACGGCCAGTGCCAGTCACAGTGTTGACTTTGTTTGGAGGACCGGGATGTTGCCAACAGGAATGGTTCCAGCAGAGACTATTGAAAAGAAGGCTCATTTTCACGCTTCAAAATAACACCAGGGAACAATCAAGGTCGTGTTTATTAAAACACATCAGAGAGGTGGACTCCCCGCCAAAAGCCCTGCTCAGCCAAATGCAACACCCGCTCTGTGATCACAGAGAGAAAAATGCATCCGGCGTCATTTTAATAAAATGATAAGGTGGCTGGATCCACATGGCCGTGCTGGGCTTTTTTTGTTTGTTTGTTTTTACAGCCTTTCGGGGGACTGTTCAGAGTTAATCCTTTTTTGTAATCAATTCCTTTTTGCATCACTTTCAACAATAAAGCGGCCCGGGCTGCAAACAAAGCAGAAGAAATATATGACAAAGAAATATTTGAGTGCTCGTGCGCACGTGTGTGTGTGCGCAAGTGTGCGTTTAAGCGGCTACTTCCCTCAACAAAAACACAGGCATGCAATATTTGAACTTATTCAGCACTTGGTAAAATAAGTGCAGACCTCAAAATGAGGAAGTGATCGTGACATGGAGGAGCTGCTTCCAGCTCTGTTTAGGATCGCTCACGAGTCCTGCTTTATTCTTAGCACAGACATCACCGAGTTTACTAGAGTGCACTGGGCAGCCGTGAGGGACGCCAGTTAAAGAAAGAACACAAAGTTTGTTTGTGTTTTGTTTTATTTTTATTTAAAAGGAATAGAAATTTAAATTCAAGTCAAATGATTTTAGAACAACTTTTTTGTTAGAAGATTTTTTGTGTGGCCTCTTTCAATATTATCTAATTGTAAAGCTCTTTCTGATAATCTAGCTAAATCGCCTACAGACTGCCTTGTGAATGCCAAACCAAAAACTCTAACTAAATACTTTGTTGTGACTGCACTTTACCCTGTGAGATTTTTGTAGAGTTAAGCTGCTTCACTGTCTCCTGTCTTTTCACGTAAGCCCAGACTAACTCAGGGCTGTGTGGGGGCCGTATCAGTTCTTGCGGAATGCCTTGTTCATCTTGTTCCTCAAGTTTTGACTCGGCAGCATGTTTGGAGTCATTGTCATGCACTGTAGAATCACTTTCAGACTCAGCAGATCCCTCCTTAATGTTATTGCCTGATGCAGAATGATACAAATGTTAAATATCTACACTGTTCGGCATTTAGTTATGGTAGCAGTGGATGTGCAACACATGGGAAATGTGGAGACTTGAGAGATATGGTTTGTTTGGATGTCACTGTTATGTGTGTACATTAATTCACCGAAAGGTCTAAATATCCTGTCACAGAACGTTCATTGTCTAAATATCCTGTCATTGGAAATTCAGAATGCAGTTTTTGAGCGTATCCTTTGTTTCGTGCTCATTTATTGATTTCTATCCCAGCTCTGCTCCATGCAGGGCCATAATATATTTCTTCTGGACTAGGGAGAATTCTTTTTGGCTAGTAGTCTTGTTAAGCATGGGAAAGCTTTTCTTTTAATCTTGCCTGGATTTTATAACTGTAATAATAAAAAAAAAAACTTTGCATAGAGATTTAAATAAGCGCTTCTGTCTCGAGCTTCCTCTACTGTACACCTCCATGTGTGGGCGGTGGAGCTACATTTCAAACAATTTTGAAGTTTTTTTTCATCCTTTTTTCTTTTCTTGTCTTCTCGTCACACCTGATTTTTTGGGGGGAGAGCCACTGTCGCGAAACATTACTGGAACACTACCCAATGCAATTTAGTATCTACTTCTCCCCCAGGACTGGTCTAACGTTAAACTGGTTTCATAGAGTCTGAGCCTGAATGCTTTCCAGTGCAATTACGTGTAGGCTGGACAGGAATGAAAAGCCTACTAGGCAAAGCAGGCCTAAACAAGACCTTGTAACCACCTGTGAGCCACAGTAGAGGCTCGCGGCCTCACTTCATGTCATCTCAGAGCTGGAAATAAGCAATCACCCTGGGCATACACACAAACCTTTTACAGCTACGTCCAACGCACACAAACGCACAACACACGGAGACTTCCTTCAGACCTTGATTGACAAGTGCGGAATGGACGCCTTTGCCGATGCCATTGTCTTGTGGTTAAGCTTTGCGTCATTTCCCTCTTGGACAAAGGTCATTCATCATGACAGCATAAAGCCCTGGCCATTAGTGGTTGATGAATGACCTGGCCTACCGGTCAAGCCTTGACCTCCCTCCTCTTTCACTCCCTCACTGGTGTAATCTGCTCTTTTTCTCGGGACACAAGGCAGAGTTTGAGGAGTGTTGGAGTTGTAAGATTGCTGTTGGTCAGGCTTTACTGTATGTATTTGCCCAGCGGCTGGTATTAGTCACACAGCACATATATATACACACAGGATGCTTTCGGTCCTTATCTCTGCTGCTTTTAGGACAGCTGTTGAGTGCAAGAAGCTGACCTCTGACCTCTAGCACCACTAGGCTCCTTCCCTCCCTTCACCACCGGTACAACCAGCATGACAACCCCCACCCTCTATAAATTCCTTCCCCTTCCAGCTCTGCAGTACTTTGTTGTCTGTCTGGTGTTTGTCCAAATAAGAGTTTTGAAACATCCTGTCTTTAGTACATTCCTTTGTGCTAAAGACATAAATGCACACCCCCAGTTATTTGTATTATTGAAAGAAATTAAGGTCTAAACCATATTTCTTCACTGTGTCTCTTTGTGCACATTGTTTTAACCACACCATGTGTAAGGAGTTGGCATCTACATGGTCGTTCGCTTCTTGCATAAATTCCTTTCCTCCCCTCCTCTCTGTGTCTGAAAACATATGTGAGGGGCAGAGGGTCTGTTAAGGTCATGCATACACCTGAAAAAAATAACAACAGAGGGTCTCTACTTCTCATCTGTGCATTGCGCCTCTCTCTCCCTCTCTCACTGACCACATTAAACCCATATGCTCTCTGAAGAGTTGGGTGCGGCTTTGGTTTTCGCCTAGAGGGCACTACTGCGTTTAACAGGAGCGTCCACGGCAACCTGAACACATATATGCACACATACACACACATATGGGGAAAGAGAGCTGGACTGAACAGCCCAAACTGCTCTTTAACTCAGAAAGTGATCAGATGGACTCTCTGAGAGCTTAAAAGGTGCCAGTCAACACTTGCTAAGACTGGAATTTTGGATTGAAAAGCAATTAAATTGTACTTTATTCTGTCAGAGGGATAATTCAAGCCAGAAGAGTCACTGTACTGAAGGCAGTGTGGGTTTTTTTTCTTTCATATACTCATTTTGAGTACTTTGCAACTACAACAGTAACTTTTGTAAGCAGTCCTAGCAGAAATTGCCTCATTTTTTCAGTGTGAAATGTTAATCAAGTAACAACAGCTATCAAGTAATCAAGTAACACAGCTGTCAGTGAAGTAAAGCTCTATATATCCTCTGAAAGTGACGATATTGACCTGAATTGGTGCTCTGTTTAATTTAATTTATCCATCCTTTACATACCAGTGCATAGGAAATCATTGCTGCTGTGTAAGGTGTACTCATATCCTATATGTAGGTAAAAGTGTAATATTACCAAAAAAGATATTGATAATGATCAGGAAGAACATCCCACAGGTTAAGTGAAATAGTATCAGAGCATAAAGGGAATACGCTGCAGCTTCAAAATTCTATACAAATATTTTTTACTCAGTTTCACTAAAACTAATTGCGGCATATTCGCCGCTTCAAACACATGCTTTAGTGATTGCTCGTGCTGGTGGTGAGTGTGCTGTCAATTATTGCTTCAAGATGCACTGCAAGACTGTGTTCTGTAAACCCTCAAGCTGCGCTCATTTATATTGAAACCTAGCCTGTTTAAACGCTGCAGTTAAAAGGACAGAATAATAGTCCGCTTGTTGTATGCATACTTGCAGCTCATTCCAACTCATGCATGTGTTCTTTTCAGTGCCGGTGCAGAGCACATATGCTTGTATTGGTAAATACAAAGCAGAAAAGATGATAGTCTTACAACAAGCAGTCTCGCCCATTGGCGAGCGGGTCAGTCATTACAAACTTGTGCTGTTCGAACACACGCTGTTGAACCGTCGTTCGACTGGATCAATTGATAGATTCAAGTTTCTTCTTTCGCTGCATTTCAATTATCTGAATCCAGTGTGTGGAGCAAAGTTTTGCAGAAAGGTGCCGTGCTATTTTCAGCAAAGATTAGCGGCAGCGCGCATCCTCGTGCACACATTCAGATTTCGCAGCTCACTCAGACTTAATTGTTCTCCTCTCACTCTTTGCAGTGTGAAAATTTTCTGAGTGCCAAATTGAAATCAACTTAAATGTTAAGCAATGAGCATGGAATAAAGAGAGGCCCAGTAAACTACACTTGACCGCTCTTGACAATAGTGCTTGCTCCCACCAAATTCGCATTGATTAATTAATTAGAATCCCTTATTAGCAAATTGACTGTCTCAGCTGATTATCAAATTCAGTTTCTTTATTAGACGCAGCTGGCGCGCCGCTGCCCTGATGCTCAATCTTTGCTCTCGGGCCACTCAGCTCCAGAGTGGCCCGTCTGAAGCTGTCCTCTGTGAACTAATGATCAGACCCGACTCTGCAACGTTGCCAGAGTGTAAATGTAAATTTATGGTCTGTCGAAAGCAGTTCTTTTTGTATTTGCGGTGTCAGATCAATACGTGGGTGTGAGGTCTTGCAGTGCATGTTTGCAATTTATCTGCATGTCATGTGCCCTGGTTCCACTTAAGTCTTATGACTTTGAAGGAAATTTTTTCCATCTCTGTCCTGTTTTGGAGATTTTCTGATCTGAATTTGATCAAATAAACTCATGCAGAAACACTGAATCTGTGTTATTGTATCAAAATGTTTGGATTTGGATTTTTTTAGTAGTACTTCTGTTTGTTCAAACATAACTCCAAGTCTCTTGTAGTGATCAGAAAGGTGGTCGGTATATTGAATATTCTTGTGGAAATGTGGGAATGGAAATGAGCCTCTAGAAAACCCTTTTCTATCAGAGTGAATTTTATTCAGGTCCTGGTCAGGGATGTCATTTTTTTTTTTGTCAGGGACTAAAGGAATTGGCTAAACTCAGCATTTCGCCAAACAACGAAATGGTGAACAGGCATTTGGTTTGTCTGTTGTCCATTCATAGCTGGTATGTATGGTGTTTTTGCAAGCTGGAGTCATATGATGATTTGAAATGGTGATAAAATAAGTGAATAAGGAAACAATCATCTCATTGACCCTTTGGCTAATGATATGTTGACCTTAGGCAGCATTCTTTACATCCACACAGTTGTGCGGGCATCGCAGCAGGCATCTCAAATGACCCTTTTCACCCTAGCCGAGCCACGAGGAAGGAACCATGGGGCAAACACACACACACACACACACACACACACTCAGTGGAAGTGATGGCTGTCCCCTACTGGAGCCGATGGATGTGTAAGTCTGTGCCTCCAGCGCCAGTAGGAATGAAAAAGCCAACAGTGTGAGAGTCCTGACTGGCCATTGGACCACATGGACAGGCCTGTGTAGAGCCATTGTGGCCAATGTCTTTGTCCAGATGGTTCACATACCTTTAGTCGTGCACTGGGTGAGGAATGTACTCCCTCGGGACGGTTCCCGACCCTGGAAACAAGGGCCAACGTAAACACCCATCCCCAACCCCCACTATGGCCCTCACCTAAAAATCCCTTCAATCCCTGATAATAAGGTTGCGGCAGGAAGAGGATAACAGGAAAAACAGAAAAAAATGCCAGTGCTGGCAGTGAGTTTTATTGAATTAATTAACTTATTTTTTTACTTCAGAAGTATTTCCATCATTCTCCTGGAGGTTTGTGTATGACACAGTTTGAGCAGAATTAAGAGTGACAAAAGTATTTTGTCACATGATAGTATTAGGATGCAGTGTTCTAAAAAAGCAAGCGCGTGTGTGAGAATGGGAGAGAGGAAGACTAAGAAAGAAACAGAGAGAATAAATGTGAGATTACTGCCTGACTAATTACCTTGTAAAATGCCGTTTCTTCCATTTAAAACACAGCAATGCCACAATTCCAATAAACAAGCATTATTCCAAACAAAAAGCGGAGTGAGCGTGGCCTGGAACCCTCTGTTCCAGCTGTCTTGTAAACAGCGGTTGTCATGGCAAGATGATTTTGTTCCATTTTTATCAGCGAACATATAAAAAGCAAGTATTTATATTTTCCTATCTTTCTCTCGGAGAGAAATTCAGCATAAGTCTACTCATCTGTTCCCAGAGATAAGTGTTTATTCTGACATATTTGTATAGGGAGAAATTAGACACTCAGCCCGTTTAGAGCACTACTCTGCTCTTTGTGCCTCTTCTACTACCGCCGATGCTTTTCAGGTTAGTAAAAATGTTCCCGTGCTGTGTACAGAAGAGAAATGAGAGACTGAGCAAAATGTATTGACACAGAATTAAAGGAAGCCTTCTGCTCTTGGCTATTATAGATTTATCCTAACAGAGTATACTTGGAGACAACAGCAGCAGTAGATGAATGACATGTGATGCGAGTGTCCCTGCTGTTTTTCTTTAAACTCCTTCTATTCTGAGTTTTGCTTTAAGGGTTTCTCCAAAAGTTGGAGGACGACTGGTGTACCCTGACTGTAGCCAAAAAGGATTAAGGCAGGCCGAGCAAGTCTTTTGGTTTGTTAATTTCTCCCTAATCAGTATTTATAGCAGGCAAATTTATAACCCCAATAAGAATTTTTTAAGGTTTTATCCTAAAACTATTAAGAAAATCATTTAGCTGGCACTGCTTATCTTGTAGTATCAAATAACTGGATTGCAGGGTTTCACAAAAGCCAGCAGGGATGCCGATAACTGTCAGGTCTAAATCTATCTATATATTTAAAAAAAATAAGCGCATACGCAAACAGTCCTCAGGTTTAAGATGGCTTAAAGGCAGGCAGGCTACCATTTTCTATCCTCTCCTCCTCCTCCATCTCTTCCTCCTCTGCAGGTATCGAGGCCCGCACTCTCTCGCACATCTGTCGGCATGTATCCGCCGCTCAATCGCTCTCGCTGGGCCACGGCGGGTTCCCTAACAGCTCAGTATGGCTCTTCCATTAATCAAAGACACTTCCAGTGTCCCATTACAGAAACACTGCTACTCGGCCTGTCTGAAGCTGACAGCTCACCAATTCATCTTCTGTGAGGGGGAAAAAAAAGCTATTGTGGCACGCCAGTCGCCTTTACCTGTTCAAACGAAGGGCTGTTAAGAGCGCAGGAAGACCCCTCTGAAATTGTTTTCTCTAGGTCAGGCAAACAACAAAAAAGGTAAATTGCTTGTCTCAGGTAACACACACAGGGGGAGTCTGGCGGTGGCAGTTGGCGTGAGGGGGAAGTTGGGGTCGGATGGAGGAGTGGGTCAGAGACAAAATAAGAGGATGGAGATGTGTTTGTTAAGAAGCTGATTTCAATGAGGCTACAGGGGATGAAATGCACCGATGCATTTTACCAAAACGGTCTAAACACTGTCCTGACACCACATTGGACCCTCCGCAGGGGCTTGCTGCCACTAAGTACATCTCTTTATACATCCCCCGTCGCCTGAGGACGGCAGGTCGGGGTGTTTAGTTCTTCTAGTGGCGATGGAGAACATAGCGAGGGGAAAATCTGCACCTTTCATGTTATTTCAGGAGGGAAAAAATATGTGAAATGGAGGTCTTTGCCAAGTTCTGTATGCAAAACCCCCATCTCTTACTTTTCAGTCATGCCGTCACCCTACATTTACCATTGTGAAAACTATTACTAGAGCATCAACAAAATTTTAATATCCGTTCCAATTTCCTTCGAGATCAAGTATTTGAATGAGCGTTTACATGATACGCATGGTATCGTTTTAGTTTTTCTGGGAGCAAACCAAATCACATTGGCCTGTTAAAACTGAACACTAAGTGCAAGCAGAAGTGCAGGCATCATTCTCAGTTCATTCTGAAGCGATTGGCATAAAGGTCAAAAATGAAAAGGAGTAATTCGTGTCAACTCCCAGCACTGAAATTGTAAGAGGCAGATATGTGCTTTAAGAGAGTGAGAAGATGTTGACAGCAAAGTTTCAGTTTCAGCCTAAATCACAGTTATTATTTTGAAGGACTTTGCTGGCACGCAGACTGTAAATAGTTTACTCTGTACAGTTTAGAGGGAAAAGGAAAAGTCAAAAGTCAAAACTCACGGCTGGCAGATCCAACATTTTTATTTTTTTGAATTTTTTGTAGGGGAAGGAGTGGTGAGAGTGACTAAACTAGGATACAATCTGAGAATAAAAAAAAATACCAGGCTTGGCCATTTCTTGGGCGCTCATTGCGATGACGTTGTTGCTCTCATTAGGATCAGATCGTTCTTTTATCACGAACACATGGACACTGAATGGGAGAGAGGCAGAATGCGAGAGGACAGCTCGTTCCCTCCTTTTTCCACTCCCAATCATCCACCCCACCCCAACCCCCCCTCTGGTCGATTTGATTGGCATAATGAGGTGAAGGCTAGTTGGCACAAAGCTGCTCTGGGGGGCAAATGGAGACATTATTTTGTGTGTGTGCGTGTGTGTGTAAAAGGGTGTCTGTCTTGGCAATCACACCCAGGCCCCACTGGGCTATTAATTACCTTCTCTGTAACATGGCATCTGCTGAGAGAAAACGATAGAGCGAGCACTGCCAACATGGACATCGCTGCTCTCTCTCTGTCTCTTGTCTCAGTGGACCCCAGCTGCAGGCTTGCTCTGCGCTTATTGGATTCTATCTACATGTATGATTGATTCAACACCTGAACTGTGCTTTTCATGACAAGCGGGCCAAGCACACAAACACAGAGTCAGACACACACACACGCGCACACACACGTTCTACAGAGAAAAGCACCCCAGCTGGCAAATATTTAACCAACCATGAGACTCGCTAAGATGCCCGCTCTGTTCAAGTAGGTTGGGACATTTTCTGAGCAGCTGTTGGATTTGCTGTTCTGGAAGAGAAAAAAAGATATGGGTTTTCTTTTCTTTTAAAAGACGAGTCAAACATGTGCGTCTGTGTGTGTCTGTGCTTGAGTGTGCCTGGGTTTGTTTTCTTGTATTTCTCACAATTTTGATTTAAAGGGAAGATGGACATTGAAATCGTCAGTGTACCGAAAGATACTTTTCCCGTTAGTGCTCCCGCCAAATTCATCCTTGTTCAACTTTCCCTATACCCAGGTTATTCTAGAATATAAGGGGTCCAAGTTGCCTTTAAGTGCCGTAAACACGTTATAAAGGACCCATGCCTTAAACCGGTGCTTCTGAAAGTTGGTTGCGATGACTCCCACAGGTCTGTGACCCACTGGCTCTGCAAAATGATTCATAATCAACGTGGGGACTATTACAGCTATAAAACAAACATATTGTGTCCATTACTCACACCTACATTATCTGTGTACATATGCAAACTCTGATATCACTGTGACACATCAATTTGTCATGAAATTAGTCACTTCACTCAGTTTGCACAGCATGGCTTATTAGCCAGCAGAGAAAAAAACGAATTAAAAATGATTTATGAAGCCCGCCTGATATTAAGCATATACACTTTAGGTGTTGGGATTATGATGAGGGCCATTTAAAATCGTTTTAAGGTGGACCTGGCCACAAAAAGTCTGGCAATCGCTGTCCAAGGTAATCGCGTCGTGAGCTGCGAGTTATATATTCACAATGATGCATTTTCTTTTGCATCCATGGACTAATTTATGACAATGCTGATTGCATATACTGCAATATAAGGGACCGTCCATATTATGTAGTATACATGTACACTTGCGTGCTGCTTTTGCTATGGAGGACATTTAAAGGTCTTGTTTATTGTTTAAATCACCATCCTGCTCCCTGTCTTCCCCCACTACCACATCTGCACACAACCGCACGCAGACACAAGGGTCTGGTGAGTCACAGCATTAGCAGTCATATCGATTTCTTCCTTTATGCTCTCTCTAACCTGTTGTAAAGAAAAGGTACACCCACACCCCTCTCTCTGCCAGCCAAACCACCAAACCACATCAGAGCCACTGCAGAAACCAGAAGTATAATAAATTGTCTAATAAATTGTGTTTTTATTTTTTTATTATTATTATCCGCGCTTCCTTCAAAAGTACAGTGCAGAATCTCATTATGTAACAATTCCATTAAGCGACAAAGCACTAATTCGGAGTGTTTTTATACATCCCACTCCTAATGTTTCACCACGCTGCACAAGCAGCCCCCTGCTTATTGTAATGAATAACATGGTTTTGTCGATCTGACAGCTCTTTCTGTAGTTACACATGTGTCGCGTGTGGACAAGTTAGTACATTATCTGTCAGATACTACATTATCGGTTGACTGTAGTGTTGTGTGATGTTTTCCTAGCTGGGGTCAGGGAAAGTCTGCTCTCGAGTGAAGGGAGCGACCCCGGCCTGACACTCAGACGCTACTATTTCAGTGTTCTAGCCCTCCGGCCAAAAAGCTGTCAGCACATATTTTATCCTTTCGCTCATACAATATATTTCCTTTCTCTCCTTATTTTCTTGTTAGAGCTCTTGACTCGTGCTCCCGACTCTTTTCTGTGTACACAGGCCCAATGCAAGTGTTGATTAAAACCATGTGAGTTCAGAGTCCTTAAAGCCCCAATTTGTTAAGTCCTGTTATTAAAGTTGCCCTCCACAGTTTCTGTGCAGATTTTTTTTTGTACTTGTGACAGTATGCATGTTGAGCTAGCAGTGCGTTACTTTGCTCTCCTTTTTTGTATACTTCAGTGTGGTTTAACTCTATTAATAACATCTGAACAGATGACAGTTTGTTTTCTTAGCTGTATTTTTCGTCAATGGCTCTTAAATTTTGACCCTGCTGGCTTCAAAAGCTTCTAGCATGGGCTGTTTTGAAATCTAACAGTTTACCTGATGCATAAATGACACTTACTCTTTTTGTGCTTTCTGGATTACTCCAGTGTCATTAATTGAACTGCCACAGACAGCACAAACTGGCCCAATACAACTTAATCGCTGGCAGCAAAAAAAAAAAAAAAGGGGTGGTGCTGGGGGGTGTTAAAAGCCACCAATCACTTTGTTATTAGCTATATTTCACACTCGCAAACCAAACTCACACATGACCCTCCTCTGTGCAGGCAAAGGCACTGATTCAAGCTGACAGAAATTCTTGGCACAGACCGCCCACTCTATTCACTGGCTGCTGTTCAGCTGTCATACTCACTCGTCGAAGTTTTCTCCCCTTAATGGGGGTGCCGTGGAGACATGAAGGTACTAATATAAGCAATATGTTTATCCATAGTTAACCGCACGTTATAGGTCAGATATGATGGGCCTGAGTGGAATGCTATGTCACAGCAGCGAAGAAGAGACATCAGGTATAAATAAAGAGCAGAACAAGCTCTGCTTACATAATATACACCAATGATTCCCAAAGTCAGGTTAAGGAACCTCCAGGGAACATCAGCGGGGCTTCCAGAAATAGGAGCAATTGTCATGCTTCATTATCTTTTTGCTTCCTTTGAGCTAGCTTAGTCTGTGGTAAGTCATATTTAATGCAGTTCGTTTCCCATAAGGATGACGCGATTTCATTTTATTTATTTGACTAAATGAAAGTTAGGGGTAAAATCTGGATCCCAGATTTAGTAATGCATGCAAAAATTATATATATATATATAAAAGGCTAGGACTGTGATTTATGCTGTGATTTTCTTAACCGCTTGTCCAATTCATGGCCACGGGACGGCTTAAGCCAATCCCAGCAGTCACCAGGCAAGAAGCGGGGGATACAACCCTGGATAATTAGATATAAATTTAAGATATAGCAGCCAGCATTTCCTCCTAAATGACATTTAGTGATAATCAAACATGGAGTTGATTAAACTAATCAGTAAAGGCTAATCGGTAGCGAGCAAATTACTGCAAAGGTCTAAATAAGCAGCTGTCTTATGTTGTTCGTCACATAGTTTATTGATGCACTGGGTGCAGTTTTTATAAATAGATGACTTTCTGTTGCCTGCATTGTGTCTGTAACATGTTCAAGTTGGTGGAAGTAGTGGGTGCCCATCAAAAAGGGAAAAAACACTCTGCTATTACAAGCACTCTGTCTGCAGGAAAAAAGCAGAGTATCACAGAGCCTAACCCTCCCTACACACACACACACACACACACACACACACACACACACACACACACACACACACACACACACACACACACAGTCTGAGATGAGAGCGACTTGTTTACTGCAGCCCCGCAGAGCTCCGGCTGGGGCTGTTTGGGACGCCCGTGGGTGCTGTGCAACTCTTGGAAGGCGGACGTGCGGCGAATGACAGTGCAGATGGCCCAGCGCCACCGCTGCCACCTGAACCTCCCCGAGCTGCCGCACATACGCACATACTCTTAAGTTTCTAAGGTCCGGCACATCAAAACAACCTGCCTGCGCCCCTCTCGAGTATCAAAATAAGACCCCGCAATCGTATTTTTCTCCCAACCCTTCTTAAAAAAGCTCTTTTATTTCTTCTGTGTAAACCCGCTATCTTTTTCCCAGAATGTCCTGCGTAACGTGGTATACAGTAAATCAATCCCCCGGGTATTGCATAATAGTTTGAGAGCGGTATCCAAATACCAAAATAATCACCTTGTCAACTGGTCTGCTCTGGCTCACGCTGGCTACAAATAATAAAATCACAAGGTCCCTTTCCTGTTTCCAGACAAACAAGAGTGTTTACACTGGGCAGCATTATGAAGTTGGAGCTCTGCTTTTGATGAAATAGGCTTTGTGACAGTGTGCCAGGATTTTCTGAGATAAGCAACATCTGCTCACTGGTAGCAGTAATAATTCTGAAGCTATGCGAATGCACATCTGGAAATACAGTTTGTGTACTGCAACGTAGCGATTGTCTGATTTAGATTGTCAGGTCTGAATTCTACACATATTAAATTTACTGCTTTATTTTTTTTATTTTATTTTTCTTACAATCCGCAGGTCGGCGTGTGTTCCTTCCTTCTAAATCGATTTGTAAAAGAATACAGTATTTTTTCACTCTTATATGCTTGTTTTTGTTGGTACAAAAAAGTATGGGTGTAAATTTTTGTTAATTAGTGGAACAAAGCCAAAGGAAAAACACAAAGCCATTTTAAAAAACACTGTTAAAATGGATTTTATTTGCCTTTTACACAGACCCGTCACGCTGACCTGCAGAGACTATTGAATTGACCTAGGTGAAACACTGATTTTAGATACAGTATATTGTCTTGTCAATATTTCAATACGACATGATATGATCTTTCGATTTCATTTACTTCAATCCTGTCTTGTCTTGCTCTAAAGATGGTATTTTCCTTCCCGATTCCTTTCCAATTTCCTTTTCTTTCCTTTCCAAGTGGCCTTATTTTCCCTAAATAAAATGTTTCTTTAGCTCGTGAGCCGCCATAAGCCTCTCAACTTTCTCCCTTTTTGTTTTAAACTGCCAAAGAACAGACAAACCTTCTCTACAAGGTCAAAGTTTGATTCTGTGTCATATAATTTATTTCAACCCTTTCCCGCATTACATGCTCCTCGCTATCTGCATTTAACTGTTTTTTTTCTTTCTTTCTTTTTCTTTCTTTTTTTGTGAGTGCTGTGCCATCACACAGGTTGTTGTTGTCGTTCTTGTTGCGAAATGCAGCTTTTATTGATGTAACAGGTGCTTAGCTCGACTGTGGCAGTCAAAATAACACATCTCCTCCTCTGTTTGGCTTTCAGAGTGGAAGCTAAAGTTAGACATCTTTGAGGTTTTTCTGCCACTTGATGGAAGGTGATGCCAATGCATAATGCATGAGGAGAGAGGGAAGACTTTGTCTGGCTGCTTTTTATAGACCACCAAAGCTCTGCTACTGCACGCACACACACACACACACATACACACACATAAAGAGACGCACACGCCTGAGCCAACCGTCTCACTCAATGCGCTCTAACCTCTCACACATCAAGAAAGCAGGAGCAGAGGAAAAACAGGATTCGAGCAAACTGGCAACATTGTCGAGAGTCACAAAAACAAAAAAAACTGAAAAGAAATAAGAAGGAACAAAAATGTTGACGTGCTATTTTCAGACGACAGGGTCTTTTGATGCGCAAACCCAAAGAGAAGCGAGGGGAAGAGGAGCAGCGGGGCTGGTGTTTGTCTCAGAGATGGGCTTTAACAGAAATACTTTATACATGTGATCTTACATGCTCTCCCTCGTCTTTGTTCCCACTGTTTCAACGCTTGAGTGAAAGTGTCTTTGGGTCTAGTTAAAATGAAAAAAATAAGGGGGGAGAAAGGGGGTGTGAAATTATTTGCAGGCAAAGCCAAGCTCCTACTTCAGCTCGCAGACTTTGCAAACACCATTTGCTGCCCTCAAAAGTGTGAAGTTATTTTCTCCTTATCCCTCTAATCCTTATATAACCAGGCTGGTTGACTAAGAGCACACTGTCATTTATAGTAATGACCTGGGGAAGAAAACTGCAGAGAGTTGCACATATACACACACCCACACCTGTGTGCTGCCCAGTACCTACAGACAGTGACAGGTCACAGCCTCTGTACTTGGCTCCATTCATCTTCCGAATTATTTGGCAGAGTTTTTGGGTCAGTGTGCGCATTCAAAGAAAAAAAAGGCTGTGTGTTACTCGTGTCTCTCGGTTTTCTCTTAACGGAACAAATTTCGTTTACTGTCACCTCAGCCAACGCGTTTTACGAGTTAGGTGGTTGTTAACTAGCTAAACGCTCGCACGTGTGCTCTTCCTGCAGCAGCGCACTTGCCTTGTGAACAGTTTTTGTGTGTTCGTAGGCTGCTGCAAAGTTTGAATATAACATCCTGTGCATTTGAGGTGTCTTGTCACATGTGCCTTTAACAGTCTTTGATATATTTTTTTTCTGTCTCCACTGAAATTTCTTCCTCCCAGCCCAGGGATTTGAATTTCAACCTCCAGGTCATATTCACTCTTCATTGTCACCCATTATTGAATAAAAGGGCTTCGTCAGAAGGGGTTGGGTGGGGGGGCACTTTAAATTGAGTGGAACAGTAGAAAAGAGGTTGAAATGGTATTCTGAGTAACACTGAGGGTATTAGAGAGTGAATCCTACTTTCTGCGCTTTGGGGGAATCCAGGTATCTAACTAGGATTAGGTTGAACAGTGTCTTACTGCCCGGGAAGCACAATTAGAAGTTCCTTGTTATTGTCCTCTTACCTTAAAACCAAGGCTTTCTGAACTGT